>NC_138908.1:18843549-20276049 GCF_965231255.1 Vanellus vanellus | reverse complement strand
ATCACTGTCAGTTCAAATAGATAAAGAACAAAAAGAGATTTTTAGGAGTGAGCCATCAAAGAAGCAGCTTGTCTGCAGTTTTCTGCTCTGTAACCCCTAGGAGAAATTGATGACAAATAGAATTTCACCTTCTGCTAATTTAAAATCCACAATTGCCTATTGGAGGAAGGGAAATCACAAAGCAATAATTGTTTAGTGCTAGAACAAGAGAAAACTCTTTGTTTATCTGATCTGACTATGCAGTGGGGTTCATTTTAAATAGACAGAGTTAGTGGTTACTTAATTATCTGAAAACATCCACGCTATTTGAGAAATCTGTGAGTTGAGCAAGAACTCATAACAGTGTTTTCTTCACTGTCTTTTGTGTTGTCTGTCTTTCTACCCTGTCCTCTCTTTAGAGAACCATAATCTGCAACAAAAATAACGTGTGACCGAATGAACAAAGCCATTGAATTTTGGAGGAGAGAGGATGGAGTTGTTGCTAGCTTGGAATGAATCCCCCATTCCTGCTCTGAAAGAGAATCTATTGTATTTAATCTCCCAAATACTGCTGTCTTAATTTGCATTCTGAACACTAGATAGGGGTGTTTGATGAGTCGCAAATACGGATGCAGTGCATTCTTCTTGTATGGCGCTCACTCCAAAAGACACCTTTGATTTAATGCTGCTGTGTGATGTTTTATCTTCAAAGAAGATTATCATAAAAGCATCACTACGATGAATTCTTCACCTTCAAAGCAGAAGTGAGGAAAACAAAGGGTTCAGCTAATTCATATTCATCTTTCTCTCTTCACTGATGTGAATGATAGAAAGCAAACTGTCACTGATCTAGCTGCTTACAAAAAAAAAAAAAAAAGATATTTACACATATGCATAAATGTGGAATTTTCTTCACATTAGTAATTTTTAGTAAGAAAGTTCTGCTCCAGGAACATTTAGCACAGACATTACAAAGTCATTCATCCAAGCTACTGTACCAATCTAAAATGTCAACACTTTTAAGTTGTGTTTCTTTGATTGTCTTTCATGGAATATTTTTAGCAGCCTGTTCCACTGTTAAAAACTGCACTGTGATCTTGACAAATGTAAAATGTCAGCTTTAATGTATCAGACCTATCAGCTCAATGAAAATAACTCAGAAGTATTGATTACTTAATGATTTTTGGGGTATTCATTAACGTCTATGTGCAGATCATCCACTCTCCAGAGCTCCTGAAGTGCTGATGACACATTAGTGTACTGCTGATTGTTTATTAGAAAACTGATTAGTTACTGGATTAGTGTGTCAAAATATACTACCTTTCATTGCCTGACAAACTTGCAAATTATTGTATTATTTTTATATACATATATATATATCTATCAGAGAGGCATTGGAATCAATTTTAAGGCTGGTGGTTAACTTAGTCTGTATGAGGTATTGCCATCTACTTGAACTTGATAGTTTTGTTATTTTGATGCCTACAAAGACAAGCGTTTTGCTTGCTGAGTAATAGGCGGCTTGGATCCTTGCCTAACCAAGCTGTAAGTGGTACAGTTGTGAAATAACCTACAAAATCAGGTGTGGCAACACCTGACTTCTAAGCGCCTGGCCAAATAAATGAAATATACTATATCAGGATGTCTAGGGGCCATATGTGAATCAGAGAAAGACTATAAGGTGATCAAAAGACAGAGTTACTCATGAAAACCACGGGACATGAAGCTGTGGCAGACGTCCTTCCCCTTTCTGGAGCTTGCCCGGGATGCCAGAGCTAGGGACTGCATTCACTCGGCACTTTGCATTACTCTTGAAAGCACAGAGTGAGGCTTACTGTATTCCTTTAAAATGCAAGTTCCTCTCCTTTATGCATAAGCTGCTTCTGCCATGGGAGTGCTCTAACTGCCCGGCTACAGGCTGTTCTGGGACACTTTCATACAGGTACAGGAAAGAAGGATGCCAAAGAGAGACCAGAAAAGAATAAATCTCTTGCTACAAGCATCTGCCCTTTGGACGAGAGGGACGTGGGTGCCAAGTGTTGCTGCTGGGTCAGGCTGCGCTGTCTGCGCTATGCAGCCCTTACGCAAAAGTCAGAATAAAGCCTTTGGCAAGGCACCTAATTCCCCAGGCTTTTTCATGTACCCAGGTAACCTTTAGATAGTACCCAAGGTGCCTGGTATTTTCTAGGCACTTGCAAAAGGTGTGGATGGTGTTTTAAGGACCAATGTTTTGAATATATAAGTACCTGGTGTACAGGCATTAAGCCCCTGACTCCTCTTTTCAATGCGCTCCACAGAAGTTGTTGCTGGATACAAACGGATAGGAAAGGTGAGGACAATAGTGTCCCAGTCGCCAGCATAACTATCTCACCATAGGCAGGAATGAGAGGAAAAGCAGCAACATTTTTCTTTTGAATTATGATGTACTCTTTCTTCTATCAACCACCCTTTCCCAGCTTGTCGTACCAGAATAACCACTGCAATGATCTGTGGCTATGAGACTGGTGAGCGTGTGTGCATGTTTCTCTGCTACAAGCCACGCATGTTTAATGTTGTGTTGGAAGGTTGAATAGTAGACAAAACAGTCAGAAAGGAAAAAAAGTCTACCTCTTCTGTGACCACGCACACAATAATCACGGGGCTGAGCCCAAGCCCGGCTTTAGACATATACCAAATTTTTGGTGAAGCCTCAAGTGTAGATACAGGTACTGGCAATAATATTTATTAACCGAGAGACCACCTAATTTCCGCTTAAGCCATCTGATGGCATTTGAGAGTAATTTAAACAGCCCCTGACACAATGTAAATCCAAAAAAGCATTTTAAAAGTCCTCACAAAATTAGACGCCATCAGTGAAAACTGGATCCATGCTCTCTTTTTCCACAAAGTGTATGCACCTTCATTTTAATTGTAAGGAGCAATGCTGTACTACAACTTTCAACCTCATCAAACACAAGACTTCATTTTACCACAAGGTTTTCCTATGTAATTTGCTTGGGTGGGCAGGTAAACAAAATGGTTCTTAAATTCACAAACAACACGAACATCAATGGGCTTTGGATATTTCTAAGGCACTGGGCTTTCTGAGTTTGGTTAGATAGCCCTCATTGTCACTGGTTTGCTTGTTTGCTTCACAGTGTTTTCAAAACATTGACATTGAGGATTATAGACAGGGTTGGCTTAATTCCCAATCTTATGTTAACCTCTGTGAAAGACTTTTGGTGAAGAAAATGCTGAGGGTCTATTTTAGGAAAAAAATCTTAATTTGATATTTTCAAAATAAACATTTTAAGATTTCATTCAAGAACTACATTTAACACTGAATTTTAAACTGATTTGTGAAAAAAATAATCCAACAAAAACCAGGACAAAGCTGAGGTGTCACTGCAGGCACACCATCTATATTCAACCTGAAATGAACGTTCCCCAGTTTTTCATTTCAGTAAGAAACAATGAAAAACACCTGGGTTATCCCAATCTGAAATTTATTTGAAATTGAAATTTCCTCTAGTTCTTTTTGGTTAACTCCTGAATATTAGATGTTTGCATAACTCTGATTTTGCAGGCAAGTCCCTTAGGTATTCTTTAATTTTACTGAAATGGAAGAGACCGGGGGGAAAGAATTTAAGAAAATGGGGATGGCCAATAATTTTCCTTTTCTCCTCCCTTTTAATTTACTTAAGAGCTTTGTTCCCAGACTAGCAGCCATAGTGGAGACTTCAGTAAGATAAGAATACACAAAAACTTTGCAGTGGTGAGGCTGACTTGATAGCTTGTGATGACATGAAAAGAAATCCCTTCTAACTGGACCTGCAGTCCAGGCAATGCAGCTAAAGCTTTGACTGCAGATAACCTCACTTAGCATTGTTATCTGTAATGAAAAGCAAATAGAAAAGTCTTCCACCATACATCCAAAGTTACCTAAGACCTACAAAGAAATTTTCTTCTCACAGAAAAAGCTTTTTAACCAGTCACAGACTTCCACTTAAATAACAATTAATTTGAAATATTTTAAAATAATGTCACCCTATGTTAACTGTTTTTAAAACCACCTTCTGAAAACAATGTGCATACAAACATACACTGAGTGTTTGACATGCTTGACATTGTCTGCAGTGTAATTTGTCCAAATATCGCTTACAAACATAACTGCCTTACTGCATTAGAAATAGTGAGACTGCATTCACTGTAGATGCAAGTTAACTGTCCAGTTGACTACCCATTTTCATCTATGAAATTGAACTTAGTAATAACTTTAAAATTATGCCTGTTATTTTAAAAATAACTTAGCCAAAATTCAAGTAATTTAGCAGTATCCACGCATGGTCGTTCTTGCTAATAGTAAAGATATTATTCAACAGAAGTATGTACATTGCCACAAGTATAGACCTTTTTGAGGTACAGAAACCCTATCTCAAGAGACTTTTCTATTTTTCACGTTTTCTGGTAGGCCTACACTCAGAATCCCTTTGGAAGCAAACATTTAAAACCCAAATTGCATGATCAAGAGACAGAAATCTTGTTTGTCCTATTTACGGTTCTTGTTTACTAGAATTTTTTGAGGTTTTTGTCTAAGCTTGCTTAATACCAGGTCTTGGCCCCCTCCTTTTCAAAGGAGTGTCTAAATGGTGACGAGACATCAAGATGAGCTGCAGCTATCTCTTTTTCCTCCAGCAGAGTGGGTGGATCAATTTCTGGATAAGTTTTCTGCCCCTCCTCTCTCAAGTGCAGGCAGTCCTGCATCGGAGGCAAATCTGCCCTTTTGAACAGCTTGCAGGACCGGGGCATATGTGTCCCCTTATCTGACCAGCAGGGATGGGAAGATCTGCAGCTCCAGTTTTAGCATCATGTGAATTACTAGTCAGCTTACTGCAAATACTCCAACAAGTCCTCCAGAGAGAAATTGGTACTACTCTTTCTCGAGTTTAAGGAAGAAGCTAAATAAAAATCTTACAAGAATGAAATTATGTCATACATCATAAAGAAGCAATACATCCACGTTTTTTGTTGGTCTGCCCTGCACCTTTAAGAATAGCCAGATACATCCCAAAATACTTAAATACTTCAGCATAAGCAGGGCGAAACAAACAAACAAACAAATCCCAGGCCACTGGATAATTGTAGTATACACATTAAGCCCTTTCACAAATGAAATTGTGCTGCAGTCAAGACCATTTTGGAAAAGGGGAAAAAAATTACTAAACCAAAGGGGAAAAATAATGACTCTAAATGGGGCAAAATAGCAGATCTATTGGAAACATGACAAAAACAGGATGTTAAGGAAAAAAATTAAGTGGAGTCAACAAGGTTACACATAAGTAACACCTTAACATTAAAAGAAATCTATTTACCATTTTGACCCGGAAACCTCTTCCATTAATTACTAAAATCTATTTACACAGCAACTAGATAAAATCAATCTGATTGCTCACACTATTTTTGGCTCACTTTGTATGGGCTCTGAGCATTCAACAGACCGGCTCTAGAGGAGTCAATGCTTAGATGCTCTGCGTTTCCCTCCTTTGCCACCTACAACACTATCCTAGCCATGATTTCTGGTATGCAAGCGCTTCTGTAGGGGATATGCAGTATTTCGTTCCTGGGTCTCTCCCCTTGCCCCCAGCAGAGACATGTATGGAGGCCATGCTTCCTTTCAACCATATATGGAGGCAAAGCATCTCTACTGGTATCTCTACCGAGCTTGTTATGAGGGGTTCTGACAGGCCTCATGGCTGAGCTCTCTTACATTAACCAGGCCAAGAGCACAGTACAGCAAAAGTAGAAAAGACAGACAAATGGAGAAAGGAAGACAGAGGACAGTCAGTCCTTGGCGAACTGGAAGAGGCACACACCTTCTTCCACACTTACTCCCATTCCTCCTAGGAACGTCAGGTAGATTACAAAAGAAGTGATATCAATACATTATACATTGATATCAATGCATTATTTTTCTTCCAAAGTGGGATTGTTCCAGGTACAATATCCATAAGATTTGGGCCTGTCAGTTCAGCAAAGATACAGACACAGGTATGGAAAATTTGTATTCTGTCTTGGAGAACACCTGTTAGGTAGGCAGAGTCTTGCACAACAGAAAGTAAAATCCGCCTGGGTCAGCTGTGCTATGGCTGGAAGTAAGTATAGAGGGAAACTTTCTGAGACTCAGGTGTGTGCTTGTCTTTAATTTCAGTAAACAGAAACTGCAGAAATAAGCAGAGTCTGTTTAGTTAAAAAACATCTTGACCAGGTGACTTTTTTTTTTCTTCTATCTTGAACAGCTGAACACTATCAACTTATTGTTATGATCTTACCAAACTTATGCCGCAAGTCAGAGTTGCATTTTCTATGCAGTGATTCTGAGACTAAAAAGAAATGCCTATTTCTCCCCCATACTTAACCAGATCCAAATCAGCTTTTATGTGAAGCTCCAGTTACCTCAGCATATAGACATCAAAGAATCATATAATTTTCTTACAGCATAGCCTGTCCCAGTCTTGAGTGTATTTTCAGCTATGGTTCTCTGGCAGCAGCTTGTCATTAATTAAATTAGTTCTCATTAGAGGACAGAAAATTGCTCAGGGCTTGAAAGGCACCCAGAAGCAAGCCTGGTTTGGTTCTGATTTTAGCCACACCACTGACGGATTTATCTGGTGGTCTGACCTTGGCTTTCAAGGGAACGTCTGCCGGGTGCTGGTATGGACTAGTGAATAGCAGTGATGCATGTCCCTCTCTAATCTCTGCTGGCAAAGGCTGCTGGCTTCAGGTACTTACTTGAAGGGTTTTTCTCCAGTGTGTGTCCGGATGTGGTTGTTGAGGGTCGTGGCACCAGCAAAGGCACGACCACAGTAGCCACATTTGAAAGGTCTGTCACTGGAGTGCGTAACTACGTGGTTCCTCAGCTCTGAAGGTTGGGAGAAAGATTGGGAGCAGTGACCACACTGGTAGGGCCTGCAACGGGAAAGAGAAACACCATGCCATCAGTGCTTTCTATTGCCGCGAGCAGGAAAGCATGTGGGCAGGAGCATCTGGTCTTCCCAGAACTTTCCAAAGAGACCTGCAGGTGCACTTCTCTGGGGCTTTCCTGGGAGACACATATCTGAAACTTCATGACCTCTTTAGCAAACGTGAAATGCTTGTGCAGGAATTCACTGAGAGTCTATAGACACCATGCTGCACAAGACATAAGTCAGCAAGCTAGTGAGCCTGCACTACACATCCTACACCTGCCTTATTTCTCCCAAACTCATCGTGGTACTCCTCAGCCACAAAAAACTCACACATCAGAGCTAAGCGACTAACAAAATCCTCTGTTTGCTGGTGCCAGCTGCAATCTTACCTACAAACGCATGTCTGATTTTTACACCTTTATCTCAGGAGGATTCTGTGATTGATTGCAAACAAATTATTCACGTCGTTTTGCAGGAATCTAGGTTTTTTGAGATCACCTTTTTCAATGAGAGACATTGGAAACAATAACTACGATGCTACAATTACCTTTCTATTTTCTTATTGCTATCCAAAATATTTGCATTTCATTAACACATTTCTCCCATCCAGGTGGAAAATGGGTTTTTCTGATCTTGAAATGAAACCCAGAACTTAGGTTTTCAACACCACAGTTTGTTAAAAACAAACATAACAAACAAACAAAACTGACCAAGATGTTACAAATTCAGAATCATAACAGACTGCAAACATAGAAAGAAAAAGATGCAAGACAGCAAGATGAGACAGGACTGCTGAAATTCAAATACCATTGCTAACTAAAATAAAATGCAAAGAAACAATGTCTATATATTGCTGTTTGGTAAAAGTGATTTAATATCAACATCCTACAAGGTTTCTTTTCCTTTTCACACTTGATTTAAGTTAGTGACAGAGTCCTATATGCTCATCAGACATTTTTAAGAAAAGTAAGAATTTTTCTAGAGAGGTATTAATGATTTTTACCATGCACAACATTTTAAGGCACAGCTCTTGATGTCTGCATTTCTAGAGCAAATGGCCAACACCAACTTAATTGCTCTCTCTTTAATAAACGTGCATGTTTAAATGGCTAAAAAACGAAACTAAAGGGAAGGAGACAATGGTGACCAAGCATGTACAATTCAATTAAGTGTAAAATAAAGCGAACTATCTCATTTGTCAAGTGAACTGCTTAATTGTGGCTACTTGCACCACTGAACACAAATACTATTATTTTACAGTGCTTCAGCGCGCTGAACCCTGATTGTAGAATTTTTTAGCTTGATTAATAGCTCAGTATTGGTCAATAACTCAATAGCTTACAATTTTAATTACTTACATTTGAAAATCTAGCTGCTCTCCACCAAGTTTGAAAGGAATATATTAAAGCTGTGGAAAGGTTACTTAATCTAGATTATATGTCCCTTAAAAAATTACATGAATATATGTAAAATAATATTTTAAGAAAAAAATAAGTACCAAATATCTGTTTCTCATATTGGAAGACAAGTAGTAACATTCCTGGTTTTCTCCTTTTTTGAAGTGCATGGTTAATTTGCACAGAAAATATTTATCAAATTTGACATGAAAATTCAAGTGCTGGTAAAGCAAAGATGATTTGTGAATGCAGACTTATATGTTTGGTTATTTTCAAATCAAACACTTTTAGGCAAAAAGAACACATTAAGATATTTTGTATCCAAGAAACATTGATTTTTTTAATAGTGAAAGGGACCATTAACATCTATTAGCCTCTGGTTATCTATTTTTAACAGCTACCACAATAAATGGTACAACACTACATAAAACCAATTAATCTTTTATTTTTTTAACAGTCAATGTGATTAATTTCATACTGTGAAAAGTCACACCGTAACTTGTCTATAAATAGTCAAAATTCCAAACCAGTTATAACTGAACATTGTGATGCCAAGTAAAACGTTTTTACCCTCTACATTGGCTCAAAACAAATTTATTGCTTACAAAGGACATTAATATATGAACTCAGAATACATTTCATGTGCTGATGTGCAAGAAAAATATCCCTGTAAAAAATCACCTATTGTTAGATCTCTTTGACTGTATTTTTTCCGTTCGTCCGTATCTTGGGAGAACAACTGCTAAAGAAGTTACCTTTCCTTTGCAGGGGATGCATTTCTGCAGTTTATACACAGGCAATTCTGATTAATACTAAAATGGGAAGAATAAGTAATTTTTTCAAGCTACATACATGACACACATTAAACAAAGCTCATTTTAAAAAGAAAGCCTATAAATACATCGAAACACTAGAATAATTTTAAAATGCTGTATCTAATTTTCACAATCACTAATTCAAATATGCAAAATTTTGACAACTTTTGGATACTAATATTTTTTCCAAGAGGAAAAGATGTCATTCAGTAAGTATAAAAGTTACCATTTTGTTCTCTGGTAACCATTTTACTGTGCTCAGAATTTTTTCTTGGCAGAAAATAAAATCAATATGTTGTTTTTTTAAAAAATAAAAGTGGTGCAGAAGGACCGAACACAAGCAATGCTCGGTTCAGTGAGTACATTGACACAGGCAGAGCAGGGCTGTCTTTGATGTAGCACTTACGTCTTCTGCCATCGCTTTGGTCTGCACTGGGACAATGAATTAAGATGGTGACCTTTTTATAGCAAAGGTTTGCAGACAGAAGGACCAGGGACATAGTGACAAAAACAGTGGTCTTCATCGGCTGTATTTTCAAAGATCTGCTGCTAGACTGGAGGCAGTCCCAGCCCAGAAAAAAATAATTTCCACTGGAATAACTGGGAACATAAGGTACCTTCTTGAGCTTCAAGGTATTCATGTGAATAAAAGCATAGCTCTGTTACAGCCCAGGTGTGTGTTGATGCTCCAGAAAATTAAAGTTCAAACAAAATGAATGCCAGTCACTTCATATGTGAAAGCCTACATAACTAAAATATTCCTTTGCAGATGTACAAGCAGATTTGCAAGCATAAAAGTAATCAGTTTGACAAAACAGGTGTACCAGGACCTGTCTGGAGACAGACATGCTGTCTGGAGAAATTTTCTTTCCTATAAACATTTGCTCTCCAGCTATCCTGTACCAGAAACAACATGTTTTTGAATGTCTTCATCATTGCATTTTCTACGAAAGGCCTTGTAGGCCCTTCCGGATGTAAATCAAGTCTGATCAAAATCTTCTTATATAGTATTTCTAAGTTACATTTAAGAACAGCTAAACTGTTGTATAGCGATGTGTAGATGAGAATGATGTGCTGACAGCCATCAAAAGCAGTTCTAATGTTTTTCATTAAACACCTACCTACATATTTTTCTAGTTCTCTGTTTTCCTGTCTGATCTTAAAGGAAGGAAATCTACTTACCTAGAAACAAATTCTCCTGCTAGAAAAATTACACTGTTGTCATTAACCCCATGTGCCATCAATAAGCTACCTGGCTTTACTAGCATGTAGAAGCCACCAGCTTTTTCTAGGGACTGTAATCTTACAGTCCCTGACTGTATGATGGCCCACAACATAGGCCATTTAAAATGAAATTCAGAAAGGAGTAACTGCAATGTAATAGATTGCAGGTTTTGTAGTTATTTAGATTTTGACCTTTTCCAAGTTTTTCAAGTTACATTTTCAAAACGAAACCAGTCGAGAATACTTTTTGCTCCCTAATTCAGATGATCTCTTGAATGATTTTGATGTTTGATGTCTTTTCCCATCTTACAACTCTCTCGTGTTTGTGGCTGATTTTTTCTGGGTGAAACTACATCATACACAGGACCAGTACAAAACCTGTGTTCCCCTATGAGGCTTATTGATTGTCACCAAAGCACATGCTTTGTGCAGGTGATGGGCTCCTTTAGCATGCACAAAGCATGCTAAGGGATAACAATAGAAAAATCCATATCTTTACACCCGGAATATCTGCTGACAGACAGCTGTACAGTTAGATTAATTCTATTTAGATTTTCATTTAGCAAAAGTGACATGCCCTTTAATTACTTATCTTGTACTATTCCTCTGCTAGAACAAGATACTTTCTAGCCCCTGACTTCTAAGTACATCCAGCCAATATGAATTTATTTTCTACATAGTAAATCATTCATGGTCCGAATTATTAGAATCCTGAAAAAACTTTATAATTATTTTCCACTGAATTTTCAAATTCTTTCCTTTATGATGACCAGGTTTCTAGTAAGGCCTCCTCGGCAGTGAATTTACTGTTTCCAAGGGGCATGTGCAATCCCACTGCAATCCTTAGAAGAGGAATTGCTTGTAACGGTGAGCTCCTGAATACAAGTAACTCTATCATTGAAACACTGTGAGATCAGGGAGACAAAATAACACATTTCTGTCATTTTTTCTCCCTAGATAAAGCTAAAAAAGCACCAGCTGAAGGAAGAGGGACTGACTTGCAGTTGAAAATGCTTTTCTGCTTGTTGAGAACTAAGAAGAAGTAAAAAACCAACTTGACTGATGTCAGGGACTCAAAGCGTGGGACACAGGGTTCCATTGAACGCAGGGCAAGGTTTCGCGGTGTGATAAGGGGAAGGCTGTCACACCACAGCCTCTGCAAAAAAAAAAAAAAAAAAAGTGAGAACAGGGCATGTCAAAATGGGGCCAGCATCAGCTTTCAGGGCCAGGCCTTCATATGACACACGGCATTAAGAGCACAGATGAAGTCAGAGGAGTTGTCCTAATGGCAAGGTGTTTTGGTGGGATGCCTTCTTCCAGCAAGTGGAACAAAGAGGCTGGAGAACCAAGTGACAGCTAAAGATACTGCTCGGCTGCACAGAGAAGCATCCCTAGCATCAGCGTGGCCACAGGTGGGTCACATTCACTACCGCTGGACTCTGCATCCCCTGCTGCCTTGGTGCTCCCCTTAGGCAGCACGGTTACTGCCCCAAGCGCTCCAGGCACCATGCAGCGCTGGGGATGGCAGATCTGGACCTACTGGGAGTTCTGGGATTGTCTCTTACAAATGTTTGCAGAGGAAGTAGCAAAAGCAGACAGCACACTTGAAGTATTTTCAAACTTCTGAAGCTGTCAGGGGGAAGGTGCTGCTCTGTGCACCCTTTGTTGTTATTAACTATAAGCACGGGGAGTTTGCAAACCTTTGTGAAAAGATTATGCAAGAACAAGCATTCAACTCAGCATGATGTTTACTTTAATTCAGCAATATTCCATAGCCACTCTATAAACAGAAACGGACAACTCTTGCTCACAACATTTACTTTGTTTAGGTCTGTTTTGGGAGATGTTTAAATTAATTAATGGACTTGGGGAGAACTTCAAGGTCAAAGACACAGAACCTATAAAGAAAAAGAATCACATAAAATGGGCTGAGCCATGATCTTAGAGAAAAGGAGCTATTAAATTGGCAACTTCAAGCTTCAGGGTCCTGTTTTTAAAAAAAACTCACTATGTAATATTGAGGTGCTACAGCAAAACAGGAGTACAATAATACCTTTTGACTAAATAAGAATTGCAAGGGCCAGATAACATCCACAACCTATCAGCTATGGACACACATATAGAGAGGGTTTTCTCTCAAATTATCAGTTTAAATACATAGCAAACAATGACACTATATATCACACAGATGTACATATTTTATATGAAAATATGTCACAGATAGCTCTTGGGAACTGCAGCCATCTGCCTTCCCTCAACACCAATACATCCTGAATTCAGTGATCACAGTGAGAAAGAAAAGAGATGTCATTAAATAGACTGCATCATTATCAAAATAGTGGTTGCTTTTTAAAAAAAATTAAAATCTTTCTCTAAAAATGTTTCATTGTGATCCAAGGCTTTTGGCTATCCTTTATGGACACAACCCCACCCCCCACCCCCAAATAGGATTGTTGGGAATTTCTGCAGCAGCAGGAGGGGTAAAAAAAAAAAAAAAAAGAAAAACTGAAGAGAAAATAGATGTCTCATATCTGCTTCAAGAAATAGTTGCTCAAACTGCTTCAGTCTGGGCAAGGCTTACAAAAAGTCCCAAAGGCTCAAAAAGTCCCAGATTTGAAATCTTGATGAATTTAAATCTTCACCTCCCATACCTGCTCCAACCTCAATTACGATTAAGTTTCAAGAGAAGCCCTACAAAATATAAGAAGCAGAAAATATTTCAATGGAAAGGGAGAAGTAAATTATGAGTAAAACAATAAGTAATTTAAAGTTAATTTTAATTTAATTTAAAATCCTAATCTCAATCTAAAACAACAGACACAGTAGATGATTTTAATAATTCTCCTTCTTTTGGATTAATCATTTTTTAAATTATTTTTATTTATTAAATGATCTGCCTGTCAAATAGGACCATTTCTCTCTTACTGACTAGCAGAATTAAGTATATTTTGGCCTTTTTTGATGTCGGCTTTCATTCAGATGTCTTCTGAATCTAAGTGACTTTAAAGTAATTATTTTTTTTTTAGTTTCTCAAGCCCCAAGTAGTCTGCCTTTCTTAAATTTTGGTCCATAAATTGTACTCCTGTATAGATTCAAAGATGTTTTCCCTGCACCTCAGGCTGTAGGTAATCAGAACCATTGAAAAACAAATACAAAGCCAGAACAGATAGTCTAAAGTCATTTCCTAGAGAAGACAGCCCCTGCTGCTTCAGTCACATCAAAGATATAGTGGCTGGTGTGCTCACAAATTGCTGACAATAAATGGGGAACTGTTTATCAGCCAGAGCAGTGCTGCAGATATCGTTGAGAAAATACAAACCAGAGAGTTGCACCCAGTACTTCAGGCTGGCAGGCAGGTATTCTTTCGCAAATCATACCTTATTTTCTTGTCTCCAGGAAATTTTGTACAGCGCTTTAGGAATTTTTCATCTGGAGAAATGCAATATGTTTAAGAAACCAAAGACAACTCTTTTCCAGGCACTGTATCACTAAATAACTGATCTACGGGTACCTGCTAAGAGACAAAAAGCTGCCCATGATGTAAGCTCAACCTGTAATGATTTCTAACCAGGGATATGAGAACCCACATCCTAAGGCAGTTATGATCTGCAGTAACTATTACTGCGGTCATTTCAAACACTGAATGGATTGCAGTGAGCTTAAACAGAGTCATGGAACTGACATCCCACACAACGCTCTAAAGGAGACCTATTGGGAAATGCTTTTACAGCGGTTATGTTGATGGCACACCCCGCAGGAACAAAGAAGGCATTAGAAAACTGGCCTCTACAAGGAGTCTGCACCATTTATTTAACGAAAACCTAGAGATGTGAGCCATTTTTCAGTACACAGGGAACACAGGTGTCACAGAACACTGCAGTACTTAGTTATTATGCAACAGATTGGCGCTAAATGTATCTTGCAACCTCATTCAGGTTTTATGATCTCTATATAACACAAGAGAAAAAGTTTCTTAAGAACTGGATTCACAAAACCCAACCTGCCAAAGAGGAAATCAGCTAAATTAGCCAGTATCAATATTGAGAAAAAGGCGTTAGCTATTATGTTTTGAATCTTCCTGAAAGCCTCTGGGATTCAACACTTACAACTCAAGAATCTTTCCTTACCTTCTCTCCACCCCAATTCTCCCTAAATCTGCTGACTCCTTTCTCTAATCACCCTTTGCTCTCTTTGCTCCTGGGGGAGCCAACTTCTCTTCCGATCTAGATAATCTTCCTCCTATGCTGTAGGGTATTCTGAGCTAAAAATGCTCTACACTTTTTTGTTGAAGATGTTCTGTGTGGACAGATTAGGTAGGTACAGGAGACAAAACAGTGAGACGTCATGAATCAGTAACCTACTAATGAGGATGTTCACCTCCAAGAGGGAATACTTAAAATCCAGCTTGTGTTTCAGGCAATATTTGACACAAGATGCTTAGGAGAAAATAAATAAAAATAATAAAAATAATAAATGAAATCTCTCACCTCCAAGATGACAGACCTAATTGTAGGATAGACTTATCCTCGTTTTCTTTCTCTGACAAAATGAGTATTTAACTATCCCTTAGACTGCAGAACAGCCCCATTAGGAGAGACTCTTCTTGCATTAACTATTATCTGCAGCTTGACTCTTCATAAAGGAAGACACAGGTTCAAGTGAAGGAAAGGATGAAATCTGAGCATCACACCTGGTTGGATGAATCACTGAAAAAGTATGTGGGGGAGCCTCTTCTGGACTCCCTGACGCAGCATTTTATGCTTTACAGTATGCTTATGATGCTTCAATACTGGAAACATGAGATACCATAAAACTTCGGAGAGTGGACCTTTTGGGACCTATATTCTACATTGTGGCACTTAAATTGGCATATGTGTCCTACAGCTTCCTTAGCTGTTTGTTTCTGCTAGGCCAGCATAAAATTCAAAAAATGTTGAAAGGGATTGTTTGCATTCACAATATTATCAACTGGTCAAATTCTATGAAGATTTGCATGGAATCTAGTTTACCCCCAGCATGCTTGACATTTCTTCCTGGAAAACTGGATTTATGCTCCAGTGTCTCCACACCCACAGAATCACACAAGTGTATCTGTACACGTAGATAACCACGTACACAAAGAGACGCAGACATGCATACAAACACATGCACAGACTCACTGTTTACTATTTTTTGGTAATGTTTTTGGTTAAATGTAATTCACAATTAAATGCTGCTTTTAGAACAAGCTTCCAGGGATTTTGCTGTTCTGCTCAAACCTTCTTCGCAGCTGAAGAAGAGACAAAACATGGGCAGCCTTTTTTATTGAATTAATTTGATTTTTGTCTTTTGTCCTGCCAGCTATCAAAATTGTCAAATAAACCAGCTTTGATTCATAAATAATGGTTCCATTATATTTACTGTGCCACCGGTCAGAGTACCTGAAATTTTAATTCACTTGTTCAGCTAAATTTCATCCTCAGTTCAAGGCCATAAAATTCTGTATTGACAAACTTTCAAACCAACTTTGACTCTGAGGTATCTAGTCAACATTTTTCTTCTGTGTGGATATTAGTTTATTGAATAAGTGGCATCTGTTTTCCTCAACATCACTAGTGGAGTAGGTATTTCCTTTTGACAGCTTTGCACGATTTATGGGTTTGCATGCTCTGAAGAAAAATAGTACTAAGCAAAAAATTCCAATTCATTACCTCTTAGTACTTAATTAAGTTCATACACATTGCACACTATAGGTGAACCCTGAAATGACTGTGACAGCCACTGAGCAGCAAGTTAGATTATCTTTGGAAGACAGAGAGACTTTTAATTATCTTGACCTCATTTTTCCACCTATGATATTCATAAATTTTCCTTCTATTTTGTTGCCTCCATCAGATGTACCAAACCATTCTGAAAACAAGATTATATCCTTAGCTATTTCCTTTTATCTGCACATTTAGGCACCAAATGTTTTTACAAATAGTGAAGTCAAGCAATGGTTTTTATCAGCTTACTTCACACAGCTGCAGATGAATTATGTTGTACAGGCTCCTCCTAATAATGGTTTGGTTTTGGAAATGATAACAGCTTGATAAAAGAAGAAAGCAGTGGATCTGGCTATCAGTAGATACAGAAATAAAGAGAGCCTGGGCTTTACCTGTCAGGGTTCTGCGTACACACATGCATCTGTAAGAGGATCCGCTGGGTGAAAGTCTTAAAGCATTGCCCACATTTCCAAAGATGCCAGTCACTGAACTCAGAATTTAGTTGGCTTGTTGAAGTTGGGCTTGCAAGAACTCGTTGGTTTTTGACACTGATCTGGTTAAATCCTGACTCGATGGACCCAGACTTATCCAGGAGAGAAAAATTTCTGCTACACGGAGTCTGTGGAAATACTATGGATCGCTGTGGAGTGGCAGGGGATAGTTTGCTACTTTTATTAAATGGCTGTAGGGTGTCTTGTCTGGACATGGCCTCCATTACAGTCGAAGGGACATTCACTGGGAGAAAACAAGAAAAGTAAATAAGATCCTTTTTATGCCTTTTTAAAGCTAATACAGTGTTGGGAAACACCAAAAAAAAAAAAAAACCCAAAACAAAAAACCAACATCCATTTTCTTGACACTAGAATTAAACAACTTTATTTTAACATTGCACAAAAAAATGGGCTTGAATGAGACAGTGATCTGGATGGATGATGCTGATTCTGTGACACTGAAATGAAAACTCATGCGAAGGAGTGTCTGAGACTGAAAGGACTCAGAGAAGCCTGACTGTGATATACGTTTATTGTACAATGAGATTGTCATCTGATAGAAAATGCTGCTGCACGTGTGATACCCTGACTCTGCATGTTGCAGTCAGCATGTCCAATTGCTATATCACAGACAAGCATGAATTTTGAGAGCATGGGGAAAAAAAATCCTTGCTCAGACGCTCCTTGAGATACAACAGGGTTTAAATATCTACGGCAGCAATAGTTCCCTTATCTTCTTAAAGGGCAGCCACTAAGGTTATTATACTATTACATCCCAGAAATAGTCACACAGCCAATACAATACAGTCAGTGACTTCACCGCGACGCGTATAATTAAGGTTAATAGCAGTTGGATCCCCACGAGACAATGCAATATATAGGCAGAGATATCTTTGTGCATCAATTCCCCACCTGCAAAATAGAAACAAAAGTTGTTTCTAGTCCCATGAAGGTCTTATGATCATCAATTAACTATGGCTTATGAGGCATTCAGATATTTCAGCAACAAATGCAATACACTGTTCTCACAAATAAGTAATTTAGTGCTGAATTCGGATGTTGTGTGATAAGGAAGGCAGGAAGTCAAACATATAGATGAAAGTTGAACAGCTGCCTCACTCCTTGAGTACCATCTAGATCATGTAGTGAATGAAGCAAAGGTCCTATGGAAAAACAGGGTGAGCTAATGTAAGATTGTACCCCAATGCAAAAAGAAGCATAATTTAGGCCACCTGGGCCCAGTACCTTCTCATGCTTTCTAATTTTGGCATGGTCAAGCTCACGAGATGATAATATTTTAATGGAGATTTTTAAATTAAATATTTTGTATGCATACGTCTATGTCTACATGTGTTCACACATTTAGGTACTGTCACAAAGTTGTATATGTATATATCCACACATAGGTACATAGCACCTAGTAAACAGGTGATTAGAAACTGCAACTCTGTTTAGGTAAGTCATGATGTTAGATTTCTAAGAGAAAATGTGAATTAAGTTTCAGTTCTGAGCTGGAATCATCCAACATTATTTAATATACAATAAAAATGTAATAAAAACTAATGTTTTGATAATACCTTAAATAATGCCAGTCACTTCACAGCGTTATGTTCTAATATCTTCCATTAATCATAATATCTCTAATATTATAATGTTACATGCTGTTTAATTTACTTGAGTTGATGTCCTTCCTCAGCTATTCCTTCCTGGAGTATTTCTGGACCTGATTTCTAAGTGCATATACAGCCATGGGGCTGTTTTCAGACATATAATACGTCTTCAATGTCTCTCTTCAGTACAAGGAGCAATTTGTATACTTTAATTTTGCCCCAACATTCTCACACAAGAAGCAGATAACTTTTTTTTTTTTTTAAATTGTATTCATTGAAGTCCACAGAAGCAATAACATCTGGATATTAAAGACCTAAGGAATATAGGCAGAGTGTGTATTGGGTAAAAATACCCTGTGCAGAAGATAAGCAGATGGTCTACTCTGAGGACTTAAGTGGCACTAAAGTCATATACCAGCCTGCAGCTGGCTCCGTGCTCAGAGATTAATTTCATCTACTCATGTCAGTCTCACTGTGGATGAAACTCTGGTTTCTCTCACAGCAAAATAGCAAGTGACAATATTTAGAGATTTTAACCATAATACTTTGCTTTTCAAATAAAGGTTTTGTAAGCTTCAGCTCATGAAAGAAAAAATAATATTTCTATATTGTACACTGCAGAGCACGAGTTTTATCAGCAAACATTACTGCCAGTAATTAAATTTCTTTTAAACTTTTCTCAAGCCCAACAGATTTGAAAACTCAAGATGAAAAAGGATGTTTATTTTTGACAGTTTAATCCCTGCTATCTTGCTGTTTTATTGCTGCATGGTTCAGTATTTAAGTTGCTACGAGACACGAGTTCATCCTGGCATTGCTGTTTAAGTATCCGAGTACTTGGCTAAAAAAATACATCTTGAATGTAATTGATTAAGCATGGCCAGCCAGAGGGTTACTTTAAACCAAAGCCAATCAGGCATCCATTATTGGTTTCTTCTACCACGTAGACACGAATAGCTGTCAAAATGGAAGAGAGGTCTTTGATGCAAGCTCTAATCGAGTTTCACACACAAACAGTGAAACTGAAGGGCGTGTTTGGATCACCCATTCCCATTACAGTCAAAGGAATTCAGCATTAGGTTGCACTGGGTCTGTGTTATAAGTTACATGCTTAATTTTTTGATGATTCCTAGCGAACTAAAAATGAAATATTGAGAAGGGGTAGAAGAATGGATGGAAGTGGGGATGGCCAGGATGGAACAGTTGTTCGTGGTCATTTCAGGCTACTTACACTCAGTCTGTATTTAGAGAAGCTGGCTTTTACCTTTTAACCACAAGGATCTCGTCTCTACAATCAGTCAGACAGAGCTTTTCTCGACATACTCAGTGGTAATAGAATGAAGAATCACTAACAGAGGCCTCGTGGACCTGCAATGCATTACTGTTTTGGCAAGACAGTCTCTTGTGATAGGTCTGATAACAACGGAGAGGGCCAAGCAAATCAGTTAAGAATAGACTGGGAATGAATCACTTATAGTGATTCTACACACTACCACGCTATATGGGGCTGCGATGGTGGGAAATCTGCTATTTAATTGCACATACCCGCACACTTCCAAACACCTCCGTTTATTTAGGTAACCATACCGTGATTTTGCACAGCTTAAGTGTATCAGATTCAGGGTTTTATTTTGTACACATCAAGCTTACCTATAATATGTGACTGCTTTCATTTAATATGTCCTAAAATACTCTAGGAATATAGCTGATTAGGTATGAAACAGAAATTCTGGCTGACACATGTAGGAAAGCAAGGAAGAACTTACAATTTTCATCTTGTGCAATGCACTGGAGAGGGATTCCAAAGAAAGATGTGTAGCTGTCATTGTACCACACCAACAGCTCGGTGCCCCTGGGAATATCTATACAAGCCCGGTAGAATATATTTGACCTGATCAAGAGAAAAAGAAAAAAAATGGCTAATTTATGAATAGAGCATTGTCTTCCTATCATACACACTATTGCAGTAGAAATCCATTGTTTTGGAAGCATTTCTGCAGATAACTAAATGAATAACTTACTGATTATTTTAAAACCAAATCTATCATCAGGGAAGGACTTTGTTCCAGTCGCATAGGGTAATTAAGAGCTTACTGGCACTTTGTACCTAGCATATTTTAAACCGGAAGATTTTACAAGCACCAAGATTTTATGAAAAGACTGATATTTTCTTGCAACGTCCCTTTTAAAGTGATTTTAGAAATGCTGCATTTTGCTAACACAGTACAAGCATCAGTGGTGCACACAGTTCAGTAAGTTCAGCCATTTAAACAGCTTTGCATTTGTCAGCTAAGCTAAAGTTAACATATTTTAGGGGAAAATACACAACATTTCTTTCATTTCAGTAAGTGCTTTTAGCAAGAGGTTTGAAGTAGCAAGATGTGGCCTTTTATATACCACCAAATATACCACCAAAAAGAGAGATCTTAGATTGTTGAGTAAAATAGACTGGGAAATAAAGAAATGAGGTTAATCCAGACATACAATGACAAAAATCTTCCCCTGTATGGAACATGAGGGTAACGTCAGTAATCCTTCAGCAAGAATAAATTAGTGATACCGTAAATGTGGTATCTTATGACATCGCTCTGTGGGAAAAGACTGGGGATTTTCCTAGACCACTGAACTGGGAGTTGAGGGGAAAAAAAAGGAAAAACCCTAGTCCCTACCATAAAAACAAGAGCTTTATCCTGATCTTGCACTGATGTAAATAGCTTCAGTGATACTTCTACAGTTAACAGATTTACATGGGGGCAAAAACTGTGTAAGATTAGAATCAGGCACAAGATAAAATAAAAATGTTATCAGTTTGTAGTGGCTTTTCCCTTAGGCTTCATATGGAACAGTAAAACACACTCCCGTGAGATGGATAGAAATTCAATATATACAAGAAGAACACTCCACTCTCGCTGAAGGATTACATACCAAAATGATACAGTCAAAGTACCAAGAAATGACCATTTTTTATAACAGCTTATGTAAGGCAGAAAAACATCCATAGACCAAAAAAAAAAAAAAATGTTAGGCCTCAACCGGTTTTCTGAGTGAAGAATTGCTACAAATGTTAGCCTGAAGTTCAAGATAAAACTGTTTAGGGTTGGTAGGCCTTAAATTTAGACTTTCTGTAAAGAATTGGCTGTAGCGATGCAATTTGTTCCTTGTACAACACTGCAGACATAAGGAGAATCCTTTACCACATTTTTCATGGCAGTGAGATATGCACTTGTCAACATATTTTGTCACCGCAAAGTGGCTCTTGGCAACAGGATCATAAAGATCAATAAAAAAGTGCAGATTCTCAATATTTTACTAGCAGCTGCAAAAATTTCATTTATCTTGTTATTTTCCTCGCTTACTGCCACCCTGTCTCAGGAGGGCACTGCTAGCTAAGCAGAACGGTTTTCCTACCCTTCTATGAATATCTGACAAAAACTCTCCCCTTTGTGTCTCCCCCTCTCCTCCTCTCCTCTTCTCCCTCTCTTTCTTCCCAGAGCTGCGCATTTCGTTAATTCTTTCCACTGTTACATAAAAATGAAAATCGGAGCCACGCTATAAATTACCAGCATCTCCTAACTTGAGAAAAATTGAGTCTACTTTGTACTTCACCCTTGTAACATTTCATCTCTCAGTTTGGCTTCCCTTAACATAAACACAGCAGCCCAGCAAATGAATGTGCTAAAACCAAATGACACACTTTGCCGCTGAAAGAGCAGAACTGTTTTTGAGCAATGGGTGGTCTGTGAGGCTTGGAGTAGGCACGGAAAAAAAAGTGTAAGCATACACCGTCCCTTACAAGCGTGCAGAGCTTCCAAAACTCGCAGAAATCTCTGCATGCTGAAGTACATCAAAGGGATTTTTCCCTTTTCGGATAATATTTCCTTTGCTGACATGTATTTAGTATTATGGTTGGATGACTCATAAAGATAGCTTCATGGCGTCCCAACGCAGTTGAAGCAGAACACATGCCAACAAACATTATTGTCAGCCTCAAAATAAAAACAAAACGTTCAGCTAAGGGTCAATCAATCAAGAGCACTTTGAAGAAAATTCCATTTAGATATTACAAATCATAACAGAATGAATTTAAACCAGCTGACTTTCTGTGAGGAGGACGTCCATGTACAATAAAAATTAGGCCGGTTTTTCAGTGTCCAACTTTTCTATTTTCTTACACTTGGATGCAGTCACTGGTGATGGATGCCAGTTTTTTAAATTGTGTTTTTGTAGTTCATTTTATAAAGATCTGAAGTAATCGAAAACAGATCAACAGAGGGAACTCTAAGTAAAAACTCCATCATGAAAGGAGAGTTGTAAAATCCACTTAATATTGACAGATGTGTAATGACTTTCTCATGCTCACTTTTCATTTAGGTTTGTCGTATATATATATGCGCATATTTTTTTTCTTATTTTTATAAATATATATATATTCATGTGCACACACTACCACACTGAGAAATAATTCACTAGATACCTGCAAAAATACTCTTTCACCATAGCAATCTTTATTCATTATCCACTGTGTTTATTTAAAATCTGACAGGGTTTTAGCTATAAATATCAGTTATTTAAGGGTATAATAAAAGATTTGTAATGTATAAATAGGATTGTGTTTGTTTGGTTTTTTTTTAACTGCGGCATTATTTAGTCAACTGGCCAGAGAATAAAAAAGCTGAAAATGCAATTGAACAATTTTACCATTGTTAAATTGGAACCCTATGGGATAATCAAACTTTATGAATATTTCATTTTAGCTTGCTTTTGTATGTTTTATTTTTAATTTGAAAGGAACTTTAAATAAGTTTAAGATTCTTCCTAAAGAAAAGAAACTCCACTCTCTAAAACAACTAGCCAAAATCAGGATTGCTTACTGCGACTGGCAAGCCCGGGGCTTTCTTTGATGTGCTTCCTACCACATTTAATAAGGCCAAGCAGTTGCTTCTGATTCTGAGGCAAAAGGTTTGTTTATAGCTGAGATCATATATTTATGTAATGCGTTGTCTGGGTTTTCTGGATCTGTTTGTGAGTACAAAGTAAAATGCATCAAAATTTCTTTACATTTTTCTTCACATTTGACCTCCTCTAGCCAGCGATGTAAGAGGCACAAGCCCTAGCAATCTTGGCTAGCAGGTGCACTCAACTTATAAGCTTTAGGTGTATATGTTATTTTTCATAACTGACTCTCAGAAAGCCTTTGGGTTCAAAACTCCTGTCCTGCCATTTTTCCCCTTCCTCCAGCACACGCGTGGTTATTAAGGGCGGCAGATTGCTTGTGTTGGCTTGCTTCTGATCAGACTGTTGGAAAACGTGCAGAGGGCTCTGTGCAGTGTGGTGGTCACACCAGTGATACAGGGCGGTACTTGTTCCCAGGGGTACCTGGACCTGGAGGTCTCGCATGCTCACTACAATGGCCTCAGCTCAGGGCAACCAAAGTTAAACCCATCCTCACTACACCCGGCAGCTTTTGTGTAGAGCCGAACCAGCACATTCACAAAAGCCCTGCTACTGTCTTTGCAATCAAAGACAATAGTACTGGTGACAGATAGAGTCTGACTTTTCACTAAAAACATTTTCATTTTGTTGCATTGAGTAAATCAAAATGTACTTTACCTGTACTGAACCACTGTTAAGTTCTGTTCCCCGCAGTGCCTTGCACATCGGATATACCTCATCCAACTTGACTTACTGGGTTCTCCACCATCAATAAAGTGCTGCAGTGTCCCATCTTGGTCATATATCTGGGGGAGATGTCACAAGGTCAAGTAGTTAGAACAAATCATCAGCAATCATTTTCAGCGCTTTGCTGGTGTCTCTCTGTGCCTTTTCCAGGAATTTATTGCCATAAGATTTGTCATTGCGTACTGATGCTCTTAGAAATCTACATGGAACAGCAGAAAAGTATTTTGGGGGATGCAAGTTTATCATGTTTCTTTTATCAAGCCAATCTTTTTGTATTAAACAAATTTGTGGTGTCTCAAAGATGTGACCATGTTTCCCAAAGAATATTTAACCTATTTTGACAGGCTGGCCTTAAATAATGAACTGCCAGATAAACAAGAAAATCTGGATGTAAAGCCTGCATTGAAATGGCCGGAACATCTGAGCAAGGGGCAGTAGTAAGCCCTAAACAGTATCCCTTCTTTCACATCTCAGTTGCAGCAAGAGCATGTGCTTCGGCAACCTCACATGATACATTAGGGAGTTGTAGGATTCATAATACCAAAACACATAAGACTAGAAGGAAAAAGACAGTTGAAGATGGCTTTAGAAGCTCCCTTGAGACACATAATTTTTTGAAGTAGTAAATGAGAAATCAGTCCTGAGGGAATCATAGTTTTCCTAAACGTGACATCCCTGCTAAGGACATGAGAGCCAGTTAGGGTAATTTAATAAAAAAAAGGCAGTATTATGTCTCTGTTCTGCATCGGGTGCTCCCTCTGAAGTCAAAAACCAAAATTGCTCTGGGGGCTCTGAAATAAAAAGATACATGTGTTATGCACATCTGCCCTTCTGGCCACTTCAAAAGTGTTATCTAGGAAGTGTTAATCCAAGGAAAAGCACACGGTCTCACTAGTTTTTTACCTGTTATACAATTACTTTTTTAAAGTCCAGAAATGCATCTGAATAATTAGGTGCTTATCTGAAGCAAACTTGATCTTCAGCTCTTTTGCCCCTCCACAGATGCCATCTGCTTTAATAATCTTACCCTAAAAATGTTATCCCTTTTGAAACTGTATTAATGTAAATCGAGCCGTCTTCTTGAAAGTACTAATTCTACTAATTAAAGAGGAAGCACATTTATTACATTGAATTGAACATTTCTAGAGCAAGAAAATTATCTTGCATTTCCGTTTCAATATCAAGAGAATAGTCTCAGAAATTATGTGACCATATTTGATATTTCTGATTTATTAAAAGAGTGTTTCCTACACTGCGCACAAAAACACACACAGAAATCAGAATCTAGTTCTGTACAGCGCCACATGGGTCTCAAATTCAGGAGCCAGACTTGCTTTTGCTTTTGACCAAGAGGGACTGGGAGTAATCAGGAGCAATATATCCATTTCTAGAGCGTGACAGACAGGGAAACCAAGTGTCTACGGAGATCCTTATCATTTGATTGCGAGTACCTGTGACAAGGACCACGTAGGACTTGGCCAGGTGCTCTTCGGTTGGAGGAGCAAGATGCTACCCCAACACACACTGAGTGGTGCAACAAAGTCGGAGAAATCAGGAGGAGTCCTCAGAGGCAAACAAATACTCCAATACCAGGGATTTGGTTGATTTTTTTATATGGTAGCTTGTTGATTATCAGCAAGGACCTATTCTTATGTGAACATGTTAATGTACATTGAATATACAAGCAAAACATGCTAACCCATAAAAATCTGTGATGGAAATGGAAAAGTTTTACAGGAAATCAGCCAAAAAAAAGGAAGACAAGGAAAAATTAATGACTACCAGTGTTTGGCTGGGACCATTTTAGCAATACGTATCCAAACAGTCTCAGCACAGTGTTTATTATCTATTCATTTACACGGTGCTTACTAACTTAACAATATATGGCTTAACGTGAGTCAAAAACAATTCCCATAAATGAAGAGCTGATAGCTTCCTAATCCCCAGATGATATGAAACAGGAAAGAGAAAGAAGACTGCTATAATCGACACTGACAGTCATATCTAGACACCCAGGGGACCCACTCAGAACTTTGTGTATATGGACAGCCATGAACTGACATGAGAAATTACAACCTGACGTGAAAATGCAGGGCTGGAGCTTTCTCAGGGCTTGGCCTGGAGTAGGAAGGACTGCTCTACAAGCAAGACTAAATATTTTTAAATCCTTTATTCTTGCAAGTGCTGGCGCATCAGTGACACTATGGTCTCCTTTCCTAGAGCGTTTTTACTGGCGTTGCAAATAAAGCTGCATAGTCAGAATCCATCCCACAGCATTCTTAGCCCTGTTCTCACAGGAATGAAAACCCAGCTGTAGGAAGCAGATTTCCCTAACCTTAGAAGGGAAACAGCAATACTGCATTGTAGCTGCTTATTTGTCAAATTACATAGTATAGGTTAAAATCTGAAAAACTTAACTGGTATGGTTACTATTATTCATGTTATCACTGTGCACTAGTTCTTAGTCATTTTACAATTGCCTAAATCTGGCAATTAAATATATAATATATATAATAATATAAAATTGCTTGAAGATACCATCATGAGGGAGCAAACTGTGACCTGCCATAACAGAGGAAAAACAAACCTGTAGCTCAAGTTGTGAATCCAGACACTATAGCAAACTACACGGATATGCATATTCGTCTGCATCTGTATTACACGTGCATATATACTCAAAACACTCATAGTATCTATTAAAAAAAAACTACTGCAGCATCCTGTGATAAACTGATTTTGACTACCTCTCTAGACCACTACATCCCTCTAAGCTGGCATAACTTTTGACATAGTGTAAGAGCTTCATGGCAAAATAAAATACCATTTTTTCAACTGCGTATGGAGAATGCATGTATTTTTTTCTGTATCTCACAACAGTCATTGATCTAAGTGGCGGAAACAAAATTAGTTATTTCATTTTCCTACTTTGATTACACTTGGAAGTAAACTGCTTACTGGATCTTTTCCCTCTTCTGACCTTGTAACTTGTTCACTGTTGTTTTTGCTGAGTTTTAAAGTTTTTTGTTGTTGTTTTTGCTTTAAATGTTTCAAAGCTTTAAGATTTCTCTTTTATAGTCTGTTCCAATTTTGAGAAGTGCACCAGACTACTAGTAGATACCTGCATATGATAAAAGAGGACAGCACTTGCCTTCTCATCTAACGTGCCTTGTGTTCCTTTTTAGTAGTTCCCATATAATTAATTAACTTCTTAGTTAGGCTCTTGACTATTTACCGGTAGCTTACTGGTATGTTACGTATCAAAAGACTCAGAATGTGAAGCTTATTATTATTCTATTAATTTAATCCTTTGACTTCAGAATACAACAGAAAGAGCTTTATTTTCCATGAAAGTAAGTCCAAAGTATAACCAGCACGATACAAATCTTCTCTTTTACATTTTTTTATATTCCTTTCCTTACAAACACCAGTTCACTCAGTAATCAAGACATAAATACTGAAAGGCATGAGTTATATGATGAAATTTCTTATGGGGTGCCACTGATACTCCTTGTGACCTACACATGCATTCCAACTGGCACACATGGGAAAAAGCAGGTAGGATGCCAGTGTAGTGATATGGGTCAGGTTCGTCTTGTAATGGCATGCAAATATAAATTAAATATGAAGGATCGGATTTATTATTTGTTCGATTGGTTATTGATAATTATGTGGAGGCTGTAGATACTGAAACATAATGAGAATTATGCTAATGACACATAATGGTGATAATTGTATCACTTCTAAAGCACACAGCATTTCATATAATTAATACTCTAAAATCTATGAATGACCATTACTAAGTAAAATAAACAGCAGTTGCTGGAACATCTGTCACTCTGGCAACATGCCAAGTCTAGGTAGGACCATGTAAGATTTAAGTAGTATAACAGATAAAGCAGAGTGGTAAAGAGCCTTCTGAGAACTCTCAATTACTTCAGTACTGGCATAGTATTGCTCACTTGGATAGATGGGGACAAATGTAATTCCAGCACTAAAGACTGTTGTGCCAGTTTCTGGTATAGATGCCACAGGCTTTTAGAATTAAGGAGCCCAAATGTAACAGCACAGCTGCAGAGAAAGCCAAGCTATGAAGCAATTAAAAACAATTTAACAGAAGAGACAGGGAGAGCAAAAATGGTTAGCTTGTTGGAGTTCTTTCCTCTCTATCTATTGGTTTCCTTTGTTCTCTTTCCATGGCCTGCTAAAGGATTGTGTCTTTTGAAATTCTGCCTGCATTCTATTTTTCCATTTAGTCAAACAAAAAAGGTATTACCATACAATTTAATTGACCTCTCATTTTCCTTGCAGGCAGAGGGAGAAAAGACTGGTCCTGAAAGTGGAATTTTTCTTTGCATGTACATTTGTATTGTAAAAGTAGCTATTAGAATCATTTCTTATGTTGTAAGACATCAAAAGAGATGTGAAGAAAACCACAAAACATGCAAGAATTAATTCTTACCATTAATAGAGAATCTTGCTTTTTGCTGTTCACTGCTATTCTCATTGACATTGCATGCATAAGGTCATAGGATTTTCAAATCACTCAGCATTAGCCTTCTCTTCCCACAGTTCTACCCTTCACTTCAGAGGGAAGAGTCAAGATAGCAAGGAGTACTTTTGATGAGTACATACATTTCATAAATCATCAGCCGTGCAGTTTAAAACCATGGAGGCACTCTAAACTACTGGTAATATGGAGAAAAAGGTTGAAACAGTCTGATGAAACTGATATATCAGATATGGTAGCATCCATAGGAATTGTATTCTTTCTATAATGATGTATGCACCTATGAGCCACAGCAACACTGAAAGCTTCTTCCTTTTCTGGCTTGGACATCAAAACTGAATAATCTCTACACTGAGTACATCTCACTACTGTGAGACCTTGCTTTTGACATAACAACACTACAACATCCTCTACAGGCGACTGTATCCTAAACAGAAGTTGAAAACAATGCCAAAATAGCAATGTTTGATAAGCCCCGGTACTTAGCTGAAAGTTCTTAAAAGGTGTGTGGTTATGAAAGATTACATTCTGACACTGGACATATAAAGCCTATTCTTGACACTACAGAGAGCAACTCTGCTTGTGTCCCTTTGTCACAGCCAGCAAGATCCACTGCCTGATACGTAATCTTTCCAACACATCCTAAACTTTGGAGTCCGGTTTCCTCTTCCAGGCCCATAACTCTTCAGCCTTTCAGGTCGTATTTCTCTGTTCATTCAGACATTTAGAGAAGAAAGCTATAGGCAAAAAGGCCCAGGACTTGTGTGTCTGCTATGGTCCTTTTGGGGCTGGTTGCACTATTTGATTATTTCCTGTGCAGGGAACTGCTATTTCTTTTCTTCCTTTTTTTTTTTTTTTTTTTCCCCCATCCCCTGGAATAAACTAGTACTGTAAGAAAAGCTGAATGCACGTATGCTTTGATAGATTGGGGGAGAGTGTTCAGTGACATAACTGATAGAACAGAGCTCTATGGCTGTCTTAACAAATGACAAGGAAGGTTAGTTCTGCTGTAAAGCAGAAGAAATAGTGAACAGTCAATTTTCTGAAAAGCTCTGAGATTCACACAGGTAACTGCACAGTAAAATTCAGTGATTTGACTTGCCTAAGGCGGTGATTGTTGAGCAAAATGCCGGTGGGCGCTAGTGTTTATTATGACGCGTATACATTATTTATTTGCTAGCATTTCTCATCATATCAAACCGAAACCAAACTCGACTGTATGCATGACTTGATAACTTACTGATTTAGATTGGATTCTGTGTAGTACATTGGTGCCTAGCTCCCTTTGAAATCAACACATTGCCAAAGGACCTCATTATCTAGAAAGTTTGAAATGTTCAAAGATGATGCAGGAACTGAAAGAGAGGAGACAACTGACAAAATTCCCTGAATAGATTACATTTAAGGAGCATAGTTTAGGCTGAAAATCAAACTACAGATGGGTTCATATTTGATGATAACAACCGTTTGAAGAATGAATGCTTTTAGACTTTAAATGCCTTTAATATTAGGAGCTGGGCATCTGATTTAGATGTATCTTCTCCCTGAATGAGAAAGCTGTGTAGAAACAATCATGCATTTAGCCATCATGTCTTTCTCCTTTTATTCACTAGCTTGGTGATCAAGTCAGGCCATTCAGCAAACATTTCAAGAACAACTCTTGGTCTTTCTATATAAAAGAAAATACGAAATATAATGAAACTCATACACAAAATGCAGTGCATAGAAAAGTCTCCAAATATAGCTTAACTAAAAAGAAACTCTGATGCTGATAGATAATAATAACATTATATAATCATATCCTTTACAAAGACCACGTCGCAAACATTGAAATACTTTTTAAATGCATACTTTCTTTTATATTATAGTAAACAGCCAAATTATTCGTAGTATAAAGAAATGTCTATTCATCACATTGTGATAGCTCTTTGTTGCCTAATAAATATTATTGAAACTATAATAATCAACTACACACATAAAACTGGTATGAAAAAAATAGTAGTATGCATGTCAGCAACTTCATTTTAATATAAGTGGAAACATTTGGACAGGTTCCCTATTCACCCGTGTGGACACTGTTTCAGAAAGATGTTAGTTATAAATGCATTTCATATATTCCACTGTTCCTTGACAAGACTAAAGCTGATCTGTTTTGCCACTTAAAATATGACTTCAGATTCTTTATGGACAGAGATCAGAATTAAAAATATAAATATGCTACAGATAACATCTAAGCTTGTTGGTTTATGATAAAATAAGAATGCTTTGGTTTTATTATGTAGATAGTGAAAGCTAGTTACTACAGTCTTTACATGTATGTGAAATAAATCTATGTCAATAACTAGTTACGTACTTCAAAGTGCTTCTATTTTTTATGTAACTGGATAATATTTTGTTGCCATGTAGAAAATGCAACAGTTCATGTAAAGAATGATTTTTACTTTTGCAATTTTTGTATTACATGCAAAATGGTGTCAATTTCTTTACACTGTGAATCAGCATGCAGATTTATGAATGTTTTAACTTCACTGAAGCATTCTGAACTGCTATAAACTATTAACAGAATAGAAATCTGAAATAAGCAAGCAAGGAGGAAACATCAGGAGGCCTCACTGGTGAAAATCAGATTAAAATGTTCTCCAACATTATTTGGCAATAATCTCCCTGGGATGCAACACCTCTGTGAAAATGCACAGAAATGTATCCTGACAGCCAATGGCCTTTAACTGCTCACACTATTCAAAGCAATTTTCTACAATTAGGCATATCTGATATGTAGTGTACATCTTGTAATATCTGCTTAATGTTTCTTCTCTTTAATCTAGCAGGCATCATCTAGCAAGTTTTATAAAAGAGAATACTTGCCAACTAATATTAAAAGCTATTTAGTTTTTATGTTTCTCAAAGGATTATAGCATATGAAACTATAAACATTGTTTTGAACTGTCTCTGCTAGGTGAAAGGCTTCATCTCTCACTTAGACCCCAGTCCAGCAAACACTTACGCACATGTTGTATTCCCATTGATCTCAATGGGACTACTCGTGTGTGAAATCAAGCATCTGTGTAAGCGGTCGGAGGACTGGGGCTTTATTCCAGAGAGTGTCACGAGAGCAATGCCCTGCTGATTGTGTCGACTTCATTAAATTCGGGTTTTTTTAAAGTCAAGTCTCAATGGTTTGTTTTGACGCTAGCCCATGGCAGTCCTGGCATAGGGAAGAATTACACGTAACGCAAACCAGTGTTACTCAACAACAGGGCAAAAAGGGGAAGACACAGAGCAGAAAAAACACACATGAAGTTGGAAACTTTGCACACATGCAAACAGGTCTGTAAAGGACCGGTGCCCTTGCAGTATCCACTGATGTAACATCACCTCCTCAGTGTGCTCTTTTGCACTCTTCTGACAGGTCCAGTGATAGGATAGAAAAAGTGCTGGCACTCTGGCCATAGGTCATTCTGCGATGGAGACATTTTTGCTCAGCCTAGGTATTTCCACCCTGCTCACGGCACTGCCTTCCCATGCAGCCCTAGTAACAGCAGGCCATGGGGAGGCAACAGACTGAAGTTGTTATCCGCCGTCTCATTTATGTGAGACACGGAGCATGAAGAGAAAAAGCGTTGCCCATCTCGGCTCAGAATCCAAAAAGACCAGGAAAAAATAGACTAAAAAGGAAAAGATGATTTAAAATCAGGGAGGCCAATGATCAAAACTGAAATAAGCCAAACAGAAGACCATCACACCGGTTGGCTGGTAGATGTATATTCTAGTACGCATATCAGGGAGGGAGTTATGAGAAGGCTGTAAGGGCCTGATGCTGAAAACCCTCACTCATCTGGGAAGCCTCACGGAACTTCCTCAGTAATAAAGCTCCTAAGACGATATTCTGAACCAGAGAATCAAGATTGTTATGGTGACCTGTGTTGCCCCCGGTGACTCTGGAAATGTGACTGGTTCCTTTGCAAGGTCATGACAGAGCTTTGGCCATTTCCTTGCAGCTTCTCAAAACCTTGCAAAGTGAGATTAATATGTGTTTGTTTCATATTTTTTCATTCTTTTACAGGCAACCAAGTATTCCAGAGGGGTCCTCTGTCATTCAGCTGAGGTGTTCTTTCAGCCTATTTCCATATAGTCAATACACCCATCCAGTTGGACAAAGAATTAAACGGGCAAAATAGCTAACCACAAACATAATGTGACAGAGGACAGCACTCCAAAGCAGCATGTACAAAAACAAGTTTTGGCAGATTTCATCACTCAGCATCAAGCTAGGCAATGCAGCTGAAACAAGTGAGTGGGTACATAGCTCTTAAGGTGACTTACTGATAACTCGGTGACCTTAGAGAAATCACTCAGGACCAAAAGACACTCATAAATGGAAATCATTCTAAATTGCCCTGATTCTATTATGTGAGAATGAAGGAAGTTGCAGGGAGAGTAAGGAAGGTCTGTTGTTCAAATGTGACTCAGGGCTTACCTCACTACTGCTGAAGAGGGAGCTGGTTGCACAAGGAGAGAACAGTTTTTTGATCCCTCACTCCTGTAATTTCTGTTGAGTACATTTTGAAAACATGGTTACAAACTGTGTTTTCATACCTTTGTGCATGAAACTGTGTCTATGTGTGAATTAGCACTTCCAGGAAGACAGCAGATTATAGACTTACAAATCCCAGCCTCAATGCTTAGCAATACTTTCAGACATATTAAAGTATGGCACATAGAATATATGGCATAGCTATGAAGCTTGCTAGATTAGGGATTTGGTTTTTTTTTTCCTCTTTGAAGCACTTGGGGCTTCTTACTCTTTTCTTCACCTTTAGGATTTTTTAAAGCTCCAATACCATATTCCCCCTAGGCATTTTAAGAACCAGTTTAGAAAAGTACTTATCTTGTCAAGCACAGAGCTCCTAAAGAGACTCTCAATCCTGTAGTAAAACTGGCAAAAATCCTCCAGCAAATTAGACTTAAAACTGGCACTGAAGTCAATAAGGCTCTGGTTCCTGCTTACTTGGACACTTTGGAAACCTACATGCCTGTCTGCTTTTTAGTTAAGCAAAAGCAGCTATAATTTGCTCTTTCTAAGTGACACTTCTTGCCTTGAGACAGGGAATTCTTCTATTTATTTTGCATGTGCCATAAGAGTCTATGACCTAATCTGAAGTCAGGGGCATTTCAGGGAATCATGGCATCACTGAGGTTGGAAGGTATCTCTGGAGATCATCTTGTCAGCTCACAAGGTAGTGATGACCTCCACTACCTTCACTTTGAAATTCCTGACTCATGGTTCACGGGCATTCTATGAGAAAAAAGGAACTGAAAAAAACCTAACCCCACACCCTAACTCATAAATGAGTTACATGTAAAAAAAAACCCTCTGAAATGAAAGCCTGTCCACAAGTAACCTCACTTTCAAGCAACGGCAAGAACATCACTTTGTCCTGACAAAAGTGTCACTGCCTGGTGTAATGGGCTGTGACCCACTGATAAGGGTTTGGCACTGGCCAAGGATGCAAAACATTGTACTCAGGTGCCTAAACTTCAGTTCCCACTAGTGTTTCTGATGGCCCTGAGTATCCTGCTGTGTCTCCAGTGGCTGGTCCAGAAGGCAGGCAGATGTCTCTAAGTTCTGTGCCTTACCTGTCATCCCTGTCGGTATGTCTTAGATATTTTTCCAGGATTTAAAATGGCATTAAGCACCTCTGTTCAGACACTGAAATTGCTCTGCAGATGCCTGGGTTCAGCTCCTGCTATGAAAAAAGGTTTGTCACATGACTTACAGCAAATACTTAAACTCTGTGTCTTGAGCCGATGGTTGTAGAAAACGGGAATTTTGATACTTTCTTTTTGTGCGCTATTTGTTTATCTTCACTCTGAGTTTGTAAGCAAATATGGGCAGGAACTGTCTTTACAGTGTATATGTAGAACATCTATCTCAGCAGAGCACCCATTTACTACTGCAGTACAGGCTCTGCAGATAATTCTTTCAATCCCTTTTTAAAGTCTCATTAAGGCTCACCATAAATGAGGAATTTCAGTAAAAATGACATATTTTAGAAAATATACTTAATTCCTTTGTGAGTTTTAAATAAAGAGGCACACTGATATTTTTAGTTTGGAATATTTTGGAATGTCTGGAATGCTAAGTTCCCCAGATGATGATTAAAAGGTCAAGTAATAAAGTATATGATAAACTATGCCTGAGATTCCTCATAAAACAAATGAGTAATGGCTGTACAAACTGTGTCGCCATGTTTTTACATTGAAAAAAATGCCTGTGCTGTATTATTCCTTCAAATTTGCGAGATTATAGGATTGTCAGAAAACCAGCGTGGTGACGGCTAGTTTGCAACTGCTTCGGGGCTGATGTTAGAGTCAAGAAGCAGATGAAAAGGGTGCATTAAGGAGTAGTACTGGTGTTGCTAATGGACACATGGGTAGAGAATGTGAAATGGATTTTTTTCTTGCCAGAGTGCAGGTCTGGTATTGGTAAGTATCATGTTAAGTTTCCCTGGAAGAGCATTTGTTTCTGTGAGGATTATAACATTAGATTAGAACATTGCTTGAGTCACAATCACAGGAGCCCTCCAGAGCTGTTAAGCATTTGGCATATCTCACTTATCTCTAAGGGTGGCAGGGGCCATCAATACAAAGTGGACCATCAATCAATCTGGGGTCTTCTTCAGACATTGCCTGTCAGCTGATCAGAGGAGGACTTTAGAGAATCAGCTTTCCATTATCAGGATTTGGTCTGTGATCAGAACAAGCCACTGAACCTTTTACTTTTCACTTGGCAAAAACATACACACTGGAAAAAAGTCCTGACAGTTCATTCATTTTGCTCCATCACTGGAGCCAGATGATGTTTGACTGGGGAGACCCACCCTCTTTGATGTTGTGCTCTTTTGAGAGTGCCCTGCTGTGAAAAAAATTTTCTCCTTCCAAATTAAAGAGAAATATTTCTGCGTCCAGCTGTTAAATGTGACGTTTGCCATTTTTCAGTGCGTTGGCTTTGTGCCATCTCGCGGGCTGCGTTTCAAGCCTATCTTTTTCCCTTCTCCTTCTCAGCAGCAATATCCACAATGTGTTAGTGTCTCCAGCTTCTACATAACATCAACACCAAAAAGGGACAGCACAAGTAATACTGCATTGCTCTGAACTACAGCAGCAATATTTACACACGTTTCTTCTGATTTTTTTAAATTAAAGCCAGCAACCATTTCATTACATGAAATGAAGGATAAAACCCGTAAATAAAATCTACCCATGAAAAGTTGACTTCAGTTTCATTCTGATTGCAGTAGGAAAGCCACGCTGAAGGAAAGCCTCTGTAGCATACATTTACCCGTTAAATGAGTGTGGATGTTATTAAAACTTGTTTCATGTGTACTGAGTCCACATCAAAAAAATGGCATCCGTTCAGCAGCCCTAGCTCTGTTTAAATTAAGACAAACTTCTCATGAAAGCTTGAATAAACATTTAGGTTTAAGTAATCAAGAAAACCTGTATCTTCTCATATTTATTAAGTGTAATTTTTAGAGTTATAAAAACCACTGTCATTAATTGTGTATACTGTAAATAAAGGGTGGACTCATCATTACAATGTTTTGCCTATTTATTGAGGTGGATGAAACACAACAGGTTCCAACTGCTCTGCAGCTCAAGCTTTCCTTCATCCTTTTCATTTCCATATTTGCTGACATGGAAAAGGATCAATGTTTGATAGATTTTGGCAAGCTCATTGTTGCAAACCTGTGTTTTGTAATTAATCTCAGACTATGACCAGCAAATCTGAGTAACTGCTCATGTGCTCATCACAGCTTCACACTGGGAAAACTAAAACCTGACTGAGAGCCTCAATGGATGAGAAAGCACTTATTTTGGAAAATCACATGGATCATAACAAAAATTAAGCATTTCCCTTTTAGGTATCCATATTCCAGATTCGTGCCAAGAAAAAGGGTAGTCCAGAGAGATTTGACCTAGAAATAAGCAGTAAAGCTGTAGCCTGCTCTTCATTTGCACTACATATAACTAATGAAGTCAGTTTTTAAAATTGTAGAATGATAAAGATTTACAAATAAATATAAATTAGCCTTGCTCCAAGAGGCTAGTATGGAGCCAAGCTACATTCTGCAGGGCTTCAGTCAGTTCTCAGAAGTTATCTGGGATCTAATAAAGACAGTACAGGGACTGGAGATGTCCAAGCAACATGGAGATGCTGACAGAAAGTGTTGGCAATTCAACAGGAGGCATGTTTCCTTGTTCCTGGAGTGAATCAAACACTGCCATTCCTAAAATTGCACACAACACATATATATGTTCTATAAATGACACATTTGGATCCATGTGTTATGCTGTTCCATGACTGCTTACCACCTTGTTGCAAGAATATCATTTATGCTATTATGGTTCTTCTCTGTCCTTATTTTGAATTAAATTAAGAAACATTTTTCTTAATATTAGTTCTAACTTTATCTAACTATATCTAACAAATGTTATTCAAAATTCTCTCTTGCCTCTACTCTACCATCAGCCACTGTTTCACTATGATCCTTTTTTCTGTCCCTCATTTCATCAAGGCAGCAGAAAAACACCCAAGAATGCCTCATTAGTGTAAAAAATAAGGACTGACTGCAAAGGTTTTTGTTCGTCTTTTTCTCTATTCAATTTTACATTTTTCTGTTTCATCTTTGACACTATGCAGCTTACCTTTATCCTTCCAGCTTTTCTCAACTCTGCTCTCTGTGCCAAAATAATTTTAGGTAAAATGGCATTTTTTTGGTCCCAAACAGTTTTAAATTAAAATATTTAGAAGGCCTATGTAGGCTAGCACAGATGCAGCAGGTATATTTCAGAAATAGAAAAGTTTGAGCAGCAAGTGTACTGGCTTTAAATGTTGACTTTTTTACAAAGGAACTCAAAGCAGATGAGTTAATTAGAAACCAACAGAACCAGTGATTATAATCCATGTTGAAAATTTTAACAGTAGAATGATTAATCGAAAATGAGTTTTATTTTTTCCCCAAGTCTAAATTCTAAAAAGAAAGCACCCACCATCCTCAAAGTTTAACACAAAAGGGAAATTAATTATTATTTAGCATAGCTAATTATTTTACTGGATATAGCCAAAACTTCACAATGTTTGTAAAGCAATAACAATAACAAAATGTTTTGGAGCAAGTTTTTTGTTGTTTTTGTTTTGGTTTGTTTGTTTTTTATATAAAAAAAAAGGTATTTGGATTATTTCAAGATTTTGTAAACCATAATAAAATGTTTCATTATAAGCTTACTGAGCTTTAAACTGAAAGGAGTTCTGAACTGAGAAATGAACTTCCTGTTTAGAAAATATAAGAACAACATGTTTAGATGATTTTGAACAATTTTCTCCAAAGTTTTATTCATCAGAAGTTTCCCTGAAACTGACATTCTTATGCAAACAGTTTCAGTTTCTCAGCATTCTCTGGAAAAAAAAAAAAAAAGAAAATTGGTTTCCTTGGAAAACCCCAACAATTTGTAACTAGTTAACTGTTGTACACCAGTGATAGGCTATTAAAGGCGTACATAAAAACAGTCATGGCACCTAAGAGCTTGCAATCTAAAAGACACAGATAAGGCTAAATGAATTGGGAGACCCAGCAAATGTGATGAAAGCATAACCTTTCCCCACTCCCTCCCTGTCTCTTTCTCCCTCGTGCATAATCACAAAAACTCTCTGCTTTAATACAAAGAGATTAATAAGGAGTGCAACTTCGTAGTATTTTTTTTTCCCAAGCTAAGCAGGAATTGCCACACTTCCCCTCTGCCAGAAGAAAAAAGCCTTGGATTTCCCAGAGGGGTACAGAGATCTACCAGCTCCTCCCTTTCATGGAGGAAATAAACCCTGCATCTACGTGCAGACAAGCTAAAAATCTAAGCCCTTTCTTGGCCAGATGATAGTATCCCCTGGCTGCCAGTCCGTTGAGAAGGTGAGTTTAAGTCATATGCATATATTAGCCCACACATTTGAGGGCTAAGGGAAAGGGAAGGCACACTAAAGAAAGGGCGGGAGAAGCTAAGCAAAGTGGGAAATAAAAGAGTACATTTGTGTATTTTATGTAAGGGGTTCCTCAAGAGGAACATGTTCCTGCTAATAGTGAGCAAATGAACCCTTGTTCAGCTTCTTTTTTATGCCCTGCAGACTGCATACTTACTGTATGGTGCTGACTTTCCTAACTGGCTTGACCACTACACTTGTAAGACGAGAGAATATTAAAAATAACTGTGTGCCGACTCTTAGCCATGCACACAGGTTAACTATTTTCAAAGAATTTGATGAAGCTGTAATAAAAATCAATTTATCCATAGAAAGAAGCACTTCTTGTTCTCAAATGGCAGATTTATGATTTCACGCAAACATGAATGTCCTAGAGCTCACCCTTTTTAATAAGGAGTCTTTTAAAAGGCATAAAATATTTGTCCTAATGAAGTAATGGTTTCCTAAGGTTTTGCTTCTTTTCTGTACTGCCTACAGTTTTATGTCTTTGTTGAAATGTGTCACTTCTTAAATTATGATGTTTTGCTAAGTCTACTATATTCTTTTTCTAACCCACACTAAGAAAGCACAATTGTCAGACATTATGTTTTGAGGGCGAACTGACCTCCAACATATTGTGGATAACATAAATTTCATATTTTATAGTTATTTTGAAAACATTCCTAAACTCAAACCCCTTGGTTGCTTAGTATCTTGAACTCACTCCACCTAACAACAGTAAACTAAAGAGGCCAACATTCTCAGCCAAAAGTCAAAGTAAAAGGTGAGAAGAGAAGATGAGAAAGTACTTTAGCATTAGGGAGTCACTGCTATTACAGAGTCACGGCCAACTTTAGATAAGACACCGTACTGAGACAGACCAAACAGCCGCTGCAGTCCCAGGACTGTCATTTTAGCCTGTTCAAATTTGTCTAAAAACTCCAAGAAACTGGGAGTATGGGAAGAGTGAGACAGGAGAGGTTAATGCACTGTGATTCTAGCCTCTGCTGACTCATTCTGTCAAAAAATACCGAGGATCATCCAAGAGAATATGATGGTATGTCACTGTGGAAGATTTTGCTTCTTTTTCTCAAAGACTTTTCATTCTCCAGTAGAGAGCAGAGAAGGATGTGAGTTGTTCCAGGCTTCAAAGGAAAGACATTTATTTTGTCCAGATAAGTAAATTGTCTAGTAATCCCATGTGGCATCTGGATAGGAAATATATTATACTTACTAGAAAATGGAGCAAATCCTTGGAATCAAGGATGAATAAACAAACTGACTGAGAGGAAAAGACACTTACCAGAGGCTTAATAATGAGGTACGTTCAGGAGCATTCCATAATTTAAAGGCTAGTTGCTCAGTGAGCAGCACTAATGAAGCTTGGTTGTGGTATGGATGTGTGTTCTTTGCCCCCAAACTTCCACTGCTGTAATAATCTCCACTTCTACCCTGAGTCCAGTGTGTAACACTGATAACTAAATATTCTTCAGTTATTACATACTCAGCAACGCCGCTTATATCACTTGAAGTTCAGCACACAGAAGAGCAAAATGCACAGTGGAGTCTCTCACCACGGATGCAGGAGGAACGGTGTCCTGCGATATCTGGCCTTGTGATGTGTGAGTAGAGAAGAGGCATGGCGGTGACAAAAAATGCTCACAAAAAAAACAGTAACTTTTGCTCACTAGTGAGATATAGATTGGGTCAGTGACCTTTGCTGATCCCCATTAATACCCATCTGCATCTTCGATAATCTTCTCGACAGCATCCCAAAAGTGTGCAACTACTTTTAGAAGTCACATCATGAAATGTGAAGTAGCAGGAAGGTGAAATTTGGAACAGTGCTGGACAGAAAAGTCACGGGGTACTGTTTGTGCGTGCTTAACAAATCTCATGTGTTGGACCAATTGCACAGGCAGTAGGTCCAGATGCAGTTGCTGTTTTCCTGAATCTCTGGAAATTTAAGCTGATGCGTGTTTGGAAAAGCATCAGTTGCCATGACACTACAGAAAAGAGTGTGCCCCGTATGCTTTTCATATTTGACTTCAATATATATACAGGATATCCTGTATTATACAGAATGTCTGGCGGTCCTGAAAGAAGAAAATGACATTTCCTGTTGTCATTTACTTTTTTGCTATTTTTTCCACATTTCAGGAGGTTTAACTTAAATACCTATTACATCAAATTTAATGAAAATGAAGGAGGGATTACTGTCTTCCTAGCACTGTAGTTATGACTATGAATTAAATAAATTCTAATCACTACAGGTATATCACTAGCAATAACATAGTTCAATTGTAGATACATTTCATATTCATCAAATTTAAATGTAATTTTTGTGACATATCTTCTTACTCTAAAATGTGATTTTTCTAACAATGTTCGAAATCAACAAACACTAGAAAAAAAAACAACTCAGCTTCTAACAAAGTTTTCAACATTGTACATAGGATCTAATTTAGACCCAAAATCATACTGACATGAGGAAGTCTTAACACACAAAATTCCATGCAAGGACTAAAAATAGTGTTAAAAGGCACCATCCTCCACAATGCAAAGAGCATCTATGCTTCAGTCTCTCAATTTCAGTGTAAGTTCTCTGAAAGCCTGTACAATAATAACCAGCAGCGAGTAGACAGCTGGCAGATTTTTAAATGATTGTGGTGATGTGAGAGAAAGAGCAGGAAGACCTTTCATCACTTATAACAAATGATTGTAGTACTGTTCACCTGTAATATTATAAAAGATACATATTGCAATTCCCATTTTATACCTGAGGTAAACCATGCCATTAACATTGCAACTCTGCCTAAACACTCTGTCAACTTTAATGGCACATTTACATATACCGCACGCAGAAATGAGAAAAAAATTCAAACCTCATCACATACATCATTCACATATTGCACACAGTCAGTCCTGAGATTTGTATTGATTTAATATCTTTGAGAGCAGAAATGAACAGGACTCAAAAGATCCATCATGATGCAATTATCCAAAGTTTTTCTTTTAAAATGCATCTATGTTTGGTCCCTGCCAAAATAATTTTAACTGTAAATTTGCAAGTGTCTCAATTATAAAACTGCACAGACCTGAACTATAATAGCCAAAGCTCAAATGTTTTATAAATACATTTAAAATATGGCATTAATATAAAAATCCTATATCATACAACCAAAACAATTTAATATAACTGGCTATGGCAATAACCAGATCATTATTCCAAACAAATAGATAAACTCCATCATGTCATTTTGAACTTCTTCTGACCTTCTGATGGCTACAATTGGGAACAAATGTTATCCAAGAAAAATATTGGTGGTTCTGCATTTACAAAACAGAGAATACTTAAATTAAGCAGCCTTTGCTTTAGTAGACATATCAGATGCATTGCATAGGAAAAGATATTGGCCCAGTTCTGCTTTCATATATGTCAAGTATAATCACAGATTAAAAATCCTACTGATTTAGAGCATGTCTACACTGCAATCAAAGTGACTGTGACTGATGCAGACAAATCTGTTCTCTAGGTATAAATTAGCTCTCTGGGCCACAACAGCAGGGCAAACACAGCAGCGTGGGTTGTACTTACAGCTCCTTACCCTGTTTTACTGTGAGTTTTGCATCCCATCGTAAGATCAGCACTGCTGGAGTTACATTATTTATAAAGCTGAAATATTTACCTCAATTAAAGCTAGTTGGCTTCTACCTGCCCAGAGGTGCAAACACGTCTTTGGCTGCAATGTAACATGCCCTTAGTGAATTTACAGTAGGGGAAGATGATAATAAACATTGGGGCACTATTGAATACTTCCTTTGTTCACACACAGTGTAAAATGAAGTTTGTTAGTGACTTGAAGGTAGGATTCATTTCACTTAACATTAACCAACTAAGGTTAGGCACATAAACTAACCCTATTACCCAATGTCCTTGTGGAGACAATGGAGAGAAACAGGCAATACCTCATAAGCAAGGACTTATACCACATACTTGACTTACTGATATCAAATGTTAGTGACTGAGAGTGCAAATACAACCTGCTATATATTGCCACACCCTGGGTGGAGTTCACTGAGACTAGTGCTCAAAAAAAGTCAGCCATTTTTGTATTGCTATTATATTGGTTGCTTTCTCATGCTCTTTAAGAAAAAAAATGTGTATAAACAATTTTTATCATCTTAACATTCGAGTCTGACTATTGTAGTGCATTTTTGACTAGAAAAATAAGAATAGCTTCATTAAATGAAAATATTTATAAGTAAATGTATAGGATAACATCAGCTTTAAAAATTCTTAACTTCCACTATGACTATGAAAGCATGCTGTCAACCAATCAGGAGAAATGATGCATGGAATATTGATCTTTTTCCTTTTTCTTTTTTTTTTTTTTTTTAATTTCAGCTTTATTTACAAAATACTTCTTGCTTTTTCTCTTTTCTCTTTTCTTTTCTTTTCTTTTCTTTTCTTTTCTTTTCTTTTCTTTTCTTTTCTTTTCTTTTCTCTTCTTTTCTTTTCTTTTCTTTTCTTTTCTTTTCTTTTCTTTTCTTTTCTTTTCTTTTCTTTTCTTTTCTTTTCTCTTCTTTTCTCTTCTTTTCTTTTCTTTTCTTTTCTTTTCTTTTCTTTTCTTTTCTTTTCTCTTCTTTTCTCTTCTTTTCTTTTCTCTTCTTTTCTTTTCTTTTCTTTTCTTTTCTTTTCTTTTCTTTTCTTTTCTTTTCTTTTCTTTTCTTTTCTTTTCTTTTCTTTTCTTTTCTTTTCTTTTCTTTTCTTTTCTTTTCTTTTCTTTTCTTTTCTTTTCTTTTCTTTTCTTTTCTTTTCTTTTCTTTTCTCTTCTTTTCTTTTCTCTTCTTTTCTTTTCTTTTCTTTTCTTTTCTTTTCTTTTCTTTTCTTTTCTTTTCTTTTCTTTTCTTTTCTTTTCTTTTCTTTTCTTTTCTTTTCTTTTCTTTTCTTTTCTTTTCTTTTCTTTTCTTTTCTTTTCTTTTCTTTTCTTTTCTTTTCTTTTCATACAGTGTACAGCAGCAACAGCAGCTTTTAGGACAGCTGTGGTTGTAATGCTGCTGAAAGCTACTTCCCTAAAATGACCTTTTCTACCCAGTAAATGATTCCAGCAGGGCAACTCAAAAGCAGAAGCAAAAAAAAAAAAAAAATCACTTTTTGTCATATTGCTCAGAAAACTACTGTGTTGGGAAAGCTTTTCAGACACATGCTTAAAAGTAAAAAAAAACCCAAACAACTAAAAGCATGCCACTTCCACTCAATTTTAATTTCAAGACTTGACTGGCTGGCATGCTTCAAGCCATTCTCTGGAAGCCTTGAGATAATATGCAAGTGGCAAGAATATGAGTATGTCTGGAGCCTGACAATAATTGCATACCACTGTTTGCATTGCAGCAAAATCTTGACGTTGCAAATGACAGCATAAAATAATAGAGCCTGCTTAGCCTAACTATTTCAACCTTATCAGATGGAGGAGAAAAAAAGCTCTGCTTAAGACCAGAGGCTCTTATCCCTGCACCAGGAGAAGGGCCAAGGGAGAGCATAGCTTCCACGTGAAAGGTTGACAGTGGCTCCAAACGGTCAGTCACTCCACGGCAGAACCAGGTTGAACTGGGAGGGCAGGTCGGCTTCCCTTGCTGACCTGCTCTCTCCAAAGGCACCACAACAGATCACCCAGCAGCCCCTGTTCCACCATAGCCTTTTCCCATGGTGGACATCAATATCTTCTGAGTTCTCCAGAGGCAGAGGTCTTTGCAGATCTCTTTCTTAACAGAGGAGAAATCATTGCTGTCAAAATCGGGTCTCTGGGATGCAAACTATATTCAATCTTGTGCAAAATGAAGGACCAACTCTGCCCTCCAGTGAAGCCTAGTCAGAAAGATGTAATCAGACAGAAAATTGTCCTGCTGCTTGCGGCAGTATAAACTAGCATGAACGGAAACACAGGAGACAGAACAGTATATCTTCAAAGGCTGAACACAGGCGCTAAGAAAAAAGACCGTGTGAACCTATGTAACAGTGTCATCTAGTGACTCCTGCCATAATCTTATTATCCAGACAGTGCAACCAGCTACAAGGAAGGCCAGTTTTTACCCTCTTGAAGTGAGCTGTGCCCATACTCCGTACTGACACTTGGCGTTCAGCTATGACAAGATTTCACAGGTCAACTGAGTGCCCACATACACAAATGCAACACTTGCAAACAAGTGTCTGATGAGCACACGGACATCCTTAACTGCCTATGTGGAAATCCTAGTGGAATGCCAATGCCAGGCATGGTGCAGGTCCTGTCTTGTGTCAGGGGAAGCATCTGTCATGATGGTGCTGAAATACAGCTCGCTATTATACCACCTAGTGAGACTCCTTTGAACTCGGTCCTCCATGTAATCTGCAGAACGTTTTGCAAGGTCCTGCAGACCACCAGGGAGCTATGGACAACAGTTCAGTAGCCTCTGGTGGAAGCAACCACTGTTATGAGTAGGCAACTTGGCTGTTTTCTATTTTTTTTTTTTTAACATCTGACCCTAACACCAAGGATTATATATCTATAACCAATGACTCGGTCCTGTACCGTACCTCCTTATTTCTAAGCACACTCACTGAATAGGAGCTAATCTGTTCGTATGGCTGAGAGAGACTGTTAGCATGACAACGAACGAGACATTTCTTTGCTTCTTTCTTGTGTTCATTCTTCTAGCCTGAAAGTCTGTTTCCCACATAAGAAAGCACGTAACAAAGACCATTAATAAAAATGAAAAAGCTTAACTAATATATTGGATTTTTTCCTTTTTAGAGTTATGAAGTTCTTCACAAAGTGTAATACTTGCCAAAGAATACAGTTAAAGGCATGAGTATTTTGTTATATTTCCATTATAATTAATTAAACTGTCAGAAACATTGTCCAAAGAGCATTCAGTCTGACACTTAGAAAGTCTGGAAAATGTAATGCAAGTGTGACACTTGTCTGTAATTCGTGTACAAGTCTACAGGGGTATAAACGACACTGCAACCTTTATTAGCTGTTTATAAATAAAAAAAAAAAAGAATAAAACAAAGTAAAGTTTAAGAGCATTGTATTGTTTTTTGCATGTACCTTCAGTTCCAAATCACATTCACCTTCGTCCTTTGCTTTTCACAGTACTGCTTAAGTGCTTTAAATGTTACATTTCAAAACTTCATGTAAGCTTCCAGAAATTATGCACAAGTTTTGTCATTGGTTTGATAATGAATTTTTCTGATTCTGCTGTGAGCCTAACAGTCAAAATCAAGTTTAAGAAAAAAAAAAAAGTCATCCACTTTCAGATTTCCTGATTTAAGGCTTGAACATTCCATGCACCTGAAAGATCTGTGGCATCTAATTAGATATCATCATAGTAAACAGCTCAGCACAACTGACAAATTGGAACACTTCTTTTTTTTTCTTCCTAGGACACTAACATCTTCTATTCGGTCTAATCACTGAGCTCTGCACAGGGCCTTTGTCACTGATTTGGGTGGCTTCAGGAGCAGAATCTCAAACCTTGGTAACATTATGTGACACAGCCTAATGCGTCATACCTGGGCACACTGCAATGATGCATCTGGACTAACAATATTGAAAACTCAGCTATATTGAGCCATGCAGATGCAATAGCTCATTCAGAATTAACTCAGCCCAACACTTTATTGTAGAGTGTAGAGATACCCTTTGTGACCAAAGGGCACTAGCATTTGATGACCATGCTTCTGCTTTTGGTGGTATCAGCTCAGCTTCATCTGGGCAAGTGTCCATAGACTGCAGTCTCACAACTAGTTCTAACTGGTTCATTGTTGGCAGTCCCAACAAAAAAGTTAACAAAAAAAAAAAAAAGAAAAAGGAGAAAAATACTTAAAGTAATGCTTTTGGAGCAAGGTTAAAGGAATAAAGAGGAAGAGAGAAGTTCCCTGATATGTGAAGGAGGCTTTTGGCTTTCATTTTGAAACATGGTTATAAGCACTTTTCTTTGCCAGAACAGTCTTAGAAATATATAACAAAAGAAGAAGACGAAAAAAAAAAGCCCCAACACTAGCAGTATTTCAGCTCAGAAAAGCCCCGAAACTCCTTTCTGTAATATGAATAAAAGAACAGGCTGCTCTGCTTCCTTTCCAGACCTGATCCAAGGTGCAGCATTTTGAGGGACCCCAGCGCTCCAGAGCCAAAACCACACAGCCTGTTCCCTTTCAGAAGACAAAATCTGAAGGTAGCACTAGCTGTTCTCAGGTCCTTTTTCTCAAGAGCCAACACTACCACTTCTTCAGCACACCATCTCAGGACCACTCATGTCCAGTAGTCACCTCAAGTTCCTCATCTGCAACACTCCTGATCCCTCCTTTCTCACACTGCTGAGATCAAGTTCTTCCTTTCCCCTACTTTATCCACCCATTCTTTCTTTTTCACCTTCACACACCCTTCTTCTCACTCAGGTTTTTCATCCCAGCTCCACTTTGTTCCAAATGCCCCATGCCTTTCTAAAGCAGTGAAGCATTTGGGTACCTCAACAATTTGACAACATGCATATAACAAATATGAGAAAACTCTAAATTTTTTGTTCCCTGGAAACCTATCTTCTTTATCTGCTCTCTTCCGTGATTTCTTTTACAGCACCAAAATAACCATGTGCTAACTTTATGTCGGGACAGGAATTATTTCTTTCTGAGATACATGACTCCAAGGTGCTGAAAAAAAACAGGTAGTAAAAATGTGAGATGGAATGAGATTATTCTACAATACGTTGTGTTAGCTCTTAGCCTACTTCATGAGAATATAATCTAATAACAATACAATGAAGTTGGGAGGATGGTCTGGAATCCTCTAATGTATGAGTTTGTGGTTCAGCTTTACATAGGTAACACCCTTGATACAGCCACATTGGCATTTACTTGGCATACCTGTGAGGACAACTAGATTGACATGATTTAATTTTGGATAGTATTTTTTCTTCATAATAAGAGAAATCACACATATATGAATGATTTTCAAAGAAATACATCTGATACCCTCATAAAGCTAATTCTGACTTAGAATATTTATAATGCAAGATTTTGTATGTGCTATATAGCCTCGTTTGTTAAAAAAATATATTTAATAAGTGACAAGCCCGAGTGAAAGATTTTATATGGTACTGGATAAACCACCCAAGTAGTTAAATCAATTCCTTTCTGTTTAATTTTGTTATTTGTTTTTCTATCTGAGCTGCCAATTTTCTAACATATTAGAGAAGTAGGAAAGTCTTTTTGATTGATAACAAGCTCAGATTTTTGTGTCAGATCAGTAGAGATTTTTTTTTCAAAGTAAGAATTCTGTATGTTGCTCTTACATTCTTAGACAATTATTCTACAAAAATTATTTAAATGCTCTTTTTTTAGCTGCTTTGACAAGAACACCAAAACAGTTCACATCACCCTTGACCCGCAGGGTGTACATCATCTTGTCAACATATAAACAAACACATGATGGGCTGTATTTTAATAGATTCTGTAAATATCAAGATCCAATTCATCAAAAGGTTTGCCAAAGTGACAGCTGTGGGGGTTGTGGTGTATGAGTGCGTGTCCATTCAGTGTTGTTGCAATAGGATCATTGCAGGAAAATTCAGAGCTACTGTTGCTCTTTCTTCCATACTATTATTTCTGCGGAGCTCTGGGTTAAGCTGCAGCCTGTATATGCCACTTAATGTATAAGGGAAATATACAGACTTCCGGGCAGAAGCCACATGGCTGGCTTTTATAATAATCCCTCTCCTCTCTCCCCATCTTTATCAGACAATTCCTCTGATGTGCTGCACTCTGTCAGAAAAGGAGGCTGAGAGGAATTTATAAGCACAGAAACTCTTACTTGGGAGAATGAGCAGAGCTCAGTTTCGATAAGGTTTACACAGAGGCAGTAACTTTTCTTGGTTGGCTTCATAGTTTCTCGGATTTTAAAGCCAGAAGGGACTTCGATCATCTGCTCCAGACGATACTTCACAGGCCATTAACTTCCATCCAGGAAAAGGCACAGAAAAAAGGGAGAGGACCGGTGTGCTGTGAGTACCTGATGCCCCCATAATGGCAAGGAATTGCTAAGGCAAGAAATGCCCAGATGAACCAGCAAGCCAGGGTGGCCACATCTGAAACAGCATAGGTCATGACAAATCTGCAAGGTTGGTTTGTGCCCAGGGCAGATCTATGCTAGTTGTGAAATGGAAGGCTAACACCTCAAACCACTGTCCCTGGCTCAACCCCTGCGGAAATTCTCTGGTCCCACACAAAAAAAAAAGCAAAAAGAAAGCAGAATCTACCTGGACAGCTGAGACAAGAAATTCCCAGTAAGTGCCCCACTGAAGATGACACCCTTATGCAAAGTGCTTCAAGGCAGATGCAAGCATTCTTGTTCTCCTCACGTATGGCCTGGGAGGTAAAGCAAAGAGTTTGGGGGTTCACAGACCATGAAGGCAGAGGCTCAAATCATCCAACCCAAAGATCCAACCCTGGAACTTGACACATCTAATGACCTTTTAAAAAGTCAAAGTAAGTTACCTGCCTCTTTTAGTAAGATATTCTTACGTTTAGTTACTGCAAAACATAATGACCTTCTTTTGAGATGCATTTTGTCTAACTTCAGTTCTAGCTGTGGTATTTTGTCTATCCCATCTCGTCCATTGAATAGAAAAGTCATCTGCCAGTTTTGGTGGGTATTTTTTCCATATGTAAGTGTCCATGCAAAGAAGTCAAACTCTAACCTTTGCTGTAGTGAAGACAATATATTAAGCTCCGTTGAGAACTCCATTCAAAGGCTTTTTTTCCAGAAGCTGATCACCTCCACAGACACCTTGTACTGTCTTCATTTTTCTCACAGTTTTCTAGTTGTGTTGTCTAGATACAGGTAACCCTTCAAAGTCATTTCAGTCACATGATACTATTCATTTTATACTATGTATAGCCACCATAAACCCTCTGCTGGAGAGTTAAATGCCATAATGCTTATGGGCAACCCGAACACAAATTCCTATACTCATGCACAAAGCTAAGGTCTCTCTCCTTCTCTCCTCGTGCCTTTCCAACAGATTCATTCAGGATTGAAAGTTTAAGAGTCTGATGCCTGAATTTAAAATATTTGCCCTCTTTGAAACTCCTACCATTCTGTTTTGCTGGAATGGGAAGTAACATTGGAGTCTTTTTATTCACTAGCAAGTACAATCACCATGAAACGTAGACTGAAAAGACCTAAAAAAGCCTGCAATCTGGGACAAGCTCAGGAGTTCTCATCTTGGAAGCTACTCCGTGCTTTCTGTAAGCTCCTCAACACCACCAGCTCCCAACAAGGTTGAAGGGAGTAAATGGAAGCTCAGAATCATTCAGTGCCATTGTGCTATAAGCTTACAGCACCCAGGCCTCCTTTTGTAGCCTCCATTTGTACTGCTTCCATCTGTCATGCACACAAGAGAAGAAGACTATTATTACCCAATTGTAGCTATGCACAGCAACTGATTTTTGTTTATTTGTTTAACTAGTGAAGTTTATTGGGAGTTTTCAAGCCATTAATATGAAACTATTCAACTTTCAACCGTATGATTTGTGAGCAGTTTTAGGAAATGTTAGTACTGACTCTGCTGGTGTATGTGCAAAACTGCCCTATTATAAAGCACACAATATAAGACTTTCTCTGGTATTTGCAATTGCACCATTTGCTCATGATTGACCTGGAGCCACCAGGAAGACCTGTCAGTATTACTCCCAGGATAAATCACCTGCAGCTAAAGTAGAAGCCCATCTCATCTTCCAGTTTTCAGAAAATCTAGTAAGGTGTTGGTCAAATAGTCACAAAAATTTCCCCCAGCAGGGACAGGACAAAGCCGTGTCAGAAGGCACAGAGATCCGGCTCGCTCTAACCATAATAAACACTGCCTGGGCACAATCCGCTTTCAGCCCGTAAGACAATTAACCTTGCTAGGATTTGTTCCCTTGGGCATGGCACTGTTATAGCAGACACACTCCCACATGGCTTCCAGTCCACAGCTGTCTGGTCAGCTTAGACAACAGTCATAGCAAGCTCGTGCCCAGTTGTGCATGCCCATGGTCCACCTTTGGTGTGATACCATATTTCCTAGTGCAATGCTAAGGACACACTAAAAGACTTCTAAGAAAAACTTTGCATGCTCAAGAATATTCACAAAGCTACCTTTTGTAGTACGTGTAAGTTTTTGAAACCTTAAACTAGATAAAATATTTAAATCCATCCACAAGAGGGTGGGAAAATTCCAGAGCAGAAAACCATGAGAACATGAGGGAGAAAATTACTAATTCTGAAACACCGTCATTTCTTAACATTTTGCCTGTGACTTTCTGTGGGATATCCACAACTCATCATCAGACAGCACCAGCTCGAAAACTGAATAATAGATGGATTGCTCATGAGACAAGTCTAGCCTGCTTTGTGAGAGAGCAGTAAAATTACCTGTAATCTTTGAGAACAAAGAGAAAGAATGGCAGTAATCTTCTACAAGAGTCATAGTCTGAGAGCACCCTGGCTCTTTCTCCAAACTCACTGGCACTACATTGCCTTGCTGTCCTATTCTCCATCTTCTTCTTCAAACACACTGTTTTAGCAGCCTGCATCTGTCTGTTGCCTCAATTTTCCCTATGATCTAAAGGTCCACTTTTTCAGCCTCCATAGATATATGAATTTGCTGAAGGAAAAGTGGAAGATAACATATCTAGCACTCTGATTTTTATGGTGAGACCTTCAAAGAGTATGAAGGAGGGAGAAATTCAGTCAGACTTTCAGTCTGTGGCAATCTGATCCTTGGATGCCACACTACAAAGTCTTCCCTACATAGAAATTTCTCAACATTACTTCTTTTAGAGATTTACCAGATATGTTAATATCAAGTTGTAATGACTGATTGTAGCATTATTTAAATAAAGCGATGGGATTAACTCTCAAAATATTAACATACATCCAGTCCAGTTTTGCCTGTTTTCTGTGAAAGAAAAAACTTTTTTCCACAGTTAGTGCAGGAAGACAGCCAGAACTAGAAATGAATGCTCTCAACAACAAACTTATCGCTAATTCTCCAAATAAATTAAGTCACCTTCCACACAGAAAGGAAATGTGAGAGTGTTTTCCCTCTTTGTAGAAAGCACTGAGACAAATGCACATCATTTCAGAAATCACAAAAAGCCGTTTTAATGTAAGATTTTTACAGTAATAAATAAGAATGTAATAAAAAATGAAAATAATAAAATTTTTAAAATAATAAAACAAAAGTAAGAAAAGGTAAAAGATAAATACTAAAACAAACACCATGGTGGTCCATACCTTCTCTAGGTTGGATTGCACCGGGTAAATTATTGTACTGCGTAGGTAAATTATTGCCAAGATATGGAACTGCCTTGGCTTAAATGCCACTGTAGCCAGCTGTTTTCTCCATGGATGCAGCAGCAAGTTTAAATTCTTGAAGTTCTTACATCCCTTAAAACAGATGATCTGAGAGTCAAATATGACAGAGAAAGGAGCGTTTTTCCCAAACTACCCACCGAGCAGTGGCTGGGTGCAGTACGGGAGCCGTGTGCTGCTCAGCTTCAGAGAGGGGAGAAGGCCTTGTGCAAACTTCTTCAGTGGCTATCGTTGTTATTTCAAATTGTGATTGATAGCGTCCTGAGAGGCATTGCCAGCTATTTCTGATCATAAATACAGCCACAATGACATGTAGGGCATAGAGCGGGGATGAATAGCATAAAGTATAGTATGTGGACCTGTGAGATTTCAGAAGAGATAAGTAATAATGTGGTAGATAAGTAATAATGTGCTTAATCCTCAGAATGAAGGATTAAGCAAAGTCCTTAAAGTGATCCAACATGACTGTTGCTATATCTTTAAAAAAAGAAGCCATCTGATTTGGCTTGGCAGCAAACAATGAAATCATACACAAATTAGTCTTTCAAAAGTGAAGGAAAAATCTATTTCAGACAGTGAAGTAAAACTTCTGCAACACTATTGCCTCTGGCAACATGTCACTTTGGGGTAATTAGGGCATAAAAATTAACATTTTATTAAATAAACAAAACCCCACAAAGGTTAAGAAAAGAGACAGACAAATGTAGTCTTCGGAGGAAAGGGAGGCTGCAGACCTCAGGCTGACCCTCAGCCATCTCTTGTTGGGAATGGCAGACCCCAAGGTCAAATAGCTACTCAGCCAGGCTTACTGTCTGAGCCCACCCAGGCTCAGATATATAGCCTACCCTAACGTATGTTCCACCATATGGTGGGCTAGGGACACCCCTGAGCCCAGGCCACACAATTTCTGCTGGAGAACTCTCACTGCTGGAAATTCACCAAGTCCCTAGACTGGGGATGCGATAGCTACCACGCTGGACAAACAAGCAAGCAAGCTAATATTCCTAAAACAACTACCCCTTTTCCCAAGTAACTTGAATGTGATCCTGGTTTGATAAGGAAAGAAAATAGAATGAAATTCAGGTGAGACAACATTGATGCAGAGATCTGAACATCGATATGGTACCCATTTTTTCCCCAAACGTCTTCAGATTAGCTTGTGGTCTAAGGAAATGCCAACATTCATCTTCACTTCGGTTATCTTTGTGATAAAACTGCGTCAGCAATTGATCTTCCTAAACTCCTTACCTGACCTTTAAACGGGCTGAAAGATTTACAACAAATACAACTCTACTATATTGCTCCATGAACAACAGAGGAGGTTCAGTTGTGTGAAAAGTCTTGGTCCCAACACAGAAACAAGACCTCAAATTTCTGAGGAAGCGCCTCTCACCACAAAAATGCCAGAGCCAGAGTACCATACTTAGCAATATGAAGGTTTGGGACTGTGGAAAAGAGAACACTGCTGAAAACACAACTGGTATACTTAGCTTGGTATACTTTGCCAACTGCCCCGAAGGGTTACAGCAGTTTTAGCTGAAATTTGCAAGTCTGTGTAACTTTTTGTGCATTTCTGTTAGAGCTGGGCAAAAACTAATCTGTAACCTCCACTTTTCTGCATTAAAAAAACCATCTTGTTAAAAAAACAATCATTTTTTCAGGAACGTATCAGTTTTGCTTAAGTATTCTGATGATATTTTTGAATTAATTAAAAAGAAACATATTTATTTTGATGAAACATCAGTATTTCTTCCTGAACTTTCCCAATGCACGCCATCTAGAGGCACCTAACTAGCCTGTATACCAGTTTTCCTGCTCTGAAGTGGTGAATGGCCCTATGTCATGGATGAGAATCAAGTTTTTTTAAAAAGTTAGGATTTTTTTTCATCAAATGTCAAATCCTTCTTGGAATATTTGCTCAGAAAGACAACTCATTTTTTCAGAGGTGGACAAATGTCACTTTGCTACCGCAGGTGTCACTGAAGTCTTGCTGGTCACAATAAAATGAATTAAAACAAACACAGGGAAATATCTGTACCTCAGCAAAACTTAACATCACCAATTGGCAATGAAGATGTGCTTTATTATCTTACAAGTGAAAAAAAAATATACTTGAGACCTTCTCATTTTTCTCTAAGTAATTGTGCGTCTCTTTCATCTTCTTTTACTGGAGCAATGGAAATGGGGACAGAAATCAAGCCAACTTAAAACAGAAATAGAATAGAATATAGAAAATAGAACAGGGTTTTATTATTTTTACTTCAATGATAAGCTCTTTTTGTAAAATGGTGGTCTAAAAATAGTAACAGTCAACAATCTGTACTGCTATAAAAGTTCTTTTGACAGATTGATAAAAACTAATTCCCTGCTTTCCACAGTGAATGCTGACATGGCATCAGGCAAAAAGCACATATAAAACATTTTTAAAAAAATACTGACCTTAAGACAACTGGAAGATTAGCCAAGGTAAAAATTGTAAACCCTAGATTTGCCTACTTCATTTGCTTTATACATGACACTTCATTTAATGTAGGATTTTTTCTTTTCTACTTTAGGAGTATAAAAAATGCTGGCCATTACTCTATTTCCAAATTCAGGGCTCTGTTACAGGTGAACAACACAAAGAACAGAGCCTTCATATGGCCTCTATTTCAGTAGGAGTTTCTTGTACTCGTGATAAAACCGCTTTTCTCTACTTTGTAATTCCACAGATGAAATCAAAACATCTTTAGAAATGTCCTGGGGTCACTAAATTTGCTTGCTTATACACCAGTAGGTCTCTACACAGAAAATACCAGGTTGAATTACTGTTAAAATATGGAATTGTTTATGTACATCTTGCTAAATCCATGCAACAAATATGCAATGTAGTACAAACAATAAACTTATGAGTTACAGATTTTTTACAAGATACCAAGAAAAATGTTTTTCTTTGATGGTAATATTTATCTAACCAAATACAATGCACTACTACACACTCACTGGCAACGCAACCCTCCCTTTCTTCACAGTTAAATATCAACCTTAGGTGAAATGAATGCATTTATACAAGAGTACCTTTATGTTGACTGTGTGTTACTGTTGCATGGACAGCGGCAGACAATATGCAGGTGGCCCTATGGTTCGGAAAGAACGGTTGGCCTATCTTGGAAAAAAAAGATTTAAGAATTGCTATTAAAGTGATACTGTGTTATTCAGTCATGCCTGAAGACCTCATTAAATCAAAGTTCCTAGTGACATCAATGGCTATCTTGTCTGAGCAAGGACTGATTAACAACTGCAGGATATAAGTCCTGGAAGCTCATGATCTGCATGAGGCCTGACACAAATTAGCTTTTGCCAGCTATAACTGCACCTCATCTACAGTTTGCAAAAAGAATCTCCTGTAATTACCTGCATTTTAAGGTATAGCATTTATAGGCTTTTACCATGTGTATTGCTTATTTTCACGCAAGTAGAAAGCACTGTGGTTTTGTGGTTGGTGGCTAGGATTTTGTGGCTTTATTGTATTTGTTCTAATATAGAAAAACTTCTAAAGCATGTTTGCTTTGTGACATAATGTCTTTATTATGTCTTGCAGAAACAATTGACCCAAGTCAAGTTACTATACACTATATCTATAGGTTAATTAGAACTTTAAGATGCAACAAATAAAACACGTTATTGACTTTTAAGTCTTCAATCAAATAAATATTTACAGCTGCAATTTGCCAAAATTATTTACCTTTCAATAATGGATCAGAAAGAGAATATGCACTGCACACTCAAGTGAATGCCTTGGCCGTCAGCAAACAAATTACAAACAGAAGAAAAAATAAGTGTTCCAGCTATCGTTACAGTCTATAAATAGCTGATGTGGTTCTCCTTTAAAGATGTGTGATCTTCTACATTAGTAGACTTTTTCAATGCATAATTGACCTTGAGATGGAGAATAACCTCGTAGCAGAGTGGCTTTTCTTTTAGGGAACAATGAGTACAGATATTAGAGGATGTGCCTGTTGTCAATGATCATTGCTGAAATCTGCCTATACCACACTGGGACAATCAATTTTGTAAATGATTGCAATAATCAAGGAAATTGCCTAATTTATAAATCCTGGCATACAGCATTTTAATGGATTCCTACATTTTAATGCTGATGCTTTCAAAGCCAAATGAATTGTTGTCCAAGCTGTCACTACACAAAATGATAAAAACATTCAGTCTTGTGGGTAACTACATCTCATGGATATTCAAACCACCAGGTACATAATCACTCATTAGTGAATTCTGTGATAGTTTCCAGCTACAAGCCAACAGCAAAAAGCCACAGTTTCCTTATGAAAATGCTTTCTCTGCAACCAAGGACTAAAAACAAAACAGACAAGTATTACCAAACCAATACATCAAAAAATTTCCTAGCCTTCTTTGTCCGGTAAGATAGCATGCTGGTTTACCTTTCTTCTTTTTTTTTTTTTTTTTTTTTCCATACATAAAAAGGAATAATCTTATTTCTAGAGCTAAGAGGCAGGTCCAACAACTTTTTGACCATGAATCACATCGGTGTAGGCACCATTTGTGTAGAAGGAGAACAAATGCAGGGCTTGGGCTTGGTGCCACGGCTGTGGCTGGTGGGTAATTCTACTCTCCAACTTGCTCTCCACACTTAATCCAGTTCTGCAGACGTAGATTCTCAGTTAAACCTTAAGCAATTGATTTCGACCAATAGTGGGCTGCCAGTACTTTACTTACTGCTCAATCTCACTAACCTGACATTTATGGTGTACTGATTGGCCTCTGTCAGTGGTGGTGGTTGTAAATTCACTTTGAAAAGCTTTGTGTTAACAGCCTTCAACCAGGTTCTGAGACGAGTACGAGCAGGCAAGCTGACAATTGCTCGACCTCCTGCCCTTATTACAGTGAGTAAATCAGGCTTTGAGCCATTAGGCTGGAGCCCGAGGCCTACACAAAAAGGATTGACATGACTAAAGGTCAACCTCTGTCACACATGTGTAACAATTTGGATAATGGAATTCTGTAACTTATCTGAAAAAGGTGCCAAATGCGTGGAAGGAAAGTATACCCTGGGCTGAATTTTCCAGCTTTTATGTTAAGCGGTCACTTAAAAGTCTTGCTTTTTAAAGTCCACGCATGTTTGATGCCATGAAACCCAGGGGACCAAAACATACAAAGCAGTGATTGAGACAGGTCTGCAAAATACTGACCACCACCGTCACCCTGAAAAGTGTACGCTGCAGTTTCGGCTTATCAAATCTATAATCAATATATTACTGGCACCAGGTATGCAAAACATTTTGGATAGCCATATATCTCATTAAAATACTGCTTTTATGCAACCGCTTTGAATCAAAAGTCAATAGGAATAATTCACTGTTAATGGTATCATAAATTAAGAGTAATTTCAAGCTTTACAAACTAGATTTCATCCAACAATGGAAATTGCTTTTACTGACTAACAAAAATAATAAAAAAAAGTGAAGTGTTTGTGTAATACTGCGGATTGGATCACTTTTGAGCAGTACGGAAACACAGTGGTCAGATAAGGACAGAAATGAGCTTTCATATTTATTTGTGTTCCATTTCAGTATTTTTGCATATTACATAATAAAATCTCCAAGGTGAGATTATGTGCCATGGAAAAACAGACAGTCCCTGCATGATCTGGCAATTTAGAAAATATTTTTTTTCAGAGAATAGTATGTGTCCAGGCCCGCACATGTTCCATGGAGTCCACAGATTATTTTTTTCAGTAACATTGTTGAGATTCTGGGGCTGTATCCAACTCCCCACCAAACTTTATTCCAAACTTTAGTTCATTAAATAGGAAGAGAATCAGTCCCTATGCCAAATTAGGTTTATTTTGTTGCACATGTGCTTAGGTTTATTTATCTGCTCAGGCATACAATAGATACGTTGTGTACATGGAATAAACATACCGAGGACACGGAGGTACATGAAGATAAGGCATGAAAAAGTCTTATAAAAATTACAGTGTTTCTAAAAGAAACATCAACATTTAGTTCAGCTTTTCTAAGAATAAGGATTATCAAACACAAAATAGCTTTTATATTTGGGATAGAATTAACTTTATATTGACCCTATGTAAGGAACCAATAACTTACAAAAGTTAACTGAAAAAATGTGATACTAAGTAATCCAGAAATAGTAATGTTAGCAAGCTGCTTTGCAGTAGCTTAATGCAATTTTCTTCTAAGGCACATAAATTAAAGAAGCTGTGATGCTCAATGCACTGTTACTAAATTTTCAGCTTAGCAAGCTACTGAACACAACATTAGGGATGCTTCCAGTAGGCAGTATGTGACCTTAAAATCCATGTAAAAGTAAAAAGTATTGTGCTTTTATAATAGAAAATAAACGCAAGTATGGTACACCACACAAAATCCTCAGAAAAGGCAAAACAAACGAAGAACAGAATGGCACCAGCTGTTACTCCGCATAATTTAAGATATAATAGTAATATAACTAACGTTCTTTTCAAGACAAAATTATTTGAATTTCATGAACATGACATATTTGAAACAGGGCTGACAAGCAGTCTAGAATACTAGATGATGGATTGCTGTGAAACATAATTTTCACTTTAATAGAACTACGGCATGCACATAATTCTATCCCCCAGTGCTTTGCTGTTACAGCGAATTTAGTCCAAAATACAGCCTTGAGAATCTGAATACAAATCTATCACCATAACTGGAATGAGTGCTTCATCTGAAAGGTAAGGATTCTCTCTGAATATTAATTTGTGCAGAAATGTACGGTACCGTTGCATGGACTCTGGCCAGCACACGCCTCAGCAAAACGCCTGTTCTTGGTCCAGATGAAGTCAAAGGCAATGTTTTCTTTGACTTCACTTGAGGCACCAAAAGGCCCATGAGTACCCAAATGGTACTTTATTAAAATGACATGCACGCTTTCTAGTAGTGCCAATTATTCCTGTCCATTTGAGGGGAAAATCAGTAACACAGGTTTAGCATTTTGTAATTACTAATGAACTCCCTGCTATATGTATATTTTGCTCATCCCCTTAAAGAAGCCTAACATGAAAAAGTATTTCTTCCAGAAAAGCAAAACTTAAAGCAAGTCAAGTTAAATACAGTGAAGTGAGGCATTTTATGATCTTGGGCTGTTCCAAAGAAAAAAACTATTTGACCTCTGACAAAAAAAAAAAAAAAAAAAAAAAGAAATATCAAGATAGACAGCAAACTCTTTATCAGGTGAATGAAGAAAAGGAAACGGTAAGATTCTATCCTTTGAAACGTCTGTCAGTAAAAGTTTTTTAATTTAAACTGCATTTGCAGAGGGAAAAAAAACACACACAATTTAGCTGTTTCCAGAATTCACAGTTTAAAGTTTGGAGCCTGAAAAACTTTGACTACTAAAATGTATAAGCCTGTTAAACTTCTGTATTTTAATCTAATAGAATTTAAGTGTATATCGTATACATTCCTTAAGTCTACTCTTATTAAATTTTGATGTTAAACAGAAAGGGGAAACCATGTGCAACTAGATTAATTTATCTCCAGGGAGTAAGGACACATTAATAATTGAGATAATGTTTTCATATATGTTGGAATCAAGTGTGCCTTTTCAATTCTTTATTAGAAAACACATTAGGGGAAAATTATCTCATTCTCATCAGTAAGACCTAATTGCTGAGAAAGTCTCTGTTTTCTTTGCAATAACAAAAGGATTGTTCTCATTGCTTCAAATTGAAAAAAAAAAAAAAGAAAAAAAAAGATCAGAAATATTATCAAGCAGTGCTGGAATAAATGCCTGTATTACCAAAGAGAGTGTTTACTTAATACACCCAGTCCTGTTTTTGTTTTAAACAAATCAGAGTTTATTGTATTTTTATAAAATACAAGCAAACTCTGGATTGGATAGAAGTGGGCCAAAGGGGAAAAAAAAGAACTACAACTAAAAATGACTAATATTTTTGGCTTTCTGAAGGGCTGATCTTTCTGAAAGTTATAAAAAATTATCTTGGCTGATTGTGAAAGAACGCCATAATTTCCCATGAACACCCATAGGTGTCAAGGCCTGTTCTGAGGTAATGGAATGGTATGTAATTTACTCTGAATCGCTGTACATTATGCTGTATGGATTACATACAAAGCAAACATTGAGTGCATGGTGGGAACACTTGTGCAGACAGTCTGAAGCATATTTCCATAGCGTTGAACTATACATCAAATGCAGTGCTTCTGATGTTTCCCACAACAAAGAGAATAAAAAAAGCCACCAAATCAGTAACTATGCTTAAAAGTCTTTGCAATAGCCCTTCTATTTATCTGGTGTACACTGAAAACAAAGAACTGCAAACAAAAGCAAGTATCTATCAACTTTACTTCACAGTGCTGAAAGAAAAAATATTAGAATGCAATTTACGGTACTAAGAAAGAGAAGTTTTCTCTGTAGGGTCCATCAAGAACTAATGCTGAATAACTGATATGTGGACATAGTTGTATTTGCAGCTATCTTGAAAAGATTGTTGGAGGACAATTGACTAAAGCCACAACTTTATAAAGAGATAATGATGAGACATTCATTTAACATTTACAATGATTTAATCCACACTTCTATACCGTATAGACTAAAAGAATACAAATTATTCAGATACGTACTTTCAATTGCTTTTATTTATTTTCACAGATCAGCTTTGCAAAATCACACACATTTTCTGATTACTTTCTTTTGCTGTAGTTTCTCTTTATTCAACATTAATTCTCTGATAGATAAAATATACCGAACTGAAAGTCAAAACAAATGAGAAACGGCCAAAACTTTTCACTGGAGCTTAGAGTATTTGGTTCTTTGCTAACAATTTTTGCCATTAGCAGAAATAATCTGAGTCCATGAGCTGCCCACAATACCTCCCCCAAAAAACTAAATATAATTATTATTGTTGAGATAATTCGCTTAAAATACACAAGCTTATTTTGCTAACCAACAGGAAATCTGCGTTGTGTGTTAAAAACAGAGGAGCAAACCCACATGAAAACTCAGCTTATGCCCATCAATGGCCTGAATCTGGCACATATATCAGTACTATTTTTTTTTTTACTTTACATCTTTTTCTTCTTTTCTTGTGGCTTTCCCCCCAACAACCTTGCTTCTTTCATTGCTTTAAAACTATTTTTAAGTTCATCTGAAATTAGACTAAAAAATTCTTTCCTATTTAAAAATGATATTATCAATATTTGCAACTTAGCTTGCATAAAACTGATTCATAACAAAAATAATTTAAATTGAAAAGTTAAATATTTAAGGACAATGTAAAATTTTCTAGCTCCATTTATTTTAGCTAGATTTCAATGTTTTCTGTAACTTGATGATCTGGCAAGCTTATTTTATTATTTTATATTCTGTTAATTAGAGTAGTTTAAACCACAAAACCCCTCTTAACAATGAAAATAAAGCCTCCAACATCATTATAAAATGTTCCATAAAAAAATATTTGATTAATAACATATCCCAAAATGCTCTCATTATAATCACTAGGCTTCGGTAGGAACAGATTTAAGTCCGATTTATTAATATCTGCTATACAAGAGAAATTGCATCCCCACACAAGGAAGCAACAAAACTCTCAATGACTGCAAATCATCCAGTTTTACTGAGTGCATTTAGGTGTTTTTTGAGACTGATCTTTCACTCTTTAATGTGAAAATCTCCCTCTTGCCACTTTGACTCTTTTGGGTAAATACTTTGAGACAAAGACCTTGATGTGTTATCCACTATTTGTTTGCATTTAGGAAATGCATAGAAGCTCCTACTTATAGAAAGAAGTCACACGTATTAGACAGCATGCAAAAATAGAACGTAATGATTAAAAGAGGTAATCATCAGTCCCAAATTGCTGACAACCTCAGGTTCACGGTTTTGCATGTGAACAAGTGCTATACACAACACGCAGGCTCCACAATACCAAATATCTTTTAAAAATCCGTTCACTTTTACTGCATACCCACTGAAGACAGCAAAAACACTCTTTGCATCTTCATGGACTCCTTGTCGGTTTCTAACCAGCAAGCACACCCTCTTATATTATGAAGATTCAGATTTGGTCTAGATGAGTAAATATCACCTGCAGAACTACGGGCGCATTTCTGCTGAGTCTCTGTAGCAGTTTGACTTGAGGTGAGCTGAAGCTGCAGCTACAGAGAACTCAGCAGAACTGAGAAATGACACCTTCCAGCACAAAGCAAAGACGACATGAATGGCAAAAGACTAGGCAGACAGTAGGTTGTTTCTGTAAATAAGAAGTACTGGCATACACGGGGATTATACGTGTTCGTTATTAATTATTAGATCTGTGTGTAAAATGAGCATATACTTTCTTTGCTTTCTAAATTAACTTACCGCATGATGCTGTTGTTAGCATCTGCGTACAAACTATACCTAAGCGCCAAACTCCAGTGCTCCACTGGAGAAAACATACACGGTCACAAACAGTAACAGCCGTGGATGTCCCTGTACGGCCAAAGGAATACAATAGCGGGTTTACGGTCTGTTCTGCCAAACCACAGTCAGTGTTCACCACAAAATAAACCAAACTATCATGCCCTGAATGTTTTCATATCAATTATCACTGTTACCCTCTCTAAGATGGTGACAAATACAAAAGAACGGACAGAGAGCTCTCTTTCAGAGAGCTGAAAGTGGCTTTCACGCAAAAGCACTGGATGCATCATTAGGGGAGTGCAGGGCCGGCGCAGGACCAGAGCTGAACTAAACCGTGAACAAGCACCAACACCTGCACTGTGTGGATAGCAGGGCTGTAGAATGGGCTCCTGAACTTGTTTCAGCAGCTTTTTCGGGCTGTCTGTAGGCCACAGCCGTGGTAAAATATGCTGTCTTAACCCACACAGGCTACTCAGACTGAGGTGATACAGCTAGTACTGTATCAGAGAGCTCTCTGTACCAGCGAGCTCCATCAGCTCTTGTTACTTGGGTCAAAATGTAAAAAGCACCATGTGCTGTAACCTTCAGCCTTCTCTGGCCATGTCTCTCTATTCTGCATTACGGCACCTGCAACAATCTGCTCTTCCTGCGCAAACCAGTTGGAGCTCTGAGGCGTCCGCTGGTTTTCTGGCCGCCCCCAGTGCCACAAGGCTTTTGCTCCCGCTGGCTACATTTTCAAATCTGATGGGTTGGCTTCCTTAAATTGAGTTGATTTATTTTCACAGCCAGTGAACGGTGCTATTACTACATACAACTACACTCAATGTCTAATTCAAACCAATCAAATTTGACGAGGAAGGAAAGATGACGACTTACTTCCCAGAGATGCTGAGTGTTCCTGATGGCTCCCGCTTGAACCTTCTCTGGCAAGAGCAAGACGCCCTGGAAGGGCCCGATCCAGGTGCCCTGCTGGATCCGCTGCGCCGCACAAATGCCGTAGGCCAGACCAGGCACCGTGCTGGTGCACAGACACACTTCCCGGGGCAGGTCCCGCAGCCACTCTGGGATCTCGGGCGGAGGGGCTGCTGCGGCAGCACTGCTGGTGCCCACCAGACGGCGCAGGGAGTGGAGGGGCCCGTGCATGGGGCACTCGCCGTTGCGGTTATCGGCACACATGTCACATCCTGTGGGGCAAAGAGGGGAAAACACCATCAATATGGTGCTGCTGGCCACCACCGTGGTCACTGCCACAGGCAAGATGGTGCAGATCCCTCTGCTTTTGCTGCCATTTGGCGGCAGCTCAGCGCTCACTCACACCGTGCCTTTTTGCACGTTGCTTAGGATGGTTTTCCTAATCTCGCCAAAGCCCTTAATAAGAAATCCCAAAACCCTGCAGACATTTTGCAAGCCCGGTGTGTTCACAGACCTGCCAAGTCTCATTTATTTTAACACATTTTTTTAAGATTCATTTTTTGACTAATATAAATACCCCATTTAAACCATCCCCGTGTGTTTCGGTAAGACATTTTAAAACACAGTCATAACACCTCACAAGTCCCCCTCATTTGCCTTACCACAGCTCAGCCCGAGAGTTTAATCAGAACAGGATTTAATTTCAGCCTTATTTTAAATGAACATTCACTGTACTTTTTACATGAACATGTGTGTGCATGCCTGTCTGTTTAGAAAATAAAATAAATTAAACAGAACCACATGAATGACAAATCAGAGCACACGTGGAAATTTACTTTCTTACAGTTGAATCTAATCTTTAAATAGAAATCATGTAGCAAATACTACCGAATCCTAGCACACATTTGAAAATTTTTATTGAATAGGAATGTGTGTTTCTTGCCTGTTACATGTAGCTGAGGCGAAGAACAAAACCAACATGTCTGGTTTTGTGAGCAGCTCCCACGAAAAAGACCAGTTTGTAAAAATGTTGTTTTCCCTAACAACTCTTAATAAGGGATGATGTTTCTCTATTTTGAGAATATCCTACTGTGATTTGTCTATTTTGAGCGAAGAAAATTTTGGTTAAATATTTCCACTGTACACTATTGCACATGCCATGAATGTACAACTTCCAGGAAAATGTTTCATGCTCAGGAAATCCATTTCTCTGGAGGTATGCTGAGTTAACATAACAATAAATCTATTGAAATAGGTTACCGTCTTCTGCACATTTCGCTTTTGTAGCTCAGTTTTCATATAAATTTATTCCAGAAGTACAAAGGAAAAACAATAACTATGCCATAGTACTCATGTAGCAAGTCCTAGATCTTTCCCCTAATAATTTTATACAACCTACACCCATTCTTAAAAGAAATAAAGTACAGTATTCACTATAGAAGCTGGAGCTTCTTGGTCTAAGCCACAGATTTAGACTTGCTAGATTGCCTGTAACCGCAGTTTCAATTCTCAGGGGCACTGACTCAGCTATTCTTCTTTCCGAGGTGGACATACTATGTATGATGTAGGCCTCTTACTACAGAGCCTTCAAAGGAAAACCTTCCTCTCTATTCTGTAAAAGCTGCTAAAGGATAATAAAAGCTACATTTTCAAAATATGGCCTCTATTTGCATTCTCCGATTTTAGACATGCTTTCCAAGCACTATTTCCTGCAATCCTCTTTTAAATTGTGCCATACAAAACCGATGCATCCAGCAATACGAAAATATTTGAAAGTTACATGTGGAAGCTAATTTCCCTCCAAATCATTACACCTTTGAGTCTTGCAGGTAATGCATGTGTCCTCGGTGCTGGTCTGCTCAAGTTCTCTACCCAAAACATCGATCACAGACCTTAGCAGCAAGCAAGCAAGCAAGCCCCGAGTTGTGGATTACTCTGATGGGTGCCCCTGCAGAAGGCATCCGGCGTATGAGACTCGCCCCATGCCATCCCTAACATGTCACGCAGGGTAAGGGCGGGAAGGCAGGAGGGAAGAAGAGCCCTTGCCGGCACTGCAGCACACCCGAGCAGCTACAGGACACAGCCCCCTGGTGGGGACCGTGCTTAGACTGGCAAACAAAAAATGCCTTTTGGCTGGAGGGTTAAAGCCTTTCCTTAACAATATAATCCCTGTCGCAAAACGACTCTTTTGTTGGGTTAAGCCGCAACTGCAGAGGGGTTTTGCTCGCTCAGCCACGTCAGTTAGAGGTGGCTGGAGGATGAGATTTGCAGGACCCCAGGGAAAAGGTTTCTGGCTAGTCCTGAGAGAAGATTATTATGCAGCAAATATTCCTACAGCCATTCCCAGGCATGATGAATAAAATGCAGCAAGTACATGCTGCTTTTTGTTGTTGTTGTTGTTTCCACAGCTACTTTGGAAAGTGAGGTACCACCACAACATCTTTTCTTTCCTCTTTGAAACCAGCCATCAAGGAACCTTGTGTTTTCAGCGTATCCAAAGATCTCAGGGGCTGCACTGGAGTTTGGCATCGGAGATCATACAGGAAAGGATTTCAAATAGGAAAAAATAAAATAAAAAAACCCAACCTCAAACAGGTTGGTATGTGAGTACACTCTAAACAAATCCGGCATCTTACCATGCAAGTTAGAAAGAAAACATCTGACAGGAGAACTGAGGGGAATAGGAGAGGATGTCTAACCATGATGTCAATTAGCACCCAGGGCAGGCCCTTAAATCCGACCTGTTTGCACTGTTTGACTGTCTTGTAGATGCATAACTCTCCTCCCAACTACCTGATTATTAATGGCTTTATTGGAGACACCATGTCTCTGTAGCAACTTACATTAAACACGCTAAGGCATCTTCATGACTCCACTCAGGCAATTTCAGTGTCAATTTCCTGCATCCTGCCACCAGATCCGCATAATTTTTCATGCACACAACTTTCCGTACCTGCCTAGAACAAGGATTTTTTGGATTCCTCCTGACAATATGTGTGCATGAGTGTGTATAAAACATTTCATTTCCACCTTTTCAAGGAAAAGAAATTAAGAAATTAACTGGGAGTATAAACGAAACCTGTGTCACTGTCATTTACCCTTACAGAAAGTCACATACAGTGATATTTATTTTCCACTATCCAAAAACACTGGTAATGTCTTAATGCTTGGCAGCGGCAGTATCTGATCTCCTGCTGTGTTCTTTTCCCTTTGTCCTGCCAAAGCTGAAAATTTGGAAAGCGGGACATCTTCTGAAACTGTTTTGGCTTACAGCTTGTTCATGAGAGGGAAGAGTCTGTCTTTAATACTAAGCAGTACTGAAATTCTTCTTAGTTGCATGCTTTATACATCTCTCTTTAGTTTTTATGCAGTTGTACAAATAAAATAAAAAAAAATTGTCATAAATGTTACAAAGAGTGGAAGCCCTACTAGACATATTTTACCATGCCCTGAGTAAAAAGTTGATGTGCATTTTTCCTCTTCTGTGACTAACTTTTGTGCAATGATACGTGGAAGGCTTTTACCCAAGCACGCTTTCAATAATGTTATACAACCCATTTAAAGACAGTCAGTCTAAGCAGTGGATTCCTCTGCCTCAGAGGACAAGGGAAGGAACTTCAAGACTTGCACACTATCCTGCCTCACAGAAAGGATCAACAGCACTATCTTCATAGATACTGCGAAGTAGTGATACAGTGTACCAACTTGCTTAATAATACATGGAAAAGAAGGGGGGTTTTTGAGAGGGAGAGTGTTGTGGTCCACTGACATCACTAGGGTCTCCAAACTGGATGACAACCGTTAAGACCCCCATAGGTGTGGGAAGTTCACATAAAAGGGACGTGGCTGGACAAGTGTGAGCTTTCCAGAGGACTGCCACACAGGGCAACAAGGAGAGATGTGCTGTGCCCTTCCTCCTATTTTGGCCTCAGAGAGCACAGGCCTCCTCCTCCAAGTACTGTGTGAGTACAGGCCTCCTCGAAGGACTGCTGAAATTAATACTTCCACTGGCTGTAACAGCATCAGTTGAGTCTCAGGACAATAAGAAGCAAGAAATGTGAGAAAATTGAGGGAGTTGCTGAAAACGGAAAAAGGAAGGAGGACTACAGCCAGAGCAGAGTGTCTCCTGATAAAATCAGGAAATGTAGAAGGTAAGGTCATCAGGAATGCTCCATTGCAGGCCCAGATACAGCCAGACTTTTTGGAAGATCAGTTCCTCACTTTGTACCTTCTGACTCTACAGATGGGAGGATTAAGGCAAGGAAAAAGCAAGAAAAAAAAATATTAAAGTATTTCCTAGTGGAGCTGTTTGGTATGGTTCTTTTGGGAGGAGTGTAATTTGTTATCATTTATTTGCCTCCATAAAAATGAACACAGTGTAATGCCAGCACTATAATTCCATGTGAGTACACTTAAAAATACTAAACCTAAGCAAAAGGGAAAGGACACATCATTGCTCCCAAAATACAATTCTAAACACTGTCCAACCAAAGTAACACTACTACTGCATATTTTAAAGGAAATCTGAGAGAAATCTTTCATCAATGAAAGTTAGGGCCCAACATAGCGTTTTTAACCAGCAAAGCAGCTGTAACAATAAATGAAAAAAATACATGTTTTGTCTCGGCAATAATATGCTTCAAAGGTGCAGTTACACTGGATACCTGCAGTTTGCTGGTATTAAAGAAGGGTGGCCTCTGACCCTTTGCTTCATAATTCACCGCAAGCATGCAGGTATCCGGTGTAAGTGGCCATCATTTCACACGGTATTACTCACTTGTGAGTATAAATCACTGCGGCTGGCCCCGCGTCCCTGGCTGGGCCCGGGTACCCAGCTAAGAGGGAGGGTGGGCTGGGTGAGACAGTACCCTTTCCTTTCCTTCCCTGAGGGTCGGGTCTTTCCTAGGGGTCGCGGGTTCCTCATGCCTCAGTTTCCTCATCGGCGAGCCGGAATCAATCTCTTTTTTTGCGAAATTAATCGCAGTTTCTCGCAGACTGCCTGACTTGCGGCAGGCTTTTGGGGCGGGAGGGGGACGGGACACGAAACACGGATGCCCTTTACCCCTCGGTTTCCTTTTATTTATTTGTTTATCTATTCTAAACACTCGCTGCGGAGAGCGGGGCCGAGCCCAGCCTGCTGCCCCAGGGGCCGCATCGCGGCGCGGGGGTGCGGAGCGGCCGCCGGAGGGCGGCGAGTCCCGACCGGCACCGGCTTCCGACCGGCACCGGCTCTCGGCCGCCGCCGCCCGGCTCTGCCGGACCCTTTCAGGGGCCCGACCCCCCCCCCCCCCCCGGGCTTTTACCCCCTCTCCTCCCGTCCCCACTCGCCCGCGGGCCGGGGGAGGCGAAGCGGAGCACCCGCCGCGCCCCGGCGGCCGCCCCGGGCGGTGTTCCGACCCCCGGCGGGGTCCGAGCCCCCCGGTGGCGGGGGATGGCAGGGGCGCAGCACCCCCCGCTCCAGCTCCTCCGAGGAAGTCGGTGTGCGAGGGTCTGTCTGGGCGCCCCGGGTCGGGACGGGGAGTCGGGGGGACCGTCCGGCTTGCGGAGCGGCTTTCGGGTTGGTTTTGCGAAGGGGGGGGGGGGGGGGGGGGGGCGAGGGGGGGGATGTGGGCTTGATTTTCCCTGGTTTCGATTGAAGGTATGAATGAATTAAATTTCCGTGTCAGGTATAAGAAGGGTAGGAGAATATTGTGTGTAGATAAACCTTGCCGCCCCCTGCCCCTGAGAGACCCCCATATACAATGTAGAGATGATGAATAGGCTCTGGGAGAGGAGATCGAAGTTCAGTCCGCACCGGCTCCACTCTCTCCTACAAAACTATAGGGCAATTAATTGTGGCTTGTCCCCTCATCCTTCATCTCCTGGTGGCACATATCGATGGAGATTACTGCTGATGGACCATTTTATCACCCTAAATAAACAGTCACCACCTTCTCTAACCTCAATCTAATATATGGCTATCTGCTATGTTTAAGGGTGCTGGGTAACTAATGATGTAAAATAGCTAAATCATACAGGTTACCAGCAGTCTAGAGAAAAAAAAAATCCAAATATTCCCCACACCGATCCACTTCACAGTATGTTATATATACACTGTCTCCCCGCAAATTGAATGGGAAGAGGCGTGCAAACTACTCGCTTGCGTGACACTTTAGTTTTACACAGCATATTTATTGCAGTGGCAGGCTGGAGCCTTCTGGTACAGGTAGAGGAGTCGCAGACTTCTCGTTGCGAAAGCCTCTCCCCAGCAGCCAGGGGCGAGCCTACGCAGGAGCAAGCCAGCCCCGCAACCCCCCAAACTCGCCCTAGGAGATCTCCTCCTCGCCGGCTCCCTCCCCCAGCGCCCAGAAATACCCTCATCCTTCCAGATTCAGACCTGGGAAGAAAACGGTCCCCAGCCGCCTGCCCCGTTATCAGGATTCTAACATAATCCCCTTTACTTTCCTGGGAGTAAAGACTGCAGGGCTCTAATTAGGGTTTTGCTTCTTGGTTGGTTGGTTGGGGTTCTCCCCCCACCCCACCCCCCCTCACAAAACCCCTTTCAATTTAAAACAATTACATACAGACACTTAACCCGCAGCTCCTTGGCGGCTCTCGCCCCCCTCCCTCGCCCAATACCGTGCCATATTCATTGATATTTGACGATCAAGGCGTGTGTCTATGGGGAAACCGCCGCCCATTCATCTTCCCAGGGCGGCCCGCCCGGCGCCGGGCCGGGCCGGGGGCTGGGGAGCCGGGCCCGGCGGGGTGGCGGACAGCCGGCAGCGCCTCGGGCTTTCCCGGCGCGGAGGCAGCGACGCCGCCGCCGCCGCCCCCGCGGGAGCCGCCCGCCTCCCCACTGCCCCGCGGCGCTGGGGCGGGCGGCCGCTCTCCGGGGCACCGGAGAAGTTTGCAGGAGCTTTTCCCGAGCGGGTCAGCCCGGCGGGTGGATGCTGCCGGGGGAGCGGCGTGGTGGGGACGAGGTTTGCCCCGGAGAAGAAGGGGATGCTCGGGAAGAAGGGGGAGGGGGGGAGGGGTGATTGGGGAAAAAGAGGGAAACAGGGCACTCGCTTGGCTCGCGAAGGAGGTACATCTAAAGTTAAAACCCGAGCAACAGCCAGCAGCCAGGGGCCCGCCGCCAGCCCCAAACCGACAGGCTGCAGCCAGCGAGGCCGGGGCGGCAGCCCTGCGCCCCGCGGCCGGGAGGGGATCGGGCCCCTGCGGGAGGGTGTCTCTGTCCCCAGACTGGGAGGGACACATACTCACACACACACACACACACACACACACACACCCCGGCCAGGCGCCCGCTTGTCCGCCTGGGAGTTTCGGTGGGGCTGGCCGGAGCTGGAAGTGCAGCAAGCAAGACTAACTCGAACTGAAGTCGATCGCTCCTCACCTCAGCCACAACCCCGACCTCCTTTCCCTCAACGGGCACCTCCGGTGCCGGACGGGGAGTAAAGGGACGGAGTCAAAGCGGCTGAAAATCCCGCCTGCCCACGGACTCCCTGCGTGACCCCCGGGGCGCTCGGGGAGCCGCGCAGGGGTAGCCAGGCCGGTGCCCCGCAGCTTTGCTTTGCTGCGCCTCTGACCGTGCGAGTGAGTGGAGAGCGTGGCACGGCACGGACTGCCATTCCCGTGCTCCTTCCTCACCTACAGTGTGCCTTTCTTTTTTTTTTCCCTTCTTTATTTTTAAGAACGATTCGCCCAAAGCAAACGCACCTGGTCCAGAAGGTTGAAAGACTCGGGTTAAAAGTTTTGCTCAGAGACAACTAGTAACCGCTGGAGCGAAAGTCGCCTCGTAAACAAGTTCAATGATAAGACTTTTTAGGTCTCGCTGCAGAGAAAAAGGGGAGAGGCGGTGCTGGTAGACCCCTGCCCCGTCCTTCAGACGGCGAGCGCTGCCCCGTCCCAGCCGGACGCGATTCACAAGCGTCCTTTCAGCCATCGACCTCTTTGCTTTCTCGAATCCACCTTTAACACCGCGGTTGGGAAGAAAATATGCAGGCTTCGCCTGCGACCCTGCGGCGTGCTGTTATTCCACTCACTCCTTTAAAAATGCTCCCCCCCTCAATCGCTATTTTATCTTCCTTCCTCTTTTAAAAGCCTTTATCTTGCAGATTTACAGAGCTGCCCCGAAAAGTAAAACACGTATTGTCTGAACAGTTCGGTTGGCGATTAAAAGTGCATTTCAGATTCCATTAAGTGCATGTAATTTACGAGATCACGTTTTCTGCACCCGAGAATAGAAAATACACTAACACGTTTCACTACAAGGTAAAACTAAGCATGAGGAAGTCGCTTAAAACAAAGTTGGTATCCAATACAGAAAGGTTTGCAACGTTAAGAAGAGGGGGTAGGGGGAAATTCCCACCAAACTCAGCGTCAACTTTCCTCTCACTCTTCAAGACGTACCCACAATGATTAAGACTGTGTTAGCATACACACAGTTCAATTAATACACAACAGAGTTTCATGGAAACTTTCAAAACAAACTCCGCGTCTGAAATGAAATTAAACGAATCCGCCTTTTTCTTGGGCATGTGCTTACAGATCGCTGTTTTGGGATAGCGTTTGTCCGTTCAACAGCCTTCCTTAAATAGACATTTCGGGGGCGGGAGGGGACACACACACAACAAAAATAAAGAATTTTAAGATACCTTAGGATAAGACAGGGTGTTCGAAGCAATGGAAAAAAGTGCACACGTTGAAGCCATGTTACAGTGTTTTAACAGAGACACATCCGTGTGCTCTGAATGTTAGTAATAAATCTGATTGATTAATTAATACAGTTCATCTACTTATTTTCACCCCGTGAATTTCCTCGGTTGTGTAGTATCGACAGACACAGGAACAAAAGACAGGCAGAACCAATTTCTAAAATCACAAACCTCTAGTCGATACATATGCTTAATAATAGGGGCGCCCCCCTCCCAAAAGAAAGAAAGAAAGAAAGAAAGAAAAAAAACCCAACTCTATAACTGGCAGCAGCAGTATTAAACGTTTTCTAACCACCAAGTCCTAAATGAATTCTGGCACTCAGGCAGACGATCTTTTTTGTCTAGAAAACCAGCTTTTCTTATTAAATGACAATGTCATGCTTTTTCCGTAGGGGTGAAAACTAAAACCAGCGAGGTGTTAACGAGGTCTGAAAGGAAAACGATACTCTGAGATAAGAGGGAGGAAAACTTTGCCCTAGTCCATCTGATGAAAACTGCAACTTTTCCTCTGCCCAGCTCGGAGGAGTAATTGATATCTGGGCATTCAGCGCAGCCCGGGCTTTCCAGGCAGGAACGGAGTGAGGCAAACAAGGCGAAAAAGGACCGGTTTTATAGCAAGTCGGTCTGAAACATTTCTGAATCCATTTTTCTACGCAACCCTCCGAGAGAAATCTACCCCCACAGCAACCTTCCCGCTGAAGTGTGCCTTCCAGGGAAGGACGTGTGTCTCGGACAAGAGAAGCTATTACCGAGGGGTCACCGCCAGCCCCCCGAAAGCACTGGGAACAACGCAAAAGCGGCCCAAGAGAGGGAAGGGCAGGGCGGAGGATGCTCCTCACGGAGGGAGCGGCGCAGCCACCGACTGCGGTCCCCCTATTTGGAGCGCCCGATGCGGGGAGAGGCTGCGGATGGAGGGTCGGGGACTGCGAGAAGGGGCACGATACGTACGGTTGTTGGGGTCACTGGTGTGCTGGTTCAAGGGGATGATCTCCATGCGCTGCTGCCCGTACAGGTAGTAGTCCAGCTCCTCGGCCGTGCAGCGGAATCGAGCGGCAGCGCGCTCGCCGCATTTGCTGCCACTGCTGCCGGCCCCGCACAAGTCCTTGCCCTGCAGGGGAGCGGGCGCTCCCCCGGACGGGGGCTCGGAGCTCTGCAGCGGTCCGAAAACCGGGAGCTGGGTCACAGGCAGGGAGGTCAGTCCGGCCAAGGAAGCGGCCGCCGCGGCGACGCAGGAGGAGGTGGAGGAGGAAGACGGAGTGGAGGAGGAAGAGGAGGAGGAGGCGGAGGAGAGGGAGGCCGGGCGCTGGCGGAGGCTGTCAGCCGGGGGCTCGGCTCTTTCGGGCGGCTGGAGCTGGGCGAGGGCCCCGCCGCTCTTGAGCTGGCTGCTCTGCGGGAAGAGCTGCTGCCAGTGCTGCAGATAGGTGGGATCCACCTTCAGGAACGCGGATCCGCCGGGGTCGCCGGGCTTCAGCATCGCGCTGCCTGTGGAGGGGAGAGGAAGGGGACAGCAGAGACGTGAGACCCCCGCCCCGCCCCAGCCGGGCCGCCCCGACCCCGCGGTGCTCTCCACGCTCGGACTCTCCGGCCCACGCGTGGGGTCTCCGCGCCGGCTGCCCGGGGTCGGCGGCGGGACCGTCCTCCCCACCCCCACCCCGGCTCCCCTGCCAGGCTCGGCAGGAGAAAACCTCGGCCCGAGGAGAACCCCGGGGCGGACACGCGAGAAACGCTCCGTCCGGGATGCCAAGGCTTTCCCCGGCCGCCTGCCCCGCAGCGCGGGCGGGAGGAAAGCGGCGGCGGCGGCGGGCAGCCCCTCACGCCCGCGGCCGGAGAAGCCAGTCGCCCCGAGGGGCGCGCAGCTCGCCCCGTCCCCGCGGCAGGCAGTGTCCTTCCCTTTCATTGCCTTCCCTCCCTCCGACTCCAAAAGTTGACAACAGGGAGGCGGAGGAGGAGGAGGAAACTTCAGCCCCGCGCAAACACACGCGCGAGTTGTTTTTTTTTTTTCCTCTCCAGCCGCTCCCGCTTTCCACACCGGCGTGTAGCGGAGGAGGACGCGGCCCGGCTGCACCACCACCCCCCCGGGTGAAGGTACCCCGCTGCGGGCCCGGCTGGAACGGCTGTGCCCCCACCCCGGCCCGGAGCTGCCTTACCTGAGCGGGGTGCGCCGGAGGGGCTGCGGCGCGGTCGGCGTGCGGAGAGGTGCGGGCAGCCCCGGTAACCTTCGAGCCGCAGGAGGGTTGAGAGGACTGACTTTTCTGGTCTTTGTCCACGGGCAAGCGGGGTGATCCTCTTCCAGGTGCCGGGGGGAGGGGGGCGGCTAGCTCCGAGCCGCCGGGCTCCCTCTGCCGTGGCTGCGCATCGCAGTCGCGCCGGGGCTCTTTGCTGGGCTCTGGCAGCCTCCGGGCGAGACACGTGGGTTTTACGACAGCGCAAAATACAAGTGTGTGTGTGTGTGTGTGTGGTGCGTGTGCGAGAGGGAGGGGAGGGAGCGGGAAGTTACCAGCGAGCCTGAACGCAGAGCCCTTTTTTTGGCAACTTCCCCCACTTTGTTCCTCGCTCAACTTTTAAAGGTGTCCCTTTCTTTCTTTCCCTCCTCCGTCCCTCCCTCCCTTCCTCCCTCCTCCACCACCCCCACCCCCCACCCCAGCTCGCTCCCCTCCCTCCCCAGCCCCGAGAGCACAGCGCCCCGGGGAAGAAGCGCCCCGGGGAAGAAGAGCTGGGCTCCTACCCCGGCGGGAAGGCGAGCGATGGCCCGGCGCCGTCCCCGGCAGGAGCCGCCACGCTGCACGGTCCCCAGCGCCGGGCGGCGGGTGGGTGGCGGGAGCTCCCAGCCCGAGTCAGGCTCCCGGCAGCCACGGCCTTGCCTCCCTTGCCTTTTGCCCCTCGGGGGTGGATTTTAGAGACCTTCCCGGCCCGTTTCGCTATCCTGATACTCTCCCATCTACTGCAGGCGTCTCCCGGGATGACCTGCCTGCCGGTCCCCTCGGCTACCTGAGACCTGCCCCGGGAGGTCCCAACGCAGATGAGGGAACTCACCGTCCCAGAATTTGTCCCTCCCCAGACCTTTTCCCCACCAGCGCCAGCACGTCTCCCTCCTGCTCTCTGTACTCGCGTACAGCACAGAGTAAAGAAGTACGCAGACGGAGATGCAACCTGTGGCGAGAAACTTCTCATCTCTAGCGGCTTTTTATCTCCACTTTGCTTAAAAATTGGCTTTTTCCGCCCCGCCACCCAGTTGTTGAGCTCACATATCAGTGAGTGTTTTAACAGTTTTTTTTTTCAGTTTCTTTCCTACACCGTATGAAAAACTAGGCGAGAAGTATAATCTCTTACGTAGATCGCATGTACATAGTACCCTATGCATTTAAGACAAAATATATAGTGTTTGTGCCACCAAAACATCTCTCTAGTGTCAGACACTCCCCCCCCCCAATGTCAGGTGTCACGCTGCCACTCAAGGCACGCTTGCTGACAAACATAATGTGTCCGCGTGTAAACTGTTTTCGCCATTCCCCCCACCCTGTTTCTAGTTTATTTCTTTCCCACCCTTCATTCTCGCAGACCCTGGGAAAGCTGCTGCTGTTTAGACTTTGTCTGTGTCTAAGGCAGGACATTTTAACACAAATTTGAACAGGGCTAGGGCAAAAAATGTTTTGACTGGCGTAATTTTGACAAGGTCATCTGTCATGTGCTGTATAGATTGATAACACCTAAGTTAAAGGCAAACACAAGCAGGAAAACCCCCCGATTTTTATGGGTTATAAAGTTGGCTATAAAAACCTTCTTTATGTCTTTGATCAATTCCATTGTGCAACATATAATGAATTTTCAGCTCTATTAATCCACTTTCTTAAGTTCTGAAAGGCTGACGCTCAGCTGAGGGACAGAGGTGCGGGCTGGGAGTCTGTCTGCACGCTCGCCAGCCTGCGCACACTCATCTGCGAATGGGCACGCTTGGTTTTCTCGGTTTTCACTGCATTCATACAGTGTCTCGTCCTTGGCCAGCTCCCTCCTGGTCACAATTTTATATCGCCCTTTCCGACTCTTCTATTTTTTTTTAATGTGCACCTCTGCGTTATTGTCGTTTTCCGTACCGGACATCTTTTAAAAATACTGAATTGCTTTTAGTGGCAGCACTCTCTAAAAATTCGTTTCACGGTAGAAAAACGTGATGAAGTGGGGAAAAGCTCCTTGCTAATGGGCTTAAGTACATTGTCAATATCTGCGCTTGCCTTGAGTTGTTAACAGAAATATTCCATGAGGGTTCATATTAGGAGGACTTTAATCTCTTACTGTGGGTTGGTTTTGGTGTTTTTTTTTTTTGTTGTTGTTGTTGTTGTTTTTTTTCAGCTAGAAAAGTAGCGCTTCGAGCGATCAGGGTGTCAGAATAAAATTTATAGACGCCCTGACACTTTGGGACCCAGCCTAACCGGAGGAAAGGGGAAGGATGAAGTACAAGGCTCGCCGCCGTCCCCCATCCTTAGGGCCGGGTGGGCAGCGGGAGCCGGCGGCGCGGCCGGCGAGCAGCGGGCAGCAGGGCGGGAGGGAGCCGGTCCCCGCAGGCAGCCCGTCCCCGCACCCTCTGTCTCTGCCCGCAGGTCCGGGGAGCTGCGACCCGGCAGCAGCGGCCGGCGCTCCCCGTCACTCGACCGGCGGGGGCCGGCGAGACCCAACGAGCCTCGTCATTCGGCTTATATTCCTTAACGACAAGCACCCCCGCTGCGCCGGGTTCACTCGACCCGCGCTGGGAAAGGAGGAGAGCGACGACGGAGAAGCTCAGCCAGCAGCGGGGAAGCCGCCGTGCCGAGCGCGGCTCCCCGCCCCGGCGGGATGGCGGGGAAAGGCAGCGATGGGTCTGGTCAGGACAGAAAACGGCACCGTTCCCAGAGCTTTCCAAATATCACCGCTCCCGGCCCCTTCGCGCCCTCGGAAAGCGCAGAACTTAGCAGACCTGCGAGAGGGGCTCCCAGCCGCGGAACCTGCCCCTCCCGGGGTGGCTGTAGCCAAGCCTGACCTCTGGTCTCGCTTCCCCGGGCAGAGCGGTGCCTGCGCGCCCCTTTTGTCTTCCCCGAGTTTGTCTACGGTCCATTTGTTACTATTTCTTGGTTGTTGGTTTGGCGCTTTTTTTTTATTATTTTTTTTTTCCCTCCTGGATGTGACTTCTGTGCGTAAAGATGCAGAAGAAAAGAAAGGAGTTTTTAACAACTGCCTCCTCCTTCCCCTTCTCTCAGGCTGTTTCATTATTTAGAGGACGAGCGCTGAAACAAATCACATTGACCGTTTAGAAAGCGATCAAACCTTTATAAAAATCCATCGCCTACGAATCGATTGGTGAATATTTGCTAGGAATTTGTTCAAAAGAAATAAATAAGGAGGGTAAGTGTATTAAATGCAAAGGGGGAACACGGTGGTGTTTTTCTTCATTGATTAATGACCTCTAAAATAAAACAAGCGGGAAGAGGAGCCAAGATCGATAAATTAACTACCCAAATTCATCATTTTCCCTGCGATTTTTTTCATTTTATTTTCTTTTCTCTCTCTTTTTTTTTTTTTTGTTTGTTTGTTTTGTAAATAACCCTTAGGAAGGATGCTCGTCTCTTTGGAAACTTGAAGGCTCTATTTTAGGCTGGGGGTAGAAAACGGAGCTAAACCCCTCTTAGGAAGGATTGAATCGGGGACACCCTATCTGATTTCGTTTGACACACAATTAAAAAGTTTGCCTTTCATATTAATTAATTCTCCTGATCTGGGGAAGACAAATGGTCGGTTACCTCTGACAGGAGTCCGATAAAGGATTCAGCAGCTTTCCTTCTTGCCCTAGGCGTCTCCTCATTCCAGTTTTAAGGTCATGAGCGGCTGAGTTAATAATTCATTAATATAGACATTTATTCAGATGGGATTCACGGGGATTCGCGCTCTCCTACATCTCACCGTTTGGATGTAGTTTCCCTCAAAGAGCAGTGGAGGGGGAGGAGATGGGATGGAGGAAGGCTCTACACAATGCACGGACCTATTTCTACACACGTGGTTCAAACGCCGTACCCCCAGCGAGAACCCGCCTGGGGCAGGTCAGCCTGCATCCCCCCCTCTCTCCACCTTCCCCCGAGCCCCGCACGGACGGGCGGCCTCAGCGCTGCTGTGCTGCTGCCGCTGCAGAACGGGGTCGCGTCCCGGGCCCTCCCCTGGGCAGCGGCGGGGCGAAGGGGTGGCCTGGCGGCACTCGTCACCTCCCGAGCGTTTCCTGAACTGAAGTCAGGCACTTCCTCTCCCCCCTTTCCCCCCCTTCGTCGCCTTCTTCTTCCCCGAAATTAGAAAGCAACCAAAGCGTGGAGAGACCGGGTAAAACTGACCAAAAAAAGGTGTTTCCCCCACGCCCGCCCCTCACTGACAGCACGGCCCCCAGGGTCAGGCAAGGGCTGAGGAGCAGAAAGGGCTGCGTGGGGCGGGCGGTGGCAAACCCCGTGGGTCGAGACAGGGCCGAGGGAGGCGATCCTGCTCCCGACAGGCCGGACCTCCGCCCGGCGGTGCGCAGAGCCCCCTCCTCGCCCCAGACAGCCGCCGCGCTCCCAGCGCAGCCGGCTCAGTCCCGCGGCCAGCGCTGTCAGGTGAAGGAGACACCCACGGAACCCCCCCCCCCCCCCCCCCCCCCCCGCCACACACACACACGCTGGGGGGGATTTCCCTCGTGGGAAAGGCCCCGTGGGAGACCCCCGCGGGAGGAGCGGCGGCCGCAGCGGCCGGGAGGGGCCCCAGGGGGCGCCCGTGCCCCCGCCGTGGGCGAGAGCGGGCGGGAGGCGCAGCAGGGCCGGGGGCCTCTCCCGGCGCGACGTGGCTACGAGTCCGTTCCACACACCCCCACCCCCAGCTGCCCCTGGTGCCCTCTCTCTGGGGGCGTTGGTGTGCGGCAGCCCCTGGGAGGTGCTGGTCCCTGGCTGAGCCCCCACCCCCCTCCGCGGGGTGCCGGGGGGATGAAGGGGTCCCTCAAAAAAGGGGCTTGGGACCCATCCTTGGGAGCAGGTAGTAAGAGAGCAGCCGAGGAGGTCTGCTGCAGGCCTCTGCTTTGGGGAGAACAGAGAGCACCTGGCCATGTGGAATTGGACTGAGATTATTAAATGATTTGGCAACGGCCACCAAGCAGATGCCAGCCAGATGCATAATGACTTTCTGCCACTATTGACCTGATACGGATGTGAACTAGTGACCTTTGAGGTGAAATGCTCTATAGTCTATTACCAATTCCCTGAGCCACCGAATCCCCCTCACAGACAGATTCAACTATTTATGTCCATCAGCAAAACAAACTCTGCTCCAAGCAAGGCACATCACAGATGGGATGAGAAAAGGAATTACTCACTTGTAAAGACAAAGTAAAAATAAATCAAGTCAGGGTACAAATAAAGTTGAACTTAAAACATGACAAATTTGGGTTAATTTCATTCCTATTTTCATGCACATCCGACCTGAAAGTATTCTCAATTATTTGTGAATTAAATTAATTATTCAAATACAGGTTTTGTCTTTGGACTTTTTATTTTCAACCAAAGACACAGTTTAACCTATAATGCAGTATATTAATACAGTTTTCCAGATAGCATTATACAATTTAAAATCCATTCTCTGGGTGATAACAAGATTAATAGGCAGAATACTTTGAGCACATCTGACATCTTTAAGCAGTTTTTGTGATTTTTTGACTCCTGCATGGCTGAGTGCACGCTCTTAAATGTATTTCATTCACCATAGCTTCAGGAACGGTGTAAGTATGCACTCTGAAAGGCAGACCTTCTTTACAATTCCTGATGTCAAGCGTTCCAAAACGGAGTGACTCAACATTGTGAATGCTTAAGCAAGACTGGGTGGCTACTTCAAACAGCAAAACATAGTCTACAGAGTTTTCCTGTACTTTATCTAAAAACAGCTCTCATAAATATGGAATCTATTAAATATGATTGTTTGCATGTGACATGAGAATGATAAGGTCTGGACAAAACTCAAGAATAGTAGCATTTCAATGGTTAGTACTGTCATGAGAATGCCATAGTTTTACCATAATGTTTGCAGAAATAAATGGTAATTACAGGGTTCTTCTTAAATTTTGGCTTAGCATCATAATCATGACTCAATGTTTTTTAACAGAAAAAAGAAAAAACAGAAAACCCTCACACTTTACGTTTCCCACTTAACCGCTTTTTCACAACATATACTTTCCTAACAGATTTTTCTAGGCCTGCACTCTGGTAATTTTTACTTTTTTTTCCCCTTCGTAAATCACCAGTGAATCTGTTGATGGGGAAAGGAAAAGACTGACAGCCTCAGGGAACAAAAGTTCAAAGCAGGGACCATGTCTTCCTTTGCCTGGTGTGGTAAAAGGCTGCAAGAACATGTTTGAAATACCTGCCCTGCCAGTGTTCTTCATTTTTTTTTTGCTGGACTATGTCTGGTAGATGATTTTTTGCTTAAAATAAGCCCGTATGTGGGACTTACTTCAGTAAGTCAAATTCTGGAATCCAAGTGTTCGCTCTGATATCATTATTCAGGAATAGCTGTTTTATCATAGAATCATAGAATGGTTTAGAGTTGGAAAGGACCTTGAAGATCATTGAGTCCCAACCCCCCGCCATAGACTGGAACACTTCCCACTAGACCAGGTTGCCCAAGGCCACGTCCAGCCTGGCCTTGAGCACCTACCAGTTTTGGTAAACTTTCCTGTGTAGAGAAGGCCTTGGGGAGAGGGTAATAGCTCTTCTGGCAGAGATGTGTGGTGTGTATCATGCATACTTGAAAAACGCCTGGTCACAGCTTTAGCACCAAGTGGAAAACTTTGGGCTGCTACAGCAGTACTAATAAATAGCACCTCATGACCAATGGAGTTTACTAGGTAAATGAATAGAACTGAACATGAAGATGAACTCTCAAGGAAGAATATCTAAAACAACAATTGAAATAACTAAGTAACTACAGTAGAGTAGTTGCCACTCCACAATAGTTGCTTTAGTTCAATTTCTGATGCTTTAGCAGACAAATGTTTGTTTCAGTTCTTCATGTGGTTAAATACTTCCCATAACATTATCCAGAACTATGGGTTCATAGCAACTGAAGTCCAGAACTGAATCCAGAAATACAGCTGCTCAAAGAATAAATGACATAGATAAAACAACTGGCTTTTGAATAGACAGCAATCATACTGCAGTTGGCAATTTTCTGCAGCGAGGCTTACTTTCTGGCATCCTCCAGTGTAAATTATTCATGGCAAAGGAAGCAAAACCAAAACAGCTGATGCACGGAAATACATGGAACGACCACACACCTTAGGCTAGAAACCTGCCTAAGCACTCCATTGTGAAATCCTGCATTCTTCCCTTCTGACTAACAAGAAGCAGTTTTTCTAGTTTCCTGTTTGCCTTCTGACAACCAGACTGGCCTTATTATTTCACCTTGTGCATCCGTGCTAAATCTATACTGGGAGCTAACTGCCTTGTTTGGAGAAAACAAGTAGGCTCTCTGTATCCTGTCACACGTACTTAGCTTCCATCCAGCTGAACAGACATTAAAAAAAGACAACCCTAAAACCCAAAGCTCTTAGAGATACATGATTTTGTGAGCTATTCCACATTTGGCCTGCCACAGGTTAGGTGTTCTGCTACACTGGCAATGCAAGTACTGATTCTTGGGTTTAGAAAGAAGAAATAGAAAGTGCAGACTGGAAAGAAACACTTTGGTCACTGAGTTCAAATACACTACCATTGCAGGCAACTGTGGAATAGCTGTTAAGATCAAAAAAGTTAAAAAATAAATCCCTTCTTTCTACTGTACGCTGTAAGAGCTCTACCCTCTCCTGATTCCCCCCAAAATACCCTATAACAAACTTGAGACTTTTAGTAAAGAAGACAAAAAAATTCCCCAGAATAAAATGTGCCATAGGTAAAGAAATGGAAAGACAAGGGATGCTATGGGTCTCTGCACTAGGAAAGGTAACGGTCAGGTGAAAATGCACAGCTGACCTTAGAAAGTGAATACCCCACATAGAACAGAGGAAATCAAAATGTTCCCAGCAGTCGCTGATAACCACAGGGAAAGGTTCCACTTGACCAAAACGTATTGATCAGTTTTATTTCATAAACATGAGAAAATCTTGACCAGGTAAAATTGAGAACCCTCCAAGATATTAAGCACATCAGTGTGCTTGTAGCAATTCCTGATGCTTAAAAGAAAGACAAACACAGATAATTTATCAGAACACAATTCTGTGTCAAGAAAAAGTAGAAAAAAAAATGAGGCCAACCACTGCATTATGTGATATATATATATAAGAAGGACAAAGGAAGTGGGAGCCAGCCTATAGGGCAGGTAACGTCTGCACTGACAGATTGGAATAACCATTAAGGAAAATGAAGGGTTAAGAATCAAACAACAAGCTATAAAACTCCATCTAACTTCTTGACAACAAACTATGCAGGAAAGTAGCAGAGACTTAGGCACTGGCTACCTGCATCCTTACTGTGCATACTGTCTACAGAACAGCTAGTGGCTACAATGGGTAGAAGGAACTTGCCCAGAATGTGAGGACTCAGATGGCATTCACTGCTGTTCCCTGTGGATGACTGGGTGAAACACATGAACAAAAGTCTGAGCTCCTGCCTGACAACCACTATAGACAAATCTCACATTTCAGAGCCACTGGATAAACCATGTTCACCTGTAAGAGTGTCAAATCTATACATATGATTCATTCCTTGCAGCCACTGCTGTGATCACAAGACTTTGGTTCCTCCCCAAAGCCAAGAGCAAACCTTGGAATGTTGTTCCTCCCACACTCCGTTTCTGGTACGCAAACAGTTCCTCTAGCAACATGTATGGGATATCTCCTTCCACTTAATCTCAGAAGGATTACCATTGCTGCTTTTGGTCCAGTGAGAGAAGTCCACTACAGAGATCTTAAGACACATTGTTCAGACCTCCACAACAGCATAGACTGAAGGTCTTGGAGTTTGCAAACTACAGAACTTGATTTTCCAATGTTACTTTATGTTGGTTATTTAATTTACAGTATGAGAAAGTGCACTTTAAAACAGATCCAACAGTTTATACAGCACACTTATAGGACAACATGTAAACAGCTAGGTGCGGGTGTTCCATATTTTGGTAACCTAACCACAGCATTATACTTTCGCTTTGGAATTTGTTCTTAAAGCATAATATGCTATTGTCCTAAAATAACTTACCACATCTCTTCTGAAGCTTATAATCTTAAAACAGAAGTAGGAAAAGGAATCACATCCTTATTCAGTCTGTATCAGCCAGACCAAGGCAAAATATCCTCAGAGGCACGTTAATTTAAGTCTTGGGCTGAATGGAAGGGACCTCCCACGCTATTTGTTGTGCTGGCTGAACATGCTGTAATTTTTAGCTGTCAGGTGATAAAAATAAACCATAGCTGGTAATTTCTTCACACATACAGATACATTGAGAAGAAATTCTCTGTGTGTGCTCCTTGTGTGACACTAGAGGCTGATATACACAGCCTTTGTCACTTAAAGAAGGTGGGTGCAGGAGGAACTTGCAAAATGACCTCTACCACTCTACCAGAAAAGCATATGGGATAACTTTAAGATTTCTTTCTCTAATGAAAGGTCTACTAAACAGAATGTGCTTACTGCTAAACTTGAACATGTGTTTATTGCTACCCTATTTTAGGGTAATTAGACATACAAATGCATTTATTCTTCTGTTGTAAAGCTCCTGGTAACGACTATTGTTTCCACTAGAGCCTTTATGATTTTGACTTTTCCAAAAGTTAGTATTTTCAACCTATTACATTTATATTTCCAGGGAATATCAAAAAAAGTCAGTCATGTTGCAAATATAATGCATGATTAGGAACTCAAACAACAAGCAGTATATGCAGTTCGATAGAGTATTTTCAAAAGTCAAATTAATCATTACGTGTGCTGCTTCTTTTCAGACATACAAACCCAAATTACATTTCATAAATATGGATGGATTACTGTGCTATTTATTTGAAATGGATTAATAATATTCTGGAATGTTACCACTCCTTTTTGTATGAAACCACCCATTTCTCTGTCAGAACACACTTTTAATGCATGCCAGTCAAGTCAATTAACCTAGGGTTCTCCGACATTCAAAATCTTCTGTATTTCAGAATAATTTCCTGTCTATTCTGCACCTACATGGATTCTTAAAACATGCCACACACTTCAATAGAATGGCACTACTTAAGATAAAATGCCCTAAACCCCACTGATAACCTAAAAACTTTAACAGTGACTTAGCTGTTAGTCACTTAGGGTACAAGTGAGCTTCATTACAGAGATGAAACAAAAGGACTCGGCACACAAGTCCAACCTAATCTAAATCATGACCTGTCCTAGCCATCTAAATTAAACCTGCAATGTTTTTAAAGTTCAGATTGATTCTAGCAAGAAATTAAGTTTACTTTCTCTGTTGCCAGGTTGCTGTCCTTTCTGTTCCTGATCTTACTCTTCTGCTCTGTTAAATTTCCCTTTCTGTGAGTAACCCTGGCACATACCTTTCAAAATATATTCTTCCTGCCATTTTGCCTGTTAATTTGGCTGTCCACCATGCAGTCTTATACTCCATGGAACTTCCTAAGAGTTCTGCACATTTGTGAAAAAATCACAGAAGAGCAGAGGCAGAAGAGCTGAGTAGCTAGCAAGAAAGCCCACAGACACTTCTTTCAGAAATAAGCATCAGGAATCATAAAGATATAGTGTACAGAAAAAAAGAAAAAAAGTACAGATAATGTTTTTCTGAGCACCTCTTTCAGGCTGTAAAGCCTCAAGACAAAGGCTTTACAGATTTGACATAGAATTGCAACATTGGACTCCCTTCAGTGCATGCAGAACAATGTAGAGTAGTACAGACCGTGAAGAAATGTTATATTAAAGCATTTCTTTTATGATTATATAAATAGTTCCAAAGCAAAAATAATAGGGCTGGAAGAAAGAAAATATGTTAAGCAAAGACAAAACATGCACTTTAAGAAGCTCCCTTAGTACATAATTTTTTCTTTTTTATTTAATTTTTTGGTAAGAAAGAGTAAATAATAATAATAATAATGGGCAAATATTGATGCCATCAGCACATCCCAAGTCCCACTGAATTCAGCAGGACAAGTCCTATAATAAGCACTATCAGGCACTCAGAGTACAAAACTTCCATTTTTAAATTAAGCACTCATTGTCCATCTTACCATTGCTGGAAAATAATGAAGATTTGCATGCTTTGATCTCATACTTTAGACAAAAGCAGTAAGAATAATTTTAATACAGATTTATACCATGGCTAAAGACTACAGTAATTCTCTTGAATAGTGATTTGGAGAGAAAATGATTCCTCAGCTAAAACCACATGACCTGAAGAAATGACAGAATCATTATTAATTCTTTTTAACTTTGCCTAATCATGTACAAAGGGTGATAATATTCACAGACTGAATTCCGAATAACCTGAGAACCTCTTTGAGGTTCAGCAGGAGAACTCAGTTTTTCCACAAAGCCTTTTTTAAGCAACATGACAACATTCAAAGACACAATTTTCAGAGTGTATCTTCCATGGAGTACACTCAATGGCTATTTCCTGTAGTATTTTTTATGAAAGAGAGTTTTCCAGAATGGGAAATGGTATGCTGATGTGTGTGTCAGCAATATAGCATTCCCTGAATACAGTTTGAACTTAAGCCACAAAACACTTACCTCCATTTGTTTCTGTTAAAATCTGTACATAGATACAGAATTCTGGAAATTAATCTGATGGCTATGTTACCTTTGTATCCTAAGAAGTAGATTGCAAATCAATAGGGGTTCAGTCAGAAGGAATAGTCTCTGCATAAGCCAGAGTATGATACTGGATTTATTAGATCTGTTTTAGTATTCACTAGAATTTTGGAACATATTTTCACTTGACAAATGGCCAAGGTATATACCTGAGAAAAAGACTGGTTAGTTAAATGTAGTCACCTACTAGCTTGAATATGCATGTGGAAGTTACTGTTTCAAAAAAATTAATTTTGTTAAGTGTATTTAATTTCAGCTTATTCAATGGGGTGTTTACACTGTACTGAAAACAGTTCCTAAGCCTTTTACACCTAGATTGGTACAATTGTATCTGTTTAAAATCAAGTGTGACTGTGGTCAGCAAAGTGACTATATAAAAATGGCACTTTCCAACAATCTTACTCTTGGTCTGCATTGAGTTGTAGCTGCTTTTCCTTCTTCTACTTTTCTGTGATTAAAATATATTTTTTACTACTTTCAATTCCTGGTAGTTGTGTAGAATCAACACAGCTGTGGGAGAATGAGCTAGATTCTTTTCAATTTATATAAGATAAGCAGATTTATTAGCTAACCTCTGATTCTTTAATCTTTATTATCTGTGATATGGTGTGATCAGAAAAAAAGCAGCATTACTTTAAATCACAGGTCAGGTTTTCAGGACTGGCTGCATTGAAGCCCCTCAAAAGAACAAATGCAATATAAAAAGTCTAAGAGACAATGAAAAGCACAACCTTCATTACACTATAGTTACAGCCACTTAAAAGCCATACTTTAAGCATTTTCCCACATAAAATCTGTTGAAAAAAAATCACTAGTATTTGATACCTTGAGTGTTTGATTACTGGACTCATCTAAAATACATTTTTTATTAAATACACCAGTAATATTCATACATTCTTATAAATCTCTAAAACAATGACCCAAGGATAATGGAATTAAGATTTCATTTTTCTATCCTTTTAAGATTTCAGTTTCTACTTGGGAAAAGTCAGATCACTTACTGAAATATCCCAGATAATTTCAAAACATTCTGGAGAATAGATGTTGACATAAAGAGGACTTGACTATACAAAATGTTTAAAATAACATAATCTACAAAGAAGAACGAACCGGTATTTTGATGGTCTTTTCAAGAAACCCAACAGATACCAAATGTAACTAAATACAGCTAAAAATAATACCTATTAATTGTCTATAAGATAAGAGTTGGTAGAAAAGGGTATTTGATTTACGAGGCAGGAATACCACGAGCATCGATAAAGAATGCAAACAAGGAAACTAGGTGCAATTCCTTTCTGGAACCAATGACTAGTGATTTAGTTTTACATATCTTAGTTTTACATTTCAAGAAAAACTGAGCAAAAGACCAGTGCTAATAGACACTGCGCTGCGAAATGGAGTGATCTAACACCTAAATACCTAAGCAGACTTGCCAGACTGTATAGCATTAAATTACATCTGGGCAAATGAATACCAAATTGGCAGTGCTGTATGCATAAAATAGCCTGGAAACAAACATTTTGCAAATGACATACAAGATTTGCACTGAGACAAATAGAGACGAAAAGAAACAGGACCTAAACCTGTTTATATCCTGAATAGTGTGCACAAAACTGTCATATAAATACGTTGAGACAGGATGGCTGAAAAGCCATGAGACTTCAGCAATGACATTCCTTTCTTCATGATACTATGTACTGATAACTTTGTTTCTGTTTCCAGACTAGCTATGCTCCCCAATAATATAATAGGCAAACTTCCCTGTCTGCAACAGTGTCTTTACAGAGGTACTAGTTCTTTGTAAAAAGCTTTCATACCTTCTGATGAAAAATGGTGTACGTGCTATTACACCTATTAATTGAATTACAATGTAGAAACCCACACACTGGCCAGGAGAGTTGGTTATTAGCCACCAGACCACTTCTGCTGGCCTGCTTTGTGCTCTGATATGTACAAAATACTCTTGAGAGTGTGTGCCTGTGAATATGGGCGTGAGAGAGAGGGACAGAAAGAGAAAGGCAGAATGACAATGTGCATAATAGATCTCAATGAAAACAAGAGCTAAATCAATCTGGGTTGCCAAGAGACCTAATATTCTATTGTGATCAAAATAATGCCAAAGGAAATAGAGAGGTCAAGCAGCAGCAGCAAAAAGATTCATCATCAGTCAGGGTATGAAGATCAAAAATACACTCTTAAGTGTTTCACAGTGCAGAGGACAGGGTCCAGCCTGAGAGGAAGCCAAGAGACCTTCTTTGAAAGATATTGCCACATTTGCAATGTGTTACAATCACTAAAATAAAATAAAAAAAAAGAATGATGAATAAATATTAGATGGCAACATGCTGGATCTTCTATTGGTAACAGATTTTTTTTCTTAAAATCTGGACTGATAATTGTTTTACTTTGTGGCATTATTAAGAAGTTCTCCACCATCAAAGAAAGATTAACAATGTGAGAACTCAGAGGGATTATAGAATCAAGAAAAACTGTAACTGTTTAGACCAAAGATTTGGCAAAACATAACAGTGCCTTGAGGTGTTGGAGCATAAAATGCTGAAAGTATTTGTGGCTTGAGAATTGTGACAGGCTCAAGATTTGGAATTACAGAATTGTTAGTGTTGGCAGCTTCGTTAGAGGGCAGCTGACTCACAATGATCTTAATTTTGTTCTCAAAGTGGGATGTGAACAGTTCACAAAGTTCTGTTGATGGAGGAAGAACCAGATTAGACAGCTTCCCTGCAATAAAAAGTTACAAGAGAGTAGGGCACTCTGCCCATTCAGCAATTAAGTTGGAATAATAAGCAGATCTGGCTTGTTTCAAAACATGTCTGTACACATTTATATGGTCCAAATTTGTAAGTGTACATGCAGTCAAGAAGTCAAGAAGTCCTCAAACAACATTTAACTTGCAGCCCAGAACATTCACTTTTGAGTACATCTGCCAAAAAGAAGACTACAGAAGTGGTATGCCCTTTAGGACATTATGAGGATGGTGCAGCTATTATATACGTGCAAGAAAATCTGGAACTTCCTGAAGCAATCAGCAGTATAACAGGAAGCTGCTTTTGTCTGGCAGACAATTACATTTAGTTAAAAATGAATAGAAAGGTAAGGTATCACAAACGTTACTTAAGATTTATTCAGACTTTATTCCATTAAGATTTTTTTTTTTTTTAATTTGGCCAAGAATAAACGGTAGGAACAAGTAAAAAGAAATAGCGTAAATTACCACCTCCTTCACAATTTTTCTCTACAAAGCCTCTTATCAATACCTCTAACACAGCAGATGGCTATCCTCTAGATGAAGAAACCAAGCCGGTGAAAAAAATAGGTCTTAATCCTACATGGAGTAAGTATGGGTTTAGACTTCATACATAAAAACACATTCTTTGAAATCAATGGAACAAATGTCATGTGAACAGCTAAACATACGTGCGGTATTTGAGGGGCTTTTCTTATTTGTCCCAGGACACAAACATAATTGTTACAAAACAGAATTAGGACACCAGAATCTCCTATTCCCACTGCCTCTGCCTTTTACAGCCAACCGCAAATAGAGATTGCACTGTCACATTTCATTCCCAGCAGCTGAAGAACAGATGACTTTATAAAGCACTGTCCACACCTCTGGTACTTCTGAGGTGACAACCTATGTCAGAACAGCTTTATTTATATTGTTTTCCTTCAAGTGGGCTGTCTCAAAAGTTACTTAACTGATGTTAGAGGAGTGTTAAACTTTAAAGATAAAAGGGATGAGAATTATGAGGTATGAAGGAAAAATCAGACATGCTGAAAGAGTATCCGAAATGAGCTCAATAATAAGGGGGGGGTGAGGGAGGTGAAAGTTAACCTGCCTTACAGAAGACATGGAAAGAAGGTTCCTGCACCATATGGGAAGCAGGCTAGTGCCTAGACAAGAAACATGAGCAGGAAAAAAAAGTTAGTGCAACACCTTAAAATGTTACCATTGCTGATAGTGTAGAACAGAGGCAGATTGACAACACAGGAAAACAGATTTACTTTATTCTGTGGCTGCATCTTCTATGATGGGTCTGTCCCAAAAAGCTCATGATCTCAACTGATCTTTCAGGAAGTCCCACAAAGAAAGACAATTTGATTTAGACTACAGAAAGCCTTGGAGGCATGTTCTGTAGAGGAATTCTGTGCTGTCAGAGGATACTGTACAACCTGTACCTTTAACATTCTCAGTGATTTTGACTCTGTGCTTCAGCTATAGCCCTATTTTTATTATGGTATTAAGTAAACAGAAAGCCTAAACCTGGAAAACAAAGTAAAAAAGCATTTCATACACCATCATAAGACATAAAAAAATGTCCCAACGCAGTAAGAGTGCCTCTCTATCCCAAGGGGCATGAGTCTGGGAGACAAGATCCAAGAGTCCTAGATATTCTTCTGCTATCCCTGCTTGTTGTATGAAGTGTGTGGTATGTACATGCAATAATAATTCACAATGAACTAGTGACATTCATCTAGAGAGGATGGAGCACAAAGACCACAGCTTCATCTGAAAGCCTGAGAAAAACTGTGCAGTGGTTTTACCTCATTGCAACTGGTAGTAGCCACAGTACTGCAGCATTCAGACCATTTATTTTATGAATTTCACAGCGGAAAGTCATTCAGCAGAAAGTGGTCCAGAAATGAATTGATTTCCTTTGCCTGTGCCCTTAAATTTGATGAATAGAGCTTTTGGTAAAGCTATTGAAAGTCCTATTCGTGGCAGCTAGATCACGGAGTACAATGTTGTTTTTGGAGCTAACTCTGAGAATGGGACATTTAGGATTTGGGGGGTTAACTACATATTGCAAAATCTTTCCTAAATTGCCTCCACATTCATATAGGTTTTCCCTTGTTTCTCTTACGTTTTTTCCATATTAATTACTAGCAGAGAATTCTTCAGTTACTTCTGCAGGATGAAGAAGAGGATAACATGTTGCTATTTGTTCTATTTTAGGAAACTGAGCAATTTGCTTCACCCTCAATGGCTTCAGTGTTTATTTTTGTAAGATTAAAGACAGTGCATATGGCAGTAATTCTGGTATTTCTTCTTGTGGATGAATCACAGAGAACAGTCGGACACATTGGGAAATCATATTACTGTGTATTTTATCATCTGAAAATCTTGTAAGCTGTAAGTGATAGAAGTTCAAACCCTCAGTAAAAACAGGAGGTTAACAAAATCACAGAACATTTGAGGTTGGAGGAGACAGCTGAAGGTCATCTTGTCCAACCCTCTGCTCAAGCAGGGACACCTACAGCCAGTTGCCCAGGACTGTGGCCAGGCAGCTTTTGAATATCTCATCAAACGGAGACTCCACCACCTCCCTGGGCAACCTGTGCCAGTGCTCGGTCAGCCTCACAGTGAAAAAGTATTTCCTGATGTTCAGAGGAAGCCTCCTGTGTTTCAGTTTGTGCCTGTTGCCTCTGGTCTTGCCATGGGGCGCCACTGAAAAGAGCCTAGCTCCATCCTCTTTGCACTCTGCCTTCAGGTATTTATAAATTTGGTGAGATCCCTCTGAGCCTTCTCTTCTCCAGGATGAACAGTGCCAGCTCTTTCAGCTTTTCTTCATTGGAGAGATGCTCCAGGTCCTTCATCATCTTCGTGGCCCTTTGCTGGACTCTCTTTGGTGTGTCCATGTCTCTTGTATTGGGTAGTCCTGAACTGGGGTTCAGTCATCCCTTCAAGCATTAAAATTGCATTAAATCAATACTTTAAAAATTAAAATTATGCCAAATAGTAGCTGGTTTTCCTGATTAGGTATGTTAATTAATAATATAAATTAATAATGTAACTGTGATGCTACAGGTAAGAGTTCTGACGAAAAAAACAGAGCAGCAAGAAAGCTGTTAGCAAGAATTATGCATGTGTGAACACAGCTGTGTGCTTTAGCTCAACCACCTGAATGTTTTAATCAAAACAAAACCAACAGCATTGTTAACACCTACATAACTCTTAACCTTTTTGTCTCAGTCCTCAGTTTTGTGAGGAAGAGGAATACACTCCTGTTCCATTCAAAAAGCCCACTGCAGTCAGTCCTGTTCTGTAGGCCAACAAGAGACCAGAAGCGGTAGAAAAGCAGACAAAAGGAAGCTGGCAACAGCATGGGAGTGAAACGTGGGCAAGTCATCACCACATCTACAACAAATCCTGAGAGGAAATGTGTTGTTGAATTAGTCAATTGTCTTTGCAATGCATTGGACAGAAAAATACAAAAGCATTTACATATCTGTTGAGTGGCAAGGAAATAGGTACAGAGAGGTCCAGTAGACTATGAGATCCTAGAATTGAGTCTGTTCTAGATGGCTACTTGCTATTTTTTAGGGTGCATCTACATGTTCTGTTTAATCTTACATGACAGCAGGCACTTCTCACTATGTCACTTTTCTACTGTCTGTCATTCCTTCACCAATGTAAAACTGCATCTATTAATTATGCCCCATCTATTAATTACATGACCTATCCCTGGAACATTGCAGGGGGAGTGGACTAGATGTCCTGTAAAGGTCCCAAACAATTCTATGATTCCATGATTCTATGATTATGATGCTTTAGAGTTGTTCTGGTTCACTGATCCACCAGATAATTAATCTATAAAAATGAAGGGTATTTTCTTTATCAGATCAGCAGGTTTATCTGACTCACTGCATAGCTGTATGATTATTTCATATGACATAAAGGACTGTATAGAGTCACCTGTGATGCACAGGAAGGGAGAGGACAGAATGGGATCATCTCTTTTTGGCAATAGCCTACAATTACATCAGATTAGGTGCAACACAAAAGGGCATCCTCATGGTGCAACAAATGAAGTTTCTGAATCTGGTTCATCCTGTTGCACCCGTAAGGACTCCTATCAGTTTGGTTTTTTATATCACATTACAGACCCTCCTCCCCACAGTCAGACTTCTCACTGATAGTAGCATCTCATGGGCTATGTGCTAGGCACTGTCCCATCTCCGGTTCTTACACACGTATCAGTTCCCCTTTCCAATGACTGGAGAAAAGGCCTTGAAGAAAAAAAAGATTAAGGAGCACACACTATGAAACAACAAAAAATAACGTGCAGCTCCAGTTACAGAGAAAGAGGATAATCTTCTCATTAATGTTATTCATTGCCTAATCCTTAATAACATACAGTAACATGTAGGGGCCTAATGCAAAATGGGGGGTTAGTATTGTCGTTAGTGAGTACTCAGACTTGCTACATTTTCCTCTCCAATTCTATCTACTGCAGAGATCTCCTGTGAAAAGCTTTCTGAGTAATTATGAGTAAACACAAAAGGCTTTGATTCGATGGCCCTTCACCTTCCCCTGAAATTAAATGGGAGATGCTCCTTTGATGACCTTTGGATGTAATGCTATAGTGACAGCCTCATAACTGCAGATATGTTAAAGTTACATGTTGGGCTGATGAAACCATGAAAACTTTTGGGAACTCTCATCTTGCTGAATCATCGTGGTTCTTGGCCCCTAGACATTACATTTGGTAAGGGAAAAAGGGATCAGTAAAAGCAGCTGAACTCCAAAACCAGCTGCCTATCTACAGTACTCATCTTTCAGGCTACTGTTCTGCCATGCTGAGAGAAGAGCAAGATAGCTCTGTTCTCTGTTATTAGTTTTCATGTGTCTCTTGGCCGGCAATTTCTGAAACATCTACTTCAGTCCTGCAGAAAAAAATCCTTTGGTCTCCAAAGTGTATTCCAGTCTAATCAAAGTGATTTCTCCCCATTTCTCTGCATCTTTCTCAAAGTCCAATATTGCTACTCCTGTTTCCTATGTGGTTGAACCAAGGCAGGAAAATGGAATTAAATAAAAATTAAAATAATGGAAATCATAGAATCGTAGAATGGTTAGAGTTGGAAGGGACCTTAAAGATCATCTAGTTCAAATCCCCCTGCCATGGGCAGGAACACCTTACACTAGACCAGGTTGCTCAAAGGCCCCGTGGCCTCGAACGCTTCCAGCCACGGGGTATCTACAACTTCCCTAGGCAACGTGGGCCAGCGTCTCACCACCCTCCCAATAAAGAATTTCTTACTAATATCTAATCTAAATCTACCCTCTTTCAGTTTAAAACTGTTACCCCTCGGCCTATCACTACACTCCCTAATAAAGAGTCCCTCTCCAGCTTCTTGTAGGCCCCCTTCAGATACTGGAAGGCTGCTGTAAGGTCTCCCCTAAGCCTTCTCTTCTCCAGGCTGAACAAACCCAATGCTCTCAGCCTGTCTTCAGAGGAGAGGTGCTCCAACCCTCTGATCATCTTCATGGCCCTCCTCTGGACCCTCTCCAACAGGTCCATGTCCTTCTTATGTTGGGGGCTCCAGAGCTAGACACAATATTCCAGGTGGGGTCTCATGAGAGTGGAGTAGAGGGGCAGAAACCCCTCACTTGACCTGCTGGCCACACTTCTTTTGATGCAGCCCAGGATGTGGTTGGCCTTCTGGGCTGTGAGCACACATTGCCAGCTCATGTTGAGCTTCTCATCAACCAACACCCCCAAGTCCTTCTCCTCAGGGCTGTCCTCAATCCATTCTCGGCCCAGCCTGTATTTGTGCTTGGGATTACCCTAGCCCATGTGCAGTACCTTGCAATTGGCTTGGTTGAACTTCATGAAGTTTGCATGGGCCCACCTCTCAAGCCTGTCCAGGTCCCTCTTGATGGCATCCCTTCCTTTCAGCGTGTCAACCGCTCCACGCAGCTTGGTGTCATCAGCAAACTTGCTGAGGGTGTACTCCATCCCAACATCCATGTCAGCAAGAAAGATGTTAAACAGTACCAGCCCCAGTACCGACCCCTGAGGAACACCACCTGTCACTGCTCGCCACTTGGACATGGAGCCATTGACTGCAATCTAAAACTATGTTCACAAAAAAGGTTATGCCTACACAACTCATACCATTAATTCTTGAAAATAAAAAGCCTATTCATCCTCGAAATTTTTGAACCTGTTTCTTCCTAAAACAAAGTACTTCAACTGTATCTCAACAACTAGAATTTGAGTAAAGACTGCCTTTTATGTCATCCCTTCTGATCCTTACTCCTTTCAGAGTCAATGGTAGTAGCCACTAGGGCTGTATGTTGTCTCTAGGAAACTTTAACAACACTTTTCTTTTGCCTTCAAGTGAAAAAGGAACCACAAAGCAAGAATAAAATATGTATTTCTGAGTGTAATTTGGCCTTGTTCTTATTACTTTCTTCAGTCTATCTTCTTCTTGTTGTGCTGTTGGGATTTCTCGAGGGAAGAAAGGCATACAAAATAAACATGAACTGCTAGTCTTTTCACTGATTCTTCTCTTCATAATTCAAGTCCCATTGAATTTACCACACGAATCATGAGATGGGGCTAAAAGTCATGTGTAGTCTCTAAGTACTCAAGATTTGATGTAGTTGAATATAGTCTTTCCTGGTGGTGTGGTAATACTAGTCTGAACTAAGTTGCCACACAGCACTTGACATCAGACTTTTCCTCCTGATTTAAGGCCTCCTGAAGTTAATGGCAGCTTTGATGACACTTGCAGTCAGGCCAGGCACTCACCACTTCCATTAGCCCACTCACTCGACTCCCATGCGCATTTTCTGGCTACTTTTTTTTAGACAATTTCTTTCAGAGTTTCTTGCAGCACTTTCTAGGCTGGTACATAAAATTCTGAGGCTGTTTTGGAAGCCAAATCCCCAAAATACCAAACTCTCTTTTCAACTGCCAATATTTTTATGAGAGAAATGGAACTGCCACTGCAGCTTTTGAGCTTTCATAAGTAGTTGGGTCTTGGTCAGAAATGGCTGTGACAGCATGCAAAGCCTTTTTCCTGCTCCTCAGTCACAGTATTCTTACATGGCTTATATTAATTTTTCCTGCTTCAGGACTGGCAGCTGCTAACAACAGGGTCTGCTACCCTTTAATGTTTGTAGGGATAATGTTCTTAATAAACAGTTTATGAACTATAGCTATCTATACTTATATACGATCATTTCTCATTTTCCTGAGAAGGGAGCTGTAGCCATATTCTTTGGAAAGATACTGGAGTATCTGAGAGACTTCTTCCCTCCCCAAGCCAATTCTCAAAAACACTTCCTTGGGAAGCCCAGGGTTCTGTTACAAAGCAATTCTATTATTCTGAAATACTATGTCTTCCAAACACATCTGTTATTCAGAAAACAAAATACAGATAATTTGCAACTGGTTAGTGTACTACAATTTTAGAAACAAGCAAGTAATTTTAACTAATTTCAACCATTTATCCAGAATCCTGAGCATGTGCTCAGTCTTATAGCCGTTACCTGCATGACATTACCAACAGCACATGATATTACTGACAGCAGCTGGGATTACTCATACCAGAAGCTTGCTTTTTTTTTTTTTTTTTTTTTCCTTTTTTTCCCTCCAAGACATCACTTTAGCTTCTGTAGCTTTGAATGCCCAGGAATATCCTTTAAAAATATACCTTCTATCAAGTTTACTTGTTTTGCCAACATTATTGTTACATAGACACAGAAAGGCAACATTAGTAGGTGACAAAAGCACAGGTTTAGGAAAGGACAACTGCTTTCTACCTCATTCCACTCACTCATTTGGGTAAGAAAAACTGCTTTCTACCTCATTCAACTTACTCAGACAATTCATGATGTTGAACATGAAAAATTCATGACGTTGGAAGAGTAGATGCAAAGCTGGGTATGAGCTAAGTGACTGATGGGCTCCTAACAGCCTCAGCCAGCCAGCTTCAACTGAAGTAGCTGAGATTTAAGATCTTAACAAAATTCACTTGCCTAGTAGGAAGAGACAAAGTTTCCAGGCAAGCTAAACGTTAAATAAGGCATTTGTGGATAGTGATGCTAGCTGGTTATCCAATTTCAGACAGGATGCCAAGGCTTCACAGAGTGACACAGAAGTCTGTATACCGCTGGAAACAGTATTTCAGACAGCTATTCAAAGCATGATCTCACAGCACAATTTTGACCTTGCTGTGATTCAGGGTGAGCTAGTTCCACTTGATTTCTTGTCAGCATCCTGATGTCTTAATAGCAGAGGCAATAGCGTCCACTAGAAGACAGAGACACAGTTGTCATTTTACTGCTGGAAGCTGCTCCAGTGAGGACTTGTCACTTACTTCCCCAGCGGTAACTTTCAAAAATTACAGATGGGGCCTGCAACTGAGCCACTGATCTCTGTGTAGCAAAGAGGTAGTGATATAAGTAATTGTGCAGGCAGATGAGCTAAAACTTTTTGTGAATGTCTGAAAAAGTCAGTGGGAAGGGAAGAGAAGGGAAGGGAAGAAAACTCGAAGCCTTAACTTCATGTTTATCCCAACTTGTCACAGTATGAACTTGTGCCTGTCTTCTTAGCTGTCCCTCACAGATGACCTCCTCCTGTACCCGTTGTCACAAAGGAGTCTTTCTAGTGAATTGATCTGAAAGTCATGGTCATCATATTTTCCTCTAGAAATCAGGACTGGGACACGTGACAATTTTGCTCATTCAGGTCATTGCTGAAATACAACTTGTGATAATATCTGTAGTCATGGACACCTATTCTAGGTCTGAAGGAAGAAGCATGAATCACGTCTCTACCCCTGAATTGGTAACAGCTTCAGACACAACTACGGATAAGTTTCATTTAATCAGATCGTAGCTGTGAAATGTCTCTTCTACCACTCATACCTTCTGGCAGAAAAGACCACATGTGGACACTCACTAGAAAAAACATCCTTAGCCAAGCTGATCCTTACAGGCTGCCAAATGTCCAAATCCTACACCACAAAACGTAAAAATCCTACTCAGACAGAAAATGCTATTAATGGGGAAGAAGCACAGACAGAAGACAGAGAGAAGAGCAGGTCAGCCAACGAGGACACCCCTCCTGTAAGGCTTCACCAATGCGCCATTCATGTGCTCTTCAGTATCCTGCTTTGATAGAGGCAAACACCAATTTGTAAGAACTGAGTTTACACTGATGTTAAAGAGGCACAAAAAAAGATCCAATTTCTAATTTACATTTCAAACACTCATTTTGCTTTTCTAAATGGTTTGAATCTAATTTCCTAATGACATTATAATTTATGAACCATGTCATTAAAAGACAACACTTTAGCTGTGGATGACATTGTTTATCCTCTAGGGGAACATTTGCTGCATTAGATATAATATACATAGCCAATGTGTTTACAAAATGAGTACCAATTTTCTCTTCACATTCAAGAAGATTTACTGGTTCATATTTACAGATTGGTGCCCTAAGTGTGAAAACAGTAGTTTGCATGTCACATGATATATCAGTCTGCTTTTATAGCAATGTATGAGCATAACAGTTGTGAATAAACTTCGGATTTACAACACTACTGAGGTCTCCTACAAAGGGATACATATAAAGCTGTCACTTCCCTGGCTATGCTGTCTGAAGTTAGAGAATTTTGACACAGAACATTGCTAAATCTAAGAAAGTGCTGGCTTTTCTGTCAACTGGGAGAGAGACAGGGCATAGCCCCAAAAAGGAAAAAGCTTTCCTGGAACTGAATTTTAAGTATTCACTGTAATCCCTTGCCTTCAGCAGCAGCCACAACTGGCAGTCTTACGGGTGACTTTTTTCTCACTTGTCAGGTTGATGGAAGGAAAGATGTGAGGGAAGAGATCTGTAAAAAGTGAGTTCCCTAGAAGCCTGCAGTGCCAATGAAATCATAAGAATGCTAATGTTTAAAGAAGCTTGAACATTTTGGAACACAGCAGTACATGGACTTTATCAATCTGATGTTTTAATGAGGAGAAAAATGCCACCAGTAGCTTGCCAAGCCAAAATTTTCTATTTCTAAGAATACCATTGACAGATCCCTAGATACAATCAGAGAAACATCTGGTCTGTTTCCACTCTGCCTTTGCTTTTGCTAGAAACCAGGGCCATATTTTAAGATATGTAAAAACTGACACAAATATATATCAGCTCCCAGGTAGCATTTGTGGGATTTGATTTAAATCCACAAAAGCCTATTTGGAACTGAAAAACAATAATCAATGCAAGGCTTTTGGGCCTCTAATGAGGATTATCTAGGATTTAATGGATTAAATAATATAAATGGGACTCTAATCTGTTTCACTATCCAAATCCTTACTTTGTCAACCAAAATTCTGTGAGATATGCCATCCAAAACATTATGTAATTAAGGTATGCTTCCAGACATAGAGAAAATATGACATCCAGCAAAGTATAAGCAATCTAAAGACTGAATAACAAATATTTCAATGGTGTTACAATTACACTTAGCATTTCAGCATATAAAACACAATGTGAAGTCATATTTCTAAAAGCATTTCCCAGTAAAATGATATTAACACATCTATTCGTTCAGCTCTTTATCCCAGGATCCTTTGCTTGCAGTCACAAATTTGATTCCTTTCTATAGAATCACAGAAAGGTTTGAGTTGCAAGACACCTTTAAAGGTCATCTAGTCCAGCCCCCTGCAATGAGCAGGGACATCTTCAACTAGATCAGGTTGATCAGAGACCTGCTCTGTTTATTCAGACCGATTTAAATTCCCCAGACTGTTTCAACTTTTATTTTGACATGTTACAATGCTTCATCTCAATGGGTGATAAAACTGAAAACCAGTGAAACACTTAGTGGCATGGTACTAAGAACAAGTACTTACAGTTAAGGCTTAGCAGTCTTGCTTCACCAGAAATACAGAGAACACAAACGGCAAGTGGAAAACATGTCATCAGCATCAGTTTCTTATGAATTAAATATTGAGAAGTGACAGCAGTATGAGCAAATTGTCATTCCAGAAAACTGCATTTCCATGCATTATGTATATTCTATGTATTTTGTAAGATGTTCTTGTTTTAAAATGCTTTGTGTAGTCTTCAGGGCTTAGGGGTTGCTGACACTTTAAAAAAAATCTTTAAAACACTACTCCTTTCCACTAGCTTAACCCTGTAAAGTCTAAAAACAATACTGAAAAGTTCCCCAATTGCTGAAAGCTCCTTTCCCAAAAGTGAACAAGGTGTTTAAAATTCCCCAGTTTTTCATGTCAGGCCTCTTGGTTCTTCTTTCGATAATGGGAATTCAATATTGAGATCCTTCAGGCACTTGTGAACATCTAACTTGTAGGGTCCCACTGCCATCAAAGGCTCCCACTGCCATCAGTGTAGCTCTCCAAAACTGAGAATCAGAATTATTTCTAGAATTGCTTTCTCAGAAATAACACACTCACATTGCCATTCATTACCAGCACTACAAAAAACCCTATGATGGAATATAATGGTGACAGCTGTAACAAGTTATGGGGGAAAAATGTACAATTTGCAAAGCACTCTAGAGTAGGATTTTTATAAAATAAATAATTTAGAATAGGGAGAATCAACTTATAATAGATAAGGGAGAGGGGAAGAAGAATAGCTTCAACGGCATTCATTTGAATGTTGCAAAACCATGCAAACACCAGTAAAATGCCAATACATGCAGAGTTATTGTAGCATGCTAGTCAGGATACTGCTTTTTTTTTTTTTTTCTCAAGTGTGAGAAATCATCATACTTTCCTAGATGCTGCAACATAGAAATTCTTAACTAGGGTCACTGTACAGGAGTTTACATATAACTGACCATAACACTGTTCAAATAAAAGATACTAAGGAAAAACACCAACTATATAACACCTGCCTACAGCTGAGCACTTACTGCTCATCTTATAAGCAGCACTACAGGCCTTTCCTAGATCCTTATGTAATCCTGGCAGAGCTTCTTTAGCTACTGCAGACATTTAACGTACAAAAATTTATACAAAATTATTTCATATAGACAGAGGATGATGGTATGTATTTCTCAGAAATCTGATCTCTCATTGGCAACATCTCTGGGAAGGATATTACCGCTTCAATAAAATATTTTCTTTACTTCAGTGTATATTTTCATAATGACCTGAAACATGCAACAAATAGGGTGGTACCTAAGTACCACTACCTAAGTACCTTAGGTACCATACCCTAAGTATGCAGGCAACTGCATATGCGTATGTACGAAACCTCTTTCAAAGTTAAAAAGAAATATGCAGATGAAGAACTGGCCCCAAATCTTTGTAGGTAGCTTAAGGTATCTTTCTTAGGTAGTGTATTCTGTAAGATAGTAAATTAATTAATCTTTTCAGTAACACTGCATCTTACTAATTAGAAACCTACTAGATAGATGGGGTCCTTGATCAGACACTACTTTTAGCATGGTAATAACAATGCTGAAATTCAGGGACACTGAAATTACACATATCTGTTTTCTCTGTATCTTCTACACCATATTTCCTGTACTAATAAGCTAACATTGTACTTGTGTCAGCACAGCAGGCTCCAGAGTGAGTTAAAGAGAGAAATATCATTTATCCTCACCTTTCACTCATCTTGAAACAAATCACCAACATATTTTTGTCCATTTAAAAGCATCCTTGAAGCAGCCTTCTCTCTCATTCTAGGTACTCAGGTCTTTTTTAAATTTATCACTTTTCATATAAAAGCTCTCTAAATATCTGACCACTTTCTTTATAACTCATAAAGGAAAAACTCTTGTCATTGTCACTTTCTTCTTGAACAGCTGCAAGCCCCGCTTTTCCCCTTGACTACTACAATCTTCTCTGGTATTTGGAAGGTGGGGACCAATCCTATTTGCATGCTTTCTGAATGCTGAGTATGTTACTCATCTTCTGAGTGTTACTTCTGAGTGGCTATTTAGCTCCTAAAAAAATAATGAGCTTTCTCTGTTTCACTCTTCCTATTTCCTTGTTCCCTTACCTCCCTCTTGCTCAAAAAACCAAAAATGAAAACAAATCCAACAACTATATCAACAATAATTAAAAATCTCACATGAAAAGAGCAAAGCTAGATCAATTCTTCACCATAGTCATGTGATGGGATGTTGCTTCACAAGTTTTTTGACTTCCAATTGGCCTTTTTAAGGAAGGAGTTCCCTCCTCTTTTCTCTTAAGAGCCCAGAGCCACAGGCTGCATATCTTGATTTGCACCTTTGGGCATTATCAGGTTAGAAGTATTGATTACTGGAACTTAAAGTTATTGACAAAGACATACTTTGCAAACACTTATGTACTTACCTTTAGCTGTGGGTAGTTCAATGAAAGAGAGACCACAGCCACAGTTAAGGGATGTGTAAAAGTGTTTGGAGAACTAGAATCTTTATTGTCAGTTAAAAATCAGAGAAAGAAAAGAAAAACCACATAATTTTAAAATGCTATGAAGAAGTTTTAGGTTTTTTGCCTTGAAAACAAAGAAACCTACTACACACTTCCTTACAACTAGGTTTTGCTTTTAGTTTTTTTCTTTTCCCCTAAGGAATCTTATGTAACTGCAGACAGTATGAAAAACAGAATTCAAATGAATGACTATGTGCTAAATGCTCACTGCAGTGAGATGTGCAATTAGAGATGGCTCTGATATCCTGTAAACAAATGTGCTCAAAGCAAAAATGGTTCTCGCTCCAGCTGCACTATTTTGAAAACACATTGCTGGTATCACCTAAATAAATGCTTTGACCATTAGAGTGGAAAGGGTGACACTTCAAATTGTGTTCGGATACAAAATTTAAAAAGCTTAAAAACTATTCACCAAAAGGAAGACACTTATCCGGAGCATAGGGCACATTTATTTTGCATAAGTGCACCAGATGACAGGACAAGTCTAAGCCATTTTACAAGTGATTTAAAAGAAGAGACAGCACATATGATACACTCCATCTTTCTGAAGTCACATAAAGGAAAAGATAAAAAAACACAAACAAAACTCCCCATAAATGTCTTTCTTCATTATTCATAAAGGCCATATATAGTGACTTACAATTTGTGGACCTTAAATTGTTTTTTTTTAATTAGAATTATATGCTATCAAAATGGCCCTGATATTTTATAGCTTTTAACCATTTTATAATACAGACAATGTATTAGATGAAGTGGTGTCATTTCTTAGTCTGTATGGGATTAAAGTTTGGCTTTAAACATACTTTGCCAGTGATACATTAAAAACCCAAGACAAGTAATATGATGGCATTGTGAAGCAATATGGACAAAGATCAAGCTTGGGAAAGATGACAAACTTTCAGTGATTCAGATTTGAGAATCAAAAACCCATTTCAAAGTGAGGAAATAAAAATAAAAGCTCAGTTACAGCAGCCTTACAGAACACAGCGCTTACTCCAAGTTTTGTCCTGCCAGCTGTCAAGCAGTTAACATTGATGAAAGTGTCTACAGAACCATAAAGCATTATTATTACATATGTCATGCCAGAATTCTTTTTACCTGTATAACATGATATACTACAGCAGTTTGGATATGAAATATTTCTCTATCACTACAATAAATCATAGCTCAGTAAAATGCCATAGTGCTGAAAGGAAGTGCTAGAATTACTGCCAATGCTAGTACTACTAGAAATCAAAATCTGTCAGATGCTATGCGCTTAATATATCTCTCTTCTGTACCCATTTTAAATTGTAAAGAGCCCATCAGAAGCAATGAAACACCTCATTACAGATACTATTACTTAAATTGAAGACTGTCAAACTGTAGCAAATTATTCTTTTAAAGGCTTGATTACTTCAGAAGACAAGCACCAAAATAAGCATGTCTGCTAGCTCTAAAATGCAAAATGTCCTGTGCAAACACAAGATCGTTTAAACACATTCTTCTAATGGGCTATGTAATTTTTGTCACCATAGCTTCATGTCACTTGACCAATTTAAAAAAGAAAAAAAAAAAAAAACAAGAAGTGACAAAATGTGCTCATCTGTAATCTCTACTCACATTTAAAGAGAAAGGTAAAATTTCAGCTGAAAACTACACAGCCAGATGACGCCTGCTCTAATATTTGACCCATGTGGAAAGATTGAAAGAATTGGGGTTGTTTAGTCTACAGAAAAGAAAACTGAGGGGAGAAATGACAACAGTCTTCAAATCAGCTGCACTGAAGAGGTGAACAAATTGTTCATGGCTAGGAAGGACGGAACAGGAAAGAATAATTTTCTGTTGTAGACCCTCTCCTGCTTTTGCACTTTTATATTTTTAATATAGAGAAACTGTCCTTGTGCAAAGCCACAGTGAATTCAATGTAGTTCTCAGCAGACTGTACTCAGTTTGTCTGTGTAAAGAGTTTGCAGAGACGTCCAAAATCTTCAAGATAGTTATGAAAAATTAAAGCAGACAAATAAAGCAGTCATAACAGTTTTTTATACATTATTCTCTAGCTTTATGGTAAGGATTTCTTTCTTTTCACAGTTAGTACCAAGCCTACTGGTTGTCTGGATTTTGTGACTTTCAGTTTGATAGTCATGACATCAAATTCCTACAAAAAGAACATGTATTTCTTTCAGCGTCAGGAAGAGATTGATTTTCTGTGTACAACTGAGTTTTCATTGAACGTATTAAATTTCTGCCTCTTTTCAAGATTTCATCTTTAAACATTGTTTTACCTTCTTCCAAAAATTATTTAGCAGCATCACCAGTGTGCATAAACTTTCCAAGATAATGTAAACCAGATCCTGTTCTTATCTTGCTGTTTTTAAGTCTCTTCAGCACTATGAACCACTCTTTTCATTCTCCCCGCCTCATACTACCATCTTATACATGGATGAAACATGTGTACACTTCAATAAACAGCAAAGCCATCCTTGCAAACACCAACATTTTTATTGAGAGAGAGTGAAAGGGAGAGAGAGTACTGGGGAGTACTGCAGATTTTTGTTGTTCAGCTTACCTGCACTGAAAAGGCTCTTCTGTATTAAGGAGCATTAAATTAAGGAGCTACCCAGCCAGACCATCTTTTCTTGTCTTTCCATCTCATTGCTTGTTCCTCTGCACCTCATGATTTGAACGCAAACCTAAAAATATTACCCTCAGAGTGCTAAAGAATTTTAACATGCCCTCATATATGCTCCAAGAGGAACCTTTTTCCATTTTCATCATATTTCTCTGAACATCCCAGTCTGTAACATTTCTTGTTTAGTGTAAGCATAATGACTACAACTTCAGACCACACAAATATGGAATAGGTAGCTGTAATAAAGGCAGATTGTAGTGATAAAGAGAGATAGAAATGTTAAGTTTTCACTTTCCTGATTTTAACTATTGAGATTTCTGTGATTAGGTACATCTGTGGCCTGCAAAAGGCTTCTATGAGTATTTAGTTAAAATCCCTAACTATCTTCTAACATATTTGTACAATAATACAGTTCTTCTAAAGTTTATACCCATCTACCGCAACAAATCAGTATATCTTTGGATTTTGTTATATTTCTGCAGTAAATCTTAACTCCAGAGCTAGTAAAACACTTATTATGTGGTGATGCAATGCAAGGAAGGCAGCTGAATCATAATTTTAAATTCTCAGCACCTTATCAAATAGGCAGAGAAAGTAAACATACTCAGCTTTCTCAGAGTAAACTCTCATACTCACATACTCTCTGAAAGTGCACTGACATATTGAAGAATCTAGCACAAGAAACAGTAATGTTTTGGGTCTGCTTTGATATCTAAAGAAGAATCTGAGTGTGAAATATAGCAACCACTAACAACAGGATCAAAGAAGGACTTTAACCACCTACACACACACAAACTAGTTTTGTTTCAGGACTAAGATGAACAGATCTAATTAGCTACAAGGGAACTGGGTAAATGTCTTGAATCATGCCCTGAAATCCCACAGCCCCCAGTGCTGACAGTAAATGCCCACAGCCAGGGCTTTGGTAAAGCCCTCAGTTTTACAAAATGCCACCATATAGGTCTGGTGCCACAGTTCAGCCCTCAATTAGTCCAGGTGGTTCTTTGACCCGGGAGCTACAACAGAAGATATTTCTCTTGAGGAAAGGGGGTGTATTTGTGTCAATCAAGCAAGATGATAATTTGGTGTTTCTGCTCATGTGCTACATAATGTGGAATCAGTAACCACCACTCTCTGCCTGGGAAATTAGTTTTTACTACAGTCATCTGATGAGAAATCTCACTGTGCTCAGATGCTTTGGTGTAGGCAGCATGAGGGGCAGACTGGAAAACAGCAGAAAAGTTACATCCCCTAAAAAACCAGTCTATGATGAATCTATATTCAAAGGTATGCATTAGCGTATGTTTGTCATATGTTTTATTTTGGATCAGGAGAGCACTTCTGAAGTGGATCTTTCCAACACCCCCACTTACTGTGCTTTGGTTCTCAATGCAGAGACGTCTTGCCATGCACCAACTCGATTCCTGCCAGATGAAACTAAATCAGAAGATGTGTTCCAGGAGCATGCCCAGCACTCTTCCACTGCTAGTGGGCATTTGGTCAACTGGACAGACCACCTGAAAAGCACACAGGGCAGACATCAGCTTTTCAGCGCCAACTATTGTTGCTAATTGAGGCACTGTCTCAAGCTGAGAGGCTCAGCAGGAATGACAGCATAGTTGTGGCAGCACTCTACCAGAGCTCTTGGGCTAGCTTTGCAACCAGCACCAAACTCTACCTGGATACTACACCATATACCCAGAAACACAGTGCAGCTCAGTTTAATGCCACGTATGTTTACACAAGCCACTGACAGTCTCCTGCTTGCAGTACATCAGTAGCTACTAATCATTTTCATTTCACATGCTGGCACTTGGAAGGCCACAAATTTCACTGTGTGTTTCAATGTGCAAATTTTCTAGGGACCGTAGCAGCAACACCACTGGGACAGGTCCCGAATGCAAACAATTTTTGAGCAGAGAAGGTAACAGGTCAGTGTCAAAGCTAAAGAAATTTGCTAGGCTGGGATCCCTCTAACCTGTCTTGCTAGGCAATGGATTGGGAAAGACATTTGCATTTGATGACCTCGTTTGGTGCAGCTCCTTATTGTCCGAAGCTGGGGCGCTGACATGGGTGCCAAGCAGTACACCTCCAGTGCCAACACAAAGGAAACCATAACTATTATGACTGCCTTATGGGCTCATCTTTCTCCTCAGCACATTAAATACCCCAAAGATGAAAGCCCAACGAGCCACTTCCAAAATCCCCTGAGCATCTATGATTTTGGCTGCTTCACCCATTTGCGGGATCTTCGAGGAACCCACACGGACTGGCTGAAGTCAAAACAGGGCTAAGTAGCCCCTCGCAGGTAACTCCAGCTCCTGTTCCGCTAGGCCGAGTCCCTGAGGAGGCCACACTGCTTCCCGCCACGCCCCGCGCCCCCCCACAAGGAAGGGGCACCATGACCCGACACCCCCTTCCCCCACCCCCGGCATTTATAACCACCCCAGACACAGCCAGGGGCTCGGAGCTCACCCTGGCAGCCCCCCATACCCAAGAAATAGGAAAACCCGCTCGGAAAAGAGCCCCGGGGCCGCCCCCGCACCTCTCCCAGCGCCCACCTCAGCCCCGGACGGGCTCTCAGCGGCCGCGCTCCACAGGCTCTCTCCCCTCCCATCCCCCCTGCAAAGCTAAGCAGGGCCAGCGCGGGCCGCAACTCGGATGGGTGACCGCCCCACCGCTTCCCATCCCCCCTCCCCGAGCCCCCCCCGCCACATGGCGCAGGAGGAGCCGCCCGCTCGGCGGCGGGCGCAGGCGCTGCAGCGCTCGCCTCAGCGCCATGGCCGGCGGGGGGCCGGCGGCGTTCTTCGGTGCTGTCGCTTGCCTTTGCTTCCTGGCCCCGGTGGCTGAGGGCTTCAAGAAGAGAGGACCCAGCGTGACAGCTAAGGTGACTCTCGCCCGCGGCCGGGAATGCTCCTGGCCGGCCTGAGGCGAGTGGGGATCGGTCGGTCGTGAGGGGGCCGCGGCGTCTCCTCAGCGGGCCCCCCAAAAGGGGGTGTTTTTCTTGCCAGCTCCGCGCCCGTTGCTGGCGGTTACCGAGGGGGTGGGGGCCGCCTGGCTGCCTCTCACCCCGGGTTTATAGTGTAGAGCGGGTCCCTCGCCGGCTCGCCCCTTCCCGGGGCGGATTCCGGGCAGAAAGGAGGCCCCAGCGGGGGTCGGGTTTGGGGAGGGCTCGGACAAAGGCCTTAATTTTCCCGTTACGTAAGCCTTTTTGGCTTTGGGTGTTGTTTTTGGTGGTTTTTGTTTGGTTGGTTTTGGGTTGTTGGTTTTTTTTTGTTTTGTTTTGTTTTGTTTTAACCCCTTTGGGCATGCCCGCCTTTTCTGTAGGCGCTGGCACACCTCAGACTTCCAGTTAGCCGAGCCTGCCCCTGGCTCACGGGAGTGGTAACTTCAAAATTCGTGGTTGCATCCTCGCTTCTGCGGTCTGCGCTGTCGCCATAGGCAGCCTGGGGCTGTGTGGTGGTGTCCGCCCCGCACTGAGTAGAGGGCTTTTAAGCACGCTGGGGGTCCGCTGTGCTCGATTTGGTTTTTGTCGTGTTCCCCCCCCCCCCCCCCCCCCCCCATCTCTTTGCTGAAACTCTTGGTGTCGTGAGCTGTCACTCTGCCTTGTCGCTCCTCCCTCATCGTTCCTGCCCGCGACAGGCAGGGGCACCTGGTGCGGGTTAAAACCTGACCCGAAGCCCATGGCGCTTCAGAGCCTGCTGCCAGCGAAGCTGCGGGCCGGGATCCGGCGTGGTCCGTCGCCTTCCGACGGCGTTTGTGCCAGAGGCACGTGGCGGTGATGAGGGATGGCGCCGCCCAAGGGACGGGCCGTGCCGCCTGGCAGCGGGATGGGGATGCGCCTGGTAGTCGCCACATGCCGGCAGCTCTTCCCAAAAAGTTTTTGCTGTTGCAGGAGGTGGGATGTCTACTCCAGCTTTGGGTAAAGTAGGGATTAGATGTTTCTGCCCTCGAGTACCTCTCCAGCTGCTCTCGAGAGGGAGTGCTGGGCTCCCGGTGAGAGACGCGTGTGCTCGTGAAAGCGTGCCAGGGCAGGGGCTGAGCTGCTTCCTCTGGCACGGCCTCAGCTTCCCAAGACACAGGCAGCGTCGTCGTCTCTGAATTTCATTGCCACCGTTGTCACGAATTTGATTTTTTTTTTTTTTTTTTTTTTGGAGGGGGTTGGGGGTAAATCTCATACCTTTCAGCCTCCAAATCGTCTTCTGGCAATATATTCCAGTTTAATTATGCATAAAGTACTTTGCTTCTTCAAACCTAGCGCCTGGGGTTTAATTTTATGCCCTTTTCTGATTCTTATGTTGTGCGACATAGAGTATTGCAGCTGCCAATTTTCTTCGTCCAAGCCACCTGTAACTTTACAGAGCTCATCAAATCACACCAGTTTTCTTTATTCCAGCTTGCATAGTTTTATTTAATCTTTCTTGATATGAAAAGTATTCTAGGTCTTTGAGCATTTTTCTCTACCTTTTTTAGGTTGATTTTTATCATTCTGCAATAGAGATGCCAAAATTACATGCCACATTCAAGGAATGAACACACAGTATAGATGTATACCATGGCATAATTATGCCCATCTCTTGTCCTCACCCATTTTAAATTATTTCTAACATTAATTTTTCTTCTCTGACCTTCACAAGCCCAGAGCCAAAATTTTCATCAGACTGCTCAGGGTGACTCCAGATGTCTTTTCTGAGTGGTAGCTGAGGGGACCCCTTGTTGTGGCTATATAGTCCTCTCCAACATGCAGTATTTTGCATTTATCAGGAGTTCATTTCTCATTATATTACCTGGTCTCTAGGAATCAGGAGATCTTCCTTTCACTGTCAAACAACCCCCCCCAATAATTGAATACTCTTGGCTGTTTTTTTCATTTTGATATAAACCATCATGTGTAAATCATATACGAATATGTTCATGAGAACCAACCACTTTTACTGGTGCACTCTTTTTCATTTCAGTCTTGAAATACTTTCTGCAAATTGTCAATAAGATTAAATATATATATAAGTATTAATAAGGCTGAAAATTTATAATATTAATTTCTTTAAGATTTCTTGGTGAAGAATCTGGCCAGATATTTTTTGAAATTTGAGACTGCTGTGTTGACCAGCTCACTAGTGTCTACATACTTACTGACTTTCCAGAGAACTTGAGGAAATATGCTTAGGAGGACATGGCTTCTCTATGCAAAAATTGCATCTGTATGAATACAAATACAAATATTTCTGTATTTGATTTCCTGGGTAGAAATATGCACAGACACATGCGGTGCATAATTAGGAAGCACACAGCTTTCAAAAAAGTCACCCAAGTGTTTAGCACAGGTATGTGGAGTGCTAACAGGAAGCCAGGAACTTACTGTTTGTTCATAAATGCATAATAAGCTGAAGCAATGCTTTTTGGAAGTACTGGGCTTGTCGCTTAGGTGAGCAGCTCTGCCGTGAATGAAGCATTCTGCTTTGGTTGGGTTTACGACATATGATGGACTTGTCTCCATGTGCTCTGTGAAAGTGTTTGTTGTTACTGCTATCTGGGGTCATTGTTTGGTAGCCTTGGTTGTGTTACTTACATATGTGTATGTATTTCAGGCAGTCTAGGTGCAATGCAAAATAGTGTAGGCAGGCAATAACCCTTACCTCTGAATTTTGCCACCAGGGTTATCTAGAAGTGTGGCTAAAAAAAAAAAAGGTTAAGAAGTTAGTGAAAGTGTGCTGTTAATACTTTGGGAGCCACACATCTAAGAAGTATGTTGTTTAGTGCCAAGTGCCAAGGAAATGAATTAGGTATATCAAAAGGAATTTTATTTTCTTTATGGAGCTTTTATAGCGTTAGCCAAAAGTTCAACAGTCAAAGTCACATGGAAAATCAAGGAACAGTAGAAATGTTTAGTAGGAGAGCGTGAAAGAGGCATTCACATTGGAGAGACTGTGGTCATTTATTATCATCATTGGACTAATTTCTTAGCATTGCAGACAAGTAATATTTGGTTGAGTGCCATAAGGAACAGCAAATACCACATCGTAGGAATACACATTGCTGTTTCCTAGAAGTTGTAATAGTCTTTATGTAACTTTTTCAGAACTTCAAAATGCCTCATTTCCTGACAGCTGTTCCTATTTTCAGTAGTTGTTGGGACATTTTTGCACGTTCAGATATACATTCATATATTTTGAACTATATTAAAATGATTTATAACTCATTTGCCTTTTTGAAGTTGCTTTTTAGCAACATCTACATTGAAGCTTTTAGGCAAACAGGTGAATAATGTAGCCTGGCTATTTCTTTATTGGGTTTGAATTTGTATTCAGGAAAGTGACTCCTTGCTTGAGCCATAGGATTTTCTTCCCACTGTTTGTCAATTTAATGAAATTTAGGCTTTCGCCTATACTTAATCATGTACGTACTAATGCCCAGAATGGTGAAGACTGTGAGCGGATAGCAAACTATCGTTTGTGGGGAGCATCAGTACTATCCTTCCTTGTTATTGTTCACCACACTTGAATAGCACCATTGCTTTTCCTTACTTTCAGATTTGATATTTTCTTTAAAGAGATGCATGTATGGGAAAAATCTTCTTGAACACTACCTTCAGTCTTGTGATACAGCAGTCTCACTGAGCCATTAAAAGCAATAAGAATCAAAACATATAGTCTAGTCACCTGTTCTCAAACAGTTATCTGTATAATCTGATTTTGGTAGCTCTGAAAGGGTTTTTCTTAAACAGCACGCTCAGGAATTGAAGGATACTATTAACATAGACCAGCCAGAAGCAGTTTCTTACCACCTTACACTTTAAAAAGCTTGGCCTTTTTGTTGCGCTCATGTTTGTATCACTGTTGTTCTCTTCACAAAAATGTTCAGGTGTTCTTTGATATGAAGATTGGAGACAAAGATGTTGGCAGAATTGTAATTGGATTGTTTGGAAAAGTTGTGCCAAAGACTGTGGAGAACTTCATTGCGCTGGCAACTGGAGAAGTATGTTTGCAGTTTTCTTCCACTGTGTACTCAAGTTTGGTTTGGGAAGTACTTTTTTAATGCTGTTTCACTTGTGAACTGTTGATCTTAATTCAGTGGAGCCTGTGCAAGAGTGCCATCCCCAAGGCTGTGCACAGGTGTGTGTCTTCTCAGGTCCTTGGGGTTTGGTTCACAAGATTTAATTATGCGATGTTGGATATCACCACCTCAGTCTGTCCCTGCCATGCAGCTCTAGCATGTAGAGGTACTGTGGTCAGATACTAGTCAAGTAAAAACAATGGCTTTGATGACCTGAATAATACCTGCTTTGTGGCAGTGCAGCCTAGCTACATTGACCTGTGTCTCAGTTTAATTAGTTTCTTGCCAGTATTTGTCTCCAGTGGTGGTATATTCTGTGAAATCTGGCCATTTGCCACATGTGTATTTCCATATGACTGTATAGAACTGGATGTTGTATTCATTTAAAGAATTATTTCATTTTCTTAGAGAGGATATGGATACAAAGGAAGTAAATTTCATCGTGTGATCAAAGACTTCATGATTCAAGGAGGAGACTTTACAGCTGGAGATGGATCAGGAGGTAACATGATTAGTAGCTTCAAGGTTCCCTTTCATTTCTTCGAATGTCTACTGAAAAGATGGGCAAAACAGTGTTTTCCCTCATTCTTTCAGCTCACATAAATGGAAAAAAAAAAACAAACACCATTTGTTTTAGGGCATGTAGTACTTTTCTAAACATCTTGGAACATAAGCTGCAATTATTTGGATTACCTGATTATAAGTATGTGTAGAGCTTCCTTTGTCCTCAGTTCTTGTAGATAGGTCTTTTCTGTCTGTGACTTGCCCCTGTTCAAGAAGCATGGCTTTGCGTGGTGGGCTGGACCCACGTCACCAGCTGAACTGCTCCTACAACATACTGTCTCCAGAAGATGAACGTCTCTGCCCTTCCCTTGCTCTGGCTTTGCGATAGCGCTCCTTCCCTGAGGCACTCATTGATTGCATGTATATGTGAACCAATTCAAGTTATCCAGCAGAAAGCTAATCTGTAATGAAACAGTGAAAGCACGTAGAAGAAAGGCAGGTAGGGAAGGAGTAGGCTGTCTTCTCTGCCTTCAGCTCAGCCAGTTCTGAAATGTGCTTTGGGAGGGAATTTCAAAAATTAGAGGGAAATTAGAAAGTGAGGGTCATGCCATCTCGCCTTTTTTCTCTTGCTAAATTAAAACCCATAAACTTATTGATGGTGTGAGTTCTGGCTGTGAGTATCACTTCTCCCTCCTGAGGCTCCAGAAGACCACTTCAGACCACTAAGAAGGGCAGTTGCAGTGCAGCATCTCTTGTGTTGCATGCATTCCAGCTTCTTATTTCTTCTCTTCCTTTACACGTAGATTCTTTATGTGCTACAATTTGAACTGTCTGCATAAAACGTTAGTGGTTTCCCCACTGGGACAGAATGGAAAACACACATTCCTTTTCCTTTCAGCGAACAATGGGGAAGGCTAAAATACCAAAGGCATTGTTTTAGCATTAAAGGTAGGCAGTGTTTGTTTGCCTGCTAATACTGTTTATTGGGATAGTATCTGACGGGGTTGGGAGCAGTGTCCCCATTGTGCTAGGCACTGTACAAAATAAAGAATGAGACAGACAGGCTTCTCTTTTCAAAGTGATGGTGGTTTAAACATGACTCAAATGTTTTCTCTTCTGAACTATTTTAGAAATATCAAAATCCTTATGTAATGATTGTACAAATCCACACCGAGTCTTTTAGGATAACATCTATCTGGTCTTCATGTATTTCTAAACATGTCTAAAGCAATTTCTTGTTAGGAGGAAAAGTTGTAAAAGTAAAGACTAAAATTGTCACAAAACATGGCAACCTTGGTTTTAGTGGCCATAATTATGTAATTTGAGTTTGTTGAACAGCGTGAAGTATACTGTTGTTCAGTGGTGTATGTAAAAAGGGCCTCTGAAGGTACTCAGCTTGCTTGCTAAATTCAAAGGATAAAGCATCATCAGCTTTAAATATTCTCTCCTTATATGTGGTGTTTAGCTTATTGTTTTTTTTTTTTTTTTTTACACACAAAATACTTTTAGTTATGGAATCACTGACGATGGAACAGTGGTGTTGCTGTATTAAACAATGAATCTTCAAGTTTATACTTCTTATACTTTGTTTTTCCCATTTTTGAACAAAAAGAGGGGGTTTTGTTTGTTGGATGTTTTTTTTTTAACGTGTGCTTTCTTATTTTGTGTCACAGGAAGAAGCATCTATGGAGAAAGGTTTCCAGATGAGAACTTCAAGCTCAAACACTATGGAATTGGATGGGTTAGCATGGCTAATTCTGGCCCAGACACCAATGGATCCCAGTTCTTCATCAGTGTGACAAAGCCTTCCTGGTTAGATGGAAAACATGTAGTATTTGGCAAAGTCCTTGATGGAATGGTAAGCTAAAAGTAGTAGCAAGATTAATCCAAGAAAATCTGCACAAATTCTGCCACCTTATATCTGTGTTAGTGTAACTTACACCATTGTGGTGCAAAACAATCGAGCATTTATCTAATATGTACATGGTAGAAAATGACTGTGAAGAGCCTGGAGCTGGACGATTTAGAAGTGAAATAGCAAATGGTGGCTGCAGAAATGGAAACTTAAATCGTGCCTTTGGCTTTCACAGCTCTTGTTTCAGACCACTAACCACTGAAATCAACACTGACACCTTTGTAGATTACAAACGGAGTAAGTTCAGGTCCCCCTTTCACTAACGCAGTTAGCCATGAAATAATTGTGTCTCTACAAGCTAAAATTTAATTTTGTAGCATGTGCTAGTTATGGGTAACACTTTCACCGTTAGGGTTTTACATGTGCATGTAAAGTATACAAAGACATACATTCAGATCTGTGAAAAAAAAAAAAAAAAAAATCTAGTTAATTCCCTCAAACTGTACACAGCTGCAAAACTGATCAAAGGCCAAATAGAATTTAAGTTTAAAAATGGTACTTCCAACTGATTATAATTTTAGTAGTCTGGTTTTCCTTTTAAATTATTCCATTTAATCTCTGTTTTGAAATGAATGGGGGAAACGTGAACTGCTGCACTGACCAGTTCTTTGAGGACTTTGAAAACCACATCAGAACACTTGCCCTCCATGCCCACATTCATATTGAATTCAGTTCTCATGAACTACAGTAGTAGCTGAAATTTTTTGAGGAGAAACTTAGTTTTAGTTTATTTAGATTAATGGACAAATATCCAAAGCCAGGTTGTCAATACTCCTAACTGAATTTTGGCCTTTAAAAATACTACTTTAATTAGTTGCCTAGTGTGAGGCCAGTACCTGTGTGACTGGAGGGAATGGCACCACACCTAAAATCTGTGTGTGTGTTATAATAAAGATAAAAGCAGTGATCAGATTTCTTGAAGCACAGTTATGCTGTATGGTTAGAAAAATGATTACTACGCATACAGATAGACACTGTATGTCTTAGGTCGATCAGCTGAAAGGATATTTTCAGTTGCCTCTTCATAATATTTTTGTTCGCTGAATGTTTTTATAGAAGGTCAAACAGCCTTCCATGTGCTTCTGCCAATTGTGTGTGGGTTGCAGGGTGGCACAACTGTTAATGTGGGGGGGGGGGGGGAAAAAGCATGTGGGAACTCAACAGGGTAAAGGTCTTTGTTCAGAAGTTGCTTAATAAATAGTATAGCTCTTAGTTATTTACCTGGTACCAGAATTGAGCCACTGGAGTTTCCTTGGCTAAACTGAATTTTTTTTTTTTTTTAACAGTCAGTGGTGCACTTAATAGAACTCCAGCAGACAGATGAACATGACCGGCCCCTTCAAGACTGTGTGATTGTGAACAGTGGCAAAGTAGCTGTGAAAGAACCGTTTGTAGTTGAAGTGGGTGATTGGTGAGACCAACAGTCAGAATGGAAAACTTATGTAGAACTTAAATCACTTTTCTTTAAGGCCTGTTTTTGACTGATCTCAACTATCCATTGAGTTTTCTCCTCAAAACATATAAGGCTATATTTAGACAATACTTACATTTGCCAAATACACAAAAGATAAGACCATTTCCATAACAACATGATGGAACTGTCACACCTTGAACTTCAAGACTTATCCCACTAAATCCTAGATCTTTCAGAAAAAATCCTTCATGAAAAATTTTAGAAATGCTTCTATTTTTTCAAGGTTTGAAATAAAGTAATTTTGTTCTCTTTGGAAATCTTTCCAGTATTTGTTTCCTCCTTTTCAACTGAAAATACTATTTTCTGTAACAGTATCAGCATTTTTAAAAATGAAAAAAAATACAGAAGTGTTTTGAATAAATAAACTTTGATTTCAAACGAATACTTAATGAAAAGCTTTTTCTATTCCTCACCTCACTTATTCTTTTCCTCACCTCAGTTGATTTTGCAAAATATGCAGAGGGTGCTGCTTTCCAGGAAATGGGGTTGTAAGGTTAGAGCAGGGATGGTAAATTTCTCTGATCTTAATATGTTAGATAAAGTCCTTGCTGTCTTTCAAAAAACCACAGTATTCAGATACAATCCCATAATCAAGAAAGAGCGGTTCTGTTTACTGTTAAATAAGATCATCAGTTAGTAACTGATTAAAAGAGGGGTCCTTGTTTTACAGCACAGTGAATTTTGTAACACGTAGCTAATGTTATTTATTATAAAAGTCAGATGCTTTTTCTTGCAGTTTTGCTGTATGTCAGAGATGCAACTTTATGTTCATTATTTTTGTAATGCTTCTTAAATGACTTATAAGTTGACAACTTAACTGGCAGCTTTTAAACAAGGTCAGCATAAGGTACTGCTCAGAGACAGCTGTGCTTGTTAGGCTCCTTAATAGTACTCCACGGGATACAGATGCTTTTTTTTTTTCTCCTGAGTTTTCAGTGTTTTAGAACTGGAGAGGTGAGCCGATGCCAAAATCTGATGAAGGACTCATCCACTGGCACAGTAGGCAGCACACTGCTTATCTTTGTAGTGACTGATTTCCTCAAGGGTGTCCTGGAGCCCATGTGAGGTATCCAGACTTTGAGTGGCACAGGGGAAGAGCGAGTACCACAGTACAGAACTTGTACAGAACTACTGGCAGCCTCCTCGCAAGGAAACGGGAAAACGCTGTGGGCAGGGGTTTACTTCAGGTCCTCCTGACGCATCATTTGTAGTTACATGGGCAGTTTTGCTGCTTCACCGTTCAGTCCTGGGGCCTCTCCTGACCATAAATACTGACACTTTTTCCAAAGACCTGTGAAAGGATTACTGTCTTCTTTTTAAACAGAGCTAGAGGACAACTTGTCAAGGGCTTCTAAATTTGCCTAGTACTAGGCAATCAGATTTCCATTTTACCCCTGTTCATGTTTCTTTCTATTAACTGTTTAAAGTAAAACTCCCTGAAAAGCAGCACTGTGAAGCAGTATTAGGAAGTAACAGTGAGAATGCCTCAGACTCCCTCAACTAAATAGCTTTCCGCGAGTAGCCGAAAGCTTTCCTGGAGGTTGATCCCACAGACAGAGTAGAGAGTTCTGCCACCTGAACAAATGCTGCAGTCACGGGCCTACCTTTTGTGCAAGTCCCAGCTTTTCACGGTCCCCAAGCAGCTTTAAAACAGATTCAGTAGTCAGCAGGAGGCAACGCGTGTGTCTCCAGGATCAGACTTCTGTTCGTGTCCAGCTTTGCCATCACTGCTTTTGTACAACACACCCTTCCTCTGATGAGCCCAATGACTTACGGGCTGTTCCATTACATTGAATTTCCTCCTCCCACCCCCCAAGACATACACTGTTTATTAGGCCTACCATGTTCAGATAGCACGGTGCTGAGAGTTTTAAATGAGCAGATACCCAGGTATTTCCTCATGCTTCATGTGGAGATATCTGTGAGACCCATCTCTGATGACGCAAGCTCAGAAGAATGTTGTGTTTGAATAGAAATACACAAAAAAGACACTAAAATGGTACATTCATGTTCTAGTAATTTATTTTGTAATGTCCAGTAGCACACATACAATTTTCCAGTTAAACCTGAACAAATATATATATGTGTGTATATATATGTATCAGTTTTAGTTTCACCATTTTACTACGTAATCATAGTCTTGCTTAGCTTACCACAGAGATGTATGCTCTGTGACTATTAAAATGTTAAGATATGGAATACAGTCTGCAAATTGATGTGAAGAGTAAAAATACAAACACATTTGATGTTATAACTGATTGGAGATGCATAAATGCCATGTAAAATCTCCTGGTAGTTAAAAGCATTTCAACTGAAATCTAGAAAATTTCCTGAGAGAGAGCTATGTATTTCAGAATGTGGAAGCATGTTTTCCAATAGAAACTCTCCATACACCTGCACTGGCTCTTTTCCAACCTGATATTAAGGAGCAGTTTCAAAATAATTTAAGAAAAACAAACAAAATACTTTTAAAGTTGCTTTCATTTTCTTCTTGCTTTGATTTTTTTTTTCTTTTGGCAATTTCTCAGGCACTCTCTTCAGTGCCAGCACTTTTAATCCGTCCACTGCCAGCAATGGGTAATGTGCTGGGAAAAATCATGATGCAAAAATGATTAGTGTAATTTATGATAGAAATTACAGAAATAATTAGTAAAGCTTTCAGTTCTTTTCAAAGGTTAGTGTAATTCAGTGTATGACTTTCAGCTTTTAGTGTTAAATAGTTAGAGCATGTCAATATATAGAAGATATAAATAACTTCAATACTGTTGTTTCCATATCTTTTTTTTTAAAAGCAGCAATTGTAGTGACATTGATTTTGTTTAAAAAGATACAATGCTTGAACTTAAACTGAGGTCGTGCCTCTTGCTTCTGAGCGTAATTTTCACATCACAGAATTTTATTCCTGTTAATTCCATCAAACATGACTCAGAGACTTGATTCAGATTCTTCTAGCCTCGCGTCACTTCTACCTGGGCAGTAAATGAGGATAAAATATTCCATGTAGAATGCCTTCTATAACCACGTTTGGAAAGTCATCTGGAAAGAAAGGAGAAAAAGAAAAAACCTTGCTTGCTTATCTACGTCAGTACAATATAAATGTTTTTGTGAAACTTAACTAGGTAAGGCCTCGTGCAATTTGGGTTACCGCATCACTCAACTGTTTATCCATGTTGGGGATGTGCTATTAGTAATGCTGTTTCAGCACTAAAGCCACTTTAGTGTAGCACTGGGCATTGCATGAATGCGCTGCCAGATTTGTAGCTTATTGATTTAAAGGGATGTTCTAATACTTAATGCTGCTAGGCTCCAGCTCTTTATCTGAATCTTTTCTCACAAGGAAGATGGATTACACTGGCAATTCAATTTCTAACAAAATCTCAATATACTTGAAGGAATTCCAAGATTGCTACAGGGAATACTTCAAAGCTGTTTTTCCATTGTGGTTTACAGCGATGTTTAGACTGAGAAGACTTGAAGATGCCTATACAATCAGAGATGATTATTTTGAGGCAGGAAAATTTCAGGCTGTCTAAGCATAAAATGTCATCTGTTACAAAAAGTCATCCCGTATTATTTGAAGAAAAAAAAACCCACTATGTTCTTACCGCAGATACAGAGGAAACCAGTGCTTAATTTTCATGTTAAAGTTAGCATGAAAGAATTACCTGACAGAAAACAGTAACAGATCCACACAGAGGAATGACAGGATGTACATTACTGTAGTGAAAATATTTTTCAAATGCACCAGCTCCTGCGTTTTTAATGAAGAGTTTACTTAAATCACTGAGCATTGAGAGTAAGAACTTCTGATCACATCTTATGATCTTAAAATTGCTAGTACACTAGGAGATGGGTTTGCGTAGAAGAACAGACTGTTTCTGATACAGAACTTTCCACACTAATCAACCTGTCGTTCACCTATCAGCCTACAGGATATTCAAAAAGGGGAAATGCAACTTTTATAAAAAACATTAGGTACTTGATAAATTAGATCGCCTAATGTGGGTGGGAAATAGATTTTGCTCCTAATTATTTTGCTAGAATAATTTTGGAGGTAAAAAATCTTGAGCAAAAAGTATATTTGGACTCAGTAAGAAAATCCTTATTAGTTTAAAGGTGTTATCTGATAAGGTGATTCCATGGTATTAAAGATGATACAAACAGAGATATTTTAGGATGTTTTAAAAACTGCAACCTCCACCATAAACAATACAGACATAATTCTCCCCAACTTCTCATACTAAGTCATCATTATAAATTACTTGTTAATATTTTGAATCCAATAATGATTCCTCAAGTCCTGCAAGCTCAGCTATCCCAAATCACGCTGGTAGAATAACCCTATGCTGCTGTCATTAATGTTATTAAAAATAAACTTGTAAGGGCATTCTGATGCTTTCCTTCTAAATTAAATGCTGCAGTTCCAGCAACCAGTTTTTACTGGTTCTTCTGTAACATACAGAATATATAGCAAAATAAGTATTGATTAAAAAAAAAAATACAACTTTACAGCATCAGATTTACTGTGAGGCTTTACAGCTTAAAAAAATCAAGCATATTAATTTAAGTTAAATATATCAATACAGTGAAGCTTAGTCTTGCAGATCTGTGATATTCACATGGCTTAAAGAATCATGAGAACAATTTTCAAACAAGTGACAGTAAATTTGAGATGCCATTTTTTAGGTTTTCAGGTCTCATTTTCTATTTGCAGCATTTTCCTTCAAAATGGTATGGAATTATTTTTTCCCACACCCTCAAAAAGAAGTGGCCACTTTACACAGAAAGTGATGTGCACTCAGACTCTGTTAGATACATCACAAAAAGTGAGTCTGACAATCAACGAGGCTTGTAACTATGAATCTTATTTTTGGAAAGCAGTCTTGCAACTAAGCAATGCTTGAACTCCAGTCATTAGAATAATGGCAATACTATATTTTATAAAGACAGTGCAATGAGGGGAAAAAAAAAAAAAGTTCTGTATTACATTCCAGAAACAACTATTTATTTCATTAGAAAATGCACATACACACAATTTCCTATTTTATGAGAAGATGTTAACACAGGCATTCCTGTATCAAGGAAAGACTAAATCCACTTCTGATCCAAACAACTGTCACAGTTCACCCTTGTCAAAGAGTACACACACTGAAGTTATTTGCTAATGGACACTAACTTTTGGTCATAGTTTGAACAACCTTGGCTGCTTTTAACAAAGGAATCAGAGTCTATCAAAGTAAGAACTGATCTGAGAAAAAATTTTAGAAAGTTCATCTATATTTTCTCTCTGCTGCAAACTAAAAACAAAGGAGAAGAATTAAAGGCAATTGCAGTTGTGTGTAAACTTTCTTTCTAACTATGCTTGAGTCAACTAGTAGAGCCTCTAGACTTACAACTTGGTTTTCTTCTTCCTTGTTTAAACTACAACTCACATTCTAATTTGTGTTTTAACTCATTAAGCTAAAGAATAACTTGCAAATGAATTTGATGGTTTAGGGTCTTCAAATACAAAGAATGTTCACCTGCCATATGAAATTCTAAATATTGTGTGTCAAGGCCAAAAAATGCCTTGGCAAAAGCCTGAAAAAAGTCCTTTGTTTCAGAGGTCATTAATGAGGCCTATTTAATATTTAAACATGTCAGGCATTAGAAGAGGCTTTTATCTTAATCCAAGTAAAGCACAAGTTAAAATAGTAGTTACAAAATGTGTTATAAAGTTCCTAATGATTTCAAGAAAAGGAAGCTTAGCCTTACTCAGAGAACACAGGGAAGGAAGACAAATACCCTCACAGAACTGCAAAAATCTCAAAAAGAAGTCTTGCAACAAAACCTTGCACATGGGCTGGAAACATTAAGTACTGTCTTCATTTTTCAGGATAACTGTATATGAAATCCATTTTCTCTCTCAGGAATGGTATGGAATTAAATGATGCTCATAATTTACACCCTGCTCTCGAGGAATCCATGTTTACAATTAAGAGGAGCATTAAACAGTAAGATTAAGACATGCAATGTGTCTCACTCTAAATAGTAGTATAGGCATCATCTGGACCAACTTTTAGACAGAGGTAACTGTGGGTGCCTGTGCATTACTGTTGTCACTTGGGTCAGGAGTGACCTTATGAAGTGACCATCTGCCCTTACTGAGCTTCGTTTCATCGGTTTTGCGATTTGCATTCCAGCCTCAAATGGGCATTCAGTCCACATGACCAGACTAGAGCTAAGTCAAAGTGAAAACTAAACGGCCCTGTAAGGTGTCTTTCAATGTGGACCTTGGTCACATGGGACCCCTGTACTCGCTTTTTCAACTACAACTTTAAGAGTGCATGGGGTCAGTACTGTTGGGCCACGCTACTAGCTAGAGTGGTCACTGCCTGCAAGAGAGACAATTTAACCCTCTCAAAATACATGAGCCTAGTCCCTATGTGTTTGTTTTTTTTAAAAAAAGCTTAAAAAACCCAACAGAATCACAGAATGGCTGCAGCTGGAAGAGATGACTGGCCGTCATCTCATCCAATGCCCTGCTCAAGCAAGAACACCTAAAGCCAGTTGCCCAGGACCATGTCCAGGTGGCTTATGAGTATCTCCAAAGATGGAGACTCCACCACCATTCTGGGCAACCTGTACCAGTGCTCAGTCACCCTCACAGTGACAAAGTGTTTCCTGATGTTCCTGATATTCTTGTCCTGCCACTGGGCACCACTCAGAAGAGCCTGGCTTTGTCTTCTTTACACCCCTCCTTCAAGCATTTATATACAACTAGAGAAAATCTCAAGGAAGTACACTTTATTGGCTAAGAAACAACAAGCAAACAAGTGTTCCTTCCTAAATTTACTCTTAAAAATGTCATGATTTTCAAGGCAGCTTGAGAACCCAACTCCTGATTTCAAATAAAATGCCACATTAAAAAAAATAAATCTTAATTTGCAGCTCCGGAAGATAATTCTTCCTTGAAAGTGTATTACATTTTTAATACAAGATTTAGTAGACATGAGAGTTCAAACATGTAAAATGATAAAACCATGAGGAACAGTCTACTAAAATGAATTTTTTTTCCTGCACACATTTAATTTAAGACAAAGCAAAGTTCTCTGAATTAATAATGCAAAGAGCTTTTTATAAAAAAAAAGGGAAAAGGGTTTATAACAAGCTCTTTCAAACACTCTTTTGAACAATGTATTAAGAGATGAAGGCTAATGTAAATGTCCTGTGAAACACATCCATTATACTTAAAGTATACATTTTTTTTTCTCCCCTGAAGAGCTCTAGAGGTTATAAATGATAAGAAATAGTAATAATCCAATTGGAAATACAAACATGCTTGCAGTAGATCGACTGGTGTTTAGGGAAAAAGCACTTACAAAGGACTGGGCCTCTAAGTTCAAATCCTTCAGGCAAAACAGCCTGAAGGGTCAACAACAAGAAAAGAAAAGCAATGTTCTTCGTCTTTTGACTTGAATTCTCAGGAGGTTTGTCTGAGAGAACAACTGGGGGAGAAAAATTCCACCCTTTTATAAATCACCCACCCCACTTAGTGTTTTAATGGTTTCTTACACAAGAACTATCGTTTTATTGGCAGGTTATTAGATTTTGGACCAGTGTCATTTGACTAGGCCGGTATTAATAATAATGTGTTTTATGCGGTGCAGGGTCAGATCAGTAAAGCGCTGTTAACAGATGACAGGTTTGATTACCGTTGGCTTTAGGCAAGACATATGGATCCCTTAGGAACAGCAGCACAGGCTGGTGGGACAGTTTGCTGGAAAGGTCAAGAACAGGGATGTCAGTATCAAGGGACAGCAAACAGAATATTCTACAAACTAGCTTTGATAAAGTGAGGTGGTCGAGCCGCGCAGGAGCCATGCCAGTGCGTTTCTGCACACCAGCGCTGCCCAAAAAGGGCAGGCTTCATCTCCTGGAGATGCCGCTCCTCAGCCACACAGTGAAACCATCAATGTGTAGCTGGAAGTGAAGGGGCTGCATGCACAAGGGGTGGCCTGCAGCTGGCTTTGAGACCTCCTGATCCTGCTTTTCTCCCTGGTACTTGGTGTAAGGTGCAGGCTGCGAGGTCACTTGCAATAGCGCTCCATGGTCTACGGGCTCTTCAGGCCACCAAACAGACTTGAAATTTCACCATGTTCTTCCAGCTCCCCAAGCGGTTGCTGTACACCTCAACCATGGAGATAAAGTCCTCAGAAGTCCCCTCACAGGGCTGTCTCGCACCCCTGGTCAAGGTACAGACGCCCTCCCCCAGCCAGCGCCAGCCTTCTCCGCTCTGCTCTGTACATACACATGCCAAATAGTGCAACCAGATATATACAAAGCTCTATCAAATGCATAGGCGAGAAGCCAAACCTCTAATTCCTTCTGCTAAATCTTCTTGCTACACAAAATACACTTCAATGGGTAAAAAACATTCCCAGAAATATTTCAAAGCTAGCAGTATTCTACTAGGGTTTTGTAAGGAGTTTTTCAATACAAGCATAAGGATGCTCAATTCACACTACAAACGGATGGATCTAGCGTAGCTGATGAAACTAGCCATAATATTTAACAAACACCTCACATTTTAATGCTAAACTACTGCTATTTTGCAAGGAACAAATACAGTGAATGCCAACAATTTCAAGTAGTTTATTAATCTGGTGTCCTAGAAAGAATAGGAATCAAGCTCACCTGGATTCTTCAGATTCTGTTTCATCAAAAGAGCTGCAAGTAAAGTGAGAGGAAAATTTGGTTACAATAAAATTAACTTTACAATAAAAAAGACCCCAAATCCTTTAAGAACCATCAAAGAGAGCAACCTTTTTCTGATCAGTAGCCGCATAATGTAGTGTGATGGGAACGAATGTGGGAGACCATATCATTTTACAACCACCACTACCTGGAAATGAGAGCATCCATTTCACTCTAATAGTTTCACAAGCACATCTATCTATCAGCCTATGAAGCGATGGGGTACAGTCCCACTAAGGGTATTGGCTGATGTCATTAACTACAAGTGAAAACTACAAGTCTTTTAGCTTCTGACTCGCTCTGGAGAACGCCCTGGGCCACAGACACCTCTGAGTGTAAGAGGGCCTCAAAACTCTTTCCACTTTTTCCAACTCACCTTCTCTCCACTGCAGATCCACACAGCCTCCCCCAAAGCAGAAAAGGGCCATGTAGCTTTCTGGGGAGCAAGTTCTGGTAACACTGCCAGACTTTCCAACATCAGCTTGCACAGCAAAAGAAATTAATCTCCCTACAAACCTTACAGCTGCAGATGGTAGTAGAGCTTCCAGTTACACGGTTTTTGGTATTTCTGTAGTCATTACACTCATCATAATCCTATGAAGATTCTGTTCTCCCACCTGATCAAGAACTCTTCCCAGAGGAAGGGCAATGGGGCTATTGGGGTACATGTCATCAGAAAGGTGAAAGACCTCATTTTCAAACACACTGAGGGAGACCATAAAATGATCACAGAATGAACTTCTATTTTGTCCAGATACCACGACCATCAAACACATGCAAATGCTTTCTGTGCAACTTCAGTGAATGTTTATGAATATCCTACAAAATTCATTTCAGTGCAAACTTCAAGATCTATGAGAAAATCATTGCTCCTTTGCTTTCCAAGAATATTACAGTAAACCTCACTTCTGTCTTTGAACAGGCTGGATTTATTTTACCACCTTTTGGGGATATATAAACATACTTAACATGAACCTAATGCCCATTTATTTTACAGTGTGAGAGTTGGCAGCAAGACCATTTTAAGTCAATGGAATTGCATCAGCAGTGAGTGGATATGGGCCTTTTGGCCTCCATGTATTTTTCAGCAAATGAGAGCTTACCCACAGCTTTCTGCTTTTGGCAAGGTAGGTACATGGCGAACGTTCAGGAAATCAAGAAATATTTTAGGGAGCTCTTCATTTTCTAAAATGACTGTCTGTTAAAAAAAAAAAAAGGCACAAAGAAATCCAAGTTTTTTAATATTTTAGATATCACACACTTTTATTCAAGCTACCAAAACATTTCCCACTGGCAACACTTTTAAATTCTTCTCCATTTTTTTTACACCTCTTTTGGAGTGCTTCATTTCAATAAGAAAACCACAGTTCTTAATGAATCACATATAAATAAATTCAACTTATGCTACTGTTATTTTTCACCTGCCATCACTGATGCCAAGCTAGATGCCTCTCAAGCAGAGATGTCTGATTCAGGAACTAACTTATTGGCACACTCGTTTGTGAATAATATTCTGTTTATTTAAAACATAAAATAAAGCAGCTACAGCTCAGTGCTTTCATGTTCACCTCACAGAAGACTCCTGTCTGACACATCAGCGGAAAAGGGAAGTCTCCACTTTGTGCAGTTTTATTAATGCATCATGCCTTGGTAAATGCTAACAAGGGAAACTCTTTGCTTGGCTTCATGGATCAGCTTACAACGTACTCCTTGTGTCTGCGCTGTGACTCTGACCCGCCACGTTCTTCCACAGCAATGACATAATAGCCGGACTCCATCCTCCTTTGTTTTTCCATTGATGAGATGATTATCAATTTTCAGTAAATTAATTGCAAGTACACTTAAAAATACATAGCAACTAAATGAGATGCTCAGGTGCATGTTCATCATGAAAGAATGACTTTTAAAGGAAAAAGCAGATCTCTGACAGTTTCGTAGAAGCAGACCAGAAATAACTGTTGGTCTTTAATTTTCACAAGACAAACAAAACAGTTCATAAATTCAACCAATGTCTCACCTGAAAGATTAAGCACCTATTTATTTACTCTGCATACTACCATACACTCTGACAACACATATACTTCACATGCAAATGAAAGCCACAAGCTCTTCCCTAAAGTTTTCCTTCATGAAGGCCTGGAACTGGAGTGAACATATGCGTGGAAGAAACTTCACTAGATTTATAAATAAAATGACTTGTACAAGTAATGCTATCCACGTTCATCCTGTTCATTTTCACAAATGAAACAAAAACCTTGAGAAGAAAGAAGACTGGTGATGGGAAAAAACATTACTGTGTTTACATTCAGGAGGTAACTTATTCCTGTGTGTGTATTCTTTTACGTTACAATATCACTAGGGAGACACAATGGTATGTAGAGGATAAAAGGACTACAAAAAAAATCAGGTTGGAAGAGACATCTAGAGGTCATCTGGATTTTATAGCAGGTTTTATAACAAATGTTTTGGTTATTTGTGTAATGAAAACCCAGTTAGTGTAAAAATTACGTAAGATGTGCATAAACTTAAAGAGGGAAACACATTTAAAAACAAAGAAGTTTGATAACTGGTTCTTTTTTCATGTTACATTTGCAAATCCGAATTCAGAGTCTACATTTCTTCAACAGCTGAGGCCATCACTAACAAGTCTGAAAAAAAGAACAGGGAAAAATGCAGCTTTTGAACTTTTTTGTTCTAGATTTTAACAGATGTAGCAAACAGCGAGGTCTAAAATGTTGGCAAGTGTTAAGCCTTTCAGTTCACCTCTATATGAAGATGCTGCAGTAAAAAATGCCACTTCATTTGCATACTGCAAAATCAGCACTCTGCTGCTGCAAAATTTATCCTGTTCTGCATTCAGGTTATGCACAGAAGGAGGGGTCGAGGTGGATGCATATTCAGAGGGCATGTGAACTGCATAACAATGTGTATGATTTGCTCAAATAAAACCCTCTTACTAATTATATGCAACAAAGAACTGCAAAAAGTTGTATAAAGATGTTTAAGGGCATCCGATGCTTATGTGCAACCTCATACTTACACCTCTTGACAGTTTTTTCCAAAAGTTGAGCTGCCTGCTGAGGCTGCTGAACAGAACAGTGATTGTCAGGGAAGAAGAGAAGGATACATCACTGTATAAAAGAAAAAATCCCGACAGCTCTTACAAACCTATTTGTTTCTACTTCCACTCTCTCCAGATTAATATCTCATTCTGTTCCTTTTAGTTTTTGTTCATGACATGCATCAAGTCAACCCAAGCCCTGCTAACCATGCCCTGACCAAATATGTTTCACAAAAAGATGTAAGCAAATAGCATCTGTTTTAGTGTGTTAATCCATACTTTGTTAACTGTCAGTAACTCTGCTTTGGTGATCAATAAACTTGAAAGTGTAGCATTTGCAGAGAAGCAAAGGCAATTTCGCACTGCACTGTATTTTGGATGCTGCCTTTGTTGATCAGGAATTTTGTCATTTCCAAAATTTTGTGACGGGAAGAAAGACTGCATTGAACAAAGGAGCATTTTTCAACTGAGGTAATGTAATGTGGCATACATTTTAAGAAATTTAAAAAAATAAATGAATATACAAGTTAATTATACTAATCGGGGAAAGTTATCTTCTGGCTTGACTTCATTGGCTTTGATACAAAAAAGGGACAGCACAAAATCCAGCTGTTTAATAGTCATGATAGAAACCAAAGGAAAAGAGTTAAAAAAAAAAATAAATGGGAAAATGGGAACAAGAGAAAAATAGCCAGCCACACTCATTTAGTTGTGTGTGACTAGGTGCATTTTCTACCTCTGGTGGTGGCCCAAAGTGGATGTCCAGAGAAAAGTGTCAGCATTCTCAACTTCCTAGTCTCGTTGTTCAAAAAAATACTATTAAATCAGAAATAAATGTTATCATAATTGGATTAATTTAACTGGAACGACTCATGACACAACAGATTTTTAACTTCTGATTGAAAACTTGTAAGAAATACATATTTTGCAAATTTGATGATCTTTAAATTATAGCTGAGTAGAAAAGGAACCAGCAGGTAAAGTCTCTAAACCACTATATATAATTTGTGATGTAACACGCTCAACCACAGCCTTTGTTCAAGTGAATATATGACACTGGCTTGTAAACATGACTACTATCGTGTTTGCTCTTCAATCAGAAATGTCAAGATACGTATTTTCAAAGAAATAAAACTTTACAATTAGTTTGTTAGTAATGTGAATTTCTAACAGATCTGAATTCTACCAAGATCATAGCTTGGTAGAGTTTCAAATACGGGCTCGAGAGTGCTAAGTAGACTAATTTAAGAAAAAAAACACCATGTGTATTTCCTTCCTAAAATAAATAAAAAACCCCAAAACTAAAACACCTAACACAACCTCTGGCAAGTGATTTGGGAAGTGACTCCAAAAATACATTTTTCAAACTCATTGATTTCAGCTGAACTAAGAGTATAAGCGCCGTATTTTCTTAGAAAATCGTAAAGGGTGTTTATCTGTTACTGTCACACTTTAATGAACTATTCCGTGCTTCAGGAAAAAAAAAAACCACAAGGGAAAGCCTGATGTTTACATCAGCAGAAATGTCTTTTTCATCGAAAGGGTGCAATTATTATTATGTAACACAAATCACAAGAATCCCAATTTCTCTACCTTATCAGTTTCATAAAATCATGTTCCCTAAGGATGTCATTGATTAGTTGCACATGTTCTTTCAGTGGCATCTGAAATACTTAATTGTCGGTTATCTTTTCTCCTTCAGCAAGTAAAATATAGTCACAAAATTGCAAAGGGACTTGTTCTGCCTTAACCTTAGCTAGATGCCATCATGCAGTGGAAAACAGTGCTAAAATATCACAGGATAATGCTCTCCAACAAGGGAGACATATAAACAGCATAATGATTTCCCACGAGTTTCCATTTTAGAAAATTGTCACTAAACCCAGGGTAAATGGTGACATATCTTCACAGAGGACACTGCAAAATCGAACACTGGCATTCTAGTTAGGTCCAAACCTACTCATCAGCCAATTATAACAGTAACTGAACATCTTTCTGAAAACCTGAACAAGACCACTGTGCTAACCTTAGGAGATCATGCCACAGGAATGCATCGCTTTCACAGATTTTTATTATTATTATTGCTGTTGTTTTTAATGAAAAAAATATTTAAAAATTAATTTATTACAATCATCTATCATACTTTCTCAAGGCTGCTGGAACGGCTGTTGGAGGGGGAGAAATGAGAGTGGGGAGCTGAGTTGCAAGGTTTTTAAGAGTCCTTATAGACTTTTCCATTCAATCGGGTTTAGTTTGAAATGCTGTACTGTTAGGGTGAAAAAGTTCATGACAGTTTTTCCTCTCTTCACAGGGAAAGATGCTTCACAATACCTAATTCAGTGGTGCAGCTAAAATGGGGGAGAAGAAAATCAATACATTCCAGCTACAGTAAGTAGGCTGGAGTGTCAGTCTCCACTGGGACCAAAACCCACATCTTTTAAAACACTTTGGAGTCTATATCCTTCTATTAACCTGCTTTTCCTGAACTGCTTTACACAATCCCATGAAATGATAAAAAGGTTACCAAAAGAACACATTAACTAAAAACCAAGTCGACGAAGGAACCAGACTTCTAAGAGCAAGCTTTCCTTTTTTTAAAGTAATAGGAGATACAATAACATTTTATATTACCCACAGTGAAGAACTATGAAGAAACTCACTCCCTTCTTCAGTGAGGATGTTGTTGTAGGTTATCAACAAGAATTACTCCTAAATAACTTGTCACTGAAGTTGTTGTAGTAAGGACTCTCCATATTTCATTACTACCAGAAACATTCACGGATGGGTGGTTTTGTAAGAACAGAAGGAGGTTATCAAACATGCTTAAAACTCTGTATAAAGAAGCATGCAAACACACACACAACGGCACAGAAGTGATGCTCCATATGAAGTACCAGCTAGCTAACAAGCCCAGGCTACGTATCAAAGGGAAGTCAATAGGAAGAGTGGAGCTTGAAAGGGAACAAGATATTGACTGTACGTATTATATGCCAAAATACTTCCAACAAAGATCGAGAAGTTACTATCTGAAAGTTAATGTAAAGTCACAAAAGGAAAAAAAAAAAAAAGGAAAAAAAAAAGTGCAGACGGGAAGTGCACCTCTGAACCTTAAGACTGGAGAATAGTAGAAAAATTCCTGCACCCTTTCAGATCAATTTGTTACACTTCCAGTCAGTTTAAAACTCACCAGATATCTCCTGACTGACAAATCCATCTATCACAGCACTCTCAAGCTACGCAGAGGATAAATGAATTAGATGGCAGGGAAGCCCAGCAGGTTAAATGACTGCTGGATCATCACTGAAAATATGTATGCAGAAATTCATGACAGTGTCTAAAAGCTATTAATGTCTTTACTTAAGCCTCACCTAACCTAACTTTAAAGCACTTTACTCATCTTGATTAAAAATACTACCAAGTAAGTTTTATGCTAGTGATTACTTCAGTTAGAATGGTAGTTAATTACACATTTACAGAGTTCCAATTAATATTTAACTACTAAGTGCAGAGCAGATTGACTTGAGGCTAAGTGTACAAATATAACCCATTTGATGTGAAAAATACAATATTGAATTTTTTTTTGGAAAACTGGGAACATAATATAGTGGGAGCAAACAGTGAATCTCTCTGCAGCAAGACAGGAGACTAGCCCTTGAAAGATTAGAAACAAAGTGCAAGAGACTACAGTTCCTTTGAAAAATAAAAATGAAAGGAAGCAGTCAATACCATTTCCTGAGACACTGCTCAAAGGATTGGAGGTTAAGACAAAGCTGGATGAGAAATGAAGAAATCAACAGAGCAAAAGGAAAAGAAGCAGAAGGGCAGGCCGAGTTAATGATATTAAAAAGTTACTAGGAAAAAGAAAGGCTTTTAAAAATAAGTAACAGGAAAAAGTAGTACAGAGAGCAAACAGATCCATTAATGATGAAGACAGATACTAAAATAAATGTTGATGTGAAAATGGCTGAATCGAAGTGTTTTTTAAAAGTCAATGGACCACTAAGACAATGGGGCAATTAACAAGTAATTAAGATCATGTCAATAATGCTGCTGACAACAAACAGGTGGAGGAATACCTTAGACAACAATATATATATATCTCAATCAGTAGATCCAGAAAATACACACCTAGGACAGTAAAAATATGAGTTAGTTATGCTTGGAAAAGTCTTCTCAAGAGTGCAGGGGAAGAAGGTTTGGAAAAAAGCAACCACATTTACAATCCACAATATAACATCAGGTAAAGCAGAAGAGGTTTAAACTTGCTTGACTGTTTTCTGATAGCTTAAAGAAACTAAATACAAATACGCTGTAATGAAAAAAAACCCCAACATTCAGGTTGCAAAATATGACACCTGGAAACTTTGGAAACCAGTAGGTTTTTCTGGTTTCTCGCAGCCAGTTGCTTCTGTCCTTCTCTGCTGATCCTTGTGCACTGAGGACTAGGTCAGAGGGGAAATAGAAGCAAAAATGTGCAACAGTATCTGATCCGGTTATTAAAGACTACCATAAATACATACTCTACTTTAAGGCAAATAAAGCTGGCACTGAAAATGTCAGTTCTAGATTTTCCAAATCTGCAAGTGTTTCTTTGGTCCTAACACTGTTCCTGTAAATATCAGGGTTTAGTGCATGTTCCTGTCTTTTTAGTATGTGATAACCTTTTCTTAGGGTTATTAAATAGGTTAATTATTAATAGGTTAATTAATATTAAATAGGGTTATCTAAATAGGATCATTTAGGTTGGAAAAGACCCTTAAGACCATCCAAGGCAACCATTAACCTAGAACTCCCAAGTCCACCACTAATCCATGTCCCTAAGCTCCACATCTACACGTCTTTTAAATATCTCCAGGGATGGTGACTCCATCACTTCCCCAGGCAGCCTGTTCCAGTGCTTGACAACTCTTTTGGTGAAGAAATTTTTCCTAATATCCAATCTAAACCTTCCCTGGCACAACTTGAGGCCATTTCCTCTTGTTCTGTCACTTGTTACTTGGGAGAAGAGACCACCACCCACCCCTCTCACTACAGCCTCCTTTCACGTAGTTGTAGAAGGTGAGAAGGTCTCCTCTCAGCCTTCTTTTCTCCAGGCTACACAACCCCAGTTCCCTCAACCGCTCCTCGTAAGACTTGGACTCCAGACCCCTCACCAGCTTTGTTGCCCTTCTCTGGACACACTCCAGCACCTCTATGTCTTTCTTGTAGTGAGGGGCCCAACACTGAACACATATTCCAGGTGGGGCATCACCAGTGCCAAGTCCAGGGGGACGATCATTTCCCTAGTCATGCTGGCCACACTATTCCTGATACAAGCCAGGATACTATTGGCTTTCTTGGCCACCAGGGCACACTGACAGTTCATATTCAGCCGGCTGTCAACCAATACCCCCAGGTCCTTCTCCACCGGGCAGCTTTCCAGCCACTCTTCCCCAAGCCTGTAGCGCCGCATGGGGTTGTTGTGACTCAAGTACAGGGCCCAGCACTTGGCCTTGTTGAACCTCATACCATTGGCCTCAGCCCATCGATCCAGCCTGTCCAGATCCTACCCTCCTCCTCAAGATCAATACTCCTGCCCAACTTGATGTTGTCTGCAAACTTACTGAGGGTGCACTTGATCCTCTTGTCCAGGTCACTGATAAAGATATTAAAGAGAACCAGCCCCAACACCGAGCCCTGGGGAACCGCACTTGTGAGTGGCTGCCAACTGGATCTAACTCTATTCACCACACTCTCTGGTCCCCACCAGCCAGCCAGCTCTTTACCCAGTGAAGAGTACACTCATCCAAGCCATGAGCAGCCAACATTGAGCCGTCAGCATTCATCACTCAGATTTAAACTCTTAATCCTCAGCATATACTTTCAGTTTTCCTTTTGTTTTGGATCCGCATCAAGGGATGTCTCTAACTGAGGTAATAAAATACACAGAGGAGTATTTGCTTGTTACAGTGACAAGTCAGCAGGATCACACAGTATTCCTCCAAAGGGTCTAAGGGAAACCATTGATGAATTTTCTGAATTAGCGCTGGTGTATACCATCTTTATGGCTGCTTTAGAACCAGAGGACTAAAAAAAGGACAAACATAATAATAATAATAATAATAATAATAATAATAATAATAATAATAATAATAATAATAATAATAATAATAATAATAATAATAGTACTGTGAGAGAACTGGGATTTATAAACTAGCATGCCCAGCCCAGGGAAATTAGCAACAACTGCAATAAGGAACAGAATTAGTGGGCACATGGATAAATACGTCTGGATGGAAAAGAATCACAGGGCTGCTGTTAAGGCAGACCCTATTTCAAAACTTACTGAGACCCCTGAAAGGATCAACAAGCACAGATAAATGTGGCCCTGTTAATACATTTCATTTCCAAAAGGCTTTTGACAAAGACCACCTCCAAAGGCTTGAAGGCAAACCTAGCAGCCACGATCCTTGCAAAGGTAAATAAGTAGTTACAAGTCCTGAAAGACAGGTTAGGAGAACACAGCCCAGAGTGACACATATCAGAAAAAAATAACAAACAATGATGGGCTTCAGACTGACCATTAGTGAATAGAGGAGTGAGATGCTGGGGGCTACAATATATCCCTCAAAAGATAAGCCTGCTATCCAGCAGCAACTAAAAAAAGGGAATAAAAAGTTTATTAGAAACTATTAGAAAAGGAATCAAGAAATCATTAGAAATTATTACAGCTTATTATCATAAAAGAGGGGCTTCAGGCAGAAGGATGGACTTATTCATGGAACAGGTAGTTGAACTGCAGGCCACAGGACATTGCGGATGCTGCAAATTTATATGTGTTTCAGGAGACACTGAATAGATTGATGGAAGAGGAATTAATTAAACTGAAAATACATGGAAATTGAGAGTGTATTAAGGGGGAATTATCACAGCATGTTGCCTGTGTTTTCCCTCATGTACCTGCTTTTGAGCACTATCAGAGGCAGGCTATCCTCCCAGAGGAACCTCTGCCCTAATCTGCACCAACTATTATTTTATGCTATGCCAGCTGAGTAACAGGGTTAATTGTACTAGTCCACAGTAGCACGTGGCTCTCCCAGAGAAGGAAGATGGAGCATGGCTGGGATATAGCCAGCTCACTCTCTCCTGCCTCCATTTCACTCATCCTTTGTGCCATTCAGGTGGTTGGAAGAGGCCGCTCCCACCTCCCGGTCCTCACCAGCAAAACCCCACGGTGAAAAGTAATTTGTCAGCTTTTGTGCACGCACAGCCCCTATACCTCCTTCCTCTCCCAGCATCAGCGAGGGTGGAGATTTGCTATGGGGACATGGGAGCTCTGTTATGCTTTGTGGAAGGATTGCTGGGGACAGAGGACCGAGCTGGAGGCTGACGTGGTGGGCAGCCAAGCCTCTCCATCTGCACACAGTGAAGAAGAAGGCGTGATGCAGGGATGATAGCCCAACACTTCTTTCTTGCTGTCAACTCTGAGAAGTTTTATTTTAGAAATATGCACATTACTTAAAGATTTGCAAAGCCAAATAATATTAGCACAAAACAAAGATGAAACAGAAAAGAATTTCTGGAACACAATAAATGTTTTAAGAAAACTTAAAACATCGCTTGGAACGAAATATTGCTTGCCTTGTTTTACTGGTATTGAATACAAATTATCTGAGAGAATATACATTTCTGAATGTAAAATAAAAGTGAAATGACTGTTATTTCAATTCACTAGAAGTTTTATGTAGACAGGTTGCAAGATATATTAAAGTAATTCACACTTTATTAAAAACACTGTTTGACAGAGAATACAGTTTTAGCTGCAGAACAGCTGCAGGGTTTGTATTTTCATGTTTAATTTCTAGACATACTAAAATATATAAATTTTTTTTTTCTCCTGTTATTGTGTCTCATTTAATAGAGGAGTTTTAAAAAAAAATTGTCACCTATTTCTGCACAGAATATGTTTACTATTTTTTCCTACACTGCCATATTTTCTTTCTACTGTATTTACCATGCTTGTAAATAGTTCTTTATAACGAGGAAGGCTATAAGCAAGCCTGAAGAAAAGGCAGCGGTTAAAGAACTAAGCTGTGTTCCATTCTTCAGAGGCAAATGCAAAAGAATGATACTTCAGCCATCAGAGAAACTGAGGAGTATCTCTGCAGCATGACTGCCTTTCTCTTGATCCCCCAAAACCCCACTCTCTGGATAACGTCACAGACTATTCTGTTAAGATGCAGATGCTGGATTGAATGTTAGATTTTTTGGTCGGATAATGTGGTTTTGGTCATATAACACAGTTCCCAGAGAACTGGAAAAGCCCAGCAAAATACTGAAACAGTAAGAACAGCTTTGAAAAAGCATTTTCACTTCCTTTTTGCTTCACGAGAAATGCCCCACAGCTCTAACGCGTTTTCCTGGGAACAAGGAAAGAGTCAGGTGGTTGATGAAGACCGAGGAAATTAGCTATGAAAACAAAGTCCTGCTTTCCACAAGAATGACAATTTCATGCAAATGTCATATCAAAAATCTAGAAATCATCCAAGGATGATTTCCTCATCAGCACTGTTTCCACAAGATACTGTAACAAAAATGCTATTCAACTATACAATAACTTTTTATTTTGTCTCCCTGCTATTTTCTTGTCAGAGATTTTGGGTCAGACTAAACTCTTGAGAAATGACTCGACATTCCCTTTGAAACTAATTAGACTAAGCAGCAGGTACCCACTCCAAAGTCCAAACAAGAGAATGTAGAAAGCACAGGGAATTCACTGCACCTAGGGTTAATGAACTCATTGTGTCATTTTTGCAGAGGTAAAGAAGGGGTAACATAGCTGACCAAATGCATTTAGATTTATATGGTTGGGGTTTTTTTTTGGGGGGGGCGGGGGTGGTGGTGGTGGTGTTAGTTTTGAGTGTTGGTGGCCCTTTCACAACTGGCTTTCTCATAGAACCACTGGTAACGGAGAAAACCCTGTTTATAAACATGCACTTTTTGAGGTCCCACTAAATTAACTTCTGTTTGTAATAATTCTTATGTTTAAAACATTTCCCTAGCCCCCATAGGACCACAAGACCCAATCAACTTAGAACAATGCGGTAAATGCTGTGCTGACAGCATTAGCCATTGATTCAAAAGCATCTGTTTTCTGAAAAACTCACCGAGGTTTGTTCTCTTTGAAAAAAAATCATAAGAAATTTCTACTCTGGATTGAAACAACAGGTTAAAGTAAAAGATTCAGTCTCTTCTTGCCTGCTTATGCTACAAAAGCAGCATAACAAATAGTTGAAAGGTAGTGACATCTAACCATATGGATATTAAAAAGGCTTAGACAGCATTTCATAAATTACACAAGCAAGTTGGAATCAATGTCAGAGAACAGAAGTTTGAAGAGATAAAGGAGGACATTTTTAACAGACACTAATATGCGTGTTTAAATTAAATTCTTGATGAATAACTAGCTACTAACTATGCTGTGAGAATATTTTGACAGGGGTCATAATTCATGGATTATTTTCATTAAAAAGGAAGACAATATAAATGACATGGAGGATAGCAGGGCAGTCATAATGGAGTAAACTATTTTATTTTCCCAAACAACATCAGGGCAGGAAGATGCTTGAGACTATTCAAAAATCAACAGTAAGCACTTCCAGCAGTAAGAGTCACTGCAGAACAGTCAGGTGGGCAAGGAAGACTTAATACGTGTTGTCAAAATATTTAACTGTTCCATATTTATCATCAAGAGGCTGAGTTTGTTAACTCTGGTACTACTTGTGGGTCCTGACAGATGGGTTGTTTCTATGTTGAAACAGATCGATCGAGGACTGCATCCCACTTCTCAGTATGACCCACCATACTACTCTTCTCTTCCAGAAATAAGACTTTAAATTATCTAAATTTTTTTGTCTTAGAACAACCATTTCTATGCTCTCTCTACTGAAACTCTCTTCTATCATATATCTACATTTCATTAAAATCTGTCAACCAATTCTGCATTAAATACGCATTCAAGTAAACTTTCAGAGAAAGCTCTTTGTCCCTCTCCACCCCCTCTCCCATTATAGGAGAGATCCAACAGCATTAAATTCTTTACTCATCAGTGAAATTAACTGTTTGCAGAATCAAGCCCAGCATACTGCACTATAATTTTGTCTTGCTAAAGAGCTGACAGTCTTCACACAAGTAGGAAAAGACATGGATAAATAAAAAATAGAGCCTAAGCGCTAAGAAGTGTGGTGTAGAGTCTATGATGCTGAATTCCGGATGCTCTTTACAGTCTTAAGTACTTGCTTGCTCACAGATTCAATCTGCAGTGGGAATTAATGTTACCAGAAGTACTAGAACTAGACAAAGTAACCCCCTTTCTCTGCAAGCATACAAACCCTTGTTTTTGTTTGCGTAGAGCTGCTAACAGAAGTTGCAAGGTTTTCCCAGTTTTTTCTTGCAAAAAAACCCAACCCCAAAGCAATCCCCAAAACCCCCTGTCCTTCCTTCTTCACTCCCGCCACCCTGGCAAAAAAAACCCTCACCTCTCTTTCAGAGAAATAAGCATGCCTTGTTACATGCTGCTCTGTAACTATAGGAGCAAATCAATAGCAGCTGAATGCCATCTGCTTCGGGCAGCAGAACAGCACCAAAAGTGTGAGCAATGCATCTTCCCTTATTGAAAGGTTATTTTATGCAAGTAAACAATTCATCGTCTTCTTGCACGCTTGATGCTCATTTACCACTTTTGATCAATAAAATATGCAAAACAACAAAAAAATTGAATCCTAAGAGTAGTTCTGATGCCAGTGTGATAGTTAATCAATATCAGGTCTCTGTTCAGTAAAGCAGGCAGTAGGGTAACTCCTTTATTGTATGAACCCAGGAAAAAGTGTGGAAATGTGTCTTGTTGCCTCTAAAATGCAGTAAGAGAGTGAGAAACACAACTTTTATCCTGCAAATTAAAAAAAAAAGGAGAATGAAATAGAGAGTATTATTTTAATTGTATTTTTTCCCTCACTATGCAAAAGGTACTTACGTCAGTTCGCCTGATCATTTCTTGCAAAGAATCTGCTGCTATGCTGTTAGAGCTATACTATCATTAACACAGATATTTGGTTAAACTGTAGCCATTATAAGACATACTTTGGAGACCAATCCACTGTTTCCTTTACTGAAACTGCTCTACCTTATTAAGTCTTGGTTTTCAATGTATTTATGTTTCAGGTGAACTCAGTTTTTCTGTTAAAAACAAACTGCTATGGGAATTTCTTTTGCACAGTGTTTCTTTTAGTCAGACCACAAACTGCCTTATTACATTAAGCCTCCTGACAATTGATTCGAGGAGAATACTTCTCTCCCAACAAAGAAAACGACATCATTTTTACAGATATTGCAGGAAAAAACCTCCAAACTAAACAGTTTCCCAAAATAACACAAAACACTTGAAATAACAGTTGCTACTCACAAAGGCTCTCTACTCTAGTGAGCTACATATCTTAATATTAAAAAAAATACTCTCATTTGAACAGCAATTTTGCAGATTATATCGCAAAGAAAAAGCCACAAATTTAATTGCACACTGTGTTCTGATCTGCCCTTAATACTGAATTTTCTTCATTGTTTTTTCCTGCTTGTATCTAGAAATACAATTATTAATGCGTGTGGCCTTTAGTCACTTTTGGTTATTTGAACTGAAAAAAAAAGCTTGGTACACGTCTGCAAAGAATACCTTAGGCAGGGCTTCCATTTAACAGGGCTACCAGTACAGGCTTAAAAAAAAATAATACTGTTTTTCTCTATATTTGCAATTCAAAGACACTTCCCAATGTACTGCTCATGGACAGAAAAGATTTATTAAAGTGAAACCAAGCAATACTGAATAAAAAATAATTCCATGATCAGATTAGAACCAAACACTAACTTGCACAGCAGCTCTTATACACAGGAGAGACAGAAAATCTCTTGTTCTCTGTTCAGTTCTCTTAATTCTTGCAAAAACAAGACAACTGGAAGAACATATCTATAATAAATCAACTTGTATAGAATTTTTAAGGTAATTACTAGTAATTAACAATGCACACATTTGAACATATGAAAAAAGTTCTTCTGACCAACCAATGAAACTTATTAAATGTAAGATAGGTTTGGGGTTTATTTAAATCTGTGAATTAGACACAGATTTGTATGCAACAGTTCAAAATTCTTTTTTATAACCTTATAAGACCCTAAACGTTTGTAGTTATGATAGACAGCTGCCCCTTCTACATAACAAAGCTTGGATCATGCTCCTTCTGCATGCCTTCTTCAAAAATGCTTAAGAGGTTATATGAACTCCAATATACGGTTTGATCACATTTCTAGAAGCCAAAACAATTTTGATCAAATTAATAATACAGAACATAGTAGTGAAAGTGCAGTAGCTTTGAGTCAATGACCCAACTAGCAGCAAGGGTATAATTTAAAGTCAGAAATTTCCAGTGCATGCACCGTTAGCCACAGTGAACCTGTTACTGCTCTAAAGGGAATTGTTTGCCTCTTATTAGATTTTCTACAGCACAGCCATAAGTGATAAATGTACTGCTGTACTCACTGTCAAGTTAATCAATGCTGCCAAAGTTTTGTTGACCTAACAGTAATCCATAAAGTGAGCGGCATTTTCTCTATCCCTATGACATCTCGGTCCTCAGTGGGGATACAAATCTTACAACAGCTTCTTAAAAAAAAAAAGAAAAAGCAAAGCAAAGCAAAGCAGTGGGGAAAAAGATATTTTCAAAATTCTGTCTTTAAATTAGCAGACTGTGAGAATTCCTTGCCTCTCTGACAAATTGCTTAGAAATGAAGGCCACACAATGGATTCCGTTTGATGGTTAAAATGCTAGCAAATGGATAACCTCCCAGCAGATGAAGCTTTGCCTACTCAGAAGCAGGTGAAAAACAGCTTCAGCAGTCTTCCAAGCAAACAGTTGTGAACACAATTTACTTATGACTATAGATTAGTGCACTGGTTCAAACAGAGCATGGTGCAGCAATTCTGAAGACAGTAATATGAAAACAATAATAAAAAATCACCACCCATAAAACTGGTCTATTGCTGCGTCTGGCTGTGATTCACAGTCCATGAGAGGCATCACCACTGAAAAGAAGAAAAAGTCAGGAAACAATCTGTGGTAGAACAAGCTACTCTATAAACAAACTGCTGCCATGCTCTCACAAGCAATTATAGACATATGAAATATGAATTGCCATTGATTTTTCTTCTAGAGGTCACTCTGCTCCATGTTTTACGCACTCTAGGCATTTATTTGGGTGGCAAACTGACAAGTTTTTACAGAATTAACGGAGCTCAATCGCAGGTACTTCATTATGGTTCTGTTCCTTGACACTTGTACCTCCCAAAACTCACTAGCAAGGGAGTCCATGATAAAGGTGAGGAACAATGCAATTATGTGTGAAAAGAGACCATCCTAACTTGGTCAGTGAATGCTTATTTACTTCTTCTGTGCTGATGACAGACAAGCAGCATCAGTCAGAAGGCTGCATTTATCACAGCATAGCAATTCTGCAGATAATGTTCTGAGATGGCTAAAACTCTCCACATTCTTATTACTGAAAGAGGGATGACTTCTATGGAAAGGAGAAACAAGACTGCAAGTTAGCTCCCTAACAGAAGTAACATAGCTATCTGGATTTCTGTTAAAAATTATTGTAACATTAAAATACTGCAAGAATGCCAAACTGCTCTCGATTTGATGTTATCTTCACACTTAACAGTTGCTTGATGTTCCTTACTCAGCAACTAGAGAACTACTTAATTTTGACCAGTGAAGTCCACAAATGAGGCTGAAATTGTGAATCACGAATTCACGAATCATGAATTCATGAATCATATATTCCGGCATTTTTAGACAGCAATCTTCTTTACTTCTATTATTCATTTTTTGGCACAAATGTTTGGTCTATGGCTTTCCCATCCAAGAGGAATTTGCAAAAAGGCTGTGTTGCACCCTTCCTTCCCAGTGGTTATTCTGTCCCCAAAGGCTCTGGTTTACCCTACAAGTAAGCCTTTGCATCTGAAGCTAAGGTTAAATTGTTATTTTAAGTAACATCTCTTGGTGCCTCAATGAATGGACAGAACAGTACTACAATACTGTGGTATGGAGAGCTTAATCAGATGCTAGACTCCATGATAAACAAATAAAAGAGACCATGTCAGTGCAGGTATGTCTGGGAAAGTGGTGTTCCAAAATCAAAGCAAATGTGAATATAGTATAAGGGTTCAGAAAGGATTTACAACAGAACTGAAGTCTACAAAAAAGCCTTGCATCCTCTGTTGACTGGACAAAGAGGTGACCTTCAACACACGATCATCAGAAGACAACACTAAGACTGATATGTAGATTGAATAAACCAGTCAGGGGACAAAATGAAATTTCAGGGAAACAAATGGGGAAAAGTGGGAAGATGGGTAGTGACATATGTTGAAAGAATCTGCTGTAGATATAAAAATGGTAACATGGCAGTTGACATAACGTATAGATATAAAAATGGTAACATGCTGGTTATAACTGGTAAATATACTGCAGGGAAAAAAAGACAGAATCCACACATTAACAAACACAGTTTCTCCACCTGTCCCATATCTCAGTGTAAATCCATGGTTCAATGGTGGACTTCCCCCTGAATTCTTTGGTGAACTTCACCACTTTGTAAAATTGGGCAGAAATAATTGACCAAAAGGCTGGCTGCTAGACCTTTTCACTGAAATGCTGCCTGTGCTTTTACATTAATATTGCTGTTCCTGAATATCTGCATTGGACCACAGTTATCAACAGCCTTCTGCATTATTAGAGGACAAATTAATCACAAAACCCACTAACCTTTATTTCCAATATTACAAAAAGACCCCAATATCCTACCGTAACTTACTCTTTGCAGTACATGTCCTCATCGTTCCAGCACTTAAAGTTGGATAACTAATTACGGTCACACAATTAAGTTTGCCTGAATTTGGCTAATTATTAAAAAAATCCCCTTGTAAAGCAGGTAAGTACTATCGCATGGTATATAAATACATCATTACAAAAAAGCAAACTGCTTCATAATCCTGAAGTTATACAACTGCTGCTGTTCAAAACTAATAGCATGTATCACTGCATGACCTTGACTGAGTCCAAATACACAGAGAAACATCTGATGGGATAATGTAGAGACAGCTGCTTAAATGCTGCTGGCTGAAAGACTGGTTGAATCCTGTGCATGGTCTTTGCTCCTCTGTAATCTCCCATGGCTTCATGAGTGCTTTTGAAATGTTACATTAGGAATCTTCCCCACTGAACCAGGTGTGACAGCTGGATCCCATGCTGAAAAGGGCACTTGGAGATCTGGATGCCCTGACATCTGGAGAAACTGGGAGAGGTTTCACTCATCTGAATTCCTCATGATTTCTTGGCGACATTCTGAACATTTTCCAGAAGCCAACATTACAGGGAAGCTGCTCAGCAAACCAGTTACTCAGAATACAACTGTGATCTAGTGACTTGCCAGCAAGGATACAAAGAAAAATACTGTAAATGACCTGTGTTCAAAGTGCTACCCCTGTTGCAGCATGTCTGTTACCATCAGTTCAGGAGTTGATATGACACCACATATCACAGTTATGAATGCTGTATTTCCTTACTGATGATGATATTCTGGAAATAAAAAATAAGACGCTCAAAAAATGGAGGATGAACTCCCCCAGTCAGATACACACAACTGGAATGACATTTTCTCAGAACGTTTTATTGGGAAAGTTATCACTGACCTTTTCACTTTCCTAGAATAGACATACCCAGTGGGTTGCAACAGCATAAGAAATAAGATTTTCACCCAACCATTTTACAACTGTAATTCTACAAAAGCAGGCTCCAGCCACATTGCTGCTGTAAAGGCCAGCGATGCACCACATAAACTGCTGTTCTAAGGGAGCAGTTTTAAAAGCTGTGGCAGCTGGTATAGTTGTGCTGTCAGTTTACGCGAGTGATGTCAACACACACCACAGTGATACAACTTGCCTAGCCAAGGTAGTTCTGTAAAAACTGACTTAGAAATTAGCCTGTTAAGTGTGTAACAGGCTATGTGTATCCTCCTGCCTTCTCGATGGAGTATATTACTCCAAAAGCCTTATATACACAACAAATACCAACAACTGAACCAACATGCAGTATTTTCTTTGAACATATTAATCTTGAAAGCCTATAAATTTATTTCAATATCTAAGGTGACAGAGACGCTTTCTCCTCATGCTGATGCACTCATTTTCAAAAGGCAAAAGGCTGGCACTTAAGGGGAGCATCCACGTGGTTTTTCTGCAGTTTTTCATTAAGGAAAGTATTCAAAGGACCCACATGCAGAATGATGCTTACACCATGTAAGTGGTCAATACCACCTGGCATGCACAGACAGCAGGAAGAAAGGAACACCCATCAAAAATGCCGAGATACATATCATTAGGGACACGCACCTGTATTAAAGAGGAATCAAAATCCAATGTGCTAGGCTTGAGTCTCTACTAAATGCAGGGGTTTCTGGTTATTAACATAAGCAAACCACACTTAGAGGTTACCATGTCTACTAGACAGTAACAAACACAAGTGCTGTAGTATAATCAGGGCTTTCTTGAGCTTTAGGAGCAATTGGAGTAAATCTTGTGATGGGCTCTGAATTGTAGCATCTGTGATTTTCCCATGTCTGTGATTTCCTGCAGCATGTTGAAGGAGAAATGTATGTAGCAAAGGTGTTAAATACAATTTGACACTCCTGTAACAGAGGTCTTTAGAAGAAACAGCTTTTAGTGCTTTTGCTGTGAAGAGAAACAAACAAGACTAATTTCTGTGCCACAGATAAAATTTTCCTTTGTGCTTAGTGGTTACTCAACTCTATTTTGTTGTATCAGTGCTTCTTGTTGTTTTATGTAAAATTTGCATTCATTGATAACATTGGTTTACTCTGACTGTTATACTGAGCTTTCAACTAATTGCTCTCAATTAATCTGTTCCACTCTTTGATAGCTTATTTATCAGATTGGGAAAGATAGATTTAATGGTGCTTGCTGGAAACAAGTTCTTTAATTGGAAATACCAGAGTGTTTAGCTCACTCCGTGCTCTAGCAATTAAGGACAATTTGGAAAAGCGTTTTTCCCCCTACTATTGTCTCCTTGATTAGATATCCAAAGAAGCAGACAAAACAAATGACAATACCACCTAGCAATATTGGTTCAAATAAAAGCCCAGCAGCCAAATTACTTACTATGAGAAATGTGAACCATTCCCATCAATTCCAATGCTGTGTTACATTCATTTTGCTGTATCTTTGCCTCCCAAGTAGGTAAATGGCAAAATTTCTTTCAAAATGCATAGCTCTATGCCTGCCTCTATACAATTATCCCTTTCCACAAATAAGCCAAATCAACAGAAGAAATTATTTTTCCTGATTAAGCTCCCACATTTCTCTTGGGATGAAACAAAACAAACAATTAATCTTTCCTTATTTGTTCTCAGAAGAACCTGCATCCCTTGAATGTACGATAACCAGGGTACCTGTGGCAGGCAGTCGGCAGCAATTAGGCTTGTGCTGAAAATGAATGGACTAGAGTCAGAATGCCTAATCTGCTGAGAGTTTCTACAGGAGGGCAAGGTTAGACCAGGAAAATTCCCTTGCTGTGGAAATACTGTTAAAAATTACGACTTGACTTCAGCATAATTAACAAGGTTTGGGAATTTATATGAACTGAGTAATTGAAAAGAATTAGCAAGAGATATATACATTAATCTTCACCAGTTACAATGTGCCTAAAGAAATTAAAGGTTCTACTTCTACTTCACGCTTTGTTTCGGCAAACTTTTTTCATCTACAGATAAAAAGTATATTAGATAAAGACAACAATAGCTGTGAGAAATTAAAAAGAAGATACTGCATCACAAAACTCAATTTTTGTATCAATACTTCCTGAAAATTTTCTTATATATAATTCATATTATTTATCATAAGAAACTCCATGAAAGTTTCTTATTTCAATGTCCATGTTTTTAAAGTCAATAGGAAACATCCATATCAGAATTATAAATTTAGGCATCATTGAGTAATGCATATTTGTTTGTAAATGTACAGGCACTTAAATTCAGGTTTGTCTCAGTCAAGACATTCTACAATCAACACTTTCAGTAAAATGAGCTTTTTTACACTTAACTAAATCTGTGTTATATTTGGATTACAGAGACAATAAACTGGTGAAAAGAAAAATAAAGGCAAGCAATGCTGTTGTGTGTGGAGGTAGACAATGTTAGCAGAAGATAACAAGCATTTGTTATTCTCCTAGGCTACCCATGAGCACAGGACCTTTTCATCTTAGTTCACTCTGAAATCGTTCAACATATCCTTCAGAAAGGAGACGTGCAAGATAGCATAAAAGCCAAGAAGAGGGAACACACACAAGGGAATTCTATCTCATGCAGGAGAGTCCAATTTACTGCAGGACCAAAGGAGAAGGCTCACTGACCACCTTCCCACAGCCTATCTGAGAAAGACTAGTCGTCTCCTGCTCTGCTCACCTCTTCTAGCTACTGATGCACTAGCTCTTACTTCTTGCTTAAGCAGCCCTTCTTGCAAAGAATTTTTCTGTTTCTGTTCTCTTTCCTTGTAATATGTCTAAAGCAGAAGCTCAAGAAATTACTGCTTATTTAATTCAGTAACCTTCCAGTAAAATCCTGTGTTTAGTTCCACATTTTTTGTTGTTTTTTTTTGTTTGTTTGTTTTTCCTTCAGAATGGTCTATGCTAAATGATACACACAATGTTAGACAAAAACATTGATGTTATTACAGCACACTTCGAAGTGAAGAATTGTCAGGTTAAACGTATCAAATTCTAATTCAGCTTCCTTATCTGTAAGGATTTATTTAATGTTGCTTATATATATATCTTATGATCCCATACTAGTTTCCCCCCCAAATCAGTTCTTCATCCAAAGCACAGAATGGATGGCATTCAGTTATCCAGCACATATTTAATATTTCATTTCCTTCCTCTGACCTTCAAACATGGCCTGTGTCTTATGTGGAAATTCAAATCCTGCTATAAAGACAGAATTGTTCACTTCTTCATGACCTTTTCTCCTTAACCCTCATGTGCAGTTTATAAATGCGTAAAGAATATTAATGATTGGTCTTCAGTCACACAAAGAGCGTAGGCAAAAGAATATTATCAGATTGCATAAAGGCAATGATTTGGCAGACCTAGGTCTACACTACATGCTAATTGAGTGCTATACAGTACTGAACAACCATGACAGAACATAGTGTGTTCCACTACACATGCAATAATAAAATACTCTTGCACTATAAAATAAGTTTTTCCCTTAATTGGCAATTCATTAAGTATCTTTACAGAATAATTTTGAAGAAAAAGCCCTTCAGATTTAACTTGCCTTGAGAGTCCAATTTAAAAATAGTCATTTGTACATCAAAAATAAGAATTAGCTTATGTAAAACAACACACAAAGTAGGAAATGAAAATGTGTTTAAAATGCTGTAGGTTGATTAAAAAGATTGGGGAAATTGAGTCTTTCTACCATAATTCAGGTGGTGCTAATGAAGACTGTCTGCAGGAATTACAGTGCTCTCCTTCCTTTCTTTACTACAATGGACAAAAATTATTTTACTTTCCCCCCATCCCCAAAGAAGCTCAAGCTTGATACAGATGCAATTCTATTAAATATTCATTAAGGAAAAAGAAAATGAAATGCCTACCTGTTAAACGAGGAGTTGCCTTCGGGATAAGGAAGGTCACCATTTTTTCTTTCATCATGGCTAAATGAAATAAGTGTCTCACAATTTGAATTGCTCTAGAAGGAATCATGGCTATTAGAACAATTGCCCATCAGCAGACTATAGTGACTATAGCAGTGCGCCGGCACTTGAGTTTTAATATCCCTAGTTCTGCTTTAACAGGCTGTAACATCTTAGGCAAAGAACTTAATTTCTTTCTCCCTCCTCAAAAATATCTTACAGTTATTCTGAGCATATGCAGCTCATGATATGGACCATTTCTCACTGTATATAAATGCACAATTAGTACAGTTTGATGTTCATCTTAACTTGGGCAAAAATATGTGATACAATAGCATTATGATATATCATATAATGAAAAGGGAATGAGCACTGAGACATGGTTTCCAAACCTGTCATGACTTCTAATGTAAATTCTGCTTTTAACTGAGTAAAATTTATTTTGATTACCTCTAATGTGCAAGAGTGAAATGAGAAGTTCATGCAGCATAATTCTATAGAGCAAACCCAAACAGATTATTGAAGACAAAGGAAAAACTACGAATCATAAACCACAACAAAGCACCACTCGAGAAGCAAAAAATGTAACTCCTAAAACATAAACTAGGTAATTTTCCTAAGCACACTTCAAAAATGTTTGGAATATTTCTGCAGAAAACACCTCTGCAAACAGACACTCTTAATAAATGGCTCTCCTCTAAATTATCTACAGAATTATTTTGCTTTCCCATTTTCTCTTGCTTTCACCTCCTCTTAACAAGTATGCAATCCTGCATGTGTCAAGCATGCTTCTTTAAAATCCACAGCCATCTAAAACCAGCTATGTATCTATACCACCAAAGAAACATGTATGCACAACAGAATCTTAAGAGAGCTGGTCGCAGCAATGATGGATTTAAGTTATTAACCGATCAAAAAAAGATGGATGGTGGTCTGCTTTTCTTAATCTACATCATCATCTAGATCTATTTAAAGATATGTGGTACACTAACAAACTTAGTTAAGGTTTCGATAAAATCAGTAGAATAATCTGCCCTGTTACATTGAGACTGTATCGATCAATAAAATCACTTGTACTAGGAAAGTACTGTTAAGTACTGACAATCCCAGCCATTAATATTATTTAACACTCTGCTCACAATCTTTAATGAGGACAAAGAACATTTTGCCTTTTTATACTTACCATACCATTGCTTTTAGAGCTTCTTACAGGTACAGTTCAACCTTGATTACTGCAGAGTAAATGGAGTTAGAGAAGGAAGACACTGAATAATTTTGGATAATGGAGAGAATTTTCAGTGTGACTAATAGATGTGAGTGACTCAACAGACTTTCCAGCAAAGCATCAGTTAAATCTTATTTCAACAAATCCAACTTTTACTTGCAACTGTCTAACACTAGAGTCATTCTTCCTAATATATTCACCTGTATCTAAAACAAAACTGGTTTCCAGAAACAGCAATCAGGAAGATAGGCATCTGTTCTGGACCTGATGGAAATTTATTTTTTCTGCAAATATACCAATTTGGTCTTAAATCACTCAGAAATAGATCCCAACAGTGAATGTGTGCATAGGACAAAGGGAAGGATCGCCTCTGCAGAAATCTTTGTGGTGGTTAATGAACGACAGAAGGAAGTCAAGGTAAATTCTATCCAGCTCCTGCTCTCAGGCATGGGGAATGGCTGAAAAGAAGCCTAGTGGGAAGAAACCCACAGGTTTTTACATGCACGGGATATGGCGGAGAAGAACAAAAATAGGCCCACATTTCGCACACAAGTTTTATAGCTTAAAATTTCTTCCTCTGAGTTCAGCTGTTAAATATACAGCCAATTACCTTCCATGTGTAAAGCATTTGGCCTTAAAAGGCATTAGCCTTTACAAGCGGCTTTGCACAGTGGCATCTGACCTGTATACCTCTTCATTATATCAATATGATTCAACCATGTCATATAATTCAATCTTTTTTCTTTTAAGAGTAGTGTTTGTGATACATACAGGGCTCAGTTAATAAAAACACATTAATGTTTGATCAAATCTAGTAACAAGCTGAAACACAAGCATGTGTTTAATTACTTTAAGGACTATATAAGAAAAGTCATAATGGTTCAGACCGAAGGTCTATTTAGCACTGTATCCTAACTCCAAAAATGGCTATAAATGGATATCAAGGAAGAGTCTAAATGAGCCTGACTAACATATGAGACATTTTCCTTCAATATTCTAACAGCCTCGAAAGTAATTTCCAGCTTGAGAACCTTCTGTGTTTGATATAAGCTGCTCTTCCATGAACTTTTCCAGTCTTCCCCTGAAACAATTTAAAATTTTGCATTGACAATACCTTTTGGCAAAGACACACAGGTATACAGGAATAATGAAATGCTTGATACAGAATGCATTTCTGAGAAAATAAAGGAAGAACAATTGTAATGAATATTAACATTGACAGAGTGGATAAACGTGATGAATGTGAACCGCACAGAAAGAAAATTTGAATAGCTGAACGATCATTGAATAGTTCTAAGATCATTTTGCCATTACATTTCCAGAATTAAATAGTAACCAACTTGATTTATTTTTATTGGGCAAAAGCAAACGAATGTCTCACAGAAGTGCACATACCACACACAGAGATCTCAATATTTCTAAACAGCTCCAAGAGCACTAGTTCAAAAAAGTCTACCACTACAGACATTATTTTTTTTTCTTCTTTAATACTGATACATGTCAAGAACTCTTCCATTTAGAAAGCACTTATAGATTGCTTCTGATCCTAGAGAACTATGTCAGCTTCAACCATCACACAAACCAAGATCTCCCTGTCTTTATATGAAATCCTAGCTTTCATTCTGCCTAGCAGAGATCAGGCTGACTTTTATGTACTACCATGGGACATTTTTTCCTCCACTTCACAAAGAGAAAACAGTGAAAAATCCCTTGCATCACCAAGGATTTGTTTTCCCCACTTTCTGATCCTATTCCAGCCAAGACAGCTCTGAAGCAGTATTTCAGCTACAGTTACAGATGAGGAGTATTCGGCAACTGAAAGGCAAAGCTCTAGCCAATGCACAATGTGGAGTACTTGCAGACTGGCATCAGGAGTCTAGATGGCTTTTCTTAGAGCAGAGACCTCTCCAGTCTTCTGGATGGACAAGGTTATAAATGACTGAGTTCTCATTCCTCGTTGATAGAATAGCAAGAGGCCAACAGAAATTGAATCAGCTAAGCAGTGAAGAACTAATGAAACTTCCCACTAGGTGATGGAAAACTCTTTTTCTTCACAATTAGGTAAAAAACCCTGAGAAATCAAATTATCTCACTCCCCAGGATGATAGCAAAAAGGGGCAATGACTGACACTCAAAGAAAGCAGAAGATCCTTACCCTCAGCTGCAATATGAAACCCTGTTATTATCTCTGAAATGCTCTGCAGCAGTTTCAAAATCAACAAAAAGATCCTTTCAGTATTTTAATTTTTTTAGTTGAATCTAAAACTTTTATGAAGCAACAGCACACAACTAGGTCAACTTAGAAGAAAATATAGTGCAAAAGCTTTAGAATACAATTTAGACTGATGATGAAAATCAGAGGGTTATTTTCTGGGACTAGGGAAGGTTATTTAATCCTTCCATCCAGATTTAGTGATTTGTTCATGCCCAGTCAGAAAAGGCTATTTATTTATTTAAACTCTACACAAGGAATTTAGTATCAACACTTACTGAAGTAATTAAATAAAATCATCATGGCCCACAAAGAAACACCTTGGGCCAAATTTTCTGTAAGATAGTTTTCCTTCTGCGGTCACTAACAGCAGAAATAGCTCATAAGTCTTTTTTTGCAGTTCCTGTTGAACCGTTCCCCCAAAAAAGAGTAAAAAAATGCAATATAATAATGGGTGATTTTATATTTCTGATGAACTTACTCATAAAGCAACTACAGATTATTCATCACTCCATCCACTGTTTTCCTAACTCCACCCTGCTGGAAACTAAGCTAAAGAGTACAGGATTGGATTCTACTTTCTTAAGAGCAAAATCATAACAGATATGGTATTATTTACCTTTTTCAGGAAGGATTGGTAGTTAAAACATTTTTAAAGAGAAATGCATTTTGAAGAATACTGAAATATAGGTCAAAGTGTTGCTCAGATCTCCAGATTATTTCCTTAAATGGAAAACAAATCTCTAGTCCAGTTTCATAAACTCCATAATTCATTTTGAAGATTTGGATTCCTGAAATTGCTGGAATGTTGAAGTTCATCAAGTCTTCAAGCCTCACAGCCAAGCAGCACTTTAACCAATCTTATCTCCAGGAATCAGGACTGTTCTCTTTGTAAAAAGTTCAAGAGTAAATAAAAGGCAAGTATGTTTTCTTGACCTCAGCTGAGAGAGAAATATTAGCTCTACATATTAACTCTGGTTAGAGACAAACGTACATATAGACCCTACCTACATACAGAGCAGTTCAGAAGGTTTAGAGCCCTCTGTTTTATATTAGAGTCTTGCCAGTCACAAGAAGAATTTCTTCAGGTCACCCAGACCACAAGAAACAAGTTAGTATCCTGAAGCTCATCAAAAATATGGGCCTCCTCCAAAATCTCTCCCCATAACCAAATCATTTCAGTGAAGACTAGCAGCAGCTACACAGTCTCATGCTGAGGTCTGGGTGCCACTTCACAGTGAATTCTGTTAACGATGCCTGTTATCTTGTTGGACTGATGATATCAGCAAATGATGAGATTTCTTCTACCCAAGGGGGTTAGAAAATATCTATTCCATTGAACTTTAAAAGGCAGACCTGTCAAAGGGCAAGTCCCTGGGGCAGAGAGACTGGATGGCAATAACATCCAGTGTCAGCTTCCTGGGACAAGGATATGACCTAACTCCAAATCACTAGAGAGCAAGTGGCTAGATCAAATTCTTCCCCATTAACAATTCTCTGGAAATAAGCTCCATAAAAACTGCTCCTCCAAGAGTACATAATATAAAATCTATTTGTAACAAATACTGATCCGATTGACAACGCAGATGCAGCTGCTTCGATAACCAATTAGATACAGTCCCTCAGTGCTGCCCTTAGGAATCCCAATAATGTCTTCTATTTCCAAAATAAAACCCCAACTATCTGTTCAGTTGGTCCATCCACAAGATGACTTACTGAACTCACACACAACAATAACTGTGCAAAAGGGAGAATTTCAAGTGACCTGTATCTCCTTTAGCTACACTTTCAAAGCAGACCATATTTCTGTATTGCTTTGTAAAAAGTGGTCAGTCCAAGATTATACAATGGATTAAAAAAACCAAAAACCATCACCCAGAAGCTACAATGCTAATTAACAGTCTGCCCTATCATCTTCCACACTTACCTTTGCCTTCTGGTATTTTTGAGCAAACATATTTCTCCAGGCTCACAAACATACTATCAGGAGTCACAGACTTTCAACACAGGTCCACTTGGCAGCCCTTTTCCCAGTAGAGGCTCCCTGCACAACTAGCTACCTCAAATCTGTATCCTCCACCTTTCCTCAACACCAAATGCTTCAGGAAACATATCAAGAGAAGACATTTTGTAACCATAAACAAATCATAGCTAAGTTCAAATCTTGGTGCAATCTAATACTACTACCAGAGAGATTTGTGTCAGCAATAGCGTAATCCAATGATTTTATTTCACAAATTTTAAATCAAAACCACCTGGATTCTCACCTCTGCTGTATTACAAGCTGCAAGCTCAGATATACAAATAAGTAACTATTAAGTCAGAATTTATATCACACACTAATTGATTTACGGTTAACTCTTAGCTGATAGCCACCACAAGGTAATCAGAGCTGGTTTAGTCCTCTTCCACTGTCAGTAACAGGCATTTTCTTATTTAGCAGAGACTAAACCAGCTCAACTTAAGTCCTGTGTGCTGTAGGTTAGTACCATGCACAGAGAAAGTTACCACGGATCAGCAGAGGAGCAACAGCCTATTGCTTCATGCTCATTTGCTTGAAAGTTTGGGGCCACACTCTGTCATTTGCTTATCTCTGCATCTGTTTCCTCATTAATAAATTAAACATATTCCTTCTTTCCTCTTGTCAGTCAGTTGACTGTTCTCAGTATTCACAAGGGCTCTGTATTATTATTATCCTTATAATTATATATGCAGTTAAATTACTACACATATTAGTGCTTACTAGTGAATTGTTCCACAGTATTAAAAATGAAACTTGTAAATTCCATCCAAACTTGTATAATATGAAAGTCAATTAAAAATAATTTTTTTTTCACAATCCCATGAAAATTATATATAACACATGAAAATGTCTTATAACAAGAAAAAATTCCCACTCAACCTTTCAAAACCAAGAGAAAAATAAGCCATCTGATGAACATTAGCTGACGGTGGATACTGATAAATTTAAGAAAATGGCTATTTGTATCTCTCAATTTAGTAATCCTGGGTTTATTCATAATTTTGCTATTCTTCAGAAAGATATAATGAAATGTTTCTGAGCTCCTGCCCATCCACTCCAAGAAACAACCAACCTGTGTTGAAAGTATTCAAGAGGGCAGTTTCATCATGAAAAGGTCACAAAGCTGTAACAAGGTACTGGCAACTGCAGCACCTTCTGGCTCAGAGAGAGGAATTTCTTGCTTTTTTTACTACTTGATACAGACCGATTCTACTATTCTTGTTTCATATCATTATTTTTATCTGCATTTAACTATAGAAGACTACTTAATTAAAAATATACTCAGAAGCCAATATGATTAGACCATGTCAGATAGAGGTCTGTATTTGACTGCTATCTGCATGGCATATTACTTCTTGCCTGTACAGGTTCTCAAGATGCAAAGTGCAATAATGATAAATGAATATATATATTGCATAAAACAAATTATTTGAATGTAGCATCTAAGTAAATGCTCAATCTCTGCCTGAGATTCTGGCTGGTTTTGAAAAAAAAAAACAAAACAAACCAAAACAGTTAATGACTACCATGCCTCCATAATAGCTTACCAGCCGCATAAATGGCTGGCTATTAGTACCACCACTGACTATTGATGGTAGTAGTCAAACCGCTCTTGCAGATTAACTCTTATTAGTACCACCTGAAAATGTCTGCAATGTTTTTTATACATGGTGTTAAATTAAAAACTGATCATGTCTTCTGCGATTGGAGCATGTACCTATATTGTGTCTTGGAAAATGCCTGGCACTATTAACAACCTTCTGATAACTGAAGTGCCTTAATATGAACTTTTCATTGCCCCAAATCAGGCTCTTGTTACTTTAAAAGTTAAAATTTCATGTATTATTAGTTCTGCTGTCAGCAGAAACAGAAATTAATGACTTTGATAAGAATATTAATGATTTTTGTTCTTGTTTTAATTTAGTATGCACATTAGTATGGCTATAACTTAGAGGCTTGTCATGTTTTAATCAGATGACATCCAGCAGTCCTTTCCAACCTAAACCACTTCATGTTCCTGTAATAGCCAATGGTGAGAGAAGAAGGGAAAAGTTAATTAAATGTACAAGAACAAGAGTTGACTAACTCTTCCAGCAGGGGGAGATGTTCTTTTAAAGTTTATCACTAATTAAAAACTGCTAATCAATTTACCCCTGTATATTTTTAACAAAATCAACCTTATATGAGAAATCATTACATGTGCCTTATTCGCAATATTCTCCAAAAGACAGTTGCATGAATATCAGAAAAAAATACAAAATTCACAGCACATGGCTGTAAGAGAAAAACATACCAATGACGGAGCAAGCTGTGCTGAAAGGCACCAAAACCTAAAAGGCCTTATTCCTTTTCAAAATCAAAGTCTCTCCAACAGCAATGTTTTTTTCACCCACACAATACATGTAACTTTTAGATGCCAAAGATGCTATAAATATCATAAAACAAGAAGGTAAAAAGGATTAAATTTTTAAATTTAGCAATAGCAAATAAATATTTTAAATAAAAAATTACCTATGTTTCCTGAAATGCTTCCTGTATCTCAGAACAAAATCTGAGCTGTGTTTTTCTCCTTATTTCCAAATTTATTTCTAAAAGTTTAATGTCAGAAGTAATACCATCTCATGACACACTGTAATTACATTCTTCTCCTTAAGCAGTTTTCTTTTACAAACTCCTGAAGAGTGCAGGTTACCATCTATTTTCTATGAATGCAGCTCACTGCTCACTACGTTGCAGTTCACCATTCCTCCAGTTGTGCCACTGCAACTGTGGATGACGACGTCAATCAGATCTCTGAAACTTTTACTATTTTCATTACTCTGATCTGAGTAAAAATAGAATACTCTCACTCCTGCCTTCCTCCCAAAACAATGACTCAGATAATTTCTTAGATTCCCTTCAATGAAACAGCACTTGCATCAGTACTGCTGAAGGTGCAGTGAACTGGGAACATGTCTAGAGGAACACCTCAGTCTGACTTTGTCACCAGAGAAGTGGCTGTGAAAGTACACCACAGGGTGTTTTTAAAGTAATCGTGGTGAGAATGAAAATTCTGTTTATTAAAGAAGGCTGGGTTTTATAACTGGTATATTTAGATGTCATAGAATCATAGAATCATAGAATCATAGAATCAGTGAGGTTGGAAGGGACCTTTAAGATCATCAAGTCCAACCATTAACCTACCCTGATAAAAACACCACCACTCCTAAACCATGTCCCTAAGCACCTCATCTACCCTTAAACACCTCCAGGGATGGTGAATCCACCACCTCTCTGGGCAGCTTATTCCAATGTTTAATAACCCTTTCAGTGAAAAAATGCTTCCTAATATCCAATCTAAACCTGTCCTGACATAACTTGAACCCATTTCCTCTTGTCCTATCACTTGTCGCCAGGGAGAAGAGGTCAGCTCCCATCTCTCTAAAACCTCCTTTCAGGTAGTTGTAGAGGGTGATAAGGTCTCCCCTCAGCCTCCTCTTCTCCAGGCTAAACAACCCCAGATCCCTCAGTCGTTCCTCATAAGGTTTGTCCTCCAGACCCTTCACCAGCTTTGTAGCCCTTCTCTGGACACGCTCCAACACCTCAATGTCCTTCTTGTAGTGAGGGGCCCAAAACTGAACACAGTACTCGAGGTGAGGCCTCACCAGTGCCGAGTACAGGGGGATGATTACTTCCCTAGTCCGGCTCACCACACTATTCCTGATGCAGGCCAGGATGGTGTTGGCCTTCTTGGCTGCCTGGGCACACTGCTGGCTCATGCTCAGCCGGCTGTCCACCAACACCCCCAGGTCCTTTTCTGCCAGGCAGCTTTCGAGCCACTCCGCCCCCAGTCTGTAGCACTGCATGGGGTTGTTGTGACCCAAGTGCAGGACCCGACACTTGGCCTTGTTGAGGCCAAGTGTCTGTATGTCTCAGTCATTCCTGAAAACTCCTTTTACAGTCTGTAGTAAAATCAGACTAAATTGTACCAAATAGGTACAATCTGGGACTTTAAATGCAGGTTTCCAAACCAACTGAGTGGCCTTGGGCAACCTGGTCTAGTAGCAGGTGTCCCTGCCTATGGCAGAGGGGTTGGAATTCAATGATCTTCAAGGTCCTTTCCAACCTAAACTATTCTATGATTCTATGCTTCTATGAATATGGGATGACAGGTGCCTATTTCAACTAGATGAACAATTCAGATACAGGCAGGTACAGTAGAGGAATACGAATTTGATGAGTTAATTCTTCCCTAGTCTGTCTAAATAGAGGTGAGTTAAATAAAGCCTCCTTGTATCTCTTCTGCAACACTTTTGATTGGTATGGTCAGAATAACTTCGGAAAGAATAACATTATTTTCCCCATTTTAGGTGCAGGAAAATGAGGCACTAGTAGGTTCGCTAAAGTCAGCCAGAAGCTTTTGCCAGAATCAGGAAAAAAAAAGCAAAACAGTCTGGAATTTTAGTGGCTAGTCTTGCTAAGTGAGCAGAAATCACCACTGCTGTTAAGTACCCAGCTTGTTTTCCCCCTCTGTGTTGCCTATCAGTAACACACCCCACTTCATATGTTCAAATGCTTTGGATACTACTACTCTGAAAATTGATACTGCTTTTACTTTCACAGTGCTGAGAGGAGACTCACCTGCAAGTACAACTCCAAGCCTTGCCGTCGCTGCTCCAGAACCTTGGGGACCCAGTTTCTCACATGCTTTGAAGGGATTTCTGGAGTTCTTATGAACTTCTTGAGCTGCAAATAAAAAGAAATGCAGACAAAACCAAAGTATAATAGCGTCCCTTTAAAATAAACATGTTTATGCTAGAGATGAGGCAGTACAGGTAAAATAACTACGCATAAAGGACAACAGCACAGCAACGAAGTTACTCACCATCAGCTCACTCTTGTAACAGCAGACTTCACAACTACAGGTTGCACTTAAAAATCTCCATGTCTAACTGCCCTGGTACTCTACTAACAATTTGTTGTGACTAACAGCCTTAGAACAAAACAGCAACAACTATATGAGAATACTTGAAATGAGTTCCCTGTTAGTCAACCTGGGACAATGCCTCACAATTTCACTGCGACATACCCAGATACTACCTTGCTACGTGCGGTGATAAAACACCAAGACAATTTCTAACTCCAGATTTAGGCAACTATGAACAGGTGGGAGAATTATAGAGGGGAGAGCTAACCATTTCTCTGGAGAGCTGGCAATCAAGACAGCAAAATATTTGTGCTCTCAAATTGCACCAACAGATTGACAGTTGTGTTTAATATCTTATACAGAGAAATAGCAAGATTGTCACCGAATATATTTCCCAGAGAGCTCCATAACTATTCCTCCAAAGATTCCCACAGGAAACCTTTTATAGATATGTACGGAAATGCGTATATGTATACATTCGAGTGCATATAGGTATGCACAAACACACATTCTGACAACATTAAGAATCATCTTGCTGGAGCAACATATTTTTTCGAAACCAAAAAATATTAATGTTTTCCTCAAAACTACAGAGCAAAAATAATAACTGCAATAGACTCCATTGCATTTTAATAGAAGGTGACATTAGACATTCTTTCTGTTAGATATTGCCTCTGAGTAAATCCGAGGGAAGGAATTCAAGGAAAGAAACTCAAAATTGACTTTGACATGCATACCCATGGGAGACTGAGAATTTACATTTCATTTTTGAGCTTGCTGAGATGTCACTATAGGAAAAAAGCAGTGCCAACATATCAACATCTCTACAATTACAAGTAACAAAGCTTCAGCAAGGAAACCTCAATTGCTCTGGAAACATTTTGCGACTTCCTTATTTCTTAACAGTGCTAAATTACAATTAAATGTGAAGTGAGCAGAACAAAACCCCAAACCCATGTACTTTTACTGCCTGATCTTAAAGCCAGAATATAACCCCCCATTTTTTCCTCTAAATTGGTTGAGAACGTTGAAGAAGCTATGGCTACAGCTGTTCCAAACTAAGACAGTACCTGCAGATGAGTAACAAATGAAGAGAGTGCTCCAGATGAGGGGAGACAGATCTGAAACAATACACGCATTCACTAAAGCCTAGCTGCTTACAAGATAAATACTCTGTGGCTGGTACCTCAGCTAATGATTAACAATCCTTTTCTGCTCTGTAGCCCTGTTATATAAAGCATCCAAAAAACAATTGCATAAATGTTCACACACAGGTGCTGCGTGTAGGTACAAAGCACATGCTATACGGATGAACAAAGAATAAATTATAAGCCCACTTTCTTATGCTTACAATAACACAATAATATATTGCAACAAATAATTATTACAGTGTCAAAGAATATTAAGCAAACTTACATATGTGTTAGCTATATTGCTTCAGACCTGTCCCTACACAAGAAATACTTATCTGAGCACAATTATTGGCCGTAATACCTTCCTGTCAGTACCACTGACGTAATACGTATTTGACATACTGTAGACTGCAACACTAAAAGATGGCTCAGATTATCAAGTAAAGAATTATTTCTCCAAGTTTGAAAAGTTAATATTATTTAGAGTGTACACTAATTATTCAGAAATTATAAGTTGCAAAACAAAATGTATAGAATTCATGATTTTTGCAAATTTCACCGCAGTAGTTGCAACACTGTCACCTTCTAGTCACCTTAAAAAGAACTACCAATATTTAAAAATCCAAAGGAAAAAACTATAAAAAGGCATTAGGGAATGAATGCAAATAAATGGTTGTATTTTTAACAATGTTATACACATAGAAATAATTTAATTAGTTCTAAAAAATTCTCCATATGAGAATAATAAAACTTTTGTTCCGACTTGAATACAATACTGTAATGTAAATGGTGCATAGCCTAAAAGGCCTGGTTTGTCGTTCATAACCAGGGCAAAGTATAATGGTCTATGCAAAACTATTTCAAAAAAGCCAACAGCAGTGGATGGTTTCTGTCAAGGGAATAATTCGTATTCCTGATGTAGCATGGCAGTCTTGAAAAGATTTTAAACCTTTTCCACTACAGCCGATTGCACAGGTAGTGGAGCTTTACTTTTTTACACAACTAGAGTATAAGAAAGGTTGAACCCAGGAAGAAGACAATGTTCTTCAAACATGTTCCAGCCATGTTCTTGGAAAATGTTTTGTTTAAAAAAGAAAATAATTATCAGAATTAATCAAAACATTAATTGGCATTTTGGCGAATGATTAATGTCCTATATGAGCAACAGAGTCCTCCTTCCTCCGTATGATGACAGTGGAGCATGTCCTTCTCTGGTGAAAGGCACAATCTCCCCTTCAGCCTCCATTCCCATTTTCTATCACGGTTGCTCTCTACAGAAGCTTTGTTTCTCCTGCTTACTACAAACATCTCCAGCACTAAGGGCACCTTGAATACACATCTAAAGATACCTTTCCAATTGCCGTGTACTCACAGCAATTTAGAGTGAAACTTACATTTTAAATTAAAGGGGAAGAAAGAAAAAAACAAAAAAAATATACCCTATTGGCATGCTGAAAGCAAACTGGTATCTGGAGCAGAGTACAAATAGTGTCATGAGATGTGAACAAATTGTTCACAAAGAACAACCAAGATACAAGTTCAAAACATTCTTCTCCAGTACAAACTGTTCAAATACACACCCTACTTTTTTAAGAGTGTTGAGATTTTCTGCTCCAACAGAAAACACAGAAGAAAGGATGAAACCACATGCTGTATAACCAGAGAATGCAGGATTTCTGTAACACTGAAAATGCTAATAAAAGTTCAGAGCATGAGCTGATCCACCATGTTTACTGAAATTTTAGTACCACTTCAAAGTTAAAACTTAGGAAAAGAGGTACATTTTTGCCAAAATATGTTGGGTTCTTTGCATCTGTACTGGGAACAAACAAGAAAAAGTCGCTATCAAGTTTGCAGAGTAATATGAACAGACAGAAAGCAGATGAGGAGTAAGATGAAATAAATTGAAGAGTGGTGCAAAGTGTCTGGTTAGAATACCTGTTTTTCAGGTTTGTTTATTTTGCTGCTGTTTCTGCAAAGAGAGAAAGGGACCATCATTTATGTTTTTTCTTGTGTTCTAAGGAGAAATCTCTGGAAAGGGAGTTACTGCAGAGGACTCATTGTACAAGGCAACAAATCTGAGAGCGAGACCGCATTCATTTCTGACTTTGGTGTGGTGCAATTGTGAAACTCCAGAAATTACAGTGAAATTAGACAACAACAAAGGAAAGAAGAAAAAGCAGAGGCATTAAACACTTTTTTGCCTCAGTCTTTAATAATACTGATAGACCTTGGGCTGCCCGGTGTCCTGAGCCGGAGGATCACGAGTGTAGGAACAGTGACTTTCCGTTTGTGAACACTTAAATTGTAAGGGACCAGCTGTATCAGCTGAATGTTCACAAGTCCATGGGGCCTGATGGGAATCATTCCAGAGTTCTGAAGGAGCTGGCAGATGTTGCAGCTGAACCCCTCTCTATCATCTACCAAAGGTCTTGGGAGTCTAGGGAGGTCCCTGCTGACTGGAAGCTAGCCAGTGTTAGTCCGGTTTACAAGAAGGGCGTGAGGAAAGACTCGGAACTACAGACCTGTTAGTCTAACCTCAGTTCCTGGAAAAATTATGGAGAAGATTATATTTGGTACTACTGAAAGGCATTTAAAGAATAATGCAATCATCAGGCACAGTCAACGTGGGTTAACAAAGGGAACTATTTAATATCTTTCTGTGATAAGGTCACCTGCCCAGTGGATGAAGGGAAGGCAGTGGATGTAGTTTTTCTGGATTTTAATAAGGCTTTTGATAGTGTCCCTCACAGCATCTTTCTGGACAAGTTGTCCAACTGTGAGATGAGCAGGTATGTGCTGTGCTGGGTGAAGAACTGGCTGAAGGGCAGAGCTTAAAGGGTTTTAGCGAATGGGGCTACATCTAGCTGGCGACCAGTCACCAACGGCGTTCCTCCGGGGCTCAATGATAGGGGCAGTTCTGTTCAATACTTTCATCAATGATCTGGATGCAGGAGTACAATGCACCATTAGCAAATTTGTTGATGATCCCAAACAGGGAGGTGCTGTTGACTCTCATGAGGGACAAGGTGTCTTGCAGAGGGATCTAGATAGATCAGAGCATTCGGCAATAATGAATAGGATGAAATTTAACAAGTCCAAATGCCAGATCCTGGACCTAGGACAGAGTAATGCTGGGCACAAGTACACACTGGGAGAGAAGTGGCTGGAGCACAGCCCTGCAGAAAGGGGTCTGGGGGCCCTGGTCGATAGCAGGCTCAGTATAAGTCAACAGCCAAGAGGGCAAACCACATCCCAGGGTGCATCAAACACAGCATGGCCAGGCGGTCAAAAAAGGTGATTATCCTACTGTATTGAGCAATGGTGCAGCTTCACCTTAAGTACTGTGTGCAGTTCTGCGCCCCACAATCTAAGAAGAATGTGAAGGTCCTGGAACGCATCCAGAGGAGGGCAACAAAGCTGGTGAAAGTGCTGGGAGGCATGTCCTGTAAGGAGAGGCTAAGGACTTTGCGTTCGTCTACTTTGGAGAAAAGGAGGCTGATGGGAGATGTCATTGCTCTCTACAGCTTCCTGAGGAGGTGAAGGGGAGAGGGAGGTGCTGATCTCTTCTCCCTGGTATGCAGTGATAGGACACATGGGAATGGTTCAAAGCTGCACCAGGGGAGGTTTAGAGTGGACATTACAAAGCATTTCTTTACTGAAAGGGTGGTCAAACACTGGAACAGGCTCCCTAGAGAGGTGGTTGATGCCCCAAGCCTGTCTGTGTTTAAGAGGCATTTGGACAATGCCCTTAACATGATTTAACTTTTGGTCAACCTTGAAAGGGTCAGGCAGTTGGACTAGGTGATTGTTGCAGGTCCCTCCCAACTGAAGTATTCTATTCTATTCTATTCTATTCTATTCTATTCTATTCTATTCTATTCTATTCTAGTCTAGTCTAGTCTAGTCTAGTCTAGTCTAGTCTAGTCTACTAAAACTACAGGAGATGGTCTACTTGGGTAGGGTGCATTTTAAGCGTATAAATCCTGATTTTCCCCTCTTAATGTTTCCTAACTTATTTAGTTGCATAATCTTTACTCACCTGCTTTACTTTCAATTGCAGGATTATTCTCCTATGTAAAATAAAGCACACAAGTATTGCAAGGCTTGACTGTGGGTGAGTGAGTTGTACCACTGATTCTGACACTGTGGCTCATGAGGTATCATACTCAATGCAATGACAAGGGGGAAAACATCTGACACATATCTGAATTAAAACAATAACCAAGGAAATGAGTATTAAAAAGTGGCAACTGATACCACAACTGGGGCAAGAAGCAAAAAGGCAAGAAATACTGGCACATCTTAATTACGGTGCAGTAAAGCCAAATATATTCTTGTCCTTTGGACTTTTGAGGGCCAATACACAGATGGGTCAATAGTTGCCTTTTGTTGACCCAAGTTTGCTTATATCCTTACACCACATAAGGCTGGCAAAATCCATCCTCTCTGCTGCCATGATAATGCTTCTTCCCTGAATTACATGATCCCTGAGCTGATTCAAGGTCACCAGCAAACACGTTGGTGTTGGTGAACTCCTCTCACACTGCAGTGGCAGGAGCTGTAAACACCCATGCTCCACTCTCTGGTTTGCAGAGAAAGCTTTTCCATACTGAAGGCAAGCAGCACCAGTCAAAGCAGTTGAGTGTGCACACACTCCACTGCCACTGAAAGCTACAAACCAACAAACGTTCAGTTGACCCAGGTCCTAGGAATGAAGGACTGAAGCTCTTCATTGCATCCCTACCATTGGCAATGGACTCCAATGCTTTTCCAGAGTTCTCCTTCACAATACTTGGCCGCCACAAGGCAGAAAAAATGTAAAGCTTGCCTTTCAGCTGCACAACTGTATGGCAGCATCCAGTTCAGTCTGGAGAGGAGAAATCACACTTTTCCTTTAACAGTGATCAAAACAATTAAAGAACAATTAGTGGATAACCAATGTTGAAAGTACCGAGTTCCCTTCTATATATTAGTACGATGATTCAGTACACAACCGTAGCAGGTACTTTATGTTGCATTCACTGTATAAAGAGCAGCAGAGTGAGATGGTCTACTCAGGCTTTTTCATTTCTAGTTTCCTGGTGTATACAAGCTGTTTCCTCAGCTTTACATATAGCAGGTAAGCAACACAATTTATAGAACTAACAAATTATTTGCCTAATTGTTTAAAAACCAAACCCATATTTCTTTGCTGTAGGAATGTGTCTTATTTTGTAACTTTACCACAAGAAAAAAAAAACATACTACAGACAGCATGTAAACAATAATCAAAAAGAAAAGGAGAGTTAGTAACATTGTGCCTTTCCACAAAAAAGAGAAGAAACTGAGTTAGTAGGGAAGTGATTTCCAATGACATGAATCACAAGATGTGTTTAAGATAAACCATGTACAGTAACAATTTCAAGAGAGAGGAAAACATCAAACTAAGTCAAAACAAAGTGATGTCTTATAAAGAAAGAGATTGCTACCTTTTTATGAAGTGCATGGAATTCACTATACCTCTTCTCCACAAAATGTTTCCTTCCGCTCATTAGCACCTCTATTTTAAAGACCTGAAAATTATAAACAATAAAAAGGAGATTAACGTACTTGCACAAACAGTTCTGTGACATGGCTGTGTCTGCACACTTTACCATGGTCATTTCAGTAGGTGGTCCCAAAAAACCCATGATGACTCACAAGGTGCAGAAGTACAACAATGATTAATAGGAAGTATGGCCAAATCTTCTGTTAACAAGTTTGTTCAACAAACATACAAAAAGACAAGTCAAGCTTGGACTGTATATTGTACATTAAAAACTACGGATTAAAGTATTCCTTTTCAGAAATATTTGATATATTTTGAAGTAGTTTAAAAAAGATATTAAAACAAAGAATGGTAAGAAAAAAATACAGAAAAGAAATAAAGATTACTCCTTTTCCCTTTTACAATACAGCATATTAACACACTCGTGTTCAGGAAGAACTGGATAACAAATGCAGCATGTTATGCATGGAAAAGGAGAAATAAATGCAGACACTATATCATAGGTTAATTTCCTCCTAACCTACAAATTCATCTGTAGTGTCAATTGAGCTTGTGCTACTATCTACACCCTAGGAAAAAAAAAAAAAAAAAAAAACAACAAAAAAAATGAAACATTGCAAATGCTTGTTTTCTTTGGATGATACATGTGACAGCTTTTGTTGCTGCCTCTGAAGGTTGAAAGGCCAGGAGAAGAAGCTCTCTGGATCCACTAATTAGTAGTCACTAACATGACATTTTCTTGATTCTCAGGTCACTGGGTCAGTTCTGAGGGCAAGTGATGAGAAATACTTTGAAGTACTCAGGAAAACACGGTCTATTAAATGAAGACAAGATCAGCAGAAAAGCATACAGAAAACATGCCTGGTCTATCTAGGAGTTCTTTGTTTTCTGTTTTGCTCGGAAAATGCTGGAAGTAATTATTTCCAGGACAATGAGAGATAACGTTCAGGACAGATGATTACATCACAACCCAAGACAGGCCAAATAAAAAAGTTCTTTGAGACATATTTGCAAACAGTGTTTATGCCTGAATGCAGAAAAAGGGAATTTCCATCACACCATACCCAGCTAGCATTGATCAGAGCAAACATACAGAAACCATGCTGGATAAACACTGTCTATTGTCTACCAGAACCTGCTTTTCAAACAGGTCAAAATGCTACGGTTTTCACCGGCTAGCCAAACCACATTACAAACAGACAGCATTTTATTTAATTCAGACTGAAATGTGTCTACTTTTGTTCGAATGCAGGATGGATGGGACTGCAGTCATTTCACACCAATGTTTACATTACCAAAATTAGTTCAGATTGTTGTAATCCATCAAAATAACTTGTGCTACATTCTACCTCTTTGAAAAGGACTATTTCTGTGTCCTAATCGCTGTGAGCAGATGACCTTATTTGGGTGCATTGATTTTTTTTCCCCCTATCTATTTAGACTATTTTGGGAGAACAGCTATTGGCTATTAAACAATTTTCCTCTACACGTGAAAAACCTCTAAGGCACCCTTAGGAATATGTTGTAAGTTTAGAGTTGTAAAGAGAACCACATGCAAAGAAAAATCAATGTAGGCTTTTTTCTTTAGTTGAGACTTAACATCCTAATTATATGAGAGGAAAGCATTATTTACATTATTATTTTGCACACTATATGAAAGAAATAGTTCTGCAAGGAACAAAATGCTTTGGATTGTACAGGAAAACCATTGCATTGAAGAAGTTTTAAGGATACCTTGGTGGGAAGAATTGATAACACAATACGAAACTAGTTAGAAGTGACCACGAGTTAAGGTGTTGCAACAGTTCTGAATTAGCTTGATATTAAATCTCCAGCAATTATGAACAACTCATAACACCCAGTTACACCTCAGTCAGCAAAGAGCCTCTGCACCACTGTTAGTTTAGCACTTTTGTTGGCTACAGGGTTTGCCAAGCAACTTGGAGAAGTCTCAGGGGCTCCTGCCTCAGCTATAAGCACTCCCTTGACAGGTAACTTTCTTGTGAATCATGGCTTGGCTTGTGCAGTCCCATTTTGGTTTTAGTCATGTATGTGCAACTTCAGAGAAACACCTTTCCCTCTGAAGTCTATAAGCCTGTCATTTCATAAAGGAGAATAGTTGGAATATGGGGAAGAAAGGAAATACAAATCCCTCTGTGGATCTTCTTTTCAAACCATGTATCTATTCTGTTCTGTGTTTCATCACTGGTTAAGGAATTACAGAAGTGGCTTCAGAACACCAAAAATTATGCAGCATTTATTCAGTTTGCTTTTAAATCTTAGAAAAGTTTTAATTAGTTTGCATAATTTTTGCTAACAAGATGACAGTAAAGAATGTATTTGCTGGTCACTTTCCCAGAAGACATGAGAAGAAATAACCACAGCTTTCTATGCACAGTGACGTCCTTTCCAAAACCACAAACCTGCTACCTTTACACCTTCAACTCTTTGCACCAGTACAGAGGTTTTAATGTTGCCTCCTACTGTCCAGAGCCCTTGGATCCAGCTTTACCAGCCATCTAAAATTTATAAAGCTGGACAACAGACCTGATGTTGAAAATCACCATTTGAAAAAAACCTCGCTGCAAATGGCATTTCTGATCTACTCACTGTGGCACCTGTATTCCAGAAATTTAAAGGAATTTGTGATAAAATCTGTATACATTTTCATTTAATGCAAATCTAAATACTAAATCAATTCACAAAGTAACTTATAAAGCAGAAATGCATGTAGGTGAAATAACACGTATTGTGCTTATGAACTTCACATTATTAAATGACTTTACTTAAATAACATAACTTCCCAGTTTGCCTCCTCACTGTTTACCATATCATCATTTTTAAGAGCAAACTAAAAGCACAGAAGTGAGTTGCTGTGCCTCTATTTCATGTAATGACATGGTTTTGTGTGAAAGACAGAAAGATACATTAGCTTACAAGAGATAGGATCTTTTCATGGATTCAAAATAGCTATAGACAAATCTCACACAAATTTAACTGAGCAATTCCAGGCCTTGACAGAAAAACAATGTAAGGAAACTGGTGAACATAGATGAAAGTGCCAAAATAAAGACGGAAGAACTATGGGGGAAAAAATGCAACACTGCAAGGAAATTACTTTTCTTGTAAAAATGTTCATGTTCTATGAACAGATAACTCTGAAAAGACATATGACTTTTTATAAGTGACAGTTAGTTAAATGAAAAATGCAACAATTAATCACTGAATAAGACAAGTAAAATGCTTTTCCCATAGTCATTGAAATACCAGAAATTAGACTGCACTGAAAGATTTTCAGTTCATCCTGACTAGGACACAAGGGACCACAGATATGAAGACACCAATTAGAAAACTCTTTACGAGTACTCTGAAACTAGAAATGACTCATCTTTATTGGTTACTACCACAACAGTTATCAATGATGTCTGCACAAAGCCAGAAGATCATTATCCATTAAAAGCATTCTACCAACAGAATTTAACCCACATAAATGGTGTAGGAGACAAACATTCAAGAAGAATCCCTAAGGTTTTTGTTATTAAGATAGTAAAAACTTTAAGGGTTACAACAAAACAGATTTACATACGATATTAAAATAAGACAAAACAAAACGTTTTTGCCTCTCTTCTTTGCCTCTACTTTGTTCCAGTGATACGGACTATATTCAGATCTTGGAAACTATTTTCTTCATTTCTTATTGTTAGCAAGTATGCCTAATTTTACCATTTTCCTGAATTTATCAGCTTCTCACCATTAGCAAACCTCTAACTGAATGAACCTTTTTTACTATTTTCAAGAATACCTATATTTCTCTTCTTGCTGCAGAAACTGGACAGTAGTAAAGAATAATGGAATTGGTTATATATGGGCAAACAACTGGTACTCTATCACTGTGAATTTCCAAGACAGAAAGCACAAATGGAAGAAAATAGGAACAAGTAAGACATACAAGAACCACCCATGCCTTCCTGTAAGCCTACTGGTGTTTTAAGTGCGCATCAAGAACTGTGTGGTAAATAACACTGACACTGCCCTCCTTCAGTTCTTACCTATGTCAAATGCTGACACTGGATATAAAAGGACATCTGTTATCTGATAATTTGATGTGAAAATACACAGATCAGGTTACTTTGTCTCAAAAACCCAGAATGATCAGCTCAACAAAAACACAGACAAGAATGCCAAATATGACCAGGAGTAGGGAGGATAACTAACAAGAATAGTAACTTCTCAGCTTGGTTTTCTATTACACAAGAAATACACAGATGGTACTTTTATATTCACTTATGGAAATTACATTAACTACACAGTTTATAATTATGGTAAATTAATACTATCATATTGTGTATATTTATATATGAAAAAATGAATTGCAAAGTATATAAATTTCTGAAACATTACAGATCAGAAAGATTTTGGGCAGCCTTGTTTAGAATGAGGAGATACAAAAACCAGAAGCAGAAAAAGAGAAGTTTACAAAAAACAGATACATTTGTCTAACATTGACCAGGAAAGAAACCCTCACAAAATTCTAGTACTGTGCTTTTCTCTCTCAAGACCAAGCTTACCAACACTAATTCTATTTAAAATATTACTTACAGAAGTAAATACATCTCTTTAGATGCCTCAGTATGCTTGACAGACTTCTGTCTCACAAACAGCTAATGCATTCAAAGTGTTAAGAAACTCAACCTTAAACCTTTGTAATGGCTGTATAGAAGGAATTCCAGAGCAAATGAAATGACAGCTACGGTCCATGAAACACTAATAGGATTTCCACATGTTTAGCGTTTCATTATTGTGCAGACAATGGCACATTTTCTGTCTCAGTTGTGCTATGACTAGAACAAGACCATGGCATATAGTACAGATCAAAAGATGACTTTAAACCTATTCCCATTCAACTGATCTGGGGGAAAACAATCATCCACAGAATCAGTAAGAGCAGCTGGGTGGTGGCGGTACCCAGAGCTGCATGTAGCTGCAGCAGCAATTCGGTATCTCAAGGGTGTAAGTGCCTTGTGGCAATGCTCCACACTTCTGAATGCCCTCCACAGCAGAGGCGGAGACGACGGTATTCAGAGCCAACTCAAACTTCATAGCAGCCTTGATAAAACTGAATCTCACTATCCCCAAAATGAAAACAAACTTATTCTGACTTCATCCTTTGGAAGGGGGGGCAGCAAAACTCAGTTCTGCAGCGGGCACAGGGCAGCTCAAGAGTGCAGAGACAGGCTGACACGGGTCACAGAGGCATGAGGCAACCTCTCTAACCATGTTCCACTCAGTTCTAGTTCTCCCCTCTCTTCACCCACTGTTTACTTTGGTTTATCCCCACCATGTCCACTTGCTGAGATGAGACCTTCTATGCCTTAGGTAGGTTGTTTACAGTCACATCTTTGCCTCCTCCCTCTAGCAATTGTACACCCCACTCTACTTAAGCAGCCCCTACACAAGCTCCTGCATGGTCTTCCCAGAAGGAAAGGGCCCCCTTCCTGCTGCAGAATTGGTAAACAATTTGGGACACAGTAAAGAAAGAAGCAAAACAGCCCTAAAAAGGGATGAAAGTGGCTGTAAAAGGCAGTAAAGAAGCAAAAGATTAGGTATTAGAAACTGAGAGTACGCAGAGTGTTGGGGGTGAGGATGAACAGGGACAGAGCCGAGTGTCATCCATCCTTCCTAGTAGCAGTCGTCACACGTGCTGAACCCATTTTCCTGATGTCCACGACAGCAGGCAGAAAGCAGGAGCTGCAGACGGGCAGCTCCGCTAGCGCAGATGTTTGGAGCACCGGTCCCCACAGGCAGGCAATGGTCCCAGAGCTACCTCTGCCTGTCTGCTGACCTGCGCAACTGCACCTTGTGCCTGTGCTTTGACCTCCAGCAATACAGCTCTGTCAACACAAGTGCTCACTTTTACTGAAGGGCCTCAAAGAGATTCAGATCCATTACATTATCCATTACAAGATGCACTTATCTTACCTAAAGTCAGCTCAAAAGTTGGGCTGGACCCACAAAGAGCTCCCTTCCCCCACCCCAAGGACTGTCATGTCTTGTTATATGAAATCAGACTGTTCCACTTAGTCCCAGTTACAATGAACAGTATTAAGTTTCCGCACAAGAAAAAAAAGTGCATAGTCTTATTAGCTATGGAAATCAAGGCTTGACATTATGCAATTATGACATTCCTTTGTCCAGAGTTTGTGAGGGAGAAAGACCATGTCAGAGAAGTGAAACATTCATTGAAGGACTTCCAGAGAATTGGAGCATCAACAGCTCCAGCCTGTATGAAGCAGTTACCCAACCTCTCCTGGCCTGGAGAAGCAGCCTTACTGTTTTTATAACACAATAAATAGATTTTCTGCTGTGACATAAACACACTGAGAGGACAAGTATGTTGTGTCACTGACTCCTTCTGTTAAAATGTCACATTACCACAATCTAACTTGGACCTTTGTTACTAAAAAAAGATGTGTACCTAAGAACAATCAGAAGCACATGTTCTTACAAACATGGCTCCTACTTCAAATGTCTCCTCACTAATTTTATGTAACCTTCAGCCATTTATTTGCTGAAAAAGCTGTCTCTTCACTAACACCAGTGTTACTGGTACCAGTACCTACATAAACCAGACTACAGTCTCTTCGAGAACCTTTCAGCATGCAGTTTGTCTCTCCCACCAATACTACAAAATAATTAAGGATATTCCCTCCCCTACGCTCTTTTGCAGCATGGGCCTCCTCCACTCATAAAATGGCAGGAATGATGTACTAAAGGCATGCATAGGACTTGGGGGTATTCTTTCTGAAGATGGCCTTTGAGAACTATATGTCATATTTCTTAGGGTATAGTGGAAAAGGTAGTAAAAAAATTTATACTGCAACCCAGTCAGACAGTTTTGTAATTCCTACAACGCAGGAAGCTCGAGGGAGGCTTCTACGGAGCTGTCACTGTTGAATGAAAGAGTGGCTGACATATAAGAGTAAGTAGTTTTCTGATTTTTTCAACTCTCTTTAAACCAATCTTTTCCAAACACATGGTTCATAAAATCCCATAGGAACTTCTCTGTCATTTCCTGAAAAATAACTTACTTGGCTTTCTGAGCTAAAAAGCTTCTCCCTTGCCAGCGAAACACTGACTATGGAAATCTAATTTGTAACCAAACCAAGAAGCTACGAGATCTGACTTGCTTTTGATATTTTTTTTTATTAGCCCTGCAGAGCACAAGTTACACAGATGACACCCTTTTAAAAATCTCATTGTCACTGTGGTCACCTATTTGGCTAACCTCCTTAGAATCAAACTTGAGCAAAAATATGTTGATCTTTTACTGAAAAAGGAAAAAGTTCGGAACACATGCTAATGCCTACAGTTAAACAGAAAAAAAAAATAGCCTGCTCTGCTCTATTTGTCCATCTGGATCATCTCAATGTCTCTTATCGGAAGTGTTCTACTAATAGAACAACCATGAGCCTTCTTATGGAAAAGATGAACTTTCCAATAGAAATAGTACATTGGGATAAAATTGAATATTGCAAATAATAACTAATGGCACAAGTATATTTACATGAAACAGAGCAATTCTAAGTTTTATGAAATATAAGGACTCTTCTGTTTTGTTACAAAGTCCTTTGCTATTTTATCTGGAGAGTCTATAAAGGGTTCTCTCATGTCTCAAGGCAGGATGCAACTCCTAACCACAATGACAGTGCCCTCATATTGCATCTAACTAGCTGCAATAAGCTCCTTCAAGACCACATTTTTTCTAGAAACTTTAAGTCTGTGTTACTTTGTTTGCACTTTTATTTGCTGGCTGGAGAACACCTGGGCCATCTAAGCCCTCCTAAGCACAGATTTTGTTTACAAACAAAAACGTCAAATGGTGTCAAAGAACACATTTAATTTAAAAGTATACACACAGCAGGGTGATGGGCATTAACACTTCAAAGGAGCTGGCTTCGCACTGTCTCATATTCCATGATTGATGTCCACCATTGATGTGAATTTAGCCTTTTCCTCTGCTAGTGACTAACTAAAAATGTAGGAACATGAAACACAACAGTATTTAGTCAAGTTACAGTATACATAGGCTATTAAAAATCAGCTCCACATTCTTCATGGTGAATAAATACCAGGGGAAAGAAATACTGTAAATCCACCTTGCATCTTTTATTAGGGTCTCTGCAGTAATCCATCTGAGAAGTCTCTGCTTCTCTTTACCCGTCAATGTAAGTAGTTCATCCAAATCATTTTTCAAGAGCAGTATTCAAAGGAGGTTGCTTTTCTAAACTTCTGTGCAGCTTAGCAAATACCCTTCATATATTACATTTAAATATTGGGATTAGCCTGTCTTCAGCACCAAAGTGGAGGATTCAAACACTATTCTGTTAATAATGAAGATAAGCAGTCAGGATGCATGAAACATTTTCAGGCACTTCCCTTCAAGGAATTAACTCATCCAAACTTTCACTAAATTAGCATTGGTCTGCCTTCCAAAATGGAAACCTAATTACCTCTGATATTGCCTGCCATCTGTGTTATTCTTACATTCAACTGACAGCACTATTTCAAATATCAGCACTGGTTTCTGAAAAGAAGAGTCATTGCATCAATTTATCAAAGAATGCCATCCTGCTCACCAAAGGTTTCCCTTGCCAGGTTAATCTCTTTTGAATGGTAATTCAAAGTGGGATGAAGAAATAAACTCAAATAGCTATAAGACAGTTTCATTTCTTACTTGACCAAGCCTGCTGTGACTGAGAGAAGACCCAAAACAGGTTATCAGGGTGTGGTTATCAATACATCCAACTGTAGAAAACCAGATGGTTCTTCACGTGTAAGGAAGATGAAGAGAATGGAAGTAACAAATCAGCGCAACTACTGAAGAAAAAGCAAGAGCAGCTATCAGAAACAGTGCCCCAAAATAATAAAATATTGTGCCCAAATTAAGACTTAAGCTTTTAAGCTTCTGAATTTACATGCTGTGACTAACAGAGCATGTACAACTAATGTTGTAGTTGGCTTGGTGGTCACAGTGAACACAGATGTTCCTGAGCCAGATTTAAACTAGTTCAGGTACTGCTGGCAACTCGTGGCAAAGTCTGGACACAGCTCAATGCTGAGAGGGTCAGCCTGGCTCTGCCCCAGGTACATCTGCGGGAGCTGCAGTCAGCGAGGTGCAGGAATCCCACTAAAGGCAGCGGGGTGAGTGTGAAGTTCAGAGGGATGCAGGGTTTGGATTTGACTTGAACACAAGGGAAGAACGCAGGGAAGAGAAAAAAATGTTTCCTAATTTGCTTCCCTTAGAGTTACAATATAAAATACAGCAAGCACGTGAACCACAGAGACTTCAGGCAGGACTGTATTGACACTAGTGGAAGAGCTAAGGCAACACAGAATTTGACTCAAACACCCATGTCTGAGAAAAGGCAACATCTAAATGCTGATGGAGGCTACATCCAGTGCAATTATGTCAACATATTGTATAGGTTCAAAGGCAGTAGAAATACTAAAACAAACTAATATCCGAGATAATCTATATAATTAAAGTATCCTATTAGCAATTTTGCAATACAAGATTGAATAACCTATCAGAGAACACTGGTTATGCAATTAAATATTTATCATTTCAAAGACAATGAAAATTGATTCAGTGAGAATTATGTTAATTTGCAACTGGCCTCTCAATCACTTGGAAGATAGTGAGGCAAACATCGAGTAATTAGATGCCTGCACATGTACTCAGACAGATAAAGTATTATGTATACAACACATTTCAGAAAGATTTTAAATAAGTTATAAATTGAGTCTGATGCTGGAAACATGGAAATAAAAGTGTGCATACTGCAAACAAAGCGACAGGAAACGGATGATTAAAAATCATGCTAAATGTTTAATTGCTCACTGTCACTTGAACTGAAAATTACACAGGGTGCAAATCTCTTCAAATGTTAACTAGAAGCATCAAAGTCAAAAAGTGTCATTCACAGGTCTAAAAATCTGTGACTGTCTTTTCATCAAAGAAGAAAAAAATTAAAGACACAGCCAAGCACAGACTACCAAAGAACTAACTTGGCTTGAACACTTCAGTAGTAAAAGCTAGTAGATTCCTAAACACAGCACTGTGAAGAAACAATATCCATATTCTAATTTTTAGCTGAAATTTGAGAGTCACATTTCATGTTCTGGTTCTTGGGTGTAAAAGAAATACTCATTTGCTGTACCAGAAAACTCTGGGTGTTCACCACCTGCAGATACCAACCAAGTGCACTATTTAAATACCTACAGACTTACACCCCTAAATTCATTCAGACAAATTTCAAAGTAATATCAATAAAAAAAATGACAGATAGCTATAAGGAATATTACAGATACAATGTGATACTGTCACAGATATCACTCCTTCCCGTATTCTGAGGCTTCGAACTTTCTTTTCGCCTTATTATGAACTTAGTAAAAACTTCACTTCCCTATGCAAACCTCACTGAATCTTGGCATTTTCCTGGTTCTTACCTTTTGTACTGAATAGAAAAACTTTTGCCATTTCTATTCACACAAAACACTGCCATAAATAACTTCTTCAAATAGTTTTTTGTTATGAAGAGTCTATTGTTATCTTTCCAGTGCCTGCCTGCAGAAGGAATGTAAACTTTGCTTAGTTTACTTGAAGTTCTTAGCTGCTGCAAAGTTGATTCTCCTACCTATTTACAGGAAGTGCCATTCTCTACTTACAGGGCAGAGAAAATGCAACTTACCTTATCCTATACATATATGAGGTGCTGTCTTAACTCCAACTGCCTCAGCAAGCAACTGCTCATCTTTCTGTACAGCCTCTGCCCCTTCTTTCACGCACATATGTTTTTCATAGGTAAGAAATCTGAAGAGGTAATGAAGGGACATTCACCTTGCATCACTTGATTCCTCACCTTCCTGTTTCATGCTGCAGCTAACACACACTACTGCTATTTCTAATTAACATCTCAATAACATTTCAAGAGGACCTGAGATAGAGCTAATTTAATAAAATGCATTATAGGAGTTAATGGCAGTGCTACGAGTAATTAGAATAATCTAATATTTTCCATTACAAGACTGTTCTCAGTTACTTATAGTTTTGCCAACCTTTAATTTTTGGGCTTAGATTTTCCATATCAGGTATGTGATTCAGACAGAAAATATTTTTAGAAAGTTACAGCTGAGACAGTCCAAACACATACTTAAAGAAAAATATATTACTTTACCTATGCCAAAAAAACCCGATCAAAAACCCCAAACCAAACCCAAAATAAAACCCAAACCATTTCAAGTTCCCCCAAGATGTGGACAAAAAGACCAGGAAGAGAGCTGGGAGGCAAATTTGGACAACCCATAACCTTCTGGAAAAAAGCCTAACTCCTAACAAAACTTTGCACAGAGTACGTGCATAATGTAGGTTTTCCAACTGCATCAGCACTGCTGGTGCTCTGTTATTTTTAAAGTGTGTCCATACTGCCTGGAAGTTTATGGTACCTCCACAAAGTTAGAGCAAATTTCAGGCCTACAGAGTACTTTCTTACGGTTCAGGATCCGATATGTTGCTAGGAAGCAGAAAAAAGATTGAAGGATGTTTTGAAGTTTTTGTAAGAAAGCGATGCTGGAGAAGAATCTACACTATGGCACAAGGGAACAATACCTGAAAAGACCATACTGCATTACCATTAAAATGAGCATGCCAAGGAAGAGCAGGAGAAAGGGCTTTTAGTCTGACACAATCTGGCTCCTGTAACATTGAAGGCAACGTACAATTTTGTCATGTATGAATCAGAAATGTATGTCACTGCATCTGCTTGCTGTGAAAACCCACTGTTGACACATGGTATCCCTCTCCCTCCCTCCACTGCTGGTGGGGCAGCTGGACGATAAAAACTCAGGTGCCTCATAGTCAAAAGAGGTCTATACTAGGGACTCAAAGCTCCATGTCCACTGGTCGTATGTCTGGGGCAGTACCTATCCAAATTATATATTCCCTTCCCTTCATTCCTAGTTGCCTGCTCAGGGGTAAAAAGTACAAAAAGGCAAAACCATTAATAAAACATGGCTGTGAATTTAAGTACTTGTAGTGCCACTAAGCTTTTCACACAATGCAACTCAACATCCCTGTGCATACCTACTTGCAGCAGTCAGTCACACACTACTTTTCCCCACTGAGTGTCCACTCAGCTCAGCATGTGGGATTGACAGTGTCATGGGAACAAATGAGCAAAGGATGATGTCCTTAGGGGCTCTTTCCATGTAAGAACTAAAAAAACATTTTAAAAGGCAGGAAAACTGTATGTACAGAAAGTGTGGCCTCAAGATTATGGCAAACAGTAACATCACAGTCACTTTGGAAACTTTAGATCTAAACTCCAAGTGCTTCTGCACTTAACAAGTTGCTTAACAACTTATTTCATGCCCAGGAAAACCTACTTAGAGCATCCCACTTGGGCACAATTCAGAGGTGCGAGGTTAAAAGTCCAAGCCCTCAGAGACCCAGCGGATGCAGAGCAGAGACATACAATGTGCTTACACCCAGGCAGAAAGCAAATACATCCCACCTCGCCTACCTACTGTTCCTATTTCAGGACATGAGAAACCAACCCTGGCACGTACTCACTTCTTCCTGGTTTTGTCAGGAAGGCTTTTTAATAAGGATTGCATGTGTGTGTGTGGGGAAATAAAACAACAAAAAGAACAAGAAGACCCCACCACCAAAGCTGGCAAGTGCACACACAAGCCGAAGTATCTCCTAAAGTCAGGTCCTCCATGCACTGCCCATGCTGGCATCTATCTGATTTAACATGAGAAGTGGTATTGCTGCAGGGACCACTGTTGTTCTACACATAGATCCAACATTTTGCAACTCCTCCTTCCAGGGTATATTAAAGAGGTGGAGGAGGAAATAGAAGAGCTATTCCACAAAATGCAGTATTGATTTTTCTAACTGAGGAAAGAGACTCTGAAAAATATCTCTTTGCTCATCTACCTCATGAGAGAAGAAAAGTCTCAAAAAAGACAGTAACCTGCAAAACCATGAACCACTGCAGAATTTTGCTCTAGCCGGTGTTTTTGGTGTACATTAACACCACATAACTGAAAAACTGTCAAATAGTATTCATACTTCATGTAGTCTTAAGTACATAAAAGGAAAAAACTTATTTTTCCTCAAAGCTTCTTAATCACTGCAATTACTAACAAATGCTGAATGAAACCAGTGGAAGATTTTTAAGTAGAACAAACTCCTCCTATTATTCTTTAAGACCACAGAAAACAGAGCAAACCAATTCATTAAAATGTGTAGGTAACAAACTGTTTGTGTTAAAAGGGTGACGTTCTCGTCTTCCTGTGTTATATGTTAGCTTTGTAAGATCTTGACCATTAATTCTACATGAAATTGTAACACCCTGCTAAAACTGAACATAACATTTCTGACAGTAAAGACTGATAGGATTTGTACTGGTCTTAGAGGAAGATGTGAAGTATTACTGTAGTTTACAGTGACAGGATAACAGTTATAAAAGAATTTCAGAAAAAGCCCTAAGACTTGAATGCTTTTGGAGAGTGGTTGTTTTACATACACCCTACCCAATATGTTGGGTTTCAGCAAAGTCTTCCCCCAAGATGTATCACCACAGCAATTGGCAAAATAAACAGCTTGTAAAATTCTACCCATCAGAAATAGAAATAAATATTGTAAAATGTGTAATCCTATCTTTCTTCGCAGTGAAAACAACATTTTCTATCAAATCTCCTTCTATCCATTTTTTAAAAGACCCAATGGAAAATTACTGCATGCAAAGCTCACTCAATTTTTCTAGAAAAATAAGACTAACACCAGATCTACTGCCAAATCTGGCCTATTTAATAGTTTCATCAGAAAGTCTACATTAGATAAACACTGGAGCAGGGGCCCAGAGAGGTAGTGGAGAAAGTCGAAACATGATAGCACAAGACCCTGTGCAATCTGATCTGTGTTGGCCCTGCTTTGAGCAGGGGTGGGGTGGGGGGGTGCCTGGACCTCCATGGGCCCCTGCCAACCCAAATGACTCTATGATGCTATGAAAGTGCCTTCCAAATCAGCAGGAAAAGTAAAAGGACAAAAAATAATGCTTCCTTTTCTGTGCTTGTTATTTGGAAGACAGATCGAAGATCCAGTTATACATTCACTACCTTTCCTCTGTCACAAAACTGTAGTTTCGTGTTATAAAGCAGCAATTTCTCCATAAGCTTTGCACAGTAACTACCCTGAAAAGTTAAATTTACTCTGATTAATCAAATAATATCATGAACCTGTTGTTTCTGTGAAGATACTGTTGCAATATTTTGAAGAAGGTGGGTGAGATGGGAGACAATTAGCTTCACATTTTCTTCTTAAGAGCCTTTCATCTTTACCGCCAGGTACAAGAAAAAAAAGACAAATCCAAAAGTCACTGTTCAAACAGTTATTTATTCATAACTGACAACACCCTTCCTAAATTACAAATAATGCTGGTTTTCCCAAACGGCAATTCCAGAGAGACAAGAGGGAATCCCAAGCATGCCTTACCTTTGTGGTTCTCTATTTCCTCTGTGACTCCGGCAGTGCTTTCCTACACATTATTTCCATTCCAAACAAGGATAATATTAGCTTTTATGGGTTCTACAAACAAGAGTGAAATTTCTCAGATTGCTGGTGTCTTCTTTGGTGTCTTCTTTGTTGTTATCACTGAACACTATAGCACACTGCCTCAACAAAGGTTCAAAAGCTAACTAGCAAAAACTGTCACTCTCTGTATGTCATACAAGTTGTTGGATTAATGAAGTTTATCATATTATCAACATGTATTAATCATGGTCTTAAGATTACATACTGATTAATACATGTATATAATACAATGAAAGTTAATATTTAAACTCTATCTAATGTTATTAGGATTTAAGGTGGAGCTTCTAGTAAGAGAAGATCAAGGCTTTTCTAAGTTTGGCAGCCTTCAAACCTATCTTCAATGAAATATACTGAAAATTGAAAATTCAGCAGCATTTTAAAGTAAAATGAATTCAATATCCAATAAATAAAGTGTATACATTTACATAAGCAAAACTCTTTTTTTCCATCTTTATTGAAATTGGTCCACAGTGTCATCTCCCAGGATCTATACTCCATTGATACACACCGATCCAAATCTCACAGAGACTCAGGCAAGAGTAACATCAATAGACAAGAGAAGTGGCCTCAAGTTACACCAGCGGTGTGGTAAGACTGGATATTAGGAAAAATTTCTTCACAGAAAGAGTTCTCAAGCATTGGAACAGGCTGCCCAGGGGAGTGGTGGAATTGCCATCCCTGGAGGTATTTAAAAGACAGGTAGACGTGGTGCTTAGAGACATGGTTTAGTGTGTTTTTGGCAGTGTTGGGTTGACGATTGGACTACATGATCTTAAAGGTCCCTTCCAACCGAGGCAATTCTATGATTCCAAGACATGTGCCCAATTCTGTGAATATGTCCTAAAAAGCAGCAGAAGAAAGCATTATGCTATCAAAGAAAACTATTATTAAATGTGTAGCATGTAAGTGGGACTGTACTGTTAGGTAAAAATAAGGGTGCCCAAAAATGCTGAAGATACTACAACAAGCTTTGATAGTCACAGTGTCTATTTAGAGGATAACTGAAGCAAGGCACAATCTCAAAACACTACAGAAGACACAAAGATACTCAAATGATCTTTATCAACAAAATAGCTCAGTTAGTACATGAAAACGGAAAGCATGTGGAGACAGAACAGTAAATAAACCTGCTTTAAAATACAAACCTTGTAAGCAGATGCTTTTATGTCCAACCAACAATACATAACTGGGAGATGATCTATTCACACTGCAAGATCTGTAGACATTTTAAAGTTGTTTGTTTGGGTTTTTTTTTAATTTTAAGGTACACAAAGCATCCATTTATTAATGAACACACTGTGCTAAATAAATAAATGAATACATTGCCCGCTTATAACATGAGGCATTTAAAATATTCAACATATCAAGAATAGAAGTCTGAAGATAGTTTTCATGTTTTCACTTGTTCTTAAAAAGGGAATTCAAATGCTCAAAATTTTTGGTGAAAAGTCCCACTAATGACTAAACAATGATCCAATACCTTCCCTCTTCTACCCCCTTCATACAAGCTGGCTCACAGTGCTGTCATACTAATCTCAACAAACATTCTTCTGCAGATTATGGTGCAGTCTAAAATAAGAACTTAAAACATGTTTCCTCTTTCCCCAACCTCCTATTTCAAGGCATTTTAATCAGTGAAAAGTTGTACTTTCTAGACTGTTTGCTAATGTGAAGAAAAAAGAGGTTCTCCGACTAAAAAAAACCTCAAGTGACTTGCTTCCAGATCAGATTTGTACTGTCCCCTCTCAAGACACCTATTTACATGAAATCGCTTATAGTTTCTCTGCCTGTATAAAATGCAGATGCCACTGCACATCAGGCCTGTGTTTGCCTCTTTGCACAGACAGTCCAAAACAGTTTTCCTGATCTGTTTCAACTTGAAATGTTGTCAATATATGGATTGTCTTGCTTTCTAATTCAGTGAAAAATCTAGTTTTCCATTAGTCTCTGCCTTTCTAATTTTCGATACAGCTTTACTAAATGTAATTATTAAAGGCAGATTCAAGAAAGCAATTACTGAGCTACTGGTTTGTATCTCTGAAGTCTTAATAAGGAACAAGAAGTTGAAGTGACAGAAACACTGCAAAATCTGTAAATAAATAAAAAAGCCCTGGCTATGTGTTTACTTTAATATATGCAATATACAGAGAGAAAAAACAGAATGGTATGGAAAATTGCTATGATCAGTACATGTTTGGGGCTACCACACCACTCCTTGTTATCACAAATTAGTTTTAATCTTTATATCACTGTGCAGTGTATTTAGAATTGCAAGTGGATTTCAGAACTGTTGCAGAAATAGCTCTAGAAAGAATTTTTAAAATATCCTATCAAGGGTGGGATTGCGAACAATGGGAAAACAGCATTTTACCTTCTTAATTTGAGGATTTTCAATGTATTCTGGAGGTTACAATATTTGGAGGGGACTGGACTATTAGATATCTAATCTCACTTCCCGGTACTAGTGACTAAGTATTCAAAGTAAAACAAAGGTGATTTTGTAAAAAAAAAAAAAAAAGAATGGGTAGAAAATATGCAGTAGGTTGTTTTAAACCTAAAAAGTATCTTAAAGCACAGGAAAGCACTAAATTGCAGCAGAGCCCTCTTTCTAGCTTCTAGGGAATTTCAATAACCATTCTCAACATATCTGAGTTCAGACACATAAGACTGCAGACAGAGTATTTTCCTCCTGTGTAATGATTTCCTCCACCCCGCAGGTCAATTATCTCTTTCTCCCCCACAAAAAAGTGGGTAATATCCTGGCCAGAATCAAGTCAGTAACAAAAGTCCCACTAAATAGCTACACCTTGACACCACTCTGTTTTTGTGACAATTATGCTACACACACTAACATTGTTGTAAAATAATTTTGGTCATTTTATGTATCAGAAAGAGTGACAATGTTTCTCATTTGCAAGGCAACAATACTGGCTCTGAGTGAGTTCATAAGCCAAATTAGAAATCAACTCAAAATAATTTTCTGATTTAAAATAAACATCAGCTTACACAGAGCTTTCCAGCAGTCTCCCTTTCATCACAATAATTGATAATACGCAGTGAATTAATTCAACTATGCCAGCAAAGTAGCAATTAATGACCTGGCATCACCTACTTTACTTTCCGTTGTACTCATTACAAACGTATAAAGGCAGATGAGCACCTTGCCATTCCTTGTATACAACACACACATAAGTCACACCAAATAACTAACAATACAAAGGAAAGGTAGAGGCAAGACCTGATGTCTGAGAAAATAGGGAATACAGTTAATCTAGAGTGGGTTTAGTTGGCTATTCTTAACCAAGATTTCATGCCCCTCTCAAGAAATCTGGTCTAAGCTTTCCAGCTGAAGGCAACTACTGTTTGAAAGCCCTGTAGAAAACTCCTTAGAGATGCAGAGTAACCTGAGAGCTCAAACCAATGACTTCAAAAGTCAATGAGAGTTGTGACTCCTGCTCTGAGACCAGGCCTTCCAGCTGAGACATCCTGGTGCACATGGGCAGTATGGAGAGTGACCGGTGAAGACCAAATCTCCAGTATGTAAGCACTATCCCCATGGCACACCCCCAAAGCATGCTGCAGTGGAAGCACGGTACCAAATCTGAGGGCTCTTGAGCTTTTCCTCATACAGATCATGCTTCAGCGTAATGGATAAGAACATTAAAGCATGATAATATTATTAAGGTAGCAAAGACTCAACTGTATACAACATTAGCTTCATTACACACCTTGTATACACATGCATGCACCTTCACACAAAGGTAACACCCTGTCTTCTCCACAGTTTTGCCCGTGGCCAGGAGAGCAGGGTGGAGGGCAACTTGATATCAGCGAGATTGCTATTACAAGTAGGCTAGAGTACAGATGTCTTTGTTAGTCCATCAGCAGGTGTTACTTTAGATTAATAAAACCACAGATTTTTCAGCAACCGATGTCATTTTACTAATGTATTTATCTTCTCTTCAAAAACATGTTTTCCTTCTGAAGCAGTAGCAAATACAGTAAAGATAAGATGTCTAGGCTGCATAGGAAGGACTAAACCAACCTTCAAGATGAAAAGCCAAATACCATGCTCTGTTCAAACCGCTTAAATGCTTATCTAGCCCCAACCTTCTATCACAGAAACTTTCTCTCCTCCCAGAAAACTGGAACTTGTGTTGTAAATGCCTTATGGTAAAATTGGAGGAAGAGTCTGTTCCATGGTGTAAGACTCATAATACAGCAACTATAAATGAAATACTGAGTAGTACTAAGCACTGTCCTCTTTGTAGTAACTCCTATGGCAGTTGATCCTCATTGGAATCACGAAGTATAATAAAAAAAAATCAAATGAGAAAAATATGGCACATTTCAGCTGCAGTTCCCCTGGAATGGAATATAACTGTGTTTTCTTTACTCACCCATTGTCCCCTCAACCAACCAAAACCCTTCCATTTTTTGATTGTGTGGTGAAATAATGAAGAACTGAATTCTCTGATGCTTTTAAAGAGTATGCTAGCATGAGTAGATATTTTACCCATTGCACACCGCCCAGGAGAACATTTGCAATATTTAATCTTCCTTCATTTTAACTGCAAGTAGGACTGAAGATTTAGTATCGAAAGACAAGAATAAAGTAAGAGGTAACTTGCAAGCGGGCCATTTAAAACATTGTGTTCAGTATTGTCCTGTAATATAAAAAGCCTCTTTTTCGCCCTTCAGTCTTTTTGAATTATTTGACTTGTACGACTCACAGTCATTTTGTTGCATGCTTATGGAAAATGAAAAATTTTGTCTGTATCAATATCAAATCATTTATACACAGCAGACATCAGCTGTCATTTCTATCCCAGCAGTACACCCCCTCCAACACTTCTCTCTTTAGTCTAGGTGAGCTGTCAAGTTTCTAGTTTCTGACGTGTATTTACATCATTCAATGACATCTGACAGTAGTGAAAGGCCACAGAAAACTGCTTATTGATCAGAGCAAAACTAGTTGACGGAACAGATGAGGTTGTATCACAGAAATGCAGCCACACTCAGGTGATGACATTTTGCTCCCTTGTATACAAGTGCTTAATGGAATACAACTTCATTATATCATGCCACTAGTGCTTAAAGAATCGCACAGTTCTCATGAGTGTTTTGTCTATGCGGTGATGAGGACAATCTATTTGTACTGGTACCAATGTATTACTAACCTGTTCTGCTCATGAACACTTGCAAACTACCAGCCAATGTGTCCTGATGAATATACTAAGAGACACTGAAGACTCAATCTTGCCAAAATCTAATTGAGCTGACCTTTTAAAAAAAGATGGAATTACCATTTAGGCAGCTAGATCTACTCGAGATTTAGTTCTGTAGAATTCTGTGCTGCTTAGTAAAGACATTTTAAATGACCATTTTTATGCTTGGGACTGGTACAGTTTCCCAATGGAAGTGATAACTGATCATTAGTATTTCAGAGGTTATTATATCAACTTGCATGAGTCTTTCAAACTTTATTGATTAAAATACTGAAGAGTTCTTGGGCAGAGGCTCTCCATACAAACTGTCCTGCAGCTAAAATATTCACTTTCTCATTTTTATTACTTTCTTCTTTTTGTTATCTGGAGTAGAAACCCACATCAATGTAAACTCATTTTCCACAGAGTAACCTGTAAAGATATAATTACAATATACAATCATTCCTTGCAGAATCTACGTTTGCATTAGCAGTCTAACTGGAAAACTCATAGCAGTTTTAGCGCAAAGCAGTGATTCAAAAACACCCACATGTTACAAGTACCTGAATAACTTGTAATCATGAAACTTCTAGGGGTACACTGATCAGAAGAACTTGTTTTCCATTTCATGTACTACAGGAGACAGGAGCAAGTAGGTCTTTGTTCCAAAGAAAAAATATCCACAAGGCAAAAAGATGCGGATGGTTCAAAAGCAGCTCCTCACAACAGGTAAGTGTTGCTTAGCCTTACAATTGAAAACAATTTTCAGATTCAAAATAAAACTACTGGCCACCTCAGACACTCAGAAAATTCTTTCCATTTCAAGAGGAAAGAGATAAAAGACTCAGTTCTCAGAGAAGGTATCTCCTATCCCTTGACTTAGACAAGCAGCATGAGACCAGAGGTTGACTAAATCCAAGTCCTACGTAACTAGAGAAAACCAAGCTTTAAAAATAACAGAGGAATGCACGTGAATAATGTCTTAAAAAAGCAGAGTACATCTTCTGCTATTTCTCAGTAGAAACAACATGGACTATCTTATATACGACTTATCAATGAAGCAAACAGATGACAGCAGTCTTGCTATTTTCAGTTCAGTTGTACCACTGAAACTTCTTTCAGACAAAAGAATAACTGTTACCAGTGTCTTGTTCTTTTCTTGGTGTTCTTGTAATGCACTTGCTGCAAAAAATCTAGAATTTTTCTTTTAGACTGTAAAAAACCTTGGGGTAAACTGAGATTTTCAGAGGTCATCTGGCTAAGTTTGGATCGAGTTTCAAGCACAGAGCAATTACTTTTCTCACTCTAATAAAACTTCCCAATTTGTACTCCAATGGAAAAAAAAAAAGCAGCAGCACAACAGTTACAAGACTTAATTTATTTTATTAACCCCAGCAAAACACTTTTTTCCCCTTTGTTTTTTTCTCAGAAGCAGATGAATTGATCTCACTGAATGTGTACTAATTATTTGTGATGGAAAATTTAATCCCAGAAAGCCATATTTACAATGATTCAGAAAAATGAAACCAAGGACTTAATCTTACAAAACGGCTTTCAAATGTATCTGCAACATTATTCCACAGTTAGCCTGGTATACATCTAACAGAAACTGTGTCATCTCAGATACTATGGTTAGTTGTCAGCATTTGTTTGCACATACACAAGCCCATGCATATTTAATATCTACAGATCTAAGGGGAAAATGGAAAATAAGAAACCAGTTACACATTCAATGTATGAGATGCCAAATATCTGAAAAGCAAACTCTGTAATCTTCTTGAAGGCAGTGGGAAGGGAAGAGGAAGTACTCCAGACAATGGACAGTATAGATAGGATGCTATTTTATGTATATTTAAGGAACTTATTTTAGCACTGACTTTTTCTTTTTAAACAAAGAAAACAAAATAAAAGAAGTCTTCTGCATTTCTGCCATAAAATCCTTTACTACATAAGCTTTTATTCATAAGAACTCAAAATTATCAAGAATAGTATCTTTAGACAAGAAGTTGCAGACAAATTATGTTTTGTCCTTTCCAAGTCTGGTTCTTGTACTTCGTGCTTATACAGAAAACAGGAAATTCTCTTCATCTCAGTTGTCTGATATGCATAAATATCTGGGCTCACAGCCGTGACACTGATACTGATGATGGCAGCAATTCATAACCAATTATGAAAAAAAAAAAAAACAACAACCAAGTGAACCTACTTTTAAATTAACCCCAGATCTAGAACTCTTTGCTTTATTTGAAGTGCAAAGTATCTACCCAAAGCACAAGAAATATCTCTTTTCATTCAATGAAGCTGACTCTATTTTGAGTCACCCTGAAAATCAAGGATACACTACTCAGTATTAACCATTCCCAAATTTTGCTGGACATACCTTGGAGTGAGTTCTCTTAGGAAAAGCAAGAAGCCATACATTTCCACTGTAATAGAGTAGGAGCTAAGAGGACTGGAAACAGAGGCTGTATGACAGGCTGCTGACATATGGATAGATAGAGGACATGCAGAATTTGAAAGTGAATTATAATAAACACACTTCGCTCTTTCAATCTTTAGATAACATAAAATGACTTTCACATCTGTAATGTTACTTGTAATGTTACTACTTAAATCCTTTTAGATTCAACTTTTATTTTGCTAAAGCAGATCCTAACTGCAGCATGCAATAATCTAAATTACTTGCACATATTTAAGGCATTATTTTAATATTTCTTTATTTCCTTACAGGAAAACATACATCACAGGCATTTATTTCCATTTTAGAAGAGACGGAAGACTTTTTCTTCCATGTGAATAATTCACAGAAAGCCTACATCACTGCATCTGACTTCAAAAGAACAGAAACTGACTCTTTTTGACAGGGATATATGAACTAGGTAAATGCCCAAGCCACTGCTCAAAGCATGCCTGTAGCAGTATCATCCCTTCTTTCTAGACAGGCACACTAAGCTGAAGCAATGACTTTTCTGTTTTCCTAGTTAAACTCAATGGAGTTAAAGTCAAAGTCAAAAGAAAAAGTAATATTTGGATTCATTATGTATCAGAAGCATATTTCTTTGTTTGTGGAGAAGTTTAGATTATAGTGCCATAGGCTGTTGTCTTATAAAAGGTTTACAATAATCTAAGAACTGATTATTTTTTAAAGGAATCCTGAAAGACTAAGAAAAACAAATGCATGTAGTCACACACACTTAAAACGTTTACTAAGTTGCAGTAATTTACAGTTCTCTTTCTGCTATCTTGAATCCCAAAGCATGAGACACTACAACCTGGATCACATAACCAGATCTTTCCACTGGAAAACGCATCACTTAAGAGGGCTCCTTTGAGCAGGGGCTCATCTTTGCACTGAAGCCACATCATTCAAAAGGGTCCCACACCGAGGATCTATGACAACTTCTGCAGTGCACTTCCATGTCACTTTTTGGTCCCTTCTCCAGCTTCAGTCTTCTTATTCCATTCCTTAGCAAAATGACCGATTTGTGTTCTGTACAAAGTTCAGTGTACAAGCAGTAACTTCCAAAACTTGTATGACCTTTACTTTTATGTTGTAACAAGTCTTTTCACCCTGCCTAGGTGGTTTGACTGTTATAAACTCTGAGTTATATTGCTAACTGTTTGGGTCTGTGAACTGTTTTTCTTTTTTTTTTTTTTTAACTAATTTTTACGGGTCTTATGTTTTAAGATTTTTATGTTAAGTACAAGTATACCTAAAAATGATACTGAGTTAAAAAAAGGTAAATCGCTACATCTGTCATTTAAGAAAAAAAAAAGCCTGAATAGAATAAAAATTTATAATGTATCTGCAGAAAAGCAGTACATAAAGAAAAAAAGAATCACACGTTCCTCTAAAACCACAGAAACATTGTTTCAGTCAACAAAGTGATAAAATATTTTTATCTTCTCAGATCCTGGAACCTGTTCACTTTATCTGGTCTGAACACACAAATTTGGTGATCTTGTCAACACACTTCAGAAACAACTCTTTGGATATATCTTGAAGAGAGATGAGTGTATTTTTCCCCTATGGATGAAGAAGCAAAAGGATTTCAGTTTTGTTTTTTTTTCTGGTATCTCATTCACAAAGTTGCTGTTTGAAAGTGTAGTTCAGTATGCTGACATGTTGTCATATTCCTAATTCATATCAAAACCCTGAACTCTTCTGGAAAGTCTTATTTCAATCTACTTCAGAATGGACAGGTGTTTTGAAAAAAAAATTGCAAGAAGTAATACAATTAATCACTGAGTAACACAACAATCATTTGCCCTAACCAAATAGTCCCTTTTAAGAAACATACTATAACCTCCCAGTTATCGCTATTCATTTACCATTAGCCATCAGAATAAATCATATCATTAACTTGAGCCACTGCAGAATTTTGCTACATACTCATCAGTTGAAGAGATGGAAATATTCACATTCAATTTTTTTAAGTTTTGATAAGCATAATAAAAAAGAATGCATTTGACGTAAAAAGGAGAGCAAGTTTTTGTTTCAAAGATCAGTTTTGAAGAAATAAAGGCTACACGTAAACGTGTTAAAATATTTTAGGCTTAGATGACCAGAACAACCAGTAAACTGGGGACAGAGAGAATCAAGAAAAGCTCTGATTCACTTAAGCTACAATGACTTTACTAGAGATGCAGTGAACAAACACTAGAAGAAGGAAAGACAAATAGTCTTATGCTATCCTAAAAAATACTTACACTGAAGCTGAAGTAATTTCACTAATTCAAGAAACATTTGCTAAGAAGATACTCATAGCTTCTTGTTACAGGATTACCAAATTTTTTATTCTATTCCAAACAAAAATAAACCATAGACTTTAAAGACACTTCTATGCCTGTAAGATATCACTTTTTAGAATACCTAATCAAGCAAAGTATCAATTTTATAAAATAAGAATACAAGGAAAAGACTGATACTCTTTTCCACCACTTGTTTCTCCACCATTCCCTCTTGCCCATGCTACACAACTCTTAGTAAAGAGATGACAGTTAAGGAAAGGAAGAAATAAATATATTATTTATTACAATGCATAAATTACTAATATAACTAGAATTTCAAACAATTAATTGAAAAAACAGAAAGACAGACACTTGTGTTTGGTTCTCTTGTCAGAGTGGAATGTGCGCAAAAGTGATCAGCCCAAGTTTTCAGATATTCCTCATCAATCAAATTAGGCAAATCTCAACAGGCACGGAAAAACAAGCAATGCTGCTGCTCACTCTCTTGCTATTACCTCTTTCTTCTCCCATCTGCTGTTGTACCAGTATTACAGAAATTAATCACTTTACCCTTACAGGCAGCCTCTGAAGCGAAGTCTTTTTCAGTATTACAAATATGCTCTTACTCTATCTTAGTTTCACCTGACTCCACATGGTTCTCCATGCTTTTACGAAGCAAACTACCACACCACTGTGACTTGCCTGAATCAGAAAGTGAATTCTCAGGTCCTGGGTCTCAGCTAAGGCACCAGGCTGGGGTAGTTTTTCTTGGAAAACAAGGCTTTCTCCACAGACGACTTATACTGAAGATTCTCAAAGGCTTCAAAATATTTTGAAACAAGGCTCAAGATCTGTATGTGAGCTCCTGAAGGCACAACTGCAGTATCGAATAACATATGTACAGAACCTATGGCAGTAAGTGTGTAAGAGGAGATCATGGGAAGACTATGAAAATAAACAGCATAGCTAATTCAATCTAATTAAGTGCAATGCATTCCTCATTAAGAAATCTCAGTAACAAAAGTATTACAAAGAACAAGTCTCAGTCTTAATCTTTAATTTAAAACCAGATAAATGCTCCATTTAAGAAAGGATTAAGATGCTTATGTCCTTTCATCTTTCTTCAACCTTGTACAGAAAACGTTTCAAATCCTAAGATATAGATTTTAGGGGAGGGCAGGAGAGAAAGAGATATTTCACAACATTGCCACTACAGAAAAACTGGAAACAGATGGATCTTACATATTGGTTTGAAGTGACCACATTGATTATCAACTAGTTGCACGATTAACCACCTGACTTCGATGAGCAGGATATTATCAGTCACCTATTTAATTTAATAAATGCACATTTTAGAAGGAAAAACATGCTTGGTGTCTTTTCACTAGACCTGTTAAAATGGCCTTAAAGTTTTGTTTTTTGAGTGATATGGAAGAAAACATTACTGAAGCATTTACGTGGCCCATCAACCAGCCTCACCAGACTTTTCAGCCTCTTTTATTGTGTTAGGGCATGGAAGTGTGTCAGCTTCAACAAGAACCACTTTCTTTTCAGCACATGCTGTTTTTCAGAAAACTGTGAAGACTCTCAAAGTCAGAACCTCTTAAAACTATATCATTACACATCCAGCCTCTGGCATACCCACACTTTGCAGTTAGCTTATAAAATGTTAACTATTATGTTTTCTACAGACAGTCCCAACTCAAAGACAATAGAATAATATAATAAATAATGAGTATAATTCTTTTCTAGGAATTATTATTTTCAGGGTGCTAGCATACGCAATTAAAAAAAGTAATTAAAATTACTTACACATTTCCTAAATTCAATGCATAGAGTGACCCCTACTGGTCTGCCAGGCACTCCAGCAAAGATACAAACGGACAAAACCCATCACTCCAAGGAATGAACCTGAGCTAACTTACATGGACATTCCTCAGATAAACAGCATACCTTATTCAAGTTACAGAATGACCAATACTAATAACTCAGTAGAGGCAAAAATACTCCAGTGCTTTCTATGGACTTTTAAACACCCATTCTTCTTGTTATTACAAATAACACAATAATCAAGTGCATGGCATGTAAAGAATGCTTACCATATACCAGTATCTACAACTGAGAGCCACATTATTACAAAGAGTTTCATTTTTTTTCCAATAAATTTCTTAAAAAAACATCCAGGAGAAACAAACTTCAGTCTACTAGATGTTTTGAATGAGAAAAATGTATACTTCCTGCACTTTCCCAATTAAACATGAATAGCAACTATAACTATAAGCCCACATGAATCCGACTGTGCTTGATACTCTTATTTTATACATAAAAAGCAAAGTCACAGAAGCATCTAATTATTTGCCTAAATACTGTCTGCTTTAATACACAATTAACTAGTAAGCCAGATAACCAATAATGTGCTCTGTAATACATCTAATACACTATTTTATTAATTTAAACAATTAATGTTTTAGGAGAATCAGTTCAAGATCTTAACACTAATATGAGTACACTCATAGATTAATAAAAGAAGAGTATGGCTGTTTATTTGAAGTGCTGAATGTCCTCTTATTTTTTATAAATATATATATTAGACACACATACACACATACACACACTTATATGTGAAATCAGTACCCAACTAGGATCAACAACTAAAAAACCGCAAAGCTTACACTAAGTCTGAATTCTAAGTGCACTTCTTTGACCATCAGGCTTTTTAACAGCACACATGATTACAACATAAAGTATGCAGGAGATTGACCAAACAAAACAAACATTTGCCTCTGATTTCATTTCGGCCAGGATTAATTCCAAGAATCAAGTAAGAGAATGCAGTGCTAATTCCCACTCCTGAAAGAAACTTTTGCTTAGAAAGCTTAAGCAATAGATACAGAAATCCAAACTCTGCTTCAAAATCCCTGCAAATTAAACAGAATATTCTGTAGTGACTGCAAGTTTCCACTGCATCTAAACCAAGTCAGTCCAGTATTGCTTAATAGCTGCTAATAACTGGGAGCTTACAAAAGACATCCCTCATCCCAGCTGCTCAGCAGTAGCTGGAACCTGGAGGCAGAACCTGGACCTTGGAGTTTCTCAGTGGTCACCAGAAGGCTGGCCTGCACCCTGCCTCTTACTTCTGACCACTAGTCGAAGTTGTTGAAGTGAACAATTATAGCTGAAAGTTTTTTTAAAATGCATTCAACCAGTTCTAACTTAGCACACCAAATCCCTAGAGTCTTCAACAGGAGCTCAACATTTTATAGAGATTTTATTTTTGGGAGCCATATTTAAATATTTACAATGTTACACAAAGGAGAATAAAAGAAAAAAAAAACCAGTGACATGCTATGAAACATTTAAGAAGCCTGTAACTCGGCTTTTTTTTTCCTTTTTTCAAAACTATACAGTGAACTTTGCTGTTGTTTCCACTGAAATACTGAGTACTACAACATTCACTGTAAAAGTGTAAATTTAGACATTATCGAGTCAAAAAAACCCAACGAAACTACACTGAGGTTAAAAGTCAAGCACTCCAAAGTCAGGGAATTCAAGAAATAATGTTGTCTATGTACAACTTAATCAATCCCTTTGGGCTTAATGCCTCAAGAGATAATTAAAAACTTATTTCTCAAGACCTTGACATTATTCAGTGAGTAAGCGTTCTAGCATTGTTGTGGTTGGTCTTGCTCACGTTTCATCCCAGGTCTTGTAAGTGCCATCGAAACACAAAACTGAACCAAACACCAAGCTGAGTGGTGTACTTGATTTGCTTGAGGGACAGGATGCCATCGAAAGCGACCTTGACAGGCTTAAGGAGTGGGCGCATGAGAATCTCATGAAGTTCAACAAGGCCAAGTGCAAGGTCCTGCACCTGGCTTGGGTTGAGGGAGGTGATTCTGCTGCTCTACTCGACTCTGGTGAGACCCCACTGGTACTGGGTCCAGCTCTGGGCCCCTCAACATAAGAAGGACATGGACCTGTTGGCGCGGGTTCAGAGGAGAGCCATGAAGATGATCAAAGGGATAGAACACCTCTCTTAAAAGGTCAGGCTGAGACAGTTGGGATTGCTTAGCCTGGAGAAGAGAAGGCTCTGGGCAGACCTTATTACCGCCTTTCAATACTTAAATGGGGCTTATAAGAAAGATGGGACAGACTTTTTAGCAGGGCCTGTTGCAACAGGACAAGGGGTAATGGTTTCCAACTAAAAGCGGGTAGATTCAGACTTGGTATAAGGAAGAAATTTTTTACGATGAGGGTGGTGAAACACTGGAAGGTTGCCCAGGGAAGTTGTGGATATCCTACCAGTGGAAGTGCTAAAGGTTAGGTTGCTCTTAATCAGCAACCCTGTCGGGTGAAAGATGTCCCTTCCCATTTCAGGGGGTTGGACTAGATGATTTTGAAAGGTCCCTTCCAACCCAAACCATTCTATGATTCTGTGAAATGGGATTTTTTATATTTCCAAGCTTTCTACACCAAGAGAAGCACCCTAAGCCTATTAGAAACCTTGATTCCCTCTCTGTGGTAGCAGAAACAAACTAACACAAATGTCAAAGCTACTGCCAAGCCAGCTTCAGTACCAGCCATACTACTACATAAATAGGCTGCTCTGATCAAACTACAGCTTTTTATCTGTATTAGTTATTTTCAACGCCTTGATCTCTGTACAGCAGTGCAAAGCCACACTGTGACTGCATGGGTGTAAGAGCCTATTTGGCTGATTTGGGGATTTCCACACTCACTTCTTTCTCAGAATAGTACCTTGTCTCTTCTGTCACTCTGCTAGCGTCTGGGCAGCCTGTGCACACACTGAGCTCTCAGGTTAAAACCACCCATGAGGACATTAGTCAGTAATCAAAGTTAAATCTTTAATTTTTAGAACAGAGGCACATAACCATACTGCTGTACACCCAGCATTTTGTACCAAGCCTACTGCTTCAAGGTATCACTCGTGCAGGAGCTGCAGAAGATTCTTTGATTCTTTGCAGCTTCTTGACTAGCTTATAGAGGGAGACATTGTCCCTAATGTTCTGCCCCTCCCTTCATCGCTATGTACATTTACAGTTATGGAAACAGATCAGGGGGTCCAATTCTGAAGTACTAAACAAGATACATGCCGAACATAAATGCTCTACTGAATAACATCAGCAGTGTTTAAAAAAGAAAAAAAAAAATCTGACGTGACAAGTCCGTTCTAAGCACTGCCGTCACCTCAAAATTTAATGCTGGGAGCAGAAAAGAACGATTACCTCCCAGGAAGACCTTGCAAAAGGCTCTCTTGAGCAAACTGACAAATGATCTTTCTTCTCCTGCATGCAGAGAGAGAGATGGAAAAGCTCATGATTATTTTGGCAACTGTTCCACTATGAAATGCTCCTACACTTCCCAGGAGAAGAGAACAGAGCTACTTTGGGTGACCTCTCAAGAGTTTTAGAAAGCCACAGAATTTATATGTGATCAGAGATTAGGGGATAGATATAGGTAAAATTTTTGAAATAATGCAAAGGATGATTGCCAAATGTCAAGGGAGGCTCACAAAAAGACTTTGCTGGGAGACAGACAGCTAGGCTTCAGAACTTCCACACAATTTGTTTACATGGGTTTTCTGTATATTATATCCCAGTACTGAAAGACCTCAACTCTATTTCAGCTCTGTATTCCTGGGAGTTATCTGGCTCACCCTGCTGCCCACAGGCAGGACCCACTATACTTCTTACTCTGACAGAAACTTCTAAGCCTCGTACAGAGTTTGCATACCCTAGTCCTGAAGGGTGTTCTGGTTCTGCAGTACCTTTATTATTCAGCACCATTTCATAATCCTTTTTTACTTCTGGTGGATAGGACAGGAAATTGCACAGCATAGGACTGCAGCATCTCCAACACACAGACTGACTGCCTCCTTTCTTCTTTCAACAACCTTTTATGTTACTGAGGATTGCTATGACGTTCCTGCTCAGTGTTTTCTTTTTGATCTAAACAACCTCTGATGTATTTCATTCTTCACACTGATCAGAGATCCAGAAAGCAGTGTAACACATCATATTTCCTCCTACACTCCTGCAGACACTCCTTCCCATACACTCACATGTTTCTTAGAATGCAGTACCTAAAATTGGACATGGTAGTCCATGCTTAGTATACACTCCTCATCATTAACCAATTTTTTTTACATTCATCTTTTGAAACCCCAACATGCATTTGCCTTTTTTGCAAGAGCATGATATCAGTGACACGGCCATCTTGTGATGCACGATAGGCCCCAGATCCTTTCAGGAATACCTGTTACCATTAGCAATAAAAGTAGGACTAAGGGTAATCTCCAGCCTTTAGTAGATGGGGGTGGAAACATAGTGACAAAGGATAAGGAAAAGGTACTTAATGCTTTCTTTGCCTCAGTCTTTAAAAGTAAGACCAGTTGTTCCCTGAGTAGCAGATAGGGGTGGGGAGCAGAGTGAAGCCCGCATAATCCAAGGGGAAATGGTGAGGGACCTGCTACAGCACTTAGATGTACACAAGTCTATGGAGCCAGATGGGGTCCACCCAAGGGTACTGAGGGAGCTGGCCAAGATGCTCAGCAAGCTACTTTCCCTCATTTACCAGCAGTCCTGGCTAACTGGGGAGGTCCCAGTTGACTTGAAGTCAGCAAATGTGACACCCATCCACAAGAAGTGCTGGAAGGAGGATCTGGGGAACTACAGGCCTGTCAGTCTGTCCTTGGTGCCCGGAAAGGTTATGGAACAGATCATCGTGACTGCAATTATACGGCACATGCAGGACAACCAGGTGATCAAGCCCAGTCAGCATGAGTTTATGAAGGGCAGGTATTGATTGACAGACCTGATCTCCTTCTATGACAAGGTGACCTGCTTAGTGGATGAGGGAGAAGCTGTGGATGTTGTTTACCTGGACTTTAGTAAAGCCTTTGGCATCATTTCCCAAAGCATTCTCCTAGAGAAACTGGCTGCTTATGGTTTGGACAGGCATACTCTTTGCTGGGTAAAGAGCTGGCTAGATGGCCAGGCCCAGAAAGTGGTGGTGAATGGAGTTAAATCCAGTTGGCAGCCACTCACAAGTGGTGTTCCTCAGGGCTCAGTGTTGGGGCTGGTTCTCTTTAATATCTTTATCAATGACCTGGACAAGGGCATCGAGTGTACCCTCAGTAAGTTTGCAAACATCAAGTTGGGCAGGAATGTTGACCTGCTGGAGGGTATGATGGCTTTACAGAGGGATCTGGACAGGCTGGATCAATGGGCCAAGGCCCATGGTGTGAGGTTCAAGAAAGCCAAGTGCTGGGTCCTACACTTTGGTCACAACAACCCCATGCAGCACTACAGGCTTGGGGTAGAGTGGCTGGAAAGCTGCCTGGCAGAAAAGGACCTGGGGGTGCTGGTGGACAGCCAACTGAATATGAGCCGGCAGTGTGCCCAGGTGGACAAGGCAGCCAACGGCATCCTGGCCTGTATCAGGAATAGTGTGGCCAGCAGGACTAGGGAAGTGACCCTGTACTCCACACTGGTGCAGGCTCACCTGTAATACTGTGTTCAGTTTTGGTCCCCTCATTACAAGACAGATGTTGAGGTGCTGGAATGTGTCTAGAGAAGGGCAATGAAGCTGGTGAGGGGTCTGGAGAACAAATCTCACAAAGCGTGGCTGAGGGAACTGGGGTTGTGTAGCCTGGAGAAAAGGAGGCTGAGGGAAGACCTTATCACTCTCTACAACTACATGAAAGGAGGTTGTAGCGAGGTGGAGGTCGGTCTCTTCTCCCAAGTAACAAGCAATAGGACAAGGGGAAATGGCCTGAAGTCACGCCAGGGTAGGTTTAGGATGGATATTAAGAAAAATTTCTTCACAGAAAGTGTTATCAAACATTGGAACAGGCTACCCAGGGAAGTGGCTGAGTCACCATCCCTGGAGGTGTTTAAAAGATGTGCAGATGTGGTGCTTAGGGACATGGTTTAGTGGTGGTTTTGGCAGTGTTGGGTTCATGGCTGGACTCAATGATCATAGAGGTCCCTTCCAACCTATATAGTTCTATGATTCCGATCTGTTGGATCTTACTCTGTGCTACTGATTATTTTTGATAAAGCACAGCACTTGTGTCCTGGTTCTGGCAGGGATGGGGTTAATTTCCCCAAGGAGCCGGCAGGGGAGGCAGGTATTCCATCCCACGTGCCCCATGCCAGGCTATAAGAGGCGCTAGCCGGGGAGAGGGGGGCAGTTGCTACTCGGGGGCGGGCTGCGGCGGTGCGCGTCCCGTCGGTGTACTGTAATCGTGTTCTTATATTCCTTTACCGGTGTTATTGTTTTTCTTTCTTCTTCCCTTTGTCTGTTCTGTTAAATTATAATATTTCAACCCACGAGTTTTGCCCTTTTCTGCTGATTTTTCCCACGGCTGTGGGAGTCGAGTGAGCAGCTGCGTGGTTCTTTGTTGCTGGCTGAGGCCAAACCACGACAACTTGGCACCATTTCCTATTGAATTAGCACCCGATTTTCCTTTCTTCAATAACCTTTCCAATTCACCAAAATGATTTTTAATTCTAGCCTTGTTCTCCAGCATGTTCACAGTCATGTCCACCTTAGTGTTGGTGGCAAATTTAATTACGGACACTCTCGGTCCAGGTTATTAAAACATCAACTCATACAGGACCTCAAACAGACCCCTCTGCAACACAACCCAATAAATTGTTCCATTATTGACATATCATTTCCCCTTGTCCTATTGCTTGTTACTTGGGAGAAGAGACCGACCTCCACCTTGCTACACCCTCCTTTCATGTAGTTGTAGAGAGTGATAAGGTCTTCCCTCAGCCTCCTTTTCTCCACGCTACACAACCCCAGTTCCCTCAGCCACGCCTCGTGATAGCATGGGCTTCTGTGTATCTGCGCCAACATATATACAAATGCATGTGCATGCATGCATGTCTATGTTCTGCCCCTATCTGAATATAAGGAGATGACACTGGTTACAGTACTTTGTTGGTTTTGATGTTTAGTGGCAACTGATTTAGATCGCCTTCTGTACAAACAAAACAAGTTAACAGCATGCTCACTGGATTCAACTAACTTGTACTTTCCACAAACAACCACATTTTTAACTAGGAAATAAGGCAGAGCTGTTTTACCAATGCACAAATAACACATATAAGCTAGCACATTGCAAAAATCTACACTGTTTTAAGAAGTCATCCTACAAAAAACTCCACCAAGAAATAAAGGCAAAATACTTCAAAAGTTGGTCTACGTTAAACTTAAAAAGAAACTTTCCTTCTTTCTTTTTACAAGCAATATTGAACATCGAGTTCTGATCCTAACCCAGAATTTCTCTATGGAACTGTAAAACACAACAGTATTTTTCTGAATATATTTACAACAAAAAAGGAAAAAAAGCAGGCTCATTTTAAAATTTTGCTTAGCTATGCAAAACTGCTGAGCAAATGAGGAAGCTATAGTGGGTAAGAAAGTGGTAGCTTGTAGAGACTTGCTAGCGGGGTGCTCAGAGTTACACTGCTGTCAGAAATTCCCTAGGTAAAACAAAAAAGAAATAGTTTGTGCTCAAGCATTTTTATAAATTCCTTAGAGATACCATAAATATTAATAAGAACATAATTTAAAACAGTCTGTTAAATATTAAGGCATGTGCATGTATGCTATACTAATGTACAACTGAATAAAAAAAATGCTTTTCCCACAGGATTCACTAAAGTTTGGGGTTTTTTTTTGGCTCTCCAGAGAAATCCTTATTAACCCAAACTAACATGTTCAAAATAACAAGATTCAATGATCTGGCAGTTTTTAAGAACAGATTACTGACATGGTTTTAAATGTTTCTCAGATGAAATCACTAACATTAACACTTTCACATTAATCGATTGGTGTCAGCAGAATTCTGGAGAGCTATGCTGCAGGCTCCAACACCGAAGTAGTAATCAATTAAGGAAGTCAGCTGAAAAAAATGATACAAAGATCAGAGTTGTCAATGGCAAAAATAATCTCATCTCAGTGGTGTCAAAGGAAGAGCAAGAAAATGCCACATAATTACTTCATAATGCAAGAAAACTATTCCAAACAAAGATTTAGTAATCCAATAATTGTCAAATAACAATTGCAATTAAAATCTATGAAGAAATTCTTCAGCAATCTGTATTCTAAGCCATATTTATGTAATTTTATACAAGATACATTTCAGTACAAATTGTACAACCTTTTTTTTTTTTTTACAGTATTAAAGAACATTCTAAATAAAATCACTGGATTTTTTAGCGAGTACTAAAACTCCAAACAATTAATACAGAGTTAAACACCAAGAAAAAACCCAAACAGTTTAGTCCCTGTAAATTAACATTTATACACATCTTACATACTTTTCTTTTTGAATAGGGAGAAACAAAGCCACTGATTTTTGGCTATATGTTCTATTTGTAAAAAACTCTTCTGCACAAATAACACTGCTTTGTTGAGCTGCTAAGTTCTTGAACTTGCTGAGTTAGCAAGGATGCCCACAGCAGGGTGTTGAGAAGGGGAGCATTAAATACTACTCAAAACAGGGTTCTCATTTCTCCATACTCTTTGTTTGGCTATCACCATCATGAGGGCCTCTACCATGCTACAAGCCACAGAAAGCTACCTGACACAATCTGTAGTGCATTCTTTACCTTCCACAAGCAAACCATCAGAATCTATTAAAATTACTTTACGCTGATAGCACTAGAGACATGACAAATCACAGGCCAAGAGTCAGATACCAAAGAATGTGTCTCAGGGCGTTGGGGCCAGGCCCATTTGCAAGCAAATGATATTGTGTGAAGCTGGCATGCTCAGTGCATGACAAACTGATGCAATTTCAGTACTGTCGGAGAAGCTGGGTGAGATTTCTCTGATGCTGGCTACAGTTAGTGTACAGAATTGTGCAGTGTTCCCAGATTTGAATCACTTGGGGCCTGAGAGGGCTTCACTTGACAAGCCACAAATAATTACACTACACTCCTTCTATTGTACTCTATTATTTTGCCTCTTATCTCTAGGCTTTGAGCACTCATGAACAAGCAAGGTCGCTTCTATTTTGACCATGATGCAACAAAACATTGTTCTTTTGTGATATGATAAATAAAACACAGCCCTGCAGACTAAACATTTTTATCAGGTCCATTTTCCACTTTCATAAGCAGCAACAACTTTGGGAGCTTGTTAGAAGAGTAGAGGTTGGAAATAACCATGCAGGCAAGTTCATGAGCTTTTCACTTAGGAGTGTGATACAGCTATCTCTTTATTGTAAAAACTCATTTGAGAAATGGGGCATTAAGCTCTTAGCCTGTAACAGATAACAGTTATATCTGTGATTACTTTAAGCAGGTTTTTACCCCCTTTCAAATCAGCAATTTTTGACAATTCAGTTGGCGAGTAGCAAAAAATAGTTCTGAATGCGCAGCATGTTGCCAGTCCTTCCCCAGATACCAAACACACTTCAAAACTAAAGTAACTGCATTTTCTGTATCAGTTCACAAAATATGTCCTTTAAACACCTAGGCAATTAGGAAAATTTTGTGTTGGTGGTATTATCCTGGCCAATGAATTTAAAGAGTAATGACATTCATCACATTCATACTTTAAAAAAAAAAAAAAAGGCACAAGAGAAAGCAGTGGCTTTTGTAGTTTCAGGAACTAACTTCTAGTCATCTTTTCTTAGTTTAAAGAACAATTTCTTCTTTCAGAAGAAATTCCCTTCTTTCTCCCATGGTCTAGGCAAATATTTTAGAGTTCCATATTACAAACCAGATGGCACCATTTTTTTGTCAGCCTTAAAACCATGTTTAGAGGTTTTCTAAAGCTGCAATTAGATATAAACCATCTAATAGTAAAGCAAAAATTCAAATATGAAGACTAAATGCACATAGAGAAAAAAAATTATTCTACCAGTTACCTTAAACTTGTTCCTGATTCCCATTAATGTATCCTTCTTATGTTCATTTTCCAGACAAATATATAGTAGCAAGTAGGCACCAAAAGGTAAAGAGAAAATGTTAATTGCCTTCTTAGCTGAAAGTGCTGTACTTAAGAGTATACTCTCCTACTTTGCTTCTAACTCAGGCCAACATAAGTATTGGCTTATTTGAGAGGAGACAATTAATATCCTCAGTAACACTCCTAACAAGCTCTTACCAAGTTGTTTTAAAACACATCTAAAAACATTCTTTGCCGCTTCCCACCTGGCACTAAGAATCTATGGCAGCACCTGGAAGTCTGACATCACAACATTTCTGCCAAGGGAGGTAAAACCAAAATGACCAAAGGAACACATTTTGATATAGAGGAGAAATATGGAAAGAAAATTAAAAAAAAGCATACTCAGCTGTACTTCAGAACCTACTTGAGCTTAGTAATGTCCGTGTCAAACAGAAATTTTTAAAACATGCAGAGGAAATAGTGCAAAGACCGTACTCCTACCAATCACACATCCACACACTGAGTGCTCAGCAAAAGGAAAGGCATCTGACATTTTCTATTCAATACCAAAATAGAATTTTTCTGTTTTTACTGACTTTTTATGCTCCCTCACTACAACATTAAAACGGAAGCTAGGTTTTTGGCTTTTAGAGGAAGAATGGATCTTTAAGTAAAACTTAGCTTTTAAATGTTCTCTAGCTTGATTTTAAGAATGGAGTGTTTTGGAGTTTCATGTAGTGGATGTCATTGTGGGACACAATTTTTCTTAGAATTTGGAAGGAAGCAGAAAAGCAAAAGGCTAATATATTTCCTGATTCTATAATGTCATAGCATTCAACTCCAAATTTGGTTTGCATTTTTTTCCTGAATATCCATTTCTTCACATCTGTCAAGCAAAGTACATATTTTTATAACATTCCCTGACATTACTATAAATCTATTAATCCATTAATTTATGATTAAACTGAAGACACATTCCTTATGTTTCCAAATCTCAAAAGAACAAGAACATCAAATTGTAATTACCATCACAGCTTAACTGCAAGGAAGACTCATGACCAGGGAATCCTATTCCTGGAAAGAGCTTGATTAATAAGTAAAGAATAAGGAAGTGAATCTCTATGCAAAGAACCAAAATCCTGTACAAGACCAGAAGTAAAGGCAGTTAGCTGAAGTACATATGGTCACTTTTCATAAAAGCAGTTCATTGTAATCAATACAAACTTGCTGCTGAACAATTGATTGTTTCACCACATAATCAAGATTGTTTGTTTGTCCTTATGTAAAAGATGATAGGAAAGCTTTAGATTTCATTATTTTCCAATTTGGAGACACTGCATCACACGAATACTTTCTGCCCTGGTATAAAAAGGAAATCCATTTTTAAAAAGTGAATCAATTACAGGAGGAGACAAGGAATATTAAAAAAAAAAAAAAAGATCGGTAAGTCTTATCTCACAGTTTTCAAGGTAAACTAGTGGGAGAAAAGACTTTCACAGAAGTTTTATACCATTTTCACTATATTAAAGAATTAATTAGTCAAACAATAATAATACTGTTTTGGATTGACATCACACCATCTCATCAGGCAAAAAACTTACCAAATGTAGACAATGCCTTTCAAGAGGGATTTTTGACACTCTTGAATTTTTTACCACGTACAAAATACAGCAACTGTCACCTAGATGCCCTGCTCTTAACTGGGACCCACACTGTGACACACAAATACAGAATACACTAAATGGAAGATGCACTGGAGATTTGGCTGTCATTTCTTAAAAATTGCTTACTCTGGCTACACTGGTGGCAGCCTCAACATCCAAAAGCATCTTCTCAGATTTCCTATTTATATGATTTTAGAACCGAAGGTTGTTTTGAACAGGAGGTGGAGCTCTCACTGCACCAGCAGAGAAGGAATGAGACAAAACATAGTTTGTTTAGAACCCGGAATGGAGATGGTGTTTTCTGTCCCCACTTATTTCAATGCCTACGAGTATCCAAGCATTACTGTTGTGCTCTAAATACATTTTTTAAAGAAAACCAACAACCACACAATGTTTATTGGTTTATGAAATGTTTATAACAAGATATATAAGGTTGAAATAATAATTAAAAATAAATACTGTTCCCAGAAAGAGAGTACCTATGTTCTAGCTACAAGATCTTTACCATCAGGACATCTAAGAATAAACAGACTACATAGTCTCCTTTCATTTCACATTAAAAATACAATGCCGCGTTCAAAGGGAACGATGACACTTCTGCTTCGTCATCAAAATCCCCTTCCAGAATGCTCTACAAAATGCCTTCCCCGAGCCACAGAAAGTCCAGGCTTACAGAAAACTGAAAATGAAAAGTTGATACAAGTCCTCCTATATTTCTTGCAAACAGAAGAAATAATGGTGCCTACAATAGGAGTATTCAAAATGCAGTATCTGGAAAGCTTCCATTAGCAGCTTCCACAGTGCATACCTAACGTAAGTAATTCCACTGTACCCAAATGCAGCACTGAAGTTCTGCCACGCAAACCTGCCTTCTCAATGTTCTCCTCACTGTCAGGCTGCAGAGCTGGGTAGAGACTGACTGAACTTTGTCCTCAGTGGCCTTTTGTGCAAGAAACACAATCATCTCACTAAGCTACAGTATAAAGTCCAATCAATTTATTTCCTATTTCTTCTGAACTCAAAGATAATAATTACAAGAACCACTGTGATTTACGTATATTCATCCTCCATACAAGCAATCCTTTAAATTCCTGCACGTAAAAAATTCAAGGACAAACTTAAAAAGAGAGACAGTTAAGGCCAAGAAAAATGCGTTCATGTAAATTAGCAGCACAGACAACATTCTTCACAAAGACTGCAAAAATTAAAATCTATAAATGGGTGGATATCTGGTAGTATTTTTCAAATGGATAATTTTTAATTGTAATGATTTGAAGAATTGTCATTTAAAGTTTCCAGTTATTCTAAAAATAAATACCTATAATTAAAAAGACAGCTTTCTAAAACTGTTCCTGCAATACTAACTTAATTAATTTAATAACCTAGTTACTGCTGTAGATGAAAAATACATCCTCAGCTTCTTCAGGACTCACCAGTCAACTACCAGAGAAACAGTAACATATAGTGAAATTTCAAAGTAACTTTATAAATGCCATAACAATGATGACTAATTATCAATTAAACCTGGAATGAATTACATCAGGCATTAAAAAGTTCAAAAAACAATTAAAATATGCTTTACAGTAATAAAAAAAAAGGGAGAGCTCTATTACATGTTTCCTCATATTGCGTTTTAAAGACCGGTGTATTCTCACTCCTGGGAAGGAAAGAATGTACATATGCTTAACACTATCTTTGTTGACAAGATTTTACAAGTATCACGACTTCAAGCTATACGGACAGAAAACACCAGCAGGAGCAGTTAAGCGTGAATCCCTCTGATGAGATAATTCCATTGGTAGTGTTATGTTACTAAAAAAAGTTTTGCCACTACTACCTCTCAAAGATTCAACAGAATTCAAATACATCTTTATTGTGATGCATGTTTGAATGCTCTGCTACTCCCTATCTTTCTGAAAATGTAACTTCCTCATCAAAACCACAAATCAGTAGATCTTGGGAGAGAATTGGGTAATGGATGTTTTGCAATTATAGTTTACTGACAGAATGTGTCAACTTTTGGTCTTTCAGATGGTAAATTGATATAGGTAATCATGATGCTGCTTCTTTATCCTACTGCTGAACGCCCCTCAGGAATACATCGAAACAGATTTCTTGCTCAGAGAATTCTTACATGGCCCTTTCCACTAGGATTTCATGACCGCGAATCAGGGGGCTTTGAGCAATTGCACAACAATCTGAGATCACTGGAGCTATCTCTCTCTGTCTAATTTGTCCATACTCTGAAGCAGATCAAACACACAAACAAGGAAACAGCTTTAGGTGATTGTTACATATACATTAAGTCAGTTTTTTACTTTGGTTTTATCTTTTTCCAGTTTCTGCCCTAGCTGCCTTCATGTGCACACTGCAAAATTCTGTGTCTTATTTATACTCTTCAAGTTCCCATTGCATACCAAGTGGTCAGTTTCATACCACTGATTCAAAGTCTGCAACAGGAAAGCTGACTGGAGGAAAAATGTTTAATCACCACTGCTGACAAATGCACAAGTTAACAAAAAAAAACAAACAAACAAACAAACCCAAACCAGTATTTTCAGTAACAGCAATCTTTGGACTAAATTATCAGGTCTATTTCTTCCACTAATACATGCTCCTTCATTGGAACTGAAAAAAATAATTGTCAAAATAGCATTTTTCTGACTTTACAGAATCATTAGCATCTGTCAAATTATCTTTATCCTCTTCATCTTCCCATGCAGGAGAGAAAAGTATCTGAACAGACCTACTCTGGCTCCCTTGTGGAATAACCAGGACAATTAAAAATTCTCTATGAAGACACCAAGACAATAAAAAAGTCTAATTCATCTAACATCTAGTATTTCTGTTTAACTTCCTTGAATTTCGAGTAACTGGTCTGTCACTGATTTCAGTTGGACTTGTGACACAAGGTTACATGTGGTGACCTTGTACGAGCCAGACTGGTAAGCAAGAAGTCTTCAGACTGGCAGAATTAATACTCAAGACACAGAGTCTGTTCAGATACTTTAAAACTACCATGTTCACGCAGTCCAGAGACTCAGTGAAATGGTTAGAATAGTAATACTTGAAAGTGTTTTTACATAAACCCATTCACATAATTACTCCCTCCATGCTTTATAACTACAATATTTACAAATATTCCCCCTTTATCTGTCACATTTATCACTTGCCATTGTGGTTTAGTCTTAGGCTTCATATGGAAGAACATCTAACAACTTCCATTTTTGACTCTATGTACACTTACTCTAACAGTAAAGAATGCTGAAATACGTAAACTATACCAAACTTTAAGTCCTTATACTTTTATATTCCATAAACAAGAGTATAGCCTAGTAATTAAACGGCTTCTTCTATGGAAGTAAAGTCTAAGGACTTTTGAAAAATCCACAGTACTTTAGTATCTGACATGTCATACCTTACTTCCACAACATTTGTAACTCCAGGAGCAATTTGGGGAGTAGTACTGGAAGTGTTAATTAAAAACATAGTAAGCACATGTGTCAGTCAAGTATGCCCTCTGCTCTACAACACATTTAAATGTGTGTCACCTTGACCTGCAATATACCACTGTAAAATTATTTTGGTCAATATAAGTCAAATGTGCACTAATTTATTCAGTAAGTTTCCTAGCATCTGAATCAACATTAGAAATCTAACTAGTATTTATTATTCTGTTATTGACAAAGGGAGCATATTTAAATGATAACAAGAACACATGGGTGTCATTTCGAAGTTGAATTGTTCCCTAGGGACATCCTTAGTAAGCGTCTACATTTAAAGGTCATTCACTGCCAAATTATGAACAACTGTTGCATTCATTAGCACAGGCTCAATAGTTTGGAAGCTAGTGTCATCAATTTAAACTGACAATGAAATTTAATTGTCCACAAGGAAAACAGACATGTTCTATATTTCTATATTTCATCATTTTACATATACCCCAAAAAAGGGGTATGCATAACTGGAACTGCAATGTTACTCTTTTTTTTTTTTTTTTTTTTTTTTTTTTTTCAGGGGGTGGTGGTGGTGGAAGAAAGGCTTTCAAGGTTTTATATCAGAGGAAGAGTGCTTTAGTAAAGCTGAGCTCCTGAAACAAAGACTGAAAGGAGTGTGTTTCCCACTTACTTTGTTGACAGAGCCCTATCTCAAGTGTTGCATTACAGACTTTTCCCTCATTTTTCTTTCTAATCTTTTCTTTCCCTAAACCGATCTTTCACTGGTCAAGTCCCCACCTTCTCTATTTCTTCATTTCTCTGTACCTTTTTCCCTTTGAAGCTAGGGAGAAGTTTCCAGTTTCTGTGGCGAGTCACTTCCACCCTCTCCTCAGAACTGCATTCTGCTTCTACAGCTAGCTGGTGGTTGATGGGTATGTGCCCATTCCACTTTCCCAGTGCTGCCTAGCTGTACCAAGGCAAAAAAAGAAAATAATCTGAAACTCCGGATTTCAGGGAAAGCTATCTGAAAACAAAGTGTTAGTAATGAGCTTCCTTAAAGAAAAGGAGAAACACTCTTTGAGTCTTTCCTTTCCAGGCAGTGAGAATACACAGTGGCAGGCTGAATTCAAGAGGAACTGGATTCTGTTCTGCTAAAGGTAAGGAACCAGAAACCCAGAGACGTCAGGAAAGTGTGTTTTGGTAGCCATGCAGAGCCACTGTAGAGAGGAAGGAGTCTCCTTCCAGACTCTCATTTCATGCAGAAGGTCACCACCATCACTGTTTCTAGCAAAGAAACTAGGATGGCCACCATTGCACTTCTCAAAAACCCCTTCTTCAGCCCTGTTTTTCTGCAATGCATTGCCCCTGACAGTCACAGTGCAGAAGACGCCCTCTGTAACTGTCAGCACGCTACCGGGCTGGTGAGCAATCTTTTATCTGTCCCAGGGTCCATCACCCTTTTCTGCTGTTAATCACATCACCTCTGATAGTTCCTTGTTTCAGCTACTCCAAGAAAACATTTTAATTCTGAGGAAGGTATTGCTTGTGGGAAAGAGAACAGTAAAACCTCAACTGTGTAAAGAAGTACTCCTGTGATCATGGAATCATAGAATGGTTTGGATTGGAAAGGAGTTTTACAGGTCATGTAGTCCAACCCCCCTGCAACTAGATCAGGTTGTTGGTCAGAGCCCCACCCAACCTGACCTTGAATGTTTCCAGCAATGGGGCATCTAAACCTCTCTGGACAACCTGTTCCAATGTTTCATCACCTTCATTATAAAAAAAATTCTTCCTTATACCAAGTCTGAATCTACCCGCTTTTAGTTTAAAACCAACATCCCTGTGATATTTTTTGCAGCCCTCCTCTGGACCCACTCCAACAGGTCCATGTCCTTCTTATGTTGGGGGCCCCAGAGCAGGACACAGTGCTCCAGGTGGGGTCTCACAGAGTAGAGGGGCAGAATCACAACCTGCTGGCCACCCTTCTTTTGATGCAGCTCAGCATATGGTTGGCTTTCTGGGCTGTGAGCTCACACTGCCAGCTCATGTCCAGCTTTTCATGTACCAGTACCCACAAGTCCTTCTCAGCAGGGCTGCTCTCAATCCCTTCATCCCTCAGCCTGTATTGATATTGCAGATTGCCCCAACCCAGGTACATGACTCTCTACTGGGCCTCACTGAACCTCATGAGGTTCAGACAGGCCCACTACTCAAGCTTCTCCAGGTCCCTCTGGATGGCATCCCGTCCCTCAGGCATGTCAACTGCACCAATCAGCTTGGTGGTGTCTGCAAACTTGCTGAGGGTGCACCCAGTCCCACTGTCTATGTCATTGATGAAGATATTAAACAGTACTCGTCCCAGTATGGGCCCCTGAGGGACACCACTTGTCACCGATCTCCATCCGGACATTGAGTCACTGACCACTACCCTCTGGATGTGACCATCCAACCAATTCCTCATCCATCAAACAGTTCACCCATCAAATCCATCTCTCTCCAATTCAGAGAGAAGGATGTTGTGCGCGGACCATGTCAAAGGCCTTACAGAAGTCCAGATAGACAACATCATAGTTCTTCCCTTGTCCACTGAAGTAGTCACTCCACCATAGAAGGCCACTAGGTTGGTCAAGTATGACTTGCCCTTGGTGAAGCCATGCTGGCTGTCTCGAATCACCTCCCTGTCCTCCACATGCCTTAGTGTAGCTTCTAGGAGGATCTGTTCCACGATCTTCCCAGGCACAGAGGTGAAGCTGACAAGTTGGTAGTTTCCAGTGTGCCCCTTTCTACCCTTTAAAAATGGGTGCAATGTTTCCGTTTTTCCAGTCACCAGGGACTTCACCTGACTGCCATTACTTTTCAAATATCATGGAGAGTGGCTTGGCAACTGCATCAGCCAATTCCTTCAGGACTCTGGCAATGCATCTTGTTCCATAGACTTATGTATATTCAGGTTATCTTCTCTTACAGTGGGAGGGACTTTACTCCCCCTGTCCCTGCCTTGCAGTCCATCCACTCAAGAGGTGTGAGAAGAGAGGTTGCTAGAGAAAACTGAGGCAAAAAAGTTAAGTAACTCAGCCTTCTCCTCACCTGTTGTTACCATTCTGCCAGTCATGTTCATCATGGGGAGTGTATTTTCTTTGACCTTTATCACCATACTGGTTTAAATGTTAATACTATACATAAGCCTGATGATGCAAAATAACTCAAATTACCTGTATAATTTCACAGAAAAAACCATACTTCACCCAGATACACCACACTAGTTCAGGACTGCATCCATCCACTTTAATTTGAAGGTTACATTTCAAAGAGATTCAATACTTCACAGTGTCACTTCATCTGCTTATCTTGACTTTTCTAATGCATCAGATTCAGGTAGCACAGAACTAGTGAAACATCTATCCTGCAAGACGCATCTTTTATATCAGTATCTACCAAACCCACAGCTTCTGACTGACTGTTAACCCCCACAAAATGAGGTCCAAAAGAACAAAAGCTGATGTGGTCTGACATAGCAATATTCACAAACACCAACCATCCAGGCGAAATCACCTTTTGCTCAATGCAAAATAATTCCTATGGTACTGTTTTCTCTTAGGTAAAGAACTCTGCCTACACAGTATCTTCCTAGGCAGTACAGAGCGATTGCAAGCTCTCATTAACCTTAGTTTTGCTGGCGGGAGGGCGTATAGTGTACTCATTTGTATCGGTCATGAATTTCTATGCTTGGAACAACACTTATGCAAATTATTTAGCAATGCAACAAATTGACAATTACATTAGAATAAGCCTTGCTCATGCATAGACCAGAAGCTCCTTAAAACATAAAGGAAATACACCATGTTATTATCAGAACAGACTTCCATATTCTCTCCCACAAGCATGCCTGACCCAGAGTAACATTAGCTATGACTTCTAGTACAGTTTCATGGCCAGGAAAATCCATGAACTGAGACATCTAATAGTGTGAAGCATGATAATTTTTGTATGGGATGTGGTATAGAACCCCAGTCATCTGACTGAAGAGGCAAAGTATTCATGCAGGAACAATTACTAAGCCACTTTGAGCTTGAGCAACTTTCAGATGCATGAGTTTCACTCATCACCAGTGACCTGAGGAACAGTGCTGTAATCATCAACAGTGCCATACTAATCAAACATTTTCACTTTCAAAATCATTTTCTTGAAAGAATTCTATAAAGAAAGTTTCATTTCTGATTTCTTTGAAGCTGACAGAGATCAACATTGACAAAATTTAAAATACCAAATCCTCTAGATAGCAGGATTCGCTGATAGAATTACTATTACAGAAATAAAAAACACACTAAAAATACTAAAAATATATATTGCTATGAAAAAATCCTATTTGTGTGATACGCACATCTTAGAAACTACTTTGTCACTTCAACTAACTTGCCCAACTGGGACCAGTCTGTGCTATTGTAACCACACTCAATCAGGATGTTTTAAAGCTGGTTTCATTCCCTAAAATCACACAGACTTGTTGTAGGGGACCACTTGCACGTAAGTTCAACTAAGAGGCAGCAACATTAATGCAGTCACACTCCCACATTAACACATCTGAAGTGGTTTACAAGGCTTGTAATTACTTGCCAGTACTGAGGACCAAAGAATATACAGCATTAGCATCAGGTAGACGCACTTGCTTCATGCAACTACATTTATGTGGATCAATCTTCTAGCAATTGTACAGGATTAAACTTTTTTTTCCCTGGTATTTCTTAACAGCTCAGAACTACCAAATGACTAGATTTAATAAAAGAACCTAGCTTTGAATATCTACCTTCAGTCAAATGCCTTGGGCTTTGGTCCAGAGCATCGCCTGTCTCCACCCAGCAACATGTGGAAGGCTGTTACAGCCCAACAGTTCCACAGGATGAGAAAACCACCGAGGTCAAAAAGGACCTCTGAAAATCGAGTACAGTCAGCTAGAGCAGGTTGCCCTGGACCACGTCCAGTCAGGTTTTGAGAACCTCCAAGAACAGAGACTTCACAGTCCTCCAGGAAACCTGTGCCAGTGCTTGACTGTACTCTGAAAATCGAGTACAGTCAGCTAGAGGAGGTTGCCCAGGACCATATCCAGTCAGGCTTTGAGAACCTCCAAGAACAGAGACTTCACAGTCCTCTGGGAAACCTGTGCCAGTGCTTGACCACCCTCATGGTGTCAAAATGGTTTTGTCCTATGTTTAAATGGTATTCCCTGTACTTTGATGCGTGCCTATTGCCAGTTATCCTGCCACTAGGTGCCAACGAGAAGAGTCTGCTCCCTCTTCTTCATTCCCTCTATTCAGAGTATTTGTACAGAGTGCTGAGATCCCCCCGAGCCTTCCCCGGGCTGAACAGTCTCAACTCTCAGCTTTTCTCATGCAACAGATGCCCCAGTCCCTTCATCGCGTTTGGCCCTGCACTGGACATGCTCCAACCTCTGCGCCGGGGACCCCAGACCTGGACCCAGCGCCCAGAGGCGCGTCCCTCAGCAGGGCCCAGCGGCAAGGAGGCTCTACCTCTCCCAACCCGCTGGCCACGCCGCATCAACCGCTGCCGCTACCGCTACCGCTCCACAGCACGAAGCTCGCCTGGGGCAGGAGACGGCCCGATGGGCCGAGGCCACCCCTCCTGCACCAAGGTGCCCTGGGCAGGCCATGGCTGAGCAGAGCAGGGCGGCCCCGTCCCCCGCCGCGGGCCCCTCAGGCCGGCACCTGCACGGTGGCCTGGTCCCCGGCCCGGCCCCCGCTCGCCGCCGCCACCACCACACCGCCCCCCCGAGGCGCGGGGGTCTCCCGCCCCGCCGCCCCTCACCGTGTAGCCCCGCTCCAGCTCGCTCTCCTCGTAGCGGAAGGAGGGGATGTACACCTCCATGGCGGGCCGGGCCGGGGGCGCCGGCTCCCCCTCAGGGCCGCGCGCTCCCGGCGAGCGGCGCCGCTGCGGCCATCTGCGGGCGGCACGTGACGCCGCGCACGTGACGCCGGGCGGGGCGGGGCGGGGCGCGCTGCTCGGCCGTTGGGCCGCGGCCGCTCCCCTCCCCTCACGGCCGGCTGCGCATCGGCTCTGTGGGTGTTGTCGGGCGTATGAGGTGAGAAGAGCGCGGGTTCTTCTGAAAACACCGTATTTTTAAAAACAAAGTTTGAGAGCACCTGCTTCAATATGCCAGGGCAGCAGTGTTGCTTTGGAGAGTAGGAAAACGGGGAGAAAAGAAATTAACTTCCAAAGGGATTAATTTATCCAGTCCTAAATTCAGAGCACGGCTCAGGCCACTTTCTATGCCTGCTTGGTCAACAAACTCCCGATAGCTGTGCAAATATGGTACCTTTCATAATGCCTGTAGGGAACTGATCCATGAAATTAAGGGGGAAAAAAAAAAAAGTTCAGCACTGAGGAAAGTTGCCCGTCGTGTGGCTATTCCTGAGAAGCTGCCTCTTACTTTGTTATTTAACAGAGCAAACCCGAACTGTTTCAGGGAAGTGTAGATGATTTCTAGTCATCGGCAAAATTACATAAAACTTCTTATTCCCCAAAATAAGCAGCTGTGTTGATGACTTCAAAAGTAACGGAGGCAGAAACAGAGGGTGGAATACTAGATGCATTGTGTAGGCAATGCAGTTGTGCAGGGTAGCGTTCCCACCTTACACAAATTGCTAGCCCCAAGCTTCACACCACTTGGAAGCACTGCAAAATGACAACAAACTGCAGCTGTATTAGGTGGCAGTACCTTAAAACTCACCTGGTAAGGTTTTATGAATGCCAGAGAGTCTTGGAAGCTAAATAGTTAAGGTGTGCAACTTTACCATCTGTCATTGATCTTTTAAAGAGTAGCTACCCTTATAAATTCATCTGTATGCAGGGCTTGATTTTGCATAAGCAGAGTCAATATCAAAACATACCTCAAAAATGGACATAAACCAAATGATTCCTTTTATCTGACCTCTGTGGTTATGCTGTCTCAGTGCTTCTAAGATCAGCTTTTTGAAATGCCTTCTGAAAACTAATTTGCTTCCTTCTAGACTAGTAACATCAGGAAAAAAATGTTACAAGCTCTTTTTCCTTCTATTTCTCTTCATTGTACTGCCAGCTAAATGTAATTCTATTTTGCTTTAAGCAAAGACCTCTGATCTGAACAATTCAATATAAAATAGAAGGCTTTTGACTAAAACGGAGAGGACTAAAGCAAACCAACACTAGTTCACTTTGCTAAACTAAAGCAAAGTAACAGGCATAAGTAATAAAAAAAATGACCTGAAATCAAAGCAAAATAGTCCTTGGGCATTTGTTTCTGCACAATGCTGCTCCTGTTGTGGTGTCCTCAACTGCGGATGACAGGCGGGACAGTCCCAGCAATACTCTGTGGTAGTGATGACAAGAGCAAACAGGTTTCCAGTCCCCATGTACTCTTGCTGGAGGGACCATGTCCTTGGAACACAGTTATGACTGAAGGGAGTGAATAAGGAATCCCATTTTCCCCCAAAGCATACTCTGATAAATACAGTATAACCATCCCAAGGAAAGACAGGCCATATAATAATTGTCTAATCAGTCTGGTAAGTGTGTACATGCTAGAGAGTAATTACCATGCTGTCATTATTGTTAGTTTCTGGTTAAGACTCCAGTCTTTAACCTTAGTTTCTGTCCTTCCCCAAACACAAAATGGATGGACACCATTTATGCCTTAATGCATTTATGCTGATGAGAAGCCAGTAGAAGAATTTCATAGGGGCACTATTCGTGGTTGTTTGCAATCTAATAACCAATTATTTCAAAAAGCTACTTTTCTCCCTAATAACATATAACTTATTAACAAAGAAAAGTTTGAGACATTAATCTGGTTTCAAATTCAATAGTACATAATGGAACTTTTGACTGTGCATCAGCCAAGAGGAACAAGGAAGATTACATGGTGAGCTGAATTCAAATACGTCAATATGTTTTGGAATGTTAAATACTTAATTTACACACTATATCATCATTAGTTGGCTAATCTTTAAAGTTACATCTAAAGAAAAAATAGGATTTCTCCACATGGCTGACTGGCCAAGGATTGTTTTTCTGTCTCACACATTGAGGAGGCAAAAATTTAAGAAACATTAATTCATAAAATGCTATCAACTTCTGTTGAAAACCATCCAGGATTCTTGTTTTTGAAAGCTAATTGCACAAATGATACAGTGATTCCCACAAACAACAAAGCAAGGAGAATATATTTTAAATGTAGCTTGAGTTGACCTGGTGTAAAATGTATTAATATAATGTTAGTAATCTTAAAAGCCAAACTGTAAAAGCATTGAGCTCTACTGGTAACAATTACATAGGCTGCCTTCAAATTCATCTCTGGAGCAGGCCCCAAAACGTCCTCTAGGAACTGTAGGTGGTGGTCTTCAATGCTGGTTTTTGTTACAGGTATCAGTATCTTGGGTTATAGTCTTAAGTTAACTTGATCCAGAATGTAAAATAAATTAATAAATGTACTCCGGTTTTAACTGCTACCTGTCATTAGACCTTCCATGATTACAGAAGCTATGAATCATCACTGTTTAGAATCAGGTAAAATCAGTGAAGTATGCCACACTTAAATAACTGATAAGAATGTGGCATTTTCACAATCAAACTTTAAGACCATCTAAAAATGAAATATTTTTTTGAAAGCAAAACAAAACCACCCCTTTGTTCACCACTTCTGTTTTTTTGTGTGTTTTTTTTTTTTTTTTTTTTTTTCCCAAAGCTGTCACTGTGCATTTCCTCCTATAAGGGGGGATTCAGCATTCATCATGCTAGAATGATTCATGGGAGAGAAAAAGGAACGAACATAGGCAACTCAGAAAGATCAGTTTCCAATAATTCCCACGATTCAAGGACGTTCTGAATGGCTAGTTTCCAGGATAGAAGTAGGCAAAGACATGCGAATAAAAATTCTAATCGAAGTGATAAGTAAAGTACACATCAAAACAAGAGGCCAGATTAAACAGAGATAGTCCTTTATAAGATCACAGCCTCAGTTTGCCGATTTTTCAGTTGCTACCAGAAAGACTGGTTTTAAGTAAACTTGCACCTCCCTGTACTCCTACAAATACTAGTCTCTTAAGTAAATAGCAGCAAAATTCAACATACTTGATAAAACTTTGAGCAAAACAGTATTTGCTTTTGAAGGGGCTCATGTCTTCCTCACTCGTCTAAAGATTTAGTTGCATTTTTTTTTAAAGTGGTGTACTTGTTTCTAAAACATCACAAAGCACTTTCATCAGCCAGTGAGTACAAACAAGACCACCAGGAAAAAAGACAGGCAGAATCGTAACTCCAGAAAGGTCACTCAGTTTTCTACATGAGTTCACAGAATCAAATAAAAACCTCAGTTGCTTCTCCTAACAGCCACAATATCTGGAGCTGGTAAGGAGGTAGTTTTCTGAACACCTGGAGGGTGCGCACACGTGTGTGAGCATGTGGTTGGGTGGGTCAAGGGGGGAGGGGGAAATCAATGCAAGATAACTGCAGGTTTTCATATGGTGCAGTGCTCCTCTACCCTACTGAGACCTCCCCTGGAAGTTCCTCATCAGATGTGAGGCTAAGATAAAGCATTTTCTTTCTCATGATTTGTGCTATCTTCCTTCCTTGTGCTCTTCTTATCTTAATCTCTGTAAACCACAGATACAAGGTTTATCTCAAGGCTTCTCTTGCCCCTCCATTTTCATTGCATATTTCTTTTACTTTGGTTTTCATACAAATATCCTGCTAGAAGGATTTTGCTTAAGCTGCCTTGCATACTCTTCTGAGACCCTCTTTCTTAATGACAGATTTTCTTAATGATAGAAAACATATTTGTGTTATTTTATATCCCTTCCCTATGTTAGTAATTTCCTCACTGATCTGAAAAAAAAAAAGGTAGTGTTTTTGCAGTAAAGTCAAAAGTAATTTTACTTATTAGCAAGCTCACCACCCATTCAATTATGGAAGACAAGAATTTTTTTAAAAAAGGAAGAATCCTCTTAACAGATAACAAGTAACATTTTGAGCTACCTGAAACTTCAGCTCCTTACACGTTTTAGTACTTAATTTTTTTTTTCTCACAGTTATAATGGACTCATATTTTGCCAGAGATTCAAATTATTACACAGCCTGTTGTAATCTAAAGTAGAAGGACAGAAAAAAAAAAAGGTAAGTTTTCTTTTTGCATTTCTTTAAGATAATCATTTCACTATACACATAATTCTAGTGGATGTTGGCTGTTCACTTAAATGCACAGGATATACTAGCCAGCAGCTCATCTCCACCAGACTTTGAAAGAAACTGACATATCTGGGGCATGAACTCAAGAGGTGCTGAAACACAAGCTCCCATATAAGGCCTTCAGAGGGAAAGAGGTAAAAGAAGGAATAAGTGATAGGGAAGCAGAATATTCCATTTTAAAAAGGACAGTGACTAAAGAATTAGAGACTTATTGTAGACTGAATGTCAGTTTAAGAAAGAGGTAACAATGTCTTCAATTTGAGCCACATCATGTCATGTATTTTTAATTCAAAAAGCATCACGGACATGATGGATACAAAAATGGAGATAATTTAAATTTTTTTGTAAACATCTACAAAGTTTATCTTAACCTAAAAAGTATACAAGACAAGGTGCTACTGAAGTCTAGTTTAGAGTATTCCAAACGTAGTTCACCATTTTGCAAATATCAATTTTGTTCATGCTAGTGATTCTTCAGTAGTGTACATTGGGTTGGAGTTTCAGGGAAACAACACTTAAATTTAGCGCAAGATCCTATAGTGAGCTCCGCAGAGAAAATAGTTCAGCAACACCTCCATTCCCTTGGTTTGACAAATATCTGCTAATATGGATGTTTATTGTACTAGGAAAGATGATAAGCAAACCTTTAATCTTCATAATGTAGGGGAATATACGCAAAATGAATTAACAGATTCTTGAAACAAGAAGTTTTATGCTACCCAATTGTGACAGCTGATCTGGGTCTTCTGTTCAAATTACTCTTGTGATGCAAAAAGAGACTACAAATTTTTTTGTATTAAGCAACTGTCTGTGACACTGAACTCCAGAAATGCTATTATCCTTTTGTTCTCCAACAGGCTTCTGGCTTTAAGAAAAAAACCTACACAACTCATTCTCGTTTTCAGTTGTCTAGTATAGATATAGAAAGTCACACTAATGCCTGCTAGGAGACTAATGTGAAAGCCGTGTCTCATTCTCTCATCATGGAGAGAAGAAATCTGACCCATTATCAAAAGCTAAGAAAGTTAGATAAAACACTTAAACACTTTCATGATCTTTTTTTATTTGTTTACCCATTTTGAGCTCTGCTTGTCCAAATCGAGTCTTTAATTCTGGAAGTACCCACTTTCACTCTCACTGGAATAAATCTGAAGTTTAATGTTGAGCTGTTGGTCAATTTTCATTAGCACCGAGCAAGCCAAAGTCAAGTATATCATAGCACTTAGAGTTACACCTAGATCAATTTCTTCCTCTGAAACCTGTTGCATGCTTAAGCTTTTCAAAAAGCAGTTACTAGCTAAATGCCTTAACAAGCACTGATGCACAAGGTATTATAAGCTTAAGGTTTTAGCATTTCACCATTTAAAAAGATGCTTGATAAAGGCTTGATAAATGTTTTTTTTTAAAGTAAGTTTCTGTACTAGTGGCCTTAAAAATTCTGAGAAATACCAAATCAACAGAACTCTGTACAGAAACAATAGGAGACACTAATCTGGAAAGTTTCCACTAATTTCATTGCCTAAATCATTGTATGATCTTCCAGCTAAATTTAGGTTTCCATTCAGTTCAGAAATAATATTGGGTGTTTCTTTAAGCTTGACCAAAACCAAGAAAAATTCATGGACTTATCCTGTAGTCTTATGATTAGCTGAAAGCAACAGCTTCTCTTATATTTTGTATGATTAATATTTGTCTAATTTTTTTTAATATTAATACCTGCCATTAATATTAATACATGCCACTGACAAGCTCAGTATGTCATTAGAATGACAGGGCAGCACATCCTATGTTAATGTTGTGTATTTTAGAAAAATGTTTAGCTGCTCTGATTTCTTACACAAGATATAACCAGTCCCCATAAATATATTTTCTACTCAAGAAAATCCAAGTAGAATGCTAGCCCTTAAACTAGCTTGCACTCAGCTGAATTACCTACTTTTCTTCCTCCCTGATTACTAGAATTATTGCAAGATTTTTTCTTATTGTATGCTGAGACCACTGAAGACAACTGATGAAATTTAGCAGTCCAGTGGGACATCAGTATTTGACCATGCCGGTGATTTTAACCCTCCAGAAGCTTTCTAAAACACTTGGAAGATATTTCAGTTTTTGCCTGTCTGTTACCCAAGCATCAGTCTTTTGACCCTATGAGTATTAATGCATTACAGTTTATCAAGACAGTGATGACTTCAAGTGAAAAGAATACCTGTAACCAAGAGATTCAGAATTAAAAAACAGAATAGTTTACCAGAAATACTTGTTTGTGTATCTTTAATACCATCTCCAGCATTCTTTCCTAAATAGTGTTTCTGCCTATGATGTAATCTCAATTTGTTCTAAATGCTACTTCTAAGAACACAGACACAAAACCAGTGTGTTAATGTTTCACAAGGTACATCCCTTTATTATTGTAATCACAAAAACATGATTTTGTACAGGAATGTTTAAGTGAACATTAATCGATGCAATTAAATTTGTTTCATAAAGATCAGGTAAACGTACTACAGATCATTGTATTGTAAAGAACAAAAATATCAGCTTTCTGGCCTTGCAGTGCACATTTTAGTGCAAGTATTAAGACACAATAGTGTTCAATTCAGCAATGTATTGCAGAACATCATGCCACAGTCCACTTCAAAGAGGGTCAGGACATGCAGCTTATTAATAAAATGCTGTAGTATATAAAAAAAGCCACATGTTAATTCATAAAATATATAGTGGTTTATTTGGATGATTTAAAGTGATTTCACTGTGGAATTTAGCTTTATCCAGGACAAACATCCAGAGTGTCTTGTCATTTGGAATATTCTTCTTTTAGGCAATGGCTTTGGCTTCAGGTAGGAATGCCTCCCAGTATTTTATTAGCTTGAAGAGAAGGGAAAAACACTCATTATTAAGTCCTAAATGTTGGAAAAGAAAACACATATACCTTCCTTCCTCTTGTGGTAAACTTAGCTCCACTGGACAAAGTAAGAACATAGGTGCTTCATATTATCCATTCACATTATTACATAATGCAAGTAAAAATACAAGTAATAAATATACAAATCTGCTCAACAGCAACAGAGTTGTTACCACACATTGAAAACAATGCTATAGAATACAGTTACACAGAATTTATTTGCAAGCTCAGTTTGCTATTCTTACCTCTAAGGCTACCACTTTTTTTTTTTTTTTTATAATTAAAACAAGCCAGAAGGTTATATTCCTGGAATGAACAAAGGAAAGACTCTAGACACTCTTTTAGGAGCAACGTTACTTCTGAGTCACTGGAAACTGTTTTACTGCTTTACAATATTCAGTAATATTTTATACTTTTTAAAAAGAGCAATAAACATTTAAGTATTAAAGTTTCTTCAGTAAGTCTAAGTACATATCAATTACAATTTACTCCAATCTATAAGTGAAAGTATTACTTCAGCTTCAGAAGAAGACAAGACCTTCCTCTCGTGCATATATTCCTAAGGGAGCTTCTCCCTTGCTTCCCTGAATTAAAGCTGTGCAAGGAAGCATAGCAATCCTTGGGAAACTGCAATCACTATGTTATTCTTCAATACAGTACAGACTAGAAGTAGTTCTTTATGTTTTAGAAACTGTTATACTTAAAGCCTGTCTTATTTTTAATTAACCTAATATGGAACGTATTACATATTAACTTGTACAAAACTTAAAATTTATCTTACCTGCTGTTGTGTTTGCACTAACGACTCTAAGTACTTGATAATAACAGTTTTAAAGTCTTTCACTCGTTCCTTCTGTTAACAAATAAATTATGGCATATTAACCTCTTCACCAATTTTACTTGGAATGTCAGTATTATCTAAAGTAAAACTGTCATTTACTTGGACAAAATTATACGTGCCTCAAATCTTCCCACTTCCTTTCGAATGGTTTTGGAGATCTGTTCAAAATCTTTTTCCCCTTGCTGAACTTTTGTCTCCCACTGGCAAAGGAAAGACATGCAGAGATAAGACTTTGTGTTGTCCATTCAGTCTATCAGTATCTGAACTTTTTTTAGTATATTAGAGATAGTCACTCAAAAGCTGAAAGGGCCCTATTTGTTTTTTTTTGGCATACTTAAGAGGAAGTTTTACAATAACATTTTCAAAGTAACAATTTGTGTAATACGGTATCGTCAGATCGGTTAAAACAATGGTATCTCTAAGGTAATGCTATCTGTAGATGAAATGTGAAAATATCTTAGTATTACCATTAAGGAACACTTAGTAACATTTTTTTAAAGATTCTTTAGAAAAGAAAAAGGTTCTCTAAAGTTTTATCTGCTATTCCATTTACGAACACTGCTGAAAAAAGAATCTAAACCTGTAAGTTTTCTGTGACTACCTGTCCAATCAAGTGTGGAAGAGTCTCAAAAGTTAATTCCCTATACCTTCCTAATCCCGGAAGAGATGATTAAACCTTCATCTCTGCCTATGGTCAAGTGTATGATTATCTCTATCATACTTCTGTTGCAGATGACAAGCTATTAAGGACGTGTTTATTGGCTTTCCAGTCAGAATGCATGTTGCTTAAGCAACCCGCAGCACGTGCTTTCTTACTCCGTGGGAACTGTTTTCAGAGAAAGCAGGAGCAGAAAAGTTATTACAGGTAAGAAGAGCACAAAAGGAAAATTCTCAGAAAGTGATGTTACTTGTGGGGTTTTGCCATATTGGGAGTGTAGTGTTCATGTAACAATACATGACAGTAGGTTATGTTTCTCCTTAGTTTATGGGTAAAGACATCCAGCTACACAATAAGAGATCATCATCAACTACATTACCTTATAACTGCTTTTACACACCTCTTATATTGTAAAATTTAAGCTAGCTGTGTATACTCTGAAAAAAGCTATCGGCCTCACACTTCAGATGCATGCAGGCTATCAGATATTTAAAATGCAACTGTATCTGTTCATCTCAACATATTAACTGAGTCATGGGAGCCAATACATCCAGTAACACTTATCTTCCTCAGTAAAAGGCAGTAGGGAGGCAACATACTTCAATATAGCATATTCCTGTTAGCAATCCAGTCATGCTATTTATTCACAAAAGCATTTTGTGGTGCAGTGTCAAGTTACTATTGTAATACGAGATGAACATCATGTATCGTCCAATAAATATCTATGTATTTATATTTTTAGTTTATAATTATTCAGAGTCCTCTTATTGCCTTTTCAGATATACATTAGGAAGCTATGCAATAAGTTATAATAGGATATCCTTCACCAAAGAACAGCCTGAAGAGTTACCTAATAACCGAAACATTACAAAACTCAGCCAAGGAAAAGGTAGGTTAAGACTGCCTATGCCTTCCTACCACAGCAAACAGAGGTGCCTGAGACTTCAGTGAAAGCCTCTGTAGGCCTAATGGATCCAACATCCCAGTTTCACCATGCCCAAATGCCAGGTCCTATATGAATTATCACTGGATAATAGACTGCCATCTTATAGCTTCTGACAAGGAGAAGTTTCTCCTTATTCAATAAGGTATTTCTAGGACCATTCTTTGGCCTTTTATCTGCAAAAAGCAACTGAGCCATAGATGAAGCTTAAGCTACGTAGGCTTCCACTTTGCTATTTCTCTGCCAGAAAGACTACTGTTACAGAATTCAGCAACTCTGAACATATTTCAATGGCAGCATTTTGATCAGCACATTCAAATTGTGGGTTTACTAACAACCTCTAATCATCCAATAAAGGAGGAAAAATAAATCCTTCAGGAACAACATCGTTAATTCTTTTAATACTGGGACTGAGAAAGGATCACTGAGTATTTCCTACTACTTCCAATGCTCAGGAATTATTTTTGACAAGGTGTTCCAGCTCACTTGTATTGTGGATGGATGGGTGACATCAAGAGAGGCAACCAGCAAGAGTGTGGTCACACAAGAGCGACACTAAGTTTTCCCAGTAAACAAAGGCCTTTTTTAAGAAAAAGAAAGCCAAATTAATGAGTAACTTCAACACCAGATGCAAAATGTATTGAAGGGCAGAAAGAACAAAGCAGCATGAGGTTAGTGACCAATGAGGAAGCCAAACAAAGTAACTGCGTAAGATAGCTTGAAATCTGCAATGACGTACTCCCATTATTTAATGGGAGAATAGTGGTGCATAATTAGAACGCAGTAATGTTAAATAATTAAGTTGTCCTACCTCTTCAATTTCCTTAGTGAAGCATGACAGAAAAAGTGTATAAATTATGACACTTCAACATGTTAGATTTATTTTTACTGAAATTACACCATATATACATACATGTATATATGGGTAGATATGCTGCATAATCAAGCAAAACATGGGAACAATTCTCCATTAGTCGTCTTAGCTGGATTTTAGCTTTAGAAGCCAAGAGATGCTCCTCTGCCTACCCAAGTGATCTGTTAACAGTTAAAAGCATTATTTAACTTGTCCATGTTCCCCTCCTCCCACCTCCCAGACTCTGTAGAGACAGTATTAACTGCCTTACAGATCTTACAATAAGTAACAATTGCACACAGTTAATATTTTAAATAAATTTCTTTTAACAATTTCAGTAAATCTGGAAAACAGAAAAATGACTGATTTGTAAATAAAAATGATATAAAGTAGTGCATTAATGTAGAATGAATGAGTTAATGCAGAAAGACTGACCTCCAAAATAATGTTTGATAACATTACCTCTTTTATCTCATCTTTAGCTTGCTGCAATTTATCAGGTTTGTTGGCAAGTTGGAGCTTTGCTTCAGCTTCACGTTTTTTTTGTAAAGTGACCTGAGCATCTTGCCACTTCTGCCAGCATTTCATTCGATGATCAAACACACCCTGAAAGGACAGACAAATTTATTTAACAACTGGAATTGTTAGAGCTATCTAAATTCCTTGTAGGAAAAGGTAATTCTGGATAAAACTGGAACAAGTATACTCAAGGAAACCTCAGTGTGACTACCACGTCTTCTTGCATTTCATTTAACAGCATGCTTGCACAGTTCAATACCTTCCACAAATAACAGGATATTCAAAAAGCCTTTTCAAAGCAGACACCTTAGTGCCCCAAACCATTTTACATTCCTCATTCCATCAAAAGACCGCCAAAAGAACCACTACAAAGTGCTCTATTAAGCAAATACCTCTCTAAATGCAGATTCTAGTGAACTTTTCATGCATATGGATTACCTGCTTATCCAGCAATACATTTTTGCCAGCAATGGACTAAGGTAGCAGAATCAAAGTATACATATTAAAAAAAAAAAAAAAGAAAGAAAGAAAATAAAAAGAAAAATATATACTCCCAACAACCTGGCAAGTTCAAAGATATTGCTGGATAAAATTTGTAGACAACCCTACCCATAGCAAAAACTAATTATGCCGTAGAGCATGACTTACACCAAAATTTAATATTTTCTTTAATGAGACGTAGATCCACAAACTGTATTTGTTTCTTATTTACAGAAACTATTGGCTATCTACCAAATGTGGCTAAATTATGTTCTCGAAAATTTATGAGCATACTGTAAAAAGTAGTAACCTGAAAGAAACAAGTACAGTATGCTTAGACACAGTAGTGCATGGTGTCCCCAAATACTGTGCACAACTAGTACTGTTCAAAGTAGATGATGTTCACCATTTACATTTTGTCTGGATCTTATTAATCCATTCCCATCTTTGATCACAACCATTTGTATCATTGGAATAAATGATCATAGATGCATGAGTTTTACTCAGCTAGAACTTCAAGCAGAAACTTAGTCTTAACTGTGTTACAACATGTGCAAATGCACTCATTCATTTACCCTAAATCTACAAGTTGAGTAATGTGACTTTAAACACCAAAATCAGTGGTTTTCCTAGTAGTACTTACTTTTACTGCAGCAATGAGACGAATGTAATCACCGAGCAGTTCTGAGAACACGTAGAAATCAGCAAAAGCTTGTTCTTGATGCAATTGATCTATCTTCTCCTCAACTTCTGCAAGCTGAGACAAAGCTCTAGACAGAGCAGTGTGGTCCTCAGAGTTACCTAACATGGCAGCACTTTTAGCAAAGGCAGCTGTGTTAGCTGAAAGTTCTGAAATACAGGAGTAATGTTCAGTACAATGTAATTGATTTGTTATATTACTCTGCAGCATACATCAGTGGAGCAGAGACCTCTGCCCTATTTCAAACCTAACTTCACCAACTAAAAAATATAAGCTGTATTTCCTAAAGCTCATGATAAAATACACAAAGAGATCACAATGAAACCACATTTAGGAGAAAAAATCCTGCACAAAAAACCCCTCTCAATCAGTAAGTATTTTGTTGAGCCTGTTAACGTCATGCCTACTCTGTCTAGCAAAATACATGGAAAAAACTTTCACTTTGCTATTATCTAATTGCCTAGTTCAGAGAAAATGCAAGCCCACAAAACAAAAGCCAAGTCACCTACAGAGCATATTCAAAACAATTTTAACAAGTCTATAGCACAGTTGTTCCATGCAGTTGAGACTGGGAAAAAACCCCAACTGTTTCACAAAACCACCACCCCTATGAGTGGAATTTATTTCTGTTGGACTACTTTATTGACTAAAATACCTTTAATTGTGCATACTGTAATGTATTTCCACATTCTGACAAGCCTTCAAAGAAAAAAAAAAAAACCAACAACAACAAAACCCATATACCAGCATGGCTAGCATCTACGAAGGTAAAGTTTTAAGCTTACTTATTAACAAATACTAGGACAATTGACTCATCAAATCCCATGTAAGTCATCCTGTATGAAGTTAAGTCCCATGAAGGACCTTTGAACAAATGTTAATCCAAATTACTTCAGGATTAAAAGAGCAGGTTTGTTTGCAACTCTGCTGCTTCTGAACACCACAAATATTTGTAGAAGCAAAATGTCTTCAGATATTTAAAACCCTTAAAATTTAAAAACAACTCTCAAAAAAATAAACACTTCTTCAAATCTATGAGCAGGTGTCAAATCAACAGTAAACAAATACTTTGATTTTCTGTTACTTCTTAAATTACTCTTTAGTCTTAAGGACATCTGGCCAAAGATTTTTTACTACAAAGAGTAATTCCTGATAGAGTTATGAGAAAGCAACTTAGGACATTTTCACGTACTTTTGAAAGTGTAGAGCTGAAAGGTGACCTCATGTTTTAACATAACACAGTAGTGCCAGAAGGCACATTTATGGTCTTCCTTAACTACAAATCAAAGTTTTGGTGTATTTTTTAAAATAATCTGATGGAAAGCGATCTTTGACATAAGAGTTGCACAGGTGATGAAAATTTAAACTTACAGGCTTTGCTTCTCTCTAAAATAAGTAAACCAAAGTCTGATATTCTGAAACTGCTTATCTTTCCAGAAAAGTTTACCTTAAAAGTAGCTTGGTGATGTTATCATTATGTGAACAAAATTAAGAATAGTAAATTCCTGTTTAAGATCTTAAATTCAATTAACAGAGCAATACTGAACCAAAAGATGTTTAAATGGATTTATGCAGCCACTTTTTGTTCAGAAGCAAATGACTCTTGCCATGAGACCTAGATATTTATGGATGTCTACCGTAGTAGAATCACTGTCTAGGTATGGTACTGAATCTCTGCAAGAAAAAAAATTATGCTAAATCAATATCGTAACTTCAGGAATGATAGATATTTTGGTTAAAATTAAGATTAAAAAAGGTATACAAAAATGCTACAGCAGTTTAAACTAAAAGGTAAAATTAGAAGATTTCTGCATTGAAATGTACTGTATAACTCAATTAGTTAATTAGTTAAGAGCTCTGACATACTAAGCTCTTGTTTCATAACTATATCCTACAGTTCTAAGCACTTCAGTTCATGGACCGCATAAAAGTAAAGTTACCTTTTCTGTGGCAGACTAGTGCTTCAACACTGGTATGAAGTTTCCTAAGTTGCTGATCCAGATTCTCAAATTGCTGCTGTTTTTCTTCAAACCACTGACAAAAGATGAAAGAATCAAGCATTACAAATTAGATTACCAACAACATTTCTGGTTTTAAAGAAGCAAATTATCCACGTACTGCCAGGGTGGTCAACTGATACAGCTAAGAATTCAAGCCAATAGCCAAATTAATAACCCATTTTCTACTTCTACAGCTTTAAAATGCAATTGTTGAGGCTCATTAATTCGTCTCATTATTCAAGCCGAAAAATCAGCTCTTACTGCATCCGATTCATTCATCTTGATTGTCATTTTGTTGACAGCGTCGGCAGCCTTGTTCACCATCCTCAATATTCCTGCTCCACTCAGAGCCTGGGTGTTAACCGCTCTAGGCAGCTGGAATTGAATGACAAATAAGGGCAAACAGACTGGTTAAAAGGATGGAGGTTTAACTGGGCACAAGGGGGAAAGAAAAGGATATAGTGTTTTCTTTACTCCTATGTGTTTCAATATAGTGGAATCTAATTCCTCAGATTTACTACTTTTACATTCTCAAGAGGAAAACTTAAAAATATAGACTATTTACTTTTCTTCTACATCTTTACATTTAAATGGAACAAACAACCCACTTGTCCAAAGTTATTATGAACTAGCCAAAGGTCCTAACTAGCCACCTATACACACTACAGAGAACAAACTGCCACTACAGGAACAGAAAAGCTTGGACTTACAACAAATTAGACAGAAGAAATTCTGTAAAACATGTGATTGTAATGCAAGATTTTCACTCTGTGCTGATCATAAAAAGGTTGATGTCTTTTTGCTTTTCAGTATAGGCCAGATTTCAAAACCTACCTCAAGCATATCAACAGAACTGTGTATTTGCTTACTTAGAAATCCTCAGGGCTAAGTTAACAAACTTCAAATTTAATTGATATTATTCAGGCTAGACTGAATATGTCATACAAGGTGGCCCCTATGTCAGACTATTTACCCTTCATGTGATGTTTTGTCTGTCAGCAGCATTGACAAATCCACTGTAAGTTATCTGTCAATGATGCTTTTGTCAGTAGTGAGTTCTCTGTGACTTATTACTATAACTAAGATATTGACATTGACCAAAAGACAGTTCAATATTACAGGGTATCCACAATGCACATTTATAAAGACATATTATGCACCTTTAACGATATATTTAATACTGTGAAAGGTGCTAGATTGATAGCACGGGTGACTGAAGTCCTCTATTCATGCAATATCTAGCCTGGCCAGCAACACTGCTAGCATTTTCACATTATCCTACCAATACACCTCAAGTTGGACTCCTAGAGGCAAGAGAGCTGCTTGCAAGACAGTTTAATTCTTGATCTTATGTAACAATCAGTAACATTAATTACAAAATTTCACCATGTATGACAAGTTTCACTCAGAACTTGACAGACCAACATGCTTAAGAAGTTGCTGAACAGCAAATAGCTTTTGGTCACTATCACACAGTTTTATCAGAGGCAGAAGCACACCATTACCTAAGTAGCCATTCTGTCCCATTAAGGGTACAATCCAAAGTAATTTCATATGAATTTAGCAGATTAGGTCTCAATACAAAAACAATATATTGCTTTGTAGGTTACCATATCTAGAAACAAATAGGAGAACTTGAAAGAACTTAAATACCTCAGAACTTTCCAAGAACTGTCTTAAATCTGGATCCTGTAACAAGGTTGGGTGTTTTACTGTTCGTTGTAGATACCTATGATTTTAAAAATTAAAATATTAGATAACAAAACAGATTTAATGTGCCTGACAGCATTGAAAAGTGTCCTTCATCTAAAGAATGGGTACAATGCAGCACATAATCTCCCTCATTATCTAATGGGGCTTGAACACTCTACAAAAGTCACCTCTAAAGGGTCAGACGATAGTACAGTCTCCATGCCCCTTCAATCCTTTGCCTCTCTGCTAACTGTTCAAACCAACTGGGGTTGTTTAGCCTGGAGAAAACGAGGCTGAGGGGAGACCTTATCACTCTCTACAACTACCTGAAAGGAGGCTGTAGTGAGGTGGGAGTCGATCTCTTCTCCCAAGGAACAAGTGATAGGACAAGAGCAAATGGCATCAAGTTGTGCCAGGGGAGGTTTAAATTGGATATTAGGAAAAATTTCTCCACAGAAAAAGTTGTCAAGCATTGAAACAGGCTGCCCAGGGCAGTGGTTGAGTCGCCATCCCTGGAGTATTTAAAAGATGGGTAGACGTGGTGCTTAGAGACATGGTTTAGTGGTGGTTTTCGGCAGTGTTGGGTTGATGGTTGAACTTGATGATCTTAAAGGTCCCTTCCAACCGAGGCAATTCTGTATTTGTCCATTCTGTCACCTTCCGCCAACAAACACTTAGGCTAAGTCCGATGCAGAGTTGCAAGCTAGGACCACTAAGCTGTTGAAACATTCACTTACTCCAGAAAGGCTGCCACAAAACCTGGAACTTCTGACCAAAAGTAACTGCAGCCCCATGCACTCCGTATACACCAAAGGTGTGGGCAGTGGTTTCTAACATAGCTTGTTTACACCAGAAACTCCTTAGGGTGGCACCTGCCATAACTGTATGTTACAGAGTGGTAAAATATTATGCTTCATATTTTCAACTGCTGAGTGAAGTCCTCCTCCTGTAATAACAGCAAATTTACGCCAGAAGAAAACAGATGAGCTTGTTTCAACATTCTTGTACAGTGTTGATCAGGCTTTTTGTTACAGATGATTCTGGCTGACTTATTTTAGAATTACAGGAAATCTTGGAAAGCAAGCTGATTATGCTTTAAGTATGAATTATTTATTTGCTAGCTAGACTAAAGCCTTCAACCCATATTAGTTTTAAAGGACTTATCCACACACCCCAGTCCCCCCCAAAAAAAACCCAAACCAACTCAATGCAACTCCTTCCCTTTGCATTTTCTTGTGTTTCTGCTTAGATCTAAAAACTGTTGATTTAACAAATATGGGTTGAAGACAGACATTTCAACAGTATTCTTCCCCTAAAACCAGCTGCCAAGTTTGTCTTCCACTAAAACATGCCGCAAGATTGTCATAATTGATTTTAACACTGCGTATTAACATAAAATGTGATGTTTACATGAGTGGTTTGTAAAAATCTACTACCTCAAAAGATCACAGGAATATATGAAAGCATGTGATATTGCCAATTAAGATGCAGTGACAATGCTGTCAATGGCACACACTACTTTTTGCAAAGCTTTAGTTTTGCTCAAGCCTCAGTTGCGAAGTATTGGTACAGGCCCAGTTACATTCATGAATTGCTTAGAAAATGTCCTAGAAAGTGATGTGAGCAGAGACTTTTAAGTGAAGGTCTGAGTATGTTGATATTTTAAATGTAATTTATTTTTTCCACCCTCTATGGACACCAGATCCTTATTTTTCTTCCTAAAGAAGCAAAGGGTTGCAATGAAACTATTTTATACGTTAGATTGCTCAACTTTTCCTTGCTTGTTCTACACTCAGTAGCATGTACAATCTGAATTTAATGTGGCAAGCTGCCAAAGATATTTTCCTTTAGAAACTTGCTGCTGGAGAACAGCTTTTACTCCAAGGGAGACTTCCAACACTTTCACTGGAGAGAACTGCCAATGTGCTCGAGGACACTTGGCAGGCAAACTTGTAGTAAGCAAGTTCAGTATTCTGTATTTCAGTGAACTCAACTAACAAAGTATATTGCTTTTCTGTCCACTTTACCCATAGTTCTCAGTTCAAAAACGCAAATTTCTTTGGTCTGACTTTCTGGGCAACATTAATATTTTTTCGACAGGTTTAGGCAAGAGCAAATATCTATGCCTCTAAAAATCATTTGAACACCTTGGTAGGTAGGTAACTTTTTGATTCTGAAAGGCAGACAGCTAAAGTTGGCATGACAAAAATGTTGCCCCTTGCCAGATAAGATATTCATAGTCTTTCTGAAAAAAAAAAAAAACAAATGAAATATACTGTGAAGTGTTCCCAAAGTTGTCAAAAGTGCTGAGGAGTGCGTTCCCCAGTGTGGAAGAAGTGCTCAACATCCACTAGAAGTGGTACACTAGAGTAACTCCTTTAACAAATAAATGAAAAAGCAGCCCTTAAAGTATGCACACAAGCTTGTGAATTGAACCTTTTCTAATCCTACTTCCATTGTTCAAGTAAACAACCAAGAGGGAAACTAATCATCTCTATTACAGATACCGGAAATTGTGCAGAAGCACGTGTTCAGTTATCTAAGACCAATTACTCTAATCCCAGCTGTTATTCCAAGTCTTCATATCTCACCACCACCTTTAGTATTAGACTTCTTGTATAACTAGAACACTTTTTACAGTTCCAGTCCAAGTGACAGAAGAATTTCAGTCACTTCTAGGTGCAATTTTAAGTGGCAAATATTAAGCTATATGCCAATTTTCAGTAACAGATAACTAAGACAGAACAACCTACCAGTATTTTGAGGTTCAGTATCATTTCAGATATTCTTCTGTTACTTAGGAAATTGAAAGATATTAGCAATGGGATTCTGAAGAGATTTTTTTGTTTAAGATTGGCTCTGGAGCTCTAGAAGGTCAAAAGCTTCCTACATTATCTGTTAGATAGGTCTTTCAACATACAACCCAAAACCTTTGACTTTTGCTAATTTTCTAGTTTAACTGAAACTGTTATATGGTGTAGTGTTCTCATATCATGCATCACAGCAATGGGCATATTATAAAATCACACCAAAATTAAGGCTGTATACTTGTGTAAATTCTACTAGTTACTTTCTAAAGGCTTTACTGGCCGTGTCAACAGGGGGAAATGATGTAGTTTATCAGTGACAGTACCCTTCCGCAGCAAAGATACTTGAACAATTTTAGCTGTATACCAGTGCTGGGTGACAGAGATCTGATATCTCTTATGCCGAAATTCATCTAGCCACATCAACATATTGTAAGTCATCACAAGGCTATTTTACTTTCAAATAACTGAAGGTCTCTTTCACCCATCTCCCTGCCCAAGAAGTGATTTTCTATGTAACAGATACACTGCTGAAGTGCCTTAATTCTTTAAACCCAAAATGCCTAAGTAAACTGATACAGTTTTACTTAATGTCTGCATTCTCAATTTTAAGCACCAACCAGTTTGGAAAGAGTTAGCTATAATCCTCCTATGAGTAAGGCTACATTTCCCATTATTAATGGTAATTATTACATTTCTACACAAAAATTTGGCAGCTGCATACAGCCTCCAGAATCCATCTAAATATAGATGGCCTAGACACCAGCTAGAGCCCACATAGTATATTACAAGTAATTCTGAGGCTAAACACATTTTAGTTAGATGCATACATTACCTTTCTAGAGCTGCTCTTCTTTTCTCTACAAATTCAGTAGATGAAGAATCTTCCTTGCCTACTTTAACCTTGGTCATGCCTTTAAAGAAAATGGCATCATATTGATTTTATTTTATCATAAATAAATCATTAACATAACTGTGTGATTAGAAGATAAAGCTCACCTAAGTTTATGTATTTAAGTCAAATTACAACGAAAAACGCAACACAGGAACAGAAAAAAACCCACATCAATACTGCATGCTGCATGGTTTTGTGGAAGCAGCTCCATGAAGTATGTAATTTCCTGTAATATATCGTGACTAAAGTTATACAAAACTCATTTAATTTGCATATATGATGACAATATAAATGAAGATCAGAGTCTTACTGGTCACTCATGTTCAGAAGAAGAAAACGGTTACCCAAATAAAGCAGAACAGGAAAGTAAATCTCAGGTTATAAGTCTATTAATTGGTAAGCTTATTACCAATATTTTCATTCTATTATTTTTTTAAGCTCTACAACTAAGAGTTTTTTAGCCAACTAAGGTAAACTAACCAGCTTTGAAAATTCTGAAGCATATCAACAGCTACAAACTGAATGGAGGATAAAATTAGCAGAATAAAATGTATGCAGCTTTACATCACTTCCTCTGCCCAAGTCAAAAGTGGCCAAAAAAATCTGACAGGGGAGCCAGTTATTGATGTATCATGGTATGGGAAAAACATCCAACCTCAGCAACAGAAGAACTCCAAAACTTTCAGACTGAGGTCAGTATTTTTCATGCTAAAGACTCAAACTCAGACAGTTTAGGAACCTGAGTCCTATCAAAAGCACCATGAAACACTGAACTTTCATAATTATTCTTATTTCCTAAAACACAGCTAAGGTATGTTATGATACATTCCAAACATCTTATTTCTACCTCTAGCATATTGCTGCTCTGTTAGTTCTGTGCTCCTCCAGCTAAAAGGTCTAAGTCTGAGATTCTGAATATGTACTCTGTGACCTGCCATGTCAACAGTTCCCAAAGTTGTTCCTCACCCCACCTCCCTTCTGGCTTTAGAATTTTCACACAGTAACCCATGGAGGGCACAGACAGCATCCTAACAGGAACAAGGAGGGACCCTTAACCTCTCATGAAGTCTTAGTTTTTCCCTTCTCTGTAACACGATGAAAATATATCCGATCAGCATTTTTTTCAAAGGTATACTACATAGCGTGACATAACTGTAAATCCACAAATTTATCTGTAAAATTGAATAGGTCTTTAAGTACAAGGATTAAAGTATTCAAACAAAGGTGAGGTAATTCACATACCCCATCTTTTGGCTAATATTAGAGTATTACTATTCATTAATATTTCACTGCAGAAAGCACAAAATGCTGCAGTTTAATATAAAAGATCCTTCACATTTGATAACAACAGAAGTTCATAGGGAAAAAACTGAATATGTAATTAAATGACCAATATGAGGAATTCCTAACTTGTGATATTCACAGTTAGTTCTAGATATCATGACAGGTTTCTTTCTCTGCTAATATAAACCTACTTAAATGCAAGTGTAAAGGCAGTCTCTGTAGCCCAAGCACTCTAATCCTTCACAGGAAAGGATCCATGACTTAATAGATTATTTTCTTAAGTAGTGAGGCAGTTTGGATGAATGACCAACTCTAGCTCACTACTGACTCGGTTTCATCCTGTTGTTCCACAGCCGGTAATTGACCACTTGAATTTGTGGCTAAGGTCTGAAATGACAGCCCCTCCCACCCGTCACCAAAATAAAGTTGGATTTTATAACTCCAGCCATTATCAACAGTGAAACACAATGAACAGACTAAGGAGTTTTGTACAATACACACTGCATGTATGATATTTTGTATTAAGACTTTAAAAATAAACATGTCATGTAAACATAGTATGCCATCTTATTTTCAGCTGTTTTGCCAGCTCTCTGCTTTGAGATGCCTCATTTTGAATCAGTCTAGTATCCCTTCTTTTCTCCAGAATTAGAAATGTATGGACTGCATATTTTTGGACAGAACTAAATACGACCTGTGCACTGAAGTTCAAGTCTAAAGTGGGAATTTCATGCTCTTTGGAAAATGTCCTACAGAGTCTGTGAGTTTTCCGAGCTTATCTGTAGCTTAACAAAGTCTCTATACAAGGATCTGAAGTGACAGCCAGTGCTTGCTTACACTGTGGTTAGTCCCAACATTTTACACGCTTCCTGGTGTATCAGTATTTATGCTGGTTTTGTTCAAGTGGTGCCTCTAATCCAGTCCAAGCTTTATCTTACAGATCAATTTGACTGTGATGCAAGCAATAGATTTTCATGTAATTGCACACTGTCATAAATGCCTTAAATGTTGTATCACCCAAAGGTGTAATGAGGCTTCTAGTCATGTCCTTTATAAGCCCTACTAGAATTTGTAATTAAACTTATTTTTGTTACTTGAAAAATTGGTTATTACAGAATCATACATTACTTTCATGAACTATGAAAAATTCAGATCAAATTTTCAATCCTAGACTGAAAAATGCAGTGCTTTTCGACAGAATTAAATGCATGATTTTCCCAAGCTTTCTGCTGCTTATATCTACTCAGTCTGCCTATTTCTACTTCTAAGAAAAGTTTCTGCTTTGATTAACTTTACAGACTAAAGTACTGAAAAAAAAAAGGTCCTACCTACATATCAAAGAGCATTCTACAGTCCAGTCAAATTATTTATAGGGGTAAGCAAAAAGACTTCAACAAGTTTTACTGCTTTAAATGTTTAGTTAATTTGAAAGAACCTTTACTACTCATAGTTCATAAAACTGAAGGTGCTTCAATGCATCAGGCATGCTTCTTCGTTTATGGAGAAAGGATCTGACCCTTCAAGGCATTCATGAAGACTAGCATCACTTGAAAGTGCTTTCTTAATTAGAACTTTGAAGAATTAACTAGCGGTTTTAGCATTCACCATGACCAAAAGAAACAAACTGAAGTATTAGAGAGGTGGAATACATATGAAGCTCTGTATATTGCAGGCAACTGATAACAGCACAAGTTAAAAATAAACTTTCATTTAACATCTTTGTTTTGATAGACTAATCAGCTCTTGAAGAGCAACAGTGAAGAAAGAATGATAGATAAGAAAGAGAAGGCCACGTATTAAGACAAATGTCCTTCTTATTATCAATGCTGGTCTGAGTTAGGAAGAGACATGTATATATCTTTCCAGTTTAACCTGAACTTTTTAAAAATACAGAACAGGAAGACTATTTCATAGTTTGAACCACCTGATAAGCAGTAAATAATATTTGTGCAGAAAAGTATTTATTTTACAAGCCCAACAGATATTGAAATGCTTTGTTTGTATTACAGTACTTAAATGACACTTAAATTCAACCTTACAGGAATTATACTTACCTACGATACTTTTTTCTGGAGCTGGAGGCACAATGTAACCAATATGCATGTACTTTGTTGCTAATTTGCTGTGCAAGCCAAGGAAATCACTGAATCTTCTTTTAACAGAGAATTCATTTTTGTGGAACATGGAAAGTGATGTCTTAAAAAAAAATAATATTATGAATTACTGATCCATTTACTCCGATATGATACAAAGTTATCTACAAATATTTGTTGCACCAGTTACCTTTGTTGTTACTCTGTATGCCATATAAGCATTCATGCCATCTCCTGTAAGAAAATTAAGATACTTATGCTAGGGCAAGTTATTTTAATTCCTCCACACACTTTTTGTTCTAAAATATACATTAAATAGCTTTCCATTTAAATACTAAAAACTTCCAAAAGATAACTGAATAAGAAATCATGCTAAAAGCTCAGAATAGTCTTCAAGGGATAAGACAATCTACGCTTACTAGGCTCAAGGAACTTACCAACTTTCTCCGGGTCTGATACATTGATTTCTATATCAAACAAATCTCCATTTGCTTCCTCTTCAATCTAGGAAAAAGATATGTCATATTTAACAAGGTAATGTGCATTCATATTACGTATGGTTACAAGGATAAGGGTACAGAGGAAGGAGGAGGAAAAGGCAGTATGTTTGTATAATTAAAAATCCCTTCCAGACCCACCATCCAATGCTAAGTGAGCATAATTTTTAACATTGATTGTCACTGCAACAAAGTTCAAGTGGTTGATTTGGCAGTGTTACATTTACGGTTGGATTTGATGATCTTAAAGGTCTTTTCCAACCTAAATGATTCTATACTTCTATCATTTTACATTTAAGCCTTCCTGCAAAAGGTTTTATTATGGCAGCCTTTTCTCAGGACTTGTTGGCCTCAAAACTTTTAGTAAATACTTATCTCAGGGGTGTGTTCATTATACCTCCTACAATGCCAGCAGATACTACAAAAACCAGTCATTTGCAATGTTTCTAAATGCCTCTAATCAAAGGACAGATACTCCTTTTTATTAACGGTACCTGTGGCAGAAGAACTTGGGAAGGGAAAAGTAACAGAGAAATTTCTGAGACTTGCCTGAGCTCTAATCATGCAGAATTTTGTAATCTTTCATGAAATATACATAAGTTTGATAAAAACAGAGATCTTAAGAAACACCATGGCAGAAGGGACCATGTACTAGGGCCAAAGGGGGGGAAATCAGACTAAAATGCTATCTTGTGGTATCTGGGGAACCAGCCATCGTCAAGTTACAGGCAAGTCTTGCAAATGCATTTAGCAGAGGCACTGTCTAGTAAGAGAACACTCCAGAACAAACAGCATTTCGCAATGCCCAGGCTTTGAATGGAACGCCAAATGTAAATAGCAATGTTAAAAGTACCATTAACAGTACTCAGCTGTTTGTTAGCATGCAGGATAACCCTAACAACTGCTTCCTCCATTTCCCCATTAACAGGTTCAGAAACCCAAGTTGAAACCTGTAACATCATAGTGAGATGTATCATTAACATTTCTCCTGTACCAAGCTGAGGGCTTGCTCCTACATACACTTTTATAACAGCTACTCTGACGGAATGGAGCTTTTTACTCCTCACACTACAGATGTCCAATATAATCACCTAAGTAATGAATTTTCATGGTATTTTCCTAAGTCAAATTCACAATAAACTTTACATGCAAAATAAACAGAGTAGGTTTTCTTTTACATACTTACCCTTAGTAAAGGATGATCCTGTGAGTCAACACTTAGGAACTATCATTGTCAAAGAAGAAAAAACTTCAAAAAACAAACAAGACATTTCCATAATTTAGAATTTTACTGCGTACCTCTTCTCTGGATCTATCAAAAATCACAGGGGCTGTTACGCTTTTTGTTTCCATTCTGGGAGCTACTAATGTAGTAGGTGTTACAGGAGTGATTGCAGGAGTAGGTTCTGGTGAAAGTATTGGATCCCTCTCTGGACTGTCCAATGAAACTTCTTCTGTTGCTTCTAGACAAACATTTTGAGTTAGCAAAGAAGTTTTTGTGCACTAGAGACAGATATGCATCACAAAGAGAACAAACAAACGCACTAAAAAAACGACAATTTACAAGTTTAATAAGATCATCTGTAAATAGCATCCATTTGAGCCAGATAATTTATTTCAATACATTGCTAAAACTAGATGTGATACTTGAGCTTGTAGTGCATAATGGGTTAAATAAGATTAATATTGCAATTACTTTTTTGTAACATACTGTTGGGTAAAGAGTCTTTTAAAGTAGTCACAAGTGATGTTTCTGTAACCTTATCACAAGCAATAAGATTTATTTCTGCATGAGATATTGTGAAAACTAATGAAGTTTTTTTTAACCACACAAGCAGCTCCTTTTTAGCACCTGTACCAATTTTAATTTTTGCTCTCTGACCAACAGCTGATTTAGTCATATAGGCTGATAACTGAGCAGACCAAGCCATGTGATAAATGAAGTTACCCAATCATAATACACCCTCGCCCCTGCCAAAAGCCCACAACCTGTAAAATAGAAATATTAGCAGGTGAGACATTGACTAGTAAAACTATCTTTAGTCTCTATCTATCTATCTTGAGTCTCTTTGCGGCTTAAAACAGTTCACTAGAAACTAAATACTTTCTTCAGACTGTAGACGGTTCATCTATCTTTAAAGGGGATGTAAATCTCTGCTCTACAAATCCCACATGCTTTCCACTACTAACTGGTTTTGACCACTGGCAAACTACACACTTCCTGGGTATAGAGAAGTTCCTGTTCTGGTTCAAATAACTAATGATGTGGTTCTTGCTAAATGTACATTTTCAAGAATTCTAGTTCCTTAAAAGATAACATTGACCACAAAATAGTAATTTGATACCAAAATTGACTTGTTACAAACTAGATTTCCTGTGCCAAGTACTTTACCAAGCAGGTAAAAAGACGCTAAAACAGATCCACTCTGAGTTATACAAAGTTACCAAAAACGTTTACTATGTAATTTGGAAAAAAACTGTGCTTCCAACTTCTGTCTATATGAACTCCTGAATTTTCAAAAGAAAATACACCATCTCTCTTCCAAACTTTTTAACACCTGGTGCATATGATGAATATAACTAGTCCTTACTCAATGGTTAACAAAAGAGGAGTTTTAAAGATCAGCTCTACTTTAAAATTTGTAATATTGTGTGTAAAAAAAGTCTCATTTTTGTCCCGTGTAGAATTGTTTGCTTCTCTAGAACAGCCTGTAATCTGCTAGCAACGTAAAACAGAACTGGAAATAGCATCCAATGAACCATTATTATTTACTGCTGCAAAAAGTAGTATTATGATCTTTTATAATCACTATATCAAAACCACTCAGCTTTATCCCTGCTGCCACTTAGAGATATTCTGTTAGTAAACTGTTTCCCATTCTTCTGTAACCCCTTTTTTGCCAATCCTTGATGTTTTGCCTAAATTAACAAAACCACACTTCTCTTATTTCAGGGACAAAAATGACTGTGTGCCTAAATTTTATTTTATACTGAAGCTGAAAATATATTGAAAAACAAACTTCAAGGTCACTACAGCTTAACCTGGTTTGAAGCAGACGCCCATTCTGGCTTGAGACTGACAAAGTTTGCTGTCATCACTTTGTTTTGGAGTGCATCACTGAATTACTGAGCCTGGAAAGGACCTCTGCAGATCATCTAGTCTAACCCCTCTGCTCAAGCAGGGTCAGCTAGAGCAGGCTGCTCTGGACCACATCCAGATGGGTTTTGAGCCTTTCCAGGGATGGAATCCACCTCCTCCTTGGACAACCTATGCCAGTGCTTGACCACCCTCACTACTGAAAAAACAAAGACACAAACAAAAAAAAAAAAACAAAAACACCCAAACCCAAAGTTTTTTTCTTACGTATTATCTGTATTTCAATTTGTGCCCACTGCCTTTTGTCCTGTCAGTGGGCAGCACTGAAGTCTGGCTCCCTCTTCTCCACCCCTCCCACCAGGTATTTATACACAAAGTAGGATTCCTCCTGAGTCTCCTCTTCTCCAGGCTGAACAGCCCCAGCTCTCTCAGTCTCTACTCATATGTTGTACACGTCATGCCCTTAATCATCTTCACGGCCCTGCACTGGACTTATTCCAGTCTGTCCATATGTCTCCTGTATTGGGTAGCTTAGACCTGGACTCAGCACTCCAGGTGTGGCCTCAGTAGGGCTGAGCAGAGGGGAATGATCACTTCCCTCAACCTGCTGGCAATGCTCTACCTAATTTCAAATTACATAGTTCCATAGTATTTTCAAACTAAACTTAAAAGCAAGCACCTTTTTATGTCCTCCATTTTTAATATTGTCATGGTTTGGGCCAGATTGGCCACTCAGATGGAATGACAGATGCTCTCCACTACCTCTCTTCAGAGAGAGGCAGGAGAAAGAGACTTACGAGTTTAGAATAACTAAAGTACTTTAATGAAATATTAATAATAACATAAAAAGAAAATAATGAAATATATGCAAAACCATATCAAGCTCCCAGGATGACAATCACGACACCAGCTGGCACTGGGGAAGTCCCAGGCTGGACACAGTGACAGATGGGAACTGGATTCCGGATCGGGATCAAAGGCAGATGAACAGAGTCCTCGGACGCCAGCCATCGAAGAAAGAGGGCTGACCCTTTGATCCCTCAGCTTTTCTACTGCGCGTGAGGCAGATGGGATGGAATACCCTGTGGGTCAGTTTTGGGTCACCTGTCCTGTCCACTCCTCCCCACAGGTGCAACCCCTCTACGTTTTTCTGCTTCCCACCCTCCAACGGGGCAAATAACCACGTTATCTGCCCTTGGGTATTATAGCAGTAAGTATAAGCAAGAGCCTCTGCATACCATGCCTTGGTGTCAACTATAAACATAGGTCTTGTCACTCTGAGAGTGAACAGTTTCTGCACAATATGCTGTTAATTTCAGTACTTAGAAGAGGCCCAGCTAAAAAATAAAGTTAGTGAGCAAAATTGGTCTTGTTTTACCTCAAACCAGGAAAAATATGAACAAAGATTACTGAAAAGCTTTATTTGAAAAGACTTATTTTCCTACCATTGCTTTATTCTTACTGCTAAATCTTTCCTAAGAATCCTGCTGATGCTTCCTGCCCTCAAATGCCATAGGAAGGGTACTGCATCTTAATCCAATAAAGAACTTTAATTCAAAACCTCATCTCAGGTGGGAAGTCTTGCTGAGGCAATTACAAAAAAAGCTTTTAGATTGGTCAAACAACATTCAAACATGGAAAAGGGGTAGTTTGGTGGCTCACAGCCTTCAACATATATGTTATACAGATGACTATTTCACAGAAACATTTCTAAGAAAAATTATGTTATATATATAATATATATAAAATAGGATATAATATAAAATATATAAAAAAATAAATAAGGCCATTCCACTTCAATTCTTCCTTTTCCTACCACCAGCTATATTCCAGCACGTGTGTTTGGGAAACAAACCATTAATCACAACGAAGTACTTCCCTGTACCTTCAAATTTTAGACAGGCTTATAAAACAAGTCATGAAAAAATTCAAAGGACACAGATTTCTCACTTTCATCAGATGAGAAAACATTCTTGTTGCTGTAAAAGTATGACTAAATGAAAAAAGTGTGAATTCAGTGTAACAAACCAGCACTGCTATCAGATGCAACAGAAGCACACTCCTTCCCAGCACTTCTTTTTTTCAGACTTGGATCCACACACCCATTAGTATAATGAATAACCTAGCTTGTGTACCACATGAACTCCAACCAGGATTAGACCCCTGCTACTGTTCAGCAGATAGCTGAAGATACTGCTAAGCTGGTGCATTATTTCTGTAAAAGAGAAAGCAGCAAGAACAAGCAGCTGGAAAGGCAAGGAGGTTTCCTTTCAGCAAGACCAGCGACATTAGACTTCGTTCATACCAGTATTTCTAAAGCTGTGTAACCCTAGGTTGGTTGGGCATGAGCAGATTTTTAGAGTTGCTATGTACTAGCCCTTCTTTGCTATTTTCCTGGAGGAACTTACCCAGAAAAAACAGTATGTTTGTTTGATAGCTGCAGGTCAGTTCTTTTAGGAAGAAAAAAGGAGAATTTATGCCATCCTCCCTCCCGTTACCCCTCATTCCCCAGTCTGCATGCATCCCAGACATTATGTAAATCTAGAAGAGCGAAATGGAAAAGACAGTGGAAGGGGATGATGGTACAGAGCAGGACAGAGAAAAGGCTGTTATACTTTTTGATTCAAACAAAAGTATTGAGAGATTCTGAAGGGAAAAAGTATTAAGTTCATATAGAAACAGCAGGCTCTCACACTTCCCAGCTATTTTTTCCCCTCAGAAAAGCAGTCTTTGAGTCAGCTAAAGATCTATATCCCAAGAAATAGATTTATTCTGATGAACTCTGTCATTTAATGCTTCTTTCATACATTCAAAGAATGTACAAGCAATCAGATGACATGGTCTAAATTAAAAAGTTTCATTGGCAATTCTTCTGTTTGTGGGCTGCTTTTTTTCACGGAAAGATGCATTTGGTAGGTTTCAGAGTAGCAACTATGGCACTTTCAGAAACACTTGCTTGATTTATTCATTTTAGGTTTTCCCCTGAAAACTTAGGAATTAGGTTGTGGTTTGGGGTGGGATGGTGGTGTTTTGTTTTTTTTAAATATTCTGTATTAGTATTTGCATGAAAAATTAAATCTATGTGTCCTGCTTTCCTGGGAAGTTCTCAAAAGCATAAGCTCTTCTTGCATAGAGGCAACTGCTCTGCCCAACTTTTAGGAGGAAAATAAGGAGATCCAACGTTCACATCAGCTATGGTAGGTATCAGCACATATTAAGCACTTCCACGAATCTAATCCTGTAAGACTTCTACTCATAAATACTCCCTTTACAATCCATTAACAGTCTTTGTTATGATCACTGTCAAGAGGATTACCTCCAAAAGAACGTGAACACATCTCATCCTGCTGCAGAAGACAACTATTTATGCTTAATTAACATTCTACAGCCAACTACATCAAGTTTCTATCTGTAGTGAAGCATGGGGCTCAATCTCAGCATTAGACAGCTCTTGTCTCTTTACTTTTCATCATCAGTATTTGTCAAACACCAGCTTAGAAACTGCAAGTTTGCAATTCCTCACTAGCAGCTCACTTCAGCTGAGTAATTTACTTTTACTGGTCACACTTCTAAATGTCAGACCTCTAACACTCTGACATGGCTTGAGTGTTGAAATTGGCCTATTATCTTTGAAAGTTTACTCAGGTGGTTACATAAATGTGGAAGTAAACTGAATGAAAGACTGTTGTCCAGAACCGAGGAAAAGTTATTGAAAAAAGGCTTCTCCAGGTGTAGCAATATTTATTTCAGAAACAGATATCCTAACAAAACTGACTGTGAGAACTACTACACCTGAGTCACGGCCCATGACCCTTACTGTTATATCAGGAGTACTAAAATAATCTTAATGAGAACAGAAATAGTTTTAACAGAACAGTCAGCCACTAATAAGGCCACTTTCTGACTTCAAAACTGTAGGTTCACATGTTTTCATGCATTTGTTTCTTGCAGAAAAGACCTAGAACTGAACAACCACCTTCTCAAAAGCAGCAAGGCATCCGCACTGAACTCTTCTGATCAGACGCACCGCATGACAACAGCATGACAGACGCCAGCAGCTAGAAGCTTTTGCTGTTCACCTGGGCCTAAAGCAAGTCTTCTCTGTTTCGCAGAACTAGCATCTCCTTTTCTGTATCAACTCTCAGGAAAAAAGCCTAAGACAAACCTATCACAACCTGAAGAAAAACAAAATAAAAACCCAATAAAAACAAACATCAGCCCCGTCCCCAAAGCATTGACTTTCCCTCAGGACACAGTACCTAGATACTTGCATAAGATGATCCATTCCCAAACACCTTTCAGAGCTGAAAAAAAAACCAACAAACCAAACCCAAAAGAAAATAAAAAGTAATCTTTTACCAGACTGGAGAGAGGAAAATTTATAACTTTTAATTTTTCCAAAAATGGTGGCAGAACACTGATACAACTTCACAGACCTCCTCATCATCTATGACTACTAGAGGCAGAAGACACAGACAGCTATGTCCTGGCACAGACAGTCCACAGCATGTTTCTGCAGCTATACACAGATCTTTAGGTCTACATTTTGGAAGACTAATTCAATATCTAATTCTTCACTCTACAGCAGAAGCTTATGGACAGCCAGGTTTTAAGATACACCCCAAAGCCCCTCAAGATACTCTCAATACTACCCGATTGCAGCACTGATCATTATGGTCTCCACATGCAAGAGCTCTACAAGGTAAGATAAAGTAATTCTGTTTTGGCCAAATAATCAACACACTGACTTTTATTCTAAGGGTGAAAGTGCTTAAGTGGGTTTAGCAAGACAGTTTGCTTCTTTACAGAACCAAGAACCACAATACTAATGAATGCAGCAGCGAAATTTACTGGTCTCCAATGACAGCTGGAAAACTCATTTTCTTCCACCTTTGAAACCCAGTTTTAATAGTTCAGCCAAAGCACTTATGACTCACCAGAGACAAGGTAATGAATATCTAAAACATTTTATTGCACATACTATCCTGTAGCTGCTGCAGAAACACAATAGCAAAGAGGTTTTAAGTATAGCCAAAAAAGCCTAAAAAAATCCCAGGTTCTGAACTGCATTAAAACAGTACAGGAAATCATATAATTTGTTCTCCCTCACCTCCTTTTTTATTAGGTTGCGTTATTAGACAGAATAATGAAAAAGATTTATCAAGCCTACAATAGCTAGAGAGGCATACTATCTTTTTTTTTTTTTTTTTTTACAAATAAGTTTGCAAAACTATAATTGTTTATGCCCCCAAAGCATCAAAGTCCCTCCTTTCAGGAACCACTCGTAGGATTTAATTTACCTGGATTTTATAGTGTCTAATAATTCAATATGAAGGAACAACATAAGTTAGAAAGCTGTGGAACTTCATACTCTTCCTCTCCAGTTACACATTCCAATAAGCTGTGCCACAATAGGGTTCTTTGGAATTTCAACATGTTGAAGAAAAAAACCCAGTCACACTTACTTGTAAATTAAGTCCTGCTTTCATAGAAAGCCAGGCTTAGGCAATCATGCTGGAAGTAAGAAAATAGATATCTTGTGTGGACTTCTCACATTGTTCCTATTCATTGCAAATCAGTATCAGAAAGTTAATCAGACAGATTAACATCATTGTCTAGCAAAACAGTACTAAGAAAGAAACAGTTATACTTGTGAGTGCACAGCACTGGAACACAAATTACAGGTTGTTTTTGAGAACGCCTATGCTGACAGTGATACAAAGACAGAAGTTCATCACTAGGGTAGAACTGTATTACGCAAAGTTCCTGCTTAGAACCGGATACTGTGAAAGATATATTCTGTCTTAGGTTCCATAAATCGCTCTTGTTTTTTTCCCCTGTTTGAAAGTTTGTACTAGCCTCAGTCTGTACATAAATTGACCTTTTAAAGACCAGTCTTAGTTGTGTTAGACATGCAGTATGCCAGATGATTTCAGTTCAGTGCTGCATGCATTTAAGAGAACGTATTCCATAGCAAAACTCAAACTCATTAAATCAGTTCTGTGTGTTTTCCTCACAGCATTTATTTCAGTTGAAACAATCTGGCTGCTAACATTTGTTCCTTCTGTCTGGTTCTCCTCAATATTTACTCCAGCCACCTTTTTTCTTAATATCGTCCAAAGGAGAACTGGCTTTCCTAAAATATCCATTCCAGATGGCTCTACGGTTATAAAAAGCTGGCTTTATATACTGAAGCTAAATAACTAAATTACTAGTACTAGAAAGCTTCATTGCTAAAGCACTACTGGTCTTTATAAATCATAAGATCAGGTAATACAAATACAAAAGAAGTAAGATTAGCCCTCTATTCTCTTTTTCTCTTAAAACACTTTCAGAGAGTTAGTAAACTAGTCAATACATTCTAAGTGTCATGAGCAAATATAAGTTCAAATAGCTGCAAATACAAATTTAGTAAGTTCAGAAAAAAATGTAACAGGCATGCATATGCATGTGTCTGTACAAAACAGCCTAGAACTAAAGGCTATAAAGTTTCTTTGTGAATGATTACATTGGAGAATCAATGAAGATGAGATGAGGATTGTTTTCAAAGCAGACTGCCAACTAACTCACTCAACATATAGTGATAGGAAAAGTGTTAGCAGTTAGTATTGAGAAGCAGCATTCTGTCATCTCTGATGACATAATATACATAATACATACATAATGTACTCCACATACTCCTACATAATATACTCCAAATATTACATCTCCTTTCTCGAAAAGTTAATGCTCCTACACCTGTAATTGACAGCAACCACAACCCAGGCTAGGGCACTCGAAAACCAACACCGATGTGACCAATTAGTGAAACATTAGAAATGTGTTGTCTATTAACTGATTACTTATCAGAACTTTCACACATCTTTCTCCAAAACTTGCAGTACTGTCAAGTATCAGAGACGGATCACGTGCTAGTGAAATGACAGGACTGGTCCCATATGCCAGTTTGTCACCCTTTCATTATAACACAAAAGTCTTAAGAAAAAGGATATCCCTCCAGCTTGATATGATCTGAATCATCTTTCTTTATAATTGGAAAAAAGGCTGGGACAGCTTATGCATGGTTATTAAGTAGAAAACCAGGATGCAACTTAAGTCATGTTTTTACAGAAAACCAGATGTGAATATTGTCGATTACATAATGATAAATACTATTATTACTGTCAGCAGAACTAACCAGCTAACACTGCCACACTATGCCCTGACAGTACACACCACTGACAATCTCATATTTAGTAAACAAACTTAACCAATGTTACAAAGTACACAAGATAAAACCTGTACATGACTGTCAAACTTAAAAGGTTTTAACCCTCCTTTCCAGAAAAGCAAGTTTTTTTCAGTCCAAGAGCAAAAGAGTTTGTGAAGACACATTAGGAGAAAAGAGCAATTACCAGCAAAGAGGTCTTCTCTGTCATCATCTAGCATGATTTCTGCTGGCTTTGGACCATTGGAGTTTGTGCTGAGGTCTTCTGCCGGAAGACTTGCTGGCTCTGGAGATGAAGGACTTGACTGTTTAAAATAATAATAATAATAAAAAAAAAGTAGTTAAATAATTAGCAGAGAACCAGTTGCCATGTATCAGTATATAAGAATTACTGCAATGAACATTCTTTCATTGCAAAGAAACAAGGGAAGACGTACAAAAAGGAAACCCTGTCAGCTATTTCCATTTCCTACTCCAAGCATGGTAACAATAAATAAAGGATATGAGCTAGTCAACAGCTCTTTTCATTTCTTTGTCAGAGAGAAAAAAAGTCACCCATTTCCTCAGGTTTAATTAACATGAAACAAAAGCTGCTACAGAAATATCTAGAATAAGTTTATCAGTAATGCTGAATGTAATTTGATTATGACGTTGCTTTTGGAAAGTCTTGGATTTAAATTTGGAGTTGTACAGAGAAAAAAATTAATAAAGAATTCTCCAAGTGCTCTATACCAGTTTTTCAGAGACTAAAAGAATGTGTTAAGACCATCCAAATGATTCAAGGCTCCTTGTGGCCACAAGAAATTTTGATAGCTTTGCAACAGGTTTAATTTGGGAATTATTGCCACAGAGAGCCACATCGTACTGTACATGCAAGCTGGGCTTGCCAATAGATACAGTTCTTTCAATTCACTGAAAACTAGAACTTGCCCAGTGAAAAAAAGAAATATTTGAATGAAGACACTCAGGAAAATTAAAGCAATACTGAAGCTGGGCTACCAAACGTATAGCTTACTCACAAAATAAATACACACCTAACTGAAGACCAGTGCTTCAGTTAGAAAATACTTATTGAATAAGTATCAACTTGGTTTAGTGCCACAGTACTAGGAAATTTGCAAGACTTACTTCTCACAACTTCATCCAAGACAGCTAGCTAAGGAGTTTTCAACAACAGCATATTTACTCATAGATGCATGCACTTTAAAAGGAGCACCTGTAAATTGTGTCACTACAGGCTTCCTAGTTTTTGCATAGAGTTGTCATAATTTAAGTTCAGAACCACAATTCAAAACAGAAAGTAAATGTTTCAGGCTACACTTCAGCAAATGCCACAGGCTGCAAAAGATTAAAAAAGCCTGAAAAATACTGAAAAGCCACTGAAAAAGTCTGTCCAGATTGTATTTTCACATTCACAAATGTAGCAGAGGCAACAGTTCTAAGGGAGAGGGCTCTCCAAGAACAGCTCCAAGAACAGCGTACATCCTGACTTGGAGTGTGGCACTGCTGCTTTACTTCAAGCAGCAGAGAGGAGGATTCTGGCTCCCCACCTCTATCCAGTTTTCAGCCACCCGAAATTCTCGTATGGAAGAAGTAAGCAAGAAATGTTTTCCTCAATGTTTTCCCTGCTGAAGGCAAAAGGAAGATGAAAGCAAATACAAGAATACCAGAAAATTTATATTCCTCTAAACCAGATTATGGTTGCAACAAGGAACCGCTCCTTTCAAATGACATAAGAGGTTACATTCCCTTCCCTTTGCCAAAGGCTACCACTCCCTGAAAAGCCCATAGATAATGTGGGGGAAACCAATAAACAAAACAAAATGATGAGCAATGAAAGGATCAGCCTCTCGAACTGTTTGATTTTACCCTAGAGCCTGCAAAGAAAGCCAAAGCAAAACTACTCAGCAACTTATGTAGGTAGTAGAGTTTATAACCTTACAAGAAACCAATCAATTAGTCACATGTACACTTCTCATCCCTAAACCAATGCCAAAATGATCCCACAGCAAATAGACTGCTCTGGGGTAATAAAGGTGCATTTGTTCACTCTGTGAAGCATGATTCTTAAGTTGTATCACAAGACTTGCAACTAATTTAGACAAAATTAATTAGGAAATTTAAGAAAACCTCACCTCTTGCCATGCTTCACTATTCTACAAATGATAGTATAGATAGTATGTGTCAGATGCAATAGTCAACAGTTTTAAGTGATTTCAAAACTCAGAATTAGCCTATTTCAGAAGAAACAGTCTGTCTCTCCAGGCAGCGCTGCATAGAGCTGCGAGTTCAAGATCTCGTACTTCAGCTAGAACAGCAGAGCATGAAAATGCTTGATTTCCCTGTGAAGTTCAAGCAGTTGAGAGTTTTATCAGTAAAAGCAATTCTTCACGAAAACATTACAGATACTCATTCCAAACCAGTTTTGCTGCTACTCAACTTTGAAGAGCAACCCACTTACATTTTGACAGATGTGAGGTTCAGGACATAGTGGGGACCCCACACTACCACAGATGCAGAATGGCACGTAGTTTATGCTTGACGATTCACCTCCATGAAAAGCAGCTGTAATACAGCCAGGCACAGGGAACAAAAGTCTTCCTGAACACTTGCTGGACATAGCAGAGGACTTTCTGCTTTATTCCTTAATTGTGCTCTTGATTAATGAACGGTGAAAAAGAAGCCCTTGGAGAATACTCACATATCCAAGCTATTCCCTTAGCCTATCTTTTCAGTTATACCTGAAGTAGCTATTTTGGTTACCGATAGTCACTTTTGACTATACCTGGCTTCTAATCTCAAAAACCCTCTACCACACACAAAATTCACCTTGAACACTTAAACAGGATCAATGTATGGCGTAATATAAACCCCAAATATTTACATGCCTAAAGCAACAAGTTAACCAGAGGCCAATACAAAGCTATTCCCACTTTGAAGAACGGAACAGATTCTTCCAAGGAACAGCTATAAATACATGTCACCAAGTGCTGGTATGATTATGGATCTCTTTCTGTTACTGAGCTGGAAAAGATCCTGTCCATCAGCACTGCTAAAGAAACCAAATAATTCTTACTGGATAACAGGCTTCACAGCTACAGTTAGCATACCAGTTACAGATGGCTTTCTCCAAATTTCATATACCCTGCTTTCCACAAACCACAACTGAAGAATACTTGCAAAAGGAGAGGACTCAAACAGACCTTAGGGGCAGCTCAGAAAGCACAAGAAGCAAAGCTTATTTGTGCAGCTGGTATAATTTGTATACAAGACACAAAGTCTAGAAGTGACTCTTACAGGAAGATTTCCAGTGAAACAGAAGTTCTGCCTGTGTATTATTTGTTTTATAAAGATAAAATAAATTTATATTTGTCACAAATCTCAAATTCCACTTTTAAGAACAGCAGATATTAAAGTTTAGTTTTGTGGATAACTTACAGGTAAAATGACTTTCCTTTATTTTAAAGGGTATTATTTTAAACACCCTTTCAGCTGTGTACTGGTTTTGGCTGGGATAATTTTCTTCATAATGGCTTGTATGGTTCCATGGTTTGGATTTGTGACTAAAACAGTGTTGACAACACAGGAACGTTTCACTTATTGATGAACAGTGCGTACACAGCATGAAGGCCTTCTCTGTTTCTCACTGCCCTGACAGCAAGTAGGCTGGAGGTACATAAGAACCTGGAAGGGGACACAGCGGGGAGAGCTGACCCCAACTGACCAAAGGGGATATCCCATACCACGTAACACCATGCTCAGCAATAAAAGCTGAAGGAAGGAGGAGGATAGAGAGCATGTTTGGAGTTATGGCATTTGTCTTTCTAAGTAACAGTTACACATGATGAAACCCTGCTTTCCTGGAGATGGCTGAACACCTGCCTGCTGATGGGAAGGAATGAATGAATTCATTATATATTGCTTGCGCGCGCAGCTTTTGCTTTATCTATTAAATTGTCTTTATCTTGACCCACAAGTTTTCTTACTTTTACCCTTCTAATTTTCTCCCACATCCTGCTGGGGAAAGTGAGCAAGCGGCTCTGTGGGGCTCAGCTGCCAGTTGGAGTTAAACCACAACAAGCTGACAGCTGAATAAGGTTATTTCCTGGTCTATTAATCTTTCAGTGGCTCTTTGGTATTTTTAAACAGCTGTCATTCTCAGACAAGATAAATTAAGGATGGGGTTAAATATCTTCACGAACAGTTGGGACTTTATATGAAAGAGATAAAGTTTAGAAACTTCTTAAAAATGATTCACAGTCTGAACACAGCATCGGCTTTTTTTTTTTTTTTTTTTTTTTTTTTTTAAGAGTTTTGCAACAAACTTCAGTTTGTTATCTTCAAAAGTTATCTTCAAAACAGACATAGTCCTCAGGGAACTATGAAAACTCAGAAAGCCACAGCCCTGAATATATCAGAAACTAGTCAATAATTCCTAATAATCTGGTTATTTTACACAGTCAGTGGACCAGAGAGTGCTATTCAGCCTCTCAAAAAAAGTACCCACGCATCCAAAGAACTATTAACATATTAAGCTATTCCAGTTACACCCTACTGCAGGTGCAAGCTAAAAGACAGGACCCCAATTTTGCTTTTTTATCTCTATGAAGTACAGCTAAAACGGCGATTAAAATGGCTGTCAGAGGAGTTAGTAGTTAGCGCAAGGAAAATCTGAGTATCAGACAAGAAATGGAAGATGAAACTAACAAAAAAAACTCATGGCCCAGAAACACAGGGACAGCATAGCTGTTTAGAAATTTTAAACTTGATGCCAACAATTGACAAAATGTCACAAACATGCCATTTCCTGAAAGGTACATGCCTGTGAAATTTCTTGCTTTACAAATTTCTGCTAAGTGGCCTATGGACCCATTCCAATTTGCAATGGCAATAAGCTCAATTTTATTCTCTTTTATTGTGCATTACGTTCGGTAGCAATAACTATGTATTTCATAGCTTTGATTTATGAAGAAACAAGAACAAGTTGTCACTTTTTCTGTTGGCTGAAGTTATAGCCCCAGATGTTTGGACATCCCCCCTTCTCTTAATAGTAGGGTCACCCCCAAACCAGTTCAACTATTTGTCTGAACCCCGCCTAGCCTCCTTCAGTCAGAGCACAGTAGGCTGACAAAAGCTGACCATTATACTATCCTGGTTGTTCAAGTTAACCTGGCCCATTGTCCGAAACAGGGTTACAGAAGCTCAGAAATCACAGCAAGGGCAGAGGGAATAGACTCAACAGTAGGATGGTAACATTTTCAGCAGAAAGAGGACACAAGCAATCACACTGGAACGAACGCCTACATGCTTCCATTACAGCCTGGATGTAACACCAAGGAACAAGACACACATTTCCAGTAGAATTATACCAATTAATCTTGGATACAGACTTAGTTTGCCGTAGAGTGTTGAAGGACTTAATATTTTCCTCTCAGATATTCCAATGGGGTCTTTACTTCTTCCTCTATAATTGACACTGTTAAATTCAATGGATATCATTAAAGACATCTGGACTTCTGTGCTTATCTAATGTTTTGCCTTCTGTGCAAAAACCAAACGCATATTGCAGATCTTTGACATAAACTGATAAATGGGCAATGAGATTATATACACACCCTGCCCCAAATGACAGTCGTTCACAGATTAACACATCTACTGCTTACTCATTGTTTTCAAGTGCTTCTATGTATTCTTCCATTTCTAAAAAACACCAGGAATATAAATACCATTTTAAATGAGTCGGTGGCATCTTAGCTACATGTTCACATGGCACCTGCTTTACAAAAGACAGAGACAGGCAATACAGAAATGAGTGAGAATATTAAGGGAAATTAAGTAAGTGGTGCAACAGACAAACAAGGGAGGTGGCAGAGAAACAGTTGGGCAAGAAGGAAGGAGGAAATTATGAAATCAGAGTAACACTAAACATACAGTTTTTCAGAAAATCTAACATAAGCTTTTTTCATATGCTCATGTCGTCAAAAGTGACTTTCATGCTGTCATTGCAGTCTCTCCTAGTAGTGACAGAGGACACAGACTGCGAATTAGCAACTTGTTGATGACAAACTTATAATGGGGGATGATTCTTCTTATAATGCACAGTTAATTTCCAGAACCTCTTGTTGTGCATATCATGGACAACTTTATTTTTTTTTTTTAAAAACAAAACAAAAAAACATGCACTTGAAAATTTACCAAGCAGGTAAATCCATGGAAGATTATTAATACCGTAATGCTACCTTAGGAAGTCCTTGAGCTACAAAAACCTGGTAGCTGGGAGAGCACTGCAGGTGACTACCAGCACACACATATAATCAACAGCAATACTCTTCATACGGTATCCACCACTGAGTATCGTTGTAAATGCAATCTTGGCTTAGACCATTTGTGTGATTCAGTCTGGCTGTTCTCACTGATGAAAGCAATCCTGGCAGCTGAAGGGAGACCCCTCAGTGACCACGAATTTAATGGAGGCAGTCCTCCAGACATTTGGCACAATGAAATACAAATAATCATTCCACTACTCTTGGGCACTGTGGATATCTGATGAGGAAATGAGCACCCCACCAGCTCAGACAAGCTGCTGCTCAGCCCAGTGTCTGGAGCTCATAGGTGCCCTATGCTCACATAAAGCATTCTCATTCTCTGCCATCCAGTAAGTTTTTAAGTCCTAGAACATGCTCCCACTGCACCTCAGAAAAGCCAGGTGCTACAGTTCAGTGTGATCTTTTAACATTTTACATTCTAGAATTAAGAGGGTTTAACTCAAGACATTAACTTTTAGTATGCGCACAAAGAAAGTAAGAACGCCAGCTTCTTTTTCTTTGTATTAGAGAATTCAACTTGAAATAAACAACATTCTCCATTTGATTATACAGATAAGCCACTGTATTTAAATAAGTAAGCCTTCCTGTATTTAAATATTTCATATTTGCTGTTCACAATATACATTGAATTTATAGTTTGTCAGAAGAAACTTAGACGAGTTAGCATGCGTTTTCTAATTTGAGACTTTGCTAACATGGAAGCTATTTGGAAAACCTATTAGAAATCTTACAGCTTCCCCACTGCAAAACCAAATCATAGACAAGAAAGAAACAGTGTGCCTTTTGTGAGCTGCAAAGAGAATGAAAGCAAGAAAAAATAGGGGTGAGGTGGGGTGTGAAATTAATCATGCAAAAAAGCAAATGGACAGCTCCAAGATAAACCAGTTGGGAACCCTTTCAAAGTACCATAGCCTTCATATAAGTTGACTTTGGACCTCGACGTCCCCTGCTATGCTCTTTCCTCTGGTATCAGCAAACAAATATATGACCAACTATGAAAAGCATGACACCATTCTGTTGTGACTATAGAACTTCCTTTGCCATTTAGAAAAGCTACTTCAGGATTAAAACAACACTCAAGACAGAAGTTTAACTAGGTCCACACCATAAGATAATTGTTCTCTGGACTAAGATGTCCTATACACTTGAGTTAAACAACCTGTGTTCAAGCTAGTGAGAAGTTCAAAGTCAATTGTCATGATTTCTTCCTTCCAAAGTTGCAGGAAAGTCACAAGACTACGGCTTTTTCCTAAATGCTGTAGCTGATCAGATGTCAAAAAAAGCTTTACTGACAAAGCTTTTCAAAACTTCTCTTTAAGCAGAGGCTTCCCTTTTCTACTTAGCTACCTTCTTCCAAATAGACCATCTACAAAAACAAAGCGGCACAACAGAACTGTCAGCCAAATCACCCAATACAGCGTGCATTTCTCTGCCAGTTTTTGCAGTTAGAGAAGTTTTTAGTAACTATTTTTAATCATTAAGATGAGGACTTCTCATTGCAACAGTGATTTAGATGCTAAATCTATCATCTCTTGCAGCTTTAATCCTAGACCATACCAGTAAAGATGTTATGTTACACTGCAGTCTTTCTTAGTACACACAAGAAGACTCCAGTAATACGCACTGTATCACAGACATGCACAGAAGTCTATTGATACAATTCTTGTCAAGTGCAGGTTCACATCATTTGCTATTCCTTCACAGCATTTTTCCACAGATCTTTTTCTACCAATGCACAGATTACACATCTATAAAAAGAAAAAAAATAAAGTGACTTGACAGAAGGCAAGTGACTTCAAAATACATTTAAGAGCCTCTTTGTATTCTGCCCTTTTTTGTTAAGGACAGGCAGCAGCCAGAGAAAAACAAAGAAACATGCACTGATCCTATTACTGTAAAGGTCAGGGACAGGAAACTCTTCAGGAAAAGAGGAACAGGAACAATTTTCTTTTTAAACGGCCCACTGTGTATAGGAAAAACAAAGTTCTTCCAGAAGATACTGGCAAAACACACAGGTGAAACACGACCACAACAACTCAGCAAGAAAAGCTCCCACCACAACAAATGAACACATAAGCATTTTTCAGAACGAGGACCTATTTATGCATTGAGTTGTTCTGCTGGTTTGGGGGTTTTTTTTTTGTTTGTTTGTTTTGGTTGGTTGGTTGTTTTTTTTTGTACTAGACTCCTGACATGGAAAGCAACCACGGTTTCGAGATGTATCACTACAAGTTTTCAGCTCTTCCAGGCTCCGATTTCTCCGAACAGCCGCCTCGCGTGCAGGTCGGTGCCCGCTGGCAGCCCAGGCTGCCCGGCGGCGAGGGGCCCGGGGACGCCGGTGCCCCTCGGTCCACCGGAGTAAGGATAAGAGAGGAGTAAGTTTCTACAAGTTTTTGCAAACTGGAAAGGGGGGAAGCCTCGGAAAGCGGCCAAACAAAGAAAAAGTGGGTGGTTATTCATCTATGCCAAGTCTAAGGGGGTGGAGGGAGAACCAGAGAAACTGGCGTCGTGTGAAGAGGAAAGGAGCAAATATTTATTACCCCGGCAGTACAACAAGGGGGTAAGACGAGGGAAGGCGGCGACCTGGCACAGCGGCACTTGGAGAAAGAGTTTTCGGTTTCTTTTGGCAGGAGGATAACCTGAGGGGAACCACCGAGCCTCCGCGGGGCCGAGGCCACTCGCCCGCCGGCAGTGAAGCGCCGAGGAGCCGCCGCCGCTCCCGGAACTGAGGCAGGCGGCGGGGCCGCACCTGGGGACCGGACCGGTAAGGGCCGGCGGCCGGGTGAGGGGCCGACGGCCCCGGTCAGGAGCGCGGCACCGGCGGCCTGGCAGGGAGGGGAGAGGGCCCGGCGGGTGTCGGCCCGGCCGCGGGGCTCGGGGCCCGCGGAGGCAGGCGGGCTCTCACCTCCAGGGTGGACACGGTGCTGGTGAAGAGGTCTTCGCCGTCTTCCAGCTCCTCGAAGTCGGCGGGCCGCGCCTCCCCCAGCGGCGGGGGCTCCCTTTCCGCCGCCATCTTCCCCTGCAGCCCGGCCGCCAGCCCCGGCCCCCCGTGCTCACGTGATGGCCGCTCCGCCCCCCCTCCCTCCCGCCACGTGACTGGAGGGGGCCGGCAGGGCAGCGGGAGCGCGCGCCGCCCCGAGCGCGCGCGCCGGGACAGGGATCGGGGTCGGGATCGGGATCGGGATCGGGCGGGGCAGCGGGGGCCGGCAGCGTCGCTTTCCCGTGGCCAACCGGGAGGCCGGGCCTGTGCCGCCGTCGTCTCCGCGAAAATAGTTCAGTGAAGTCGGTCGCTGTTGGCGGAGCCCCGCCAAGTGTTCGTCCCGCGAAGGCAGCGCCCACGCGTCTCCCGGCCAGCGTCGTGGATGCGGAGCGTCTGCTGGGAATGACGCCCGGGAAGGGTCCCTCCGTCCCGCCGGAGGAGAGGCTCCTTTCCCTCCCCGGTCCTCGCCCCGGCGTCTCCCCCCGAAGCACTTCCCGCTGTGTTCCTCGGTCGGGGGAGTCCGTACCATTGCGCCATTGCGGCCCTCCGGCGCCGGCCTCGCGCCGCGGAGTTGGGGGGAAACTTCAGGAAACCGCATTTTCCGTTGCATGTTGGTCGTTGAAGTAGGAGGTGGTTGTCTGTGAGGAGACGCCACTCATGACACTGTTTGAGACGAGATCTTCCTCAGGGAGTGGGGGGCCCGAAGTGTTAGCCCCACTCTGGCGGAGCAGCTGTTCGGTGGAGTGTGGCAGTGGGCGCAAGCGCTAACGCAACGCGTCTGGTGCAAATAAAAGTGTTTGCGGGCCCCTTCCTTAAGTTACTACTTCTAAACTGCTTTTCTTCCCTCCTTCCCTTTGTCAGTTAGCTCACAAAAATAACTTAAAATTTTAATTATAAAATTTTAATTGTAATTTTTTTATTACACATTTTATATTTAAGCATATTATTTAATTATAACATTATTATAATTATATAATTCATAAATCATTATATGATTTCATTATAAAATTTAATTACAAAATTTTAATTATAAATTGCAACTTAAAATTTTCAAAGCATTTATCTAATTTGTGAGCTAACTCACAAATGGTATAAATTATTCCAAAATTTTAAGTTCTAATACTCATTTTTTAAAAAAACGATGAAGTCAGATGTCAACAGTGTCTATATAGTAAGCATTACCTAGGATACTTATCACTTGCTTTGAGCTGCTATTTTTGCTTCTGCTATATTGAAAAGAAGTTCCCAAAAAGTATCTTGGTTTTCCATATTGATTAAGTACAGGTTTCATCCACTCAGCATGCTCGTGCTTTGTGAGGACTTTGTTAATGTTTGTTGTGTTGAAGTTAATTTCTAAACTGTGTGCAATGGAGCTCTTCACATAGAAACGATGAGTCTGTTTCTACAGGCTGTAAGCTCTTTGGGGCAAGGGTGGCACCTCTCTGGTGTTTGCAGAGTGCCTAGTAAAGACTGAGCGGAAAGAATACGGTCTTACACATTGCTTCCTTTGGCCTCTTCCCAATTACATCGTGAGAAAGTTGTAAATATGCAAACAGAAATACATGTTATCTCGGGAACATGTAAGTGCCATGCATAATTTTATCTGTACTGCTCAAGCTCGAGACGTCAGAAATTGTGGAGATCTCTCTCCTTGGAAGTATGGACTGCTGAGTTAAGAGAGAATGTCCCTCGTCCCTGCCAACGTCTGAGGACATTTCGTGCCTCAGTGCTTTCAGTAAGACCTTGTAAATCTCTCACTCAGGAGAGCTAAATTTGTGTTGACGCTCAGGAACTCCAAGCTTCTGATTGCAAATAACAAAGACGTTATCCAATAGAGGAGATGTATGAACAAAAACTTCAATGAAAGTGACAATATATCTTCTTAGACATATAAAAGTAGATGGAAAAGGAACAGTCAAGCTTTCCCATTTTCCTACTCTATTGAAAGATATACTTTGAGACCAACACAACTTCAATATCACTGTTACTAGAAGCTCTAATAACTTGCTTGTCATTTACCAAGTTGGACAGCATTTTTAAGTTTCATGGGAATGGGACATTTTCCAGCGTATCCATGTTCCCCTTTTCTGTACAAAACAAGAATAGTAGCGATGCTTTGGTTGTTTGCAGTGCTTATGAGATGAAGTCACATTTTTACTCCGTTCCTAAACTCAGCCCATTGGTGTTCAGTATACTTCTAAATAATATTCAGAAATCTTTTTAAGATTTAAAAATGCAGACTAAGAAACTGAAAAAAATCTATTCAAAATATGCAAACATTTTCTGTCCAGAAGTACAGTTCTCTGGCATCTACATTGTTGTCCATGGCACTATCATTACATCCTTACTGCCTTTCTAATTTCTTCTGGTATCCCTGTTTTGCTATGCTCTTTCTGGAAGTTCTTCAAAATAATGGCATGTGCACGCTTTATCTAGAAATTATGATTCAATCACCTCAGTAATAATTTTGTGTCCTTTGACATTATCTGTTGAGATATCTCACCATAATTTTATTTGCTGTGATTAGAAAGGTCATACAATATGTATTAATTTTTTTAGATTTCTGGCAAGTGTATTAGTATAGCGTAGTACTTAGGTGTTTAATAGTTTTCCACTAGATTGACTGCTTTTCTGACTTCATCAAGATTCACACCCATGACTTTAACGCTCATGTGACTAGACTATCAATCCGCTCTCTGAAATACCTTGAAGTAGTCCTCTATCACACCAATTGGGTATGCTACAGAAACAGAATAAAATGAAGAGCAAACATTATGTCATCTGTGGGTTTTGGTTTTGTTGTTTTGTTTGCTTGGGGTTTTTTTGTCACTCATTAAAAAAGGTATGTAAGGAGTTTAGCTTCTGTGATTCAAAGTGACATTGTATTTATAGGTTGGAGATTTTTTTACTTACTTTTCCAATGCTTCTGATATCTGTGGCCACAGAAATCTAGTACAGATATTTTTGTGGCAGAGGGGTCAAGGGGTAACACAAAGGTAACTACAGGACCTGGATTTTTAACTAATTGAGATTTTAGTTTGAAAAACTCTGGGTTAGTAAATCTGGGTGGAAAAATAATCCAAAATAAAATAAATAAAAAAAACCACAAACCAACAATCACAGAAATAAATTGGAAAAACAGTAATGCTGCAGGAAAGCTTAGGATGATTGCAAAAAGCTAATCACGTTTGGATGCCCAACATAGGACAGCTAGGATTTTTGTTTTGGTTTGGGTTTGTTTGTTTGTTTCTAGAATACCTAATATTTCAACAGTTTCTTCACCTAGGCTGCAATTCTCAATATCACAGTTCTAGTCTTACCTAGACTTATTTTTAGGGGTGGACTTTCATTTCTTTCCTTCACTATTCTGTCCCTTTGCTTTTGTCAGCCCTTAAACCTCCAAAAATGGTCCTTTCTAGTTTTAGCCCACCAGCCAGCAGTTCCTCCAAGTCAATACATCTGCTCCACAAAACTTTCACCGTACCTTTCCTGCTTCTGCTCACAGCAGCTGCAGGCTCTGCAAGCCTTTACTGTTCAGCCTTTCAGAGGAGATATGGAAATCAAAAATGTCTCCTGCATAAACACTTTTGAGAGTTGTTGTGCAATAAAAAACTTCCTTTTATCATGCAAAACCAGGTTTCACTGAGGAGTATAATCTTGTTGATTTAAAACGGCTTTTTAAAGGAGCAATAAGACAGTGTTAGGGCTCTGTGTCATTTCCCTAGTTCAGGCCACAGAAGTGCTGAAGTGTTGAAATAATTACAAGAAGTGATTTGGGTATGGGCAATATACCATTTATTACTTTGCTTGGATATACTTCTGTCCATCTGTCCAAAACCAGTTAAATTAGATGCAAAATAAAATGACAAAGTTCTAAGCAATGTGAATCAAGGTTTGGTATCTAAATATGTCAGATTTTTGTGACTTCTTACATGTATCAGACTTTGCTGACTATCTTAGTATTGTACTAATGTAATAGTCACTGCAATATCGTGGCATTTTGACAATTGAAATATCAATGAAACTGAAAGAAACTCAAGACTAAGAGGAAGCTATTTTGGAAGAGAAAGTGATAGTGAGTTATACAAGCTTGAGGTCAGCCCCTGTGGTTTGGATCTGCAAGGAGCCACAGGCGATTATCTGTCCATTTCATGGAATCACAGAATCATGGAGTTTTCAGAGTTGGAAAGGACCTCTAGAGATCATCTAGTCCAACTCCCCTGCCAAAGCAGGATTGCCCAGAGCACATTACTCAGGACTGCATCCAGGCGCGTCTTGAAAATCTCCAGAGAAGGGGACTCCACAACCTCCCTGGGCAGCCTGTGCCAGTGCTCTGTCACCCTCACCGTAAAGAAGTGTTTCCGTGTATTTGAACGGAACTTCCTGTGTTCTAACTTGTGCCCATTACCCCTCGTCCTGTCACTGGGAAATTTGCTGGAAAATATTTGTCAAACCTTCTCTTAAACAGCTTCAGTGATTAAGACCCCAAAAACTCTGCAGGCAAGCTGCTTTCATGCTTTGCTGTCTAGCACCAGAGAAGTTATTCCTCATGCCTAACTTAAAAACCCATCGCTCTGCTGCCAGTTCTCCCTCCTCATAGAGAGTATGACTTTGTAGCAGGATGTCTACGTGATGATGAAGCGCTGGAGGGAAGAAGGACCCAAGAAAGTTGGTTAATATTCAAGGATCACCTCCTCCAAGCTCAGGAGTGATGCATCCCTACAAAGAGGAGGGCAGGCAGAAAAGCCAGGAGGTCTGCATGGATGAACAAGGAGCTCCTGGACAGGATCAAAAGCAAAAAGGAGGCCTATAGGGGGTGGAAACGGGGGCAGGTAGCCTGGAAGGAATACAGAGGAATAGTTCGAGCAGCCAGGGATCAGGATAGACAAGCTAAAGCCCAGATAGAACTAAATCTGGCCAGGGACATTAAGACAAACAAAAAATCCTTCTTTAAGTATGTGAGTGAGAAAAGAAAGACTAGGGAAGAGGTGGGCCCTCTCCGGAAGGAAACACAAGAACTGGTTACCCGGGACAGAGACAGAGCTGAGGTACTCAATGACTTTTTTGCCTCAGTCTTCACTGGCAAGGACTGGAGCCACACTGCCCATGATGCGGAATGCAAAGGTGAGGATTGGGAAAATGGAGAACCGCCTACTGTAGGTGAAGACCAAGTACAAGACCACCTGAGGAACCTGAAGGTGCACAAGTCCATGGGACCTGATGAGACACATCCGCAGGTCCTGAGGGAACTGGCAGATGAAGTTGCTAAGCCACTAGCCATCATATTTGAGAAGTCATGGTGGTCTGGTGAGGTTCCTGCCGAATGGAAAAGGGGAAACATAACCCCTATTTTCAAAAAGGGAAATACGGAAAACGTGGGGACCTACAGGCCAGTCAGTCTCACCTCTGTGCCTGGCAAGATCATGGAGCAGATCCTCATGGAAAGTCTGCTAAGGCACATAGAAAATAATGAGGTGATTGGTGACAGCCAGCATGGCTTCACCAAGGGCAAGTTATGCCTAACAAATTTGGTGGCCTTCTACGAAGGGGTTACAGCATCAGTGGATAAGGAAAGATCAACTGATGTCATCTGCCCAGACTTGTGCAAAGCGTTTGACACTGTCCCACACGATATCCTGGTCTCTAAATTGGAGAGACATGGATTCAACAAATGGACCACTCAGTGGATAAAGAACTGGCTGGATGGTCACACTCAAAGAGTTAGGGTCAACAACTTGATGTCCAGGTGGAGACCAGTGATGAGTGGTGTTTCTCAGGGGTTGGTACTGGGACCTCTATTGTTCAACATCTTTGTCGGTGACATGGACAGTGGGGTCAAGTGCACCATCAGCAAGTTTGCCGATGATACCAAGCTGTTTGGCAAGGTAGACACGCTGGAAGGTAGGGATGCCATCCAGAGGGACCTGGACAGGCTGGAGAGGTGGGCCCAAGCCAACCTCATGAAGTTCAACAAGGCCAAGTGCAAGGTCCTACATCTGGGTCAGGGCAATCCCAAGCACAAATACAGGCGTGGCAGGGAATGGCTGGAGAGCAGCACTGAGGAGAAGGACCTGGGGGTGCTGATTGATGAGAAACTCAACGTGAGCCAGCAATGTGCGATTGCAGCCCAGAACACCAACCATATCCTGGGTTGCATCAGAAGGGTGGCCAGCAGCTCAAAGGAGGTGATTCTGCCCCTCTACTCCGCTCTCGTGAGACCCCACCTGGAGTACTGCATCCAGCTCTGGAGTCCCAAACACAAGAAGGATGTGGACCTGTTGGAGCGCCTCCAGAGGAGAGCCACAAGGATGATCCAAGGGCTGGAGCACCTCTCCTATGAGGAGAGGCTGAAAGAGTTGGGGCTGTTCAGCCTGGAGAAGAGAAGGCTCTGGGGAGATCTTATTGCGGCCTTCCAGTACCTAAAGGGGGCCTACAGGAGAGCTGGGGAAGGACTTGTTACTAGGGCATGTAGCGATAGGACGAGGAGGAATGGCTTTAAACTGGAAGAGGGAAGGTTCAGATTAAACATTAGGAAGAAGTTTTTCACTTTGAGGGTGGTAAGGCAGTGGAACAGGTTGCCCAGAGAGGTTGTTGAGGCCCCATCCCTGGAGGTGTTCAAGGCCAGGCTGGACGTGGTCTTGGGCAACCTGGTCTAGTGGGAAGTGTCCCTGCCTATGGCAGGGGGGGTGGAACTTAATGACCTTCAAGGTCCTTTCCAACCTAAACCATTCTATGATTCTATGTTACTGTTGGGGCTCATTTAGTTTGTGAACATATTCAGAATGTATACTGGCCTCATTTTATATCTGTGAAGTGGTTTGGTCAGACTTTGGAGTAAAATCTCACATTCCCTGCTGAATTCTGTCTTTCTTTTTACCAACATTTACTCGAGTCCGTTTTGACCATGTTGAATTCTTTTGCTATGCTACAGCTGTTTGGTATCACTTGTAAATATAATATGCATTCTCTCTGTTGCATCACTGATGAAAATATAAAATCATGTCAGGCACTATGGTAGACCACTCTCATCTTTCATTCAATGCATCCCTCCATAAAAATGGTAATCACTGAAAAATAGTCTTTGACTTTGTTTTCTAGCCTGTTTTGTACCTACTCTATATTATATTAACATATAATGTTTCATTAGCTTCCTTATGAAAATGTCATAAAAGATAAATGTTCAAGAAATACTGAAGGAATATTTCCTCACTAAGAGATATTCTAAGAAAATGGCTAAGTGCGGTGAGAGAACAACAACCACCAGAGTGCTTAGAATTAGAGTAGATGACTGTAGAGATTTGATTTTTCCCATTTATAAAATATTAAAAAGGGAATAATTTGCTATTGTTTGGTGCCTGCCCTTGCACACAGCAGTAAAGCTCTGTGGTGAGTCAGCCTTCCTAAGAAAAAATACAAAACACATATATTTACAAAATCTGTGCATTTGACACATGTACCCGCTCATCCAGTCAGCCAAATGAACATTACACTTCAGATCATGACTGTTCTTCTGTGAAACATATGCCATCTTTCCATCTGGGTATTTAATTGCATATTTTACAAAAAGTTAATTTGTTCTGTCACCTTTGTTTTATTCTTTGCCAGTGAGTGGTCAGTGTTTTCATTTATTACAGAAAAATTATTTTTATGTACATGAAAGAGGCCGGTTATTTTACCAGTTGGATACTTCATTCACCTTTGGAGTAGTGACAGGTACGGCCCTCAATCAATTAGTGGAATAGGAATTTCTGTTGCCTAGTTTATCTAATGTTGCAGTATACTAAAATATAAAGCTCTAGTAACATTAGCTGGGTACATTTACCCCGTTACGATAGTAAGATGGTGTAGAAGAATAGTATTTTTTTCCATCTTCATAAGCTCTAACGGCAGGTGAGAACTAAGCAAGAAACGTTGGTTACTGTGATGTGCATTTGTCTGCTATTGGGATTGTCCTCCACTGCTTATGCTTTACAAGAGAGAGAATGCCTTCCAGCAAAGCTCTGTTTGTATTTTGGCATTACTAGCCTTAAATCTAAGCCAGGCCATTGCAACTTGATGAGAGACACACAGCAACCTCTGAGATATCCTGATTTGCTTTGGGCTTCAGTCCCTTTCTCATTGACCACTGTCTCTCAAAGCTTATAAGGAGTTATGTTCCAATACAAGAGTCATGCTGAAAACAAATATAAGGATGTTGTTAGCAGGCAGTAGACCTGAGGCATCCCTTGTCAAAGTGGAAACCATGCATCTAAAAAGCCCCAGAATGGTTGCAGGTGGGACCATTCTTGGAAGAAGCATCATATGCACTTGCCTGAAGCTAACCCTTCTACAAGTATCTGCTAATGGCCCCAGAGAGAAACATAGTCTTAATCACATTAAAGAGAGCTAAAGGTTCCTAAATAACGAGTAATTATTTGTTCTGCTACAGTCCAGCAAAATTTTTGTGTCATGTAACTGCAACCCCATGGTACATGACTAAGTCAATTTCATACATTTCTATAAATACAAAGCTGTCTTGACCTGCTTTCCTACTTTCAGAGAATATAAGGAAATCACGTAAGGCGGGCAGCTGGTCACATATAAGATACGAAAGTTTGCGGCACTTTATTAATCGATTTTAACTCATTTTATGAGGAATAAATTGCTGCAAGATATTTGACAACAAATCAATAAAGTCTACATCCATTTTTTACTTTTCTCTAACTTGCCAGGACTTTCAGTTAGAGGTGGGAGAACTAGAAGCAGTCAGTCTGCTTAAAGATTCGTATGTGATCTTAGCTGCCGCCTGAGTCATATTCGTAGCAATTCATTCCAGCGCATATACTTTGACTCCTTTTTTTTTAGTTGCTTATATTGCTATTTTGAGTTGTCTTCATTCTTTCATCCAAAAGCAGATGATACAAGGGTACATAGAAAAGCAGAACAGTGGGGGGAAGGAGGCTGGACCTTTGGCGCAGTCAGAGACAAGTAAGTGCACAGACTTGGTTGGTACCACCCATGTGTGGCACATCAAGAGTTACCATGTGAAAATTCCCCCAGTCAGAGAAAAGGTTTCATGTAGCTACTAAGCATTATATTTTTTAATGGATTCCAAATTTCTTCGACTGTGGATCATTTTCTTTTCCTCAGTTGGGAGACAGGGTCAGAGGTGATCCTCTTTTTCTGCAGCTAGTTTCTGGTACTGCATTAGGAGCTGCTCAGAAATGCCTCCTAACTCTTACCATCACTGCTTCGCCAGGGGAGACTTTAATATTACCATTTAGTTTTATCTAATTTCTCCAGGGAAAATTTAATCTAGGGAGAACATTAGGGTCAGAATCATAATGAAAACAGTTTTTGGGGAAAAAAACAGCAATCCACTTCCAAGTGTCTGTTTTTAGAAGAAAAACCAAAATCACCCACTGAAAGCACACACTTTGTTAAAAAAATCCTGTAACCGGGGCTGCACCTCAGTGTATGTCTTTCAGTCAGCAGTACTATCTCCATCTAGTGTAGGACTTAGTAAGATGAGAGCTCAAAATAGTTTTGTGTTATTACTTGGTAGGTGAAGAAAGTTTATATTGTCTTTCAAAGAGTTACAATTCTTGAGCTAATCTTAGTTCAGAATATTTGAGGAGGGAGCAGAGGAGAATGTGAATGAAGAGAAAGCTTTCTGCATATGTCAGGCAAAAGCCTGAAGGTGGAGAACCATGGCAGGATGGAAGAAAATGGAAGTGACATGCAGCCAAAATAGGTGTAATCGCTTCTCCAGTGGGCCACCATAAGCCTAGACCTTGGGAGCACTGCATTGTTCTCCCAAGCCTTGCGCCTATGGGAAGGAAGGTTGTTTTCCTACTTGCTTGGCACAAAGCAGCGGCTGTGATACTCACACACAGCAGCCCACTCCCGTGCTGTGGGATCCCAGTGCGGGGGGGCAGCATTGCTGTGTCCTAAGGCGGCTGAGAGTTTTCAATTGTTAGCATGGCACAAAAGCAGGTTTTACTGGTCACAGGATTTTTTTGAAAGGAGATTTGCATTCTTAAAACGTTAAAATATAGCGCTGGCTAATTCATCAATTTGTAAAGCATACATAGAAAGGCAAGGGCAACATTGCTACTAGTGCGACTTTGGGATAGATAAAGAACAATATTTGTTATTTATATTCCAGACACCGGAGACGATGCATTTTGTGTGTTCTCATGACTTTGAAGCCATTGCTAGGGAGTTGCCAAGAGGGTTTCCGAAGAGCTTGTGGAGGGTCAAGGTTTCGGGTTTCAGCGGTTCCTCTGCTGCCATTACAGTTGTGCAAAAGGAGGGAGGTGTTGTGTCTGCTCTTATGTAGGTGTTCAGTGCTTTAAAACAGTTTGACCCTCTCAGCTCGCTGTGTGTGGCTGATTTAAGGTAATTCACTTTGATTTTAAAGCAGAAAGTAAGAGAACGGAAATCTGCTTTCCGAGACCGGTGTTGAAATTTTAAGAACGCGCGTATCCAACACATAGCTCCAAAACCCTGCGCTTCAGTTCTCCCTTAGCATTTTCGCATGCATTTTGGGTACAGTTTATCCCTTGCAACTTTAGCTGGCTAAAAGGCAGGCATCTAGTCTAAGCAATTCAGTTTAATTTGTAGGTTACAGGAGGAGACAGTCAAAGGAAAAGATGATTTCTCTAGAATCCTACCTGTCTAACTCTTGTGCTAGGATGGATTGCCTAATGAGTGTCTACTTCCACTACCTAGAGAGGATGCTTGCACAAACACATAGAGAGATGCTTGACTCTAGGACAACTGCGGTTAGGTGAGAAAATCTCATTCAGCAAAGCATACACGTATATCCTAAATTGTAAACTCTCTAAGTTATTAAGCCTTAATCTTAAATGTGGCTTGTTGGCTGATTATGGTATTTATCTTCATAAAAAGTATAAAGTGGCTGTAGAATTAACCTGACTCAAAATACTATCAATAATACTCAATCCAAAATTAGTCTGAGAAAAAATTACTTCCCTCCCCTCCAGACGCACTGGCACAAGCACTGCTGCTGCTTTAAAAAAAAAGCCCAGAGCCCTAAAATTAAAGAAAACAAAAACCACACTCAAACTTAAAAATATCTCTCAAAATGTTTGCATTTGCATGGATTAAGAGAGCTAGGCGCCAGAAAAAGTTGTTTTAAATGTCTCCAGTAATGTTTTTCAGAGCATAATCTACAATCCACTGAGATTTTTTTCCCACTTTGTGAACATATAAGATAAGGGCATGTGAAAGCAATTTTTCATTGAAAATTGCACAGTGAGTATGCATGAACCAGTGTTTGCTTTATTTCAGAGTTCCACAGCCCAAATGCAGCTGTAATTTGCATCATTTACAATTTTGCTGTAAACTGACTTGGGGCATCTGTCTACATTATAGCCAGACCAGGCAAAAGATAAGTAGGAAAAATGAAAAACTTCTAACATAATTGATTTCCACCAAATAGCACTGTCTCTGGCTGTTATAACAATTAGTTTATCAATTTAATGTTGATTACAGCTTTCCCAATAAGTAACAGGAAAGCTTGCAAACATCCACTGAATAACAGTGCAAAAGAAGAGTCTGGCACTGTTGCCGCTAGAGCTAATACAGTGTCTAATACATGTATTTGTTTTTCTTTAAGATGTTTTCAGACATGTTAAGCCAAAATCTGGCTTTACAACATTGTCCTTCTTTGACAAATTTTATTTCACTATGCTTCAGCTAGGTTTATCCTGTGGGGGTGTAAGGTTGATCTTGGAAAATCTATTTCCTTCAAATTCGTGCTTCAAGTGACAACAGATGCTAAACACAGAGTAAGAAAAAAAGATTAATCTCTCAAAAGCATTGAGAAAGCAGTCAACATATTTTCTAAACAAGTTAATAATCACGTTTCCAAATTTCTTCCTAGGAAAACAGCTTCAAGAGCTCAGGGAGGTCTTAGAGGAGCATGCAGTCATAAGATAGGGAGCAATCCATCGATAAAGATGTGGGGGCTTCAGAAACAAACTGTTGAGATTCACTTGATGTCTTAGAAGGGATTTTTTAAGTGCTTGACCTGCATAAACTAGAAATTTAGCTACAGAAAAGTGCATGCTGTTTTCTAATCTGTTTATCTAGTTTATGTTGTCTCCTACAATATATTTTCTGTGCTTTGATTAACCTAGTGTTGTGTATGTCAAAAAACAGAGCATCAAGATCTCATTTCAATACTATAGGTCACAAGTACGATTCTGCCATGAGGTTAATTAGTGAAATCACTGAACTTGTTCAGGATGAATTTAGTATGAACTTAAAGTGATACTAATGAAATTCTGCATGAGCGTTCCAGAGCGGCACATGGTGGGATTGTCTTAACTTCACTTAACCAGTCCTCCTTAAAAAAAACTAGCACCACCATAAGAAGGGACTATCTATCCTAGGCACGTTTCCCCTTTCAGATAAAGACAGATTGTAAAGGCCTTTGTCTTACCTAATTTTAACCATGATATTAAATTGCCTGTAATGTAAGCATCCTCATTTCTACATTCCCTTTTTAGCTGGCAGGAGGTACAGGCCTTCAGAGAGCAATTCCAATTTACTCTAGATCGCCCTAACTTGTCTCCCTTATCTCTTTCTATTGACGCCACAGGAAACCTATAGCAAGTCTTACCTTACTTTTGGCCCTTACTCTGTGCAACTCAGGTGGATATCCTCTTTGACACGAGCTATCTTTTAGCTTTTGTAGCTTTGATCTTTTAGATTCAAAATATATAGATCCACACAGAGGAAGCCACTATGAAACAATACATCGAGAGCGTAAGGGTGGGGAGATAGAATATGTATTTGTCTCTCCATGTATATAGATATATTATTTATATATATACATATATAGTGTATATAGAGACTATACATATACTGTATATACTCTATATACAGTATATGTACTCTCTCTATATATTCTATCTATACTCTCTATATGGACTATATATATCTATCAATGTATATGTATCTGTCAGCGTCTATATATATATCAGTCAAATGTTTGAGAAGCAAACTTTTGGAGTGTATAACAAAAAAAGTTTGTTTGTCTTAGAGATCACTAAATTCTCTTCCTATGACTGCTAGTATACTGGCACATTAATATAAGGACAGTGGACTGATATCTCAGTTCCTCCTTCTTGTTTGCAGTTCTACAGATTAAAATGGAAGAAGGAAGGGCAGCCTCCCACTTCCTGACTGATGCTTGCAATCTAGACCATAAACAGCTGACAAGCTGATTTATCCAGAGCAACAAACTCAACCAGTCCATGGAATGAATTATTTCAAGACACTTGAGCTCTTTGAATTATTTTGAACAATTTCCTCCAACAGACATACCCACCTTCCTCTTCCAATTCAATTTCTACAAAATATCTGCTGTTTTGGAGCATTTGTTTTCAAAAGATGTTCAGATTTTTGGTGTTTCAAAGCTACATTTTCCCAGCTGCTCACCTGGCTGTCCACAGTCGCTGACTGCTCACTGCAGTGGACCTGCCTGCAGTGCTGGTGGGTGCTGTTGGAAGCCATCAGGTGAATGGCTAAACCAGTAAGATCAACACGCTGGGATCTGTTTTGTTGCAAGAGGCAGTTTAAGGTGCAGGTTGGGCACAGTACCTGCCCTGTGTGGATGGGTCGCCTGGCTCTGCCCAAAAATCTGGTGCGGTTCCCTCTGTGTTAGCAGAGGATGTGATTGTGCTCTGTTTTTTGTTGCCCTGACCTATGGGAGGTTATTGCTGCGCCGATCCTCCAACCCACCAACTGACATGAGCAGTCAGAAGTGATTTTGCCAGCCTAGGCAGGATCCAGCTGGGTTTGCAGTCTGAACGAGCCTGGCTGATTTTGTCCCAGGTGGCCTGGAAACAATGCCCACGTACTTGGTGACACAAACACAGAATTAAAAATAATAAATAGGTCTTGCATGGCAAATAAGTAATGAATAGCACATATGAGAAGTGGTGAAGAACATGATGGTTTTGGAACAATAGTTAAGAATTAAGTTCCATGTTTAGAGAATATTTATTTTGTCATACCCAATGATTGAACTATTATTCAGTTGCAGTACTTTTTGATCTATAAAAATTAAATAAATCTGGTTCAGTACAAAAATCTGAATGTAGACATGGTAGTTGAAATCTCGAGAAAGGCTTAGACATTCATATGGTGTAGTGTCACCCATAGTTAAACTAAGTTAAATATTTATAAGGTTAATTAGTCTTCATGTTTTAAAATATAAATTATCTGCTTCTTGACATTTGGAAGATTTACCCTATATTCATTTTATTATGTGGGAGAAGAATTTTTTTAGTGGTTGGGGTAGGACCGTAGTTCTACTTTGTTGTGGTGATTCCTCTGTTCCTACATTTGGCTAAGTTTAGTCAGCATCATAGATTGAAAGGCAGTGCATACAACCCTGATTTGCACAGGCATGCAGTGAGACTGGCAACAGTCTGCATACTTTTAGTTATCTAAAAAGTTACCTTACATCCCCAAGATCATTCAGGTACCTTTTTCCTAATGAGATCAAAGTGTTTGGGCACTCTTACACCTGTGTGGATTGAGTTTTAGTTATTCGTTGACTTTTACCTAAGCGCTCCAGAGACCTCCTAAATGTACACACTTCCGTGCTAGCAATAGGCACCTGCTGGGAAGGTACCTGCTTCCATCAGGGTAAAAATCCTCTTGGGGCTCTCAGTGCAGTAGGAGCCATGACCAGAATGAGCAGCTGCCTCATCTATGCTGTCTGGAGCACAGGATATGTCCTATCCCCTCCCGAGATGACAGAGCTGGTTAGATGGAGCAGGAAAGGATGGAGCATAGCCTGTGCAGCAACAGCACACTGGCTGCCCCCGCAGGAGAGGGTGCTGGTGCCTGCGGGTGGGTGGTCCAGAAACAGACTTTGGGGCAGTCTGTGTGGTCCTCACCATTATTGCTGTCCCTGACAGCACGTTAACAGCAGCATGCGTCTGGCAGCTACTGTTAATTCATTTTGTGACCCTGGTATGTGCCCCAGCATTCACGGTCATTGAGCCAGTCCGTGTGCCAGGCTGACTTCTGTGTACCTATTCATCATGGAAGGGCTGAAAAAATTATGCTGGCACATCATTTGTGTGGAGCAGGCTGCTCATGTAGCAGGGGTTGTCCCAGAGGCAACATTATCCAAAGAACTGGTGAAGACTGGGAGGACTGGGAGAAATGCAAGCACAGTGCTGGCACCAATGCTTTTGCGCAGGCGTTTAGGCAGCAGGAGCCTGTGAAGACAGATGTTTGCAGTGTGTCTGACACAGGTCGCCAGGTCCAGGCACCAGCTGGTCATGGAGGAAGGATGAGGAAGGCTGAGCATCTCTCAGAGAACTGGATCTGATCCCTGCTCAGCACTCTCCCCCCTCCAGGCTCCAAGAAACGGTCTAGCAGTCGTCCTTACATCCTTTCACTGGGTACAGGAGAGTGCATGGTCATTGGGGGAGGGTGGCATGTCTTGAGGCACTGTGTATCCTCTCCCCTGTATTTGTGGCATACTGAGGACACAGCTGGAGCATTCAGGAGGTACCTTCAAAGCCGGCAATGAGAACACAGGCAGGTATATAAAGATATTGCCATTTGCTGAGTTTTTCTGTATGCCCTAAGACGGTGTGGGACTCAGGGTAGAATTAAAAGTATTTGATACTTATCCTCATCTTTCAGTGTGGTCTAAGCGATTTATGCATACTGAGTCAAGATCATGATTAGTGTAACCTGTTTGAGTATTACTGGCATAAATTCCTTTGTATTTTTTTCAGGGGCTTATACATTTTTGCTTAAGCTTTTTAAAACATAGAAGAAATAAGAGTCTTCTCTGAGGTTCTGATGGATGAAAAACTTAAATGCTGACATTGTACTGCTTTTTAGCTCCAAGCATTAGAATATCCAAATTAAATCAAATGAAAAACATTAGTGGATTTGTAATTATGACTTCAGTATGACAGGAATGCATTGTGGGTTTTCTGGTTTAGAGAGTAAATGTTATTTAGAAGCCACTTCTCTTAAAAAATCATTAACATAAACCATCAGCCTTAGGAAATTCCCATACAGTTATTTAACCAGAAGTATAAAAAATGAAGCAAATGCTATTTTGGACTAGTGAGCTTTTTGTTCTCTTATAACAGCTCTAAGCTATTGCCAAGAATATATTTCTCTCTGCGAAGTCAGTATGCTGACATGGAACCTATTATTTTAGATGAGCATGTTACTTCTGGAAAAATTCATTGGTCTCAGTCAAAGGATTTTGTATTTTTTCTTCCTCAAAGAAAAACAGTGCATTGGGTTTCATTTTTCGCAGATATTTATGTCAAACCTGGCATAAACAGGATGTTATTTTACGAATTCAGTAAATGAAGAGACTTCCTTTTTCTAACAGGTATTTAAACTACACTTGGAAACACAGTTTATACCCAGAATGTACTTCAAGGTTGCCACTCATGTCCTCATAATCTTCATTCTCAGACTTTCTTTTAGAATTTATGATCTGAAATGGTCCTTTTTCCTGTGAGATCACAGGGTATTTTGTGTTACGTTTGGACCTAGGTAGAGTCTCTGTGGTGGCTAACTTCAAACCTCCACTGTCCAGGGACTACCTGGGTTGATTAAGTAATTACCTTGGTAGACAACTATGTGCATCAAAACTCACTGTGAAAGTAATGTGACTGGAACCTGTCTTCATGCTTCTTTACAAAGTAGATACCAAATTCAGTCACAAAAGTCACAGAGCTGTACACCAGAAAAACATCATAAAACCTGTGCATCAGTTAGCTGGATAAAAAATACTCCACACATTGTCCATCCAAGAAGATGAGGAATATATGAATGAACAAAGAAGTAAGAAATGGCTGCAATATTGAAAAACGCAAATCTACTGAATCAAAGCCATTGCACATCACTGACAGGAAACCCGAAGTAGTTTGTAGTCTTTAGAAAAAACATTTCACTTGATAGCTTTGAGTAATTACTGTAATAGGCATTTTCAAAGACACACCTGCTTCCCAGAGAAGCTATCTGAAACTGATGGGAAGTGGCAGCAAGTTGTTGTCTCATCTATCTGCTACAACAGGGAGTTGAGAAGCCATATCAGAAAGGAATAGTCAATGCTTCACAGCCAAAATGCAAAGACATTGTAAGCTGATACCACAGATATCTATTCTGGGTCAGTCTTTCAATTGTGATTTAGTTGATGAAAAATGTTCAGACTTAATAAATCTGTAGATACTTTATTGATTAGTGAGAGGAGCTGAAAGAGGATTAAATTCTGAAAGTAAAAAACTTGAGGATTATCTATTAGGATTTAAAAAAATAAGTATCAGAGTCAGAAAACAAATATGGAATGCACAAATACAAAACAAGAACTAGTGAGGAAACAAAACTGCGTCAGGAAATTGAGAGTGTAGAGTAGACCACAAGCTGACCCGGAGGACATCACCTGCAAAGGCAATTCTCGTTCTCGGAATATTAACAGGAGAATTTTATATAAAGCAGAGAGACAGATTGGGGTGTTTTTACTCAACTCGATGGTCAGGCTCCAGACCAAGAATATTGTGTCTGCAGAGTGCAGTAAGAAAGATGTAGACAAACTAAAAGGACTTCAAGGGACAACAACAAGAAGGATAAGAGGTTAATTAACATGATCTATAAGGAGAAGTTGGGAAAACTACGTGGGACATGGTACTAATCTAATATATGAGAAGTTGTATAGAATGGTTGAAAGAAAAGTGATGGTGAAGTATTCTGCATTTCCCTCATAATGTGGCAAGAAATGAAGGCTTATTTGCATATGGGAAAGTTTTTGCAGATAATAAGAAAACTTTCTAATATGTGTGGAGTTGATCACGTGTGGATCAACTCTTTCATGAGACACTGCACAGTAGTCTGAACCATGTCTTTCAAGAATGGTCTATTTATACGTGATCTTAGGCAGAATAGGGAGCATACTGGGTCACTTCCTTTCTTCTAGGTCACGGGGTGGCATCTGTTTCCTCTGGACCTCCACAACTTCTGCAGGCTGATTCCTTTTGCTCAGTTTTAGTCTGGAGCCATAAATGCAAGAACAAGCAGTGGATTCTCTAATTGCATTGGAGATACCCACATTTTATGGATTGTTGAAAAGGGCTTATCAAGAGGCACAGAATTAAACTCTCATTTTTTCTTGCCTTAGAGTTTTCTTGAATAAGGTGACTAGTGCGTAAAGCTTGTTGTAAAACTTATTTGTTATATTTGGCATCTGCTGCCACTGAATGGTACCAGGGAGTCTGGATCTGGTGTTTTTCCTCCCTCATCCACACTTCACATATTTTTTTCAACTTTATTTATATCTGAAAAAGAAGCCACAGGGGATTTTTTAAAAGGGAAGCATCCAACACAAACAAGTGTTCCAATTCACGTGAAGCAAGAGAGTAATCCTGAAACATAAACCAAAATCACTTAGATCATTCTGTCACAATATAAATCCTGTATACAGTATTTTCTTAAGAATTCTTTAAAAAAAATGATCTTGTCTCTCACATTTGTTCAACCCGATCTGGTATTTGTGTCAGTTACGTATCTGACTGTGATAATGTTCTGTGTTATCATGGGATTGTAGGAGACGGAATTGGAATGGACCTCAAGAAATTTCTGGTTCATCCCATTGCCTTATGCTCATCTGTCTCCTATCTGACAAAATGTATAGATCCATTTTTAGAACATACAATCTTTTGTTTTTCATTCTAATTTTTGGAACAAACTGAGATGAAAATTTCAAGATAGAGGGAAAAATACTGCTTGCCTAAACAGAACCTCGGACAAATACGGTAATCCTCCCTGCCTGCCTTCCAACATTTTGTCCCATTAACAATGTGTTTTGTTTTCCTTTTCCTCCTTACACTATTTTACAGCTTATTTTTCTGAATTGTTGCTTTCTAGCTTCTGTCTTTCCTTTGCCCTTATTTCCTGTTGCCTTCACAGGTGACAGTGCAAAGACAACGCAATGAATGACTTGCTATGCAAGAGCCATCGGCAGCAGGGTATATTTCCACTGAAGAAAATGGAAATGCAATAAGCACAGAAATGATGCTGGTAATTGTTCATAATCATCTCAAGACTTTCCGAGTCCATTTTTCCCTACTCTGATTGCATTTATGTTGTGGTCTGGACATGCCACATAAGTGCACAATGATTACTCTGTGTTGCATCCAAGCAGCTCTTTCCTGCCCTCGATTCTCTGGCAGCTGCTTGTTGTTTTCCCTGGACATCAGATTCCCTTCTCCTCTCTTTCAGCATGGACCTGTTGCCAGCAGCATGACTGAAAGCCAGGCCAAAAGTCATGGCTGACTTCCCACCTGGGTACTTCTTTTGGGAATCTGATCTGTTGGAAAAAAACCTCCCAGTGAAAAATCCATCCTGCTTCTTGGAAGGTGCTGACACACCCAATGTAAAACTGAAGGCAGGAAATAACTGTGTAAAACAGAATGTTTTTTAAAATTAATGAAACTGCCTGGAGAATAGAATCCCATTTTTCTAACCTCCGTGATGATGCAGTACAGGCTACCCACGTGTTACCAAATCTGTTTAGGTATGCTAAAGTCTGATGTCAATAATATAAACCTTTGCAGAGTTTTTTGTAGTCAATTTTAAACTTCATTCATTCTGATTTTTTTTCTCTCTTACTCTCACTCAGTAACTGTCACTTCATCTGTGTCATTCTGCAGCTAGTGCCATCGTCAGGTTAGGGACCAGCTGGAAGAACCGATGACAGCTGCTACTCCAGATGACCAGTGCCGTTCTGGAATAGATCCCCAGGGCTAGCAGCTGGATTATGAAACTCCAGTTCATGAATCATGATTTAAAATGGAAACAAAGAAGAAAAAAGTTTATACATAAAGAAGAAATGTCAAGCAGTGGATTATTTATAACATAACTCATTAGACTTGGACCTTTATATTTAATTTTATACTCTATTTGCAAGAAAAAGAATTAAAATAGTTGCAAAGCATGTTGTATTTCTGAATGTCTGATAGCAAAGATTCATTTGCCCTGTAAATAGGGAACAAGAGAGAGCTTAGTGCACGTATAGATACTTGCAGTGTGATATTTGCTTGTATAAATGGAAGATCTATGTTGATCTGCTCTAAGCAGCTGTCTGGGTGACACTTTCAGTGAGGATCCTGGGAAATCCCTCCAAAATGTTGGGACTTATGCAAGGCACCTTTCTTTTCCGTAGGCAAAAAAAAGTGAGCTGCAGTAACAGGGAACTCCAATAGTTACCAGAAAGAAAGCATGTATGTCCTTGAAGAAGACAAATTGGAAAAAAAAAAAAAAAACCAAACCAAAATGTTTTGGGTTTCCCTGATTTAAAAAATTCACAGGAATTCTCTTTATATGCAGGGGCTCCAATCATTCCTAGCAGGTGAATCTGGTTCAGGGCTGTTAGCCAGGTTTGGTGATAGGAAAGGATTCTCACCAGTCTTACACTGTCTCCACAACATCCATCCTAAAAGGTCTATTAATGTATGTGCTAAAACAGAGATGAAGATGAGTAGAGGAGTCTAAGGCTCCACTGATGAAAGTAATGAACTCATCAGAGAGCAGCTAGAAATATAATATTTAATGAACTTTTCTCTAAGAAGGACTGTGAGTTGATATGGAGTGTACTCAGGACATTTACACCAGCAGTGCCTGTGAATCAGGATTTAGTTCACTGATGTTAGAATTAAACTTCAGTTAGGAGAATGGCTCCATCATCCTCTCATTGGACACCATAGGAACGCAGATAAACTTGATATATTTTATGTTATACAAATAGTAACAATCTCCAAGAATTCATTAATTGATAGCCTAAAAGCTATGAAGAAAAACATTACATTATAATTCTCAGTGCAACAGCTGAGGTTATGATTGTGCAAAAATAAATTCAATGAAGTCCAAAACTAATGGTAGATTTGGCTTTCATGAGCTGATTTTCCCCAGTCACATTCTCACATGAGTTTGGGTTTATTTTTCCAGCTCCTTGAGCATGACATCTCTTTGCGTGCCTTTAAGAGTTACGAAACACAGAAGAGACTCAGAGGGACCTGTAGGTTGTGCTCTGCCACATCCACCATGTGACGTCTAGGAGACCCCTTTCTTAAACTGGTTGGATCCCAACTCACTAGGGAGTTCAAAAGTGCCTGGATGACTCTACTAGTATTGAAGCTACCTTCCTTTATTTCTTGCAGGACCACCATAAGGTGAAATAATCTGCCACTTCTTGTTATTGTTTAACAGCATCCCAAGTGCCTGGGAGTAAAGGTTGTGAAGACGGGGCATACACAACTTTTTTCTTACCTTATTTACCTTTGTCTTATGGGGCTTTATCTCTGACTCGGTACTCTCTGTAAGCTTTTTTTATTAGAAAGAATCCTAAATCCTTTACTTACTCTTTGATTTGTGGGAGCACTACAGAGCTGAATGTTTTGCTTTCATTTCATTTATGAGGACAAAGACTTGGGCTGCATTTTGCACTCTGAAATTTTGTGACCTCAGATCAAGAGATCAGGCAAGCACATGCAAACTGCATTAATGCCCTGTAAAACACAGGGAGAAAAGAGCACATTAACAAATGGGGAAGATCTGTTCAGGCAAAATGAAATAATGCAGTGCTTTCCTGGGAGTATAACAGTAAGCACTCTCTGAATTTCCATTAGCAGAACCGAAGCAAAAAAAAATTACAGTATAGCTGGAACAAAGGGATATTTGCCATAGGAGTACCATGGGGCCTGCTGAATGAATACATGCACAGTGCTTTTTGATCCTGAGTTGCTATGTGTGTTGTTGGTTACTTGTTGCAAGTAAGTCCATTAAGTAAATAAATCTATGTTTGCTACCTACAGCATATATATTTCATAAGAATAGATCTCTGAACTGCCCTATCTATGTAACCTGCCCTGTGGATTGTAAAAAGGCAGTGCTTCTTTATGGCACTTGGCATGAAAGCAGCACATTTGTCACGTCACTAGGTGGTCACCTGCCAAAAGTTGCCCACATCTTGTTATCTGCTTATGTGTCAATAACATACTTATCGTGGTTGTCTGCAGGTAAATGAAGTCAGTCAAGTTTCCAGGGAGTATAGCACTGTTTGTACGCTATGAAAAGACTGAAAAGGAATTTGGGTGCAGTGAAAGGAGGTAAACGTATACTTTTAAACTTTCTAAGTCATCCAAGCCCTCAAGTCTAATAATGTCAGCAAAACACACTAATTATTTAAACAAAAGGACCTGCAGATAAGAGGAGAGCTCAGACACTGGGCAGCATCTAAAACATGGAGCTGCCTAACAAGATTAGTATTTTTATACATGTTCCATCTTACTCTGTATAAATACCTTTTACGTGGTAATGTTGTTTGCCACAAAAGAAATGAACCTGTTAAAACTCAAGAAAACCATCTGATGCCTGGAATTGCACAGACATATTTAATAAGGGCTGCACATTCCCAGTAGTGAGAAACTCAGAGTGATACCCTAAGATGTTCCCAAAACGGTATCTGAAAAAAACTGAGAGCTGTTTTTCTGGCAGTCCAAGCTGGTAAGTGTCAGGGTGCACCGTGCAAGGACAAGTGCTATTTGCAATGGCTGTGGGAGGAGTCCTGGTGGTCTGGGCAAGCACTGGCAAGGTCAGCAAGGCAGGGCCCCTATGGTATCTGGAGACCACCGAGATACTGGATAGTGCTCTGGACAGATTTGGCAGTGAGCAGTTGAGCCGGGTCACTGTAAACACCTGCACTGTATCTGAGCTGCTAACTTCTGAAGAGGAATTCCTCCTAATTGGTCTGTGTAAAGAAAACTAATGTCAGGCAGGGAAAAAAGCATATATTGGTCGGAGAGCAGCTAAGAACCTCAGTCTGACCCAGCTGTGTCTTGTCTGTGACAAAGAAAAGTGAAATAAATTGCAAGGTCGTTGCACCCTGCCTGTATCAGACTGTCTTTCATATTCAATAAATGATGTGTGATTACAGTAAGCAGCTAGCTTTGAGGGAGTATATTTTGGCAAGGCCTCTCCCCTCTCTCTTCAGCAATGGTACTATGGCTTCGTGCCATGGTATCCTCCTACCTGTCAAAGCACTTCAGTCTGAATGCACTGACTGCTACCGAGCGAGGAGTATGCCTGGCGTTAGGCAGCCGCCTCTGGAATGCACCTCACCAGGCAAAGTCGAGGGGCAGAGGGGTCACTCCCCGCATACCCTCAAGGGTCATTCTGATATCGATAGGACTTACCTCTCCAGACCAGAGAGGGGTGGTTTTAGGAGCTAACAGGCTATTTTGTCTAGGTCTATTTTCCCCTTTTTTCCTCTCTGAAATCACTCTGTCAAGAAGTGGTGGGGTGGTTTTTTTGTTGTTGTTGTTTTGGTTTGGTTGGTTTGTTTTTTTTTTTTTTTTTTTTTAATACTTAGGGGTTGTTTTTTCTCATTGCTTTCCCTCAAAAGCTCAACCTTTGAATTTGTTTGGTTTATGGGTAGCATAACCAAAGACAGATTTTGTTTGCTTCCCTTTACCGAACTTCTCTTGTTAAAAATGACTGATGCTTGTTTATCCTCTCTTTTGTGTCTTTGAACAGATATCAAATCCCATGCTTTGAGAAAGGAATATAGTAGGCGATCATGGATTCATCATAATTCATCATGCACTTTGATGTGTGTGTGTGTGCCTGCACTGCAAACTGAGACCGCAGGTAAATTCATTTCTTTGCTTGCTGTGTGCTGTACTTAGATTTCTGACTAGTTCATTACACTGCAACACTGCAGACCTAGGTTAACTTTCTTTGAGGCTTTTCAAAAGCACCATATGCACTTTCTGGCACCCACTGAATAATAATAATAATATAACCAAATAGCTTCTTAGTGTTTTGTAATGCAATAGTATGTATGAGCCCACGTCATCAGCTGGGAGCCCACTGGGTTAGGTCCTGTACAAACACGGTATGTTTTGGCTCCATCAAAAAGATCATAGCATCACAGAATCACAGAATGGTCAGGGTTGGAAGGGACCTCTGGAGATCATCTAGTCCAACCCCCCTGCCAGAGCAGGGTCACCTACAGCAAGTTGCACAGAATGGCATCCAGGCAGGTTTGGAATGTCTCCAGAGTGGGAGACTCCACCACCTCCCTGGGCAGCCTGTGCCAGTGCTCTGCCACCCTCAAAGTAAAGAAGTTCCTCCTCATGTTAAGATGGAACTTCCTATGTTCAATTTTGTGCCCGTTACCTCTCATCCTATCACTGGGCACCACTGAAAAAAGTCATCCCCCTGGCACCCTCCCTTTAAGTATTTCTAAGCATTAATAAGATCCCCCCTCCGTCTTCTTTTCTCTAGACTAAAAAGACCCAAGTGCCTCAGCCTTTCCTCATAAGAGAGGTGTTCCAATCTCCTAATCATCTTTGTAGCCCTTTGCTGGACCCTCTCCAGCAGTTCTCTGTCCTTCTTGAACTGGGGAGCCCAGAACTGGACGCAGATGTGGCCTCACCAGGGCAGAGTAGAGGGAGAGGATGACCTCCCACGACCTGTTGGCCACACTCTTCTTGATGCACCCCAGGATGCCTTTGGCCTTCTTGGCCACCAGGGCACATTGCTGGCTCATGGTTGTCCTGTTGTAGACCAGGACTCCTGGGTCCCTTTCCACAGAGCTGCTCTCCAGGAGGTCAGCCCCCAACCTCTACTGATGCATGGGGTTATTCCTCCCCAGATGCAGTACCCTACACATGCCCTTGTTGGATTTCAGAAGGTTCCTCTCTGCCTGACTCTCCAGCCTGTCCAGGTCACGTTGTAAGGCAGCACAGACTTCTGGCATGTCAGCCACTCCTCCCAGTTTTGTGTCATCAGCAAACTTGCTGATGGTGCACTCTGTCCCTTCATGGAGGTCATTGATGAATATATTGAACAGGACTGGACCCAGTACTGACCCCTGAGGGACACCACTTTTTACTGACCTCCCACTAGACTCTGGACCACTAATCACAACCCTCTGAGCTCTATGATCTTATGGTCTAAGTGAGCAAGACTGAGCCAGAGAGGGCTTTTTTTGAGGCTGTCAACTTCCGACATTACACCTTCTAGGTCTGGCTGCATAACTCTGGCCCGGAACGTAAGCATCATTAGAGACAACAACAAGTCTTCTTTTTCCTTTACAGTAGATGTCTTTATTGCTCCACTCCCAGTGCAGATGGCTTCCTAAAGGCAAATTTGTCTGTCATGAGTGTAAGCACCACCTGGCAGCACAGAGCCAGTGAGGAAACTCTGGTGTCAGCCTCTGGCTGGCTGATGGCACTCAAGGACGGCCATTGTTTGTGCCCACACTCTTAGGCTACAGTCTTCGACCCTAAGGTCTGCTAAGAGCTAATTCAGCTTCAAAAAATACCAGGAAAGAGGACTGTTGGGTGCCTGGTCCAAAACACGAAAATGTAGAGGCCACCTTAAAGAGATCACCAGGTCCTTTGAACCAGTGGGTAAGTTCTTCAGCCACAATCAAGGATTTAGACCTGACTGTCTAGTCCTTGAAATGACATAGGTAACCTTCCAAGCCTGTACTACATATAATAGATGCAAATATGTATTTCTCTGTCTGCAAATGTCTTGAAGCAGGAATTCTTCTAAGACAAATAAACTACTTAGCAGTCCTTAACTGGAGGGGTATTTTTCCCTGTAACAATATCAAATTCTTACCTTTTAGGCTGAAATACCCTGTTGTCTTATGAATAGTCATTTTTTCTTGGAAATTTGAACAAAATCAATATATGCACTTTTAAGAAGAATAAAAGAAAATTGTATTTCTGCTGCTACTTCAGAGAAAACACTTGAGTGTTCTTTCTTAACAGCTTTAACACTGAAGCCTATAAAGTCAGAAAATGTACATCTGGTGTAGAAATGTTTTTAAAACTTCAGTAATCTCCTTCAAAGCTCAGATAAAATGCTATTTTGATCAATAGAGCTATCATATAAAAAAAAATCTGTGTATATGTGAAACACAAATGTCAGAGACTATTATTTAATTGTGATTTCCTAATGGTGCTTCTTTGTATAGATACATTGAATGAGTTTTGAATCATACTAAAAATCAATACAAGGAAGTTTTCATTCTCAGTGTTTAAGAATTTGTGTATGAATGATTGAAGGGAGGTAGAAAGCAAATTGGGATTCATAACAGAAAGGAAGCTGGAGAGTGCAGCTACAGTGTTTTAAATGAAGCCTCAGGTTTAATAAAGCCTGCTCTTCTGCAGAGCTGACCCTTTACCATTTCTTCACGCAGGAGTTATGTATACTGCAACACTAGCCCCTTGACAGCACCCAGATTTTTTTTGATGTCACAAAAACAGGATCTTAATGTTTCTATTTCTGTTTTAATGTTTCATGTCTACACATTTAGTGTACCATTTCATTAGGCTTTTCCATTTGTTTAAACTACCTATTGTTTCTTGTCTTCAGCTATAAATTTCTAAGGGCAGTGGATGTCTTTCTGTGCTGTGTGTTCTCATCCAGTGCCAAAAGAGCTGTGACTTGTTATCTATGACTGGGCACCCAAGGCACTCTAAGATACCTTTGTGGAAGATTTGCTGTGGCTCGGATAGAAGATACCTGGTTGTTACAGAACCTGATATCAGAGGGACTGCTATACTACATTATAGTAATGGCTCCTTCCACCCTGAAAAACAGTAAAAGGATAATCAAAACTAATCTGCTGCCAACTTTAGGATTTGAAAAACGAGCTTGAAACCCGGCGAGAAACCTTTTACAGATGCTGTGATTTCTACTGGAGGAGAAGAACTTACCATGCTATGCTTGCATTTCTGTTGTTTAGTACTGGAATTAAACACTGACACAGAGTGAAGTATTTGCCTGGAGAGGGACCCCTTAATAAAAGGTTTTTAGGGAGGCTTGGTGTTGTAGAGAAATCTAGAAATACCCTCTTGAACATTTTTGAAAGTTTTGGCAATACCGGAGAAGAACTTAGGATGCACACATATGACATAGAGAAAGGAGGGTTAGCAGGAAAGAGCAAGCTGAGGAGCAGAAGTTACTTGCTGTGTCCTCTGGGAGCTACAAAACAAAATATGCTTTTGAAGTTTAGAGGAGAAGATCCCCAATCCTTTTCTGTCAGAGGGCCAGGAGCTGAAAGCAGCTGCAGCAGCAGCAGAGACATGTGGTGAGAGCCTGACAGGAAGAGCCAGACTCTACACGGGGCAAGACCGAGCACCTACAGCTGCTATTGAAGAGTGTTCCTTGGTGGTGCAATGTATATGCACGCCTCCCAGATGACTAAGGGAGCAGTGACCTTAAAAGGGTTGCTTGTTTCATGGAGCTTCCTCCAAATCCATTTACAATTCAAAAATTGCAAAACTCACTCAAATAGAAAATTGTTGCGTTCAGTGTTTAAGATGCCACAAATGGAGCGAATTATTGCTTGCAATATGATTGGTTGTAAACAAGCTTTATCCCACTGACTGATTCTCTTAAAGGAAGAATGGTAATTAGGTCTAAATTTTATTCATAAATGTCAGAGATAGGAGGAATTAATACATCTCCATTTCCTCTGTTATAATCGGTCAAGTAGCAAAATCTAGAAGTTCAAAGTTCAGTATCAATACATTTTTTCCACTGATCCTAATGGGAATGGGTTCCTCATTCTTAATTTTGTCATTGCTAATGACTTACTCAGTAGTTAGACTTCACGTGTCAAATGAAATAGTTTTCATGCCACCACCTCAGTAGAGGTAACCACTCATTCCTGTCCCTCGGGGACAGCACTAGCTGTGCAGCTGCGACGTAAGCTTGAGCTGTGCCATGGTATATGCTAATCTGACAAATCACTGCATTTGGCAGTGGTTTAAGCTAACAACCTTGCACTGGAAGCAGGGTCTAAACACCAACACAGTAAGGCAGTGTTCAGGGAGCGCTCCGGGAGCCCTTTTTGCCACGGCTGAACTACCAGCTGCCTGCGCGAGGGACTGCAGCCCGCAGGGGGTCTGCCAGCCCCCACCTCTTCCCGTTCTCACAGTCAGAACTGCAGGCTCGGTTTCACAAACCCAGCTCTAATTTTAGCCTCTTTTTGTACCGCTTTATTGCAGCTTAGCCACAGCTTACACACATGCAGTGTATGTTAGATATAAGGCTTGCAAATGCGTTTGTACCAGACCATGCCAACCGCTCATACGGCCATTTGCTTTGCAGATCAAGTAACCAACGGTGCTTTAAATAAACCCTCTATTTCATGGACTTGGTAGTGCTGTTTGGACATTTCAGTGGATGTGCCCTACTTAGTACTATTTTGCTTCAGCAGTCCCAGAGAAATCTTTGTATGTTCAGGGAGAAATATTAAATAGCCTTTACCAAATAGAAAATAGAATCAATTTACTCCATAGTTAATTAAAGCTCTTTCATTTGTTCAGTGTGTTATATTGTGTATTAAATTATGCTCATCTTATCAACATAAGAACAAATTCTGGAGGATGTGTATATACCATGAGCTGCTTTGGGATAGGACACAAAATACGACATGAATGTAAATAACAGGTTTATCGTGTACATTATTTTTCATAAATAATTTCATATTTCCTATTCCCATGAGACTTTGCAAGGGTTGGTAGGAAGTTCCTTAAATATTGAACATCCCTTCCATAGATAGCCATAAATAAGTATGAAAATGCAATGCTGAAACCAAAAGAACTGTGCAGCTTGCATGCACACTGAGAGCTTAAATTTGTGTATGGCTCCTAGACAGGCCTGTGCCGAAAGATAAGATTTAGACTGCTTTTGATCTAAACATATGGCACTTTGCTAGGCATTTATATATTTGATTTTTGGAAGATTTAGTACATTTATATCTTTGAAATACCAACTAATCTGAAAGAAAAGATAAGATTTTAAGACCAGCTGTTAAAATTGTGAACGTATTAAGTGTGAATAAATTCATACCTGTAAACTGAGTCTAAGTATTTAAATTTTTCCAGTTGCAAGTGAAATCAAGTATTCATACAAGCCAAACACCAGAAGATCAATCTATCCCACATTTCATAATTCAGAATTTAAAAATCCTAAAGTTCTTCCTAACCCTAACTTTCACAGCCCCCATTTTTTTTATTTATTTATTTTTATTTATTTTTTAACCTAATTTAGATAGTAAGCTATTTTTCAAAGAAGCTTTATCCTTTTCAGGTTCCTCTACACAACAAAATGAAGGCACGACTGTGACATGTGATAGTTTATCCACACCAACCTCATAGGGGAACCACTGATAACAACAACAACAATTGCAGCAGCACAGTCTTAGTGTGTGCTATCAGAAGAGAAACTCTCAAGGGACCCTTAATTAAATTAGAAGTGGTATACTAGGATGTGGTACAACTGCACTTTCCTAGGCAGACATATCTTTACTTTCTCATCAAAATCACCAAGAAGGTTAGGAACACAAATCTTTATTGACTGCCAGTAAAATTTGTTATACTAACTCATTGAGGCACTTCATAAGTCTTCCTCTAACTTATCTTTACAGGTTATACATATAATAAATACTGTTCTGTCCATCTATCAATCAATCAACAAATGGGGTTGAGCTAATGGTGAACTAATGGCACACTGACAGTTCTCCCTGGAAGAATAAAGCATGATTTAGCTTTGTAAAAAATAGTAGTTCCTCTCCTGCTCTGAATTTGATAACTGGGTAAAACATACTACATGATAACGTACTCTAAGAAAATACCATTAACTACCTCTGTATTAATAGGGGCAGTTGTTATCAAGAATCATCTGCAGTCATCTTTCTTGCTACATTTCACTCTGCTGTTAGGAGATCCAGCAAAAAAGTGTGTGACATTCTGACAGTGGCCCAGCAGTTAATGTGGATCTTTGGTGTTACGCATTATAGTCCACAGCCATTATTTTTTAATTTTTGAAGAGCTTGGATTTGTATGTATGTATGGTGTATTAACTTCAGAGTAACTTCTCTAAGTTAGCCCAGTATGCCGCCTTTTATGCGCATACTCTTTATGATCCTGAGTTCTGTTCCACACTGGTTCATGATATAATCATAATTTGCTAATTTCTCTTCCTTCTGAAGACTTATAACATCTCTCAACGCCTAACATCAAAAAATATATTTTAAAAATACTCAATAATTGCTGATCTAGGGTCCAGATGTGTGGTGTTCCTGTAGGAATTCTTTATTGCAAAGGCATTGTAATGTAGAAACTCCTCCAATGACAAAAGTAGTATTTTGATTCTCAAAAAAATATATTTAGGTATAAAGCATAGGCTGCAGACATGCAGAATAATCCTTAGGGGAGCTAGTGAGTAATATTTTAGACTACACACCTAAATGAAATAGGATTTCACGTTCCATTTCGGCCCTGATTTAAGAGCTGATGGTTTTGACTATAACATGCAGAAAAATCAATCTGAATTAACTTTTAAAATGGATTGGCTAAACCACATTAAATTTCTGTGTAGCCAACTCTCATTTAGAATGTATTAATTTACTTTGGAAGTAAATGTAGTTAAATCAAATTAGGGCCACTTTAATTTTGAATGAGAATGTGCACGTAATGCAGTTAAAGTAATCACAACTTTGAATTCACACCTTTAGTTAATTTGAATTAGTTTTCTTGAGTGTTCCCAGACATATGAACTCTAAATCTCACTGAAGTCAGTAAACATTTCTTCAGATGTGCATTCTTATGTATCCAGATAGAACAGAACAAGCAAGACAGCCCAAAGGAGCATGTCCTGACAGCCAATAATGCTGTGGATGCAGGGCGGAGGTAGTGTTTCTTATCTAGTAAAAGCTATGGTGAAAGCAACTGTCTCTTGTGAGTGGTATCATCCAGTACCTGAACACTAAAAAAATTTAAAGCCATCTACTGTCAACATTTCATTGTACCTGTGATAGCCAAATTTTTGATAGGGAAATAATGTTATCAAAATTGACTGCAGTGGGTTGTTACCACTTGACAGGCAACATCACTTATGACAACCAAGAGGCGTCTAATGAACTGTGGCTGTTGATTACACACACCAAATTCCCTGCTTTCCCTACAGACTGCAAATCTTAATGACCGGCTTTGCTGTATACCTGATGGCCACACGCTGGCGACTATGCTTGCGCTACGTACAGCTTGCTGCTTCTGTGAGGAGCTGCAAATGGAAGAGGCTGAAAGAGCCTTTATTTGAACTATTGAAAAAACTGTGGGAAATATGAAGGAAGAAGACAGGCATCATACAATCTCTAATAAAACCATCTTTACTCTTACATCGCAGATTAAATCTTACGTGACAATAATCAATGTGCCAGGCGAACTGCAGGATTTCTGCCCAGAATCTCTGTTCAAAGGTAAAAAAGTGCAACGGCTGCGTGACTGAGAAATGCCAGGGCATGAACGTAAAGCAAATCACTTGGTAATAGCTGCCTGCAGACGAGCAGACTGTACTGAGTAGTGAGAGAAACAGGATGTCTGGCCATCAGATCTTGGTTAACTGAAATTTGCTTTTGTGCAGGTAAAACAAAAATATTGCGATACTATATATCTCAGAATTTAAAAATCAGAACAGTATGGCTTGCAGTGAATTTAACTATCTGTTATATTTCAATAAAAGATAAAATTATTAAGATAAAATAAAAAATTACCAGGTTGCAAACACTGCTATCACAAATTTTTTGGAAAGAAGAAGTTGAAGGTATAACCAATTCTGATCAATAAAATTTTGAGCACTGTTAATGTGCTTCATTTCTGCATCATCTTTAAATGCGGTGATTTTAGAAAGTTGCATTGAAATAATCAGACTGTTTCTCTTTTCCAACAGATATATCAGATTTGTAATGAAGACAGATTTTTTGAACCGTATTAGCTTCTGTCTAAATCTTACACAACAAGAAACACGAATCCTGAACTTTCACATTTTTAACACATACAACACATAACAATTTCAACTTAATGTGAAACTGTGCACCTACATTTGAATGAAAATTTATAGAGGGTTCCCATATAAATAAGGTATAATATTCTAAATATACACTTAGATATTCAAATATATAACAGCTTTCTTTTAGAAGAGCAACATTATTTTATTTAGTAGAAAGAATATCAAACTGTTTGGTATTGATGGGCCTATGGATGACTTGTAAGTACATTGAGCTTGCTCATACAGAGAAGTTATTAGTGATAGCCAGGAGAAGAAAGAAAATGCAGTTGATAGAAAATAGAGTGTAAATGTGTAATTCAATGCATGACAGACTACATTTTTACATTGGTTGTCACAATTTTCAATTGCCACTATGGTATCATTTTAGTTATGCTCTGATTCCGACAAATTTCAAGCCAACAACTAATTTCTCTTATTAACATGAAGCAAATTCAGGATATGGACTGCAGGCAGCTTGCTGCTGTTGTTGAATGTTGCAAATCTGTGATCCTGTTTTATAGTTCTAACACACAGTTAAGAACTCTTAATGAATCATCAGGAGTTTTGTGAGACTATGAGCACTGGACAGCACTGAGCCCACGGCATCCTTTCTCAGGTGTGTCTCCCACTGTCTTCCAAGAGAGCTGGCCAGTGGAATCGATCCGCCTGAGTTTCACTTCAGCTGTGGAAATTAAATGCATTGTCATAGAGATTTCCCCTGATTTGACTAAATGTTGTTTATCCCAGCTTCTTTGTGCAAGCAGTTTATCAAAAGAAAATGCTCAGCAATCTTTTAATTCAGAAGCTGCATCTCAAGGTAAAGGAATCTCCATGTGCTTCAGGGCAAATCATAATGAAAATTCCTGGTTTAACAACATCATTTTAATGGCAAAATACTTATTTTATCCTTCTCAATTGCATTTAAGCCACGGGCTTTCTATTATGATTATTTATGGTTATCATTTTGGCTGCTCTGAGCAGCAGTGTCTTGGCTTAGTTGTCTTCTCTGTTCAGGATGAAAAATGAAGTTTGAAAGAATGTTCATTACCTTCACGGCATGTGTTGACTACACTGATTCTTCATCTGCCAAACTGCGTATGCTGGCTTCTGTCTCATCTGGAGACCTCTGGAACTAAAAGTAATTGATCAAATTAATTCTAATATAATCCCACACAGACCCTGCTACCACTGCAGCTTGTTAACCTTATATGCAAACAGTTTATTTAAACTATCTGGATGACATCATGAAAACTACCTTCAATACATCAAAAAAAGTATGAAATGAAAGCCTGTTTCAACATTTTTTCCAAGATATGGCTTGGGTTTTGCTACTTTTTTTTCCTAAAAAACAAAATTTGGAACCTCAGTACTTACTGAATTAATTTCAATGCTGTTGGCCATACTTCCAAAATTGCTGGATTTTTTCCCACTCTTAAAAAAAAAAAACACAACAGCTTTTAAATCATCAAGTTCACCACAGTAGCTTTGTACATAGTGTAAAGTAGCAACTGAAGGAACCTAGTAGCAATTTTCTGAATTGTGCGCTCCCTCATCTTTCATGCTGATGATTCTCATTCCTGCATTTTGTGGACCTTTACATCAAAATCGGCTCACTGACAGATTTCTGTCATTCCTTATGCACTTCAGTCCACTGATTGCCTTCCTATAGCAGTTACAGTTTTTAGTTATGCAAAATATTAAAGCGGTTCTAAAAAGCTCCTTTGCAGTTGTTTCGACCATCCTGTGTACTTTCCTACTTTCATACTGGCTCTTGGTGCTAGGGTGCTATTGACACCACTAATAAATGGTGGCCTGAGCAATGACCTGGCATAAAGTGCAAAAGACAAAATGTCTCTGATTGCACTGTCACAGCAGAATATATCATTTGGTATAAAAGTAACTATTCATAAACCATCAGAAATGACAAGGGTACCGAAAATAGTGGAAAGTGATTCTCATAAAAAAGAGTGAGGATATAAGTGTGAACATGACTGGTCATGATTTATAGGTGCAGAATGTTCCCCACTGCTCTGGGATCCCAGCTGTAACTAGACACAACATGGTGAATTAAAGATAGCACAGCGGTCTCAGATTCAAGATTTCCTATAATTTATCACTTTAGCCAAAGCCCTTAGCCATCATGATGTCATATATATATGTATTAAATTACTTAGCATAATATTGCAAAAAAAATGAAAAGCAATGTTAAAGTGTTGTCAAGATATTACCTCAATCATAAAAATATAAAGTAGTATCTCCCAGTCACTTGCCCTCATCACCAGTGCTTAGCTAGCTAGCAGCTAAGAGCTGCTAGACCTTCTGGTACTGACTGCCTCAGGGAAAATATTTAATGCTTATTAAACATGGCTTCTGAATGGGAAGAATGAAAACTGCCATGAGAACACTCATAAAAGGACAATACATTGTCATCATGTCTTGTGATTATTATGCTACTTAGTAAGCAAAAGTGTCCTTTTCAGGTAGACCAGGCTAGTTCTCGTAAGCTTTCATGACAGCTTTATGAATTCTCTTGGCTCTAGCCTAGTAAGCAGTTTTCCCAAAACCCCACAGTTGTAGTAGAAATGATATAACACTCATTAAAGTCGATTTCTTCAAGAGTTTCTCTATGCTATATTCTGTATTCTAGTTAGGGCTAATTGGCAACATTTCAGTAAAAGCTTTTTCTGAAAGCAGATACCGAAATGCAAACTTTTTACAAAAACATCAATTTTTCAGATCTAGGATAAATTCCACAGTCAAAATGATCCGTAATTCTGAAATTATGCTGTTGTTCTGGGATGTAGGAGCCCCAAGTTCAAGTCCACACTCTACATTATTTCTCTTGCAGTAACTTAGGAGACCAGTTCCACCATTTTGACAACAAAGGAAAATAATATCCTGGTGGAAAAAAATACATGATTGGTTAAAAAAATTGAAAATTGGCTTGTTTCTTAAGTTATTCATGCAAATAGCAGTAAAGAGAACATGCATATCTGGCAGTAATGATATGCGCAGTGCTCTGGCCAGTTTCTCAGGATATCATGATGCAAAATGTGATGAATGATCTTTGTTTTTTAGCTTATATTGAGCAAATACCAACTGTGGAGAGATACACATTTCATGTATCAAAATTCCCAAATCCCGTCTGTGTGCTGGAGTGCTACTCTATTCTTTTTTTTTTTTTTCTGGATGTATCAGTTTATGTAGTAAAAAATACTACGTTTTCCCATAGACCTTCATCCAAATACAGACATTTGGAGTAGCCCAGTGATCATTTAAGCGATCCTTTAGACTGTAACAGAGGGACAAATTTCCTGACAGTATCTGAAAACCAAAACATGTTGGCAAACGTATTAGGTTGCCTTCTCCTAAGCCATCAGTGGTCACCAACAATCACCCATTACCTGAAGAAGGATGTGTAGCAACCTGTCCTCATAAACAATGCCAGTTAGGAGGGTTAGAAAAAGATAACCCTCGAGCCACAAGCCTGCGGGACTTGCGGCAAAATTGTGTGTAGGAACCACACCTTCCATGTCAAAAGTCTATATCAGGGTCCCTGCAATACCAGGGATAAAACAGGCTGAGGAGGAAAGCATGGAGCACAGCATAACTAACCAGCTTGCAAGAGAGGCAAACTGACGTATTTTCAGTCTTGCAAAGTCAACAGGTTGCCCTATCTATTTTTCAGCTGAGCATGTGCACAGGCTGGCAAAGCTCCCTGCTCGCCCAATCTTTCTTGATTTCTTTCCACACAGCCCGTAATTCTGTATTAGTCTTTCATAAACAGTTCGTGGTAGGAACAGGAACTTTCTGTTTATAGCTAGTGATGCTTGAATGCCACCTGTGTGTATAAATTCTCCTCACTTTTGTAATTTTGAAAGGAAAAGTAATCCCAACAGAAGTTATTACTGCAATAAAAAAGTAAGAAGATTGTATTTATGGGTATATCAGTTTCAAGTTTTTCATGGACTAATCAAGAAAAATGTTTACAAGAACTGCAAGAAACAAAGAAATAAGGTTGTATTTTACTTTCTTCTTTAGCAAACAGAAGCATTATTAGACTAGTATTTCTGAAAGTGCAACTGGTTTATGCATCATTGCAGTTAATAACTTATTCTAGGTATTAAATCTGTCACATTCCTTTGACTTAGTATAGAATTGAAGAATTTACAGCCAGAGACCCAAATCTGACCTAGCAATTTGAAAGCATAACAGAGATATGAATCCAATTATTCTCTGTCCAAACACTGACACACATACCTTGTATCAGAGAGACATCTGAACAAGTCGTATTTAATATCAGACTGAAATGATTACAAAAATGAGAGCATAGGGATTATTAAACACTCGCTTGCTGAAGAGACTTCACTCCTGAAAAGAGACCATCAACTGGCTTTAGTTGATAATGTTAAAAGTGTCTTCAAATAACAATAAATTTAGTCAGTTCTTATTTCCCACATTCCAAGCCCTCACATTTTTAAAAACAGCCGTTTTTTCAACTTCATTTTAAGAAAAAACCCAACTCATCTTTGCAGTTATCTTTGTGACAGTAGCAATATTAGCAACCTATTAGTAAGATCCAAAGGGTTATTCTCAAGTTTGGGAAGGTGTGAAGGTGTGTTTTGTTTTTGGTTTTGTTTTTAAATGTAACATATAGAACTGTGTAATTAAAGAAAGGTGAAAGCACAGATGTGGAAATCTCTTTTTGCAGTGTTTTTTTGAAAAACTTTACAGAACATCTTTTATCCTGCTGGGTTATAGCAAATTTCGCCAGTTGCAAGAATGACTTGGATATTATAAAACACTGAGAGCCAATGGCTTCTCTTAAAGATGTTAAAACATGAAAGAAGGGATGGAAGACTTTCCTGCACCACAATACCAAGAAGAGGTGAAATGAGATGTGTGTGAAGTGCCAACAAGACAGGGGAATAACCTAACAAACACGCTTGTGGTCACCGGGGACCTTGCCCTCAAGCAAGCAGGAAGGCAAGGAACCAGAGGAGTGTGATGGAGGAGTATATGCATGGGTAAAGCTGGTAAAGGCTTTTGAAGGTATGAGCTCACTTTCCAACCTTTTTCTCAGGTAGGATTTTCCATTTTAGAAGGTGAAAATGCTCTCATAACAATAAACACAGGGTCAGGTCCTCACCTCCTTCCCAAACAGCAGTGGGAGATAGGGCCGCGGCAGTAGCAGGGAGCATCTCCTCCCACTGCATACTTGCTGGGTATGTCCCAGGCCGTTATCTCATCCCCCAGGCCATCCACGCCATCCATCAGTCCTTATCTCTCTGTGGGCCCAGCACCGCCTCGCGCCTCAGACAGTGCCGCCGTGCGGGGAAGCCGGGGCTCCAGGTCGGCAGCACCGCACAGGGTGGTGGGGGGAGGCGGATGGGGGCTGCTCCTTGCAGAGGTCTCCCCATGGCTTGAGACAGCTGAAATGCCAGTGCCCGGCATTTCTTGTAATTCTGACCCTCGTTATTGTCCCAGAAGGTATGTTCTCCACTTTGGTAAGAAATGCAAAACTCTATCTTCTCATCCCGGGTATGGGATGAGCCCCCCGAGAAGGGCAGGAGTTGAGGACTTTGACATGTTTCCATCACTTTTAGTTTCCATTTCTTTTAAGCTCAGATGGGCATATCTAATCTCTTAGGACGTCTGCACATTTTCCCCCCGCAGCCAGATGCTTGCAGACTAGTATAGGATCTCATGTCAGAGCAGGGATGTTAAAAGCACTAAGGATGCCAGCCTTCTCAGTGTCTTCACGGGCTGATGTTACAGTATCTGTTTATGAGACCTTCATTGCAGCACCAGGGATGGAGCGGTTTTCTCTTCAGACATCCAGATTATACCATTCATCAGAGACTTAATGTCAAAAATTCTTGATACTGCTCAAACAGGGAGAAGAACCTGGAAAGAAACCACACCTTTCAGATTCCAGACTCAACTCCGCAACCTTCTGCTCAAGTCAGTAGCTACATGAGTGTGGTTTAAGCCCTTAGAGAGGCAGCTCATAGGTTATGTGAAAACAGGAAGAAGATTTGATGACTAAATATCCAGTCTGATTTCCAGGAGAGGAAAAAGGAGAGGGAAGGAGAGCCAAAACAACAGCCGGGGTAATCACAAAGCAGTGAACAGTGGAAAAGGGTGCTTTGACTCCCTGTGGCTGGGAGGCAGATGTTTCAGCTGCCAGATGTGACCGTAAGGGAAGAATATGAATGTCAGGTCTCAAATGTGTGTAAACACAATATGCATCATTTGGTTTCCAATATATTAGTATTTACCTAAATGCACTGCAAACAAGTTCTCTATCATTTTACAGTCTCTGAGTTCTGGTCAAAAATGGATATGTACGGAGCAATGAGGGACAAGGTCCTTAAGAGTGGACACCATTTTTCGTGACTGCTAAATTATAATTGACTTTCATTGTCAGTGTAAAAGCTCATTCTTCTGATACTTCCTTAGGCTCCTTGATGGGAATCAGTAAGGCAAACTGAAACAATTTGAGCCAGAGCTTCCTGGAACACAGCTCCTAAAGAAAACATTTTTAAGGTCAAGAGATGTTACTAGCATTGGACACACCCAAGGAATTAAATCACAGCAATGAGATTGTCCCAGAGGATCTCAGTGGTTTAACATGTGCTGCTTATAGTTCATCATGTCCCTTACCCATTTGCTGAAGGAAACACTAAGCTTTGCCATGAAATACCAACACCGTAAGGGGGAATTTGAGAGGTCCCTGGCTGTGTCAGAGCTTCTTGCCTCTTTACTCCACAGGCAAGAACAGCATATCTCCTGCACTTTGCAAGGCGATAGCTTTGGATGCTGCTGGCTTACTCTCTAATTCATTTATTTGCCATTAACACACACGGTTACTCTACCGCCAGCAGTCTCCTGGGTGGATGGTGGTACCCTCTTCCAGTGCAGGCTATACTAGCTCTATATCACTGCTATGCCAAACTGGTCCAGCTTACACTCCCCTCTCTGTAACATAGCTATTCACTAGCTGATGCTGGCGTGCATGCGGAAAATTGGCCAGTGTCAATACCAGGGACCAGAGGCAAGGTTTTGTGGGCCTGAATTTCCTGATTTACAAGGACTGCATTTTTACCTGGCATGATATACTCTCTGCTGTGTGTACAGCAAAAAATCCTCCAATATAAAACATAACCCAAGTGTTAAACACTAAAGAGGAGTAAAATAATAATTTACCTTGTCACCTAATTGAGCGTGATTATCATTAAGGTATCTGACATGCCATTAGAAATCAGAAAATTTTGCTTATTTTACTTCTTTGAAAGTCCCTGCGTTTTCCCAAAAGAAGGCATGGCCCTCCATTAATTTTCTTAAATCTTTGTTCAGAATGTTCATTTGAAAATATGGAATTTCTTTCTCCTCGTTGTATTTAATGATCTGCTTGTCTAATAATAACAGAAAACTTGAATTAGCAAATCAGTGCTCCAAGCTATAACTTTTTTCCATTTAAGAAACGGAGTTTAGTTTCTGAGTGCTATTACATAAGTTTTGTTTTTCTTAAAATAAACAGAAAAAGCTCACTATGAGCTAAGGAAAAAGGGCATCTTTTAATTATCAAGTTACTTTTTAAGTAAGAAAAAGATGATTATTCTGTCAGAGGACAATATTATGTAGTAATATTGAGTAGTTTACATGGCACAATGCTGAAAAACATGGAAATTGAGAAGAGTAAAGGTCACTATGTAGTAAAATTGGTTATTTTAAAGAAAAAAAAGTTATTTTTCTGAGGAGAAGACAGAAAAAGTATAAAAGCAGCATAATACTAGTAATTTGCAAGTGGTAATTATGTGACCCCAACACATTGCTGTATGCTGTACAGGCAAAGAAATATTTTGTGTCGACAATAAATGGGCCAGTGCTGAACAATTTAATGCAAACAAGAAGGCAAATGTAGGGAGTACCTGTAGACATTTGACACTTGGAAGGCTGCTGAGATTTGTCTGATGTGGGATTAGGCTGGTCTAAGATGGAAGCACAGAACATCCAGACACAGAATATCCATGTGAAAAGACAAGATTTGTCTGATACAATGGCTGCATTACAGCCATTTTTTGCAACTTGCACACTGAAGAAATCTTGGGGAAATTTCTTGGCCAAGAAAAGAGGAATGTTGATAGTCTGTTCGCTTCCTTTCACTGACACAATCCTTATGTAAACCTGTTACACCAGTCCCAGAAAGGAGCACGTGGACAGCCTGCATCTTAAGAGGAGCAATGTGTTTCCCCAAATTGGCAGTGTTAATGAGAACTAATAACAATAAATTCGCTTATGAAAACATTTAAGAACAAGAGACAGGAAGAAGAGGGAGTGTCGCTGTCAGTCTGCTGCGATAAAGCCTGAGCTGGGAGAACGCAGTTTAATCTTTTTGATTCACTTCCAGAGTTGGGCTTGAGAGAGAAACAGATTTAGATGATGAATATTTTCAAAGTACCTTAAGAAAAGGCTGATGACAGTGTGATATACTTTTATTTGTGAGTTTACTGATAACATACTACTAATGAATAAAAGTAGAAATAACTCCAATTTGTGGAGTTTAACTCAAACTATGTCTGTGTACTGGGATATATATGCCTTTACTGTTTACGGCTGATGAGGTCAATTATTCTCTGCTGCAGGTTGTTTTCTGCATTTGGGAACAACAGGAACTCTAGATTGAAGGGATCTCTCTAGATTTCAATTTCTTTGCAAATATGTGTTAAAAGTATTGCTAGGATTACAGTTGTTGTGCGTACACAGAGTCTGTGGTCAGACACTGCTATTTCCATGTGCTGACACAGATACAAGAAAGGTTTGTGGGGTGATGATCCAGCTCCATATATGCCCTTCAGTCCATAAATAGAATGGAGATAAGTGTCGTAGGAGAAAACATTGAAAGACAGCCAGATGGCAAAGAGGTCTCAGTCCAGACTCTTCCAGCATTTAGGATAATGGACTGAGAATGAGGATATAAGGTGTCAGAGGGCAAGTTATCTCCTCTGTCATCTCCTGTCAATGCTGTATGCTGAAGACAGCAGTGCTTAACAACATGTATGGTCTGCTTATGCATCTATTATTAAATAATGGTTTCTTACATAACACTATACACATGATTTACCACAAAAGAGAGAGGAATGAATAGGTGCAACTAAAGGCTCAAGCAGCAATTTGCCTTTTGACTGTTGTAACCTGGCCAGAACCCCAAAATAAGCCTGTGAAAAGTTAACCTTATTCCAGGTATTAATGGTTTGCAGGATCCAACCTCAGTTATAACACAGGTCAGAAGAAAATTATCTCAGAAACAGGCAGAAAGTAGGAAATAGTAAAACAAACAACGAAAAAAGCAGCTTTATGAAAGCCCAGTCTGAATATTTCTTTTTAATTTTATTTTCAGGATTAAACAAAACAGTTACTTTTTATTTGGGCTTTAGGAACATTGCCTAAGCACGATTTTTCTTTACGTATCAGTTAAGTCTCTTCTCAAAAGAATACTGAAACAATAAACATGTAAATTAATGAAACTAAAATTACTATAAAAGCTACACAAAGATAAAAATTACTAAAGCTGGTCATTGAGTCACTGTGCTTGATTGACTGAACTACCTAGACAGAATTATGAAAAGGCAGATGCTTCTACTCAGATACTCAACAGAGTCCTTGCTGTCAGAAGAGTGAATAGTGTCTTAAACAGAGACATTTTGTTGGCAATTCTTAAAAAATAAAACCCAAGATCAACCCAATCACCATCTTGCAAATCTGAGGCTTGCTCTGGGGGTGAAACACACAATCTCCCTGTATAGATTTTGCCACATTCATTTTAGCTTTGCAGGAAACCTCTGACAAGTACTCAGCTCATGCCCACAGGCAACCAACACTGCTGTATGGGAACTGCAATGCTCTGGGAATCACAGGCATCATCCTGTTGCCTGCTCCGGGAAGCTCACACTTTTGAGCTTCTACTTCTTGGAAAAAAGACAAGAGGAGGTGGAATAACTCTTTGTTATCCCTGGGAAATGCAGGATAACAAAGATAGTCAATGGCCCAGGGTGTAATGCTGTGACAGTAAAGAGCACTGATCTCTGACCTGTGACAAGCATTGCAAGGATGGAGGCAGAAATGCTGTGCTGGCACCAGCAGGCAGCAGCTGACCTGCAGCTCAAGGACTCCTTGAGCAGATGAACAAGTCAGGCTGGCAACTGAGCAGCCCCAGAAAGGAGTCACTAACCACTGGGAGCAATAATGGGATGTAGGAGAGCATATAAAGTAGGGAAATAATCCTGATCTAATACTAGCTTTCCTATCAGGACAAATGACAGTACGAGATCCTCTGGGAAAAGATCAGGGATGAAAAAGGAAGATGCTCAAAAATGACATCTTGCTCTAGAGGAAAGGGTGACACGATAAGGAAGTCAACTGCACAGATGCTTTCACAAGAAGTGGCCTTATTTGGCAGATGGACTCGGGACCCGAGGCATTATCTTTTAAGTATGGATGCTGTCATAGAATCATAGAATGGATAGAGTTGGAAGGGACCTTAAAGATCATCTAGTTCCAACCCCCCATGCCATGGGCAGGAGCACTTTACACTAGACCAGGTTGCTCAAAGCCTCATGCAACCTGGCCTTGAACACTTCCAGGCATGGGGCATCCAAAACTTTCCCTGGGCAACCTGTTCCAGTGTCTCACCACCCTCCCAGTAAAGAGTTTCTTCCTGATATATAAACCAAATCTACGCTCTTTCAGTTTAAAACTGTTACCCCTCATCCTATCACTACACTCCCTGATAAAGAGTCCCTCCTCATCTTCCCCATAGGTCCCCAGGCTGCTATGACGTCTCCCCTGAGCCATCTCTTCTCAAGGCTGAACAATCCCAACTCTCTCAGCCTGTCTTCATAGGAGAGGTGCTCCAGACATCTGATCATCTTCATGGCCCACCTCTGGACGTGCTCCAACAGGTCCATGTCCTTCTTATGTTGGGGGCTCTGGAGTTGGACACAGAACTCCAGGTGGGGTCTCATGAGAGCAGAGTAGAGGGGCAGAATCACCTCCTTTGACCTGCTGGCCATGCTTCTTCTGATGCAGCCCAGGATACAGTTGGCCTTCTGGGCTACAAGTGCATGTTCCTGGGTCATGTTGAGCTTCTCATTAACAAACACCCCAAGTCCTTCTCCTCAGGGCTGCTCTCAATCCATTCCCCACCCACTCTGTGTTTGTACTTGGGATTACCCTGACCCACATGCAGAACTTCATGAGGTTTGCATGTGCTCAGCTCTCAAGCCTGTCCAGGTCTCTCTGCATGGCATCCCTTCCCTTCAGCATGTTGACTACACCACAAAGCTTGGTGTCATCAGCAAACTTGCTGAGGGTGCTCTTGATCCCATTGTCCACGTCACCAACAAAGATGTTAAACAGGATTGGTCCCAGTACTGCCATGACTGACAGAAACTTTAAATCAAGGGAAAGCAGTTAGGTATCCTCCAAATCTAGTTTTAATTCAAAAACCTCAGGTATGAAATAGCAAAACAGCAGACAAAAAGGGAGCAGAGAAAAAAGGATAACAAGAAAAAGGAAGACTAATATGGATAACAGCAGAATTCTTGCTAAAATCATCAACAAAAGGGCTGGATATAATTCATCAGAGAATTTGAGTGTGGCCAGAGTGAAATAATTGAAAAGTGTTGGTGCAGGCAGCTCAGAGAGCATGCTGCAAGAACAACCATTACCGGTGCAAGAGGTGAAACCAAGTATTACAGAAATAATAGAAATGGGCTGGACTAGTAATCATGCTTCCAGTACTTGAGGGGGTGCTCTTCTTGGGGAAGAATGAAACAAATAATGATATAGTAGCCTATGAAGTTTTAGAAATGGTACTTTCAGATTTATGCCCTCCATGGCACCATTTCTTACATCTTTAGGACAGTTTAGTCTAGCAAAATGAAAACTGAAGGAAGAAAAGACTGTTTTATAAATATAGAATCAGTAGAATTGTCTCGGTTGTAAGGGACCTAGAAGATTGTAAGGACAAGTATTGACCCAACACTCCCAAAACCATCACTAAACCATGTCCCTAAGCATCACGTCTACAAGTCTTTTAAATACTTTGAGGAATGGTGACTCCACCACTTCCAGTGGCAGCCTGTTCCAGTGCTTAACAACCCTTTCTGTGAAGAACTTTTTCCTAATATCCATCCTAAACCTACCCTGGAATAACTTGAGGCCATTTCCTCCTGTCCTGTCACTTGTCACGAGTGAGAAGAGCTGGACCCCCACCTTGCTACAGCCTTCTTTCAGGTAGTTGTAGACAGCGTTAAGGTCTCCCCTCAGCCTCCTTTTCTCCAGGCTAAACAACCCCAGTTACCTCAGCTGCTCCCCATAAGAATTGTTCTCCAGACCCCTCACCAGCTTTTTTGCCTTTCTCTGGACACGCTACAGCACCTCAATGTCTTTCTCGTAGTGAGGGGCCCAAAACTGAACACAGTATTCCAGGTGGTGTCTCACCAGTGCTGAGTAGAGGGGGACAATCACTTCCCTAGTCCTGCTCACCACACTATTCCTGATACAGGCCAGGATGCCACTGGCCTCCTTGTCCACCTGGGCACGCTGCTGGCACATATTTAGCTGGCTGTCCACCAGCACCCCCAGGTCCTTTTCTGGCAGCTTTCCAGCCACTCTGCCCCAAGCCTGTAGTGCTGCATGGGGTTGTTGTGACTCAAGTGCGGGACCCAGCACTTGGCCTTGTTGAACCTCATACCATTGGTCTCAGCCCATCGATCCAGCCTGTCCAGATCTCTCTGTGGAGCCATCCTACCCTCAAGCAGATCGACACTCCCACTTAACTTAGTGTCATCTGCAAACTTACTGAGGGTGCACTCTATCCCCTTGTCCAGGTCATTAATAAAGATATTAAAGAGAACCAGCCCCAACACTGAGCCCTGGGGAACACCACTTATAACTGGCCGCCAACTGGATTTAGCTCCATTCACCACCATTCTCTGGGCATGGCCATCCAGTGAAGAGTACATCCATGCAAGCCACGAGCAGCCAGTTTCTCCAGGAGAATGCTGCAGGAAACCACATCAAAGGCTTTACTAAAGTCCAGGTAAACAACATCCACAGCTTCTCCCTCATCCACTAAGCAGGTCACCTTGTCATAGAAGGAGATCAGGTCTGTCAATCAGTACCTGCCCTTCATAAACTCATGTTGACTGTGCCTGATCACCTGGTTGTCCTGCATGTGCCGCGTAATGACATTCAGGATGATCTGTTCCATAACCTTTCCAGGCACCGAGGTCAGACTAACAGGCCTGTAGTTCCCCAGATCCTCCTTCCGGCACTTCTTGTGGATGGGTGTCACATTTGCTGACTTCAAGTCAACTGGGACCTCCCCGGTTAGCCAGGACTGCTGGTAAATGATGGAAGGAGGCTTGGTGAGCAACTCCAGCAGCTCCCTCATACCCTTGGCTATATAGCTAGGTATGAATAGCTGTGAGGGAGAAGAGCTATCTAAGGAGAACATTGATAAAAGGAAAAATAAATATGACCTGGCAATAAATAAACTGAGGCTGAAATTCAGAGGAACATTTCTGTCAGAGCAGGGAGGTCCAGAAAAAGGGGCAAGAAAACGCTGCTTTGACCTGCCACATGAAAGCCTATATAGCCTCTAACTTTGTTCAAAACACAACATGCCTTATATTCATGCAAGGATTTTCTTTTTTAAATTTAATTTTATTTTAATATATTGCAGGTTCTAACAGTGAAAATATTACAACAAGTTAGCAAGTGGCAGAAGCATCAAACACCTTGTACAGCTAAACTACCTGGCTTTAGAGAAAATCACAGAAAGAGACAGACAAAGTATAATAAGATGCTTCCCTACTAGAAAAAAAATCACCTGCTAAAGAGGGGGTTGGGATAGGGACCAAGCTAATACCACAGGCAGGTAGCAATAGAGGAAAAACCCGCTGTGAAGTATTTCATTTTTGTGATTCTTTTACAATTTACAGAAGAAATGTCACATAATAGAAGTTTGGCTCTCTTTTGGGAGTCATAAATAAAATAGAGCTATAATCAAAGGACAGAAGAAAAAAGACTTTGCAGATATTTAATTCTTATTTATGCTCACTTCCATAACTTATGACTCAAATGTAAACGTGGAAGGTTACAGCATACAATAACTCAAGCTCTTATACGTTCTCCTGCTGCACCCTGCCTGCTAAGCATTTCCAAAGCCTGAACTTGCTGCTTTAATTTACTGCTTTCTACCCAGTGATTAGAGAAAGGTTTGAAAAGGTCTTCAGAAAAAAAGTGGTGAGCTATCTCTAGGATTTGTTACTGCAGCCCATTCATCTGTGATCAATAGCGTGTAGCGGTCTGGGTCTCCTCTGTGGTCTCCTGAGAACCTGCGCTTCAGCTGGGGCAACTGCCAGAAAGCGCATTTCATGAAAGCCCGCAGATGGTTCATTTTCTTCATGACGGGTGCAGAGATCTTCAAAGTGTCTGAAAAAATTAGGACAAAATATTATTTCTAGATGAACTCTTAGTACACAATAAAATATTAACCAGTAAATTCTATCTAATATGATTTAAACTTAAATAATAAATCTGTCCACTTTATTGATATCCCTTGTCAGAACCAGACTCAGGACCAATAAATACACTGATGGAATGACAAGCTTTGCAGGAATAAGCTCTGAAAAACCTATTGGATTACCCTTGTTTTATCTCTAAATCCAGTTTGAATCCTGTAGGTTGCATAGATCACTGGACTGTAAATTTTCTCCAGGGTATTCCCTCATCCTTTTTGCACACAGCAGAGAAATGGAGGGTTGGGGAAAGAACCGAAGCCTGAGGGATCTGCTTTGCTTCCCTTGTCTCATGCCACAGCATCCTCAGCCTTGGCCCAGAATGAAAATAGCGCGGTCTCTGGGACCAGTTGCCAGCTGAAAGTTTCCTGGGCAGACTTTCATTTCAGTCTAACCCCAACCCAACACATCCTTTACAGCAGGAGACCTGTCAGATGCACTGCCTCTGCTGGCTTTAGATCTGCCGAAAATTACCTTTTTTCTCTCCAAAGCTAGACATTCCCTGTGGCGGTGCTGTGACGGGGCCTGCCCCTTGGCAAAAATGCTATGAGGGTATGGGAACTGTGTGGGACCGGGAGCCTGGGATGTGCATTTTTTTTGTTTTCTTTTTATGCCGTAGAGCAGTGCTCTTCTTTTTAAAAGGGCAAGCCCTGCGTCTCTCCTTACCTGTTACTCACCACTTGGTGACTGTATCAAGACACAAGAGAAATTTCCTTTCTAAAGCCATAACAAACAGGTATGTTTACGAGTTTCTTCTCATTATAGTAATATGCTGCCATGCTTAGATGTTTCATACCTTATAGAGGTCACCTCCTAGGCAAAGATGTCGCCTCTGATCAGCCTGGCAACTCACTTCAGGTAGGCCACGCTGAACAAATCTTTTCCCAGGGTTACTTCAAAAATGTTGTCCCAGTGTTACATGCCTATTTCACTCAGGGGCTTTGCAGTGCCCCCAAGGCAGGTGAAGCAGTTGTGACGACAAAAAAAAAAAGCCCTGGAGTGGTTATATTTGTTGGGTGTGTAGCAATCAGCTGGGACCAAGTGGCACTGTGGTTAGAAAGAAGATAGAGTAGCCCCAAAGGAGCCTTGTTTTAAAATGAAAAATAAGCCAGTATCTCCTGGATCCAGCAACAATGCTGTAAGGCGTAGGTGAATTCCAGCTTTGCCACTACGGACTGTGATTAAACACATCTCAGCCACTCCAGTAAATGTGGAGTATGTTGTGTGATCACTACATCTTCCCTCTTTTTTCAGTCCTTCCTACACTCTCCTTATTCCAGCTTACGCATTCATGTCTTGCGTCCTTGGTCATTAATGTCACCAAGAGAATTCTGTGTGACATCTTTCTGAGGCCACATGTTACACTGTACCTCTGAACTCTTCCCAATGGTGAATGCTGCAGCCAGGTTTAGAAAACAGTTTAGCTTGATATAATTCAGATTGTGTAACGACACTGTTGCCATATCTTAAGTGTTGAAACTTTTGCAGAATGAGACATGGCAAGAATAAAATTTACAGTACGACTGACTACCATCTTTTCTTGTATGACAAAAACGCGTCAAGGAAAATTTTCTATACAGTACATCTTTACTCCACATGGAAATGTCTGTGTTTTTCTGGGGTCGAGTAACAATTATTCTTCTTTACAGGATCATAGACACTGCTATGACCTGTTGCACCCCCAGAGAGTTGCACCCCTTTTGCACCCCAAAATACTCTCTTTTTGACAGCCACTGAACTGCTCCCACACCAGTGATTCAGAACTCAGGAACGCTGCAGTGATAGCAACCATTACAGCTTAGAGGAGTGTCCTTCAGCTCACCCTTGTGGAAGGCTTTCCTTCAGATTTTCATGTGGAGCTACCAGAAACTACATAATCACAGACAGCCGAAGGCAATGTTATATGGGAACATATGCTGCTTAGCTAAAATCTTGGTATTAAGTACTTAAAAGGTTAATCTGCACATATGAATTTATCAAAAGATGATATGCACCTCTGCATAATTAACTTATTTGCATTTCTGCTGTATGCAAACAGAATTTGGAAAATTAAAAGTGAACAAATACATGTTCTTAAGTGGTCTTGCATAGTCATTTTCTCTCATTTACTTTTCCCTTAGATAACACGACTTTATTCCTCATGAAGCCCTAACATGTTGCAGCACTATGGTAGTGAATAATAGTTGAATTCAAATAGAAGTAATATAATTGTTTCTGCATATATGATGCCATTTTTTAGCGAAAGCAAAACACCAGTGAGAATCAAGGAAGTGATCATCTAACTTTTCTAAAACTTGGTCTGGGATTCTGTGCTGCTAACCTTGACTGGTGCTGTCCAAGGAAGGTTGTACATGTTAGAAAAATAATAGGTAGGATGTCAGAAGCTCCACAATTTAGTTCAAGCATTTATCTGTGGTTCATGTAACCTGAACTATCAGGGTTTTCTGTAGCAGCAAAATTTCATCCAGAACAGAGAACAGAAGTGCAAAAAATCTTGGAGAGGTATCAAAAAACCTCATTACTTCTGCACTTCTCTTTCCAGCTTGACATTTGAAGAAACTGTTTTTTTTGAGTGTTTCAGAAAACTGGTTTCTAGGATTGAGTGATGATCCATGGCAGCAGGGCTAGTAGGTGTGTGAGTCTGACAAACTGATCCACCATCCCACCTGTTCTCTGTACACATAACTGCGGTAAAGTTTAAGCGTACTAATGGGCTGTACCAGAACATACATGTACGTGGAGGAGGACGGCCTGCAGTGCACAAAGTTGACCATTTTAGCAAATGTAAATCTGAAGAGGCAGCTCTCCCTGGAAAGGCAGCTGGGTCATTTTTATCAGTTGTGACAATTTGTTTTGCCTTGTCATTGTCCACACAGAAGCTAAGGCCATTCTGAAAGGGCAGTTTCCACTCCTAGCCGGTTGTGTGGGCTGAATATGAAACAGCTGGTAAAATCTGATTGTTGTATGTCCTTAGTGTATCTTCAGTATACTGAAACAGTCACTTAAAAAAAAAAAAAAAAAAGAGAGATACATCATCACTGAAGCAATGCAGAACAGACAGGATTACATAGGGAAGTGGGTTTTCGTTTCCAGTGAGAAGCTTTTTGTATTTTGATGGAGCATGCAGACAGCATTTCAATCATCGAATTCCAGTTGTCAAAGTCATCAGCAATCCAAGAGTCATGATAATGACATACTGAAAAATGTTGGTCCTATGGAGTTATATGTAATAATTAGGAGAGATACTAGAGAGCCCTATGGTGTCAATCTGAAATGCTATTTCTGTGGTATCTCTGCAGCATTTACTCAGATCTTTTGAAAGCTCAGGAGAAATGAGGCAGTTCTACATTTCTAGTTCATTCCTCAAAATTCCTTGTCCTTTTCCTGCCTTCCATAAAGTCACTTCAAATAAACCCTTTTATTTCCTACTGCCCAAGCAGGGAGGGCAGTAATACATAGCTAAAATACTAATGCGAAAATAACTTCACAGCTCAGACAGGAGTGGAAATCAGCATTGCAGACCTGCACATACAGTATATATATCTGGTAATGTTTGTTGCCATGGATATGAATGAAGGAAAAATAGCTCCTAATAGTTTTAATTTTGCTGGTGGTGTCATGGGGAATGACTCTGGGGCTTGTGCATCAACATCCACCGTAACTGCAGCTTTACTGGGAGGGGAGGCTACAAGCAAAGAAGACCAGTGACTTCAGCTCTTTCTTAGGCTTTGGCTGTTCAGTGCTGGTCCCATCAGTTTCCATATGCATCTTTACAGCAGATATTAATGTTACTAATTACCCGAAGAAAAATACTACTAGATTTTTAGTTTTGTTCAACAGCAGTTAGATTCTTAGATGTAGAGAGAGTAGTAGAAGAATATATCGAAACGGAAACTGCTGCAAAAACTGCTGTGCAGATGCAGAAATTCTGCTATAACTGACCTTTCCGTGGGTGACCAGCAGCCCTGCCTGAGCCCAGATTAGAGGCTGAATCTATGCTAATGCATTAAATGGGGTCAACTAAGACAAAGTTGCACAGAACAGCCCAAAACTATATAGATAAACCCTCTCTAAGTCCAAAACAAGCTGGCTGCATGTGAGCTGCCTGTTGGGAACAGTCCCAGCAATGCTCTATGTGCTTTGCAGGGTGCTGCACTGTGCCAGGGAATTTTAGCAGGTTACTGTGGCAGATAATTGTGCTCCAGTGCTAGAGGATGTTTCCCATAAGCTGTAACACAGTACAGTTCTTATAACCAGCAAGGGTTGTTAAGAAAGCAGATAGGTCTCATGCGATATATTTATTCCTGGACGTTAATGCAGGAAGTAGGAATCCCTGTTTTGTTCCATTCCTTAGACACAAATTTTATAGATTGCTTGGAGGGAGGCAAGTAGTTACCAAGTGTATTTTGGCTGCTTGCAGTAAACTGAAACAAGGAACACCAAGATACATCCATACTACAATACCTAGCTAAGCTAGAGTGCTGTTTTTCTTAAAATCACCATCTACAAATAACAAAAAAATGAGATACTACAGTATGAATCATGTTCTGCCTTTTCTATTTTTCTCTTCACAATGGAAATTTTTTCTGTTGCAGCCTTAGGATAGGAACAAACTCTTAACAAGCTTCCAAATCTAGCTGTATTGACCAGCTTGACAAATTTAAACTAATGATGCCAAAGATATGCAATAAATATGTACAAGTCAAACCTGATGTGTAAACCTCTACTTTGTACTTAAACATTTCTACATTTCGGGATTACTTCTCATAACAGACCACAACTTACTCTTAGACTGGTGTGTTAGTTTCTACAAGCATCAGAGAATTTATTTTTGAAACTTTCCTGTAGTTTGTGTTCTATATACAAATAAAATAATATATCCTTATGAACACACCAAAGCAGAGAAGGTAACTTTATGTATGAAATGTTTTCAATTGTTAGTACACTAAAGACCAAAAAAATTGGTTGGGAGAGTACAACAGGGAAATACTTCCAAATTATAACATATTAATGCAAGCATTTTTAATGTATGTCTCTCTCTCAAAATTGGAGACCCATGTTCTTTTCATTTTCTTCCTATACATAAAACGGCATCTCTTCTCCTTTGAAGAACCCAGTTTATCTATTGGCTTCAAATGTCCTACGTGCATCACATGATCACAGAACAATTGAGTTTGGAAGGGGCTCAAGCGGGGCCACCCAGCGCCAGTTGCCCAGGACCTTGTCCAGATAGGTTTTGAATATCTTCAAGGATGGAAACTCCACCACCTCCCTGGGCAACTTGTGCTAGTGCTCAGTCACCCTCACAGTGAAAAAGTATTCTTAAGTTCAGAGGGAACCTCCTCTATTTCAGTTTGTCCTTCAGCCTCTGGTCCTGTCACTGGGCATCGCTGAAAAGAGCCTGGCCGTGTCTTCTCTGTAACCTCCCTTCAGGTATTTACATATATCGATGAGACGTCCCTGAGCCTTCTCTTCTCCATGCTGAACGGTTCCAGCTTTCTCAGCTTTCCCTCATAAGAGAGATGCTCCAGTCCTTGATGCATTCTTCAGCCAAGAGTTTCCATGTGAAAGTTCAAGTCTTTCAGACTGATCAGATTAGAAACAAATAGTCCATTTGGGGCAAGTGTGGAAGATGAAAAGGGGTTCATACAGAAAATGTTTTGGATGCGTTGGGACACAAATCTAGTCTAGCCTTATAACCCAGCAAGCTTTGTGCGTGCTGGCATTATACCTGTCCTCCAAACTATGGAAGATACTGTGGTTAACCATGGTTGAGGAATCAGCTAATTTCCAAAGAACTAATGTAGTTTTGATTTGTTTTCAATGAAAGATACCTCTCTTCCTAAAATCAAGGACAAAAATTAATGGGGTAATATAAAGGTCGGATTTCTAAATGATGGTTGTATTTTGGGGAGGTAAACATCAATGAGTGAACGAGAGATCAGACAGAGGGGTGGACAATGGTGCAAGACTGATGTTGCCCATGTGTGCAGCATTGTTAGCTCTGGTAACTGCACAGAAATGACGGATGAAATCCTGTTTATTTACATTTGTTTTCTGTTTGAGAGACAGCCAAGAAGTAAAATAAAATAAGCGCCTACTCAAATACCTGCTACGTTTCCCCTTAAATTGAATTTCTTATTTTATCAGGAAGCAATACTTGCACTGATGTTAGACAGGCAGCTAAAAGGTCAGCAAGTTCCCTTGGTTGCCTTTTGTCAAGGGTTTTTGACTTGTCTGTGAATAAAGATCTCCCAGGAGGAAGGCAGACCTGAATTTCCTGTCATCTTGAAGACAGCAATGAATTTGAAAATGTTACAAAAAGCATAAGGGACTTGAAGCACACCTTCAAATGCACTGCTGATGCCAATAGCTTCCCATGTAAACATGCACACAGAGTTGTTTTGGATTTGTTCTGTCAACTTTTTGTTGTGAAACAAATTGTTATACAGCTGCCCACCTTGAATACTGAATGAGTCTGATGGTTTCCCATTACTGTACTATGCCCTAATCGGGACTACAAACTCTTTGGGTTAGCTGTGGTGCTGGCACACTCCCAACAGCGGTGTGCTGAATGACTTCTCATTTTCCATCATACTCTCCTGTGACTTGCCTGGCTGTCCCATCCCATCCTGCTCGCTTGCAGCCCTTGATACTCTTTAAAAGTGCCAAGGCTTAAGACAGTCTTAACAGGTATCTGGGAAAAAAGAGAAAGCTCTCTCACTCATGAGGAGCATTAATCAATCCAGGAAGCACATAAGTTTCTCTCCAACAGACAGAGCTAGAGTTAACACTTTTTCTTAATATCTGTAGGGAGATGCTTCTTGTTCTTGTAGAGTTAATGGGAGACATTTGCTCAGAATATAATTCAGTTGTTAAAGCCTTTCTTATTAATTTTTCCTCACTTAACTTAGTTAGTGAAACACAGTAATATCTGTGAACAATGTATTTGTAACTGCATATATATTGCATATGGGAAAAAAAAAGGCTTAAGAGGGTGAAATAATCTGTGTTTTTAAGTTCAGAGACCCAGCTTGTTTTTCAGCATTATATCATGTAGCAAATAGTGTGAAAAACTATTTATTTAGTTCAGAAATTCTATGTGATACCAAACCTGCAAGTAAGAAAATGAAAGCCTACTGTAATCAGAAAGAGCCTACAACATTCTCAGGATGCTCAGGAAGTTGCTGCATAATGACTGCTAGTAAAATTCTCACTCTGTACTCGTCTAGCTATTTACAGACACATTCTTACTGAAAACAAATAAATGCTTTAATGTATTTACTGTCCTCCTGAGTAACTGATGTATCCATTATAAGTTGCTGTGAAAAGAAATGAGAAGGTGTTGGCTACTGTAAGATATTGCATTCTTTGTTTATTTGAGACTCCCTCCCTCTCACCCCCCCCAACGCAGAAAGTGTTTCAGAGTAGATTATTGAAACAAACTCCACAGGAAAAATAGGCTACTCTTTGTTGCATAGTTTGGAAGATTTGCAGAGGGAAGAAAAATCTAATTTTGATGAGAAACATGAAAGTTTATTTCGGCTGAGAATCTAATTATTAATATTATAAAAACTGTTCAATATAGTGAAGAAATTGGTTTCTTTAGTGTTACTGTTCATTTAGAGCTCCTTCTAAATCTGCTTGTGGCAATTCCAGGCAAGTGTAAGACACAAAAATGGTGAGGAATATGCAGGTTTGCCACTTATGTTCCCTATGTTCACTTATTTTGTAATCACATAGGTGCATAGAGACATACATATTGAAGCCAGCACTTTTCACACAATCATTAACAGATTTGCAAGTGCTGGAGATGAAAGATGTACAAAGTAATATCTGAATTTTATGGATTTGAATTACTCTTACAAGCGGCAAGCCTGGGTATTCCAGAATATGTACTCTGAAACTCTTCTTCCAGCCCTGCAGATGAGATTAAACTACTACTGACAGTTGTATTGGGTAGGTATTTACCTACAGATATTTATGTGTTCCTCACTGCCAGTTAAGGACTGTCATGGTTTAACCCCAGCCAGCAATGAAGCACCACAGAGACGCTCACTCACTTCCCCCTGGTGGGATGAGGGGGAGAATCAGAAGAATAAAAGTGAGAAAACTCATGGGTTCAGATAGAGACAGTTTTATAGGTAAAGCAAAAGCCATGCACGCAAGCAAAGCAAAACAAGGAATTAATTCACTGCTTCCCATTGGCAGGCAGGTGTTCAGCCATCTCCAGGGAAGCCGGGCTCCATCATGCCCAATGGTTACTTGGGAAGACAAAAGCCATAACTCTGAACGTGTTCCCCCTTCCTTCTTCTTCCTCCGGATTTATATGCTGAGCATGACATCATATGGTATGGAATATCCCTTTGGTCAACTGGGGTCAGCCGTTCCATGTGTGTCCCCTCCCAAATTCTTGTGCACCTCCAGCCTGCTCACTGGTGGGGTGGCGTGAGAAGCAGGAAAGGCCTTGACTCTGTGTAAGCACTGCTCAGTAATAGCGTAAATATCTCTGTATTATCAGCACTATTTTCAGCACAAATCCAAAACATAGCCCCATGCCAGCTACTAGGAAGTAAACTAACTCTACCCCAGCCAAATGCAGCACATTCTGGAACTTGCTTTGCAGTCAGCTCATACAAAGAGGTATCAAAAGGAATATGGCAACAGAGATTCAAGCCAAGTAATTTTAGATGCTCCAGCTTTCTGATTATTTTCCGAAGTTAAATGTTACTTCAAAGGATGTTCACTTAATGCTCTTTGATTTGTGTTGTCTGAGAGGTTACATATGACTGCAATTCACAGAAATTGTCTTCTGCTCTTATTTTTTTGGTTACAAATAAAATGCAAAGCTCAACACATGTTAATGGGACTCCCAGAAGGGAAAAAAATAAGCAAAAGTATGTAAAAGCCACAAAAGTAATCTGGTTTAATTAAATAAGGCCTAACATTTTTATTTCCCTGATGGATGCATTACCTGAATCAATAGGAATATATACAGACTAAGGACAGAGGAGTACAAATCCAATCACAAAGTCTTTTCTTTTCACTATTGTACAGAACAATTGCAAAATGGATCATCTGGTAACAGTTTCAATTAAAAATCCCAAAGACACATTTCATGTAGATCTACAATGAAAGCAGATGCTAAACAAATCCCTATTTACTTGCAATAATCAGTTACTGAACATAACTACTGTTAGTGCAGGTTACTACTGATACTACCCATACAGTCCTGTGTCAGCTATATATTGGGTATGTTTGTTCTGGTTTGTAATACCGAGTAAATGTTCAACATACAATAAAGCAATCCAAGGCTTTTAAAATATTCTGCCCTGTCATTTCTTTTCCAAAGAACAAAACATACCCAACATGCCTATTGGACAGATATCCATACCCAGTGTATGCACTGCTACAGACTCCAGTTTTCTCAGGTCAACAAGGTGCTCTCAGTGTGGTTTCCTTCTGTGGGTGCTACTGGCGTGCTCTAACCTCACAGCCTTGGCTGCAGCCACCTTAGGGACATTTCCCTGCAGCACGTGCAGCTGTCCCTTGTGATGCTCCCATAAGCCATAAGCAACATGTTTCTACCACTCACTTCCATGTGATGGGTTACTTTTATGAGAAAGGAGAATGGGCCATGGCCAGCAAAAAGCTGGAGTGATGCTGAGCTCCCTTGGCCAGGGACAGTAACCAACCCTGTGAAGTAGCAGCATCAACCCTCTGCCCGCCAGGCTGACAAGACTGGGGAAAGGCATGGCTAGTCACTGACTGCTGCATGCCTTTTCTCCCATGATTTCCAAAGACTTTGCTCTAAACAAGCCTCCTGGTCCTCACTGCCAGGTGCTGTGCAAAAGCCTTCTCTCCCCAAGAGGGACGGCAACGACAAGAGCTCACTCTTCCATCCACTGGGAGCCCCTGTGGGAACAAACACAGCCTGAGACCAGAGAATGTTTTTCCTGCTTCCTAGTTCATGTGAGACTTTTGCCTATCCCACAGGCTCATTTTACTGTCGTGTCCCGTCCCGTCCCCGCCCCACCCCCCCCAATTCAGGGTGAGTACCTACACCTTAAAAAGAATGAAGACAACATTAAAATAGTTCTACAGCTGCTCCCAGATGCCTAAAAGAGTCTCCAGCCACTGACCCAGAGATGTTCAGGGAAAAACTAAGCCATGGCAACTTCACCCAACAAAAGAAGAATACTATACATTTTCTTGGAGGCAGAACAAAACTGTAATCTTATCCAGCACTTATATCAGTTGTGTCTACATGGACACAGTGAAATAAGGTCCTAAAAATCATCCTGGCAGTTTTGTAAACAAATAAACTATAAGATCTTATCCAGTGTATAATTTTATCTGCTCAGGTGATAGATTTATTGTGTTAATACGAAACACGACTTTAAAAAATTGTGATTGCCTGTAATCTAGCCAGTCTTGATTGTATCAACATTTTGCTGTAAGGCAAAAATGTGACTCTGAAAAATATCCTGATCTTGTGCAATCTGGAACTTACATGGGAGAGATGTTATCAGGACGTATCCAAACATTAGTTACAACTCAAGAAAAAATAAAAAGAGAGAGAGATCTGTATGGCAACACTAAACTGTGTTTGTCTTCTTCAAGGCATGGACTCTAGTCCGTTGACTGCTAAAGACTGCTTTGTGGCTTTAAAGAATAGTACCTGGTATGAGATTGTGCTCTCTATTGTGGTTGAAAAGTATCGTACACAATGTTTCCTCCAGCCTACTCTCCCCCTCCTTCTGATCTTTTTACGCCAAAACAATCTAATTAATATTAACTCAAAAATAAGGTTACTTTTCCAGCCATCTGCAGATAGATTCCTCTATATTAAACATTTCTGTAACCTCACTGACTTTAGTACAGAGACTCAGCTTATTTTGCTGTAAGGTGACTCTGCAAATTGCTTCTACAGATTAGAACAAAGCTCTGAAGGGGAGGTTAATGGAGCAGCTATCATTAGAAAGGTTCAGCAGTTCCACAGGAAAGTATAAGATTTAGAAATGTATGAAATCCTAGTAGAGAAGTGAAGAAAGAACTTTCAAAAGATCCAGGCCACACAATGTGAAAGTAAAGGAATGATCACTATTTTTGTAAAAGACCTTTTTAAAGAGGATCTGCTCATCTAGAAATTATCCTATGGCTCAATATATCTGATTAACGTCATATGTTAGTCCATTCCCTCTGGAATGCTTATTCCCCCTGGTATTACTTAGAGAAGATCAAGGCTAGGTAATAAGCTTTTAACCCACACTAACACTTTTTATTTTACTTTAAATAGTTGACACCAGTCCCAGATGCAATGAACTTAAACAAAGTAAAAGATGAACATGGACAAAATGTCGGAGGGAAGCATGTTTTGCCAACAGATCTCCGATCCCTTTACATACAAATTCTGCACACCAACTGTGTTCACTGTGGTTATCGAGTCTGGTCACAAACCTTTTGTACTGGTTTGCATAAAGAGATCAGTCAAATTGCTCCAGTGACAGTACCTTGTACATATGCGTACGCTGTAGGGTACTCCCAATCACAACTGCCAAGTCTTCGCTATACCTGAAGTCACATTTCTTAGTTCATAGGAAGGTATTTACTCCCTCTAAATTTTTCATTTGTGGCACCTACTTTAAAAGAGGTTATTAATATAACCTTAGAGAACATGAAATATCAGTGGCTCCTTCTGAGACATCATTGGCTTTTTCAACCCTGAAGCAAAGGTACCTGAGGATACTAAAGGCCTACACTGACAGGCCCTGGGGTAGTCTCATAACCTTTATAAACTTTGCAAAATTCAGTTCCAAAACCTAATTCCTTCTATCAGTCACTGTCACTAGTAAGAAAGGCTGCCTTCTGAGGTTTTGTCTTACCACTGGCTAGAACTGCCAACGCAGAACTACAACCAGCACATACGCGTTGAGAAGGCTGAGTTTTCATGGTGGATTACACTGGATCACTTGATGCATCAGTTTAAGATGTGATCAGGCTGGGAGTGATCTGTATGAAATTAGCAGGAGCACAGGGTGAGTTTTTGTACCACTGTTGAGCATGCCACTCGAGACACCTTCATCCCCCAAGGAAGTCTTTCTGGTGGGTGTAGCCTCTTGCTCTTAGCCTTCTACTCTGGCATGCTTGGTAGCCTGTTTGCTCTCTAGGAAATTATTTGATGAGGTATGTTTTTTCTCAAGTATATTATTGTGTTCTCACAAGGCTGCTGCCAGTGCATTGCAACAGTCACACCCATCAGCAGGTAACGGCTCCCTGGACCTTTTCCTGCCACTCCGTGTCTGTGTAGGTGAGAGAGGCAAGCGTGGTGATTATTGTTCAGCCCATAAAGCAGGGAGGATCATGAAAAGGTGTTGATGTTCACAGGCAGTAAGACAGTATTCACAGGGCTTGCTTCTGAGTTTGGCCTTTGTGGGTTGCATCAGTGAATTAATGCACTCTTCCCTCACCTCCAAGGAAAAAAACAGCTTTCCTAGTCATTTGTCAACTGCTCCTGGCAGTTCCAAGTTTCTTCCTGAGATGTTTGGAGTAGCAAGGTCGCCAATCCTCCTAGCAGTCCCTGAGAATGCATTGCTTGTTTGCAATCCACACTGTCTTGATTTGATGTTTGTACCAAAACAAGGAACATTGTGTGCATGGGCTGCATCAGAGTTACAGACAGGGTGCTAAACTCTGTTTTCTCTCCTGTGGGCCGTAAAGGTCTTTTTAAGCTAAAAAAGAATCATAGAATCATCTAGGTTGGAAGAGACCTTTAAGATCATTGAGTCCAACCATCAGCCCAACACTGCCAAAACCCACCACTAAACCATGTTTCTAAGCACCATACATGTCTTTAAATACCTCCAGGGATGGTGATTCCACCACTTCCCTCAGCAGCCTGTTCTAATGTTTGTTAACCATTTCTGTGAAGGTACCGTACTGTTGTGTTGTCAAGCCATGGTGGATCACCACTGGTATGTGACCATTGTCAAGTGGCAGGCAGCATGGGAGCTGCGTGACACCTGTGTGTCTCACAGCTCTAGTTGGGCTGAGCTCAGCCAGGACTGCTTGTAACAGTCACAGGAGCCCCGGCCATTAACAGAGCTGAAGTTGTTACCTATGTGTGACAATACCACCTTTGTGTGCCCCCTGCTTCACAAAGATGTTCACAAGCATCAAGACACCTTATGAAGGAATCTCAGTTACTGCCTTGGTGGCTTCCACATGTCACTGCAAGGAATGTTTGGTGGCCTGAAAGGGAAGACAGAAGCCTATTTGGATCACATTCAAGGCTAACTCTCAGTTAGACAATGAAATTTTTTTTTTCTATATTTTACAGCAAATGGAGGATAGGATCATAGCACTCAAGTGGGAACAGTGGGACACATTTTTCTTGTTTTGCTACTTATGAGAGCAAGAAAAGTCTAAGTCACTGTTTTTTAAGGAACCTGAAATGTTGGGTATCTCATATTTTCTGAGTTCGTACCACCTTCTTTCTGTGTTTCCCCCAACACCATTTCCCATTTGGTTTTATCTTATTCTTTTGCTATTTTTTCCCCCTCCACCTTCTGTGTATGGAAGACAATGGGGTCTGCACAGCTCTTAATGTTACCCCAATCCTTCATGCCTGAGCCTCTCACATGGAAGGCAGGCTGCTTGTGCAAACAGTGCAGTGAAACAGAAACATTTAATTGGTATGAATGGTGCAAACAATGATATCAAATGTAAAGAGAGATAAGAATAGAAATCAAATGCAAACAGATTACATGAGCAAACTGAAAAAGTAAATGAAGTCAGTGATAGTAAAAATAAAAAAATGTTAATGCAAATATTCAAGGAAAATAACAACAGCAAAGGTGCATAAAAATATTGAAAAAATGTCATAAAACACTAAAAAAATGTAAAAACCAAGCGGCTGTAGGTAGTGACAATTCTCACCGTGCAAATATTCTGTAGTGTTGAGAAAACACAGATGGTAACATTCATGGTACCATAAAAGGAAGACAAAAATTAAAAAATAAACCAAAAGGTGCAAATGATACAAACTTGTGCTGGCATTTGAAACAGTGACCAGAACTGAACACGGTAACAGCTACCGAAATGGCTTCTGCAGGAAACAACTGCTCCAGTAAGAGCGGAGATGGCTGAGGGGAAGGTGCAAGGGCTGGAAGGCAACACTCAGGCTGCATGGCTGGATGGTGGCTGCTATGGTCTCCACGGCAGGCAGAGCCCCAGATGACTTCTTGTTCAGGAGCTCCGGCCACTGGAGTGTGACAGGGGGTGGGAGATATGCCAGTGCAGAGAGCAGACAAGTGGCTTGTGGGGAAGGGTGCCGGAGCTTAGGTGAGTGCCTAAGTGAAAAGTGGGCTAACATGAAGAGCCACCTGGAGGGGACATTCTGTTGACAGAGCAGCCATATGCTGGTGTGACAGGAGAGGAAGAAGTGGCTAAGTGTGATATTAGTGGCCTGATCCATCTCTTCAACCCAAAAAAGCCCTGGAGGTGCTGGGGAAATTCCTGACTAGTATCGAAACACTGCTTTGCTCCACAGTGCTCTCCTTTGCCAGGTGTTCTCATCCTCCTCCTCCCTTGCAGCTAGCTTCTCCAACAGACAAGGAGAATATGTCCTTTCCCACCTGTCTCCTCTGTTGAAGCATCTGCCTTCCCAAGTTCTGGTGGGTGCTGGCTTACTTTTAACTTACTTTAACGCAGGCAGACCTCCAGCCCAGCTTCTGCCCTAGGGGCTTCTGCCCCTTCCCCTGTCTTCCTGCCTGGAATACATAAGCTGAACCACAATGCATTGTTAGATAATGTTTCTATTGTCCCATCCTCTTCACATTCAAATTTAAACATCTTCAGTCACAGGGAGATCAATTTTTGTGTCATTATGTAGAAGAACGTAAATTATCACCACATAGCTTCTGAGTTTGGAAAGACTTTGCCCCAAAGAAAAAGACATAATTGCAGGTCATGGCAGAATGACATATTTCCCCAGCTTCAAATGCTGATGAGAAGCAGAGATAAACTAAAGAGTGGGTAAATTCACAGAAATGATAATTAAAAAAGTGAACAAATTCGGTTGTCCAAACCTGGAGGGGAAAAGCTCTGTGTACAGGAGTATGCCTTTGATACCACAGCAAGGAAGCTACAAAGCTCCTGCCAAATACTAGGAAGCCTGCGCTTGCCTGCTCTGCTTTCCTGTCCAAGAACAGACTGGCAATATTATGCATTTTTCTATACTTTATTTCTAATTCCAGCTAGAATTTTTAGAATGCAGAAAAACTGAAGTACCTGGAATCAATTTAAGAAGTTTTCTCTCTAAGGCAAAAAAAAAAAAAAAAGGGAATTTTTGTTTTGTTGGAGGGAAAGGTGAAGCCTCTACTCCATCCTGTGTCAAGACTTGGTATCCCATCTTTAGATTTAGTTCCTAATACTAGTTACTTCTCTCAGTTTACTCAGTTTTATGACTGCTATAATTTAGCAATAACAAGATACAAAACACAGATGGAATATTCTGTCTAAACAAAATATATTTATATTTGCACTATGTTACAAAAACTCCTTCTAATATAAATGCCTTGTTATTTCCATTCTGCTGTGTTTGATTTTCAGTATTAAACTGTTCATATGATTCATTAATACCATGTCGAAAATATATTCCAACTAAAATGTTTAGGATTACTTTCATGATATATGTTAGTTTATATAGGCATATCTTGAACACGAGAATAGTAACTACTTAGTCTCGAGGCATGTAAAGATCCAAGAGAAATTACCCACAGTACCTGTAATTGGAGTTCTCTTAAAGGTCATAACCCTCTATAGATCCACACTTACTCTCCTTCCTCCTCTCGGGATTTGGAATACATTAGGCTTAGGATGGATTGTTTAGTTCTCTTTAGACCATAAAGAAACTGATGAAGAATAAGTCACATGGTGCTCCCTGTAAGTCTTGTATATAACAGCATATATAAGTCAGCCTGACAGATGGCCAGAAATAAGCTTTCCAGTAACATGATTCAAATATTGCACTAAAAGTAATCATGATCTTCAAGTTATTTCAGCTAACTAAATGTAGTTTAATTTCCTTCTACTGTTGTAGCATCTACCAAACCTCTTCTTTTAAAAATATGAGAGTTGGCTTGGCTAATAAACAGTACCACTCTCTTTGACTGAAATATTGAACAAACAAAAAAAGCCCCAGAAAATATTTTTTTTTTAAAATAAGAGGATTGCAAAAAAATTACTGTAGAAACTTCTGTTTTTCAACTATGACAATGATGCAACACTTTATTTATCATCCCAGATGGGGCTTTCATGCTTTCTATACAAAATATTGCTGCTTTACCTTACCTCTCCAATGTTGAATGCATGAATAGAAAGGGCTGGTTTGAAGTTATAGCATTCAGTGCAGTTAGAAGTTGCTGTATTATAACTCTGATTTCATCCTGAATATATAAAAATACCTACTTTTTTACAAAGATTTCCCCCCCCCCCTTTGTTATACTTTCAGTTATTTATTTCAGCATCACACAGTATTAAAATGCCTCCATAGAAAAGGTCACTCTTTTTCCTTTCAAAACATTTCTTTGTGGTTTCTGTTCCCAGAGGTACACACATAGAATCAACAATCGATAAGAGAACATCACATAACACTCTGACTTACCTTTGAGGAATATCATTTAGGTCAACACATTTTATCAGGGAAAGACTTTTTACAGCCAATCATTTTCCTTTTAATGACATTTTCTAATCACTAGGTAAATTTTCCGCAAATAGCAATAACACAACTCAGTTACTCAGTTTGATGCATTTTAACAGGAAAAAAACTACTTAAAGACTTCATTCTGATAAATCTTTTCCTGATTGGAGCTTGTTTTTTATGAATTGAAGTGCTCCCTTGTTATAATTCTGAACATTCCTGAAATGGATAGGGACTTAGTATCCTAGAGGATGGCTTAGTAAGCTTCCACTGCACCATCTAATCAGAAGGATGCTAACAGAATCCTAACAGTGGTATCCTGGATTCTCTTACCATCTCTGAAATCTTGAACTTTAGTGGAGAAAGCCAAATCCATACAGTTCGGCTATTTAAGATCAAGTACATCTTTTTAAAAACACTGTTCAAAGTTCAGGAAGGCTTTCTAATGATGGTGATATATCTTTCAAAGCTGTCACAAAACAACATAGAAGAGCTCTTTCAGAAGACATGGTCATGGGTTGCTGGGAACAAGGTCACTGTTGATAGGCCACTGTCAAAAACAAATCTAAATGCCACATAAAGTAGATAAGCTTATCACTTTCTCAATTTACTGGAAGATGCGGAAGAGATAGAAACGTTGTGATTTTGAAATCATGTTGGTCATGAGGAGACGTATCGAGATTATTGATTTCAGTGTAATAGGAAAAAATAATTTTAAAATATGCATTCATCAATCACTGTAGTGCTTGGCATTTTCTATCATCTAACTCCTGCTTTCCAGTGTGGTATGAACAAACATTACTCTCCAAGGAGACATATATGAAAGCCACTTCAGAAAAAAATTTCATCTGTACAGACTATCTGCTCAGTTTCTGTATTGCAGGCAAAAAACTTTGTTAAAATAACATTATGTTTGCATAGAACGTTATGCCCTCAGAAGTCTCATTATGACAGTTGCGAGGTTGTCCAATCAGTCATATGCATTATGATCACATATTTTTCATAGATTCATTTTGTTATTCAGTACAGAGAAAGAAAACATGTTCAATATTTTATTTTCTCTTCATTATTCAGAGTGTAGCCCTATGCTTAGGATGCACCCTTCACACCTTCCATTGCATTAAAAAAAGGTTAATCACCCCATGAGCATTTCTATGCCACTTACCAGCTTATGTAAAGGATGTAAAGAAACTCTAACATGGAGTGTTACATTTGCTCCATTTGCTTCAATCTTTCTCACACAGCGTGCAGTCACGTAGTGGAGGAAAAGATTAAGGATGCTGGATACAACAAACTGGAAGAATACCAGTAGGACAGATAAGAGAGGGGATAACTGGGGCTGAAAGTAATGTAGGTTTAGTTCTGGAAAGCCAGCTTGTGCTGTCCTTGTGAAGCAGTTGCACAGAGGAATGAGATTGCCCAAGCAGCACAGGCCACCAGCAGGAGATCACAAACACAGATGCAACTCACAATCTTCATTTCGTGGCTCCACTGAGCCTGTGCTGTGCTAAGCGTAGGCTTGAGAAGCCTAAAAGTTGCTATATGTACTTGCATTGATAGTAAAATTTTACTGCTGGAGAAACTTACTTTTCTGCTTTTTTTTTTTTTTTTTTTTTTTTGTGGCAACTTGCTCAGAGACCTTATATTGTGGCATCTTTGTGCCATGACATCCTGGCTCAGTTTGCGGATCTGAAAGAGACCAAGATGCTCGTCCAGTGGCTGGTAAGCTGCCAGGCAAAAGTAGAGGGTGCAACTGAAAAAGGTTTGCAGAGCAATCAAATGATAAATAACCTGTGACAATTGATTTGCAACTTTTTTTTTTTTTCTTCAAAAATTATCTTAACAGACTGCCGACAGTATGGGAAAAAATAAATTATTTGTGCAACAGTGACTGCACTTCCTTTTCTTCAGTTTCAGGCTGTGCATGCTACAAGTTCAGCATCGTGCAGGCCACATGTGTAAAGCTTAGTGCAACTGTAAGGCATACTGTGCTATATCTGAGTGAGATTAACAGTCCTGCCCTGCTGGCAGTAACTAACCTGTCAAGTTTGGATGCAATATCTGACATAAGGTATTTAAGAAAATTGGACAGGCAGAGGAAACTCTCTAGACCAGAGAAATAGACTTGATGCCATTGCTGGTGCTATCAGGGTCAGTATAGATTTCTTTTATCTGAATTTGGGTGGAAATCAGAAGAAAATCATAGGGATTGGTTGAAAAGACTATGGCCACCTAAAGACATTTAGCAAGGAGCCTCTAAGAAGAGGCTCAGACATTAGTTGATGTCTCTTCTTTTGCAAATATGCTTTTTGTGAGCGTTCCCTTTCTGAAGAAATAGATACCAAAGGATGGATGGATGCTACAATGGACCTCTCTGGCTAGTCAGATGGCTTCTGTGAGAAGAGGTTTTCTAGGCAGACTTTTGGAAGATATAAATCAAACAGAGCTGCCACAGGGTCATGATGCTAACTCCAAACCTGACTGGTTACTCATTGAAGGAAGGATGAGTGAGTGCCGTTTTGTTCACTGCTATCTGCAGATGCATCATGATCTGCATTGGGAAACCATACAGAGAAGTGAGAATGACATACAGGCCAGTTTGCTGACCCTGAGTTTGAGGAGATACATGTGGAAGTCCAAAGCATTTGATCACTTTGTGCAGATGCAAACAGCTCAAGGACACCCTCTAACCTGTCTGAAGAATGAAGGAAGCATGAGAATAAACCTGATGCACCTTTCTGTCTACCCCTTGGTTTAAACTGTGCCTCTCCCTGCTGTGATCTATTCTAAACGCTGTAACTTCTCATGGAGAAAGACAGTTTTTCAAGGAGATCAAGTATGGCAAAAGTGGTGGAGAAGCAGGAATATTTCAGCTTTTCTTCACTACTTTTATCACTGTTCTTGTTCTATGGAGATGAGCAATGGCAGGTTCATCTCAAAGGAAGTTTTTATATTACTGGCTGCCTGGGTTAGCTTTGTAGAAGACAGAAAGGAAGCACAATAAAAAGAGAGAAGATGTCTTGAAAGGATATGCTTCCCCTCCTCCTGACGGAGGTGCAACTTAGGAAGAAAATATAGAAATTATCTTTCATGTGTGGCAAAAGGCACTCAGGAACAGAAAAAGGTTTGCCCTAAGTGAAAATATGCTTCCTTGTGATCAGAGGATGGCAAACTACAAAGAGACTACAGAATAATTTCTTTTTGAAAGGTTATACTTCTAAAACTTAGTCTATTGGACATGATATCTAGGACAAATGGTGCTGGATTTGTACTGTGAGCAGAATCAGCCTGCAAAGGTGACAGTGATATGAAACTGGCATTGTAAGATATGCTTTCATAAGTGATTCAGCTCCATATACAAGATAAATCTTATTTTCATGCAAACAAATCCACAGACAACCCTATTGTGCTCTAAGGCTAAAGTGATGCAGGGGAAAAATATATGTCATATTGATATCTTGGTGCTGCGTTAAAGGGCTATAAAATATTCAACTAAATGCGGTTGAAAAGTGGCTTGACGAATGTCACCCCAGACACAATTCTTTGGTTGCTCTAGGAACTTTAATGTAGTTTGTTTACTTGGGTCAAGAACATTAGGAAGTTGCAATGACAGCATCAAATTCATCTGGAAATATTTGTGTTAGCATAAAGGACCCCTTGCCCTCCCCCCAACAATGTGTCTGCCTCCTCAAGTTGGCCTTTTAAAAGACGGGCGGAATTGTATTTGGTGCATTGCACCTTGTGGAATTAAACAAGTCTGAAGAAAACTGCTCCAGCATCTGTCTTCTTTCAAGCAGATTGTCAACAAGAGGAGGGGGGAAGGGAAGAAGGGGAAACTTTGCAAGGATGTTTTAAACCCTCCAGATAAACTGTCGCTTTGAGCCTTGACAGCTCAAGAACTTGACACATGCGTCTGCTCCCTGGAGGCCGTCCCCTGCATGCTTGGCAAGCGGATCACGGCTGCTGAGCTGTGACGCCACAGCGCTTGCCTGACCTGACATAATGGGCAGCTATTTACAGCAAACAAGGTAGATGGAAGAACATAGACTTAAATGATGCTCTGGTGTAAGACTGAATCCACTAGGGCCCCCAGTCAATCTTCAGGTTTGGGTTTTGGTTTTTTTTCCCCCTTCCTTTCTTCTCCTTCTTTTTCTGGCATTGTTTATTCTTTCCCCAAGGAACAGGTGACTGTGGCACAGCGCTAAACCTCCCCTCCCTAGATCAATAGGGTGGGTTAAAGAAAAAATTGCAGGACAATAAACAGAAAGAGAAAATGAACTTCGGATAACCACACCAACAGTTCGCTCTGCTCATTTTTCATCTATCACTGTGAAAAGTGAAAACATAAGCCCCTGGAGGGCTTGCAAGAATACTGTCAGCCTCATTCCAACGTGCAAGTATGATCACACTTGATTGGTGAAGAGCAGGTGTCAAAAGCTGGAGTGAACCATACAAATATTGGTCTATTACATGACTCCAACTGCATCTGGTGTCAAGTTTTTCTTGCACACCACACGTTCATTCACCTATAAATGTGTTCAGATGTGCCCTACATTTCTGCTTCCCGCTGTGGCAAGCAAGGTAGTGAGTTCAAGAAAATGCTAGCTTTTTCTTTTAGCATGCCAGCTGCATAGTACAGGCAGCATTCTCCACTGATGTAAAACACTAACAGCATTGATCCAATATGCTGGTTTAAATCAGCTGAAAAAATCATCCTGCTTGGCAAATGCAAGCATACACACGAACATGATGATTAAACAAAGTTTAAACCTATATGATACTGGCGTAGCTTCGGCAGAAACAGAAGGGTAAGAGAACTCACTGAAATGGTCACCTTCATTACATGTTTCCTGACCCTTCCCTGTTTTTAAGATGTTACTGAATTTTGTTATTCTGCCTAAATGACTTCTGTTTTTAGAATAAATTTAGTAAAAAAGTGTCAACAGACCTGTACAAAAGCTGTTCTTTCATTTATTTGCTAAAGAAGGTTCTGATTTTACAGTCAATTTTGGCAACTGCTTGCATTCGTATAAGGCCCATTAACATAATTGCATACACATCCAAGAACCTGCCTTGGCTATGAGTGAAAAAACAGAAGTGAAGTGCTCTGGTGGGCTGCAGTCTTTAAATTCTACAAAATACAGAATTTTATACTGCAGGTATGCTGATTTCAGAATATTTAACCCAAGACATTATAAAAAGTAATGCGCTTCCATTACAATCTCCAAATATACATCATATGTTATACATGCTACTCCTTACAATATTTATTACTTCCTTGATGCACTCTCCAAACCTAGATCCTTTGAAGCCTTATTAAAATCTTGAGCTAATGTGCATAATTTAGGTGCTAATTATGAAGTAGGAAAGTGCATTGCTTACTGATAAATTCTATTAGAAAAGCTAATTACACAGGCATCAACAGTGGGTATATTTAAAAAGCCAGCTCCCATACCATTTACTGCAAGACAGTTGAGTGTAGGACTGCATTTGGCTGTGCTGTGGATGGGAAACTGAAAAAGTGATGAAGTGGTGGCTTCTTGCCATAACCTGGAGATACGCCACACGGCATTAATGATGTGATGGACGGCTCAGGTATTGCTGCTCCATCCTTCTCTATCTTGACATAAACCCTCTGCTTGTTTTACATCCACAATTTCAGTGGGCGTTAATCAGAATCCCTGTGTATTTTAAGACAAAATTTACCTATCAAAGACCTAAAAGGAGTAGCACAAAATATCATGAGTTCATTTAGCATGTACACATAGATTAGGGGCATCTCTGTGCATGGAAGAGTTGGTCACTGCACATGCCACACACAGTACAACCTCATCAAATTCGTCCAAAAGAGAACTACACCTTTTCCATTCCTGCAAATCTGACTAGAGGATAAATGGACAAATCTGGCTTTGCATAAACATCAATCACATACTTGCATTTACACACAGATACAGCAACACTGAAATGCAATTCTAGATAGATTTGTAGTCATCTAACATGCACCATCATCTGTCTGCAGGTTGGTATGACATATAGATTATATGCATCCAAAGGATACTATCAAGGAGTATTCAAGTGATGGTTTGGAAATAAAAAATGTTGTTTGATTAGAAGATATAGCATATATGACTAAGGATGAAGGGACTGACTGCAGTATGAGACTGTGTTCCCTCAGTACCACAGTGAAGAATCACACGTATTTTTTATACTGGGATACATCCATTGCTGCCTCTATTTTTGTCACAATTGTGATACAGCTGAAGCATACACTGAAAGCCCCTTGAATAAATGTCACGTTTTTCCATGTCATCTGTGAAGCAATCAGTGTACTTCAAGGAGAACAATAAATAACAATGCACAGATCTTTTTCAATAGATGGATGGTGAATTGAATGATGAGCTGTAGCATGCATTAGTGAGCTTTCCTAAAGGCATCACAGTCACCACAAATGACAGCTATGGAATACTTGAGAAACATTTGCTTTGAATGAATTCAGTCTTCCTTCCAATTCTTAGCATAAGGATTTCCACTTGTTTATCTTAAGGACTTAACTAATTACCATGCATACAAGAGAAGAATAACTGAAAAAATTGTTGTAATGAAGTTTAAGTTAGGATGTTCACCATCTCAACAAGGAATACCACTATTAACCTTTTTAATTTTCTTGGATTCTGATTTAAAGTAAAACTGATTTCCCTATGAAGAGAGAGCAGATTCTAGAGCCTGAGTTCCCAAACTGTGCTGGATTTTATCTTCCTAGCACAGAAGACTATTTCCAACTTCATAATGAAATACAGAAAGGATGTTGAGTACAGACTCACCCACTGTTGCCAATGTTTCCCACACTGCCATAGTTACGTTGGGAGAATTAACCAGAAAATTAAAAACATCTGCAGAGAGAAGTGTCTGTACATTTGTTTCACACTGTTTGTACTAACACTGTGGAGTTATTTTGGTTTCAGGAATGTCTGAAAATAACTCTCTCTCTGTTCGTACAAAGACTGTATAGAACAAAAATCTCCTGCTGAAATGGAACAAAACATCCACTGACAGATTTTTTCAGTGATGCCAGGCCATGCTCCTACTTCATATAATGACACAACACGTGACAGAAACATAAATCGATACATACATGATCAAACTTCTGAAGGATTAATTAGTAAGGTCAGCTCCAGGGTGACACCTACTTTCAGAAGTATCTGAAAGGGATCTAAAGGGGAAAAACCAATTATAATAAAAATTGTTCTAAACACCATTTCACCTGTGTACGTCCAAATCATGTGTAGGTCCTTGTCTTTGGCAGACCTGTACTGCTGGACCTCCAGGGGACTTCACAGCACGTGTTACCAGTTTCATGGCACCTTGCAAGAAATCCACAATTCCAGCCATGTGGTGCTCTCACTGGCAGCAGAAAATGGCTGGTTCTGTTTACACATTTTAGAAGCTATCTGTTAACTTACAAGGACGGTAATATACTAATTCCCTAGTGGGATCAGCCATGTGAAACAACGGTACATTTCAAAGGACAAGGGTTCACACTGGTTCCAGAAGAACTGAGTTCCAGATTTGATTCAGCAGTTTGCTGTGTATGTTGTCCCAGGGAAATCACCCGTTTGTGTCATACTCCTTCTGAATGTGGAGGAGATGTTGTATATTCTTAAACATTACAGGGTTGTGACTGAAAGTTTACTGAAATTAATTGAATTCAAATGTTTTAGCTGAACTTGACATCAAAACTGAAAATCTCCTCAGGCATTTCTGTTTAGTCAGGTGAATATTTTAACATTTACGTCTTCCTTCAAGACACTGAGTTTTGTCTTCCTTAAAATTTTACATGTTCCTACATGAGTAAGAAAATTTCATCTTCACAAATGTGACACATCTCCTTCTGTAAGCCTCCAAGCTCAAGCCTATATCCCAGGATTTTATTGCATGCAGAGAGCCTTTGGTGCCAACAGTCACTGGGAAACCTCTGCCTTCTTTACCTGTGATCTCCACTCTCCTGTGGCCCGTGCAGCTCAAAGAGCTGTCTGATGTCCTTTGGCTAGACTGTGGAGGACGTGCTGAGGAGCTGAAACATTTCAGGTGTACCTGGGCCCCATTTTATAGACTCACCACATCCTTGGGTGAGGAACATCATGTTGTCTTCTAGTTCCCTTAAGCCACTAATCAAAGCAGGCTAAGTACAGTAATTGTCCATAAAATCTAACAACAGGCGGAACACTTACACATACAAAAGACAAAGCTGAAGAATCAACAAGAAGAGCAATTAATTTGCTTATGCTAAGGTTACATCAAAAAAGCATTCCCTCATTCAGATGACTTTCTGTTCCCTCCCTCCTCCCTTCCTTACTTGCTGGTGTAGTGTCTTTAATCCTCTTACTCGACCTTAGTCCTCCTAATAAAGCCAAAGGTTTTCCTTTCTATGGATATGCAAACATACATTTTTATATCAGGAGTCTGCACTGGTTGGTAAACAGCTGTATCCTTCAATGAAGTGTGAAACTCATGGCTCTCCCTTTGATAGCTACTTGGCATTCTTCAAGCAGGAATGCATCTCTGACTAGGTTTTCATTCCCTGTCAGCTTATGCACTAAAAGTACACAATACAAACATCTATACAGTCTAACCGTATGCAGCTTATTACTGGCTTTTGACTGAGACTAGAAATGATAACAGTAAAATATTTTGAAGTGACCACAGGTTGATGGATCTCCACTTTCCAAATGGGCAAACTGTATTAATAGGTATCACAGAAATAACAAGAAAGAATTTCTTACTCTCTGGCTGAACTATTAACATAATTCTACACTGACATTGTTTACTTTGTTTTAGTATCTGCTTTTGATTATTTATCACTTAATCTGCAATTGTTTCCACTTTTTTCTAAAGAGATTTGCCCTTGCAGGAGATCTGACATTTCACGTATTGCACACTATGCACTATGATCAGGCACACCAGGGCATCCAAAACGGAAAGTCCGTCAAGCTTGAAATCAGAGGGAAACAATGGATTCTCTTTGCTGCACTTTTCCTGTGGATTTGTGGAAATACAGGTAAAATAATTTTGCAGTCTACAAATATAAAAAGAGGCAGTCTCCAGACTCTCACATGTCCACCAGTAAAACTCTTACTCGCTTTTGCTGCTGCACAACCAAACAGCTCCTGGCACCAAACTGTTCATTGCTCAAAGAGGAGAATGACTGACCACAGCCACCACCATCAAAAGCCACGCTTCGGGCTGGCTGGGTCCACCTCTCCTGAAATAGCTCTAGCAAGAGCCAGTGGGACAACCTTCATCTGGTGTCCTAAAGACTTGGGGTCATGATGCTTCCCCAAGGTACAGAACTGTACTTGGGGACAGATGCTGTCCCCAGGCACAGAACATCAGGTAAAGCCACATCAGAGACAGGAGGGCAGCAAACCCATGACAAGGCACCATTTCTTTTGAGCCAATGTACCACTGAGGCACGTTGTGTGAGAAGAACTGGGTTAGAAATCTAGAGAAAGGACATTGTACCTGGCTACAGTTCTGGTTAAAAGGCGTACCATTCTTTACCTGACTCACAGAGAGAGGCAGAGTTGAGTTTCTTGCTCCCACATATTTGCTTTTGATTAACTTGGACTTCTAGACAGTTTGCCTTTTTGTGGGTATCCTATTCTCATGTGGCTTTCTGAACTGGGGGGGAGGGCGAGGAGAGGGGAGGGGAGAGGAAATAGTCCTTTACTTTGTAGTGAGGATTTCCAGAAGGAGCAAGATATTAAGTGCTTTTGTGGCTCTCACCTTAAATTGCTGCCACCTTACACATTGTCAGTGGTAGAGGAGGAATTGAATTCAGACCACTTAAACTGTGGTCACAACCCTTTTATGAAAAAAAGAAAAAAAAAGGTTTGTTTTTCCTGAATTTGCCTGAGTTTTTCTCATGAAATATTGTATTTGGATGACATCTCTGGGGACAACTTTCTCTGAGCAATGCCCCTTTTTACTTGTAGGTCATAAGCCAATAATATGCAATAGGATCCCGAGGAAGATGGTGGGACATTTAAAGCCAAGTTTCTAATTAGGAGGTTAACACATGAAATGCATTAATCATCCTGGCCTAGTAACCACAATGGCAGACAATGAGTAAATGGAAGAGTATGACTGGTTCAATATTCGCTCAACCTGTGTGTTCACAGATGATACCTATGCTCCCCCTAATGTTGATTCACAGGCGTGCTTACATTTTTGTGTCAAGGTCTCAGACTTTCTCCTTTGGAAGTCTGGACTCTTACAAAGTCCCTTTATAGCCACCTCCTTTGAATGAAGTCCAGAAGAAAGGAACTGACATTGGTGTCTTTTCAGAAAAACTAAGATTATTATTATGCAATTTACATACTGAGCCAACTCCAGAGAAGACGTCCTTTAGGAAACTGACTGATTGATGTCTGTGTTAGCCCAGATCAAGCATCTGTATTCAAAGGCAAAGCTATGCTTGTGTTACTACATTTCCTCTGACTCTGCACTTGGTCATGTGCACACAGGGGGCATCTCCTTTGTGCTGGGACTACAGTGTCCTCTGTGGAAAACTGTGAGGCAGAATAACAAATATTTGTATGATTTTGTCAGCGTCCTCACAGAAAGGCACAGGGTAGTTACCACATTGTACCTAGACTCCAGGGATCACCCACAATTGTACTTTGCAGAGCTGGAAGCCACCCACTTAACTGTGGTAATTAGCTGTGGGAACCAAAATCTACTGACCTCCTCTGTCTCCTCATTCAGGCAATTAAGTTTCCAACCTGACTTTGGAGATACTTTAAAACTAGGGAAGAGCCAGATTAGCTTTAATTAAATATGTCCTTTGAGTTGATACAAGGAGCCAGTACATCTGGAGGGCTCCAACACAAGGGGAAGATGGAACAGAAGAGTCAAGGTGGGAACACGGGTGTCCTGAGTAAAAGTCTGTCCCAAGGCAACATCCCTTTCTCATTCTGTAGTAAACTCCAGCCATGGCTGTTGAGTCCCATAAACTTGGTCTGCAGGTGCTTAAACCTTCATCTTACATTCTTACTGGCTGCATTCCTACCGCTTACACAAAATCAGAGTTTATGTTAATACCCAGATACTTCAAAAAAAAAAAAGAGAAAAAAAGAAAAGTGTAGTGATCAGTATCCATCATCTTTTCAACTGCCTTGTCACTACATCAATTAATACAATTGAGCAAAAAATGTCACAAGCCCAGTGGAAAAACCTTTACACAGCCTTTCAGGGGGAAGTTTACTTCCAGCTTTTTTCCCTTGCATTAGCTCCTGTCATCCACAAAACAACAGAACCCAGTGGTGTCAATTATATTTGATTGACTGAGTAAAGCACACACACAAATAAGCGAAAACAATGGACACAAAAATCTATATATGACTCCCCTTGTCAGTGAGAATGCCTGTCTTCTCCATTTTCATGCTGCACGGTGTCCTGCTGCTACAGGCTTAAATGTTTCCTTCAGCCCCCAAACTATCACCAATTAAGTTAGCAGGGTCTTCAAAGGTGTCAAATGACTCCCTGGGCAATTGTCTGTAACTGCTGTTCAATAAATGAGGTCTAATTTATCAGTTTAACTTCACTTTTAAAAACCTAATGTCTCCCGGTACCGTGTGCCATTTGCCCAGAGTGTGAAGAGATGCCTGCCACGTCGCATTTTGAAAGTTGTATGAGCTCTTGTTAGCAATCACATGTTTTGTCTGTCATACCTTTTCCACCCTTTTGAAAGATGTATTTGAATAAAATATACGTGAGCGGTATGGACTTGGGTACTATGATACCTCAGTAAACCATTCCTAGGGAAACAAATAAAAATAATTAAACACAGCTCAGTACTGGTTTTGCTACGGGAGGGTTTGATTACACCTTAAAACAGAGCCCCTTGTTATTTTCCCTGCAATCCTTATGCTTTGACCCCACATGGAAACAGTGGAAACTAACTTACTGGGTCTTTTTTAAGTGTTGGAGGTGCAGGGAATCTGTGGCCAGCACAGGAGATGCTCTGGCAGAGGATACCCTCTTCAAGGAACAAGGGGCAGGGCAGGATTGTAGCTCACCATCAGCACTCTAAAAGCATCAGGCAGGCACAGGTCCAAAAGGTCAAAAAGTAGGATATAAATTTAGAAGATAATTATTAAAATACATAGGGAACAAATCTATGCCTCATGAAAAACAGCATGCAAAAGATTTATGATTAAAAACTAATTGTTCTGCCATATAATATAATTAATCTAATTTGTGTGTGCCCTGCGAAGCAAGTAGATGGAATGGAGAGATGTGGAAAAGCAAGGGTGGAAAGAACAACATGGAATTAGTGGATATAAACTCATGTTACAGAAAAGTCATACTTTTTTTGCGCTAAAAGTTACAGTATGCCTTTGATACAAATAAAGCTTGTGCTAGGAACAAAACTATCTTTTTCACATATGTCGAGATTAATATAGGTCAGTAGTAGCGGAAATGTTGGTAAGGTGGGGCCACTTTAATTGCATATTTCAGTAGTATTAAAGTGTTACTTTTATGTTTTTATTTTTTTCATATAGATGCCAAGCTGCTCAGTGAGGCAAAGACATTCTTATGTGAGTTGCTGCTTCAATGCAAAACTATTTTTTTAATGTATCCTACCCAATACAGGATTTGAAAAAGATCTTTCTTGCACATGAAATAAAAAGCCACACACTCTATACTGTGTGCTGGTCACAACACAGGATGACCACTAATGTATTTTCTGTGTGACTTTCTTAACTTGCCTGCCTCTGTTTTCATACAAAAATACCTGCGATGCACCTACTCCTAACCTGGAACCATTCTCTCATATAACTTTAGAACCTTAATTTAATGCTGAGGTTCGTTATACCATTGATGTTAGTTAGCATGGCACGTAGGAAACATTTTAGACTCTAAGCTTACAAACAGCACAAGAAGAAACAGTCTGGCAAAAGCCAAGGACACTGCATTTCTACAATCAGAAAGACAACACCATTAGAAATGAGCTCTGAAAGGCTTGCCCTCAAAAAAAGAACATCAAGAAGGAGAGTCTGTGGGTGAAAGAGTATGCAAGTTACAAAATTAATGACAATTACAAATCCACATATAAAGAGCCATCTTCTGTAACATCAGAGTGAGTCAAAAGAGTATAGGAACTCTCTTCACCTTAAAGACACATCAAAGGGACCTAAGCAGAGGCAAGTAACTTTGCAATCTACCCATCTTCCCTGAACATCTTTATAACACCTGCAGACTTCATTTATCTTTAACAGACACTAAAACTTTACATGCCACATACATCCCCATGAAATCTCAGTAAGTCTTTGTACAACATTGCTGTACAATATTTCTGGTCTACTATATCATCATTGTTTTTTCTTCTTGTACACGAATGAGGACTATATTGTGATCTATGACCACTGCTGTTTCTCTTCCTCTCTCATTTTGAAGTACAAAGCCTCTCACTCGTAGCAGAGATTTTTACCAGTACCTATGTCATTAATCCAGAAGGTTTTATGATTAACTTTTCTTTTGTTTCTGTTACTGTAACCCTCAGCATTATTTGGTTGTTCCTGCAGGACACTCAGATGCCCTTCTGCTGACAGTTACTCTCAGCTCTGCACCTTGGACAACTGTTGTAACTTTTTGTGTAAAGATGGCTAAGTAATGTCACTCCCCATGGTGACCTCTCAGAAACTCCACCTGTAACTTTAGAGCAGGCCTTTAATCTCCTGTTCAAAAGAACCTGCTGCCACATAATTTTTAGCCAGTTACCCCTGACTTCACAGTTCTTATGTTAAGCTCTACCTTAACTGATGATTTTTCATGTTAGAGGGTATGAGATACTTTACTGAAGTCCAGGTATCTTTGTTTCACCTTCTCCGCAAAACCCATTACTGAAGGATGGTATCAAACTTTGTGACAATAAGATGCTTGGATCACTTGTTTTCTCTTAGCTATAAACTGCTAGCTACGGACCTGTGAAGTTGATTGTGGTATCACAGTTTTCTTATAAACTTTTACTGCCTGACTTGTGAACTTATATGCCAAAGCTTTCACAATTATCAGACAGATTATTTGCTCCCTCTATTTTAAACTCACATTGAACTCGAAGACTTAAGCATAAATTTGAGTTTTTCTTTTGTCTTTGATGTGATCCTCTCTCTCCGTGTCCCTTTGTACTGTGTCAATACATCCATTCTAAATTTTGTTCTTGTTAATGAGGAGGAATAAGAAGAAAAACCGAGATCCCCTTTAGTTTCACTGTGCAGCACTTTCCTGGATACAGTGGAATGCAACTGCCACAAGAGGTTATCTCTGCAGGAGGAAATACGACTCTCAGGTATCTAAAACAGGCAAATGTAGTGCTTTCAGTATGAAGGCAGTGAAAGAACAGATTCTAGATTTAGTTACAGGCAAGCATGGCAATATTAAGCCCCATGTGGTGATTGCTGTTTTAAAAATAAAAGCCACACCCAGGGATAACAAATCTGTGATTGCTGTGCCCATTTCTGGGATTAACAGGATATATAGAAATGTTCTGGCATCATAGGTATTGCTTCTATACGTATATGTGGAACTGTAAAGAACCCGTGCCATTACTCCAGTTAATGGTTCAAGAGAATAAACCCTAAAACTTCAGTGTTTTAAAAAGAATGCTGAAATAACCTCAATAAAGGAAAAAATCCCCCAGAACCTAGATGTATCTCAAATTTACTTGTACTCAGCCTGAACCAGACGCAGCTTCCAATTATTCAGTGAGCAGCTGAGATGGTGCTTTTTACATTACAGGTGGGTAATAGAGCTTTTACCCTGTAAAACTACAACAAAATGTAGCTGTACAGTATCCACTCTGAAATCTAGTGTGGGAAGGCAAACCCTAAAAAACCTAAAAATAATAAAGTCAAATAGCCAGTTAGTTTTACAACATAAACAAATAGCTACAGGAACAGTAATATCTGGTACAATGTAAATTTGGGATTTTAAAAAAAGATATTCAGAAATATTTATTTACAGTGAAGTACTTTTTCATTCCCCATCTCTCTTAATCCTAGATGGGTGGCTGACTAACTTCCTACTACTTCCTGGCAAACTTTTCTACCCCAGCAAAGCCTTGGCAGGTGGTGTAGCTCTTCCTTGATCTCAGGGAGAGAAGTGATGCTAGCATGTAACAGCAAACAGTGCAAAGTCTTTATTTGAAAAACATGAATTAATGACATTAATTAAGTTTCTTCTTTTTTTTTTTTTTCATATCTGATACTGTCTATTCAAGTCTTGTTCAGAGCCCATTTTGCTTCGCTGAGCCTGTGATTAAACCTATAAAGGTGCCCAGGCAAGGTTACCTCTGCTCAGAGCAGGACCAGGGCAAGGAAACCTCCTCTGCATGATTGGAGAAGAGGCACAGTGCCAGCAGTGACAAGGCAGGCAGCAGACGTCTTGGTGAGGGATTAAAACAATTCACAGACTCCAGGTAGTAGCAAAAGCCACCATGGCAGTGATCACCTGCGAGAAGCTTGAAAGGGTTTACTGGTATTACCAGTGACACAGACAGAATGGGAGTGGTTTACTTGAAAAAACATGGGCCCTATTTCATGCACCTTTCAAAAAACAATGGCAATATTAAAGAATTTAATGGTATCAAGATATTTTTGTTCCTGATTGATCATAGTCAAATGACGTGTTGCATTAACAAAGCTGTGATGATGCTTGCAAGAATTTCTGTGTTCCTAACATGAGAAAAGTGTGATTTTTTAAAGTAAAATCAGAATAAATAAGTATAAGTTTTAATATACCTGTCACACTCAGGTTGAAGCTATTAGTTAGCACACATGAGGACTTATCCAAATTACACGACCCTTCTGACCTGCTTCCGCATCACATCTCCTCACTTATGTCCTACCCTGCTTTTCTGCCAGCATGCTACCGAGCTCCTGTTTGACTGTTTTCAGAGAGTACTTTTTTTTTTTTTTTTTCCAATTAGCCCCATACTCTGTTACCAGCTGCACTTTTGGCAACCCTGGCTGTATGTTCTGCACCCACCATTGTTATGTGTCTATTGGCATGGCCCCCGTCCTGTTGGTAGTATCAATAAAGCTATTGGAAATGACTTTTTTTTTTTTTAATAAAAGCCTACACACCTGTCATGCTGTGGACTATTGCCCTCTGGAGTTCAAAGCTGGGATGAGCGTTTTCTTAACATAAAACGTCTTTCCTGCTCAAGCAGAAGGCTTGGCACTATTTTCCTCTTTTCCCTCCATTCAGTGAGTTTACAACTAAGCAGGAATTTTTCTGGCTTTCACTCAGCCTGGCCTACCGGTAGAGCACTGAAATATTTGCTTCTTGAAATCGCATCTTCTACTTTAGGGCCAAGCCAGCAGCGGAGCTAATCTTGGTTCATTACATCACTAATGCTTATCTTGACTTTAGAACTATTTCAAAGAAGTTTAGAAGTCTTTGGCATTTTTGAGCATCAGTGGTTTCTTGTTCCCACACATTGCCATTCATTACGGAAATTACTGTTCCAGCCCTAACAGCCAGTCCCAGCTATCACAGCGAAGGCGGAAGGGGGGGTGGGGAAGAGGTAAGAAACTCACCTAACCTTTTGCAGCATGCTTTCTAAGGAAAAGTATAGGAAATCAAGTTGAAAAAAAAAGTAACAGCCCCTGCAGTTCTACTGTATTCTGTGGGCATTTGACCGTTCATAGCCACAGGTTTTTGTTTGTGTTCAAAGCTGCTCACACAACTTAATCGGTACAAGCTATGGCCTAGAAATAAAAATTCAAGAAAGAGTGGGATTTCAGTTACATATACTTGCCAGTGAAAAAGGGGGAAAAAAAAGCATAAAGTGAAAGGAAAATACAGGTAGCAAAGTTTATTCCAGTGCTTGCGCTCAACCCCATAGGCTGCTTCTGTAGTTTGCAGGAACTACAAGGGATCACTACAGGGCAGAAGATGAACTGCCACCCACAGTGGATGTGCCAGTGAAATCAATGGAACACCAAGTCCTGCACACATTTCTCAGTGAGGTGTGTATGTCTGTGGTGCATGTGTTATGTTAAGAAGCAATGAAGTAATGAAATGACATGTTTTTCTGCCATATTTTCTTTGTGCTGAATTTAATGTAAATTAAGTAGCGTACAGACACAGAAGACTGATAATGGAAACATTTATCAAAGCAAGCTAGGTTTCTGAAAACCCTAAAGCTTTCTGCTTAAAAATACTTGCTGATGGATCCTGGTTTATCCTATTTTCCTATGGCTTATGGAATCATGCTCTGTAAGTATGTGTAATGTTTGTCTGTGTATTCCTTTAAAACAGCATTTGAACCCTTGATTACATAGAGTGATGGGAGGTGCAGGAGGACTGTTCTGAAAGAGAGTTAAACTCCTTAAGGTTTCATGAAAACAGGTACCAAGGCATGGCACAGAATCCTGTAAATAATATGACAGAGGAAGTGCCTGTGCCAGACACTCTCCTTCTGAAACGACTAAGTTAATCAACCAGGAGACACAAATCCATCGGAAATCAGACTCCTGAAGTCCCTGTCATCCTCAAATTACTTATTTTTAAGCAAGGGTTTTGTAGGAAAGCACCACCCTTAGCCCAGGTGTAGAAATACGTTCAGAATATTCACAATATGCTTAACCAGACTCAGCTGCAGGCTGCCCTCCCAGGCCTGGGGACACATTCCCTCTCCTCCCTTTCATTGACTCTAGCTATCGAAACTAACCTTCATGTGTTTCGGTTTTGGTAGCGTTGGCTGGCGGTGAAATTAGGCAACGCAAAGCCTGTGTGGTAAGGGGTCTGCGGGAGTGCGGGCACGGGGAGGGGGGGCAAAATCTCTGATGGTGTTCCTTTGGGGGAACAATTTAGGCAGCGCTCCTGCTGCCGTTGGCATATGCAAGGAGCTCCACTGAACTAAATGAGACCATTCACAAATAGGTAAGTCAGCAGGACGTAGATGTCTAAATGTCATTAGAAAATCTGTCCCTTAAAGTCACTGATAAGGAATATTTCACTTGACAAGAGCAACATAATATAATCTTTGCTTTACCTTGGTGTCTGAATAAAATTGCAGGCGGCCAGTGTTGTTAGTACGGTTCCTAATGAAGATATACAGTGCTCTATTTTTGGAGAGTCTATAACAGGCCTCATGACAGCCCGTAGAGATTTATACTGCAGGATGTCCTCAGATATCTACTGGTTTCCCTCCCACAAAGGTATTCCACGGTCCTACAGACTTCGTTCTGATGCATCTCAGGAGAGAAGGCTGCTTATTAGCTGGTGTAGTGTGAAGTATTAACTGATGGCCTTGCATTATGTTTTGTCGTGCATTAAGCATTATACAGTCACTTAAAATATCAAATCCGTGCCCATTTATTCTGAATTCTTAATAGCTACTTTAGCAATAGTAACAGAATCATTTCTTGGCCTAACACCAAAAAAAATCAGATTTTAAAGAAGCTGAAATACTAATCAATGATTCTTTAGGCTGGCTTGGTTTTTTACTATATTAAAAAAGTTCTGCAAATGCTTGAATCCCCCAAAGTCTGTGGAAAAAAAATGAAATCTTCTTCTCCTAGACCACAGTGTGGTGAAATAAATTAGTATAATGATTTATGTTTACGGTTTTAGTCAATTCTGATAGAGATTATAGAGACAAAATGACAAACTGCCTTAGAGGTAAACTTAAATCATGTCAGCCAATCTTTAGTTTTTCCCTACTCTAATTGCTCCTCTTGTTCATTTATCTTCCTAGGCAATCTTTAGAAGAAATACTAGTTCAATCAGTGCATGTGCAAACCACCAGAGATAAAAAGTTTAGCCTAATTTGTCTCACTAAATTGTAATGCCTCTAGTAAACAAATCTTAGTTTGAAAGGAAACCAAGAAAATCTAAATAAACACCCTCCACAAAATGTTTCTCTCCTCTTTGCTACACATAGTATTGGCGACATTTTATAAACTTTGCCCTTTGATCCAACCAAAACAAAAACGTATGCACAATATGGTTTCACAGTTACCTGGGGTTGTTGCTTTCAACCATTTGTGATAGCTTTTAAACACAAGTAATTTGGTATTATTATAGAAAAGTAATGCAAATAATTAACTGGCAGAATAAAATACTGTATTATGACAGTTGTGCAATATGTAATCAAAAGAGATTAATTTTAATTTCTCTTTGTATGATTTTGAAGCCAATACAGTTTTGCTGTTCACAGCATGGTGAATTTCTTAACTTGGTATAGCTTTATTGCTGTTAATCTTATCTTCCTCTCACTCAAGTGAACAGTTTTGCCACTCACTTTGAGAGAAGTAGGTCCAATCCATTAAGCTCTGTTGCCACAAATGTATATCCTTTTTCAGCGGAAGCGCTCGGCATGAAAAAGCGTGCAAGTGTGTGAATCTTTGCAGAGTAGAGGCACAAGACAGTGAACAATCACTGGATTGAAAACATCCCTGGTATAAATTAGTTCAAAACATTCACTTGATTTCTGGAAAGTTAAGGTCCCTGAATGCAGACTGCATTTTCTAAAAGAATCCACAGCTCTAATTCTCCAACAGCATGCAGTGGCTCATTTTTAGAGGACTATTTCAATGGCTACACTTCTGTTGTCTTTCTAAAGCAAGAGTCCTATCAATGGGAGAAATCTCATTAAAGGGAATTTTGCCCTTATAAGGCTTTCTGGATGCAGACTTTCTGGGCATCTCAGATTAGAATCTGATCTTGATAGCTGGGTTTTCAAAATACATGTGCGTGTCATTACTCATATAACGAATCCCAGCAACTTGATTCAGACCATATATGTGAGAAAATGAGCATGTATTTTCAAAAGCTTGCCGGATTGGGCCCTAATCCCTCTTTTTTTTTTTTTGCAAATCATCAGGATCCCATCAGATTTTATGTCTAGCAATTTTTTTTTTTCTTTTTGTATACCACTGTATAAAGCTTGGTCCTGTGGCTCATGCTCTACAGGGAGGAGAGACATTTTTAAACAAAAAATTACAGCAGTATCTATAATAAGGTCATTGGCTGAGATATCTTGTTATTAGACAGCATGCTTGCCAAATACATATGCACTGGGTGGAAAATATGCTTTCTTTCTAATTAAGAAATTAGAGAGTAAAGATAAAAGTGGAGCATCTCCATTTCTGGACAACAGAGACATAACTCATGTCAGATGCTGCAATTCTTATCACTTTCTCATTATGCACATTTATCATGGTCATTCATCTACTTATCAGGTCTGCTTGATGGTACAAACATCAAAAAAGCACAAACAGGCATAAGACCTCTAAAGGAGCATGGCTTTGGGCCTGACCTTTGAAAATATATCAAAAATACATCATGTTCTGTCTCATAGACAGCAAAAGATTAAAACTTTAAAGATTAAAGACAAGTCTGCAGTATATAAAAAAACTCTCTATTATCAACATATTTTTAATGGTCTGTATCTCTTTTTGGCTGTCCTACATTTCTCATTGCTCTGCCTGGGGAGCCAGCCTCTCAAATGCTTTAAATCGCCACAGTTCCCTGCTAAAGCTAGCCCCAGCTTTGCCAGTTTACACAAACAGAGGATCAAGCCCACGCTCATTTCTGTAAAAGACTTGGTCTGGTCTGCATCCCATTGTTTCAGGTCTTTAAAAGGACCTGACTATGCTCTTATGTATTGTCTCTGCATCTCTGGGAACAGCACAACTACACCAGTGAGAAATCAGACGCAGGTCCTCTTCACGCTGCCTCAACACTAGCAGAAGCACAACAGGCTATTTTTTTTGCAGAGTCTTTACACAGAGGCTCGTAGCCTGACTACATGGATGACCCAATAAAAATAAAGGTTTCTCTCTGTTAACTTTTCCAAGTGATCAGCAGGTTCAATAAATCAGAACAATATCCTCTAAGAAAACCTAACCCCACTCCCTGAGCATGTTGACAGGCTGATTTTTATAGCTCTTCTTTGTAAGGATGGCTGTCAGAAGAGCAATACATAGTGTATAATGAGGAAGTACCACTCTGAGACCTGTTGGCTTCCGCTACTGCAGCCTGGTGGAAGGTGGAGCAAGTGGTTGAGCTCCAGCAAGCTGGTGTTCTTGCATCCATCTCACATATCCTTTGACCAGCCCCTGGGGGAAATGAAAGGTGAGTGAGGGCAGCCTGGCTCCTTACCCCACAAGGGTAACACTGCATTGTAAAAATGACTGTAGCAGATAACTGACCACCCTCTCTGGAGATGCTCCTTGCATCTCCTCAGGGTCTCATCTTGGGAGCTGGGAGCCAAGGGAGCATGCTAGGTACAGGTGGTTCACATGAGCAGCCGGGATCTTTCCGATGCATTGCTTCTGAGTACCTTTGTACAAGTTTATCTGAATGAGAAAGAAGAAGCAGAGTACCGCCCAAGGGTCCCGCTTCCCAGGAAATTAAACAAATATAACCAAGGCACTTCTCATACAGCCCAGTCTCCATTTTCAGTACAAAGACACACACTCGTTATGAGATCTCAGGCACGTCACTTTAGCTTTCTAAGTGTGAATTACAGAGCGTTGAACGCAATCTGGCAAATGTAGCCTTTTTGTGAGATGCTTAAGAATAGATCACAACCTTCCAAAATAATTAAGAATCTAAATCATATGACGAATAGGTAATTTAGTTGATTTTAAAAATTGTGTCTGCCTACTTACAGCTTTTGCTGTAATACCTGTGCCCTGGCTGCTTTAATGGTAAACAGTGATGTCCCACTATATGAACAGTGGTGTCTGTGGTCCTAAAAGTAACAATTCCAGGTGGGAACAATGTGACTGGCATCTCCAGCTTAGATTTGTGCCACTTTGATGGGGTCACCTGAAGACCCAATGTGACACCAAACATACAGCTGTTCTCAGCAGTTCCCTAATACCCTCAGTGAGAGCCATTAAATCGTATAGGATGTCTGACCCATAATGGAGAGACGAGGATGAAATGGTAAATGTGAAGCAAGAAAGATGGCAGAGTAGTGGTCTTGGAAGTCACCAAGGAAGGGTAGAAAAAACCCTTTCCTGTTGACCTGAGATTTACAGGATGGGACTTGTCAACATCTCCAGTATAACACTGCTGCCTTGCAGGAATTGCCTTTATGAGAAAGGTCGTATTCAACCTCTAAAGTTACTAAAATGCAGACTTTTTTCCCTGAGAATGATAGTAAAAATCTAAATAACAATGGTCATACTTTTGCTACTGGCATATTTTACCATTACAACTAGGATGTGACTATAATGCCATGTAAAATAGGCCACCAGAGACCTACCCTAGAATAAGACTATCAATGGTAAGAGAAGGCGTACCACAAAAAAAAAAACATAAGAAAGAAAAACTGTGTTTCTGTTACTGATCCCTTGAGCCCGCACAGCCCACTGTTCCTGTTTTCAGTGAACTTTTGCCGGGGCTCTGCGAGGATTTACAATTTTAGCACAGGATAATCAATTTGAAGACTGAAGCACAGCTCTGAAACTATCCAAACAAAACCAAACCAACAGTCACAAAGAGATAAAGTGTGTGTTTGAAAGCTGTACGATGAAGTTACCAGAACTAGATGGAGTAGTGGCATTGCATCACCAGACAGAGTTAAAATGCATGGACAGAAGACAGATTACTAATGCACACAGCAGGAGCAGATTAAAACTGAAAGATGACAGGCTAACCATCGGCGTTTTACAGACTGTAGGCTGGGCAGATGGTTAAAGTTGCTGATCCTTTTACACTACTCCACATGTGCGTATGATGAGCCCAAAGCCTAGGGGGAAAAAAGAACACACTCCTACATTGCTGAAATTATAATATAGCAATAAGTTTTCCTCTTTGCCCATGTTTGTTGGGTCTTGGTTATATTGCCAGAGCATATCACACTCGATCTATTGCAGTTTACAGAAAACACTGAACAGGTTAACCTAGAGGTCCAATAAATTATACACAGTGTATTTTGAGGAGGTTTAATGAAGAAAAGTATGCTTTAAAGTTTAATTCACAGCAGTTTTTTAAAGCAAGACTTATGGTCCCAAATGCCTTTCAGTGGATCTTTCAAGCCCCAGAATGGAAAATGCAATGCAATATAATTGCATAATCTGACTTCAGTGGCGGTATTAAGCAGACCAGCTGGTATTAAATATGAAACCTTTTGTGAATCTCAAATCTAATTTTTGGGGGGATTCGTTTGCTACTATATTTGCACTGCTGTAAGTTACAGGCTGCATTTCTTATTTTTCTGCTCCTGAAAGATTTACCTTTCTGGAAGGTTATCTCTCAGGATAATCTAACTTGTAATTAAGAAGATGGTCTTAATAAGTAATAAATTTAAAAAGGAATGGAGTTAAAACTGTCTTGTGACGGACCTGTTTTGTAGATATGCAAAACAGAACAATTGAAATAAACTAATTACTCCTGCAGCTTTGTACAGTGATTAAACTAACCGTAGAAGAAGATGCACATACTGAGAGAAGATTCACGATTGTTCTAGGAAGATCATTAGCAACATTTAATCAATCAGAACAAGATCTGTTTGAGTATGAAATTTTAAACACATAAAATTAACACCCAGAGATTGCTATAGGAATATACAAAACATAGAATTTAAAAATAAATGTTATCTTGGTCAGTGACAGAAGCCCTCAGTTGTTGCGGGCTGCGAAATGGCATAAGCAGTATAGACAAAGCATGATGGGGCAATAGATCACAGTAATAACATTTGCAATAAACAATAACAGAACAAAGCAGACATCTATAAAAATCCCATGAGGAATTTGCCTTATCCATAATTTTTCTTTACATTTGAGAAAGTATGTCAGGAAAGGCCATTACAGCCAATGGCACCAATTAATTTCTGCAACTTTTAATGACATCTTTCTGGGTAAAAACCTCAGATAATACCCCAGGCTCATGATTGATAGAAGCCTGTGTTTGATTTGTACCAGACTGTTGATTTTTTTAGTATTTTTAAAGAGTCCCAGTGCAGCCAATCAAGCAATCAACATGAAATACTCTGATCTTCTCTTGTAAAGTACAAGAAAACAGGAAGACAATGGGACTTTCTTTGTAGTGTTGACAGAGTATTGGTGATTTTATTTCAGTAGCTCTCCAGATGATGGATTACATGAATTTTTATTCTAGAAGAAAACGATAGCCAAAAAGAAATCTTTGATTCTCATGTCATTCTGGATATTATTTTACCCTTAAAAGGACTGTTGAAATGCAGAAGAGATAAATATAATTGATTTTGAGGGGTGAAACATAAGAATAAAGTGATTTCATATTAGGTTTTCTGGACTTCAGCTAACCAACAGGTTTCAAGCATATGATAAAATCCAGTCTGGGGTTCTCTCACAGACAAATATTTGGAGAATTTAGAAAATGCAAACACAATTCCCTGTTTTTTCCAGAGGAGTTTAGCAGCATCATTTTCTTACACTTTGAGATCAATAGTAGAATTAAACTGCATCTGAAAACAGAGGTAGGCAGCTCTTTGCTATCTAAGCGGGCTCCCTACATCCATCAGAACAAATTCTGATGTCCCCATGCCAGCAGCAGGTAAGTTATATAGAACCACTGCAATATTAAAATAAATAAATAAATAAAGTCTCCCAAAAATACAAGGGAAAATTATGTGTATTCATTCTACAGCGCGTCTGAGCATGGGGGAACAGTGCTCATGCGTGTACCTCTCGCTCTCCGTCCGAGCGCTGGGGGGTAATGCCTGGATATCACAGCTTTTAGCAAGAACAAAAACACAGCGGGAAAGTGACAGGGGCTGGTTTGTGTAGCTACCTGCTTAGCATGTGAGCGCCGTAATCGCCTCACGCCGTTCTCATGGATAGCCGGCCAGGTCTACAAGCAGCAAAAAGATACGGTGGACAGTCCTGCGAACTCTGGTTTATTGCCCTGGCAGAACAGGGTGAGCCTGGCAAAGGGGCATGGGGAGAAGAAAGTCACGCAGCTGCACATCTCACAGGCTTGTAAGAGTACCTGTGGAAATTAAACTCCCCGTGTCCAAGACTCCTGATGGAGGCTTGGGTGCATGTCCTGCACAACTGCTCCGGCACTTTCCTGAGCCTCTGCGGTGACCTGTCTGTGTCTGTCAGTGCCTGCCTCCACATGCCTTTTTAATTGCTGTATATGGGGTGCGTGTCCTCATGGAGACTACACCACCAGATGATCTCTCCGAGGCTTAGCTCTCGGGACAGCCTAACAATAACTTTTCCTAGTTATGAACTCAAATTAATTTCTGAGATCTGTGGCTTCGACGTTTGATGATTGTTAACTGTACAAAAATAAGCAATGGGAGAGTGTCTCTCATACACGAAACTACCTTGAAGGATTCTAATAACATGTATTTATTTGATTTATTTGGAATATTTTCTGAATGCTAGAAAGTTTTGAAATGCTGTAAATAAGAAGACACATACCATCTAAATTTGATCTTCTAATGAGCAGAAAGTAACAGATCCCTGTAATGATCCTTGTTGTATTTCTCAAGATTAATACTATTACCTTGTGAGTTAATAGTTATTTTATTCTCCTCTCACTGCTGATTAAGAACCCGAACTGCTAGTGCAAATAGTAATAAGCTGTTTAGCTAAGTGCTCTCACATGGACTGCCAGCAAGGATCATACCAGCTCACAGAAATGGGCTAATCCTAGCCAATTTAGTACATTAGTGGAGAGTTCAGAACTGTAAATTCTATGAAGCCTATATATCTCATTCTCTCCAAGCTTTGTATACACAGTATTAGAATTAATCCTTTTTAAAAGATCCCTGTGTTACATTGTACTGATTCTAATCAGTGCTCCAAAGCTCTTGCAAATGAAAATGCCTCACCCCAAAACCTAATTTTATTTTACTGCACTAGTTCATGAAAAAAGAAATCTTGTCTATCAGTCCCTCCCTGCCTTAAAAAAAAAAAGTTACAGTCATCCCTTCAACAACAAGCAAATATTTCCATATTTCCCTTGGACAAAATAATTGTCCATGACAGTTTTATAGTTAATACTTCTTTCATTACAGGAAATCTTGGTTATATTATAGGGTCATATCTGCTATCATTGCCTACCATATAGCTATCACATAACTGTGATCGCACTAGAGGCTAAAATTTGACTCTTGTGTATTGTGCAAGAATCTTCAAGTTCTTTTTATCCCAAGCGTTGCCCCTCTCTATTCCTTAGCGCCATCTCTTTGAAGAATAATTATCTACCATCGAAAAATAGTATCTGCTCTCATATATATCAGATATGACAAATACAAAGACTAGGAGTATTAACAAATAATTATGTTTACTTTTATTGGCAGAGCTACTCAAAAGAATAGCTCAGTAACTGCAGTGCAGATATTAATTACTGTGTAATGATCAGGAAAGAGATTTTGCAAAAAATGCTGCCGGACTTTGGATACAAGCATCCCATTTTTCTCTCCTGCTGCCTTTGTGAACTACTGGGAATACTCAAACTAAAAAGTGAAATATGTCACGGATGACTCAAGTAAGCATGTGTTTGTTTTGTGAAAAGATGTGTGTTTCATCCCGGAGCCTAATTCAGTAGATTTATCTGCTACAATTACAGTGCTTTGATCACTCCAGAATAGGTGGTGTAGTGCAGGGTGTAGCTGTCCTTTTCCAATTCACTCTCCTTATCAGGATACATGTCTGTTGATTTGTGGGAAGCTGGCTGTTTTTCGTTCCTGACAAACTCCAGTGATTAAAATGTAGTGGCTTGCTCTTGTTCCCCTGATAAAGGTGACAGCTGCAGAGTTTCCAGTGTTAGTGGATATGGTCCATGCAGATTGCTTTTTAATGAAAGCAATATATTATCTTACCTAGAGACCCTGCAGCCTTACCTTGTTAATGTATTCTGGCTTGGCACCACATTCATCTATAAATTAGTTGTATTAAACATGCTTCTTACTATTTATCCAGTCTCTAAAGAGTTAGGGTGTGTTTTTTTTTTAGTTTATTTTGTTTGTAACTTTGCTTCACACCTCCTCCAGGAGCAGCATCATACACACAATGAACAGTGGTGCAGATTTTTCATAAAAATATCTAGCATTAAATGATATAGTCACAGACACCTCCGTACTTGATGACTTGATAATCCTTCACATTTGGCCATTAAAATATACACTAAAGGATGTGGAATCAACAACACTTGATTATACAAGTCATATCTGCAAAGACTTTCCCCTTCACTGCAATTTTAAAATCAAAAGAGAGAAATAACTTATGAAATAGAACAAACTCCAAGATTAAGTTAAACAAAGTTGGGCTTCAATTTTGTAGCCATGTCTATTCCAAATTGTCTGAAATAAGGCAGATATTGAAAATTCCAGTTGCATCATATCCTTTAACAAAATCTTGAAGGTCTGTGAAATACTCAAATGCCAAATTCATTATCACAACGAATGGTCTGTTCTTCAGATATAAGCAGTGCATTCACTGTCAATAATTTATATTATTTCCACCAACCTTCACCTTGAACTAAATTTCAGAAAAGGACTGGAATATCACTTAGGGACCAACTTCTGTTCTTCTTCTACTATAAATATTTTTCTAGCAAAAGATAAACATTTTAACTTAATTTCTCTCATAAAATATACATAAAAATGTAGAAGTTTAATTACATCCCTGCTATTTTTTCCTAAATTTTAATTTATTATTTAGTACATTGGTATAATTCAAAGGTGATCATTACATTATCTTTAAAAATCTCCTATGTCTGTCTTAATTAAAAAAATAAGAAATGTTTCTATAATCCAGAAATGCACATATGTGAGCTACTAACTACTGTGAAAACATTTTATAAATCTTAAAAATTAAACATGTTATGGTCAGTACAAAGACCTTTTCAGTGGAGGGTATTCTTCATTTTGTACTTGAAGTATCGGAATTTAACTCCTTTAGAGTGCCTGCGTGTCTCTGCTCCGTTTGTATCTTTGTTAACAATGCATGTACAGTAGGAGAGATAAGTAAGGGATTAGTAAAGGATTAAACGAGAGCCTTTGGTTTATATAGGCTCTGAACACTGCCTCTGTAGTTAATTTTTTGAATTTTTACTTTTTTTCAGAAAGATAACAAAATACCATACCTGTTTATTTCCTCCATCTAAACCAGCACCCTGCTTGTCTTCCTATTTCCTTAGAAAATGCTCTTTGATTGTCTAGTTATTTTATAAAAATAAGAATACTCTTGAATTTCTTTTAGCATGAGCTTCGATGCTAAAGAATTGTGTTAATTTCTTTTCTTTCTTGCTTTTGTTTGTGTCGTAACTTTGAAAGTCATCTGGACGTGTGAAGTTTTCTTGTTCCAAGGGAATAAATCGTCATCTTTTAGCTAAATACCCAGCATCCATTGAGCTTGTGAACGCAGAGATAAAGGCAGAGAAAGAAAGCATGTAAACCTGTAATTCTGACTAGGGCCATCAAGCCTTCTGGTTGCTTAACCCGGAAATACCAATTCGCAGCTTGGGTGGGAACTGCACTTTCTCATGCTCCCTTTTCCCTGGCAAAGTTTGTTTCTAAAAATAGATTCACTTTTTCGCCCTGACAAATATGTGAGATGTATTAAAGGTATAAGCACACCTCATGCAATATTGTACTAAGTATTTTACATTCTGTCTGAAGCTCTTTGAAACCAACCAAAAAGCTTCAGCTTCCTAAGTTATTTCAGACACATATATTTGCTCCTTGTCAGTAGAAGTAATTATATTTTTGTTTTCTTTCTTTTCCTTATAAGCATCTAAAGTCCTGATAATATCATGCTGACATCTGAATCATATGTACAGTAAATAAACGAGATAATAATCAGAGATTTTAATGCTTTAGCTGATAAATTAATATCATGGGTGAATTTGAGTCCCAACAGAAGCCAGTGTGATTTTTGCTATTGCCAGAAATAGGAACAAGAATTCATACTGGCACAAAACTGAACAGCGCCAATGTAACACTGTATTTATGCCCCTGTAGTGATCTAAGAAGGCTGCCTGTGTGTATTATACATCATCATTCAACTGCCTGGGACTCAAGTTGATGTATCTGAATGGATGCCTGTCTTAGTGGAATTGGTTCTAATAAAATGGAAAACATTTGATACGAAATTTTCTTTTAAGTATTGGGTAGCATTGCAAGATCATTGTCTCTACTTTATGTAAGGGTATTGTCATCGTTGTCATTGCATTGCCATATTTTGTGAACAGTTCATAGTAAGACTTGTGTTTTACAGGTCTAAAGTGCATTTTATTTAATTTCAGTAAATTCTTGCTTTTTGGTGGCTTTCATAAATAAAAAAATATCAGTAAGTGATTAGTGAAAGAGCTTGTAACATTGTGTATTATGAAACGCAAAATTTGATACCCACATAGAAAGAGGTTGAATGAAGCAATTGCATTCTCGCCTCACTAGGAGATATTAAGGAACATAAGTAACTTATTTTTCTACGTCTTCCCTTTGACATGCATACATAGCCTCTTGAACACACAGCCTTGAATGCTTAGGATGTGTTCCACCCCCTTTTCTCTCATCAGCTGTGATTCAGGAGCACAAAGCCACCAAATCAGACAAAAATGCCTGAACCTCCTCAGCCTGCAGCAGTACCCTCCGCAGCAGGGAAGGGCAACAGCCAGGCCCTGTGCTATTTCTTTGCTTGGTCCCAGATAAGGCTCGAAACGTGAGGAGGAAACGCGATGCAGCAAAGACAGAGGATATGACTCCACCATCAGGAGACAGAGGGGAAAAGTACAAAGGCTCAAAAGTAAAAAAGGAATTTTCATTTTGTCCTCATTAATCATTTAGACAACGGTACAGATCCACAAAACATATGCAAGCAAACCCACAGAGTGCTGATTGCAGCATTTGTTCTTTACGTATAACCAACCGTTGCTTTGCAAATTGGTTCCTCCGATGTATTTTCCCATAAATAATCTGTTTAAAGCAAACATTAGATACACTCTGTGGGTTGTTCTCCACTATCTCTTTTTTTGTATATCGCTGTTGCACAAAGAGATTTTGATTGACAAAATAACACGCTGGTATAAAACAAACAGAAATGCCATCTCATAAATCACAACAGAAAGAAAAGAGATTATCAAACAACTAAATAATGCAACCCACAGCAAAACATACCAGTAAATCATACAAACCAGGGTAAATTAGATAGCACTGTCCATATACAATTACACTGGTTGGTTCCCATGACAGCCTTTAAATGTGACATGTTATTTGACATGTATGCAATTAGGGCTTGAAATCAATTTTTTTCTATTCCATTTAAAATAAAAAATGTACTGTTTCCAAATCAAATGCTACCTTTTTAGTCAAGATGGACAAGAAGTAGGATCAGGTTAGTAGCAGCATCTCAGCAGCATAATGCAAGCTGGTAAAGGATGGTTTTCCTGGATACTGTGAAAGATCAGATCCAAGATCCTTACTGCACATTCTTTATGCTCATTTATTATTCCAACTTTTTTTTTCACAGGGCCTATTGTAAAACCAGGATCCACTGAAATGTAAAAACTGTAATGCACAATTATATTGATGACACAGTAAGTATCAAAGAGGATTTAGCTCTTTCCAGGTGGATATGCACTGTAACAGAAACACAGCACCTCTAGTGTGCGGTCCCATGGGAAAGTGACTGGGGGGACACTGGTACAATGCTGAGCAGAGAGCTGGGAGGAGGAACATGGCTGATGAGATGTTTCACAGGTATGAGAGTCACATACCTACTCTGCCATTGTTCTTTCATCAGAAAACTCAGAGCAACAGTGGTTTCTTACCCAACTCAGAGATGCATTAGAAGCTTTGACTGGTGTCAGTGAAACTTTGAGCACTAAGTTCGCTAGAAATGTGTCCAGTGCTTCAGCATCACTGATGATAATTGCCAGCCCAAGTTCCATCTTCCTTGTGCTTTTTGGCCACGCACTGGCACATGGGCACATCAAATTGCTCCAAGTCTCTAGGGTGACAATGGCATGACATGAAGTGGCCAAAAGGTCACAGAGGCACATGGGTGCAAGCAAATGATCTAAATTTCTGTCTTTTCCTTGCTTCCACTTGTTCTCTCTCTCCAGCCCTTCTCACTGCCCCTAGGTTCACAGCCTGCTGCATGGCCCTCCCAAAAGCACTCCTTTCCCTCTCCATGAGCTGCTGCTCCTCCTCCCTGTGACTCCATTTCTGCTACAGCTGCCCAAACGCTCTCTGCCTAGGGAGAGGAAGGCAGACAAACACACCAAAGAAGTGTGCTGACAGTAGCTTGGGTAGATGAGAGACATGCAAAATCCAGGGACCTGCAAATGCTTCTGAGCTGCAAAGAGCTGCAAACATCTTTTCAGTTCTTAATCTCTGTTGAGTTTATGTTCCTCGTTGTGGGGACACCTGAGGGCTACAGACAGGGTATATCCGTGCTGTGCTGTGAGGTGCAGCAGACTGATGCTCCAGCTGCTCCTAAGCAAGTTCAGCTTGATGCCACCTTGTTGATGCCTTCCCAGAGATGGACTTTCTGCACAACTCTGGTGAAGGAAGGTGATTTTCATCTCAAATTCTTGATTTGTCTTCTGTTTCACACACTTTTCCCTCATGTTTCGTCTCTAGCAGTCATTAAAACCTAGTATCTTCCTGCTGGCTTCTCACTGTTTATCCAAAGCAGGTTGTCCTGATGGATGGACAGCGCTGACAGTTGGAGGATTCCATCTGAATCACTGTTGCATGCGCAACACCTTTCTCTCTCCTCCATATATTTGGCAAAGAAGCAAAATCTTTCTGATCCCCAAAAGAGCAAGATGACAAAATTAATCACAAAAATTTTCTTAAAAAAATGTACAGATATTTCCCTTATACTTAAGGAGTTATACTTCATGAAGATCAATTTTGCAGTAACTTTAACATTTCTTGTGAAATTTCCTGTAGAGAAAAAATTGCTCAGAAATTTGTGTTAGTCATAGCTTTTAAATAATCAGATTACTACTTAAAAACTATGAAAAAGAAAATTATGATCTCCTTTATGCATGGAACTTATAAACTTATATTAAAATAGGATTATGTAGTCCGGTGCTTTTATCCCTTCTTTTCCCTCGCAGTCTATCTGTTGCTCAGACACTTTAAAAAAAGTAGTAAGGAAGTACTTTACAATTTTGGCACAAAGTCTTTTCCAGATTGTCATGAAAATTTTGGCCTATTTGAGGAATCGAACATAAAGTATTACATTGCACCTGAAGACAGAATGCCCCAAGAAGTGAGACAGCTGTGCAAGGTAGAATCCCAGGGAAAGCATAAACATCACAAGTAAATAAAACCAGTTTTTGTTGCCATTCACTGTTCCTTTCCTTTCAGTTTCTGTCCTGTCTCTGAATTGTATGCTGTTGCATCAGGGATTGATTGCCTTTTGTGCTAAGGTATATAGTCTTTGCTTAACAAGCACGAATGGAATAAGTGTGAATTATACATGACAATGCTGCACCCTTTTATTCCTGTAGAGAACATTAAACCTCAGGAAATAATAATTACTAAAACAAACTGTTCTCCAGTGGTGGCTGTAATCATGATTGTACTTTGTGACACGGTCTTACGAGGTTCCCTCTTGAATACCTCTGTACACTATCCCGTTGGCATTAATGCTGTGCGGTTGAATCAGGCCCAGGGATAAGATGAATTCTGGTGATGAGTGCTAAATCAATTCTTCACTACCTATCCTTTAATTCTATGTGCGATTTAAAAAAACGCTGCCTTGTTAGTGAAAACTCATTCTGTAGTTTTTGTCAGTTTCATCCAATACACTTGTTATGCAAAGGGCAGATATTGTGGAAAGTTCTCATTTCATGTTCTTGATTCATGATACGTGCAAACATGTGCTCTTGTGAATTACTTTCCTGGAAAATCAGACAGGATTGAGAGCATGACACCCTTTGTGGCTGATTTTCCTGAATATAGAGGAGCAATTCAATCTCACTGAATTTATCTTCTTTTCTTTTTGAGATCTGCCCATTCCACAAACATGCAAGACAAACCTGTGCCTTGGTAAAGTGAGCAAAAACATCAGATGTGCCTGTACTCGTCACCGGGTCGTGGAGAAGTGCATTTTCTCAGATCGTCTGTTGCAGGGCATGAGGACCAGTGCAGGGAACGGGAAAAGGACACAGCTGCCCACAGTCACGCTTCTCCCGGGTTGCTAACTTTTAATTTTAGTTTTGCACGGGGCAGCACAGACAAGAGTCCGGACAGCGCGACCTCCCCCGCCACAGAAACTCATCCTTTAACCCGGGGCCAGCGCCTGGCAAACCTTATTTCCTTCCTCCGCTTCGCTCCCTCCCCACTCGCAGAGGACAAACCAAGCCGACGAGCGGGAAGGGGACACGGGGCCGGTCCGGGGCATCGCTCCCCGCCGCTGGCTGGGCTGGAGGGGGGAGGGGTGGGGGAGGGGGGAGGGCGGCAGGGTTTTCTCTGCCTCTTGACACCTCCTGCCCCTCCGGGAGCTCGGGTCGCTTCCCAGCGGACGGAGACATCCCCGGCAACCGCCTGCGTGTGCTGGTACCCCAACTTCAGCGGAGGCGGGGGGGCGGGGGGGGGGGGGGAAGAGGCAGGAGGCGGCGGTTCGCTGCCTCATTGCGGGACAAGGGCCCCCTCTGCTGCCTTCCTCGAGGAAATGGGTTTCCAGAGAAAATGTGCTTTTTTTGTATGTTTGTTTGTTGTTTGTTTGTTTTGTTTTTCGGTCGGCGCCGGCGCTCTTGGACACGGGGGTTTTCTTTTAGAGTGAATGTTAAAGCCTTAGCATCTCTCCCGCTGGAGGGATGCTGAAAGGAAAGTTTGATATCTCTTCTTTCCAGCAAGGCTGTGTGGGAGGAAAGAAAGTTGATTAGGTCACTTCACAAGCATTTTTCTCCACCTATGCCCATTGCTACCTGGCCATGCCATGGTCTCATATTATGTCACATGAGATAACCGGTCATTTTTCTCCTCCTTGTTGCTGCTACCAACGCCTGGATGGGAAAGCATCGTAGGGCCCTCATCCCATGTAGGCAGTCTCTTGCCTTAGCCAGTGCCGTGAAAAAGTGGGCAGATTTACAGCCCTTATTTATGATGTCAGCAGTAAGCCAATATACCATACAATCAATACACACTCAATTTTCATATCTGGAGGCAGACAGAAGGGCAAAACTCAGCAGTCATCTTCCCGGCCTTACAGTGACAAATGACTGTGTGGCAGTTCTGCTTATAAAACACTCCTGGTGGATCACATAAAAGATCAGGTCATCTACTTCACGCATGAATAGGGGCACTGATCTTACTACAGTAAGGCAATTCTTGGCGTCTGCCTCCTCTGTTGTGATTGCTGTTGCATTTACTTACTGAGTAACCCAGCTTCTTACTGAAGCTCCTTGCTTCACTATTGTCCTTTGACAAGTTTACCTGCTTCCAGTCTCTGTCTGGGCATCTCATTCCTCATTGCTACAGTCAAGAAACCCAGAGAAAATTATATATAAGTGCAGAAAAACAATTACCAAGTGTTGAAAATGCATCCACTTCTCACTTTAACTCTTTGATTTTACCAGCCTGATGGGCAGCTGCAGACAGCCTCTCCTGGAGGAAGGGTTGGGCTCAGAGACAGACAGGAAACAGAGGTCCATAATACTGAATAGCAAAAGAGCAAAACCGGAGAGAATCCAAACTTGGATAAATTACAAATCATCACCTTACAGATTACCCTCACCTTCCTGCCTCACAAAGTCTACTCGAAATGTTCTCTGACTTTTTCCAAGTGTTTAATTTAAGCATGATCCGTTCATAAAACTACAGTATTTGTAACTGGAAGGACAGCCTCATCTGAATAAAGATGAGCCAAACAGGCTTGTGAAGGCTTGCAGTCAGCACAGAAGTAGTAGCAGAGCTGAGGAGATGCTGTGAGAGAAGTTGTTACTATTTCTGTATCTTTTTTTAGGTAGAAAAGATATTTTAGATTGGATCAGCTGTAGTAAATGCTTGGGTTATCATGCGCTAGCATAAAAACCAGACCTAAGAATACCATGCTCCTCCAAGCTGATTCCTCTGTCTAACAAGTGGACATGTGCTGATTATTCTGGTTTAGCACAAGAAATCAAACCAGGACACCACCTTTTCCTCTGCCTGCGTAAAAAAGCTGCAGTGCTGCCTGAGAGGGGAACAGTCTTTTCCAAAGAGTAGGTTTTCTCTGTCATAGACAATAAAAATTATCTGCTCCTACTGAGATCCTTTGTGGCCGTCATTTTGTATCAGGTTCGGTTCTATATTTTAAAGTGCTCTGGTAGACGTGACAAATTTGGATGGCATTTGTCCCTGAAAAAGACTGAAAGCAGAAAAGCAAGTGCGTCTCCAGCAGAGGCCAGTGGATATTTCAAAGTAAAACAACTTTTCAAAATATGTGCCAAATGCTCTTTTAGAGGCTTGTTTCTAGAGGCGCTCTCAGCACTCACTCGCACCAGGCACAGGTATTCACATGTGGTACCCCCCCTCAGTGCCTTGTCATTCATCATTTCACAGTCCGGCCTGCTGATTTGTTTCTTTTCCTGTAGTTCTGCTTTGCACTTTCTTTTCTGACACTGAGTTTTCTATTTGTCAGTGCATAAATACAACCAGGATTGTAAAAATATTCTGCTTGGCAGCCGGGCTTGGCAGTTCCAATCAATTAGGACCATTAGTCACGATGGGATGGAGAAGGCAGCCCAGGCCCAGGGCATATAAATGTTCTCAGGGCCCAAAAATTCTCTTGGCAGCCCAAGCCCCAAGCGATTCAGTCTGCTTAAACTACTCTTTTTTTTTTTTCCAGTGTGCCTGTGCTGGTCTACTGTGGTTTGCCTCATACTTCTGGGGTGACTGGGACCTCAAGAATTGTTTCCGTGATGCTGATGAGGCATCTACTTACCTTGGGGCCTGAGGGTGAGCAGCAGGGGTATGGAAGGTGGTTGAGAGGTCTCTAGCGGACAGTCCCTGTGGATGTGGATGGGCAGCCTGAGGTGTGTGATGGGAGAGAAGCTGCAGAAGTGCCCAGCTTCCCTCACCCAAGCTATGGTTACGGTCAGCCTTCATGGAAGTAATAAAGGTGGTGCTTCTAGCTCAACTTCATCTGCAACCCTGCTCAGCTTCTACAGTGAAGCATGGTCCAGCCCAGTCAAGCCACGGATGAATGGCCCCATAGGAAATACAATAAAACAAAGAAACACTGGTGGCGATCCAACCAACAGCTCATCCTTTCCCTTTGACTAATCACTGAAAAATTCCTAGTGCTGATTTTAGGGGCATGCAGTGTGCCAGTGCAATGCATGGTACATTAATACTAGCTGTTCCTCAGAATTGTGCTGACATCTACCTCACAAGTGACTTGCAATCAAGATAACTTACCTGCTGTTTACTTACATGCCTTCTACAGATTCAGCCACAAGGGAAAAAGGTGTTTTGGACAGCTATCTGTCTACCCATGGCTGGGGCAGCACGCATGTGCATTGCAACACCATGTTATGTTAGTTCACCTCAGCTGTTATACAGAGCGCAGGGAGAGATCAGGACCAAAAATAACTACATTACCACTGTAGCTATGGATTCCATGGTTTCACTTGGCAGCAGATGCACTTTGTGAAACGTAGGTTCATTTTCTCCCACATGTGTTGCCTGACCTGATACCAGCTCTAGCATCCAGGTTTCAGAAATGGTTCTGGGAACAGCAGACTGTGGTAGTGATTGAGGCAAGGACAGAAGAGCTCAAATTCATCAGCTGGCTGAACACAGGGTATAGTTTTGAATTTAACACGGACTATGGTCAACGCAAAAAAGAAAGCATTCTTTGCTGCAGCTCTGCCTGTGCTGCAGTCAGTGGGTACCCACGTGCAGCACAGACTATGTACGGTACACACAACACTGTGTGTTATATACACATCGAAATAGTTGATCCTTTCTATCAGACCTTAAAATGTGAGTTTAGGAAAAACCATTCTGCAGGAAACGGTGCTCTGGTTCCTGCAGCAGCCTAGTTTTGCTGAATTGATGGTTCAGACACTGTTCTTGTGGGCAGATTAGTCTCAAGATATGAGGGCAGCCAGACATGACCATATCCTTCCTTATCTTCTCTGCTTCATTTCTCAATCTGGCCATTTCAGGCAGCCCTTCTCCAGTTCTCAATACCATTCCTAGAGTTTCCATGTTCTAATAAGCCCCAAACCAAAATTATAATGCAGGCAATGGATTCAGATCATCTGTCGGATTAATCTAAATGGGGATCCATCCTCTTGGTTGTTAAATGCAGGCTGCCTTATAAGCATCTTCTGTTACAATTCATAACAGACTTATTCACTGAAGTGAGGTATTTTCCCAGTTTTGCTTCTTGTCCCCAAAAAGCATGCTTTAAACGACCATATATTTTTTTCCTCTGGCACTGTGAAGTCTATTTGACCTACTCTTACCTCTTTCCTCCTGTCAAGGAATTCTACTTTGTGTTCCTGTACTGTAAGTATTCATGTTCTTTTCTAGTCCCTGCTTAAGCCTCGCTAAACCCTGGATTGCTTACTTGACCAACAAATATATGGGTCTCATTTACCTTTTACAGTAACCAAAACTGAAATTATTGATTACCTGTTTCCTTCAGGACGTGTTGTTAAACTGCTTCACTTCCAAACCAGAGAAACTGCACACAGCAGAAAATCCCCCTGAAAATGTAAAAAGGTCAATGGTGCATTTGATGACATGAGTGCTTATGAAGCCACATAATTCATCATTTGTTACTACAGAACTTGTTCCTAGGGGGATTAGCATTTGCCAATAAATATACCATATGCTGGATTCTGTATGGAGATTTTTTTAGCTACCTTACTAAGTCATTAAGGATCTCCCATGACAACTATGACTAAAATGGGCCAAACCCACCAGGGTTCCCTAGACCAGAGAAGCATGTGGGTTAAAGGATGAAGTCATGTCTCACTCGTGTACCAATTCTTCAGTGAGACGTTTACAATTAAATAGTTTGCTTGTGACTTGTGTTTTGGGAAGAACTATTACTCCTCTGTGAGGACATTGACTTAACCCTTCCTTCCCTCCACAAGGAGAGGAAAGGAGAAAGAACACAGGCAAAGGTGAGGAAGAATTTGAGCAGCAGTTAGTGGCCAATGCAGTTTAGATTCCAACAGGAACCATGGAAATCAAAGAAAGGTTATTAGCATTTTCCTATTGCTATTTAATCAAACTCATTTTTTAAATCAAAAGACCAAATAAAAGGAATAAAACTAATTTTTGGAAGTTGATGTCTCATAGGAGGGGCTCGTGTGTTGCATTTTCATGCTGTCATGGTCTTTCCTTAGCAAAGTTGCCTGAAACTGCAGAGGGAGAAAATGGGCTTTCCAGCGACTGCAGCAGGAAGCTCTGCGAGACAGACACAGGCATGAGGTCACTCGTGGTCCGTAGCAGCCTATACCAACCAGCTGAGAAAATCTTTTTGCAGATGGTGAGAAAGCATCAAATTGCTTCTTTGGATCTCAGCTGTCTTCCTAACTCCCAGGCCAAAACGGTTAATATCTCCTCTGCCTCTCCCCTGTTAGGCTCTGCCAGTAAATGAAACAATGGCTCTTTAAAACACATAACCTGTCCTTGTGCATGTACAGACTCAAACGCTCACACAAAAACGGTGTTTGCTTTTGGTATAAAAACATTATATATACACACCCAACACTGCATGTGCTGAACTAAAACCTAAATCCCATCACTGGAGACAAATTCTTTGAAGAACTAAGGATGACTGGAGGCAGGTCCACAGCATGTGAGAAACACTGAGGATCTCTGGAGATGAAAGACATTACTTAATTGTAAACACTGGGAAAAATTCCAAGTATAGCTGAAAATTAATGACAAAATTTGCAAGGAATTTCATTAAAATGAATATTTGGCTCATATGACACAGTACAGATGGCTAAATTTTATCAAGATGAATACAGTATAAATGACTAAATAAAAGAGGAAAAGAGATGATGAAATAAAAACAAGAGTAGTGTGTATTTTCTGAAGTGATCTTATAATGGATGATCAAAATAAATATAATGTTAGGCTTTTGCCTTCTTGAAAAAGTTTTTGTCCTGTTTAAGATTCTGTTTGCACTAGCGGAGAGATTTCCTGAAGCAAACCATGCTACACTAGCACAGAAACTTCCAGTTCAGGTGATGTTGAGATGAACACATGTTCTACCTGTAAAAATATATACGGCTTATTTTCTTTACCCACTATGTAGAATTCATATGAGAAATAAAAGAAACTTGGCAAATCTGAGAGGAAATAGAATAAGAACAGTATGTGTCTGCTTATCTGTTTAAATTTATTCTTATATGTGAAAAGTTTCCAATAAAGCCAAATCCAAGTAGTTAACAACCAGGTAAACCTGTTGGCCTGATTGATCCAGAAATGGTATTATTTCAGTACTGCAAAAGAAATGGTTCATAAAACTGTCATATGGGACACTTTTTCCAAACTAAATTTGAAACAATTGCAATAGCCAAAATGAACCAAGGCCAGAGCCATACATGAAGGTACTATTCTGAACAGAACAAAATGAGATATCTGATTAAGAGACCTTCTTTGCCTTTCCATGCGTCAGAAGCTGCTGTGTCTTTCTTTTTTTCTCTCCTATACTTTGAATAGCTCTTCTTCTCACTGTGTTTGTATAGATGAAAGTTGTAACATACCTATTAATTTGAATGAGTGCTGTGTAAGCGATCCATTTCTCCTGCAATTATGGGTGGTACACAGAAGAAATGATAAATTTTCTGCGTGTGTTTTGGAATACAGAATACTTGAGAGTCCACATTACGTTCACCGTGACAGTATGATTCTGTTCTCAGACACATCAAGGAAATTACACTGAATGGGCATTCAGTGAAAAACAGTGTCTGACAGCCTGACTACTTGTAAATCATTAAGTTGCCAATTTTTTCTTTCCCATCAATAAGGTAAGATAGAAAGCAGAATGAAGATGTTTAGCCAGACAGGAAGTTAGAAAAATCCAAATTCTTGAGAGCAGGGGATGTTGATTAGCTGTGGTAGCTGTGAGAAGCCATCTCATCCAGGTAATTAGGATGTCTTTGAGATCTCCAGGTCTATTGCCTGGAGCAGTACCATGATTTTTGGCTGCCAGTTTTTTTTTTTTTTTTTTCCAGCAGTCATTGCTACAGCCACTGTAGACTTCTAAATCATTTTTTTTTTGCTGATGAAAAAAAGGAAGGCTTGAGTTTATCATCCACAGGCTGATCTCACCGCTCTGCAGGTGTCAGGCCCTGGCGCCCAGGCAGAGATGATCTCTGCTGTCTTTTCATCCTTGTTGTAACACAAGCTAATTGCAAGCACAGTGGTTATAAAAGAGAACACACTTTTCCTCCAGTACTCTGGCCACCAACATTTACATTATTGTTAACGAGTTTTGAAACAATGAAATATTGATGTAGACATGCCCTTTTTAATAACAACAGGTTTCCTCCGGTTTGAAGATGAGGTCTCAAACACCCTTTGAGTTATCTCCCAACGAGTCTGCACCCCAGCAAAGCACTTACACACGTGCATCTGTGTAGATTTGGTCAAAGCATTCACGTTTGTGTAAGTATCACATTAACTTAGAATTTAAAAAAAAAGAAAAAAGGTTACTAGTGAGTCTGCCTTTATTTAGGAATATTTTGCCCTCAGCTGACATGAAGTTACTCTTCTCTCCCTCATCATATGCACTCCCACCCTTAGGCAAACAGAGCAAAGCAGTGAACTCTGATTATTATGCATATCTATAGCGGTTTTGGAAACTCGCATAATCTTGTGTGCTACCTCTCCCCCGAGCGTGTCTTGCCACTTTCAGCGCTACCCTGAAATGTTACACGCTCTGTCTCCCTCTGGCGACCAACGGGGCCACACGGCAGCGAGCATCTCCCTGCTGCCCTGGTTTGTCTGCCGCTGCAGTTTCTCTGGCACTCGTGTTCTACACGCAGGATACCCTTCATTTTCCACTTAAACCCCAAATGATTGTATGCAAACAATGTCTGCATTCTTCCCCGCAAACCTTATTTTTTTAACAGCTTGGTCCCTGCAATAATCATCTTGTCAACAGCTTGCTGAAATATGTTCCTGTAACACTTTAATGCCAGACCACGTTAAAGAGCTGCGGTCTAAAACCTGGAGCATGCTGCACTTGAAGTGGCGCAAAAAAAAAAAAAAAAAAAAGCATCTGGAATACAGAAACTAACACTCTAAGGACAGTTGCTAATTGGATGATCATACATACCACTGACATGCATTTGTAGTTATTGGGTTTCAAATATAACTTCAATGCACACAGTTTGAACTTAACTTCTAAAAAGTTTGTATGTAAAATCTTTCCAAACTTATGTTGAAACAAGTTCTAAATATATCATTAGGAAAATTTTGGCTCCTAAAAAGGCTTTTATCTGAAATATTTCTTAAACAGCTCCCTGGTGCCTTAGACAGCATGCTTTCACTGCTTTGAAGTAACTATTATTCTCAATGAGCAGTGTTTGACTGACATATGTTCTGCTACATAAACAAATATGAGGAGCACAAAATGCCAGACAAAACCTGTTAGTGTAACAGGTAGCTGCCAAGTTTTATCTTATACCTAAGTGATATCTTAAATTCTTCTGATATATATAAACATTTACATATACATGTGAAAGAATATCTATCTACCCTTCCATCCATCCATAGGACAAGGGTAGAAGTGAAAAATTGTTCTCTGTTAGAAATGGATTTCTCACTGGACCCCTGTCCTCTCTTTGCTTTCAGAATAAATTCATTCTGTTCCAGTATCTGACTTAACAGTCCAAGAGATGGTGATGGCTTCCAAAGGCTTCAAAAGGTGCAGTCACAGGAGAGGCATGAAGTGGCCTCTTGACTACCAAGCACTTCTCTAACAGACAGCAATGGAGATCTCCAAGGTTCTTAGCTTCTTTGGTTTTAATCAACACCAAACTCTCTTCCCCTTAGTCTCTGTTGGATATGGCCTGATCCTTGTTTTAAAGGCTGTTCAGAGCAGATAATGGACCTGTTAACAACACCCAGATTCTGGCCTAAAAGTTTTATTTTGAAGTACAAATCTCTCCTCTCTTTCTATTGAAAAAGGCTGGAAAGGGATGAATAACAGCTCCCTAAAAATGCCTACGATTTGTCATGTGGCAAATTTCTTTGCCCAAGGAAACCAGAAATTCAAAAAGAGTGAACGTCACTACGTTTTCATTAGAGGACTTTTATAAATAAAACCTCAAAATAAATTGGAACATACATAAGCATTTGATCCCCAGATGGTTGTTTTGTCTATTTAACACTGCCTAATGAAATACGTGCATATTTTGTTTGTTGTAAAAGAATAATAAAAAGCAAAGGAGGAGAATGCCTGGTTGGTTTTTTTTTTATTGCTACAGCATAAAAAAGGATTTTCTTCCTGTTTCTTTTACTGTTGGCTCTACTGCAGCATTTGCTTAGCTTGTTCGTATGAACACAGCAAAATCTTTCAGGGTGGATACCTACACTGGAATTTCTTTGTAATTATTCTTTGCACAGTGTCTCTTAATGATTTGAAGTACTCTTTAAAGCACTTCCCTTCAGCACCATCAGGTTTGTTAAGACACACCACAATTCTACTGAAAACAGGGAAAAAATTATTTCCAGTGCTGTCACTGGACACTGGATGTCACTGGACACTGGATGTCACTGGATGGCAATTTTCCATCATAGAACTACAGATGTCCATGAGTATAGTTGACTGTTTTCTAACTATTTCATAGTATAAAGGGAAAATTGCTTCGGAAAAGCCACTCAGGAGAGGATGCCTGGGAACACATCAGGCAGACACTTTTGAGCAAGTGAGACATCCAAGTGACTTTTAGGTGAGAACAGTCAGCACTTTGCACACAGCACTGCTTGTATGTTGCTTAAAAGCAATGCATTTACATTCCTTTCTTGCAAATGGATTCCCAGGAAAAATAAGGCATCCAGAAATTATAGGCTACAGATTTTGAGCATACTTCTTTCTCCCATTAAGATTTTATGAAGTTAAACTACAATTGTGAACTGTAACATCATCTATAAGGGGTATTCTCATTATAAAGTGTTTCAGAAAGTAATTAATACAAATGCAGCAGCCTCAGCCACTGTTTTGAGGTGTAAATCTTCACTCTAAAATAAAGTTATTGTCTGCTCTAGGAGAGCTGTCAGGTATCATGCTCCAGGAAACAAAAGAACTTGGCTGATTTATTTACCTGGTCCTGCCCAGATAAACAAAGGACCTGGAGCGACACAGATGTAACCAGCATCTTATTGTGCACTGCCAAGTGAGACCTTGAGCAAGATCAGCCCCTGACACTAGCCGCGAACAGTGAGCAGAGCAGCAAGCGAGGGCTCTGCAGAACACGGTACCCAAGAGAGTTAGCAGTACTTGTAATGGATTTACCCAATGGCATCATACGCACATTTCCCTCTGAAAAACAGCAAAAGGCTCGCCAACAGCCTGTTTTTCACATGCAGTCTCTCAGTGCGGCTCTTCTTTTCTGCGCAGGTCTTCCTGCCGTTACTGGTAAAGCAGGCACCAGTTGTTAGGGCACCAGCGCTGCTGCCACTTTGCCAGCGTCAGGGCAATGGATATGGTAGTGGTTATTGCTGAGAGGTGGGAGTACGTTCAGCAGCAGCTGGTTTTGAAGATGCAACTCTCCTGTCCTCTTTTCCTCCCAGGCCCTGGCAGTAGCAGCAGCAGCAGCAAGTCTGGTGTTGTGGTTTGGCAACAGCCAGCAACAAAGAACCACACGGCCGCTCAATCGACCCCCTGCAGCCGTGGGGATGAATCGGAAGAAAAAGGCGAAACTCGTGAGCTGAGATAGGGCAGTTTAACAGAACAACAAAAGGGAAGAGAAAACAATAAAAATGACACCGATAAAGGGATATACAGACGCGATTACAGTACTGATGCGCACCGACCAGACCCGAACCGCCGCAGTCCGCCCCAGAGTGGCGACTGTCGTGGTCTGTTCCCCCCCCCCCCCCCCCCCCCCCGGTATCGCCTCTTATGGGCATGGGTCACTTGGGATGGAATACCTGTGTCCCCTGATGCATCCCTGGGGAAATTAACCCCATCCCTGCTGAAACCACGACATCTGGCTTTCTAGACCCCTTTGCCAGTGCACCCTTTTCATGCCAAGAACTCAATGCTTTATCACTGGAACGGCAAAAGTAACTTTTTCCTGTGCTGCTGGGAGAAGCCATGTTTATCTTGTTGGTATCTCCAGGATGCTTTTTTAATGCTTATCTCCAGCAAGGGAAAGACAGAATCCATGTTTGAGCAACAGGAAAGGGAACTGAGGGCTAAGTACAGCACCAGGGTCACTCCCATGATTGCCACTGTCTCATCCCACACTTGCTACACTGTGTTGCTCGGGTAGTGGCAGCTTCTCTTCTCCAACACGGGCACCTTAAGCTGCTGCTGAAGGCTCTTCCTTTTCACTAAACCTGGACTGACCACTTACCCTCAGTAAGTGATCTCTCGTCGTTTCTCCTGTGCTGCCACTGGACGTACAGTGAAATCTGAGGATCCTGTAAAAGAACCTTTTCTTACAGCTCAGAAACCTGGCACCTAGTGAAAACTGGCCTTGCACTGAGCAAAAGGATATTATCTGGTTTCTTAATGGACCAGAAACTTATTTTAGAAGCTGCCACAATTCTAGCAGACATTTTCAAGGAAGCCTAAAGTTCCATCACCTATTCGATTCCTTAACAAACCTGTATGTGCGTATTATTTGATCAATGTTCTCAGATAATAAATGCCATATCATAGACCTCTGGCAGAACTGTTGGTTGTCTTGACAGTGCCATAGAAGCCCTGAGCTGTAAAGACTTCTACAGTTTTCTCTCTTAAGCTGATTCTGCCACAATTGAATCACAGACCCATTAAAAGAGAGCAGCCTGAAAGGGATCTTAGAAGGTCAGCCAAGTTCAGATGCCTGCCCCATGGCATTTCTGATGATTGTTTCTGGCATGGCATTTCTGACAGTTGTTTCTCCCACCTGTTCTTAAAATCCTCCAATTACAACTCTCTCACATCTTTCCCCAGGCTATTGATTCTAGTGCTATCATTACTTGTGGAAAGTTTTGCTAACACATAACCTCCACCCCCTTTGCTACAATCCTATATTCACTGCTTCTTGCTTTACCTATAGTAGACCATGTGCAGAGCAAAAAGGAGAAGCATTTATTCCCATCCTCCTTTTCAGTTGTGTACTGGAAGACAGTTGTCTTTGTCACTTGTCTTTTTTTTTTTTTTTTGGTAAGTAACTCCTTTTCAGTGTTACGGCTTTGCGCTTGTGCACTTTCATGTTTCATTGTTTACTATATTTCTAGTTTTGCTGTCCATATCCACAGCTGAGAAGAAAAATGTAAAGGTTCTCTTAGAATCACAGAATTGTAGCATGGTTTGGGTTGGAAGGGACCTTTAAAGGTCACCTAGTCCAACCCCCCTGCAGTGAGCAGGGACATCTTCAACTAGATCAGGTTGCTCAGAGACCTGTCCAACCTCACCTGGAATGTTTCCAGGGATGGGGCACCTACTACCTCTCTGGGCAACCTCTTCTTCTGCTGCATGTCCATACATGCATACACAGACACATATGTGTACGGCCGTGTCACAGACTTTTGCATTGCAAAACCCCTGAGTTGGACCCTATTCTGCAGTTTTTCAAGGTTCTACAGATATCTGTACACCACCTACATGTAAGTTTATTTTCATGTCTGTACAGGAGGGAGGGTGAACTCTTTTCAAGCCTCTTCCCTTCCAGACCCACATGATTTTATTTTGTCTTTTCTTGGAGCAGTATTGCTGACTGACAAAAGAGATACGTAAAAGCTAGCTCTGTGTTCTAACAGCCTCAGGATTTCTTATCAGTTTCCCAAATATACCCAGAATAATTATTTTCCTTCCTCCTGTACACTGCTTGCCAGTAAGCACATTGGCAAAACACCTAGCAGCTAGAGTGGGAAAGGAAGTGGCTGTGCAGACGTCAAAGACAAAGAGTAATGTTTTCTCAGGAAACAGATGGCTTGAGCTAGTATTTATAGCTGTCCATATATGTTAGATAAAAAACAGCCCACATTACAAAATCTGGAGTATCCAGAAAACTGATGATGCATTATTAAATGCGTGTAAAAAGGAGAGATGGTGGAAGCTGTGTATGTAGCACCCCTTCTTTATGTGGAAGAGGTCGTGTGGCTTATTAAGAACCTACCTGATTTCTCCTGGCTGCAGACTCCAATACTTGGGTCAAAGTTACATAGTCACTAGTCAATATAATGAAGAAAAGAGGGGCACAAATAGTGGGCAGTATGTCTGGTGTATGCAAGAAGGTGATATGGCAGTGATATGCAGAGGCAGAGGATGAACTGCAGGTTATCCAGTGCTTGGGCTTTTTCAGTTGGGCAATTTATACTCAGCATAGTTCTGTGTTTGACGGACATTTTTGTTACAGGTCGTGTGCTATACTTACTTCTCACGCACAACTGTGTGCTTACTTGCAATCTCAATATGCATTTAGAAAGAGAGAAACAAGGTTATACAAAAGCTAATTATGTAACAGGCTATACTTGTGTACAGTTGATGTACAGTTAGAAAGATGTTTCTGATCTTACAATAGGAAATGCAATATAATTTGAGAAATTATTCCTATTATGTCATGGAGAAACCATTTCATGAGAGACAATTTAGCCTTGCAGTTTGATGCTACAAACACACAGACTACATTTTTCACAGACCTTTCTGTCAAATTTTCATTAAGTAGTTTTTAAAAGGCTAGGAAATATTTCAAGGGTACTAGGAGCTGAATCTTAGTCTACAAAGCAGACAAAAGTTGTCTCACCATGAGATCCATTCACTAATCCATTAATTCATAGCTAGCACATGATGTGCTGACATTTTTACTTTACTCTTGACTGTGTTGCATGGCCATATTCTGACATTGCTGTAATGGTAGGTGATGAAACATGCAACAAATCAGCTCTCAGAGAACATGTTTCTGAGACAGTTACCATTTTGTTATAAATAAGTGGATGTTGAAGTATTTTTTTACTGTTACGCTGTCAATTGTATTTTGTTATACCATTGATCTTATGTCAGCTTGATGTTACGAAAAGGTTTCTGAATGACAGCTACAGTGAAATGAATATTAAATCAAACTGCTTGTCTCACTTGTCTCCTTCATCTCCTTCATACACCAACCATGCTGACTATTATTTTATTCATTAGTAACCTCGTGAACCAATGTATTTCCCTTCTAATATGGAGACTGAAAGACAAATAAATAAAATGTTACTAAAATGCTGCTCTACTAGTGCAGGACAAAGCGTATCCCACCATCCTGCTGATGAAATACAGTACCATACTTGCAGTCTTGATACTGCACGTATCCATACGCTGCCCATCTCAAATGCCTGAAACAAACAAATGAATCAGCCAACCATGAAAAAGCAAGGCTCCTAGCAAATGATTTTCATTCTTCAGAAAAAGAGCCAGAGATTATATGAAATTGGGAATTCGCTCCTGCTCTCCAACACCCTGATGATCACCTTCGGTACAGAACTACAGGACAAACACAGAGAAGTCTTATTCTGACATCTCTGGGGGTGACAGAACATGAAAAGCCATTCTTTGCATCTGTGGTGTCTACAGATACAGTTTTACTAGGACACACATTGGTTCACTAGGCAAATTATTTCACTACCTTCTTTTGATCAGAAACTTGAGTGGAGGACGGGGAGGACCTTTTCTGCCAAGGGTTGTAATCAAAAGGGGGTTTTGCTCCTGTTAAAAGCTTTGGCTAACTGATACTTTCAGAAGACGCTTGCTGGAAAATCCCTGATCAGCTCTTCCGCCTCTGGGAAATGCTTATGCTTTGCTGACAGAAGCCTGACTTAGACTCATGCCAGGAGGGATGTGCCTGGAGGATTATAAACCAAACACAAGAAGTTATGGCACCTGGATTCTATAGCTACGAAGGATACAAATATGCAGAGCACACGCTTCAGCCAGCTGAAGATCACAGAATCAGCATTTCTCTAATAGGCATGACATCAGACTGTACCACATGTAGGCTTTGGGGCCCTAGGTAGGAAAGAAACTACAAATTAGGAACAATAAAATCAGCATTTTATACAACATGAGTTCACCTTCTCTAGAGATAAAACCCTCCAGACACTACTTTTCATGCTTACCTCAATTTGGCCTCTCTTTTGCACTAGCTAGCCGTGAAACAGCTTTTTGCCCCAAGGTGCTCAGGAACTGTGGATAGCCATATGAACTGCACGTGTAGCCCTCACTCGAAACTCCCAGCCCTCCCCAGCTGTATTCAGTTATCCAGTTATCTGGGATGGGACTCTTTGACACAACATCAATTACCTAACAGATATCTTTAACCACAGATCCTGCACATCCTCTGGCATCCCAATCCTGTCTCATTTAGTAATCTCTATTGCCCTACAAGACTTGCATAATTTGACCCACCATGTGCTATATGAGAATATACTCTGTAGAAATTGCTACCCTGCAGAGAGCAGGTGACTTTTAAATCTTCAGTCTCCAGAATAGGCAATTTCTTTCTTCCAGGATTTGACAATACTTACACCTTGGTCTGTTTCAAATCCTTTAACAGAAGTTCAGTTTTATCTTCATAGCTTCAGCTAGATACTACAGATAGCTATGGCAGACTTTACACATCTCCAGCCAGACAAGATCACTCAGCAGGATTGCTGCTCCTGCCATTCACATGACCATAGTCAACACTCTTCACGCTCTCAAAAATGCAAATTGCCAATTTGTTTTAAGCCCATCTACCAGACACAGGATCTCGCCTTCTTATGCTCTCTTTCAGCACTCTGGCAATTGCAGCACATGTGTCTCTTCTCACTTTGCATTCAGATTTTTCATACACACACAGATGACAGGAGGCCCAGTTAGAGGTATTGCTGTTCCCGGCTGACAGATATTTTTGGAGGTTTAGTTGTTTCTTTAAACAACACAGCTCAGGTCAGCTAGAGTGCTAGGTTTATTACTTTAGCTCAAAAATCAAAGTGTTGCCAAGTCACAGATAAGAACTGTGGAAAGAAACTCAGAATTTCATTTCTGTAAGTGCACGCTTTTATTATTTCTATTTGTGGGCTTTTTTGCTGATCTCTCAATTGGCTCCATTTTATCCAGTAGTACTCTGTGCTCATCCAAAGCCTATAAGCAGGGTCCCCGGGGCATTCAGTCATCTTGGTCCATGGCGTCTGTATGGCCAAACATGACATCACTCTGAAAAGTGACCCAAAGAAATACATTTATCTCAGTTAAAGGCATCCAAACGCTAAGTAACTATTCCAAGAGCTCTACTACCTCAACTTCCCCTGTGGTAAGTAGGAATGGACTGGCGCTCCTGTAAATGAGGTATCTGTAATAGCTAGGATGAATCACATGCAGCAAGTCCCTCTCTCTTCTCACAGACCAGAAAGGAGGCCCAATAGTCAAGATGAACAAAGCAAAAAACAGGCAGAGAAACTGCATAGAAAGCAACTCCATTGTACTTAGTCAAAATCCTCGAGTGTCCACGTTATTTACTCACTAGTTCTGCAATTGCCAGAATTTAATTTGCATAATCTCGTATTTTTTTATGTCCCTGCCCACTGCAGGGAGGTTGGAACTAGATGATCTTTAGAGTTCCCTTCCAACCCAAACCACTCTATGATTCTATGATTTTCTTTGTCATAAAAAATTTCTTTGGCAAACTTCCTATGACTTTCCTGTGTTCTATTAGAACAGTAACTAAAATAAATCCTCATGTATTTAGATCTTCCTCATCAAACTGTAGCAGTCTTCAAATGGAAATAGATCAATATAATAAAAATAAAGCAAATATATATGCATATTTGATATAAATAAATGTATTGAGTTAAGCTTGCCTAGTAGTCTGCTTTTGGATGTTGTGCTGTATGACACATATGTAGAATGTACACATACTTTACCAGAAATGAAGTGAATTCAGTAAGAGATTGCATTTTCTCTGAAAGGTTCAAAGAACATCCAATAAAAGGATCATGACAGCTTTGAAAGAATATGGACTAGGTCTTAGAAGATTACTCAGTAATCTGAACAGAGCTGAGCACATTGCCAGTGTTTGGTAAGTATAAATAGTAATTTAAAATTACATTTGTGCTTTCTTTTTATTTCTACATATTTTAACACTGAAAAGGGACCACTAAACATTCAAGCAATTATTGACTCAACTGACATACTGAAGTGAAATCTTGGTAATAGACATTGTCCCATTATGAACACCAAAAAGACCAATAAAACACTTAAAGCTCAAAAGACGAAACAGCGAAGTATGAGAAGTATCTGCACTCAGTGTGTCTTATTAACACCATCTTTATTTCCTTTTTACAAAAACCAGAAATAACAACAGACAAAACATACTCCAAAAAATCAATGCTTTTGCCTTGGTCTCGCTGAGGAGCTGAGCAGGCAGAGTCCTGGCTGAAACTTTGACAGTATATGCCATTGACAAAGGGAAATAAAGATATATGACACTATATCCATGCAAGACACAAAGTACAAAATGTGTTCTGTGGCCCAACAAACGTTTTGGAGGTTGCCTGTGTCATAACAATTTTCGAATTGTTACTTTTGCTCACCCATGCCTTTACACAGCACAGCTGACAAAATAGTTACATATACACATATATCATAAAAAAGTTTGTATATGGTCTAACTGCTACAAATTAAGGCATCCTAACAGCTGCCGCTTTGCTGGTGAGGGATATGTCTCATATTAGTGATTCAAAAGGATATACTTCAGGTATTTCAAAGTGAGACATCATGAGATGTGGTTTAGAGGAAGAATTCCTGCAGCTCTGGCTCTTCAGTACTCTTTTGACTGACGGATTTCCGGCTTTTCCTAGTGATGTCATCATGCCTGGAGAGAAAAAGAAGAAAATTACTCCTGGTAACACTAACAACACAGCGGGATTTGCCTTGAGTTTGTTTACCCTGTTTTATTCCATCTGCAAGTATTGAACTCTGAATTAATCTTTGTCTCTGGGCTTACTTTTCTAGACACGTCCCACACAAAATAATTTTTAATACTGTCAATGCTTACTGACTTTCTTATAGCTTCTATTCTGAAACCCAAACTGGAAAACAATGGGACAATAAGGAGCTTTTAAAGTCACAGTATTAATTAGTACACTGTCATAATGTTCTGGTAGTAATGCACAGAATGTCCAAAAATTCCTTGTCCTTTAGGGAAGAGTACCATAGTGATAAAAATATCCACTACAACAAACATAAGAAATATCCTGTTCATTTCTGACTCTATTTGTAAGAGGATCAACTAGTCCCTGTTAATAATCACCAGAGAGAAACAAACACTTTCAGAAGGTGATTCATTGGACTTACTTTATGTGCCCACTTAAGTAGAGGATGGTGGTAAAGGCCATAGGAAAAACAGCAAGCAGGGATTCTCCTTCTGACATGGGGCCCGTATCTCTTTTAACATTGTAATTCAGGTAAAATCTCTATTCAAACCATTAAGGTTTTATTAGACAGGCAGATAAGGATAGTTTCTCTATAGTGTGTCTTCATTTCCACACTAGATGAACTTAAATTAAAAAAATACCCTAAAAATCTATCTGTTGTGTATGAGACTCAAATAACAGCATGCCAATTAAAGTAGAAAAATTAAACAGTAAACATTTGTAACACTCAGTTTCTTCACTTCCTTTCGTATGCCCTTGTTCTGAATTGCCAGAATGTTCCCCCCTCTCTTCAATTAACGCTCCAGCTGAAGGATTTTTGATTAACCATCCAGACCACAGCAACTTGCAAACAGGTTAAAAGGCTCATATTTTAGTTACTGCTGCCGAACAGTAAAACTCCTACAACACAATCATGACTAGCTGGTTTGCTGCTGCAGAGGACAGGTGCTAGGGGTAGGTTTAACGACTGCATTAGCTTAGACTTGCACTGCTGAGAGACCCTGTGGGTGAGTCCCCCGTGTGGAGGCTCACTGGGCACTCCAAAGACCCCATTGTGCAGCTCTGGAGTTGCATTCTGACCTCGAAGAGGACCATTTTTAGCTAATGCAGATGTCTCTAAGTGACAATGCTGAACAGACATACCTTTCACAACGGTGCCTGCTGACCTCAACAAAACGTATTAACAATATTTCTAATTACTAACCAAATTTCTAATATCTTCTGGTGCCTGTGTCACCACAGAAATACTAAACATCCCCTCCCGCAACAGGCACAGATGCACGATCATAACGGGTCACAACAGAGCAAGCATAAATTGTCTGGGACGAGGCCTAAATTACTTTCGTATTGATTTCATGCTGTACTAGTTTGAATCGTAACTATTTTATTAGACATACAGATAAGCATCCTTTTTCTAGAGTACATATTTGAAATTGTAATTTATCTAGCACTACGCATGGCAGTGGGGTATCTGTTAGGTTAGATGCACTTACTATTTTAGAAGCATGCCCAGTTTACTACCTGACAGGAACCTGATGGTAGATTCTGCTGATTGCCCCTGACGTATGAAGCAATTTTTGCTGTTGATAGCTGTGGTGAATACAGGGGTTTGTATTGATATGGTGGGTTAACGCTTACTTTAATGTACCGCAGATCTCAGATGATTTACAGTGTGGGAAAGAACCCTTCATTGGCATACATGTAAGATGGAAAAAAACTCCAAGCATTTGCTTGGAGTTGTAATATGCAAGAAACTAGCCAATCCTTCCAAAAGGAAAAAAAAAAAAACGTCCTGCACATCCGAAATTTACTCTAGGGCCTTAAGAAAAATAGGGTGTATCAAATTTTGAAAGGACACTAGAAAATTGAATACAATCCTTGACTATTAAGCTGTGACCAATTTGAAAAAAGTAAACTACAAAGCCTTGATATATTTGGGTATTTTGAATGAAAAAAATAAAACAAATGAAATAAACAGAAGTTGAAGAAAAGAAGCTGCAAACTGGTGCACAGGAATGTCATCTGACCGAAGGCAGATTTTCTATAATTACTTCAGATTTCAGAAGATGCTAATAAAATCCCCTATATCAGGGTCTAGAGTTCAAATGGGTTTGGGACTGTGTCCAGAAATATGCCCACCCCCCCCCCCAATATAATAATCTACAAAGGTTTAAAACACCAAAGACTGTGCTGTTTTCCAGAAAGGTTATTTTCAAAATAGCTCTGAAGCGATAATTACACAGTGTCTCCAGACCATCCAGGGAAAATTCAGACAGTGTCCAGGGGCTTGTAGTGCACGTGATGGTGATGTTCTTCTGTTATTTAAATTTCACAGGCTACAAGGCAGCATGCAACGAACTAATGACGGCCACCCATTTTGCCAAGGCTGGCTTAGAAGCTCTGAGAGCCTTCAGGTCTGCGTTCTGATTTCTGAAAAGCACAACGCGTCTTCCATTCTTACGTGACTTTTGGAAATCTCGTGCCCCAGACTCTGGCACACAATTTGCCCGATTCTGTCCTAATCTGTGGGTACAGATTCCTCAAGCTCCTCAAGCTGTGCCCCTAGTGCATTCTGCTCCTAGTTTCCTACTCTCTGGTTTCCCACGTGCCCACCACCACGGGGACAGCTTCAGGACGTGGCGCCTGGATCAGGAGTGCCTGGAGGGATAGGCAGGAGTTCAGGTCCAACCTTCACCCTCCCAGACGGTGACTCTACAGCGGCAGCCAGACCTTCTCTGTCTCTTGCTGCTTCTGGGGAAATGCCACGCTGCCAGGGATTTCTCACACAAGAGCATTTACACAAGGCAATGTTGAATTACAACAACTGGCTACATCTGGGAGACGGCTCTAACATAAGGATAAGATTAATGGTTTTGTATTACTCCACGGTCTGGACAGGCAGCGGGGTGTTTTGACTGGAGGCTGCCCACTGATGCTCCCTCAAACTGCTGCTGTGCAGTCAGTTTTCTGCACTGGAATTTCCTTCTGTTTTCAGGAGAGAATGAAACCGCTTGGAAACCTTAACAGTTCTGTTTCTCGTTTCACGTACGCTGTGCCAACGACTTCAGAACAAGACTCCCATTTCCATGACGGAAATCGAGTTTTTAAGTATGGGAAGGTCTAATTGACTAGACGTTTAGAAAAGAGTAACTTGACAGTAATTTAGGCTCCCAAACTGAAGAATGACTAATTTATAATTTTCCCAGAAGTATTTTCAAATGTATAATTTTGGTGTGAATAGCAATAATAATTTCCAGGCCTAATGAAAGGATTTACATCTCAGTTTAACAGAAAAAAAAATATCACTACAAGAACTTGTGAGTGTTAAGAGCTGAAGAAAAATGACAGGTAACTTTTACAAAGGACTTGCTTATAAAATAAACACACATTTTGATAAATGTTGTCTTTTCCAACGTGTCTTCGTGGACCTTGAGGGACTGGTCTCTGTCTGCCTGAAAAGTCCTGATGGGACACGTCTAAGCTAAGGAGTTTGAACACAGTCAAAGTTACCACACTTTTAAAAAAAAAATTTAACGTCAAAGTCTGAGGGAGAGCAAGAAAAATGTGTGAAAATAGGAGAGCACTAGACTTAAAATACAGCATTCTGCCTCAAGTTCTCCGTACTCTCCATTTAGAGATGAACTGTGGTCTTTTTGCCTTCCTCATGAGAGGAAATTTAATTTCCATTCTCATCTGGTACTTGACTTTCATTCAACAGAGGCTGAATACTCAGCCAAAGTGCGCTATACTCCCTGGTGGATTTACAATTATGAATACTTTCTATACTTGCTTGGAACTGAAATCCTGTAGCCAGTTCAATGGTGACATCAGCAGAAATCCATCATAAATTTCTGCTTTTCTAGGATTTTATATGTTCATCTGTTCATCTATTTCCCTTCTTGTGCATCAATCAATTCCAGTATTTCAGTTATGAATAATGTTAGCAAACGCATGCAATTTGAGAAAACAAAGCAACAGAGATGCTACGCATCACCATGCATAAGCACGTACCAAGCATAATTACACAGAAGTTCTTCATTCAGCGTGCTAGAGGAAAGACTGGTGTAGCTGAAGTAAGGACCCTAAGAAAGTACAACATCATATCAGTTAAAAACATGCACTGAGCTTACCACATGCATACCAAGGAAATCTATCAAAACATGCAACCAAATAGCCACAATAACATTTTAACAGATTTCTTTTTGAGTTAGTAAATGAGGCTCAATCTGTTACCTCTTTGAGATGTGTGCTGTGGCCCTTTGGGTTGGTAAGAAAACTTATTCTTTCCACAATTTTGATGTTGGCAACAATGACATGCAAATATGGCCTTTTTACAGACAACATGCATTTTACAGTGCAAGCATCTATACCGTTAGAATTCCCTCATCCAACTCTTCAAATTTCTTAGGGAACTGTGAAAACTGCTCATGACCTTGCAATCTATGAGAATGTCTTTGAAGACAGACTGTCTTCTCCTCTGCCATTAAAAAATCTGAATCACTCTTTTGAAAAAAATTGCCATTGTGTTATGAAAATACTTCTATGTTCAATCATCTGTTTGACTAGATGGTGTGTGTCTTTAAAGGCTCACATCAGTAGTTCATGCTGTGATTCTGAGTAAACCTTAATAAATGCAGTCCCACTTCAATTTAGCCTATTAGGTCTCCTTTGAATTTTGAATTTCATTCCACATTTGGCTACAGCCGATATGTGTTATATATATATATACACACACACTGTTCTAGCAGTACCCACTAATATGGAATGCTCACCATTTCCCAGTTCTCTCTTTCCACTGTTTCTTTTCCATACTCATTTTGCCTCCTCTATGCCTAAGATTTTCCTGTGTTTTTCTCCCATTACCTTGTCATACTTTTTACAGTATATAATTCACTATTCCTCCTCCTCCTCTTGGCCTGCTTTATGTTCTTTTTTTCATCCTGAAATTATTCTTTTGCTTCATGTCTTTCCATTCACCCCTTCCCTCCCACCCTGCCTTTCATAGAGGATTAAATCATCTACCATTCCCTCTCACTCAACTTTTTTTTGTGTCTCCAGATACTCGCACTTCTCCTCTCCACAAACACACTGCACTTACAGTATTCCCTACCTCTGTCTCTTTCATTCAACACCCTTTCCTTTCTTTTCAGAGGTACGCTTGTTCAAAGTATTTTCTCCTTTCTTCCGAACAAGAGAGCCAGCTTCCTAACTGAATACACCCCTCTTTCTGTTGGAATCCCAGAAAGGGTACTCTGTTGACTGCAGAGAGGCGATGATCTGGATCCAGTACATTTTGCTACAGACCAACCATATGCTCTGACAGGAGCAGACTGCGTGCTGTCAGGAGATGGTGGGCAAAGAATGCTGGGTACTGACAGCTTCAATACCCAGGGGATGGCTGGAGCTCCTGCAGAAGCAGGAAGGACCATTTCTGCTATTTTTCCTCTTTATATTCTACCACTTATTTTTATCCCGTTGCCTCATCAGTCTTGGCTATAGGACAGGACAGGGCTAGTTTGTCAGTTATTCACTCCGCAGATATCCCATGGATTCAAGCATGACATTCTCATTGTATGAGTTGTCATCCAGAGCAACATCAAACATCGTTTCCAGGTGAAGCACATCCCTGTGGAAAGCTTTCAACACAGAACATGTGAACCATGTGCACTAAGAGGACAGACTCTGTATACGAGCAATACCTGACACTCCTTGGAAAAGCCTTCCAAAATTAAAACAGTGGATGGGCTTTCTACAGGTCAAATACAGTGAAGTATTTGTGTGCATCCTTTTGCTATAGAAGGGCAGGAAGAAGAAGCTGTCAAACTTATTCATTACTTAAAAGAGATAAGAGGAAAAAAAAAGGCCCTTCCTCCTTTCAGTGCACTCACTGGCTTGTTTCTTCCTTTTGTGAGAGCTGCTGGATTTCCCTTGCTGTCTGCTGTCTTCCTTCCTAATGAGGTAAAAGGCAGCGTCGATGAGGTTTTGATCAGGTTTGCTGTTTGACAGTTGTTGTTGTTATTTTGGTTGCCACTCAGCGTCTCCATTATGGACCGAAAGGTTCCAAAAGGCCTTTTCAGCTGATCCCCTGCTGGCTCCCCAGAGCTGGGTGGAGCCCGCCCCAGTCCTTTGCTCCGGTCTTTATCCTTTTCCTCGTTTAGTTCTGACTCTGCCAGCTCCACCTGCACCACAGGCTCCTCAAAAGTTACTCGGAGTTTCAGATTTTGGGAGGTTCTGCGCTTTGAAGATGGAGACTTGAGAGCACTCTTAGGGCTGGTGGCAACCTTCTGAGCAGTAGCACTGTCCGTGCTGGACGGAGGGTTGTCTCCACAAAACTGGCTCTGAGGTACAGTACCAGACTGATACGGGGCTTCATTATCCACGTCGCTGCTCTCTGAAGTAGGGGAAGGACTGTGGCCATCCACAGACTTAGAGACCCTGATACCAAAAGGGAAGCGGCGCCCTGCTGTGGAAGTGTGTTTCTTAATCATCAGGTGCAAACTCTCTGTGCTCTCAACACTCTCCACTATGGGCTGAGGCCTTGGTTTGTCAGTTCTTTTCATAGGGGTGTTCTTGTGGTCCTCACAATTAGCTGAATCTGTGTCAGACTCGCTCAGTGACCTCTGCATTAGTTGCCTCAATCTGGCTAACTTCAGCTCCCTTTTCTCTGGCAAAATCTTCTTCACGTTCTTGGAGGATGCATGAACATCCTGAAATTCCAAAGTCAGCTTTTCCTGCATACAGACATTTTCAGAGATTTCCTTCCCCAACAACTGGCGCAAGATTTTATCTGAGTCCTCATCTTTTATCTTGGCTCGAGCGCGACTAGAAGTTCCCAAGCTGCCAAGAATCTGAATCCCATCTTGGGTGTTCAATTTACTTTTTGGTGGAGACAATTCATCTCCTTCTGATGGTTTCCACTGGGGTTTGCCAGAAGCAGGGGATGATGGTGAGCTTAAAGAAAAAAAGAGGAGGAAATACCACAGCCAAGTTAACGCACATACAAAATATGAAACAGCCATTTCCAGTGTACGTGTTTGTCTCCACTTATTGTTACTTATCTTCTTCATCGCTATTCACATGGAATTCATCACTATGATGCCACAGTGAAGATTATACAGAGAAGGATGTAACCCTCCTTCCACTCCTAATTAGGATTTGAGAGTCCTCACTTTCTCTTACATAGAAAACTCCTTAAAATCAAAACTTAGAATGGTTATTTCAATGCCAAAGATGACTTTCTGAAGAAAACTTCAGAGAAACTAGTGTTTCCTATTTGTGGGAGTTGACATATTTTAAAAGGCGAAAAGAACCCTCAAGGCCAAATGCCTACTATCTAAGTCACATCGTAATACAAAAGTAGCTTATTCGAAATACTGCAGAAGTACCAGCTCTCTGCATAGCAGTGATTTCATAAATCTAGACTTCATCTGGTATTAATAATAGCCATATAAGACCTCATAAAAAATCAGGGCCATTTGCACTCAAAACCTTTTCTGATATGAAATACTGAAAAGCATGAGAAAGGTGACATGAATTTATTTCAGTACTATTAGAATAATAAATTAATTTTGGAACTCCAAATGTTATATAGTGAGGAAACAGCAATCTCAAGTAAGTCGGATTTTTAAAGAACATAAATTACAGAGACCATTTCTTTCTCTGTGACATATGCCAGAGCTTATAATACTGCACATTCTTATTTTAAAGCACTTTTCCTCTAAGCAAGGGTATGGTGACAAAATTAAGGTTATTGTGAGGCAGTGAATTAATAAATTTAATTCCTTTTTTCTTGCAAGCAACTTCTACTTTGATGAGTCCATAGTTCTCATAGTGTAGAAAATGCACGTGCCTCTTTAATTCATTTTGCACTTTTTCTCCTGTGGCAAACCAAAACAGACACTGAAGAACATTCATGTATCTACAGTGACATTCCTAGTAAAAGGGATAGGTTCTCTTAGATCTGCTATGGGCTCCTTGGATGATGATAATATCAACAAGTGAGTTCTAGCTGGAAGGAAAAGTAATAGCCAAATATGAAATAAAAATTTAAATAAGAGTATCGTTTTCAGACTTGCTCGCTTAACCAAAAAGATGTTGAAACTTACCCTTTTACAGGAATAAAGAATGATGAGAGATCGCCTCTCACCCAATCTTATCAGATACTGAAAACCAAACTGTTCTGGTTCTCGCCAGTAGTCAGATGCAAGACCACTTGGAAAGACCAGTCAGCAAAAATCACTCAAACCAAATGAGCTAGAAGACTGCATTTGGTCACATTGTCCCTGTTGAGTTGGCAGACAGACCATGATACTAAAAGAAAGGACAAATCAACCCTTTTCACTGTGGTTTTCTACTTTAGCAGGAGTTTGGAGTTTACAGCCCTTTCCTAGCTGAAGTTCCTTTATGCAAATGTATCTCCAATCCCAATGTCTTTGTTATCTACTTCTATAACAATTTACACTTGTCTGAAACACTGACACATGAAATTCAGGGACATGGAGCACTTGTCCAGAAAAGCTCTTGAGATTCTGTAAGAATGTGAAATAAACAGTCACTGATCCTACGAATTTATTCTTGATGACCCAAAGCTCTGACCATCAATGCCTGCAGGAGCTTTTATGCTGGCTTTAAACTTTAACATATATGTAGCTCCCTAACAACCATTAAACAAGAAGCACTGTATATGTATTCCAGAGAGGAAACTGAATTAGAAGGTAATGATGAATTCAGTCCTATTTGCATGTGAGTCACTTAATTCCTTTCAAAGTCTTCTTCAGATTGCTATCAGAGAGAAGTCATGTGCTTGCTTGACTTCCATGTATCACCCTGGAAGTCTCTGGCAGAAGTCACAGAGATATACTTAGCAGACTCCAGATCCAGTTCTCTGTCTTTACTTCTCTCCTCTTTAATGTTACTCAGTTTGAGTCTATTTCTGGGACTTCTGATAGGACATGTAAACGATACATAAAATTTCTGGAGTTTTGACTTTTTATACAAACTACTGCAGGCAAAAGATTTAATGACCACAAGGAGTCTTATTAATCTTAAAGCAGGTTTTGTTGGTAACTGGCTTTATGAATTACTGCTGGCAGTAATGTATGGTAGACCACCACAAGGTCAAACTTTACAACCTTCCTAGGAGTTTCTAAGATCCTCTGCTATTCATCTAACACAAAATATATTCCATTCCACCGTAAAACTGATTTTCACTCTGTTGGGAAACAGGCACTATTCATTTCTTACTCAAAATTTCCAATATTTATACAACATTAGACACTGTCAAATTCTAGAAGCTCAGCTTCAAGACCACGAGGTAAAAAACCCCCACATCTACTTTACAGAACACATCTGCTATTTAGACAGGTCACAGCTTCTCCCGATAACCAATGTACCATGAAACTGTGCAAATCCAGGCTGGAGTGCAATTCCAGTCACCTTACCTTGGGGACGTGGGTAGTGACTTGCCCTCTGACCGCTGGGCTTCTAAAAGCTGCTGGAGTTGGTTCTGTAATGTTACACGTTCCACTGTCTGCCTGCAAGAAAATGTAAGACTGTTTACTTTGCATTGTAAAACTGTCAGCAATAGTAAGCTACAGGACAACTGACACTATCCCTTCAATTTTGTATTCAAAAAAAAGAAGGCCTCACCACCTACACTTTACATAGTAAATAAAAAGAGAAATTATAAATAATAGCATAAACAGAAAGTTTGTATGTGTCTCTGAATCCCTGAGGACATTTTGTGATCGCTGGACAAGACCAACTGAGACTTGCTTAATTGTCAGAGATTATTTATTGTACTTCATATAAGGACAAGGGTGGGATCATCATCAGCAGTTCAGTGGAACTGAGTGACTCACATAAAATATTAGTCCAGAAGCAAAGATACGGCAGAGCAAACTTAAGGCCACTTGGTTCGTACTTGTTTGTGTAAAGGAAGAGGAAAGGGACAGACAAAGAAGCCACTTCCTACATTTGGTGGATGGCTTTTACTTGGCTGAATGATAGCTCAGACAACCACTCTCTCATTTTCTATCTGCAAATGAACTCAAAAAGGACCCTTTGTCCACTGGGAAGAGCTGGTCCAATCTTCTTCAGCTGCAGGATGGAGCTAAGTATGACCTCCGTGTATCCAGGGGAGTAGGAAAAAAGACATCTGCTTGCTGCCCAACCTTACCAAAGGTCCTACCTGTGCTCTGCACTCACCTCATAGTCAGTAGTGTTGTACTTACTGCAGTCTATTGCTTTCACTGTGGTGGTGTGATCTATACTGCATTGTGAATAACTTTAGAGACCAATGTTTAAAAAATTGTAATAGTAGATATAAATCATTAGTAATTTGAAAATGACAGCCATACTGGAAACTCCATTTACCATAGAACTGTAATCACAATCTCTGTTGTCCTGCACCTTCCATAGGAAGGACTCAGCTGAACAAGATAACCTGCAAACCTTCACGTAGTTCTATGAAAATGAAGGAATAGATCAATTTGCCACAAAATGTTCTTCTCCCTCTCCCTGCTCCCATCCAATTTAGACCTTCAAAATACCTCTTTAGCTTGTTGGCCACTATAGATAACATTCAGTCTTGTCTAGTGACCTGTAAGTTCCAGTGCCTCTAAACATGGCACAGACAGAAACAAGAGACTTACAGCTTTTCTTTACTGTACATATGCTATCTTTCACCTGGAATACAATTGGTATATTTTGTTTTACTCCCTCTCCCTGGTCAAATGACCATGTGAAAATGACTTTTTATCTGCTTCTCCCAGGCTCTGCTTCTTTTGCTGTGGAAGTAATATGTTTTTAGTACTTTTATTCTTATTGGATCTGCAGAACTAATACAGTTCTTTGCCAGTGAGCTGGACTTTTTCCTAGCTTACATGCCATCAGCAGAAGAGTTAGCTGAGTTCCAAATGCAGCCTTTATAACTGGCAATGTCAAAGCCAGAAAGAATCCAGATGAATTTTTAGACTAGGGGTTGTACTTGAGGGCTGGCAGAGAACAAACATTTTACTTTCAACTTATCAGAGTGGATCTGAAAAGTGCTACAGAAAAAAAGGTTGGATCTTGACATACTGCCTTGCCATCACATTTTAGAATACAACCATGCTTTATGTAGACCCTTTCTTCCTTTAATTTTCCATCTTCCTTCCTCTTGCCTACACACTTCCTTAGACTATTTTAAAATTACTCCTACCATCTGTCAACATTGGCTTATATTGTAACTCCCCAGACACTGTCTTTTAAGAGCCAGGGAAATTTTCATTTGAGATTAGATTGTGATGCAATTTTTCTGTTTTATTTGCCTTTTATTCTTCCTTCAACTTCTATTTCTAAATATCTAAATAATGTAGATAACAGCTTCTTATGCTCTTAGCTTTAATGGAAATCTCTGACGCCTCTTCTGTTGAGTTAATGTTCTCATTCCACTTAAACATTTTATTGTGCTAAAAGAATTAAAGTTTCCTTCATTTTCACAGCTTAACTAGTTAGTAAACAGCTCGCAGAAACCCACACATCTTGCCAGCACTATCCCTAAAGATATATAACATACACATATATATCTAAGATAAGACTGAAAACTAGGGATGACAACTTCTTGGAATAGCAATATTGCTATGTATTAAAACCAGACTGATTTAGGAGACAAGATTACTGTAGCTTCACGGGTAAGAGCGTCTACTTACTTTATGATATTTAATTTCAAAATTCTGAGTGTCTTAGCTTAGACAATGTAAGTAAGTAACATGTAAGGACCCTTCTGTGTCTACTTTATTGAGGACCCCAGCTATCTTCTAATGAAAGCAGGCAGCTCGGTAACTGAACAGGGAACAGACGGAGGCACTGGGCTTTACTGAAGTGTCTTTTATAGTATGATGCCTTACTTCTCCATTTTGTTTCAAATAAAACAAGAATGACCACTGTACAAAGCAGAAAATAAAACAGCTTAACAAAGTAAGAAAGAACATCATGAAGTTTATACTGGGTTTCTTACTATACATCTATACTATACATCTTAGTACCACAAAAAAAACCCCAACAAACAAACCAGCAACTTGCACACACCTTACCATACTACTACATTAATTTTTTATTCGACTATTTTTACAGCTATATCTACGAAGTTTCAGGAAAATCATGGATTTTGTTTACAGAACACAGAAAAGCGGTGGCAACAGAGGATATTCAACTACTTTCTCATCTTCATCTTTTGACTGATGGTTTGCTTTGTTCTTTGCCTTGCCAGAGATTTTGGCTTGGTAGTGTATCAAAAAGATCAACAGGTGTCTTATTCATTAATTGCTTTGCACATCCAGGTCCATACATATAGGACAGTGCAACCCTTTGGGAATGCAGATAGGATGGTCTGTCATCAAGCAGCATTGTGAAAGAAGTCTAGGGAAGCATTAATTTTATGTCATTAGCTCTGACTCGGTCTCTTCAGGCCAGGAAAGCCCAAACAATACAAGTCACTACTGCTAATGTCATTAGTGCTAGAAACCATGTATTTGTGCAGGTAGGAATTTCAGATGAAAACAGTGAAGGAATAACTAAGATTGTAAGACCTATGGAGACTTCAGGAAGTAAAATGAAAGCCAATATTTTGTATAGACTGTGAGAAACTTTTGTGATTGTCCTAAGCATTTTGTACAGTTCAGAAAGTCCTACTGGATTGGCCAAACTTCTATAATTAGCAAGAGATGCAAATTTGTTTTGAAGCCAGTAAAAGCAGTTTTTGTGGGCCACTTTCCTTTTTACTTATGGAAAGAATTGCTTGGTTCCTTCCCTCTTTTGGGGAAAAGTCTCAGTTAATCCTCTTGTGAAGATTCAGTGGAACATTTGTAGTTAGCACTTATTTCCTTCTTTCTAATATAAAGGCTTTTCTCTCTGAATGGAGACTTAGACCCAACTCAAAAGGTTTTGCTATATTTGCTGTATTTGTCATCTGAGCTGCATTGGATCAAAGAGCTGAAAGATGTGAAGACTCTGGCAAAATGTGATTTTATTGTTTTGGTTCTGTGCCTTCTTTTCAGAAATGTCTCCAAACAGTGTGATGAATTGGGGTAACTTCTCTGTTCTGTCTTGCCTTGATGACTGGAAGAGCTCATAAAAAGAGAATGAAAGATGGTATTTCCTTCTTTGGTTTAGGATCTTTGAAGATAGGCCTTGCTAGTGTTCTGTCTAAGACAGTTTATGCGCTGCTGTTCTTCTTGCACAATATCAACCATTCCAGTCTTCCTGTGGTTGGGGACACACAGTTTTATCAGAGAGAGGGTCTTATCCCTGGCTAACAAGGCACCCAGAATAAAAGAAGATTGCACGATCATGTCACGTTTACAGCTGAGGGAAGGCTGGCAAGCACATAAGGTCCTTCTGTGTTGCTATTGACCATTCAAGTAATTCATCATGATACAATCATAACTCCTCTGTCTCTAGAACAATATCCATTAAGACCAGCAGAAGTAGGTGGGGAAAATACAGGAAAGCCAGCTCAGCTGTTCAAATTGGAGCTATTCCTATGTAACAGCAGTTTGAAGTGACTCAGAGTGTAAAGTGGGCTTCCATCTGTTGCCATCTGATGATTTCAGGATCTTTGGAGGTGCTGTAGTCAATGAATTCTGCTATGCCAGAGTTAAGGCCCCTCGAGAAGCTGCCCCAGGCATGCACTTCGTACCATCCTTGAATTTTTATGCAGGATGGGGCTGAAAAACAGGGCAAGAGTCTTCTTCCATCAACCCCTCTGGCTCCTGAGCATGGGCCTCTGAACATGATCCATTGCTTCTATGAGAGCCACTCATGGCCTGAGTCCTGCAGCCCAAACAGCCACGGAGTAGTTGTTCTTTCAAGCAGAAAACAGAATATTTCACTGCCTCGGTAAACTGCAACAAGACTTGCACAAGAGACTTAAATCTCTTTGTAGAAGAGGAAGAAAAAGGCTGCTGCTGCACTTAGTAGAGCTAAATCTGAAGCTTAAGAAACCAGGCTGCTGAAGGGAAGCAGATTTAGCCTCCAGCTGAGACAAGCAAAGGAACCCATCAGGAGCCAGATAAGAATCACTTAAATGATTTCCTATGCATGCGGTTTGTGAGATGACAGGGGGGGCAGACTTGGAAAATTGTTAATGCTTTTGTCAGGAAAGTCAGAATTAGGCTATGACCATGGGGGTAAACAGCCTGCTGTCTGACATAACAAGTCTTTCTTTTCCGTATGAGAGGGAACACTTATATCAAGCACTGGGTGAGCACTGAAGAGAACTGAAACTTGGAGAATCCGTGGTTGCCATTTCTACCTCCTGGTGTGTGTGGTTTATTTTTGCTGAGTTATGGGCAAAATAAATTTAATCATATATTGAGATGAGTCAGTGCTATTGCAGGCTACTCAGAAAAAACCCTATGTTCTGTTTTTTTCCTTTATATCAGCTGATTTGTATATTTTAGTATTTCTCTACAAATGAACCAACTACAAAACATCTGGTACTTTGAAATGTCCAGTGAACAGCGTCAGGACTGTAAAATTATGAAAACTGTAAAAAATATAATAATCCTTAGTTCACTGTTTGTATTTATGGGAGTATAAATGTAAAAGAAGACTGAAGATATCACAAAGAAGAAATGCCTCTATAACATAAAACCTAGAGGTACAAATGCAAAAAAACCCCATACTTCAAATGCAAGAAGGTATCCTGTAATGACAGAAAGGACTGCTACTGTCAGAACTAGACAGAGAGGAGTGGAGCCAACAAGGACCAGTTGTGTCCAGCAAAGGGCAGCCCTTCGCCTGTTCGCACAGAGGCCAGCCCTGCAGCTCCCCTGCTAAGGGAGTCGTGTAATTTATACCCAGCACAATTACCCACATGCTGCTTGCATAAAATGATATGGTCTTCTCCAAACATGGGATTGTCAGAAGCCGTTTTCATGGCTTGTGGCAGCTGACAAGCTCTTGATCACGTATCTAAGTTGGAACAATTTTAGGTCAGTGTTGATGGTTTCTAATCTTATGAGCTGATTGACATGCTAAGTCACAGTAAATGCACCTACAGTAAAAAGCAAGCAATTGCAAATTCATGTTTCAAAATATGAGGCTCTTTACAGAAAGTTTATTAAAATCTATAAGAAAATATTAAAAACAGCTCCTACAAAGAAAAAAAAACAGAACATAAGATATTTCCTGAGTAGCCACTGTGGGCTTTGGTGACCTTCCAAGTCTAAAAAACACCCTCCAACTACTATTTCCATTATTCCTCCCAACATCAACACCCAGCACTGTAACTGGGAAGCGCCACTCACTGTGCATTAAAGCCTGCTATGCGAACAGAAATTATGACTACCACTGATGTGATCCCAAGGTATGCAAAGGGAAGAGGGACGGGTTTGCTTCATACGTACTCTTTTCCACTCCCACTCCCTTCATCCATGTTCAAAGCAAGCTGCCACAAAGAGAACAGCTGAAAAGCTGAGCTGCTAAAGGTGAAAGGGCACCTTGGGAGCAGGAAAGAGTGGAGAAATAAGGTAGAAATAGGACTTGAAAATATCATATATAAGAAGTGGAAAACAGACACTTGCTAATAAACTGAGGACAAAGTAGGGTATTGTTTTAAGAATGATCCCCCTGCTAACGGTGAAACACTTACTCCTTCAGCTGCTTAGTTAGCTTGACAACCTGAGAGGCCAGTGACATACATGTCTCCACAACTACTAAGTAGCGGGAACACATGGTGTGCCCGTGTCGCTCAGCACTTTGTGAGGGTTTCTCTCCCACGTGGTTTTGCATGGTGACATTTGCTCCGTATTCAACCAATGTCTGTAAAAACACAAAAGGAAACATTGACACCTGTAAGTTTAAGTCTCTGCTGTGACTTCTGGTCAACCAGAGGAATGGCTGGATGCAAATCACTCCTGAATAGAATGCTTGAAAATGTTGGTCCAAGCCAATAGTTTTTAAAAATCAGTCACTGACAAGTCTGTATGCAGCTTGAACTCAGAACACATACCACTAAAATCTATCACTCAGGTGCAAGACTAAAACAGAATAGTGAGCTGTGGTTCAGAAGAATTATAAAAGGGCTATATTCTTCCTTCCTCTTCCTTTGCAGTTCTACACAATTTGTTTTTTGTTCATTTGTTTGTACAGTATAACATGACTTGTAGCATTCATACAGTGAGACCACCAAATGAAAACAGAGGACTTACTTACTTACTTACTTACATTTAGGCACCTACTGGTTCTCTCCTGAGCCACAGTAATAAACTTTTTCAGATGCATCTGTCTATACATTAATGAACATTGTGCTAATTTGCACATTGTTCATCTAGAAAAGAAGACACAGACAAGTGCAATTCAAAGAACACCTGTGCGAGACAACATCGGGGTCCAGGGCAGTATGAACCCGTTGCCAGCCAGTTTATAGATGGTGGTGATGAGCTGTAACGGCTTACCAGGTTTGGTATCTGCGGTTCTTGGGACCTCTGCAATGCAAGGCATTGCAATGCACCCTTAGAATCTCATTTTAGGCATGTCTTTGCTACAATATGTGCTGACTCCTTTTGTGGTTTAGCTCTGAATTTCCTACCACAGCAGAATCCCTGAATTTAAAGCACTCAACGCAGCAGTCTCAATATCCCGATTCCTTAGCCAAATGATGTTTGGATATGAAAGGTATGGCAGATACTTTCCAACAACTCCCTTAGGTCAGACAGGCACAAATTTCTTTTTGCAGAATGAAATCTGTACAATGACTTTTTCAATCTGGTTGGGGTTTTTCAGTTTTTTCTTTTTTTTAATGCTGAAAGAAGTCTCATTGCTTTGCACTTGCTTGGTTACTCCCTATTTTCTTTTAAAGAGAAACACAAATATGTGTCAGCTTTTAGTCTTTAAGAAAAATAATGGCTTATACTCTGATGTATACTCCTATGTTACTCACAGTACTAGTGGAGAACGCTAGCTTGTTGCTGGATGTCCAGGTTCTGAGCATGACATTTGATTTACCTCCGGGACTGGAATCCAGAGCATTGTAAGGGCAAAAGAAGTTCTGTCAGGCTGACCTAAAGACATCCAATAACTAAGCAAGAATTGAGACCAAACTTTCACTCTTTCTGATCTGTTTGTGATAATCAGTATTATGCACTATTCGCTTTACTGGAGAGCCTAGAATAGGACCTAAATGTTCTCAGCAATGTTCAGACACACATTGCTCAGCACTTTGGAAAAATTCTGAACAAAATCATAGTGCATCCAAAAACTATAGCATTGTTAACCTTATACACACATACGCAGAAGAGGAACTGTGTGGCTGAGCTCTTGGTTGACTTGGTAAGCCATGGAGGACTGGAGTGGCCTTGTTGACTCAGAAGAGCAGGCGCATAGACGCCTACATCTGCTGACAGAAAAGAGGAATGATAGACTGCCCGGCCTGCTAAATCTATACAGAAAGGGAACTTAAGAACAGTCGTGCACTGCATCTCATGTCAATAAATTTGCCAATAAAGAAAATGAAGAAGGGAGAGTTATGACCCTGCAGAAAGCAATCTTATAGTTTGGAACATGACAGGAGTGTCACCTGCTTATAAACAGAGTGAATGAAAGATACGGGAAATCACTGACAACCTGTGACCTTCCATCTTTTGTACTGCTACTTATAATCTCCCTGCCTCCTGTACAGCTTCTTTCTTTTTACCAGATAACTTACTGTACATTGTTTTAAATTAGACTATAAGCTCATGGGGCAGAGGGCTTATTTGGTTTCACAGCACAATAAAACATCAACTACACTTAAGATTGTGAGGTGTTAATGAAGTGACATAACTAACATTATACATTTTTGTTGTCATTAGATATTTTCATTATTTATTTCTCATGGCTTGACTTCAATACAAAACACTTGTTGATTTGTATATTTATCTACAATAAAATGACCTTGAGAATTCTAAGTCATTTATTATGTTTATTCTTCATGGGGAAAGTAGGGCTATTCTCTTTTTGGTTTAGTTTTACCCATGAAAACAGCCTGCAGATGTCACCACTCTGTTCAAAATCATCTACTCTCATTTCTCCTTCAAGTGCGTTGTACATCTTGATGAGGCACTGTTGAGTTAGCAACCCTAAGCACACACCCTACCACAACGGTGGTTCCCACTAATAAATCATAATCATTTTTTCTATCCACTTTTTTCCAACTGATCATAGCAATTGTCTACAATACAATAATAAAAATACTAGATTTAGCACAGATGTGATCATTTGTTTATTTTATTCTCAGAAGACTTTGTACAGGGTCCATTCCTGACATCTTTAAAAGAAGACATGTCCCATCAATGAGAAAATGCAGATACAGTCATGTCCTGCAAATCTATTTGACTGTGTTCTTTTCAAATCTATTCATTCAGCTCAACTGTTTTTCTTTTTTTATTGTGTGAGACACTCAAACTGGCTTTTATGGAGTTATGTCTTCTCTGTGTCCAGGTGTATAAATAGACTGCTATAATAATAATAAGCAGCTATGCATCTGTAGATTCAACATAGCAATATATATGAATATATTTAGCTCTCTGAAAAGGTTAGCTAATGAGAACCGACTAGCTGTATTTCTTTTAGGGTTGAACTAATATAAACCCTCTGTATTTCCAGTGGCCCAGGAGGTGCTGTGGATCAGTTCATGTGTGGTAACATGTTTACTGATATATACCTGAGTCCTTAGACTCTGAGAATTACTACTCCTTCTTAGACATGTTTTCTTCGTCTACTTGACTTGATCACTTTGATTTTTAAATCTTGCCTTTCTGTCATATCATTATTTATTCTTGTATCTATTCTTCTCCTATGACTAATTTGCTTCTCTAATACCTTTCTACAATCTCCTGGAATAATTTTATTATTATTTCTTCTCCAAACACCTGCCACTCAAAGTGCTGGCAACGCCAAATACTGAAAGGTACTCCTGGACTAATGGTTCTAGTAACTTTAATGGACAGAGAGTACACCTGTAATTTAACGCAAAGTTGAGACAATTCACCTAGCCATTCAGTTCAACCCTACAGCTTTTTTGGTATGTCTGCATTGAACACTGGTACTGTACGGAGGTATCCAAATGGTTTATTCAGATCTGGCTCCCAAAAGTACTGTAGCTGTGTAAGCCTCCTCAGCAGGACAAAGTACCCTTTTCAGCAGCTCTGTACAACAGAACTACATTGCTTCCAGTGGTCAAGCTGATTCATTGAGAATTAGTTAGAAATTATCATCACGCTGTATTGTTTGGCATAGATGTATTCACAGATTACAAGTCTGGCGAGGATGGTTTACTCAAGGTGGAAATCCTTCAACATAGAAGAAATTTATCTGTTAGACTTTTCCAAAGCCAGAGAGCTACAACTATTCATTGGAAAAAGAAATAGAAGGAAAACATCAGAACAGTAAGAAGAGTATGCATATCTACACTGGCTGCTCTTTTGTAACATAAAAACATACACATTAGCTGCTTATGTACAAACAATATAATCATGCTTTCTTCTTGCAATACAACAGATACTCTAGGCTAACAATAGCATAATTGAGAATAGAATAAAAACACAGAGCTTTTTGGTATTTCAGTCTTGAGTCCTACTGGTTTAAAGTTCTTCCTTCTAGTATATTTTACTATATAAATAATTATTCCTGCTTGTAAGATCTCCTAAAGTTTTATGTAAAGAGGTTTCTGATATAGCTATCACTCTACCTGTATGCATCCTAGATAGCCATGCTGAGCTGCTATGTGAACAGCAGTATTTCCATCCTGGTCAACTTCATCCAGTGAAATCCCTTGTTCTTGCATAAACTGAAGAAGCCACAGAAGGATTTTCTCCTAGGGGCAGGGAGAAAGAAATGTCACAAAAGATAAGAAATAATGAAAAACTAAATGTACTAGAGGAATACTGGTACTGTCATCTGTTACTAATACTGTCCAATAATTTCTTGTTTTCAGTCTCTTTTAACTTTGTAGGACTTAATGTATCATGGATCTGCCCCTGTTTTGTTGTTTTTTTTTTTCCCATGGAAATAAGACAAAACACTTTATTTGTTTTATAAAAAGACATAATAGGAAAATATGAGTACTGGAACACTTTCTGAGAAACTGTACATTAAAAAGCAGGCATGCCTGTATGTTGGAGAGGAGACCTGAGGCAGAACTGACTGTGTGTCAATCTGGAAATCAGCTTCTGAAATTTGGTGAAACTTCACAAGTCTTTTTGGAAAATTAAAACAGGAGTATTCATAGATCACAGAGCTGAGAAACTGGATTCTTCAAATCTATCACCTCAGCTCTGGACTGATGCGCGAGAGAAGAAGCAACACAACTAAACCGAGAAAATCTATCCTAAGCTCTCAGTATTTTGACTAATGGACCATTTTATGTACCTGCATGTTGGGAAGGATGGGAAGACTTGGACTGCAAAACTTGCAAGCGAAAGTCTGGAAGCCAAAACTGAGGTGCCAACTTAATTCTTTTTAACATCACTTTTTGTGGGTGTATGCAGGTATAATACACATTTATAGGGGTATTCTTTCCTAGCAATGGAGAGTTTACATATGAGTGCTAAGCTTATTTGATTTCTTATTTTCCCCAGCCAGTTTATTAGGAAAAATCTTCTTCTCTCTAGGAACCTTCTATATCTCTCCAGATTAAATTTCATTATGCCCTGCTGAATGTGATACATATTGAAAATCTAGAATAAATCTATAGATTACATTAAAGGATAGATGACTACAGCTGTACTCCCAGTTTTTGCACCTGGATAGTTGAAAAGAATAAATTACTTGCTGGCTTAAAGCTTTTCTATTTAAACATGTATTTTTTAGTATCTTCCACTGATATCGTGTTATACTGGCTAGGAGCTCTAGTTCAAAGGGGCTTTTTTGGTTTTAGTGTTGGTGAGGCAAACACCAATGCACAGACTTAAAATTGCAGCACTTCAGCACCTTTGGTGATACATATAAGTACGTAATTGTGCACAGTTAGATATGTGGGTTTGTAAAAGTGAAGTCTACCTAAATGAAACAGTACTGAAAGCATGTCTAGGACTCTGAGCAGTAATCAGGTAGGAAAGAGAAAAAATAAAAACGAGGGAAGGAAATTCTAGCCAGGAACCTTGGGTACAAACCTCTTTTTTTTCTATAAAAGTACCACAGAAATTTTGATGTCAAGGAGAAGGAGATGGATCCTCAGACTTCTAGGTCTCCTCCAAACAATTCCGCCCATTCAAGCACCTGGATCTCTGCTTGCTACTTCAGAGGGCTGGTCTGTCTGGAATTTAACTTGTTCACATTTCCACTTTAACAGCAGTTTTGTTTTCATTACAGGGTAAAGGGATAGGTATTTTTACTTCTCCTTGGCTGAACGCCCAATACAGCTGACAGCCAGAATGGAGAGATGACTTCAGATCACATACCCTTTAAAAATAATTTTGAGCAATTTCTTGAGATGCCTGTGGTGTTGGCCAACAGTGAAGAAGGATTACACTACTCCTATGAATTGCCCTTATGTTTTAATAATTAAAAGAAAAATATTTTAGCAAAACTCCTCTGCAGAATTGGAAGACAATTACAGCTTTGAAATTATATATTTCTTTGGAACATAACAGGGACCAGAATGTTAAGCATGTTCTGAAATTTTATGAATACCTTCAGTGTGGAGCAAATGATGTACTCTAGTCATTTATCTTATCAACATGGAAATCAAGTACCTGGATGGCTGGATGTGATCACCTGTACTTAGATGTCTGTGCATCAGCTGTTCACAGGCACCAAGTCAGAGGCCTACTCAAATAATTTGTGTTTCTCTCAAATGACTATGATTTTTAACAAATGTATCCTTGACAAAAAAAAAAAAAAAAGAAAGAAAAATAAAACAACTATTTTCTTCACTTACATCTAGGAAAAATGAAAGCATCATATATCAAAATATATCATATATTGCTTTAGTGACACTCACATGTATTTGGACGAAAAGTGTTCTTAGGAATAGGTTTATAGTTATCAATTCAATTTATTCAGACAAAATGAGGCATAATAAAATTCATGAGACTAAGATAATGGAAAATAATCACATATTTGTTATCTAACAGGAACTGATAAATACTGATGAATTATTCCATATATCTGATAATTATAAGACCTACAATGTTCTTATGTTGTAGCAGTGGTCAACATCCCCCTGGCATATTCTAGACATACAATAATTCAAACCTCCATAAAAAAAGATTCTGGGAAAATGTCACAGTACGTAATTTCTGTTTTGGGACAGACTGCAGACTTTGGCTCCATCAACTGGCTTTTGGAGCAGAAAGAACAATTAACAAAGACCATTTAAATCATTAAATAGACTACAAATGGAAGGATAAGCAAGGTGAAGCCTACTGACTCTACAGCTAATCCTAGCACCATCACTTGATATTAATTAAATAAGCTGCCCTTCTCAGTATCCCTTCAGAGAAGAGGAGTAAGAGTGAGTGAAAACAACACATTATCCTTGCAAAAATGACATTAGACAGGAAGGCAAGTAGCCTGAGGTACAAAAAAGGTGTGTTGTTAGGCATTTGCATAGCTGAATGTCACACGCTCCTCCCCACTGTGCTCTCCAGCACTACACCACCAAGTGGTGCACAGAAGCTCTTCTAGGTCCTCATTCATGCTGTAGCTCTGGTTCCCCAAAGTCCCCCTAGACGATCTGGAGCTCAGAGGCAACAAACTCTTGGCATTCCCCACCCTCTGCCTCTTACCTGTGCAGTTCATGCTGGAAAGAAATTACCACCCTGTAAAGCTCTTAGTCAGGACCTACTATGTGCACCTAGGACTGCACCACCATCTCTTTCCTGTCACACGGTGACTGTGCCAGATACAGCTGGTACACCATCTGCCATGTACCCATCACTTCTGCCTGCCATGGAGAGGCCTGCCAACAACCATCGTTGCTTCTTGCATAATCCCATGCTTAAAGAAGACCTTTAAGGAGGAGGTATGCTGATCAGGCTACAGATTGGCTTTTAGCTCTTCTCTTCCATCAGATAAACTTATGTGGTCTCTCATTGGATCAGTATAATGTTGTTGAGATGCCTTTGGAGTCAGGCCATGACTGTGGCTAGATGACCTTTAACATAAGATCTTTGCTACGAACTCACTTTTGCTGCCCGTTCTAAACGAAATTTATTGAATAAAAAAATGGTGCATATGCCTAATGCCTGGGGAAACAATGGATGGACTGACTCTTTTGGAAAATGATTCAATAACAGGTCTTCCTTGTAAAAATATTACTCTTGTAATTCTGCCAAGACCAGTGTTTACATGGATTATCTCTCGTGTAAGTAATGGTAAAATAAATTAAAGCTTCGAGGATAGCGCCAACTACACATTTGAATTTCTCAAAGTTTTTTTTTCTTCTTAACACAGTTCGGTAAGATAGTCTGGCATCCCTTCAGCCTCAACATTCTCTCATGTTTGTAAGATGTTTATGGATTACAAAAGAAAAGGATAATTGAGATTACATGTGAATTTTCTTTGGCATTCAGCTAACTAAGAAAATTTATGTGTTACCTTTTTAAATTTCATGGGTGGCTGATTGTAACTGGTATTTCTTAACTGGTAGAGCTTCCGTCCTGCTCTGAAAAGAATCTAGATAAAGTGTGCCAGATCTGTTCCTGGCAGTAGACAGCATAGCTCACTGAAAAAACCCAAAGCTCCACTGGATTTAGTTTGTATAACTAACTTTAGAGATGAGGACAAAATCAGGCTAATCAGCTGAAGATATGAATGTAAGTTCACATGAAACTTTTTCATCCAAACTTTTTCTTCCCAGTAGCAAACATGCCTCTCAAATCCAGTCCTGATCTGGCTCCCAGCATCCCTATATACAGTCCTAAGTTTAGAGGCCAAACATGTTACAGAAGGCAGGATGTAACCAATCATTATGTCCATCAGGGTCCTCACCAGTAACATCTGCATAGTGGAGAAAAGGCAATGGACGTCTCTACACAGCATGCAAACAAGGGTGCCTGTGTGCCTATGGAAACAGCAGGAGAATGGGCAGACTTCCCTTTCCATAGCCTTCCAAACCTGCTCCCCTCCATCCCTCCCCTTCCAGTAAATTCATGCTTGGACAGGAACAGTTAACAGCAGAAACACGCCACAGCAATTGTATGGCATTGAATGAGACAACCACGCTTTACAAGAAAGAAAAAGATAATTTTCTTATAGTGGTTACATTTTGCTTGTTCTCTCTTAACAAGTAAGAGAAAAAATGCATTAGCAAAAAAATAGTGGGCTTTCTGTATTTATCCTTAATGTCTTTTGAAGAAACTGGGTGATAAAGTGGCCCATCTGCCAAAGAGATTAGAGAACAACCGATCACTTATTCCTTGCGTACTAGATCCTGGAGAAAGTTCTTTGAAGAGGGGTTATTGCAAGGTCTACTTAGGAAAAACAGACTTTGTGGGAAGAGAATGTAGTGCGATTAAGTGGTATATATTTCCCTAGACATTAGCAAAGCACTGAAATGCTGTACTTCTGTGGTTTCTCATCATTAGATTTATAGATAAGTTAGGTGTGCAACAGGATTGGTTTACAATGTATTTTTACATGTAATTCTAAATAAATCTGGCTAGAGATAGACAGATGATGTTCAAGTTTCACCACACTTCACTTGACTGCCAATATACTGAATTCCTAAATTGTCTCAATTTGCCAAAATTTTTTGAGATTAGCCTCTCCTGGAAAGAGAATGTGAACTATCCCCAAATGTTTGATGATTTTCTGATGTGTCCTAGGAGTCCTCTAGGGATCGTGGCAGCTAATCTCCCTATATGTTCTTGGGATTGATAGGTTGGCCTAATATGCCAGCTATTCTCCTAGCTATTACTTAAATCTTTAAAAAAAAAAAAAAAGACTGGAGTGAAAATACTGAAAAAAATACAGAGATTAAGTGGGAAAAGATTTTGCTATATTTGAACTGATTAAGAACATGGGTAACTAAAAGCCACAAAATTAAAAACATGCTTCAAATTGGAATTCTTGAATGAGCATCTAAATAATACATTTGAAAAAGTAAATGAAAGTCATACCTGGCCATAGCAACCTGCATAATGAATAAGGCTTGGGTGGTCTTTTGAGCAACTTAATTCTGCAATAGCTTCTGTTTCGCTCACCATCCATCGAACGCACTCCAGCTGACCATTCTAAACAAATTTTTAAAAAAATTCAATTATAAATGTTTCAGTTCTAAACACATGTACTAAACAGGGAAAAGCTTATCAGAATTATTAAAATGTTATGAAATCCCAGTTTGTTTGAAAAATGTGTTCTTTTATCTTCTCTCATGCAATGCACTTATCTTGCTGTCCTGGATCAATTATAGTTTGGCTATTGATTATAGCGAAAGTGGCAACGTGAAAGTGGCAGTCAAATAGTATTACATACACAATCTGGTCCCTACTCTCAGATTGTTCATAGCAAAACCGTAGTTCTGTTTCCATCACTTGTACAGCCAGGCTCAATGACTAAATGAGATCATATGCTGGAGCAGAGTGAATAGCCTCCCTACAAATTCAAGTCTTCACTGATCATTAATTAAATGCATGCTTCCAAAGTTATTCTTATGTATGTAGTATCTGAACACATCATAGAATGAATCCTCTGAACACATCATCCATGAATCCTCATGGATTAAGACCTACCTGTAATAGATACTGTACAAACACTGTACAAGCAAGGAGATGGTTCTTGCCCTGAACACCTTTTACAGCCTAGTCCCATGATTCCCAAGTTGCTATGCACACCCCTGGTAGCTTGCAAGTTACTACGAAGTGGAATGTAGATGCTGTGGAAACAGATGAACGTTTTCTTCAGAGCACGCTTGTGGCCCAGTGCAAGGGCAAGAGATTTTAGCAGCTTCTCTTGATGCAGCCCCTTTTCAGTGATGGTACCTTGGTAAGTGCAATTTGGCATGACCTATATTCCAGCCTGCTCTTACTTAATTTTTGAATTGTCATGTTCATAAAGGCTATTATATTCTTTATAGCCGAAACAAATATTTCAATTGCTCAGTCAAAACCTCGCAGAGGTCAACATACATAACACAAAAAGCTGTTTGTGTTCATAAAATGGAAAAAGCTATCATGAGAAGGAAAGAAACATCCATTTCAAGTTGCAGTTTTATTTTTATAAAAACAAGAATGTAATAAATACGAAACCATCTAAAGTTATAAGGGAGAAAGAAAAATTGGAATAAAATTAATTTGATATTTGTCTTATTACTTCCATATGTAATGTATGCATATAAACACAAAAATGCATACCATTTCACTTTACATACTTTCCTCTATTTCTCTCAACTTCACTAATGATGTAAAACAACATAAAACTACTTGTATTCTTTATAATATTCTAGAAAAATCCTCATCATATTTGGGTTCAAATATTAGTAAGAATGACTAACTAATAATTTTTTATTTTATTTTCCTTTGTATCACAACTAAGTAAAATATTTTTGTATTTTTAAAATTAAGGTAAAGAACTAATAAAATTAAGTACCTGCTAAATAAGATAATTTTGCTAATGTAGAAAGGATTTCTCCACAGTTATTTAAAATAGATTATCAATATGACAGTGAGACTGGCCATAATGTACTGCTCCATTTTCATTCTCTAGCTCATAGCTCAAAGTCAGAAAGAGGTCTTGAATCAAAAGAATTAGTTTTAATTAATTCATTCCTTACTGGGAAATGTTATGCATTATCAATAACTGTCGAAAATCTCTCCCAGGGAAATTTATGTTCCTGTATACAAGTTTTCTTCCGTTCTGATAGTCACCATTCTTGTGGAACATAGGTGCATGTCCCACATGGTATAACGTTATGGGAGTTACAGTGGTATAAAGTAAGAGAAATAAGAATGAAGTCTGTTCTATCAGTGTGCAAAACCACTTTGGGAGTAAGGATCGAGAGCTATAAAGTTTAGTTATGCCAAATTACTTTAAGGCTCTCACAAAACTTTGCGATGATCCAGGTCAAGTCCAGCCACGCAGGTCATTGTTAGAAACACTTGGGCCTGAGCATCCTCACTTACATGAAGAATTCCATTACATCTACACGCTTTTCTGTGAATGTCCACGCATGCTTACGTATTACAGAAACTAAAGGAACCAATTATTTAAAAAGCCAATCCTTCTGGAGAGAAAGACAAAGGGTTTTATTGGCTTATAAACACATTATATACCTAGGTTGAAAAAAACAAGACAGAAAATTCTTTCCAACTAAAATTGTAAGACTTTGAATTGGCAGACTGTAACTATTCAGTTTGGACATGGGCCACAGTGTTGAAGCTAAATACCTAACTTTTATAATAGCATTTCATTAGTACAACTAGATATCAGTTTAATTTTATATTCACATGGCTTGTCCCAGAAAAATTTTAAAAAAAACAACCCTGAAACCAGCACCAGGGCCCTAGGTCATTGAAACGATGTCTCAAAGTTGAAAACCTGCAGGTTGGAGTCCAACAGCCCTCTGCCAGTTTCTAAAGTCTTCCCAAGAAGCAAATAACAATAAAACCCCGGAAGAAACAGAAACTCTTGTATTATGTTTCACCCCTTTCCTGGTTTCTTCTTAAGGTACTTAGTGGCTAAAAGGAACGGCATTCAGCCGTTCAGTCTCGCTTACTAAAGAACCAAAATCAGTATGGTTAAATTATCGGCCTTCCTGTACACCATTATGTTTTATTTTAGCACAGAAACAGCAATAATTTTCACATTTTCATACATAATAGGTTTTCTTGTTAGCTTTGACATTAATTTTTGCAGTTTCTGATAGGTTGTTCTGTAGCACGTACATTTTAATTTTGATGTGATTGTTCTAGACAACCAAGAAGTTTCACCTCCAGATGTGGATCAGAGGTTTTTTACGGTTTGTAAACATGTTCTCACACTTGTCTTACAAGATTATACCTGTATTTGTAAAAAAACCAAGAAACTGTTATGCTCTCTGAAGGAACAACTGCATCTGAGTTAAATCAAAGTTCCTTAAAATATAACAATTTTTTTTTTAGAGTCAGTTAACTGATTTAAAAATGAATGTGTATGCAATGACAACAATGTATAAAATTTCAATATTATACAGCTGATATGGTATTCTGCATAGTAATCCATTTTTATTTGCTTATGTGGTACCAGCCAACAGTTCTTTTTGCTCTCACTTAATAAAATGTTTGAAAAATAACATCCTGCTGGATGTATTACTTACTGCTATCACCAAAAAAACCTGAAAGACCTTTATGTCGCATTTCAGCAGGGGCAGAGACTAAGTTACCTTTATCGCTAATCCAGCTGGAGTTAGCTGCTCAATGTTTCGTTCATTCAAGCAGTCTTCACCCATCAGAGAAGTGAGATGCTGCAGGCATTCTGCATGTCCCTTTGATGCTGCTACATGCAACAGATTGTTGTCACATTCATCATGGATCTTATCCAGATTATCTGCTGCTAAATGTGGCTGTTAAAAAAAAAAAGCATTATGTTAGTTATAACTAAGGATAAAAAGATACACAGAACATTAAGCCTTTCAGCCCAAGACACAATACAAGGATGTTTCCCCATAGTCATGCTCTTTTATAACTCAAAACCAGTAGCTTTTTCCTTCATTATACAAAACCTGGTAACTATTAGCAAAAGTGTAGGGGTGGGATGCTCACTGCCTTGACTCACTGCTTAGTTTTTCTCCTTCTCATGCAATTGTCATACAACAGTGCAAGATCTTGAGTATCTTTATTCATTTTTTTTTTTAGTTTGATCAATGAAGCAGCTGCAAAAATACACACACGTTCACAATCTCTGTCTATTTTGTGTTTGGTTACTCTCTTTTTTTTGGCATTATATTGATGAGTAATTGAACAGAAAACATCCATGACTTGTAAAAAAAGTTCCTGATTAATTTTGCTCATCACAAAAGTGGCAGCTTGTGTTAAGCACAATCTAAAATGTAGTTAAAACACATTTAAACACACAACACTTTTATTTGTTAGCTTGTTTCCATGAAAAAAAATCCTTGGAATATTTACCTGAAGTACTACACAACCATGGCCTAATACATTATTTCCAGCCAAATCTAATTTTGAGACAAAAAAATTGGATTAAGAAACTCCAGAAAGAAAATGGAAGAAGGAAGACAGAGTTAAGCAGTAGCAATGGTAAGTTCCTAGCCTAGTGCAGACTTGCCAGAATACTCTTCAATGAGTCTACTTCATTCAGAAGTTTCGACCAGTTTGGAAAATCCATCTATCCACCTGTGATGACCTCTTCCCCCCCCCCATTTATATTTCAGGGTGAATTTAATTTACTTTTATTTCTTACTGAGCAATCTGATATTCTTTTCTGCCTCTGCCTAGCCTTTGAATATCTGCCTTTGTTCTTGCTGCTATGTTAATAGTGTGGCTTTGTGCTTGAGCTAGACTGGCAAACAGAGAAGCTAAACAAAAATCTAACAAAAACAGTTCTGATATATACACTGTGCCACCACCAGCCATTCTAAGTAGAGATCACATGCTCTGCATCATTGTGTTAGCGTGCATCTAGTTACTTTGGAAACCATCATTGATGGTTTCATGATCACAGTGCTAGAATTTACTAAAAAACTTCATATGGGTCAGAGGCCAATGAGGCTTTAGAGAAAGCTCCTGCCTGAGAATGCCGCTGCAATGAGACAGCATAAACACCCCTGAATAATAATCAGAATACAACAGAAGCCCCTCTGTTCCCATCATCAGCCTCTAAACAACTGAGGTAAACCAGCAATAAATGAACAAAGCAACCCTCAAATGTTGTGAAAGGCTAAACTCAATTAAGATTTAAATTCGATATTTAAGTGACCTCAATAGTTAAAATGCCTGCCTTCTATATGATTTCAGGGTACTGCATAAACTAGCAATCTTGGCCACGTTGGCACAGAACTAGTGTCTTGGTTTTGCTAGATATTTGATTTAAAGATAAAAACTTCCCATTTGGAAGCCCATATGCTCAATTTCTAAGGAGCGTACAAGATAAAAAGGGCAGCGATTCCAAATACAGACTTAATCCGCTTTGCTGGCTTAATAAACCACATCACAGATCACCCTTGTTCTATGTGTTTTATGAAAAAGATGGTACTTACCAGTAAAGATATTTGGCCTTCCTTTACAATGTTTAAGATGGTCTTAATTTTCTTCACCTCGTCACTCTTCTCTTCTGGGCCCCCTGCACTGCTCCAGTTCATACTCAGTTCCTCTAGCTGCTTGCTTTCTGCCACTGCCGTCTGCAGGTGGAAAGTCCTCAGGTGGCAGTTTGGCATAGTCTTCTCAGTTTTGTGAACATGAGGATCAACAAATGTCCTGCTGAGGAAGCCCTTGCCCTGGGCTTCAGATTCATGGACTGAGCTACACTTAACTAAAGGCTGGGAGAGCTCTAATTCTTCTGTTAAATGCTTGTGCTGATCAAGGACAATGGGCTGCGTTTTTCTCAGCTGAGAGCCTTTCACAGGAGACAGCACACAGAACTGCGTCCCGCCAGCAGGCGAGCTCTCTGTGTTCCCTGCAGAGCAGGTCTTGACACTAAGACCATTCACTGTTGAACATACAGCCAAAAGTTTTTTCTCAGGAGCTACCTTTGTAAAAGGAACAAGTTGCTGGCTTGTTTTAATATAAGGCACATCCAAAATTTCATCCATATCCAGGTCATAGTGCTCCAGCTCTCCAAGGAGAACGGCAGGCTCGATGTTTTTGCTTTTAAGGCTCTCTCCTTCTCCTGGACTCTGGTCGTCATTTGGAGGTGCAGATTGAGAATCACTGCCTTTCTGGTATTCTCCCTTCTGGTTCTTCTGGTCATCACTTTCATTGTTCTCAGAGCTTTCTGGCTGGTGCTTTAAGGGGGAAACCCTCTTCACTGGTCTGAATTTATTGCACGCATCTGCAATTCCTGTTGGTTTCTGTGCATTTCCGATAAGAGTTGAGACTCCACAGTTCCAGTTGCTGCTGGAAACTAGAGAAATAGAGGAATGTGATTTAGAAGTGGTTACTACCAGACATGTGACATGCATAGCATGCTTTAAAGATATACCTGGCCAAACACCAGAAAGAAGAATTACATGCCACATTCATATCTAGGCAGATTTAATGGCATCTCTATTAAAACAGCTAAAGAATTTGACACTCCAGAAAAGAAATGCTCTTCATCCAGCACATATATTGTAATCAATTACAAATAAAGTAGTTTTAATTAAGTAATGGGCATCAATAAGAGCCTAGTGACTTTTACAGTGGTCCTGTCCAACTATGCTAGTTTGCCCTCTGCTTTTTTTTTATTGCACAGATGCATCATAAAGTCAAAAAAAGGGTCAGTCAAAACTTTAGTGGATTTGTTTTAACAATTTAACTTTTATGGCTTGTTATCTCTGGGAGATTAATTTTTCATACAAGAACTGGAAGTTCATATGAACAGTGACTGAGAGCTGGGACTGCTCAGCCTGGAGAAAAGAAGGGTCAGGAAGAACCTTATCCTTGTGTATAATCACAAGATGGGAAGCAATGAAGAAGCGGAAGCAAGGCTCTTCACGATACTCATCAGGTATGATGCTTCCTTTTCCACTTCTCCTCTGTATGCTGGGGTTCTCTGTCAAACTTCCCATCCCTTATATATATATAACCTGTCTGTGTATACATATATACACATATATGTATACACATATATGTATACACATATATACATATATACATATACATACACACACACACACACACACACATATAGCTCTGGACCCTCCAGACCATTATTTCAAGGCACTGCAAGATACGGAGTTTGACCAGTGAATCTGACTTGCAAAGAAGAAAGGGAGCTCAAGGCACCCGAATCCTACCGAACTTGAACTCAATCCTAGTGAACTTGCACTCTTTCACACAGTCCCAGCTGGTCACATTTACGATCTCTATATGTTGTGGTTTAAACCCAGCCAGCAACAAAGAACCATGCAGTCTTTTGCTCACTCCCCGCCATCCCAGCAGTGTCATGGAGGTTGAATTGGAAGAGAAAGGCAAAACTTGTGGGTTGAGATAAAGGCAGTTTGACAGAACAGCAAAGGAAAGAGGAAAACAACAATGACAATACTGACAGAGGAATATACAAAACACGATTAATGTGCAGCCACTCACTGACCAGAACCCAAAGCCCAGCCTGCTCCCAAGCAGTGACTCCTGCCTCTGACCTGGCCAGCTCCCCCAGATGTATACTGAGCATGGTGCCACATGGTATCAAATAGTCCTTTGGCTACTTTGGGTCAGCCAACAAGGCTGTGTGCCATCCCAGCTCCTTGTGAAAATTAACCCCATACCTGCCAGAACCAGCACATTATCCAGCCCTTATTCTACACCATCTACATCATGCCCAGATCTTATACTTTCCAATTAATCACCATCCCTTTTCCCTGGTTTTAATATATACATATAAATATACATACAGATACCATTCCTTTAGTTTATGAGCCATCCCTCTAAAATGTCCATTGAGTTAATTTAATCCATGAATTTGGGTTCCATCTATTATAACAGTCTCTCAGGGCAGGAGAGATGGTGTGTGGTGCTGGACTGTTGCATGCTGTATTCGCAGCTCATGGCTGGTGTATCTGGCACGGCCCACGTCCACCATCTGTGTGTTGAAGATGTCGATCTTGAGGAAGTTGCTGGGCACCAGTTGGTAAAACCAGTTCTTGTCTCATGACTGCTGCACTTTACTTGCTTTCATCAAAGTCCACCTATCACTAGTTTGGGTGATTCTTACTGTAGTACCATTGATATAGCATAGAGCAATTGTAGTAGTGATGACATACAGTGGCAGGGTTATTTAGCGATTAACATCATACAATTTGATTCATTGGCTATTTTCACCCAAAACCAAATCCCCATGAGGTACACATCAGACCTCTCTGTCCTTCTGCATCACCCAGTAAATGCACCCAGGTTCCTAAGCAAAACCAATCCTGTGAATGGGTTTGCCTTTGCCTGATGTGGGACTAACCCTGACTGTCTTCCCTAACATGTTCTTCATGTGCACTACAGGGACTTTATCCCCTTCTACAGTTTGTGGAAGTCTTGATTGGGCAGGGCCAGCTCGATTGGCAGATCCCCTGTTGTTGACTAACCAGGTGGCTTTTGCTAAAGATGTATCCCAATGTTCTAAGGTCCCACCACCCATGGCTCTCGGTGTAGCTTTTAGCAGTCCATTGTAACACTTGATCTTCCCAGAGACTGGTGCATGATAGGGGATGTGATATACCCACTCAATGCCATGCTCTTTGGCCCAAGTGTCTATGAGGTTGTTTCAGAAATGAGTCCTGTTGTCTGACTCAGTTCTCTCTGGGGTGCCATGTTGCCTAAGTCTCGCTTTTCAGGGCCCAAGATAGTGTTCCAGATGGTGGCATGGGGCACAGGGTATGTTTCCAGCCATCTGGTGGTTGCTTCCACCACTGTAAGCACATGGTGCTTGCCTTGGTGGGTTTGTGGGAGTGTGATATAATAAATCTGCCAGGCCTACCCATATTTATATTTTAGCCATTATCCTCCATACCAGAGAGACTTCAAACACTTGGCTTGCTTGACTGCAGCACGTTTCACATTCGTGGATAACCTGTGAAATAGTGTCCATGGTCAAGTCCACCCCTCAGTCACATGGCCATCTATATGTTGCACCTCTTCCTTGATGGCCTAAAGTATCATGGGCCCACCCTTATGTTGCAAGTCCAGATCCAGCTGAGGCACTTCAATCTTAGGAGCCCAATCCACCTGCTGGTTGTTTTGATATTCCTCAGTGCCTTGACTCTTGGGTAGATGGGCATCTATGTGATGTACTTTCACAACCAGATTCTCTACCCAGGCAGCAATATCTCACCACAATGGGGTAGCCAAGATAGGTTTGCCACTGCACTGCCACTTGCATTGCTGTAGCCACCCCCACAGAGCATTTGCCACCAACTATGAGTCAGTATAGAGATAAAGTACTTGTTCGGTAATATCTAAAGACACCTGGATGGCTTTCACCTCTGCAAACTGGCTCGATTCACCTTGTTGTTCAGTGGCTTCTGCAACTGGTTGTGTAGGACTCCACGCAGCACCTTCCGCCTTCAGTGTTTTCCAACAATACTGCAGGACTCATCAGTGAACAGGGCTTATTTCTTCTCATTTTCTGGAAGTTCATTATATGGTGGGGTCTCTTCCGCACGTGTCACCTCCTCCTCCGGTGATTTTCCAAAATCTTTGCCTTCTGGCCAGTCCGTGATCAGTTCCAGAATTACTGGGCAACTGGGGTTTCCCATTCAAGCCCACTGTGTGATCAGTGCAACCCACTTACTCCACAAAGCATCAGTTGCATGACTTGTTGAGGGGATCCTTTTTTTGAACATCTAGTCCAGCACTGGCAGTCGAGGTGCTAAGAGGAGCTGTGCTTCTACACCAGCCACTTCCAAAGCAGCTCGAACCCCTTCATATGCTGCCAATATATCTTTCTCAGTTGGAGTATAGCAGGTCTCAGATCCTCTGTATCCCCGACTCCAAAACCCTAGGGGTTGACCTCAGTCTCCCCTGAGCTTTCTGCCAGAGACTTCAGGTAGAGCTGTTCTCCCTGGCTGTGGTGTAGCGCACATCTTTAAGATTTTGCCTTGCCTGGTCTGGCCCCAGGGCTACTGCATGAACTATTTCCTGCTTAATTTGTTCAAAGGCTTGTCGTTGCTCAGGGCCTCATTTAAAATCATTATTCTTATGGGTCACTTGATACAGAGGGCTTACAATCAGACTTTAGTCTGGGATATGCATCCTCCAAAAATCCACAAGGCCTAAGAAAGCTTGTGTTTCCTTTTTTACTAGTCAGTGGAGACATAGCTGCTATTTTGTTGATCACAACCACTGGGATCTGATGGTGTTCATCTTGCCATTTCATTCGTAAAAACTGGATCTCCTGTGCAGGCCCCTTGACATTATTTCATTTCATGACAAAAACAGCTTTCAGAAGGATTAGAACTATTTTATTCCCTTTCTCAAAAACTTCTTCTGCAGTGTTACCCCACACAATGATGTCATCAATGTACTGCAGATGTTCCGGAGCTCCACCCTGTTCCAGTGCAGTCTGGATCAGTCCACGGCAAATAGTAGGGCTGTGTTTCCACCCCTGGGGCAGTCGATTCCAGGTGTACCAGCTGTCCCTCCAAGTGAAAGCAGATTGTGGCCTGCACTCTGCTGCCAATGGGATTGAGAAAAACACATTAGCAATATCAACTGTGGCATACCACTTTGTTGCCTTTGACTCCAGTTCATATCAAAGTTCTAACATGTCCAGCATGACAGTGCTCAGCAGTGGCATGCCTTCATTTAGGCCAGAATAGTCTACTGTTAGCCTCCGCTCTCTGTTAGATTTTCACACTGGCCATATGGGACTATTAAAGGGTGAGTGAGTCTTGCTGATCACTCCTTGGGTCTCCAGATGATGAATCAGCTTACGGATGGGAATCAGGGAGTCTTGGTTGGTGCAATATTGCCACCAGTGCACTGTTGTAATAGCGATCAGCACCTGTTATTCTTCGACTCTCAGCAACCACACAACAGACGGGTCCTCCAAGAGACAAGGCAATGTAGACAGCTGTTTAATTTCCTCCATCTCCAAGGCAGCTCACCAGTACCCTTTTGGGTCCTTGAAATTCCCTCTCCTAAACTAGTCCATGCCAAGGACACACAGAGCCTCTGGGCCAGTTACAATGGGGTGCTTTGCCACTCATTTCCAGTTAGGCTCACTTCAGCTTCCAATACAGTTAACTGTTGGGATCCCCCGTCACTCTGGAAATACAGATGGGTTCTATCCCTTTACAGTTTGATAGTTTTAGGGTACACTGTGCACCAGTGTCCACTAGAGCCTTATACTCCTGTGGGTCTGACCTGCCAGCCCATCAAATCCACACGGACCAATAAACTTGGTTGTCCTTATCCTCCACCTGGCTGGAGGCAGGGCCCCTCTAATCCTGGTCATAGCATCTGTTACTCACTTCTTGCAAAAATGACTTAGAAGTCCCTTCAAGAGGATCAGAAGCAAGATCGGGCCTTCTACTCTGTCTGGGGAACTGCCTGCTGGAAACTGGAATGGCACTTTTCCTGGGAGGGTCCCCTTTTGTGATTGTTCTTCCTTGCAAATCACATATTCATGCCTCTAGGGTTGGAATAGGTTGTCCATCACACTTCCTCATGTCCTCTCTGTGGTCATGCAGGCAAAACCACAGGGTGTGTCGTGGTGAGTACCCTCTATATCCTCTCTCTTGAGCAGAGAAATGCCTGCTCCTAATAGCTGAGATACTGGCACGTACAGGTGGATAGTAGGACATATTCTCTTTGAGTTGCTGGACCTTGCAGGACACCTTCTCCACAGCTGAGACGAGGGAGGAAGAGAGACTTTCTTTGTATCGCCTGACTTGGCCAGCCACCTCATCCACTGTTGGTCCCTCTTCACCCTTCCGTCCCTTCACTGCCAATAAGCTGGCATAGGACGATGGTGCACTCTGTACAAACTTCCACCACATGGGCCATGTGCATTGGATGTCATCGGGACCTATGGGTAACTGTATGTTATCCAGGTCATAATAAACCATCTCCTGCATGGCTAATCCCTCTCTCCATGGTGGTCCACTTGCTTGGATGACATACATCTTCACTGAAGGGGTACCTTTCCCTCACACCTGACAGAAGTCACCTCCAGAGGCTGAGGGCTCATGTCTTTTTCCCAACTGCCTTGTCAATGCCCCCTTCCCTAGGCAGGTATCCCAATTGCTTGGCTTCCCTACCCTCCAATTCCACCCTACTGGCCTTGTTATCCCAGCATCCGAGCAGCCAGTTGACAATGTGCTCAGCTGGGTTGGTGGCAGAAACCTTTTCACATATCTCACAGCTCACTCAGGGATAGTGATTGAGTGATTATCTCTGCTTCTGCCTCTTCCGCCTGTTCTTGTGATAGCCCTGGTTCATCATCATTCCTTATTAAGTGAACTGATTTCTTCGTGTATTTCTTCTTCTGTATTGGGGCAACTGATACCGGCACGGGTTGGTTTTCTTGTTTGGCTGCAGTGCCCGCCACTGGGGTTTGAGTAGATGCAGTGCCTGTCATACAGGTTGGAGTAGCAGTAGTGCCTGCCATGGGGGTTGTGGTAGCCAGAGTACCTGTCACAGGGCTTGGAGTAGCTGTAGTGCCTGTCTGTCTGGTTTCTCTTGCTTTCCAGTACGGGTGCTGCATAAGATTGAGCAGTTTTTGGTAGATGCTGGCCAGGCCCAGTAAAGTGTGGCAAGTTGTTCCTCCCGAGAACAGCCACAGCATTTTCCTTTCAAATATTCTATCACTTTATCAGGGTCCTCTAGTTGTTCGGGGATGAAGTTACAATCCATTGGAGGTGAGAAGTTCTCTGCATACCTGCCCATATTCTCCCATGCCACCCGTGACTACCCAATCTCAGGGCAAATCTCTGGGTGGTATTCTTAAATAGGAGTTTAACCCTAAACAAGACCTGAAACACCTTCAAGAGACATAGCAATAGGAGCATGCTGGTTTGAACATCCCAAGGATATTCAAAATTCTCAAAAGCTGTTGTACGTGGCCCAAAGGAGAAAAGGGAGGTGAAAGAGCTGGGGAATGTATCCCCACCCATTAATAAATTCTGTGAGATGGTGTTTGAGGTATGGACAGGACAGCAATGCCACATAAACACACCAACATAACTGCCTCAACAGTGATGTTATCATATTGTAAGTTGATATTACACAGGAGAGCAAAATGATAATCCTGATCCTTCTCCCAGAAGTGATAAACAGCATTGTGGGGAGTACATAGAGCACATAAGAATTTACATAACACAGTCATGCAAACAAACAAAGCAACATTGTGACCAGTGACTATTTAACTAATATAATAAATGAGTATAACGATTTTTTTTTTAACATGCTCTGGTCAGATCTGTCACCATCTCAACCCCTCGTGCCCCACACTGGGTGCCAAAAAGGACTGTTGTGGTTTAGCTCCAGCCAGCAACAAAGAACCACGTGGTCTTTTGCTCACTCCCCTCCAGCAGCAGTGGGATGGAAAGAGAATTGGATGAGAAAAGCAAAACTTGGGGTTTGAGATAAAGGCAGTTTGATAGAATAGAAAAAGAAAGAGGAAAACGAGAACAATAATACTGATAGAGGAATATACAAAACACCATTAATGTACAGCCATGCACCAACATCCCCACCACCACTGCTTAGCTCTCCCAGCTATATACTGAGCATGTCCCCATTTGGCTAATTTGGGTCAGCCAACCCAGCTGTGTCATGTCCCAGATCCTTGTGAAAATTAACCCAATCCCCATCAGAACCAGGACACCATAATCAGTGGAACTCTGGCAAATAGTTTTCCTTATTTTGTTATTTTTCGTTGAGGTACAGCACTAAAAACACTAAAGCCTTTAGGCAGTTTCTACGTGCCTTTCAATGTACACTAAGAGTTAATGCATTTGCATTCTGAAAGTCAAGAATACTGTTTAAACAAAGCAGATTTATTACACGTGCTAACTGCATATCAGTGGGATCTAATTTGTGGTCAAAACACACAATTTGCCATGAACACCTTCCTAAGGAAACAGATATATACACTTTCAGTGCAACATTAATGCCTGAAGTGAAAGATTAGCATGGCTCAGTAGTTACAGATGTCTGAAAATTACCTTGATACTTTTGGAACCGCTTAAGAATACATTTCCGAAGAAGAAATAAAAATAATAATAATCAAAAGGCATGTAACTTAGTGGGCCAATACAAAGAACGCACTGTACTGACTTATTTATGTATTGTATAAGATTCTAGGTTCAAAGGCCTACACTTTTATGTTGGTTTTATTTACATGTGAAATTTTTTCCAAGTGATACAGGGAAATGGATACCATATGTTTCCCAGCTGTTTTGTTCTGACAGGAACTATTAAGCACTCAGTATGGAAATGAATTCTGTCTGAGTTTTATGAAAACACTGCTTTCAACACAGGGGTCTAGACAGAGAAAAAGGCATCAACATTTTGTTTGTCGTCACTTTATTTAAGCTTACATTTATTTTGTTGCTTTGCTTTCTCCACTTTCTAACCTTAATAACACACATTTACATAATCCACTGATGACAAAATTGTAAAGTCGGACACGGCAAAGAAGCAATGACCTTTGTTACAAATCTGTCTCAGATCACTGCAAAGTCACGTATTTCTCTTTTCTTTCATTACAGTTAGAAAAGAGTAAAGTAATTCCATTCCTTTATTGTTTTTTTTCCCAACTTCTCTTTACAAACACTGTTTTTTTGAGAAAAAAAAATGGAACCGTGATAACAGTTAGCAATACTTTTACAGACTTACAAACACATTCCTCGCTTAACTGGGATGATGAATTTACACTGCATTTAATAAAGGATTAGAATATATAATTTAACCGCATAGCAGTAGGGAAGAAGGCAAGTCAGACTGGTAGACGCAATCCTTCTTTGTGCTATTTTCTACTTGGGTGCTGTTCTGGCTGCATCAGTGCTTAGGCAGTTACAGCACAGTTTCCCCACACACGATGCTGAACCCATGGGCCAGAGTGGACCGGGGCATGGCTTGAAGCTGTTCCATTCTGCTTTCAGAGGCTTGTTCCCTGAAGAAGCAAAAGCAAGTGCTGCCTATGTCCTCCAAAACACCAGCACAGCAGGAGTTCTGCGAGTAGTCTTCAACAGCTGCTCCAGGGGAAAAGCCTCTTGCTCATCTCTCCATACTTATGAACTCAGGCAGAGGCCATTAAAAGTCTGGGTCAAATAAATACTGTTTGATTCTTTTATAAACAACAGTAAAGGATGGTCTGAGTGTTTAAGGCAGGGGACCAGAATGTGGAGCAGCTAGCTTGATTCCAGAATCTGACAAAGAATTCTAGTATAATCTTGGATAAGCCATATCTCTTCTGTGCCCCAGTACCTCAAATGTAAAAAGCTGACGACAATTTTTTTTCCAACTACATTGTCAAAATTATTTCTTTAACTTTTATTCATTAATATGAGAGACTTGGACGATCCCATTGTTGTGTTGCTGAAGTAAAAAGGAATGGAACACAAGAACTGGGGAGATTCCATTCACATCAGTAAAAAAGTATCGTGCTGCCTGATAGACCTGAGGTATCAAAGCATTTTCTTGGCACTAAAGAAAATAGTATGTGATGAAAACCTGTAAGGGTCAAATTTGCAAAAATAGTCCTTCACCACATATACTGGGCTCTATGCTCTTGAAGGAGAGAAACTGCAAAATGTGAACAAAGAGGCCTGTAGGCTTATTTATAGTTTCACTTATTTATTTATTTATTTGTTTATATATAGACACCCCAGAATTACTGGGGGCCAATAACCAGAAAAGGGGACAATTAGGAAGCAACTTCTCTTGCAATTTAATCCCTTTATCAGATTTTATTTTAGTAATCAAAATTTACCTTTAACTTACTAAAAAAACCCTTATAACATGTTCCCAATTGGAAGCATCTGTTGACTTCAGAGCACTTTTCAATATCATCTCTGTATCTAGGGCATGGGGAGGTGAAAGGGGGAGTTTTATCTGGTATATGAGTATCTGTAGGGTAACTATATGAGTTTTGTACAAACATCAAGACTACCTCATGCACAGATGAAACTTTACCCTTGTGACAGGCAGTTTCTATGATACTTACAATCTAATGCAAAACATCAGAATAACTTTAAATTGTCCTGAGTACAATAAAAATAAGAAAGAACTTAGCTGTCACTTCAGCTCTATAAGGAAACTCCTACTGAAATTCATTGGTGGTGTGTGTCCAAGAGCCTGTCTCCCTGGCTTATGGGTACAGTAGCATTCTTTAAATGCTGATGGCTTTATAAAGTTTACAGCGCTGGTGACACAAACAGGAGGTGGCAAATGGCTGTATATCACACACCAGTACCATTACAAAATGAACTGAACAGACTGCAGAGTGGTATCTGTAGACGTTGCTATGCCAGATCTTCACAAACCCAGAATGACTGACATTCAAAGAGCACTGAGGAAATGGTCAAACTCCTAACAGTGTGTTTCTCTCATCGTCACCATGGACTCATTTAAGTTTCTGCTTTGACCAGTGTTCTGTAGTCACGAATGCTGCTGTTGAACAGCTGGGACATACAACCGGCAGCGGTAAAGGCAAGCAGGAAAATGGATATAAAGATCTAAGTCCTTTGTAGATCAGCTGGCAAGTGAGTCCATGTTGCTCTACTAGGTCACTTGACACCTACACACTGCTTTAGCAGAAATGAAAAAGATTATCAATTCACTTCCGTTCTTCTGTGAGTGGCAACCAGTGATCCCCATTACTATGCTACATCCCTCAATGCAATCCTTGAGCCTTTTTAGCTCGCTATCTCTGTTCCTTCTCAGGATGGAGAGCAGTATCTTATCGTTAACTGCATTGAACCACTGTCTAGGAGAAAAACTGGACGACTTCCCTTTATCCAAACAGTTATCAGTCATTCATGACATTGATGCTTCCACCTAATGACCTGATCTGCATCCAGGCTGTGCTAACTCTAAATTCTCCGTATTTCAACCTTTGTTTTCTATGAACTCCATATTTGTGCAGTCACAAACCAGAGTAAAACTGTGAATAAAGGAGAACAATATGCTTCTAGGGCCCTGGACCTGAGAGTCCTGGACTACTGTAAGACTATCTGCTGATTTTATCATGCCTACTAGACCTTTAAATGAAGGTGAACCTCTGAGGTTGAATCACTGTTATTTCTTGTTGACAAAGAAGTGGGAGCATTATGGTTGCTTCCCTAATAAGACTTCTCCAAAGTAAATTAGTTGCAATGTTCTTCATTGCAGCATTCATTTGAAGAATAGGTCCTCCTTGAGCAATCTGGTGTAACTGGAACTGCTCTGAGCACAGAGAGGTGGACAAGATGGCCTTCAGAGGTGCCTTCTGACTTAAGTTATGCTATGATGAAGATGTAGCCACCCTGAATGAACGCCGCCTGTCTGCATGTAGTATTTATTAATTATTAATAAATAAAATAAATAAAATAATAATAAATAATAATTAAAGACTGCACACAAAGTGCAAAACTGACAAAGAGACAAGCGAAACACTGTTTGGTGGCTTTTACCTCAAGACCTTGTCAACATGTACTTGGGAACTCCCAAGTTAGTGGTACCCTCTAACCTTGCTTACAGCACAACGAGAAGTTTATTTACCATTTAGGCTTCAGTTGTTTACCCTCTAAAAAGGGTGAAGAGGAGGACCTTGGGAAATACTGACCTCTATGCCTGGGAAGATAATGGAACAGATCCTCCTGGAAGCTATGTGAAGGCATATGGATGACAGAGGTGAGCAGAGACAGTTAACAAAATTTTACAAAGGGAAAAACATGCCTGATGAATCTTAGTGGCCTTCTACAATGGAGTGACTGCATCAGTGGACAACGGAAGAGCTACTGATGTCATCTATCTCAACTTCTGTAAGGCCTTTGACACTGTTGGCCCCCAACATTCTTGCCCTTAATTAGGAGACAGGTTTGGTGGATGGACTACTTAGTGCAAAAGGAATTCTCTGGATGTCCACATCCAAAAAGTTGTATTCAATAGCTTGATGTCCAAATGGAAATTAGTAAAAAGTGGTGTTCCTTGGGGATTTGTACTGGGACTGGTACTGTTCAATGTCTTTATTAATGACATAGACAGCGGGACTGAGTGCACCCTCAGCAAATTTACAGATGACACCAAGTTGAGTGGTGCAGTTGGTTTGCTAGAGGGATGGGATGCTACCCAGAAGGACCTTGCCTAGGCTTGAGGATTGGACCCATGTGAACCTCATGAAGTTCAACCTGGCCAAGTGCAAGGTCTTGCACCCTTATGATGAGTGTGATGAGACACTGGAACAGGTTGCCTAGAGAAGTTGTGACTGCCTCATCCCTGGAATTGTTCAAAGCTGAAGCTGGATGGGGCTTTGAGCAACCTGATCTAGTGAAAGATGTCCCTGTTCATGAAAAGGGGGTTGAAGTAGACGATCTCTGAAAGTCCTTTCCAATCCAAACCCTTCTAGGATTATATGATTGTATAAATAAGAACAAATTCTGTTGGGTTGACTCTGTTGTTACCAAAGAATGAATGCATTCAAATGACTTTCTTTTACCTGAAACTCTTCCTCCTTGCTTTAAAAATTCACTTACTGTGGAGTTTACTTCACTTCCCATCATCGTTACTTAGGAAGCCTGGGATTAGCATTGACAACTGCCCATACCTATTAAATATTTTTTAACTGCAGTACTTCACCATATTGCTCTTGTACTATATAATCACTTGGGGACCTGCACTAAGTATATACAAAGTTTCATATTTGGAGTTTCACTGTCCTCTGAAAGAAATACCTGAACTTCCTTCTTGTGATATGACTTCAGCGGAGACTCTTGAATCAATTAAGACCTGTACTCATTCCAGGTCCATTTAGAGCACTATGATTCTGACTTTGTATACAGACAATGAGGTGTTTCCTACACTAGGGAATTTTTTAGAAAATTCCTCATACTTGTTAACATCAATTTATCTCCAACACTGGCAGCAATATTGGGGGTCCAAGAGATGGAGCAAGGGATGTCCCTTACCTATTGATGAATAATTAAAACCAGTTCTGAATATCTATTTACTGTTTTATTAATATCACTGAAATCATATTTAACAATTTTAACTGAAGGTGGCACTGTTTTACAGTTTTAATATATTAATAACTTCCAGGAGTACCTTTTTGGGGTAAGCTCTACAGCACGAGAACCTGAATTAAAGAACAACCCTGCACAGATAAGAACAGAGAGTATTTGTTCCCATTTACGTGGAATTTGAAGACACTCTAAAGGAGAAAGAAAGGTTAAACAGGGGAAACAATAATTTGTCCTTTTAAATAAGCATGCAACTTTTCCAGGTAATTGAAACATTAATATGAGCTTCAGTGAATCAGTACTTTTTCTTATCTTGGCTTGAGGAAGAACACTACGAAACTGTCATTTCTAAAGTAGAGAACATAGAAGAGGCAAAGAAAATTTCAAAATTAATAAATTTGGTTTACCCTTGTCCAGACTGATCTAAGGATGTAAAAGGGATGTAGCAAGTAAAGTTCTGCTGAAAAATCAGAAGTCATCATTCTGGCACAAAATGCGTAAAACAGGAAGAGGGAGGATGTGGAAATGAGGTAGGAAAAGAAATATATATAGCTATCACAAGTGTCACTGCATACCAATTATTGTTTTTTTCTGAGAAAATGTCTCTTATAGCTAAAAACCTACCAACAGCTTGAGACAGAAATCGTGTGCAATTTTATATTCATGGGTTTATTTTTCTCAAATAGGAAACTGATGTGAACAATTTTGTGAATGACAGTTACTTTGGGAGTGAATAAAGCAGTACAGAAGGATAACTGCTGGAGATTAAAAATGAACTTGCTTTTACCAACCTGTGAATAAAGATCTAGAATAGGATATTGTTCTCATTTGAGACATACATTTAATGGCAACCAAAAGTCATCATAGCTGATAGAATATACTTCAACAATGATATGGCTCAGTGAAGCTTGTTGAACACAGATGTCTTGAACCATTTACTCAAGTGGCCTAAGAAAATCTGCCCAGAAAGAAAGCAGCCAATTTCATGCTTAATAACAAAAGCATAAAGGACTGATCTCTGTTTCAGTTCATCATTCTACATTAGACAATGCCGGAAATCAATGGGCTAACACTTCATTTCAGAAAAATGAGTTAGCTAGATCCATTTTTAAACTATACTCTTTAATTTTCTATCTTTGAAGAATAATAATGCCACTGTAGTCATTATTATGCTAGCTACAAAGATCATTCTCTTAAAGCATGATGGTAGAGAAAACAATTACACTTAATCAGCCTTTATTGTGGATAAACCAGGATTTGCCCTACACCTTTTCTCCAGACTCATATATCTTTTACTTTGTAATCTGGGGATACTGACCCACGGACTTTGGCTCCAAGGATCCCTTGGAATTTTCCTGAGTCAGAATTCCCTAAATCCAAGGAAGGACAAAGAGGAGTCAGGACTGAGACTGGGCCGACTGCACGACTTTCATGCACATCTTGCAAAAGGGTGAGGAAGGAACCACAGGACCTTCCCTCCAGTGCAGATCACTGGCCAGTGCTGTCCAGTAAAGGGAAGGGACAGTGGAAATTCAGGGAGGAAAAACTACACGTAGGAAAATCCTTTCTCAGACTTTCTAATCTCTCTTCATCCAAAATAAAAAGTTATTTGAGCAAAAGTTACAGGCAGGCAGAAATAGTTAAAAAAGCCCCAAAGTATGTTGAAAGGTCTATGTGAAATGCTTGAGAAAGCACACTGACTGGTAAACACTGGTATGTTTGCCTAGGATTAAAAGTGCTTAGAGTAATTTGAAAACAATGTAACCAAACACTTTCATATGTTACTAACATATTACTGAATGTTTACACGAAATTGGGAAAGAAAATGGGATTTACAGGGCTACTTACTAAACTTATCAGTGAATGATGAATAGTAAGAATTCCATAATTTCAGCCATATGATTAAAAAATGTAATTCCACAAAGAGGAACTGTCTGGTTTAAATCTGTTCTAACAATCTTGCTGGCGAAAATGGTTGTCTGCATATTTATATATATTTTTAAGTATAAAATTTAACCTTATTTTCTCTATAATTCTGTCTTAACTGCCTTGGTGAACTAAATATTTTTCTGAGACAAATCTGACAGAGAACTAGCTTTTAGATTATTAGGGTACCGACATATCTAATCCTATGGCTAACCTATGCTTAACTCCTAGTTCTTTTAAAAATATCATTCTTGAAGAGATCTACTTCCACGTTCTTCTCTGTTTTAAAGAAGAAATGCAACGTCTAACTAAGCAGGAGTCAGTATGAGGTAGAAAGCTGGATCAGCTCTTTGTAAAACCTCTGAGTTTTTCTGTGTGTAACTACTTAAATTGCCAATGGAATACATATATAAAATAGTATGAATGTCATGCATACTAAAGATTTATGAAATAATCTATCTTCATCAAAAATAGCACATAGCAACAATAATTTGGGAAACATTTTTTAATGGTCTACGGTATGAGGAAGACAAGAGATTGCATCAAAAGCAACTATGAAAAATCAACAGATGGAGCCTTACACAACATTGACTGATGCAGCTCAATATTTCAAGATACTTCAGTCACTGAAGTCTGCACAGAGATATAAAGTGATACCTTCCTGTTCAGCGCTATATGTTTACCCAGTGATTAACCAGAGTAAAAATAAAACAGATTTTACTACTATTTCCAATTCACCGAAACTCATAAGTGATAAGTAGAAAGAAAAAATAGATTTTAGTTACTGTTTCCAGTTTGCCAATGCTATTATCAGTGCTAAAGACCTCTTTTTTGACTCAAGACTTAAACAAAGCTGTGAATTAACTTCCACTGGCAGGCTCCCCAGTGCTACTACTGTCTTCCAGCAATGCCTGTACTTGCTTCTGTCAACCCCTTTTCAAGGCAGTAGATGAGTGCAGATGTAATTAAAATCATCATTGAAAAATATCTGACTGCAGAGGCAACCATGAAACAACAGAGCTACACAGTAAGCTGTCAATATCCCATGGTCTTAAGGAAGAGTTCATAACCAGTGCTTCATCCTTGCTATTGGTCTGCATTTTACTTTAAGACTACTATCTGAATTTTAAAAAGAATATACTCTTCTTCCTGAAAACAGATATTGATGCTGGCACTGTGGCTGAGCAATCCTTATGAACGCACAGGACAATATGTCTTAGGGGCTATTCTTGCTCTCCGACTCTGGTTCATTTTGCTCCTGGTGCAGCTGAGTGAATGAGTGGCTTTAGCTCTTTTTATGACAAGACATGACTATGTCCTGCTGCCACGTGATCAGCTGCTAATAGTGATAGGCAGAGATGGGGGGGGGGGGGGGGGGGATGCGAAATGGCAGTACGGAGAAAATGGGGGAGAGGGAAAAGTGGAACAGATGAAGCCGGTACTGGGTGGGGAATGAAGAGGGCAACGATGAGGGGCAACAAATGGTAGGGAGGAGAATGGTGAGAAGAACAGGATGAAGAAGGGTCTAGAAGAATGATGGGAATAATAACGGAAGACTTGGTGGGAAGACTGGGGTAAAAACTGAGGGGAAAAACAGGGAAAAGACTTGTGGGGAAAAATGACGGGAAAGACTAGGGAAGGAATAATGTGGGGGAAGAAAAGGTAAACTCTGAGGAAATAGAGGAAAGAATGGTGGGATGAACATGGAGGAGAATGAGGATGAAGAATGGTGGGGAGGAATGGCAGGGAGAACAGGTGGGAACACAGTGGGGAGAACAGCAGAGAGAATGGTGGGGAGAACAGGGAAACAAGAATGGGAAGAGGAATGGGGGGAAGAACAGCGGGAGGAATGTGGGGAGGAATAGTAAGGAGGATGACAAGGAAAAATGAGGAGTAGAAGGGGGGAAGAAGCGGGCGAGAAAGAGGGAAGCAGGAGGGAAGGAAAGAGGAGGAATGATGGAAGAATGGGGTGAGAAATGGGGTGAGAATGGGGAGAGAGTGGGGAGAATGGGGTTAAGAGTGTGTAAGGAGGGAGGGAGAGATGAAGAAGTGGAAGGAGAGGGGACAAAAGGGGAAGAAGGGAGGTTGAAAGATATGAGGGGGGGGGAAGAAGGAGCAAGAAGGTATGAAGAAAAGGGATGTGGGCGAGGCAGGGCAAGGATGGAAGGGTGTAATGGGGGTGGGTGGGGAGGATGCGGGGAATATGGAGGGGAGGATGGCAAAGGATGAGGGAGAACAGGGGGAAGATTGGGATAGAGTGAGATAGGGCAAATTGAGGGAGGTGAATCAGGGGTCCTCTCCCTTTCCATTTTTTCCCTGCCTCTGCTTGCAGCAGGTAATAGCATGTGCACAATCAGGCAGTGGCATATGGCTGTGATGACCTGGCCTTTAATGACTCTGGTACAAGAAATAGCTCTCAGAAAGTTTCGACTTAGTCACACACCTTGGAAATTTACAACTCTCTGAAAGAAAATATGGAAATAAAAGTTGCCAAAGTACATCACAGTTCTTAAAGCCTCCTATCATCCCACAAATTCCAGGTCTCCTGTTTCTGTTATAAAAGTATTTGATGAAATAACATTAACGAAAGTTCAATTAAAACATTAGAAAGCATAATAAACTTTTCATAGCTCAACAGAAATGCTCCTCTCACCAATTCATTTCTCCTCCATCAGGAAGAGAAAAACAAAAGCGGATTAATCTGATTTACAGAGTGAAAAACAACACTGACTGCACTTTTTGTCAGGGGGGCAGGGGGAAGGTCTCCAGCTGGTTCTCATCTATATGCCATGATTCTTCATTTAGTTTACACTATTAAACTAAAAAACTCGGCTTTAATCTTAACTATTACAGTATGCCTTAGAGTAGATTCTATCATGTAGCATCCTTGATACAGTTTCAGACTCTGGCAAAACATCATCCCTCAAACTGGTCGTGGCCATATGGGTAGTAAATGTATCCAACATTTTTTCATTGGCGCCTACATTATTACTTCTTGTCACCAATGGGTTCTCGGGTTTTCAAGTAAATTGTTGCATATACTGTGGTTTGGAGCTGCTGAGATGAATCCCTACATTTATCTGTATACAGCCAAATCCTTTTTTGGAACTTTTTTTCCTTCTAATGAACTAACATCTGTTGAAAAAAAAAAAAAAAAAAAAAAAAAAAAAAAGTCATGTTTCCAGAAAGCTGTACAAAAATGAGAGAAAACACAAAACCAGAACACTGCCAAGAAGCTATTGTTGCCAAGCTGTACATGATAAAAAGCAGCCTAGAAAATGATGGGTAGACATAAGTAGGCATCATACCTGATCTGTCTTCATTTTGTGAATCACACCTTCTACATAATTCTGGGATGGTCTTGAGAGAAGTTACAGAATACTGTAAAAAAAGGAAAAAATGTATATGAAGTAATTCATTAAAAAAGATAAAAAATAAGACTTTCAAAAGGTCATGGTATCATGGGCACAGCCTAAATCTACAACACAAGGGTACTTCCAGTAGTCTGATGGTCTTCTCAAGTTGCATGAAAAAAGTAGATGGCATCTGCTTTTGTGTCCCACCTTGAGGGATATCAAACAGACTCTCAAAGTTACAACAAAGCATCTCCCCACCTCAGATTCTTCCTCCTGCAGATCACCATTATTCAAGTCACAAATACATTTTATATATCCATCCTTTCCAAAGGGATGCAAGATACAACAAAGGTGAGAATAGATCTAGGCTTCACAGTAAACATCGAGGGTCTCGCTTTGCCCACCTAGGCATCTATTATGGTGATTATACTGCAAGATACTTCATGCTTAAAAATTAGAATTCAAGCTTTCACAAACCAATATGTAAAAGTAATGCAGAATATCTGCACTGCAGACACCTGATTTCATAGAGGGTTGCATGTACATATACACATCAGGCAACAGGCTCATTTTGCTAACCTAGGCTTTATTAAAGCAAAGTTGCATTATTACTTTGATGTGACAGGATATGCCTGATATTAATCAGTATGTTATTCTCTGAATTCAGCATTAAAAAACAAAAAAAAAAAAAAACAGGGATGACATGTATCTTACTAAACAGAAATCTTCTTCTTATAAACTTGTGGAATACCCTTGGTAAGACACATGACCCAGTGTCATAAAACTACACGTTCTGACATACAGAAATCAAGTTACTTAATAGCATGCCTTCCTTAACCAAATACTTAAATGTTACAGGAATCTTCACTTAAACAAGTGAAAATCATTATGTCTGTGAAAGATCAATGGCTTTGTTCATATAAAAAAAGGCCTATTAAAAACAGTATATTGGAAACTAAAACAGAAAAAAGCATTTAAGATTAGCACAACTGAAAATTTTTAAAGAATATATAAACACCATATGTTTTCAAAGCAACAGATATTTTTAGCTGGTGTGCTATTGACCAATGAAGCAAAACAACTACATATAAAACCACATGAGCTTTCCACACAAAAAAAGAAATGGTCATACATTGTCCTGTTTTTTGTTGATAGTTCGTCATTCAGAGTTTGATGTGCTTCTAATGCACAGCTGGCAATCTACTTCAAACTAAAGTTGACCTCATGTGACCAATTGCAGAAGTAATTTACTTCTCTGGTGCAAGTTTAAGACTGTTGCTCAATGGATTGTAGTTACTTTACTAAGCCTCAAAAACCCCTCATGCCTTACTTTTTTCCTTGCTGTCCTGATTCAGGGATGTATTGAGAAACCTCAACTACAACAAGAGACTTCCATAAGTATTCCCAGGATCAACACTGAACTTATTAATTAGACTGTGTAGCAGCACTCCACAGAACTACTCAGTGACTCCAATCCCCATTCAACAAGGCTGTGTCTATAAGGCTCTGACTGCTCGAGGATGTGACAGCCTAAAGCAACAAAGAGCAGAAGAACAGAGACAGGGAGAAAGATGCTACTAAACACACATTAATACAAGTTAAACACACACATGCACAAACACCATGTGCTGCACTTCACTCTAGTTATTGTTTAATAAAGATCGAGCTGTTAAGCTATACATCTCGCTATTTCAGCACAGAGACTCAGAAGGCAGTGTTGAACTGGTCCAGTAAGATTCTTAAGAGAATCCAAGGAACACGTCTCCAAGGAATATAGTAGCTTCATAAGACCAGCTGGTGCAGTTTAAACTATTACACAGTTTGTAATTCAATTAGAATGAGGCCTTTCGTATTCCATTGCTATGTGTTTTGTAAGACAACCTCAAAAACAGAAAGCCATTTTTCTTTTTGTCTTTTTTCCTGTTCTTTCCTGGAAGAACAGATTTTCTTTCTATTTCAACATTGCACTAAAATGTATTCAGTTACCACATCCCACCACCAAAAACTTATTAAATGTTGTAAATTTGATTATGCATTTTAATCATATTGGTTTGATTTCATTAATGGATTTCCTCCCACTCACCTCTGTCCTTGAAAAGACTCCTGTGCATTTACATTTCTGCCATCTGTATTTTGTGGTCAACATGTGGAGAACTGGCTTTTCGTGCAGGAAACAACTAAAATTACTCTTTAAAGTGGAACTTTCCCAACCATAAAAACAATTCATTGCCAGGTCTTCCCTCTAGAACTACTTTGTCTCATACTCTAGCACCAGCTCTGATCATCAGTAACATTTGTCAGCTTTTCTTCAACCAAAAATTTCAAGGTGACTAGCTGTATCACTAAGGGACAGCAAAAGAGGTTGAGATGGCAACCCCTCCCTGGAACACAATTTTAGACTTAATGCTTATTCAACGGCATTTAAAATTAATTATGTCACATTTTTCATTCAATAATTTTAAATTGTTCTACACGGAAAATTAAACACCATTTCTCCCATTTCACCATTAGAGTAACCAAGTCAACTGGAGCTGAGGGCCATGCCCAAAGGTATAAGTGACAATGCGAGAACTAAGCACATAAGGTCAGTTTGTTAGTCAATGTTTACTGTGATTTTTGGTATTCAGTCAAAGTGTTTTGTGGTTGATGGTGAAATTCAGTAGCAAAATTAAGGGCTTCTCCCCAGGATAATGCATGTAATGGCACTTTTTGATTGCTGTTTTAGGTTTGGGTTCTTTTTCTGCGTTCAAGGCACGCCTATGACCAATATGAAATAGTGAATTTCAGTAAACCCCTTAAGGAATTTGTAAGATGGAAGAACAGTATCAACAACAAACAAGACAAGAAGCAGTAACAAGTATTCCACAGAAATACAAGATATTCCAGATTTTCTTCAACAGATACTATTAATTCAGGGGAAAACGGGACCTGGACCTCCATTATCATACAAAACATTTGTTCATTACGTAAAACTGCACTACACAATTTGAATTACTGCAAATGTTAACCTTTTAAATTTCACATGATTCTCAAATTTTAATGCAATAAATTTTAAACCTAACACATGAGAAAAACCCCTTCAATCTCTAGCAAGGTTGGTCTGTGCTGTGCCACTTGTCTGCCACTTGCAGACTCACTTATGTCTGAGAAATATCAGAATGAATACTGGATCATGAGTTGTAGCATAGAATTGTATATACAAAATAGTAAAAAATGTAAAATCAAACGCAAAAGTTATTTATTAACATTCTGTTGTGGAGAATACCTTTAATGTCTCCTGAAATGGAGTCAAAGGGCAAAGTTGGACACAAAGTGTGAGTCTCAGACCACATCATCAGAACCATGACACCCCCAAAACACTAAGGATCATGTCCTGCTCCAGCTGGAATCAGTATCAAACCTCAACAGATTCACCTCCACTGGATCAAGACACCAGTGACTGTGTCCTGCTCTTAAATGCACAGCTCCTTGTTTTCATTTAGAGAAAACAGACACCTTTTTTCATTATAGCTAATTTGTTTCCAGGTGTTATTATTACTGTAAGCCATTTAACAGTCTCATTTCAGTTTATTTGCTATAGTAGCAAATAAACTGTTTCATTAGTATTCAAATCCCATTAAATTAATACCTTTATATTACATTTGCTTAATCGTTTGTAACTGTGCAACACCACCCTTTTTCCTAGACATTTTATTTAGGAGTAGCAAGCTACATTGAGAACAAGCAAAACAACAATACTTGGCCTGAGGTTGCAGGAAATTTTTTCTCAATAGAAGTGTCAATTTAAGCAGCTCCAGAGCAAAAAAGTGGAGATTAGGCTGGCATAGTGCATGTGAGAAATAACAGCTCCCCGAAATAAGCTTCTTACTGTGATCAGCATCTTTGGAGTACTGGTTAAGTTATTTGTGCTATATACTGTTTATAGCATCTTATATAGACACTCCATATGTTTTTTTTCCCTTTAACTTTAAAGGACACCTATATAGACACTAACACTGTTGAAGGCACAAAATGTCTGTCCGATTCTAACATACTCTGTGAAACGTTTTAGTGGCCTCCTGTATTTTCTTTCATTTTGAAAAGGGACAGGGCAGGGGGAGGAAAAGAGAATTAGGAACTAAATCCATCAGCTGGATGGGAAATAAATCAGCCTGCTGCAGTCAGTGACTGTGCCTGCAGGGCTGTGTGGGACCCTCTGTGCTGAGCCCTGAAGTTCTGGTCACTGGGTAGGCAAAGTCTGGCTGTGTGACGCCTGTACACCTGTGTGAGCCTGAGGGGTGGAAGGGTGACAGCAGGCTCAGGAGGTGCCCCATGCCATGTAAATGAGAGGCCAGGAGATAGGCCACACTCCTGACCATACATAGTTTACATCTGCCCTGCCAGGCGAGGATGGACATGAGGAAGCTTTTGAAGCAGTTTCAAAATACCTGACAATTCAACAGCTGCTTAATTATGTTTGAATTCGCTTACTGCACTCACGTTTCATGAACTTTCCAATTAGGCCCAGTCCTGCCCTGGCACCAGTGAGCCAGGCTTTCATTCATATAGAGTGGTTTGAATGACCAGAGCAATAATCTATACACTCAACCCCAAATAGTTTACAAAATATTTACCACCAGGAACTCTGGTTATGACTAGGTAATTTGGCACTATTTCTGTAAACCAAGAAATAAAACAGTTTCAATTTGCACAATTTGCCAGTGCAATACAAATCCTGCTTTTCAATTAAAGGATTAGGAACCTTCAGGTAACCATAACAACGGCCTACAACTTACAAGCAGGAATAAATTTATGGGCAAAAATGAAGAGTAGTAACAGGATAAAGGGGAAGGTTTAAAGCATACTTTTAATAGTACATCTATCATTTAGTGCAACTTAAAGGTCATAATTTTTTTTTTCTTCCTTTCTGTGAGTAGTTATTCATGAAGAAATAAAGTACTCAGCTTGGCTGCTTAACGTCATTGCAGACAGAATATTATTTTTGTTTAATGTAAACAAGAGTTCCAGAAACCTATTCTGTTGTCTGAACTACACTCAAATACACTATGCCAGATGGATCTGGAACAGTACTATCTTAGTTTGCAAAATAAGCATTGTATTTGCATTCCAGGGCCCTGAGGGAATTGGTAGATGTAGTTGCTAAGCCACTCTCAATCACGTTTGAAAATTCATGGCAGTTAGGTCAAGTCTCCAATGACTGGAGAAAAGTGAATATCGCATTCATTTTCAACAAGGGTAAAAACAAGGACTCTGGGAACTACCAACCAGTCAGCCTCACCTCAGTGCCCAGTAAGACCATGGAACAGATCCTCCTGGAAACTATGTTGAAACATACAGATGACGGAGAGGTGATCAGAGACATCCAACATGGCTTCACAAAGGGCAAATCATGCCTGACTAATCTAGTGGCCTTCTATGATGGAGTGACAAGAGCTACAGGTATCGTCTACCTCAACTTCTGTAAGAACTTTGGCACAGTCCTACACAACATCCTTGCCCCTAATTTGGAGAGATATTGGTTTGATGGACGGATGGTTAGATGGAAAAGGAATTGGCTATGTCCAACCAGTTACAGTCAATGGCTCAGTCTCCAAGTGGAAACCAATGATGAGCGATGTTCCCTCAAGGGTGCATGTGGGAACCAATACTATTTAATACCTTTATCAATGACATAAACAGTGGGACTGAGCGCACCCTCAGAAAGTTTTCACATGACGTCAAGCTGAGTGGTGCAGTTGATTCGCTTGAGGGAAGGGATGCCATCCAGAGGGACCTTGACAGGCTTGAAGAGTGGGCCCATGCAAAGCTCATGAAGTTCAACAAGGCCAAGGTCCTGCACCTGGGTCAGGGCAACCACGAGTATCAATACAGACTGCGGGATTCAGAGCACCCCTGCAGAAGAGGACTTTGGGATACTGGTGGATGAAAAATTGGACATAAGCTGGCAACGTGCACTTGCAGAGCAGAAAGCCAATTGTATCCTGGTCTGCACAAAAAGAAGTGTGGTCAGCAGGGTGAGGGAGGTGATCCTCCTCCTCAACTCTACTCTTGAGAGACCCCATCTGGAGTACTGCATCCAGCTCTGAGGTCCCCAGTACAATAAAGACATGGGCCTGTTAATTGGATCTGGAGGAGGGTCACAAAAACAGTCAGAGGGCTGGTACATCTCTCCTGTGTAGAAGGGCTGAGAGAGTTGGGGTTGTTCATCGTGGAGAAGAGAAAGGTAGACCTTCTTATGTCCTTTCAATATGTAAAGGGGGCTTATAAGAAAAAATAGAGAAAGCCTGTTTACCAGGGACTATAGTGACAGGACAAGGGACAACTGAAAGGCCAATTTAGATTGAATATATGGAAGAAATTTTTTTACAATGAAGGAGATGAGACACTTGAACAGGTTGCCCAGAGAAGTGGTGGATGCCCATCATTGATGATTGTATTGGATTTATGTGGCAAACTAGCAGGGGGGTGCTGCAGAGGTGGCTTCTGTGAGGAGACACCAAGGGGTGCCCCAACATGGGACAGAGCCAGTTCCAGACGACTCCAGGATGGACCTGCTGCTAGCCAAGGGTGAGCCCATCTGTGATGTTGGTAGCACCTCTGAGATAACATATTTAAGAAAGTGTAAAAAAAAAAACTGCACAAGAGCAGTTGGGAAAGAGGAGTGAGAAAATGTGAGAGAATCAGCTGTGCAGACACCCAGGTGAGTGAAGGAGGGGGAGGAGATGCTCCAGGCACCGGAGCAGAGATTCCCCTGCAGCCCATGGACAAGACCATGGTGGAGCAGATATCCACCCTGTAGCCCATAGAGGACTTCATGCTGGAGCAGGTGGATGTGCCCTGAAGGAACCTGCAGCCTGTGGAGAGCCCATAATGGAACAGGCTCCTGGCAGGAACTGTGGGTTGTGGAGTGGAGCCCACGCTGGAGCCGGTTTTCTGACAGGACCTGTGACCCTTTGGGGGACCCACACTGAAGCAGTCTGTTCCTGAAGGATTGCACCCTGTGGAAAGGACCCACACTGGAGCAGTTCATTAAGAATGGCAGCCTGTAGGAAGGACCCACATTGGAGAAGTGCGTGGAGGACTGCCTCCCAAGGAAGGGACCCCACACTGGAGCAGGAGAAGAACACGAGGAAGAAGGATTGGCAGAGACAACATGTGATGAACTGAACGCAAGTCCTATTCCCCCCGTCCCCCTGCGCTTACTGGGACAGGGATGTAAAGAAGTCAGAAGTGAAGTTGAGATTAGGAAGGGCTGGGGAGGTGAGGGGTGGGGGGAAGGTGGTTTTAGATTTGTTCTCGTTATCCTATGCTGTTCGGCAATAACTTAAATCAGTATCTCCAAGTCAAGTCTTTTTTTGCCCAGGATGGTAATTGGTGAGTGATCTCCCTTGACCTTGATCTTGACCCACAAGCTTTTTGTCGTATTTTTATCCCCATCTTGTTGATTGAGGGGGAGTGATAGAGCTACTTAGTGGGCACTGGGTGGTCAGCCAAGGTCAATGCATCATAATGGGGCTTTGAGCAACCTAGTCTAGTGAAAGATGTCGCTGCCTATGGCAGGGGGTAGGAACTAGATGGACCTTTAAAGGTCCCATCCAACCAAAACCATTCCATGAGTCTATGATATTGGAGAAATGTACAGTTTCATTTTCTTATGTACAAATGCAACATAAAGCAAAAAAAAAAAAGAAACCGAAACCACTTACATATCTATTTGCCTTTTAAAACAAACTCCTGTCTATTTTTTATGTCTATTACATTTTGGCTGAAATGGTCTACAAGGGTCTGGACTATACACAGTGCCTTTCTAACTCAGGTACATTTATAAGTGCATAATTTTAACAGTCTTCTTGCTGCCATTATTTTTAGTCAGTACTTTTCTGCACTGGATTAGAACCAGAGGGCTAACAGGAACAATATAAATTGCTAACACTGATGCTGTGCAGCTGCTCCTTCCACAGAAGGCTAATGATAAAATGCAAAGGTCAGTTATCTCTAAATGGTATACGGTGAGATATGAGTAGAGCACTAGAATAACCATGAATTCTCTTGTTAATTTGGATTCTGGCAACAAATCTTTTGTTCTCTTACCTGCTAAAGCAGAGAGTAAAACTGCTACCTCTATAATTTGTGCTGATTTTTTATTCAAGATTCAGTGTCCAATGAAAGAACAACCTATTAAAACAGGCAGCCTGAGCTGTTCAGCGGAAAAGTGAGTAACCTAACCCACCAGTATGCAGCAACAGCCACAATGGGAGAGACACAGAGAGGTTACATCTATTATGTTTTACAGTTTTACAGAACTGAGTATAGAAACAGATACCAGGGCATGATCTAGCATATAACAGTAATAAAAAGAAAGTTGCCCAGAATAAAGTATTCACTCAAGATTGGCTCATTGTCGTGTAATATTTTGGGCATTTGCCATATTCCTCTTTAATAAAAATTCAACGTTACAATAGGTTAAAAAAAAATCCTCTCCAAAAGGAATCTGTCTGCGAATAAAGCATCTGGAATGTTTTAAAATGAATCAAGAGTCCCAAATGCTAAAGAGAAAACCAGGCCCTATGTAATAAAAAAAAAAAAAGAAAAAAAGAAAAAAACCTATTCAACTATGAAAAGTGTGGAAGAAGATGGTGGTACACTTTCTTTGACCTGAAAATTGAATTAAAAATATTTCTTATAGTGGATTTAAGTTATGTATTCAAGTCCATTATTAATTAGACATTCACCATATTAGCAACACTATTACACAAATAGCAGAAACACTGGCTGTAGGAGTACTGTTATGAGTAATAGAATATACTGTATCACTGCTTCCTAAGAACGCCTAGCAATATAGATGAACAGTATTTTTGCTTGCAATTACAGTTGCAGTTGTTTTAGTTCAGTGCTGTCTATGAATCCCTGGAATTCTTTCTGTCTTTTTCTGTACTCTACATGTCACAGGTAGCTGTCACATGTACTGATAAAATCTTGCTGTATTTGGAGATGGCTACTGGTGGAAAGGGCAGAGTAACTACTTACATGAAAAAGGAGCAATTCAGAGGTGAGAGAGGCAGGAGGATTTTTTTAGAACTGAAATACATTCAATTAAAAAAAAAAAGGCAAACTCATAATTTTGGTATCTAAGGCTAGCTTTTGAGCTCATATAACTAATTCAAGACAATACAGTAGATAAGCAACCCAGAAATAAAAGTCTAATTAATTTGATTTGCAAATCATTTTTTCTACCTGAAAGAGATGAATCAATTTTTCTTTCCAAGCTTATATTTCTTTTACAAAACACCTCATTTTATTCTAGATTGAACCTATCTAAACATTTAAACTATATATGAGGTAAAAAGGAGTGTGGCTTCTAATAACAGTGTTGTTTACTATATCAAGATTGAAATATCTAAGATTGTCTCAACTTGAACAAACAAAATAAGACTTGTACTTACCGATATATCATCACTAAAATCTATTTCATCCAAATCAAGGTATTCAGGGGCTTCCATTATTCTTCTATGGACATTTTGGGTGAGTCAGCACGGTAGTAACGACCTAATTAAGAAAAGAGAAAGGGATTGTCTACTAAAGAGTTAAAACCACATGGAAATGGTTTAATATAGTTGCTAGATTACTGAAAACATTTAACTTGTATTGGAAAGTCTTTCATAACTTAATCCCAAAAGCTAAATATGATTTGCCATCTCTATTCTGCATATCATGAAGAAGCCATTTCAATTTTTAGGGAGAATAGCTAAGTGATACTTGAACTGGAAGTCAAAATTACTTGACTTGGCATTGCTCAGTCCTAGAAGTTCAATATAGGTGTAAAGACCTAAGCTGCTGAGCACCCTCATGACCTTGCAACCATAGCTGCGTTAATGATGTAGCTTCTCTTATGGATGCTATTACTTTACTGGTCTGAACACAGCATCTTCTATTATTATAGTTTTCTTCTGCAGAAGGCAGAAAAAAACTGAGAATGATGCTGTGCACAGAAAACAAAATCCTGTCACACCTTACCTCCATTTACAAGCAGACTAACACACAACGCAGTCAGTGCTTTACAGAGGGATGATTTCTCTTTCCTCAGTCTGCAAGTAAAATTCCCCCAAAACAGTAACCAAGGCAAAACCAGAATTATATCAATGTGCACTGATTATCAGGGGCCTTAACCATTTTTTCACAGCAAGGAAAAACAAAGAGAAAACTCTCTTGGCTGGAAAAGTCAATACATAATCCTGAATAAATTGGAGCTTAAACAATCAGATGCTCAAAGACAATAAAACCCTCTTACTTTCTTAATCCTAACTAGTATGAAGGTGTGTGTGCGTTACCACTACAGACAAGTACAACAGAAGTGAAAGTGGAAAAGGAAGCTATTTTAAAGGAAGATGAAAAAGAAAAGCGTAATACATTTTTAAATAATGTGGGGCACTGCATAAGTGTCAAGTATTATCATGGAAGCAAATTAAATCCTTCTAGTACTTGTACATAACAAAAGGAAATGCCTGAAGAAAAAAAAAATACAAGCCCAGTTTATTCACATGATAACTGCCAAGAAATATGTTTATGAATAATGAAGTCAGCTGTGTAGGTCTAAATAAAATCATTGTGTGAAACATTCATATGCGGTTAAGAATCTCCTAGGATAAGGGTTTTGAAGAAAATGCATTTCTGCAGGTGTTACACTTACTGGCAAACAAACCCGCAGTCATCAATCTCCTTCATAACACTCCGCCTAAGCACAAAGCTGATCTTAAGACACCTGTTCTTGAAAAGTTATTAGAAGAAGAACCAAGAGGCAAATCTACAGTTTTAAGCTGGAAGAGCTGTAAAAGCCAATTTTTATTTCTCACCAAATTACTGAAAATAAAGGACGATTCAGCATCATTTTCTCTTTAAATGAAAAAGCAAAATAAAAAAAAAAAAGCATGGGTTTCCTTTAATGTATTAGGATATTTCTGCTCCTTGCAATATGAGAAGGAAAGAACTCCTGGGGAAGAGAAAATGGGGAGGAAAGCAGCATGTAAGGACAACCTCAGCTACCTATTATTTGCTCTTACTGTGCCTGTTAGACTTGAGTGAAGCAGTGGAAAAGGAGATGGCTACAAAAAGGTGAAAAGTTATAAAGCCCTCAGTCCAACTTGACATAAGGAAACAGAAGTGGCTATAATGTGAAACCAATCAGAAGCCATTCATCTTGCTAAATTCCCAAATGCTAAGTTTATTCTTAGAGAGAACTACTAAAATCGGATAGAATCCTTGCAATGAAAGGAATTAGCTGTTGTGAAAAGGTGTGACACATTCAAGTCTACAGACTCTTTTCCACATTAGAGATTTTGCTTTCTTAACAGAAACACAGAATTTCAGTATATTGTTTAAAGGTTTATGCTTTAACATTGCATTTGGGTGACACTACAGCTTACCTTTGACAAAGTGCACGGTCACTCTATTGGGTTTGCGTGGCAAGGTTTTGGTAGTGGTGGGGGAACTACAGAGGTGGCTCCTGTGAGAAGATGGCAGTAGCTTCCCCTGTGTCCAACAGAGCCAATGCCAGCCAGCTCCAAGATGGACCTGATGCTGGCCGAGGCTGAGCTCACCAGTGATGATGGTAGCACCTCTGGGATAACATACTTAAGAAGGGGGAGAAAACGGCTGAGCAACAGCAACGGAGAGAGGAGTAAGAAAATGTGAGAGAAACAATGCTGCAGACACCAAGGTCAGTGAAGAAGGAGAAGGAGGAGGTGCTCCAGGTGCTGGAGCAGAGATTCCCCTGCAGCCAATGGTGAAGACCATGATGAGGCATGCTGTTGCTCTGCAGCCCATGGGGATCCATGGTGGAACAGATAACCACCTGCAGCCTGTGGAAGACCCCACAATGGAGCAGGCGGATGCCTGAAGGAGGCTGTGACCCCGTGGGAAGCGCACGCTGGAGCAGGCTCCTGGCAGGACCTATGGCCCTGTGGAGAGAGGAGTCCATGCTGGAGCAGGTTTGCTGGCAGGACTTGTCACTCTCCTGAAGGGCTGTACGGCATGGAAAGGACCCATGCTGGAGCAGGGGAATAGCATGAGGAGGAAGGAGTGGCAATGACAGCATGTGATGAACTTAACACAACCCCCATTCCCTGTCCCCCTGTGCCACCTCATGGGGAGGACGCAGAAGAGTTGGGAGCAATGGAGTGACATTGAACCTGGGAAGGGAGGGGTGGGGGGAAAGCGCTTTAGTTTTTGTGTTTGTTTCTCACTACCCTACTCTATGTTTAATTGGCAATAACTTAAATTAATTTTGCCCAAGTTAGGTCTGGTTTGCCTGCGATGGTAACTGATGAGCAACCTCCTTTTCTTGATCTCAACCCATGAACTAATTTTTAATCTTTTTAACCTTTTTAATCAATTTTCTCACCTTGTCCGGTTCAGAAGGGGGAATAAAAGAGCAGCTGGGTGGGCATTTGACAGCCAGCCAAGGTCAACCCATCCCAGTGTCCCACCACAGAGGTATAGAATAGGTGTCAGTTTATCACTGGGACTATTGATATCAGCTCAAACCAAATCATTATGTCAGTTTTAGAGGCAAGATATATGACAACTGCATACGTATTGTCCTATACAAATTACAGGATTGTAAAAAGCTATCCAGTATCATTCCATAAGGTGATACATGTATGAAGTAAGAATAAGAATTCAAATAGAAAAGTTTAAAGGTTAAAGTCATATATGGACTACATCACACACAAACAGCCTAAAACCAAACCAAAGCTTCACCGAGTTTCAGTTCTTCACTGGAATTAAATGGATTTTTAAAACCCCCACCCAGTATGTTTAAAAATCAATGCAATAAATAAATAAAGCTACTCCAAACATGCCACATAATTAGCCAGAATCAAGAAGTAACCTAAAGTTTTTATTTTGCAATTAAAACTGATTTATTCAGGTAAAAAAACCCAACCAAACAAACAACAAACAAAACAAAACAAAACTCCACAGCTTTAATAAAAGAGCTACTGTTCCTGGTTACCACATATCTCAAGATTTTAGAACAAAAAGATCCTCACTTTTCAAACTTATTTTTTAGTTTTAAATTGCAAGAAGCCATTGAGGCAAAAAAACGCTGCATTCATCCATGGCTGACGGAAGGACTGCATTTCACCTAGAGATGTACAAAACTCATCATGCCAGTCCACAGTCTTGCAACATTACTTCCCCAAAATGTTATTTTCCGTCTTCTCAAAATATAAGGACTAGAAAACACACAAAGGCTGAAGAGAAATTTGGTAACCAAAACAAACGTATTTTCTCTGTGGAAAACTTATCTTTCTGAAGATAGTGTTCAGTTATATGTAAAGAAAGGGCAAGAGACTCATGCATTCTGTTCGCTAGAAGATTTTCATTTTTTTTCTTGATGAGGTAAAACTGGACAGCATCTCAGGACAAACACTACGACGAAATAAGATTTCCCATGACTATACTTGGAGTCTTATTCAAGAGATGCACTTTTTGGACACAATTTATCATAGTAGAACTACACCATGTATAATGCAAACCATCTTTGCAATGGATGAATCCAGGATATCACCAGAAGTATAAACAGTCTGAATAGCATTCACAAGCAGACCATAAGCAAAACTGGTCAAATTCAAGGTAAAAATTGCAACCAAAATTGCAACTGCCAGCAATGGACGACATAAGGTAAATAACGTATTTCCAGCATTAACACCAAAGCAACACAGAAGACTGCCTCTAGCCTGCCAGCAGAAATGTCTGACATTTAACTGATCAGTTTTCTTAACTGTATTTTGGAAGCTAGTCATTAAATATGCCACAAAATTTTAACCCCAAAAAAGGACATTTCTTGTCTGGCTATTTGGCTTGTACAGAGACACATACACACACATACACATTTTATACAGGTAAAAGAAATCTTGTCTTCTGGCAGAATTCACAGCTAAAAGAAGAAAACCACATAAACATCACTTATCTATACTCAAGAAAAAGTGTTTTTTATAGTTTTATGAAACAGTTCCACCACGAGGAATCATCCAGCTAGAAATTACCACACAAAAATGTGTTAATACTAGTATTGATATAATAACATATTGCATATGTTGCGTTGCAACAGATACTAAACAGTGATTAGGTTATAAAATAAAGAAAAAAAAAAACCCTCATCCTTCTCCTTTTCAAAAAACAGCAACAATCCTTATTGTTTTTCCAAATCATAAGATTTCTTCTCCTGTTGTCCTTCTCAGTTAAAACTAGTTGTCTGATCTCAAATCCTGTTACTGAGAAACATTCAGTACAGTTAGGTGAATGAGGAAAAAAAGAGGCAAAAAAGCAATTCCCAGTAGAATAATAATAACAAAAACAATGAAGTATTAGATACAGGGAAAAAATCCATCAATTTCTGCAAATGCTAAAACTCCACTCTAGATTGATGGCACGCATTATCTACAGGTGAAATGCTTACATTGTTCACAGATTTCTTTTTTAAGGTAGATCAAAGCCTTGGATTTGTCTCACCACACAGCCTCAAAAAACAGTCACACCAACAACAATCCCGAGGGGCTGGTGTGCCTTTTGAGGATGAAGAAGGCTCAATGTGGGAACGGCAGGAATGCTTTAAAAGCCAGTTCGTCCTGAGTTGTATTCTGAAGCCAATGGTCACTGCCTTCTCCATACTAATACACGTCAAGAAAGAACATGGCCATACAGGCGAGCATTTGCCATCTGTCAATAAATTGAGTGAATGAAGAGACTGGTATGAGAGGCGGAAAGTAAGCAAGCATCAAGGTTCAGTTTTTCTCGTTCTCTTTGCTCAATGCCAAACTATGGAGTAAAAAAGCATAACTGATTTGTAGTGACCCCTTTTGCAACAAGGTTATAGCGAATTCGGCAGCTTTGAAAGGAATCTGATCCAGTTCCTCGGCCAAAAACAGTCTCGGTGTTGCATGTGAAAAACCAAATCCAAGAGGGAGCACAGGGGAAATGTCCTTTATTGAGCCAAAACAAAACAACTAATTGAGAATGCATCATTTTAATTATTTATGGATACATAAATAACAAGAACAAATAACAATAAAAATATCTGCTGTCAATTAAATGTCTACTTCAGTTGTAACTCTAAGAAATCCTGCTAAATGCCACATGGGGTTTTATTTTCCACATCTCAGAACTGCTATACCAAAATATTTGGGGATTTACTTAAACGTTCAATCACATATAAAGTAAATCAGATGTAAATACTTCTATAGCGGTTGGCAAAAAGCTGTTTCCTTAAGCACAGTTAATATTAAAGATTTAGGCTTTAAATGTCAGAATGCCATGACGGTTGCTTTTTAATTAGGGGATAAGGTTACATTTCACAATTATAGGTCTAAGATAAGAAAATAAACATATTGCGCTTTCCTAAGCATCAGAGGCTATATAGTAGCTCAAGATGAACAAGATCCATGGGCAGAAAGGAAAGACGTTACATCTTTAAGCACATAGTATGTGTTTCAAGTAACGCTTGAAATCTGGTAAGCATCTGAATTTCATTCCCTAACATTAAGAAATAGCAAGAGCATAAAACCAAGTTTCTTCACTTTCAAACAAATAGAATAGGGTAAAGTTCCATTATGTTAAATCTATTTAGCATGCAGTGAAAACCCCAGCACCCGATTAAAATCCACAGCTCAGGCAGGTGCATCATCTGTCAGGAAATATCTAGAACTTTGAATTCAGTTCCTCCATCCTCATATTCCACTGTAACAGTGAAGTTCTACCAAAAATTAATTTGGCCCTGTAACCCTATTTACTACACACTATAAGGAATGCACTACAGTATGTTCTGGAGCATTGCCATAATTAGGGGATATATGAGCTGGACTACTGAATGAAAGCAAGAAAGCCTGGCCACTGGGTCCTAGCAAAGCTAGTCTGGGCTAACACCACCACCTCTCCAGCTATCACACCTCCTATTGCTTGTGCTTAACAGAACTCCATGGTACAAGACTAATCCAATTAAATAATAAACATGATGCAAATATACCGCAACAGACTCTGTAAGAGGTCATATTTGCAGGAGATCCCCAGGACAACTAAAAATCTTTATCCACCAAACCACTGCAGGTGATAAATGCAGAACACAAGGAGAAAGCATCAAAGACATAGAAAACTTGCAGTTTCATCTTTTTAGGATCAAAATGAATCAAATCAAATTCAATTGAACAGAATTGAATTGAATCGAACAGAACATTTCAGTTGGAAGGTACCTACAATGATCATCTAGTCATGAGCAATACTTTAAATTCAATACTATACATACATGCACTCTTAAGAAGACCCCAGCTCCTTATTCATATTTACATTCTCTTTATTACCTCTAAGGAGGAAATTACTTGGATATAATCAATAAATACTAAAGCACATGACTTCAGGAAAGTAAAGAGCGACACTGCAGCTCAAATGGTGGTTCATTTGCTTCTCAAGCACACCACTTCAGCTTCATGCACTCAAATAAAATGACATCCTGACATATGGCTGCACTACGTTGACACTTTCAAGTCATGTAAAGGTTTGTGATATTAGAATGCAGTCTGAAATGCATTGTACAACTAATTTTTGTTACCTTCTAGGGCTCCCAAAGTGTTTTTTCTAATTACGTGAAATAACATTTTTTCTATTACTTGTCATGCTCAGTGTCTGGATTGTCTATTACTTACTGATCACCTCTCTTGTCCTAGTTTGTTTTATTTACTTTACTTCTTTCTGTCTAAGCCAAGAAAAGTATATCATACAAAGGAAATAATCTGTCCAGTCAAATTTTAAATCTAAAAATATAAAGGAAAGGCTCAATAGGACCAGGGATAACAGTAAAGACAAATTTTAAATAACAATTTATTGTAAAAAAAAAAAAAAGTTAACAGTGAGGCTGAAAAATTATGTGATTTATTTCAGTGAAGGAATGAATTCTGAGACCAGGATTACCTTATCCCTTATCACATTTATTCAGAAGTTTTCCTGAGTTTAAAAGTTCACAGCAGCAATTCATAATTGTGTGATACTTCTAAAGCAAGTCAAAATAAAAGCACTGCTTTTAATCACCATGCAAGTACCATCAGTGCACAAACTACATGGACAGGACAGGAAGAAGGAATGCAGCAAAGCACAACAATTTTCAAAGACTAAAAGATGCTATTTTTAAAATTTAACTTCAGAAAAACTCTGCATTCCAGACACGCAGAAACAATCCACCCACAGCTGTGAAGAGGCACAAATGCTGAGACCAATTCTGTTCCTAATGAAGTCAATGCACATTAAGCACTGGTTTTAGATAAGAACAAATGTATTTCTTTCTGGCCAAACATAATTGAACTTCTAGTTGTCTACCTAGACCTCAAGATCACATATTCATCCCTATTGCTTGGACAGAAAGCAATCCTATGGAGTCTTAACGGAGATGAGCTGGCAATGAGCACCCGCAGACAAGAAAGCCAACCACATCCTGGGCTGCATCAGAAGAAGGGTGGCCAGCAGGTCAAGGGAGGTGATTCTTTCCCTCTACTCTGCTCTGGTGAGACCCCGTCTTGAGTACTGCGTCCAGATCTGGAGTCCTCAGCACAGGAAAGACACGGACCTGTTGGAGCAGGTCCAGAGGAAGGACGCAAAAACGAATAGTCAAGGAACATGTCTGCTATGAGGAAAGGCTGAGTCAGTTGGGGTTGTTCAGCCTGGAGAAGGCTCTGGGGAGACTTTATTGCAGCCTTTCAATACTTAAATAGGGCTTATGAGAAATATAGGGACAGACCTTTTAGTAGGGCCTGTTGCAACAGGACAAGGGGTAATGGTTTTAAACTAAAGAAGACAGATTTAGACGAGATATAAGAAAGACATTTTTACAATGAGGGTGGTGAAACACTGGCACAGGTTGCCCAGAGTGGTGGTAGATGCCCTGTCCCTGGAAACATTCAAGGTCAGGCTGGACGGGGCTCTGAGCAACCTGATCTAGTTGACGATGTCACTGCATATTGCAGGGGGGTTGGACTAGATAACCTTTGAAGGTCCCTTCCACCCCAAACTATTCTGTGATTCTCTGATTTTGAAGAAGTCCTGTGGAGGTAGGTAATACTGTATGGTGTACTCTATCTTCTACCCCCATGCATTGCATGGAAAATTCATCACAACTGGAAGCATTTTGTCATCAAGTATTTTTAACAATTACAATGACTGACACTACGTAGTCTGTAAGTAGCACTGGTGAGGCCACACCTGGAATACTGTGTTCAGTTTTGGGCCCCTCACTACAAGAAGGACATTGAGGTGTTGGAGCACGTCCAGAGAAGGGCAACACAGCTGGTGAGGGGTCTGGAGCACATATCTTATGAGGAGCAGCTGAGGGAACTGGGGTTGTTTAGCCCGGAGAAAAGAAGGCTGAGGGGAGACCTTATCACTTTCTACCACTACCTGAAAGGAGGGTGTAGCGAGGTGGGGGTTGGTCTCTTCTCCCCAAGTAACAGAGAACAGAACAAGAGGAAATGGCCTCAAGTTGTACCAGGGGAGGTTTAGATTGGATATTAGGAAAAATTTCTTCACCAAAAGGACTCTCAAGCATTGGAACAGGCTGCCCAGGGAAGTGGTTGAGTTACTATCCCTGGAGGTATTTAAAGGACATGTAGATGTGCTGCTTAGTGACGTGGTTTAGTGGTGGACTTGGCAGTGATAGGTTAACGGTTGGACTCAATGATCTTAAAGGTCTTTTCTAACCTAAACAATTCTATACCATACATGATTCTATTATGTACATCAGGATGCACAGAATGAAGATAAAGTATGTTTATAAGACACAGTTCCTCATATTTGTTGGGGTTTTTTTTAGCAGACTGAATAGCACTCCACATAACTTAGAATCATAGAAACATAGAATAACTTACATAGTGTCACTTCCCTTACTGCAAAAGGGAAGTGTTATCCCAAGGATGACATCTGAGCTTCAGTAAAATACAAGCAAGCTTTGCCATTAATACCCCTGTGACTAAGATGTTACCCACTTTGAGGCAAGGAGTGTCTATTTGGCTGTTAGGAAGTACTTCTTTCTTGCTTTTCTAAATACTACATTTAGTGCTCCCATGAATAACCATTACATTTAATATTAAAAAGAAAGTGGTTCTACTTCTTCATTCACAAAAGAAAACAGCAACCTAACAAAAAGAAATCAATATTCAGGCTACTGAGTGATCTAACTGTTTTTACTGTAACACGGCTTGAAAGACATCTGCTCACTGCAAACCACCCCAGATTTCTCATAATAAAACCATCCTTTCCACCCCACCGTTTTTATATTTCCTTCAAGATTCAAGCATAAAGAAAACTGGACTCCAAGCATTAAGCCAGAATATATGCACTTGAGCATTCTGGAATGAGGCCTAGAAAAATAAACTTGTTTGTTTCAATCAGCCTTGAAGGAGAAACCTTCGGAGCTGGAATGAATAGCTGCTATTTTTAAAGTGAAACAGCACACATGATTCAAGCCCTGTACAAAAGCTAATGCAGTGTCTACTTAGCTTTAATGACTGGTTCAAAATAAATAAGTGGTCAATTGATCTATTGAAAAAGAGGTATTTCATTGGCTGTAATTGTTTAATTTATGTTTTTATTCCCTTTGAACTACTACAAGGCTATTTGCTCTTTGTATGAAATACCCTACAGTCATGCAAAATTAATATGCCTACTTCATTCTACTCTAGCTTATATGGCAACTGTTTCAGTTATTTCACACCAGCTAACTCTTTCCATGGGCTTTAAGACTCACCAACATGCAGATCAAAACCAGATTGAAAACCTCCCCTCTGTAAATGCCATATGTACATATATGCACAAATGGAGGGAAAGACCGGACAGAGACCTCACTAGAACACGCAGCAAGAATACATGCCGTTCCATCACCATAATTTATTTCTGTAATGCCACTGTTTGTAGTGATCTAGTGACAACAGAGGCCAGCACAGGATAGTAGCTGTACTGGATGCTCTGTGAGCATTTGGAGCAGAACATACAGTTGCTGCCCTGGATGCAGTGTGCAGCCAAGCTGTAAGAAAAGCAGGTGGTGGGATTTACTCCAACTTCTAGCATCTTAACTTTTGCATTAGAAGTGGAACCTGGTCTGGCTCTGCCACTTACGCACTCGCCAACTTGTGCTAGTAGGAAAAGCAGTGCTTTAAACGAGGTAACGCTGACTGAGTGCACTGCAGCAGCATCCTTTCCTCTCCACTGTGACACATTATACTTCTCACACACAGGGACCACAAAGTAACTTTAACCATTAATTTCTATAAGCTCATTCCTTATTTAGTAATTTTCCACATAAAAAAGAGATTTTTACCTCTGGGGGAAGATAACATGAAACAATGCACTGTTCTTTCTTCTCAGCCATTTTTTGTTAAAGGACATTAAACTAGTGAAGTGTGGAAAATATCCTGTAGTTCTACTTATTTCCACCGCTACTCTCATCCCACTTACCTAAGCTGTAGTGTACTACTTCCCGCCAGCCACTGACCCTATTTGGACATGATGGCTGCTCCCTTCACTTGTTTAAAAAGGGTCTTAAACGGTAACCAGCTTCTGCTTCTTCCTTTAAACTGCTCTATGAATATGTATTTAACCTCATGTTATCTTCAGTTACGGCTCGTTCTCAAAATGAATTTGTTCAGTCTTTCCACTAAACGTTTTGTGACAGCATGACTCTAAAATGACAAAGAGTTTCTGCTTAATGTAGAGAGTAACAGTTCTCCAATCTCTGTTACAGAAGAATACTAATGTCCATTTAAAATTGTCTACTTGTAAATTTAAAAAACAATGATCTAGAGGTATGTGAAATAGTCAAAAAAAAAAGAAAGCTACTTAAAGTGTGACGTTCTTATCATTCCGGTATGAAAGGGCCACTTTTTTCACAAAAAAGATCAGCATCTTCGACATGAAATATACTTGATTTTCTCATATTAAATGTTCCAATGGTTTCAAAAAAAAGGACACTTGAGGCAAACAGTGCACTTACAAGCAGAAACTTTAACAGCAAATGCTGAATTTAAAAAAATATTTTTTTATCAACAAAAATATATTTTCAGAAAAGGAAAATTAATTTTCTCAAAGCAAAAAATTGAAAAAATGAACAAAGACATTTTTAACACCTTTATATATCCACAGAAATAGCTCATAGATAGATCAACATTATTCCCCAAAACAGCACAGAGTTGTTGAGGTTAAAGCACAGAATGTCCTAGGCTGGGTGGGTCTGTTTAACTGCTAATATGGAGATTTTAAGCAGTACTGGCACCAGTACTGACCACTGGGGTAGACCACTAGTGACTTGCCACCAACTAGACTTTGTGTTGCGGATCACAACCCTCTGTGCCCAGCCACTCAGATAGTTTTGAATCCATCTCCCTGTCCACTTATCTCACCCAACCTTTGTCAGCTTGTCTATGAGGAGGTTACGGGAGACAGTGTCATAGTCTTAGTCAACAACATCCACTGCTCTCCTGTCACCCACCAAGCTAGTCACCTAATCGTAGAACTCTGTCAAGACGGTTATGCAGTGTTTCCCATCGCAAATCAATGCTGACTACTCTAGATTACTTTCTTGCTCTTCATGTGTTTGGAAGTGCTTTGCAGGAAGATTCTCTCCATCACCTTAAGACTGAGGTGAGGCTGATCAGTGTGTTTTTCCTCAGGTCTTCCTTCTTCCCTGTCTTGAAGACAGGAGTGACATTTGGTCTCCTCCCGTCTTCAGTCATCATGACCTTTGAAAGATAATCTAAAGTGGTCACGCAATGACATCAGCCATGTCACTCAGCACTCGTGGGTGCAGCCTGTCAGGCCCCATGGACTTGTGTGTCCAATTTAAGTGCTCCCTAACCTTGTCCTTCACCTTGTTCTCCTCTTCCTCCTCCTCCCTTGCTCTAGACCTTCCCTCTGATCTCAGGTGCCTGGGATTCCTGTAGCCTGTCATACCAGTAAAGACTCACACAAGACTTTGAGTACCTTAGCCTTTCCTGCATCCTTTGTCATCAGTTCCCCTGCCCCATTCAGCAGTGGCTTCATGTTTTTCCTCGTCTTCCTTTTGCTGTTTATGTACTTGTAGAAGCCTCTACTGTTACACTTCACATCCTTTGCCAGATTCAGCTCCAGGTCAGCCTTGGCTGTCCTAACCCTATTCATGCTAGACCAGACAACTCTATACTGCTCCTGGGTCACCTGCCTCTGTTTCCAACTCTTGTACATTTCTTCTCTAAGTTCAGTCAGGAGCTCCTGGTTCATTCATGCATCAAGCAGGACTGGCTGGCTCTTGCCACCTTTGTTTGATTTCCTGGTTGTTGGGATGGACTTCTCTTGAGCTGGGAGGTGATCCTTGTATATCTACAAGTGCTTTCAGACTCCTCTTCTTTCCAGGGCTGTAACCCATGGGATTCTTCCAAGCAGATCTCCAAAGAGCTGTACAAACTAGTCTTGGTGGCTGTTATGTTAACAATGACTTCTTTCTCTATGCATTTATTTTCTATTATTTTGCTGGCTTATAAATTTGCGTGAAACTAAATCAAAGGAAGTTTACATTTCAAACACTGGCTATCATAATTCTAGTAATGTAGGATATCCAACATTGAAAACTAAACGCAAGGCAGAGATGAAGACTAATTTTGCATTTTATATACATTTTCACAGGTTGGCACGGTTTCAATGCTTTTTCATTTTAGTATCCTTCTTATATATTGAAGTATTTAACAGAGAAAAGAAAAAAAAAAAAAGAGACACTACTGTTTAAAGACTTTTTAGGGTGTGTAGAAACAGAAATACCTATCAAAACAATTGTTTGTGCAACCATGATATAAACAAGCTGCAATTAGGACATACTTATCATTTCATTATGCTGCACATTATGACCAAGATATCCTGTTTGTTCTGCCTGTTCAAACAGAAAAAAACCCCAACCTATTCATGAAAGCAATTCTTTACAGTGTTTCAAAAGGAAGCTGGAGCTGGTAAACACATGTTCTTATGGGAAATTGCCACAATCCTGGCTATATCTCAGCAGGGTCTGAAAATATTTCTCACAAAGTCTCTTCTATAAAATCTAGAACATATGTACGACAGAGTATGTTTCACGTCCTTTTAAGGAACTTGCTAGATTAATGAAGGGGACATTACTCTTGCATTTCCTTTCAAATGTCTGCCTTTTGCTACAGGTATTCTGCACTGTCTGTTTTCCCTCCTATTTTCATGAGTTCTGCACTTTCATCACCTGTGAAAAAGACCATGAAAGTTTACATCTAGACCACCCACTGACAGCATCTTACTGTAGGCTTCTAATGCAGTATATCCAACATATCGTCTATTGATAAATGCATTTCATTACATTCATACTATTAAGCTCCTACCATTCTTCCAGGACAATTATCAGGGAAATCAATAAAGTTGTTATTTTTTATGTGGCTGCTAAGAGGTTTTGAAATTGATCTTACAGCTTTTTATTACTATTGACTGATATGCCAAAAAGAACACAAACAGATCAACACAGCTCCCTTACTAATTGTCATTCAGCTAAATATCTATAAGCCATTAGGGACATACAAAAATCACAAATTTCCGGATGGAGAACACTAACAGTGATGAAAATTTTAAAAAACTTCAACACTTGAAAAATGTAGAACTCTCTTTACAATCTAAAATGGACATCATGATTCCCTCAGCTATTTTTCCTTCACTACTTCATTTTTGACTTTGATCAAACAAGGCAATTCAGTTAAAGAAAACAAGATCACACTAGACATGGAAACATTCTGAATGCAACCAGAGAGAAATGCAAGAAATACCTTCAAATTTTAATTCTAAATATATTCTTTCAAATCCGACACCTAGCAATTAGTCTTCCTGAAGAGCTCTGTGATCCAGTATCACCTACTGTAATTATATATTTTTACCAAACCCAGAACCAGTAGCAGTCAGAACTCTGCCAGGAATACTGTGTATGTCGTCCCTGAAAATACGCATAATTCACTCTCTCAACTGCTATTTTTTCCAGAATTGTTTACCAGACAGATGAACAGGCATGCCTCACTGTCTTCCACTCACTGAAGCAATACGGACCTTTACAATTTCTGCAAGTTTAAATTATGTGTTTAAAAGATAGCACAGATAAGAAAAGGCGGTGGGTGCACTTCTGCCCTGTATAATTTACTACATTTGTAGAACGTGGATTTAGAAGTCCTCCATTCAGATTTACCAGTATTTTACTGTCACTTACACTTACTCTGTCTCGGTCGAAATAGCTGCAGAAAATGCAGGAGAGGCAAAGAAAAAAATCAGACCTTTAATGAACATACAGAAATTTGTAACTGATGCCCTCCACGTTGAAGTATCACAGATGGTAAGATTAGTTTCTAAACCAGTGTGTTTTCCTTTACCACATGCAAAAATATTGCAATAGTATTTTTAACTTTTTGGATGTCAGTTGGCCACAATGACTTGCTACTACAGTTGGAAACCAGACCACAGATGTCCTACCGCTAACGTTTAAATCTATCTCTTGGGTTTGACTCCACACTATAAATTACTAAAACAAACAGAAAACTTTTCATTTGCACTTCTGTTACTTTCCATCCAGGACTCTACTCTCCAGACAACTATTCAGACTCCTCTGCTCCATTACATGTGACTCTCTTAAAGCCCAAGATTTTAAGTGCTTTGCCTAAAGGACTCTAGCTACTTCTGTGGGTGTCACTGTTAATTAAGGACATATGGAAAGGAAATGAAGGAGCCAAAAAGCAGCCTTGTTGTCTGGAAAAACACCAGAATACATGGACATGGGTGACAACAGTAGGAAAAATCAGAGCTGGATAACAGGAAACGTTTGCAGCTGAGAGAAACAGTCTAGTGTCTCGTGTTCAAGCATTTGAAGAAATCAAATGACTCAAAAATCAGCCTCGAATGAAAAACTGGGGTAATGATGTCAACGTTTCAAAGGTAATGGAAAAAAACAAAAATATTAACACCCGGATGAGCCTATCGAAACTGTTAAAAACACATTTTATTTTCTTTTTATATACTCTACTCAAACTTCACTGAACAAGGTGTCATTCATAAAGCTATCAAACTGTGTTATGAGCTAGACGGTGAGAACCAGGAAACTTAATAGCTAAAGATGATCAGACAGGGCCTGGTGATTAACCAGAATTGGACAACAGAAATACACTTATGTATTGACTGATTTGTAACTAAGTTTTTTTACTCAGCAGCAGCTTTATTTTGTTTGACACCAACTATATTTCCCTTCAAGGCGACAAGAATGAATGCCAAAACCAGATGGTTCTGGTCTCTGGTAACTATTAACTAATATCCAAATCTGATTCCTAGCTGCTAGACTTCATAAGTGAAATTACGCAACCATATCTCTTAGGGTGACCTTTGAAAGGGACTGTAATTTAAGATACAGAAATTGCATGCCCGACCTGCTTATCGTACAGAGAAAGACGGAACTCTCACCACTGAGCTATCATCCTCATTTCCAGTCTCCCCAACTCCTCCACCTCCACTGAGATAGTCTGTACTGCACTCTTGAACTCTTCTCTAGTAGTGACTATCGGGCCCATCAGGAACAGCTGTTACATTTAGTACAATCTGTTGACAGGGATTATTGAAAGAATGTACGGCCAAATACCACAATCTCTGTTTTTTCACTAAAAATTGTAAAAAGCATGTCTAGTTCTAGGACAGCATAAAAGAATAAAATTAGAAATGGGGAAAACATCTATTTACTGAGGAAAAAAACCCCAAAACTGAGAACATTTGGCAGACAGCAACTTAGCTTCACAAGCAAATATTTAGTTATCCGCAACTGACAAGTAAGCAGAAACACTGATTGGCTAGATTTGGTTTAAAATCTGCGCAAGTAATTTAGCATCAATGTTATAATGTTTAGTTTTTAAGTAAACAACGTTGTCATAGGAAAACTTGTGCTTGTGGATAGTAGCACTATCATTTGTAGTTTTATTAACATCATTTTCTGCATCTACAAAGCACATCATCAGCCTTGGCATGTGACCAAGGTACAAGTGTAGTCCCTTTACTGGGAATAAATGCAGTTGGCTAAGCAGTGTTGTAAGACTGTTATACCATTTTTTCCAACACAGGAATATTTCTTTTACTGCCCCTTTTTCCCACACACACATACGCTGAAACAAGCAACAACACTCCATGTAGGATCTGTCCCAGTTCCAGGAAGAGAAGACAGCTTTAATACTGTTCAGAACAAATCAGCGCCAGTTGCAACTGTTTAAGAGATTATTCCTTTCAAACCAGCTCCAACCTTTTCCATTCACTTGTTGCAAGGTAAAGGGGCATTACATCTGGTGAGTAGGGAGGAACAAGGATTTCCTGATTCATGTATCCTACTACACAGAAGAAAGTGTTGCCAATCCCAGAATTTGAATTGTGGAATGCTGTCAAATTTGGGAACCTTATGTGATCCAGGATGTTCATATGGTGTTTCAATTATACAGATGATTCACTGATCTTTATCATAGCCGTATAGTCTGAAAAGGAGCTCTGGATGGCAATTTCAGTTCAGCACTTAGCTGCTACTGACAAATATGATCTTAGGTTGCTTGTTATCTAGCAAATCTATCTTCCAAGAAGTATATTCTTGCTACTCAAAAGTCAGTTGTAACCCTCATGAATACACTTAGGAGATGAGAGATGATGTCTTACAATTCCAGGAGAACACTGTCTGGGTAAAGAAGAGAGTGCATTGTCTGCAGCTGTCAGACTCTGCAAAGTGCTGTGGTGATTCAGGCTCACCTAAATATAAATGTCCCTTATGTCATCACCATCAGTTCTTTTCTGCAAATAGTTGCACTATCACAGTAAAACCTTATGTGAACTACAGTACAGATACTGCACTGAACAGGCAGTTGTTCAGACATAAAAATTTTGCAACTTTACTGCCTGAAAAATGATACTGAGTTCAGAGAAGGCAGAATAACAGGGGCAAGTGAATTCTGAATCTGCTGGAAATCCTGGATTCGACAGAGTCTCCAACCCTCATAGCCAAGTTCTCAAAGTTCTGACCATTTGTGACGAATTTAACCCACCTTGGCTGCTCAAACACTCAAAGATCCAACACAGTCACAATTGCAGTTGCACAACTGAGTTTTGTAGTGGTACCATTCTCTGTGGGTTTGCAGAAATGCATGCAGAGCTGTAAGAAGGAAGCGCTGGAGAGTCACACAAAGAAACTACTAAGCAGTTTACGGGAGTTTCGACAAGAGATTAGGCACATCTGTAGAGCCTTAAGTGGTAAAGACAATAATCTCTCCTCTAACTTATAGACTCAAAGAGCCCAACACCAAAATACTTAGGAAGCCACATTCTTCCCTGCAAGATAACTGAACTTTCCGTTTGGCTGCGAGATAGTTAAGGCTTGTACAAATTCTCTGAAAATGGAGCAGGACCTTTTAAGCAGTTACTTCCATGCTAAGGAAAGTGGATCTAAGTCAGAACTAAGTAAGATCTTTCAGAATCAGCTGGCAGTCTCACTAGGACAGAAAATACACTGTTGTGTACTTGCGTATATACAGAAACCGAGAGTGCATATAACAAGCAATTCTACAGAATATCATGCTCTAATATACTACAGAACCCAAAATTCAGATTTACACTGAACAACCAGACAGGATTTGCTGCTAATGTAACTCAGACTCACGTATGCACCTGAAAACCGGAGCTGCCAAATCAGCCAGTCTCCAAAACTGAACTCAGGGGAAGGTACTTTTAGCCCCCAGAAGTCATCACATATGTGCGCTTTCCAGTACAGAAATCTGAAAAGCTCCCTTTGAGTCTAGAAAAGAGCAAGCACTGATTATCCTCCTGCTTTCACCAAGGAATGACCTAACAGTTCTGGCGTCAGCTGCGCTGGCTCCAAGTCACCACCTCTCAGCCAGAAGAGGGTGCCTTAGGGTACTCCATAAGGTGTGAGTGAGGGATGCAAAAAAAAAAAAAAAGATTACTATCTCCTTCTTGATGTACATTAAGTTTAGTTTTCAAAGCAATAAAGAGAATGACTTCCTTCACTCTGCAGAATTACGGTGATGGAAATACAGCACTGGTGATTTTTTCACTTTCTCAATTTTATGGAAGCCATCTCTTTCAAAGCAAGTTATTTATTATGCGGCCATCCTGGAGGCCCATGTCTAAAAAATTTGTAATCTGCAAATATTTTTAAAAGATTTTGTAAGTGCTGTAATTTTTCAAGCATCCTGTTTGGTTTAAACCACTCCATTTACGGGAAAAAAAATTTTGTGTCTGTTGGTCCTGGTGAAACTTGCATTTTTCACATTGCAGTTGGAGATCTAAAATACAGTTAGGGAACATTATACTATTTAACTACATTACCTGTAGTTAAAACATCATTTTCACTTTCTCCCCCATCACAGCAATCAATCTTTGCATGTTTTTAAAATTAAACAAAAAAGAAAATAAATGTTTTTCTTAATTTCGATTCCAAACTGTTTCAAGAGCCAAAAATACAGCAATGGATTGATACTGCAATATTTTATTATGGAGGTTCTAATAAGTTTGAATTTATGATTAATCATACTGCAGTATCCCCACAATCAAAACAACCTCTGAAACTGCCAGAATGCAGCAATATGTAAAAAGCAGCTCTGTTAAGAACGTCTATGAAAGGGCTTTTTCCTTTGCTTTTTGAAATGGTGAAAAAACATAAAGGATATAATAATGAATGGAGTAAACCAAAATAAAAACAACTGAACTAAAGGCCAAAAAAAAATTACATCTCCTATCAAGCTATGAATAAGATTAAATTAGACCAGAAGCACAATCTGGAACAATCAGTAATAAAACAGAACATGCACAACAGTGGGAAATCTGCCATTGATATATTTTGGAGCACTGAATGTACAAAGGCTCAAGTTTAAATTGTGCAGCTAGTAACTAGTTCTTTGTACCTCCTCTGTGCTTTAAAAATATTTTCTTAGGCAGAAAGCAGAGCTACCCAAAGAAGTCTTCAAACACGTTTGTTTTGAGTATCAGTAATCTAACGCTAACACCAAACCCAGGTTAAAATAATACATTCCCATACAGATCAGGAGATTGTGTATGACATAACTTTCCATGGAAAATTATCACTGAGCAGAAACATCAGGAATTAACAAATCTGTTCTTCAGTCATTTTAGAAACATGAAATCTGACCAGAAAAGCTTGCTTAACAAAGTAAGCTTAAAAGATACTCATCTTTTTTCTCTACTTCCTGCAAAATTTTAGGAAAAAGAGCTGCTTCTATTCCAAAGTGTGACTCCTTGGAGAAAACACACATACAATACTTGCAATTAGTAGGAAAAGCCCATTGCAAATTGAATTTATGACTTTACAAGTGAATTTTCACAGCAGCTGAACTAACAAAATCAGGTTGTGTTGATTTTTCTTTTTTATAACTACCCCTTATATCAGTAAATTCTAGGACAGAAATAAATTTTATTTCCTGTTACCTATCTGTTCTACTTGAAATACCAATGGCAATGCAGGAAGTTCATAAATGTGAATCCTCAGGAGGCTTACACGCATCACTGAGAACAGTAAAATGAATGGTTACACATCTGCAGTCTGAACTTTGAGATGAATACAAGCAAATTGTGAATGCGCATTTTTCAAATGATTGCGCCCATTATTTTCCACTGACTCATGATTGTTGGCAGAAATGAATAATACATTTTAATATAGTATAGAGAGTCAACAATCACAAATACAGAGAGTATGTATGGGTATATATCCATCTTCTATGCATACATAATACTAAAGCTATAGGTTGTCATCTGTTTTTAATACTGAAACACCAAATAATTTATAATGCGGAGCTGTAAAATATATATAGAACACTGCATCAATCATGTGTGAGCACTAGTGCTGTTCAACATTTCTGTAAATCCTCCATTAAACTTAGATTTGAGACTGAACCAAAGACTTATATGGATCAAGCCATGGCTGCTTGGAACACTGAAAGAGAGACATAAAATGCTGCACTATTTCATGTCAAGATTATTTGCAGTTCACTTCATTATTTCAAAGAATACTAGCAACTGAAATACAGTGCACTCAACATTAAAGCCAGTTCTTACTCCTTTTCTTTAATTCAGGAGGCAACTACTAAATGACAATTGAGAGATCAGCTGAAAGGACTCCTAAATTATTTGACACAATCAGTACACTGCTAATGTAAGCAAAGAAAGAGCAGAGCCCTGAGAAGCTAGTAACATCGTCAAATAAGAAGGAACTATTTGAATACTAACGATGTCTTGCTTTGCATTTCCACATTTCCTAACAAGCTTTGTAGTGTACCATAAGCCATTAGTCAAGACAACAACCACGACTGGTTCCATATGGAAAAGACACAGAAAAATGAAAATTCAATCATTATATCCTCAACGGTGGCTGGAGGTATAAAGTCCATGTGCCACCTAAACCCACTCCATAGTAACGTAAAACTTTACCAAACTAAAGAAGTGCCACGTGAGAGAGTGTGTGTGAGCGTACACACTGTCCTTGTATTCACTTGAGCAAGACTTCAGAGACATGCATTTTTAGGAGAATTAAACATAACATTCAGGAAATAAACAGTTACATATGATTCCAAATCAACTTCAGAAGGAAGTGATACATACAAACATGCATGATGTTTTGCTTTAACAACAGTTTGCTCCAGGTACAATTTGAAAAGTACTATGCTGTAAAAGTGTTCACAACTTCTAAAGTCTTTTGGCAAAGGTAATGAATATTCAACATCTGCAGGGCTGTTGCAAGTTCATGAACTACAGAAATAAAAAAGATGCCTTCTTTTGGTAGCCTAGTCCTTGTGTAAAAATCCAAAAATAATACACCCTAGTAACGGCATCCACAAGGAACCAGATACTTGGCCCTGAAGTAAGACAGAGCAGCAAAGGGCTTATGGCAACTACCACTGCTAATGCAGGCTCCAGCACTTATGTTAGGATGAAATCAAGCGTAGCAGAGCTCAGCCCTTCCAAACCATGCGTTGGTTTGGGGGGAGGTGGGGAATTCTGTGTCGATGTCTTTAATAAAGCAGATGTGACTCATCGCACTCTCATTTAAAATCAGAAACCGAGGTCTCTGCTTTTTCCACTGAATCAATGGCACGGCACTGAGGGTACTAGCACCGGGGCAGCAATCCTTCTTGAGTTTCTGCTCTCAGTATGATCAGTTCAATTAAATTGTAGTATCTCACACTGCAGTTTTGTGATGCAGTGCTCAAACCCTGGCTTTGGTTTTTCTCCTTAATGCCATGCAACATCCTTATTCACCTTATTTTCTGCAGTGGCACTGATCATAGAAAAATGTGGAATTAATTTAATCGGTATACCATCCCCATAAATCTTCCTGAGCTGCTTTCTTCATTGAAGAACACATTTCATTTATAACTGTTGTTTCAGTAAACCAAGTAATCTGAGATATCTTTGCTAAATATATTCCAAATGCTCAAAGCATCTGTTAGGTCATGTTGGGTTTGGGGTTTTTTTAATTATTATTTTTAAGATGAGAAAAAGGCATTTTTCAAACACTTCTCTGCATCTTTCATGTTCTCATTTAATTTCCTCAACCCAAATTCAATAATCATCCATTAGAGTTTCAACACCTTGTAGTCCCATAGCGCTCTGTTCAATTACCTTTAGAAATATCCTGGGAAAGAACTAATGCCAAACGGTACTCTCTTAAGTTTGTAACATTCAAATGCTGCATTTGAAGTTAGAAATTTAGAACTTGCCTCATTTACATTTGCCTGCCAAAATATATATCCTGCACTTAGTCCCATGATGATTTTTTGCTTCATGTGAGCTTTAATTATAAATTTAAGGGAAAACTCCTATGTAAGTAACATTCCCTAAAAAGGTCACAATATGTCAAGTGTATCCACCATTTGTGTGAAGTCTATGCATGGTCCTGCTCACGTGTGGAAGCCCTGTTTGCTCTGCAACAAGGGCCAAAACACTTTCCTATTCTGTCCTCCACCTGCACCCTTTTTTTACCTCTTTTGTATCTTCTGGGCAATCAACGCTACTGTCCCATCCTTTGCACACTGACGTTCACTGGGACGTTCACCGGCTAAACTCTTAACAAACTGTAATACTCTCAATTTCAAAGTGAAACTTCCTGTTGCTGCAGAGAGGGTTTTACTCACGCTCAGGATCAGGGGCAGCAGTGGGTAACCAGCATTACACTGCCATTCGGTACAGGGCTCAGCCTTTGGCAGGGCACATCACACGCAGCATATATCTGTGCATACTGTGGCCGCGGGCCAAACCCCCAAACCTTGAACTCAAAAACTCACTCACAAGAACTCACCCTCCTTGTCACTGAGACCAGCCCACTTTCATTTGAGACTACTTGACGAGTCACACAAATTTGACTGTGTGCATATATTACAGGTATTTACTTTTAAAGCAAACAAATACTATTAAAAAGCACTTAACAATTTTACTGCAAATATTAACTTTCTTCATAATTAGCAATGGCACTTGACCATTAACATCTGTGCAAGTATCTTTGTTTTGACAGAATTAAAATGAAGAAAGGACAAAAACTTGACAATTTTTCATACCTTGTTCCCTAGACATAGACTATGGCATTGTTCTTAGAAGTTAAACAGTGTAAACTACTGTAAATTTAAGCACTGTCAAACAAGGAATTTTCATTTCAGTTAGGGTTCAGTGGAAAATGGAAAATTCAGTGAAAAAAACCCTAAATTTTTCTTGAGAGGCATCTATGCCCCTGAGATCAGAATGTAGTCTTCTGCAACTGTCATTATTTTTCCATTTGAGAAATGAGAAATAGACTGCAACTGCACTTCCACAGCTATGCAATGCTCTCCTAGGTACTGTACTGCTATCTAATACTACTTTTTTATATATAATATGGGCAGCAGATATGACACAATATTAGCGCTCAGTTGTACAGATATTAGTGCTCTAACAAAAGTGTGGGATGAAATGATGGCAGAAATGCCAACTATAGAAGAAGTAATATTATTTTAAGCTTTAATTTTGTACTGTCTTCTTTCAGAGACTCCTAAAACCCTTTACAAAAACTGAATTACATTTTTGAAACTATGTTAAAGAAATAAAACGCACTACATCAAAAAAACACAATGTTACAAAATTTGCCCATGGGGACATTCATTTGCTTGTACTGATTTTGATACGCACCTTAGACGTTTTACAAAAGGTTACCTACCTCACGCAGAGCACAACCAGAACTACTCAGAAATATCATGTGGCTATTTCCCTTTCCTGTTTTCCCCCACCCAACATTTAGCTAGTTGAAATCTTATTTATTTCAGTCTATCTAAGCCCTGCAGTGAAAGGAAGATCATTCATACCTTTACTGCTTTTTCAGGGAAACTCACCAGTATCGTCCAAGTGTTTCACAATCGTTCATTAATTCATTCACAATATCCACTACAAGATGAAAACGCATTATTATCCCCATTCAGAAACTGGAAACAGAGACAAAGGGATTTATGGGAAGCCACAGAATAATGCAGCAGAAGGGACGGGACAAGAAACAGCACATGGGAGTACCTGCCTATCTGTCCCTATCTCCAGACCATACTGATCTCTGCCAGAAGTGGGAGACAGCTCTCACTGCAGTTAATTTCTTCTACATATCAGACGCTGAAAGGCTCGATGTAGACAACCTAAATGTGAAAGTATACAGCTTTCTTGGCCACCTGCTACATAATGATTTGGGTTTCATGGTTAGCAACATACAAGGCCACCAGCACAGAGGCAGACGCAGACTAGTCAGTGTTGCCTTGTCTGTATTAATTATAATGTCTCTCTTTGCAGTTTCACAGAATCACAGAATAGTTGATGTTGGAAAGGACCTCCAGAGGTCATCTGGTCCAAACCCCAAGCTCAAGCAGCACCAGCTAGAGTCAGTTGCCCAAGACTGCGTCCAGGCGGCTTTTGAGTATCGCCAAGGATGGAGACTCCACCAGTTCTCTAGGCAACCTGTGCCAGTTTGTGCCTGTTGCCCCTTTCCCTGTCCCTGGGCATCACTGGAAAGATCCTAACTCCATCCTCCTTGCACCCTCCCTGCAGATATTTATATATATTGATAAGATCTTCCCTTGAGCCTTCCTTCTCCAGGCTGAACAGTCCCAGATCTCTCAGCCTTTTCTCATGTGAACTGCTCCAATCCCGTACTCATTTTTGTGGCCCTTAGTTGGGTTCTCTCCAGCATGTCCATGTCTCTCTCATACTGGGGAGCCCAGTGTTAAGTAGGGGGAAAGACACACCTCCCTCAACCTGATTGACATACTTTGTCCAATGCAGCCCAGGACATCACTCACTGCCTTTGCCAAAAGGGCACACTGATGTCTCATGTTCAATCTGGTGTCCACCAGGACCCCCAGGTCCTTTTCTGCCAAGCCGATTTCCAGCTGGGTAGCCCCCAGCATATATTGGTGTGGGGGGTTGTTCCTCCCAAGGTGCAGGGCTTTGCACTTCAGTGCAGGAACCTGAGAGACTACTGTCACTTCTCCAGCCTGTTGAGGTCCCTCTGGCATATCAGCCACTTCACTCAGTTTTGTGTAACCTGCAAACTTGCTGAAGGTGCACTCAGATCATTAACAATGATGTTAAGCAGGACTGGACCCAGATTTGACCTCTGGGGTACACTGCTAGTCACTGGTTTCCAACTAAACTTTGCTACACCCGTCACAACCCTCTGGACCTGGCCATACAGCCAGTTTGCAGCCCACCTCACTGCCTGCTTATCCAGCCCGTACATAAACAGCTTCTCTGTGAGGATGTTATGGGAGGCAGTGTCAAAGGCCTCAATAAAGCCTACGTAGACACCACCCACTGCTCTCCCCTCATCACACAGGCTAGACATTTCTTCATTGAAGTTTATAGAGTTGGTCAAGCATGACTTTTCCAACATGCTGACTACTACCGATGATCTTCTAGTCCTTCATGTGCCTGGAAATGGTTTTCAAGATTATCTGCTCAACCATTTTCCCAGGGACTGAGGTGAGGCTGACCAGCCTATAGTTCCCTGGGTCCTCCTTCTTGCCCTTCCTGAAGATGGGGGTGACATTTACTTTCCTCCAATCTTCAGGTACTTCTTCCAGTCACCATCATTGATCTAAGGCTATTGAGAGTGGCCTCACAGTGACGTCTGCCAGGTCTCTCAGCACTTGCGGGTGCAACCCATCAGGGTCCATGGAGTTGGGTCACCATCCCTGGAGGTATATAAAAGACAGGTAGATGTGGTGCTTAGGGACATGGGTTAGTGTTGGGTTTTGGCAGTGTTAGGTTAATGGTTGGACTTGATGATCTTTAAGGTCCCTTCTAACCTAGACAATTCTATGATTCTATGATTTATGTATGTCCAGTTTGCTGAAGTATTCCTTCTTCTGATCCTCTTCCACCAAGGATACAACTTCCTTGCTCCAATCTTCTGCCCGAGAAGGCCAGTCTTGCTAGTAAAGACTGAGGCAAAGAAGGCATTCAGTACTTCCACCTTTTCCATGTCTTGCACAACCAGGTCCCCCATATTGTTTCTTTACCCCGTTATCTATGTCCAGCTCCATTAGCAAACAAACCAAGGATATCTGCTAAACATCCCTGACCACCCTGCAACCTGCCAAAAAGGGGAAGAGCGACAACAGCATAAGGTGTCTCTCCCATCTTTTAAAAGCACCTGGCTTAGTAACCATCACAAATCTTTTAACTATTCATGTAATTTCCAATGATGGCTTTTTCTTTTCAAGGAGCTTCAATCAAAAGAAGACTTCAAGTTCTCCCCTTCCGGCACACGATGAGCTACCTGTGTAGAGCACAGACCTGTGGGAGAGCTCCCCTAACATTATGCAGGACCACTGAGGGAACGGAAGAAAACTAAGCACACCACCAGAGATATACACTCAGCTTGTAGCACCTTCAAACTGTGGAGGTGCTGCAGCTGGTCAGGAAAAGGATGAATCTTTTTCATAATGCAAAATATTAAGCACTGTTAGATCTCCATATTACAAAAAGATGTTGCTATTGACAATTCTGCTACTGCAGCTCCCTAATATATTTTCTTCTCATTTTATAGGCGGATAAGTGAAAAGAGTTAGATAATTTATTCAAGACCATGTGGTGCTGGAACAAGGCTTAGCTGGTACATGTTTGCATCCTGATGCTCCATCAGGTGAACCACGGCTGCTCTTTTTCCTCAGGAAGGTGTCTAGGACAGGCATAAGAAATGCTTTTTTAAGAGAACTGTTTAAGCAAAGATGAGGGAATATTTTATTTATTTTAGTTCAATCATTTATCTAGAACAAAATAGTTTTATGGCAGATAAGTAAGCCGCAACATTACACCAGGCTGAAAAGCTCAGCTTCACCTTACTCGTCTACAGCGTGTCTCATGTCACAGAAACATATGCCTTATTAGAGTCTATTTTGTATTCCTCTTTGTTTGACAATACTCACTTTTATGTGAAATATTTTTGTGGCATGAAAAAATTTGCATGAATTCATCTTTTTATGTCCTAACTTCAATTTTCAAGCCATGTTTTCTCCCTTTTCTTTGTTAAATAGCATGAAAATTGCACAGTAAAAGAATTAGATACTCAACAGATTTTTTCAGACTATATCCTTCGACACACATCAGTTTTGCTGGTTTTTGCAGTCTTGGTTGGTTGGTTGGTTGGTTGGGTTTTAATGAGGAAGTGAAAGTCTATTTCTGAATAAAAAATACTAACATCTGATGTGCAAGTATACTTGCTGTTGTCAAACTTTACTCTTGAAACATGGTACCTTAATTAGAAGCACACTTCATTAATTGTTAAGTTACTCCACAGCCTTGTCAATCTGACCGATAAGGCAAACCCAACCCTTATTACATCCACTAAAGAAAACCAAAACAAATAAAAAAAACAAACCAAACCAACAAGAAACTCTTAGCAGTGCGGGGCTCTTCCTTGAAATATTCAAAACCCATACACATTACTTCTCTTAAAAAGATATTCAAATCCTTTTAATAAAGTGGGACTGTGTTTTATATAAGATAACCACCTTACAGTCATTGCTGGTATTTTTCATATATTTTCACAATTTTTTTCACATAGTTGTACTCTAGAATCAGTGCTTTCATAAAGAACATTTTAAAATGTTAACTTTCGAACATTGTTACATCAACCTGGTTTCTCACTTGGATTTTAACACTTGCAAAAACGTGTGGCCTGGATCTGGAGGTTCTTTAAGGCTGAGCTTAACAATCAAACTTGGTATAGAGACTATAAAATGAATTTTTGGAGTGGAAAATTGCCAGAAGTCTCTCCTACGCTCCGCTGCTCTTTCTATAATTCCTTACAGAGGGGAATTAAATCATGAAATAAACAACTAAGCTCAGTGAAAAAGAAAACTAGACTGTCTCAGTACAAAGAATAAGGGACACGGGCCCAGATGCAGAACATCCACCAACAATGTTGTAGGGCATGCAGTCGTGAATTTATGTCAGCATGTGTAGGAGTAGTCACGGTAGTGCTAATCTAGATAGCTCAGTTAAAAATAGCAGTGAAGACAGATGAAAGCAGACTTCAGCATGGCTTAACAATCTGTCCAGAAGGCTTGGACAGCCCTCTCTTAAGTCTAGGCTGGCATGTCTGCACATCACATACAGATCAAAGCTAGCGCAGATCTGTCTGCACGTCTTGCAATCACACTACTTGATTGCAGTGTAGACACATCCAGAAATAGTGCTACTGTAGATACTTTCATCTAAAAACTGCATTTGCAAAAAGCAAAGCCTGGGAACATACCGTAAAGCATACGGGACCTGATGAGGAACACATGCTGGAGAGTGTCCATTTTGCTAAATTGTATTAGCAGGGCTAATTCCTTCCCCTACACAATCTGCTTCCCTTGTACTCCTAGAGGACACCATAACATGTGCTGGTTGGCCTTTCCTGTGGGGATTCACAGAGTCGGGCCAGATTAACCTGATCCTTCAGGTACAGTCACTCACCTACTGTCTAATGAAGAAACACTGCGACACTCTACAGGCAGCTGGAGGCAACTGTGTTACGTGTAAATGGCACTCATTCCTCTTCATAACGTACTAATGCCAGACACCAAAGCCCTAACCTAAGCAGGCACATTAGTTATCTGTTTCAAGGCTAGTTATTTCAGAAGAACATCAAGATACTAACAACGCCTTCATCCACTACCACTGCTACCAGGGGCAGAACTTACCATGATGCAGAAACCCAGGAGCTGATGAAGTGCTTCAAATTAAGGACCTCCTCCCCTCAAACGGTGGTGTGCCGTACAGCTGCAACACTACATCCTCTGCTAGCTACAAACTACAAACTACTACAGACACTACGACCTCTCAGGGATGGCTTATTACTATTTGTCCAGCAAGTGACCAAAGGGATTTACGCATGTTCGTAAACTGACTGCGTAATGAATGATTCACTCCAGGGAGATTCTGTGTGCGTTTTGCTAAATCACAACCAGACGACAAGTTAAGAAGGAATGCAGTTCTTCAGCACGCTTAGCTGCCTTATGAGGAGAGTATAAAGACACACAAGCTAGTGTTGACTCAGACAATTAAAGTTCTGGTAGGAATCAGATCACAGCAGCAGGGATTACATACAGGCTAATTTACCATGGGAAGAAGCGAGCTAGTGAAATACAGAAAATTCTGGGCACAGGGATAAAAATCCCGTGCTGCTGCCTGTCTCTCTACAGAAACCCTGAGGATGTGCACAGTCGTGCTCCGCTTGGCTCCACTTGGACCTGGGCATCTCGGCACTCAATCACAGCTAAACCTCCAGTCATTGTGCAGCGATGTTCCAGCCATCATCTCAGATCCGATTCGTGAAGCACTTTACTTGGAAGTGCACAGAGGCGACGGTTAACTCCTCCACATAGGGAGCATCACATTAAAGAGCAGAAATGTAGTTTCCATTACACTGTTTGCCAACACGCTTCACCTACGACCCTCAAGAACAACTGTAAGGAAGTGGGTGAAAGTTTAATTGCTCTCTGTTCAGTCTTAGAGAACGATAGCTAAAGTTGCCAAGTATGGTGTGAAAAACCTACCCCTTTGACTGACATTATCAATGCCTTTGAAAGCACTACTGAGCAGCTGAGATAATTGCTAAATTTGTCTCATGTATACCAGTAGTTGATTCATGATGCTGAAAAACAAGTAATGATTTTATATTAATCTCTCAGATATTGCTGCTCCCAAAACTCTGTTCCAAGAAACGTATTGAGCTGTTTGTAAACAGAGGCTTCCTGAATCTAGAACTAAGAGTCAACTCATCACTAAAAGCAGTATCATTACTATTCATCAAAAATGCAACATGGTACACCAACACAAACAAATATTAACAGAAACATGTTGAACTAAATGTAAAACCTCCAACTATTATTTTTTGGAACTGCACGGCATCCTCTGTAACACTGTATCACAAATTTGGTTCTCTTTTAACTTGCAACTAATTGCTTTGATGGCATTTTTTCCAAGATCTGGCCTGTTCAATCGTAACAGCAACTACTGTTATCATAATCAGACTTTAAAAGGTAGTTCTCCCTTTCCTATGGAAAACTTAATATGCCATATGCAAATCACTCATACAAAGGTGTATATAGAGGAATACAAACAACCCCTAAAAATTATGATATCAAATTGCTTTAAGCAAATATCGCACCAAGATGTTGTAGAATGTATCATATTCAAAAGGACAGTGCAAAGTGGAATCCTCCTTTTTCTAACCTGTTGTTTGTTCCATGGGTACACCACCTCACTCCATCCACATCTACCACAAAGTTGCCCATTAACTTCAAGATGAACAATATCAGTCAAGGGGCCCAGGTAAATACGATCCTGCAGATACAAAGTGAAAAGCACTGGCAGAGTTCAAGATTACAGTATTTATTCAAAGTTGCTTACATTTAGCCACCATGAATTCCTTTACCTCTACTTTAAAATCTGGTTTAGGTTAATGAAAAGCGAATAATTAGTGATGTAAGTATAACTCAATTTCCTGGTGATTCCATGTAACCTATGTAACTCAAGTTTTTGCCCATGTCCTAGCAACAAGCACAAATATTGTGCTTTATCCAGTGCTCAACTTATGAGTTTGCAAAATGATAATATCCCAGTATTTAATATAATTAGGAAACATACCTTAGGACTTCCTGCAGGTACAAGAGGAGAAATAAGTATACTTAGACTGAGCACAATGGAAGTGTGGGTCGGGCAACGAGACATGCAGCTTATTTACCTTGCTAGCACTCTTCTGTTTCTGTGTGCACTGTATTTCCCACTTTTATTTTGCTTTGTTTTGTTCGGTTGGGGTATTTTTGTTGTTGTTTGTTTGTTTTTGAAAACATCTTGGACAGAACATTTACAAATATTCAAATCTCTCATTGTGCTGACAACTTCAACATTTAAAATCTCAAGCCAATTCAAAAGCAATTCATAAATTTACTACTGTGACTCAACTGGGACTGACAGCATAGCATACAAAAGGCAGAACATTCACAGTTGCATTTTAGCAGAAGTGAACACAAGACATGTACATGCACATATAAACATGCCAGCACTTATACGTTGTTAGTCTGGACAGTTGAATGTATTTCCTATTTCTCAGGAAAAATGCCAGTCGGTATGGCCAGATCCTGCAAAAGAACTACATGGATGAATAACCCACAGAGCAGTAGAGCTTCAAGTCATAATCATGTGCGTACCCCTGTCGTGCACATGTGAGAAAGCTATGCAGCACAGCCTGATTTTTACTCACAGATGTAAACAACTTTGCTAAAATGGGGGGGTTGAAGGGAAGTGTTAAGTTCCTGATTAGAATTTCATTTTAACTGGCAAGTTCCAGATTGATACAGTAACAATAAAACAGATGGGGGGAGGGGGGGAAGGATTTATACACAAGGAGAGGTCATATAATACACTGTATTGAGTTTAAAAGATAAGTGAGACAATGCCTTTTTCTCCAGTATAAACAAAGAAAAATAATGCCAGCAGTTTGACTGCAAACAAGAACTGGGGAGGAAACGGAACTGAAAAGGAAATGCTTACAGCAAACCTTCCAAACCTGTTTTAAACAGAAAAAGTACATTTTCAAGCATTACTCAATTCTTTATAAAGTGCAAATCAACCACATTCATATTCAAAATAAGCTTTTGTAAATGCTCCTTAACATATAAGAAAATACAACTAGTGAAGGATTACCCCAACTTCCAAACTATGACAGCTGAATTATACTTCTCTTTGATACTTCTAAGATCTTCATATCTCTGAATCACTTGAAGATTTATCTTAGAAGATGAAATTACAGTTCCACCTTAGACAGGTAAGCAGCAGGTCATATTTCTATCACACTAATTAATTAATTATTCTTTTTCCCCTCAGTTGAAAACTCTCTTGGGACCTTAAATCAATAAGGCATCTGATGCATATGTTCTAATTTCTTGTTTCCAATGGTTCTACTGTGCATATAAATCTATCATACAACCACATTTGCATTTAAAGAGAAATTCCCTTGTGTTTACTATGCACCTGCTCCATGTAAGCCTATCTTCTCTGCCTCCTTTGAGAAAAAGGCAGATCTGCCAGAAAAAGAGAGCACAAACACAACACTCCTCCAAGTCCTCTTGCCGATTATCTAAGCATTATTTCCTTTAGTTTAGCTATGGTCCTATTCTGACAACAGTTGAAAAGAACAACTACTTGACCTTCCAAAATCCAGTACTTCTGAAGTATTTTTAACATATTTTTCATCTTGACCACAAACATATATATTTCAACCATACAAAATCGCTGTATTTTCTAAGCAATATACAGTACAGCATTGGCAAACAGGTTCCTTACAAAGGGTTTCACCTGAAAAATATGACCTTTATTTTACTTAGCGTTAATTAACATGGCTGCATAAGGAAGGATGAGAATATTCTCCTTCGGGCATTTTACCTTCAACTGTAACCTGAAATAGATGTAGATTTATTCCAATAAAACTGAAATAAAACTAGTAATTGTTCTCTTCTCTTCCCCTCCTTGCTCCTGTAACCATGCTCGTGATTCATGGGTTGCTTCTGGAGCTCCATGCAGGTAATCAGAGACAGATAGGAGTGGAAATAAAGCTCTGCTGCACATCCCATCTAGTCAGCTGAAACGTTAAAAAAATTGGTGAGGGGAGATAGCACGCTGCATCCTACAAAGGCTGCTGGAACTACTGATCTTTGTGCTTGTGAGGTGGAGCATCACCGCTCCATGCATACATGACACCAAACGATGACACAACTACAGGTACCAACATCCCTGAACTACTGCCAACGCGACTTCGGTGCTGCTGTCCATCACGGTCGAGCTCACTCACTGGGCTGCCTCTGGCTGTGTGTTCCCCTTCCTTGTTGGCATCTCCTTACAACGTGGAGACAGCACTACCCGCTTGTCTCCGTTTCAGAAGACAAAAACTAGAGTGGCTGCAGCAGAGCTGTCACGCTTTCCCCTTCCTGGTTCTAATCAGGCAAGAGTCCAAGTAGGATGGAGCTGCTGTGGGTATAGAGACAACAGGGGCCTGGGACATCCTGGAAGAGGACTGTGCGAGAACGAGAGCTGTACCAGTGCAGATGGTATCCCACCTCAGGTACATGTGGGAAGGCTTCTTGCGCCTATGGAGTTCACATGGGGACAGGTTTCGGCTCCCAGCAAGGCTGGACAATTGGGAAACAGAGGGGCAGTAAGAAGCACTTCCCAGTTTCCTGAAGCTCTGCTGATGCTTTGCCAAAATATGGTTAAGAAATTTGTAGATATTTGGGATTATGGTTTTCCAACCACAAAAAAAATAAATTCAAAGTGACCCATCACTTACTCCCAGTATTCAGAGGAGGGACTGCATCTCCAATGGCACCACTTAGTCACCTTGCCCAACCAGTCTAGCTTTTACATGCAGCTCTTTGTAAACTCAGAAGCTGTCCCCAAAGAAATCACACCATACTTACTTACCACATTGCTGTCATTAGACAAAAACATTAAAAGGAGGAGCGGTTGCTAATATAATTTACTATCTTCTATAGGACTTCCTTACTGGAAAGACTGTCTACCTCATTATGCCAAAATGCCACCTGAAGTATTTTGAGTAGCCCACAGTGGACCACTCACTCAAATAAGGAGTTTTTTTTAACAGACTGGTCTCTTACAGACTCCTTGGATTTGGAGATAAGTCTTCATTGGCGTCTTCCTCTGATATAATTCTATTTTATCCACTTTTTTAACAAGCTACAAGCCACATTTGCTTTCTACAGCACATTGAGTCAATGACACAGATCAGAAACTACAAAGATCTGAAAAATGCATGAACTGCTGGTTTAAGATACCATTAGTGACTAGGTGAAGTGGAACAGTCAGTTTGCATAAGTCAGTCTTTGAAATGGGAAAACACACAGAAAGGAACATACCACACCTTACAAAGGGAATCTTTTCACAGCCATGGCACTACGCCTCTGTGTTAACTGAAGGAATACCTAAAGGAAAAGTTGCTATACAATTTTGGAACTAGAACTATAGTGGTGAGGCAAGTTTCTTCTTGACAACTCGACAGGTCAAATTCTAATTGTTTTATTCACATGAAAACCCCTTCTCACTGTGTTTTAAATCCCTCTTGAGCAACCACTCAACCCTGCTCTCAAGACCAAGCTTCCAGCTTAGGTGCAAAATCTTCAAAATATGGCTCCAGTGTAGCACCAGGCATACTTGCAGGCTTAGCAGTACCAAGAAAGAACTGGCTTACCATGTCCACCAGGCAGCCCATGAGCTAGTTGCAGAGGATTTTAGGGTGAAGAAGCTCATGTTTATGGGTGGTAATAAGAAAATAGGTCATATCATTTATGGCTCATTAGGAGTACATGCAGTACATACACCTACTAAATTCAGTAAGGGCAGGACACTTTGAAAGTCTGCTACAGAACGCTGCACAAGGCTTAAATACACGCACATCATTCAACATAATTCCTGTCTGCAGGATCAGTTATTTGCACAAGATATAAAGTAATTTTGATTTTCCTCTGCTACGACTGTATCCCTTTCTTCAGCCATTTAAATAACACAAAAGGGTCCAACAATCAAGCGATTTGCTTCAGAATAAATTTTTTTAAAGTTTTTTAGCTACCTTTTGCATTTCGATCACTGAGGTGTACAACGAGACAATGCTTCCAAGATTTTCTGTGGAACCACAGACACTAGCAGTTTTTTGGTGGGTTTTGGAGCGGGGGAGCTTTTCGAGAAGCAGTTGTGACTGATTAGTATCTCTAAGAGTTGTGGCTTTAAGCCAGCCATTGAAAGTGCCATGAGGTGATAACACTGACAATGAAGATTGAGACTATTTAGGAGCTGGTTTGTATCCAGTACCACCAGGACCCGATCCTCGAGCTCTTCTTCATATAGAATGCATTCACTCGCGTAAAAACGCTCGCTGATACGGATACGAAAACGGTTAGATCCCTGGTGCTGCAAAACCACGATGCTGGACCGACCCAAGCGTGAGCCAAGGCGCAGCTTTTCTACCAGTCAACTTTGCGCTTGCTTCCCCGTCGTTACAAACACGCAACCCCTACTTGATTTTCTTCCAGATTTCGCCCCCCCCCCCCATCCCCCCGCGGCGGGGCAGGAGGGTGCCGGAGGCTGCGCCCCCGCCAGGGTCGCCCGGCTGCGGGCCGGGCAGGGGCGCACCGTTCGCGCCGGCTGCGGGTGTCCGCGGGTTCCGCCGCGCTACGCGGGGTTTCACGGCGGCACTTCGCAGCACTGACATCACCTATGTGCTCAGCCCCAATACCCCCCCCCCCCCCCCCGCGTTCAGCCCTGATTTCATGCGGAAAGCACTTCCCCGGGGCGGGCTAGCGGGGGGCCGGGGCTCGCCCCCCTCCGTCGTCGTCCTCCCGCCCCCCCCGGCCGCCTCTCTCGCCGCCCGGGCACCCCCTCTCCCCCGCCACCTCCTCCCCCCTCTCCCCCAGGGACGCTCCGCAACCGCACCGGGCGCCTCCAGCGCTACCCACACACCCCCTTCCCGTATCCCCCGCGGGGGACCACGAGCCCGGTTCCGCGCCCCCCTACCGCCGCCCCAGGGGACGGCGTTGTCGGCGGCAACAAAGCCCCCCATCCCACCCACCTCCCGCCCTGCACGCTCCGCTCGCCTCACCTCACCCCTGCGCTCCGCTCAGCCGCGGGGCCGTTTCACGGGTGATGGAGACGGGGGAAGGACCCAGGTGCCGCCTCTCGGCTGCCGCCCCCCGCCACTCCCCGCCGGTGCAGGCAGGGCTCCGGCAGCGGCCCGGCTCCCGCCGCCCCGCCCTCCGCCCCTGCCCTTCCACCGGCCAGCGGCCGGGACGGACGGAGGGAGGGAGGGAAGGAGGGAGGGGGCCGGCCGGCCCCGCCGCGCACTCGGCTCCCCCCCACCCCTCCGGCGCGCTCCCGGGGGCGGCACTCACCCGCCCCGCCGCGCCCGCGCCTCCTCCCGCCGCGGAGGCCTGCTGCGTCACAATGCCGCCGCGCTCCGCGGTCTCGGGGCGCGGGGGGCGCTGCCACGTGACCGCCGGCGGAGGGAGGGGGGGGGGAGGGCGGGCAGTACCGGAGGCACCCACCTCCCCCTCATCCCCCCCCTCACGGGGTGGGGGGGAGAGGACCCCGCGGGCGCCGTGGGGGCGGTATGGCCGGGGCGCGGCGGCGCGGAGGCAGCCCCTGGCCCGCCGGGAACCCCCGTTGGCGGTGGGGGTGCCTCCTGCCGCCCCCGCGGGGGTCCGGCAGCGCCCCACGCGGGTTTTACGCACGTGTCTGCGGCGATGCCCGCGGCACCTGAGCGCGCTGCGCCGCCGCGCCAACTGCGAAGCGCGTGGCGCTGCGTTCCACTAAAAATACCTGAAAATACTGAGTTCAGTCCGCTCACATCTGTTTAAAATAAAAACTTGGTGGGTTTGGGTTTGTTTGTTTTTTTTTTTTTGAGGGGGGGTGGTATTTTGGGGTTCGGTTTTTTTTTTTTTTTGGTCTGCTATAAAAGCTGGAAAGCGCCGCTGCTTCCCCTGTGGTTCATGAGGGGTGGAGCCGGTGGCATCTCCGAACACCTTCGGATGGAACGGGTGTCACCTGCCTCGGCGAGAAACGCGTGTCTTCTCACCCAGCGCTGAGGATCAGCCGCGCTGCGAAGGGCGGTCTCGCCCCCCGCCGCCCCCGGAGCTCGGTAAGGCTGACGGACACCCGCCGGCTGTTCCCCGGGGGCTGCGGGGAGAAAGGAGTCCCCCCAACAGGTCGGCCTGAGGCATCTGCCGCCTGGGCATCTGACGGAGAGAGGAGAGGAGCAGAAAAGTGAACCTTGGCTGGTTTTCTTCTTTGTGATTCAGCCTGTTCTGTGCCGTGCTTTCACAGCATTAACAGGGATATTTTATTTTTTTTTCCTCTTACTGTTCATAGGCACATTTTCCATCCTGTCTCTTAAATGTATCCCTTTGTATACCTTTCCATCTCCCCCCTGCTTTTGTGTGCTTTTTACATTTCAAGCACATAACTTCTTAGATTTCATTTTCTCTGGTTAGCAAACACTGCAAAACCCCCAAAGATGCATGTAGGAAATTAAAGTGAATTTATGCTAGTTTGGCATTTTGGAAAAGTGTTGCCCAGAGAACACGTAGAGCACACTCAGCAGTACCACAAGTATGCCCACATCAGTCAGCGCGTAGCACCGCTCCGGACGAGTAAGTACCTCTGGAAACAGGGAAAACGGTTCAGCCTCCAGGTCTGTGGGTCTCTGGCCTTCCTATAGGGATTTCTAGCAAAGGCGCTAATCAAAGCGTGGCTACTGGACTTAAAAAAACAACAACAACAAAAAAGCACCCACAAAAAACCCCAACCCTCCTCATTCCACTTAATCCTGAGACACAGTCATCAGACACTAACAACCTTGAGAATTTTTTCATCTGAACCCAGGGGCTTGGAGATGAAAGTCCTCCATGATGTGTTCCTTGAGCTATCAAGGTGCTGCAGCGTCATGGATTTTCAAATATTTTGCAGCTCATTTGCCATATTTGCCCAGAAGTGGAAAGCTGTTATATTTCTTTCTTCTTAAATTGCATTTTTCAGATGTGTGAAAAAAAGCTCGAATATGAATGGCAGTGAGTTCTAATCTTCATGTGCCAGGTCAACTATGTGGAGCAATAATATCTTAACCACCTTAAAAATGTCTGTGCTGATTGGGGGAGGGGGGGAGAGGAGGTTTACTTTGGAAACGTCTTTTGCTTTTATGTCATCCGTTTTATGAAAGGGCATATTTGGACACTGCACGTTTCACACTTGTACTTATATGGAGATTAAGTAACCATTTGGGGTATTTGTAATGCATTTGATTAGGTGGTTTTATACAGGAATGTTGGTCAGCTGTGTGTGATTAAATGGTTTGAAAGGAATGCAGGTCAGCTCCAGAACACAATGTCATATAGGAGTATGGCCTGCTTGATGAACAACGTTGATGAAAAACCGAAACCAAAAAACCCCCTTATTTTAATTTAGAGGCTATAAATACCATCCATGTGCAAATACAACTTGTAAGATAAAAGCTTGCCAAGTTTCTTTGTATGTGTTATATATGATAGTATCTCAATTAGAGCTGATAACCCTGTTTACATATCTACTTCTGAACTCATTGCTGGAAATATTGTTTGAATAAAGAAGTGCTGATTAGGCTATGTGGCTGTACAAAAACTAAATTATGATATACTGCTTCAGTTCTTGTAAGAATTTCAGGACAAATTTTTACTGCCAGTTACATGGCACCATCATTATTTTTTTTTCTAAAATAAAATCACATAACGCTAGCTCTCTTCTTACTGTGTGTGCAGATACAAAATTTTGCTGAAATAGAAATGAATTCTCATCAGTAATCCTATTCCCAATGGAGCAAAGTGGTTCGAAAATGTGTTGCACATTGTTTTTCTGGTACGTTTCTCCAGGATCATTTAATGGCTTGTTGAACCTCAGTATTCCTGCTTGATGAAGCCGAGACTGGTATTTGCATCAGAACTGCACAGCATATGGTTGGATGCACATGAGAAAAGGCAGATCTTCTGTGGGCTAGCAGCACTTGCAAAACTGAATTCTGTGGCCCCCATCGGGGCCCATGGCAGTCAGCAGCAATCACAACATCCATGAGTAATCACACCCATTGATGTTAATGAACGCTACAGAAACCCCTCCATTACTTTTGAAACTTCTCTGAGAGGACCTTGAGACAGATTTAAAAGTGTGGTGCTTGATAATACTGCTCATGAAGACATGACCACATTTTAGTTAAGGCACGAAGCCCATAGAGATATGTCCTGCAGAACCTATTCTGGTGCAGGACCAACTCTGATGCCTCTATACTTGCTCCTGGAAATGCGCAGCAGGCCTGTGATGGAAAAAGCGGGCAGGAACAGAAAGGAGGCAGCAGGAGCCTGGAAGTGATAAGTCCAGTAAGGCAGAGTCTGTTGCTATTTTCTTCAGAGCAGCCAGGTTGGGAATCAATGTTCTGCCGTACAGGTAACTTAAACAGTCGGTAACAGTGTAGGGTTTTTAAAGTCCTTCATATATAAAGACAGCCTGTGGACTTCCAGATGGTGACCTAGGACTGCTGATGTGTGATATCTCCACCAAGAAACATCACCAACAATATCATACTAAGCAAAACCTAGCAATTACAGAGTAAGTGTATCTCCTGAAATAACAAAGAGCAAGCTCAAACTCAGTCATATGATGATCCATGATGACTCACGGTCATTCAAAGCAGTCATTGGGGAGCTTAGATGTTCTCCTTAAAAAAAAAAAAAATAAAATCATCCCATTCAGCTTTGAGGACTGGTAAGAATAACTACTGTTTTTACAGCATGACGGAATTTATGTACTCATTTCAAGAGTGAGCCCAAACCAGGTCCGTTGTTCCTATCTTCACTTTCAGATTCTGAGTGGAGATAAATGGGACACAGATCAAGTCAACCTTGCACCTGACTTTCAAAAAACATCAGTTTTAGTTTTTCCCACCTTCAGTTCGCCCTACAATATATCAAATATTTTACTCAATTTGGAAAAACATTTTCATTTGGAAAAGCATGTAAAACTATAGCACATAACGGTACAGGCATGATTCTGTTAGTCTGAGAGAATGATGACAAAATTGCGTGGGCTGTTAGAAGTACTGACTTACTGTTTCGCTTTGATTACAACAAACAGTACCACACATGCTGACAAACAAGTTTACCATCTTATATTCATGAAATTGCTATATCTGAAGGAACTGTGAGACTGCATACCTGGGACTGCAATAAAAATGAATAGTATTTCTGCTGTGCTTTTGAACTGTTTTCAGTGTTTATAATGTCTGAGCCTGATCCGTTAGCCCAGTCAATCTGCTGTCAACAAATTTCAGAAAGCAAGAAGTTGCTTTGAAAAGAATGCCAGTCAGGTCCTTATCAGTAAGAAGACAACTTCCATGAAAACTTAGTTCGAAAACATCTTTCCATGCCTACAGCTTTGCTTCTGGGATTGTGCAGGAAGGTATTTTCTGCAATCTTACGAGGCCATTTACTTGGCAACTAGCATGAAGGGAGAAGAGTCTCAAGCCTGGACTTTATTAAAAGCTTATTAATTTTATCTATTCTGTTGGGTGAATCACGTGGACCATTTCAGAGTGTGGCATCCAAGGTCCTGCTCACACATTCGGCACAGCTAAGAAGAAGAACTGAACATAATATGTATGTTTGGAAAGCCAGTACATGGCATTACTGGATCAAAAGGTCAGGGACAATTACCATAATAAGCTACTCTAGTTTTTGGCATAAAGCCCCATAATTCCTGGTTGAACTAGAGAATTTTTTTCAGAAAGTGATCTAATCCTGATCACTCCTAACAACATTGTTGTAATAGATAATTAGCTTCACTGTTAAATTATGTATGTTTGGTCCAGCTTCTTGTTCAGCTGTTTTGGTTTTAAAATTCTGACATTGGCTTTAGTTTTGCCTTTGCCTGCTGTAAATAAGCAGCTCTCTGTTCTCGTCGATTTTCTTACCATCTATGTGTTTCCAGTATATTTTCAAGCCTCTTTTCAAAATATTTTTGGATAGATTATAAAGGATTTATTTGAATTCCCTGAGATTTTGACAATAATACAAGCCCACAACTTTGAACTCGTGAATATTTGATATCGTGGATTTTCATTTTGAAAATAAATGTCGGCAAATTGAAAAGCTTTTAATTGTGGTCCTCAAAACGAATCACAGACGGTAATACATCTTATTTTTTCTATCTGTTATTCCTCTGTTATAGGTACAAAGACCACCTTTGGATGTGGCCACATAAAGAAGCTGCCACAAGGTAAGATGGACTTTGAAGTAGAGGATTACATTCTCTGCCCCATAAGTGACTCAGTATAGCTCCTTCTCCCTCCCGTGCTGAAGTCAGATCACTTGCTAAGAGGATATACTCTTGTTAAGGGGCAAGCAAGCTTGCACCCATCAGAAGGTGAGAGCATGCACAGAAGCAGATCCCACAAAGCAGCTGAACCCCAGTGGTTCCTGCGTTAGCTTACAGCATTGTAGCTTGCTTGTGGGATTACTCAGCTACTGGTTTATGCTGGGCATACAAGTGCAGTTGCCTGTCCAGAATGAACACTCCACTTTTGTCCCTTCCTGTATGCATGACCTGCATTCTTTGATGTGACCTCATTGGACAGGAAAAACAAAGAAAAGACAAAGATTTGGTTTTTTATATGATTAGAATATAAAGAAGTTGTATGCTGCCAATTTAGAGATAAAATAAAAAAGTCAAAAGTCTTGGAGTTTAAGTTCAATGTCGATTTACACATATCCTTTTCAATTCAGTAGGGGTATGAATGAGTCATTAGAGGAAATCCTGACTGGGCAACACATTAAACTGGATTAAGACCAAATATTATGTTTCACTTGAGCCTTAAGCAAAATCTATACCACCATAAACTCATTGTAAGAGTCAAAAGTGAATTCTAATCACAGCAACCCTTTGAATTAATGAAATACTTCACAGTAATAGCTGATACACTGATTCAACAGTTTTGAAGATGCCTCCATTAATGGCATTATTCTGAGAGATTTTAAATCCACGCTTACTATCAATCTTGGCAGAAGTCTGCATCTCTTGAATTAGGTCAAAGCAAGACATTTCAAACAGTCTTTAAGTAATTGCTGAAATAATGATACCAAAAAAACAGTCTGGAGAAATATCTGCAGACCAGCTGACTGCCTAATAAAGGCCTAAAAGGAAGGCAAAGTAAGACTTATAGACTACTTTGTAATAAATCTCCACATGAGAAAGGAGGACTATTTCTCATTAAAAAGATAGGGCAGAAAAGCTTCAACTTTGGGAGTTGACCAAATGCCTGCATTGGGGCCTGGTACTTTTCTGCTGAAATGAAGAGTTCTGCAATAATTCTTGGTGGAGGCAACTTGGGGGCCACAGAGACCAGAGGAGGACTTTCTAAGCAGTTAGAGAGGTGGCTGTTTTCTATTTCCTTATCCTGTTGGATCTCAGACAACACATGCAGATACACAGATTCGCACAGACACATATGTCTATCTGCATATCTATCTTTACGAAAGGAACTTGTCACAGTGATAGCTAAACCTCGCCCTGAAAATCGGTCCTTGGAAGTAAACACCAATTCTTTATCCCTCTTAATTTCTGTGAATCACTTAGAAGACAGGATTCATCTGTTGGATTAGCTCAACAAATGAAAGTATACAGTTGTCTGCTTTGCTTTTTATAAAAGTAAGGGTACTAACAGTGGCCACGTTGCACAGTTACAGAGCACTCACATTGTGCTGCCTTCTTAAACAACCTCTTAAAATGCTCCTGTCAAGATCAAAGGCACTACTTTGGGTAAAAATAATGACAGTTTCCCTACATTGAGACAGACGATGGCAAACGAACGTGGCAGTTGCATGGAAGTTGAGTACAGGCATTTTGTGGATGAGTGTTGACAGGAGGCTACAGCCATGTTCACTAAAGGTGCTGCTGTGTCCTGGAAAACAACCAGTTCACCTCTAGTATCAGAGAAAAGGGAGTCTGACTTTTGTGATCAGGTGTTGAGGGTTTTCACCTCCTTAGTGGCTGGCAAGATGCTTCTGAACATTAGAGTTCACGTTAAGAAAAAAAATTCCCATTCACATGACTTTTTATTTAGCAAATTTGTGTTCACCAGAGCTTACTAAAACCACCTCCCTGCCTGAACTTCTGTGTATAAGATCTGAAATAGTACCGTGGACAAAGAAAAGTACGGGAGAATTGTGCTTTAATTTGCCATAATTAATATTTTTAATTAAAGATTTTTACAAAGATAAAGTGAATTGTTTTGTGAATCTTCAAACTGACTTAATCTGATTGCTTGATGGCAGTATAAGAAGAGAGTGTTTTTCTTACCCTTGTACAGAGGCAGTTGCAAACAAGTTTATTTCAGGCAGCATTTTCCTTTTGCTGTGCTATGGTGTATTTCAATGTTGTTTTCTTTCTCTGTTGTAATTATTTATCTGTTTGCCATCTCTGATGTCTAGGAGATAGCTATTTAAAGTACTTGTGAACTAAAGAACAATTTATATTCTTTTTTCTCCAATTCTGCCATTGCTACTAAATAATATGCACTCTTATTTGTCTGCATAAATCATTTGTAAAAGAATCCCTGTTATAAAGGCATATTGGATTGTGGTACTCTTTGTAAATATCCTTGACAAGCAGATAAGGACTATGGACAAAATAGACCAAAACCTAATTAAGAAACAACATGTTGTTGTCCATGAGGAAGAAAGTATATTTTCAAAGCGAAAGCTGGAGTGAAGTCTAAACTAACTCCCCCTGAACTCAGAACAACAGTTCTCCTGACATGGTCAATGACACAGAATTTAATTTCTCCCTCTTCCAACACTCAAACATGCAATTATGAACCAGTAATAACACAATTTGGTAATTATCATTTGAAATCATCATTTAGTTGTTCTGATACCAAATAGGGTTTCTGCCAAAGAAAATTGTGTTAGTTATTCAAATAGCATTGTATTAAGCATTCAAAAGGCTTCGAAAACTCGAAACAGCAGACATGTCACATGGGATTCACAGCTCATATTGTCAATCCATCCTCTGTCCCATGATCACCACTGTGATTTACAAAAATAAAACCAGAAAAAAACCCTAAAAAAAAAAATGGGCCAAATAACAGCTGTTCTAAATTGTCATAACTTTTTGCAGTCAAGAAATAATGATGCTGATTTACACCCATGGAGATTCCAGCTCTGATCTTTCATTTTCTTCCTTCCAATATGTCAATAAGGATCATAATAATAGCCAATGATAACACATCTTATGTAGTATTCATATTTCCTTTGTATTTGTCTTCTTAGTATTGTGTACTACACTCGAGTTATTTTTCTCTTTTCTCCAGACGTTTCCTTTTCTCCTCCTCTTTCTTTTGTGTCTTTTCCCTTGAGATATTATTGCTATTTGAACTGGCAAAGAAACAGGTTCCATTTTTTTTTTTTCTCCAAAAGAAAGCAGATTTATTTGAATCTCTATTGGCAGCATGTTCCCCATCCATGGGCCACCATGGAAGTACCAGCCCCTGCGCTTAGTGACAACTCAATTGTTCTAGATATTTGTTGTTATTGTAGTGTGCCTGCATAATAAGGACAACTGCAGAATACTTAGCCTGTTGAGAACTTGGAAAATGAAGATGTGAAATTATATCTTCTCTCATTCTTCAAGTCTCTTTGTTATACGAGAGGATTACAAAGGGGCTTGAAACTTGTCAGTTGCCAGAACAGAAATTCCTAATTTCCAAGGAAGCCTTATGTTAACATCTAACTGGTGTCTTACATACAGTTTGTCCTCCCAGTGCAAGAACTGGAAGCTGCACAATCAAGGCATGACTGCACTGGGATGTGCTAACCTGGCAGATGGTTGCTCTGGAGCTGCTAGCAGCTGGTGTAGTTTAGAAATGCCTTTTGGTTGCTTTAAACCGTTTGGGAGCTGGCATTGGACCAACATGAGGATCAAGCTATTCAGTCCTCTTTCCCCCACACCCCTTTATGTCATTGCCAAGTCCAGATTGAATGCCTCAGAGAATCTGCATCAAGAATTTGGAGTTTAACCCAGAAACCTACTGGATCAGATGCTGTATCTGTACTATCAGTATTTGTACAGGAATAGGCTGTCACATCCTTCACCATGTGGGAAATTATTCTGGGCCAGATATGGTACACTGCAATAATGAAGCCTGAAGGCTCACAAGCTCTCTGGTCATCCTCGCCAAATCTCCATCTGCCAAAACAGGATGTCTCCTGGCCAGCCACAAAACCCAAGGTACTTTTGCCAGCTATTGCTTTTTGGGTATGTAGTAATGGCAGAGCATGAAAAGGCCAAGTTTAGAACCATACCTAGGAGTCTGAGGTCCTTTATTTCAGTTAAGGATGATATCAGCAAAAGTAAAATGTAAGTGAAAGTTCAAGCGTTGGAGATCATGGAGGTAACTGTGAATTAGCTAAGAAGGATTTGTGAATTTTAGGGATAAAATAGACAAAACAAGAGTAATTGTGATCTGACGTTGATAGGTGCCAGAACCCCACATCTCCCTTTGAAGCCACCCCATTTAAGGGAAGCAGGGGAATCTTGTCAAGATTAAACACTGACTTCACAAAATTTTTCCAAACGTAGCTTGGAAGATGAAAGTGGAGAGAATCCTGACAGCAGAAAAGGAAGGCACAATGAACGGAGAAAAAATAGGAAACATTCAGGATAGGGATTATAATGGGTCTAGTGTGGGTGAGAACTCGATTATGGCATGTAAGAAGGTTGGGAGTACAGTCAGCAGATCCAGAGAGAAAATAGGTAAGAGCAGTGTTTAACTGCAAGACAAATACCTTCAAGGAATTTCAGGCTGCGCGGAGGAATTATAAAATGTATAGTTCTTTTGTTGGTGAGAACAGAGAGTGGTGCCCACGAAGGTGCCCAACTGACATTTATAAGGTAGAGGAATTCTTCCTTGTATTCTTTTTGTTTGTCTTTTTAGATGAAAATACAATGTCATTGCCAGTGTCAGCTCATTGTTGACCATCTGTTCTGACATTGCATAGAAATAGCACGTGTCACTGGACTGCTGGATGGTTTTTCAATGCCTTATTGACTTAAAGGAAATAGTAAAACTTTTCATGTAGTTGAATATGAAGTGATCCTGACCCAGCACCGAGATGCGTATCTCTGGCATTGTTCTTGCCCTTGCCAAATATTCTCTCAGCCAGCTGCTATTTTAGATTTAATATCCTTGACTTGATGTATCCCTTCTGTTTGCTCTATTTGCTTCTTTTTTTTTCAGTTCATGTCATTCTTCCATATGTAACACTAACCAGGGATAAACAACAAGAAAAGAACCTCAACAAGAGTATTGTCAGGAAAAAGCAAACAAATAAAATAGCCTCATCTGATCCAAAATCCTGTATATAACTACACAGGTAATTGTTGTCCAAATTAAATGAAAAATTACTTGCCACTTCTAATTTCCCTGGGGTGGCTGTGATTTATTCATCACTCATCTTCTCTCTTCTCCTACTTTAGCTCCCTACATTTTGATATATCAATTGTGGAAATCTGCATTTCCATACTTTCAGTCCATATCTATCCTGCACTTTCCCCTGTTGTCAGCATCATGACACTATGGCAAGTAATGACCAAGTATGCCTGCCACTTAAAGCTGAATCTCTACTTCTGATTGCAGAGTGGCTTAAGCTAAATGTGCTAGAGATGCATACAGTGTTTGGTGAACATGCTGCAGTGGAATTTATTTAATTTCTAACCTGCTTCAACTATTCCATCAACTATCCCATCAACAACAGGCAAGGCAAATTTGTCATATATTTAGATACTCATGTCCATTGAAAAGCACTGTCCATTGTCACCATTTGTCTCCAAGTTAGAGCCAAAACAGATTTCCAATGGAAGTAGTCAGGAATACAGAAAGTATTACATATATTGTGAACATGACCATATGCTGAAAAACTATCCCATCAGCTAATTGGATGAAGGTTTAAGGTCAGAGTTATTGTTGGCTACAGAAACCTCATGATTTTTAAGATTTCATGGAAAAAGTAAATATTCAAAAATTATTTAGAGTTTCTTTGAGTTCTTTTCATCTGCAGTTGGTGAATTTGAAGGTAATGAAAGACTATTTTTTTTTTTTGTGGATGAAACATATAGTAACATAGCTCCATATTCAATAATGTGTGGACCAATTCAATCTCCCAAGGACTGCCTACTGTTAATTTTATGTTGTTGATTGCTGCTTGCTTTGTTGTTTTGACACAGCTATTCAGAGTAAACTGGACACTGTCACTAAGTCCATGGTGAAGAGATGTTAAAACAATCCTTTTCAGTGTAGTTTGTTTGTTTGTTTGTTTGTTTGTTCGTTTGTTTTTAAAAAAAGATGTTCAGGGTTCAAAGTGGGTTGTCAAAGTGTTAGATGCTCCCATGCAGAGAGTAATTTTGGCTCTACCAAAAAGAAAAAGACAAATTTTCCACTGGCTTCACTGGGGTCAGGATTTTACTTCAAAGATGCCGTGTTTCCATGTTGCAAAAGTCAACTCATTTGCCATTTAACCTGTGTTTGGTTTTTGCATATCCTGTGAGGCAGACCAATAAAATTCATATCTTTTTGAGGGATTCAGAGAGTGCAACAACTGCTAAGAAAGGAAATCTTTTATTTGATGTAATCCTATACTTCTGAATTTAAACTGTTTTCACTGTTTAAAATAACAAGATACGTTCAGGTTTGTAGGAATGGGGTTAGATTGCAGATTAGTCTGAAGTACCAGACCCCTCAGTTCTGCTAGACAAACAGTTTTAAAAGCAATGCTTTATTTCAGGGTGGAATAAGCCTAGGTTCTCGTTTCTTTTTGTAGATTTAGGGAGGACATTATGTGGTAAGACAAAAATGCAGACAGTTGATGGGAATAGATACTTATTTATTCCACTAAGCTGTCATTCTTAAAACTGAGGAATAAGTTCATCACCACTGTATTTTTTTGCTCACATGCTTTTGATGTTATTGCGCATTTTCAATGTACATAATGCAGCCTACAATATTACACGACTACAGTTATAAATATTTGTGTGCCTTGTTTAGCCGAGGCAAATTGTTTAAAACACACGGTGGGTGTTGTTCAAAGAGATGAGTGTTGGAGAACTGCTGACAGATACTTAGATACAGAAGTATTAGGGAGCACTGCCATGGTAATAGTATAAGCTGTGCTAACAGAGTCTATAATAGGATCAAGCTGGATAAACCTTTCTCCTTACGCATGAAAGAACACCTTTATAAGTCAGTGTTTTTCTCAGTTATAGTCCTGGAAGTCCAATTCATGAAAAGTTATCATATAAGATTTTCACTCAAGGAGACTAACACAGTCTGAAAAGTAGGGCAGGAGTTAGATCTATCAGCTGATGTTTGAGCACGCAAGTAAATCCATTTGTTTTAAAAAGAAAATTTTGGGGTAAATAAAGGACAGAACATCAGACCAATGTTTGTGGGTTTTTTTCTGCAATGAATTTTGCTTTTATGTAAGACAAACAAACTCAAGCACTTGTACTCTATGATAAGCTGAAATATTTGAAGACCCTAATGGTTGAGGCCATCGCACATATTGTTATTGGGGGTGATAAGACACAGCAAAAGGAATACAACTACCTCCTCCCACAGCTCACTTCCTGACATATTGATACCCCTGAGTGTATTAAGGTTGCTGTTGCAAGCACAGCAGAATTTACATAATTTCTGGTCAACTGTAACAACCACAGCAAACTGGTATGTCTTTGAAAAACAAAAATACAATGATGGAAAGTTTACCTGTCCTTGGTGATCACCTTTTCCGAAAGTATAAAGTATCCAGTAACATTATCCAAAAAGTCACTTGCTGTGTCTTTCACTATATTCTCCATGAAATTTGATTCAAAGTGAGATCTGTGAAGTACGCAGTCACAACTGGTGTATTATAGCCTAGAGAAGAAGGGCTCTCTGTTCACAGGACAGTAGAGGAGACTAAAGAGATAATCAGCCAAAGTAAGCAGGCTACAGGCAAAACGGGCAGTAAAAGGAAGGAAAAGATACCAAATAAGAAATGCATTATATAAGAACTCAGACCAAGGTTGGACAGATAAAAATATCCACATTACTGTCTGCGTTCTACACTTTGGCGCATGGAATAAGTCTAGATTGAGGCATGGAGGTTTATCCTCTGTTCCTGTCACCCAGCTTTTCTTCGTGCCTGTAACTGGAACAAATAAGGCTCTTCCATATTTCAGAACCTAAAGCTCTTTGCTTCTAGAAGTCTTTGATAACATGTTTTCTTTGTAACTTAAACCTCTCCTGTTGCTTCCCCATTTACAACTGCAAATTTAATGTGAAGTATTTTTTTTCTGTAAAGATTGTGATGCTGCCACCTTTATATACACGAAGAAAAGATGATGAAATTTGCCTTTCCTCTGCTGCCTCCATTACTTATTTATAACAACCATCAAATTCATCTCTTTTTTGGGAATTTCCCATCAACCCCCCTGTGTGAATATGCCCATTGTCCAGGCAGTAACTAATGTAAAATGATTTCTAAGAAGATACCACAGCCAAGAGCTTACCTGTGAATTGTCCTCTGTAAAGACTTCTGTAAGCACTTGACAGTCACGTTCTGGTGTTTGAGTTAAACCATCAGTCCATTCTTTTGTATTAGCAGAGAGGGCTAGTGCATTTAAGTGAGATCAAGCAGAGGTAAGGAAGTGCCAGAAAGAATACTATGTGCTTTTCTTTTGCCTTTTCTGCAGGTGTACTATATGCTGTCTGATGATGTGGTTAACAGAATCAAAAGCATCTTTTGGCCAATCAACTGAGAGAGACAGAAAGCCAAGAATCACTGAAAACAAGATTAAAAAAAATGTATATAGAAAAAAATGTAAATTAACTTCTGTCACATTCATGAAAATGGATACCCTTTTCTGAAGGTGGTAATTTTTGAGTGAAATACTCACCAATTTATGTGTCTTGATTTGTCTTTTCAGTACTGTAACTCTGGGCAGAGGCTGGGGTCAACTGTCTTCCTGTTCCTATGTGGGTTAGTGCATGTTTGCTTCACTGAAACTTTCTGCTTCTTCCGCTGCTTCTTCTCCTTAAAAGAGAGATATCTATATCTTTCTGTCTGCACATCCAAACTACTTAAGGCATCCATTTCTTAAGAGTTGGCAAGCCTAAAAAATTCTTCATGTGCACCTCTAGAACTTACTTCCAACCTAAATTATTCTCTAAAACCCCTTTCCAACATTCAAAAGGCTTCTGTCCTTTCTTACTCCTGGGAAAATCTGTGATGGAATCGTTGCAATTTCTTAACGTTAAAAATACAAAATTAAAGGCAAATTTAGGACTAAATTTCTGAGTTTGACTCTGAGACCATGCCTGTGTGAGAGGCTGCAAGGAGACCAATACTTCTCTGGTTACTCTGGATAGCTGAAACTATATGGTGCTTTAGCATGGCAGAGGGCCTGAGATAATACGTTTGCCTTTCAGCAAAACTCTCAGCAGGCCCTACTGAATTACTTACAGCACTTGACTACCACTACTAAAATCAGTTCCAGACTGGAACAGACCCATCACCAACTAGCTTGGGGCACAGGCAGTGGGGTTTGCACCTGTGTAAGAAGACAAACTTCTAGCTTCCTTTCTAATAAGCATTATAACCATCTTCCATTTCCAGCTGCTATATTTAGCACACTGCATCATGACACTTTAACCCTATAGTAAACACTAAGTAAAACAGATTTATTACCATTTTTCTTGCCATAATATTTGCTAAAGACAAATTCTCACACTTAAAGAAAAAAATATTTTGAATTAGTCAGAGTTTCAACTAATGTCAATTCATGAATTATGAGGACCAAGATGAAGAAAGCGGTGAAAACACGCAATAGCCACTGATCCAACTAGTACCTACCTCTTTCCAAAACGGCAATCCTGAAATCATCTCTTTTGTTATTTAGGACTGGCATTAAGAATTATGATGTAACTCTTGAACCTGAAATTCTCAGATTATGGTCTCTTGACACAGGGTTGCCTTGTCAGCTTAATTTTCTGCCATTTCTATAATACTTAATCTCAGGGATTCCAGTTCTGAATGTGTCATTGCTGAATTAAGTGCATCAACATATGCAATGAAAATAACATTTTCTAAATTCTTTCAAGAAAGCACAGTTGGCCAGTCCCTCTCACTGCTTTTCTTTACACAGCTTGATTAAATATAAGAATCGGTGCCATTTGTATAACAATGACAGTCTGATGAAAAATTACAAGTTGCTTTTGTTGCAACAAATTTTCATGGGTTTTGCATGAACCTTGATTTAAAAGAAGCCCAAGTGGATTTCACTTCTTAATGTTCGATATACTACTGAAAAGTTGATTAAGAAACTGACTTGAGCTGACTTGTAAATCTTATAACAATAACATCAAAATCAGCCACCAGTTTATACATATGAGGCAGAATTCCCGGTTTTACTCTTTAAGCCCTGTTTTGAGGGCTAGTCCTCTGGTCATAGGTGATGGGTACATTTCAGTGGCTGAGCAAATACATCAAACTAACAGTAAGGACAAAGGCTTCCATTGTCTGCTGGCTGGTCTCTGCTAAAGTCTTTTCACATGACACAGGGCAAGCAATCAGTGTCTGGACTTTTCTGATGCTTGCAAATGTGCCAAGGCTTTCTACCAATAGAGGACTTGTACAGCAACGTGATGTCTACAGGCTATTCCCAATCTTTTTAAAGTTGCCTTGTTGACCTCTTGCTTTATCTGCAGACATCATTGTTATATAGTGGACAACCCCTGCCAGTAAGACTCTCATATAAAAAACAACTGACCAGCATCAGCTTGGGTTAGACAGAGCTGGGGATGCTCTGGTACTGTGGATTCTGAAGGAAAGGAAACATTCAGATCTAGGCTGTGTGCAGAAATAACGTGCTTTGTTTGAATTCCTGAGGGAAGGGGAGGTGGGGGGAAACCATGACCTTCTGCTTTGCCTGTTGTTGTACAACCTAAATTCAATCTATAAGAAGGAATGAAGCAGTCAGCATTTCAGAAGCTTACCAAATAAATTACTAGTGCCACGTCTATTTGTAATTATAGGTCAGTTCTTAATACTGTTGTAAACCACAAATTCCAGGGCTTTGCAGGCACTTAAAAGCATATTTTAATCTCTTTGGATAAAAGAAGCTGCCATTGGCAACAATAAAAGAAATGCAGGCTAAGTCCCTTAGTTCTTACTATGAAATGATGCTTTTCACTACTTTAAACAACTCCCCCAGCACACAAGCTGTGTGCACTCACATACCACCCATACTAAGTTATTTCTTGTGACAGTTTCAGCTACGTTACGGAAAAAATCAGTGACATACTGTATCAGAGCACCACACTGACAGCTCTCTCAAGATATCATGTCTGGAGACTCTGATAGTAATATCAGAGGCAATGTCTCATAAAAGGCACTCACTGCTAATGGCTCCACAGATGTATCTGATCCAAAGAAGCTGCAGGCGGGATACGGTGTCAAGAGCAGGGGCTTTGCTTCCTACAGATATAACTGATCCTTTTGGATTTTGCAAGTTGTACAAGGACAATAAGAGCTGGTTTTGTTTTACTGTAGGTGCTATGTTCAAAAGTAAGAAAAAACTATGTCAATTAAAATTAATTGTCTCTCTTAAAACTAAAAAGGCAAAACTATATGCCTTAGTTCACTCACTGGCTCTGTATTTCAGTATATACATTATATAAAATTACACTCTAAATGAGATACTTTTAATGCCAATCATTATGGTACTTGCTTGTGGAATATCTACAGTGCCTGGTTACATGAGGCCAAGTTAAAGCAGCTTTTACTTCCATTTTGTGTTACTCACTACATATTGTATTGTTATTATTTGCCATGCGTTAGTGCCTCTGACCCACCCCAGCCCAGAAATCCCACTGTGCAGCCAACACAGGGACAGATCCACAGATCAAAGTGGCAGGGATGAGAGCGGGAGAAGATGGATGATATAGGAAGCATGCAGCAACAGCAACAACATAAACCAGGATATGCTGACACTTTCCATTGCCCTGAGCTCCCTTACCTCCCAAAACCAGTTATGGGAAGCCACAAAGAGGACTTGTTCTGGGCTTCTCTGGCTCTGTCAGATGCTGCTGTTGCTGGTGGGGCGGGAAGGGCGGAAGGTGCTCATTATGCCCCCCAGCTTGGTGAGGGCTCAGGATCCTCAGCACAGCTGTCTCTGACACCCTGACTGCTCCTTTGCTCAGGGTCAGCGCTCTGTGTCTGTCCCCCAGGTCTGTGGCTGCTCACCCATTCCTGGTGTAAGGCAGCCTTCCAGCTGGGCTTCCCCGTGCCCATGGGCGCAGGCATGGGCTCTGCTGGCCGTCAGGCAGGGCTTTATCAAGACCCTCATTGCTTTTCTTGGTGTTGAGAGAAAGAAACACTAAGCTGATGTTCCGGCTCTTATGTTAGAGGCTTCCTGAAGCCTCGAACACAGGAATTGAAGGAAAACATGGACCTTGAAAATTTAAACATCCACTTTATCTACACACTGAAAATTTAATAATATAATTATTATTATATTATTATATAATATATATATCTCCCCACCCTCTGTACTGAAGATGACTTGACAACTGTGGGAATAATTTGCTCCTTTAATATGTCCAGTTTCATTTGTTTTACTTGTTGTCTATGCAGTATCAATGATCAGACTTCTTTTTTTCCAAATTTGTGAAATTTTGGATCTCTTGGACTTGCTTTTTTATGGCCAGTCTTATGCTATTATTTGACAGTCACCCAAACTGTAATTGTCATGGTATTGTTTGTGCTTGCTGTTTGATCAATGCTCAGACATTTCCCATACAGGCTTTTGCCCATAAACTTTTGAAATTCACACTCTGCAAACATGATAGTCAACAGAATTTGCAGTGTAAAGCTTATATAAAATGGATGTAAAATTTGCCTAAAGTGGGTAAAAGAATGAAGTAAACATGGTGAAAATTCTTAAAATTATTGTGAAATTTTTGAGAAAATGATATAAAAATCTTTAAAATTGGAATATTTTTTAATTTGATCAAATAGCTGTTGAAACAGGTTTCTTACTGTGGCTTAAGCTTTAAGAGTAAGCTTTTTTCCAGAAGGTAAAAATAATTCCATCCTTTTTGTGTTGTTGCTGACACAAAAAACGAAAATCATAGGTTTTCAACTACATTTGGGATCATGCAGAATGAGAAGGAAAAACAAAAAAATCAAAGTTTTCTACACTTTGTTCGCTTGTTGTTTCCAAGGTTCTTTGTGCCTTTCCAGCATCTTGTAAGCATAGGCAGCCTGGTTGCTGATGTTACTGGTTAGTAGGCCAAATTCTGGATATTTGGTCAGTGGTTGCAGTGTCACAATTTAAACTGTGTGGCACTACGTGAGTAGTACCGTCGTTTTCCCTCAAATATGATATAGCTCATCCTGAAATGATTGACAAGTTCAGCTTGGCACTTTTCAGGCAGCAAGCAGATTTGAAGTTGGGTCCAGCTCAGAAAGGATTAGCCAAACAAGAAAGTTCATCTCCTCCTAAGAGAGACCGTTCACACTGTATGAAATGCTTCCGTTGCAAAGGAGGATGCAAATGCTGTTTGCATTGATGGATGCCTTTGACATTCTTTTGGGGGAAAGAACTCGTCTCTTCCAACAACTATCTTGTGCTTTATACAAAGTGGAAGACTTTAAAATAAGACTGTTCACAAAAGCTTTTCCAGCATTACTAAGTATTGTATTGCATGGGGGCTGGGATACACTAAAGGGAACTGTTTGTTTCCATCCCCACAGGCAGATGATGTGACTGAATCTAGAGCTGCTGTGTCATGATGGATTCTCTGATAACTGAGCTGCCATGAAAAAGGGATGCTGCCAGCCAGTCCAGCCTGTCATATCTTTTCCTGTTTTATTATTTTTTAAAAGTGCTCCAAAATGGAAATCCATTGTTTCTGACAAGTGTGGGCTTTGGTTTGTCTGGTTTTTGTTGGGTTTTTGTTTTTTTTTTTAACCACCAATCACACCCTGAAATCTTAAACACTGAGTATGAAGGTTTTTTTAAAAAGAAAACTCAAAATGTATTTATCCCTTTTTGGTTCATCTAGAAGTTGGGCTTCTGTCATAAGCTACAACAGCTTTAGAGCTGTTTTGCATCAAAAATGACACAAAGGATCTGCAGGACAGGTTTTACTGTCCTGTCTTACAGTCTTATACAGTAAGTCTGATTCTGTTCACACAAAATGTCACTGCCACTCAAGGAGAAGACACTAGCTGAAGTAAAGGTAACAGAATATGTCTTGTAGCTTAAATGAAGGTCATGGCAATAATATAAATTCTCGTATAGCCATCTTGGAAATGTTTTCCAAATCATAGAATCATAGAATCATAGAATGGTTTAGGTTGGAAGGGACCTTGAAGATCATCGAGTTCCAACCTCCCTGCCATAGGCAGGGACACCTCCCACTAGACCAGGTTGCCCAAGGCCACGTCCAGCCTGGCCTTGAACACCTCCAGGGATGGGGCCTCAACAACCTCTCTGGGCAACCTGTTCCAGTGCCGTACCACCCTCAGAATGAAAAACTTCTTCCTAATGTTTAATCTGAACCTGCCCTCTTCCTGTTTAAAGCCATTCCTCCTCGTCCTATCACTGCATGCCCTAGTAAAAAGTCCTTCACCAGCTCTCTTATAGGCCCCCTTTAGGTACTGGAAAGCCACAATAAGATCTCCCTGGAACCTTCTCTTCTCCAGGCTGAACAGCCACAACTCTTTCAGCCTCTCCTATAGGAGAGGTGCTCCAGCCCTCGGATCATCCTTGTGGCCCTCCTCTGGACGTGCTCCAACAGGTCCATGTCCTTCTTATGTTGGTGATTCCAGAGCTGGATGCAGTACTCCAGGTGAAATCTCACCAGAGCAGAGTGGAGGGGCAAAATCCCCTCCTTTGAGCTGCTGGCCACACTTCTTTTGATGCAGCCCAGGATACGGTTGGCCTTCTGGGCTGCAACCACGCATCGCTGGCTCATGTTGATCTTGTCATCAATCAGCACTCCCAGGTCCTTCTCCTCAGTGCTGCTCTCCAGCCATTCCCTGCCGAGCCTGTATTTGTGCTTGGGATTGCCCCAACCCAGATGTAGGACCTTGCACTTGGCCTTGTTGAACTGCATGAGGTTGGCTTGGGCTCACCTCTACAGCCTGTCCAGGTCCCTCTGGATGGCATCCCTCCCCTCCAGCAAGTCTACCTTGCCAAACAGCTTGGTATCATTGGCCAACTTGCTGAGGGTGCACTCGACCCCACTGTCCATGTCGCTGACGAAGATGTTGAACAGTACAGGTCCCAGTGAGCTATTTTCTGTATAATTATTATTGAAAGTTTGCAAAATGCTAATTAGTCACAGTTACAAACCTTTTTATTCATATACTACAAATGGAGTTTTTCAAGGTAAGTGCACAATACTGCATGTAGACAAAAAGGATGCTGTCACTTCTGTTGTGCTCACATTTGCTTGTGGGTTGGTGTCTGAACAAAGAAAGTGCACTGGAGAACTTAGTTCTTAGAATCAGAAGAAAGGGAAATTTAGTCAGGATGACTGAACAGTAAGATCAGGTACTTTCCACAGAATGTTTATATTTTTATTTTTGTTGATGCTGCCTACTTGAAAAATGATGCTGTTTGGTTTGCCCACTTCACTGAAGGAAGGACCAAGTGCCATTATCCTTTGGAAACAAGTATGCTCTGGATAAACATTCCAAGACAGCATAAACACTGTATAAGCATACAAGAAAAACAACTCTTCTTCTTTTCCAAGCCTTTGATGAATACAATTCCTATATACCCTGGTAAATTAGGAATATAAAAAAGCCTAATAAAAAGGATGAAATCAGAACTGTATTTTATGGGCTGGCACGAGTCATACAGGGCACTGGTGCATTGCGAGAATGGTGAGATAATCTTTCACCAATGCTTTTTTTGTTTTGCCTCTTAAAAATGTTCTTTTTGAAGCTTCTTATCGCGCCACAAAACCATTTTAATACATACCAGTATTTTAGATTTATTTCACATAGCAGTGTCTCTTTTGTTTGTGTTTTATTACAAAGCATTTTAGGGATTAGATCTGTGCAGCATCATGAGTTGTTTTATTCCTCTGTCATGAAGGAGAGAAAACTAGCACACATGAAATGTGTTCAGCAATAAAGAGGAGAAAGGAAGATTGATCAAAGGTACTGAAAAATCTCTGGCATTTTATGCCAGAGAATAATTAATATAACTCATAATCTTCTAACAAAGAAAAGGGCATGAAATTCTGATTTGATTTGGAAAGAAGAGGTGAATTGGTGCTGCTAGGATTTGAATTTGTGTCTTAAAGGAACAAAGTATTCACTTAGGCAAAAAAATTTACATCAAGTCATCCATCAAGCTAAATAGTCTTTTAGAGGTAAGGTAATTATGTCAATTTTAAAAAGACTGGTTGAAATGATATGACAAGAAACTTGGACCTACAGGAAAAAGGAGAATTTGATGAGCCTTCAAAAATACCCAGATTATGGGTATTGTTTTGCAGATCTGAAGAGTTGCTTCACTTATGCATTTATTGCTAACACATCATAACTTTTTTTTGTGTAATGAGCCAAGACTGTTTTGCAACTCCATGCCACAGAAGAAAAAGACAGCTAATTCCCTGCTAGAAACACGAATGTTATTTTACCATTCACAGAATAATCAACTAATACAGTACAATTCAGTTAAAGAACTATGTCAGGTAAATGTCCCGGAATTTTTTGGCTTGACAAAAATCAATGGCAATTTTTTATTGGCTTCTAGGGTCAGGATTTTAGCTTTAGGGTTTTATGGTGGTGGTTTTTTTTTTGGTTTTTTTTTTTTTTTTGTTACAAGGACTGATTTACACAAAGGTACAACAGATATGAAGATAAAATTCAAGGCCCTAAAGAACAGAAAAGGTCATTTTAGTGGCACCAGAAAGTGGTTGGACTTTATTTTGTTATGTTTCATGACTAACAACAGCAGCACTGTAAACTGAACTTCTGCAATCCCCTCACTAATGTAGATGCCTGAGACAGTGCAATAACGTCACTGGGAAGGCTGAGTAGCAGTATCTCACTTGGAAACTCAAGCACAACATTTCTGTAAAGTTACATGGCACACTAGTGACAGAGCTGAGATCAGACCCTCCTGGTGTGCTCCAAACAATGAAAACCCAGTCTCAGCATACAGTCTTTTGCTTGCCTTGGAGCTTTTGTCCTTGTTTTCAAAAACTGCAGTATCCCTTCCCGGCAATGGCGTATAGCTCATGTTCCAACAGAACAAAAATAAAATGGGGTTGGTATTGTAAAAATTAATCCACTAGGGAATGATAATCTTTTGGCTACTGATATCTTGCAACTTGCCAGGTTCGCCCAGTCCTTGTTTTTTGATAAAATCCATTCTTCTGGTGTTTCCTGGTACTACACGTCAGCTTTTAAAGAATGACACATTTGTGTTGCACCCATAATTCTGAGCATATTTCATACTTCGTGAAAATGTAGTACGTTAACTACACAACAAACAACCTCGGAGGTGCTGAAACAAAAGCCTGCCATACCTATTTAATCTCCTTAGTTCATTTCTGAAGCAATCGTCAGTGTCTCCTCTTTGCCTAATAGGCACACCTACATGAACACACAGAGGCACACTACTCTTGTGGATTAGCATTTTTACAGGGGTATATTTATTAAGTCTGGAATACATATAGATATTTACTGGCTTTTAGTGATGATTGATTAATGGAAATATACATTTTAGGGGACAATTTCTATGACTGTAAAGAAAAAATATTTCTTAGGCATGAGATACAGAACAGAAAATAATACTTTCCCATATTCAAAAATATTTCATGTAAAGTTTTCCATATACCCTGTAGATATTAAATACGTTAGTGCTGCATAGTACCTGTACTTTGTTAAGTATTATTATTCCTAGAACATTTCACAGACACGGAGATTGGGATTCAGAGCTTGTGATATGGACAAAGATAAAAGGCAAATGTTTGGCAAAAGCTAACTGGTAGTTAAGTATTCTTAATTTCCAGTGTCCTTCTCAGTTCATCCTTTACAAAATATTTAACTGGTTGTCACTTGTAAAACCCTGAAATTGCCCATTATATTTGTGGACATGTTATTTCTTCAGGAGATCTTATGATGGAGTTAGAAGTATTCATCTCCACTTTAGAGGGTTGGTTTTGTTCTCAAATGTATTCTTCGCTGGTTAGGTCATGTATAGTTAACATTCTTGTGGAGGAAGAGGATGCATTTTATTTTAAAATATTTATTAGTTCTTTTTTGGAATCACTTTCAAATTTTACAGCCCTTTCTTTTGTCTCCAAGTTAGAAACCTGACCTGAAGGCTCTGTTCCAGTGGTGGGTCATCAAAAGAGCACGTGGGGAGCATCTGACTGTTGGAGACAGAGCCTGACTGATGTGTGTGGTGAGAAGAAAACCCAGCTGAAACCAACATACTGGCTTTAGCATCAGGGCAAGGTTGACACAGCAGACTGCAGAGGGTATTAGTTTTTTGGACACCTGGTGAGTAAGAAAAATGTCATCTCCCTAGAGGACACTCTGGCGTGGAGACAGAGGCCGGCCATTCTCCCCATTGAAAACTGTTGACAGCTCTCAGAAGTGAAGCTGGTTAACGCACGCCTGTCTCCAACAGCTGCAGCTGCTCTTCCTGGCATCCTGAGACACTGGAGAGGAAAGGAATACAGGAGGACTGTTGGGAATTACCACTAATCCAATATCTAGCAGCTACTTCTTCTAGCTAGATACTCATCCAGTATCTAACGTGTTCTTCTTCTCCAAAGCCGGGTTCAGGGGTCCTCACTGTACGTGCTCAGCTTTTTTAGAAGTTTGCATCTATATTCTTGCAAGCAGAGTCTGTGGGGACCTGCACTGGCCCTGTCTGTCCTCCAACACGTCACAGGAACCTCACCCTCCATTCCTGTCTTCAGTAAGGAAATGGGGCAGGGATTGGGAAGGCTGCCTTCTAACTTCAAACGTATCTCTCACCACCCTTTAAAATAATGCTCAGCTTAGGGTTTGCTGCAGCTATTAAAAGGTGAATTGCGTTGCCAGGATAAAAAAGAACCATGTCTATACTTCAGTACAATGCAAAGATTTTCTTGTTTTTGGCATTACTGCACAAGATGTGCTGTGTTTCTAGCAGTAACTGAGAACCTGTAGAAGCAAATATCAGGTGCATACAGGAAACAGTGGAAATGCAGTCATCTTTGATTCTATCCAGTTGCTAAAAGAGGAGGTATTTCTTTAAATGAACCACGTGCAATTTTGTACTGGCTTGCATCAAACTGCAGTATGTCACATCTGATATTTACAGTAGTTTATGTAGTGAAAAAGGATGAGGTGAATTCAGGGTCAGGAGGATACTGTAAATGCTATTCCTGCTGTTCTCTGTAATCCTGCATGCATCTGTGGGGAATAGTTCAATTTCTTTTTACACTTGTGAATGCTCACACTGAGCCATACCTAAATCGGTGCTGAGCACCTGCAGACATTTGCAGGTGCCAAACATCTTCCCCCAATCCATTTCTGCTCCCTATTACTAGATGAGCTGAAACCCTATAACCAAACCTTCCTTCCCAGCCCCAGCTCTTACAAAGGTCCAGTCTGGACTTGAACTCTGTGGCTTATTGCTGATTTTGATCGTTAATTTCTTTCTCATTACAGAACAGCTCATAGAGACTGGGAAGTCTGCAGAACTAGTAAGTCAAATACTTGGGGAGAATAAACACATGATATGACATTGCACCACCTGCACAGGAAAGGCAGCCTGATGGTTATAATTGACCATTATCCCGAAGGTGACTGTGGTCTTTTCCCTTTGACAGAATACATGGCTATAGCCAAAGTCTGATCTCAGTTACACACACAGAAATCAAAAATAATTTTACTGTATTCTCTGATGTAAACAAGACCAAGGTTCAGGCTTCAGTCTCTCTCTCTCTCTTTTTTTTTTTCCTTTTGCAAATATGATATTCCACCAAGTTTCTGATCCACAAAAATTCCTAGTCTGTGGTAGAGCGTACACAATGAAACTCTCCCCATCAAGATTTGGCAACATTTAAAGTATGTCTTCTGAAACTTAAAGCGAGCTAACATAGACATGGTAAGATAGATAGATAGTAAATGAAAATAAGAGGGAGGAAAGAAGAGATGAAACAGCAAGGGCTTGAAGAATTTAGTAAAAAGATAAAATCAATATGTGCTAGAATCCAAAAGGCTCACCTCCTTGCCTGCATTACAAATATGTCTTTTTATTCAATAGACACCCAGGCTTTTAAACAAATGTAGGTTGGGCACCGAGAAATTTGAGCCTTATGACACTACTCCAATGAGCATGACTTGGATTTCCCCGTCTTAGGAAGAGTAACTGGTGGACTTTGTGATTCTGCGATATATCTCAAAACTTGGGAAGCCGAATGTCTCTGAGAGATGTTCATCCCATCCCTTGTGAGTGCTTGCTGAGCAGCCTCCTGTGTGTGGGACCAGTGCCAGGTCTGCGGCAGGCTGTGGACGCCTGTAAGGGCTGTCAGGGAGCCCAGCGTACAATGGAAATCATCGCTGTCGCTGTGCGCATCACTTGGGGCTGGGGGGAGGTGAGCGGCGACGCAGCAGTGGCAGTTCTGGGCATGGGAAGCTGCCACTAAGCCAGCGATCTCCTCCCTGCAGCCTGTGGGTGGTACAGAGCAGGGAGCAGTGATGTGGGAAAGCGCTGGAAGCTGCTGACAGTTCCCATACTCCACCCAGCATCCCCCCAAAATGTGCATCTTCTCCCACCCACCTCCCACCTCCTCTTTACCCAGGTTGAAACATGTTAGCCAAGCTGCATCCTTACCAACGCAGGGCTCCTGCCTGGTAGCTGAGGGTCTACATGACATTGGATAGCTGGGGAAAGGGAGGCGCCCATGCCCAACTCTTACTGGGTGGCCTCGCCTCTGAGTTGTTTTCATCAAACCCAGATGGTGATGGTGGGCCAGAGTCCTGGTGCTTTTCTTCCACACGGGGCCACGTCTGAAGGCCAGGCCCCAAGGCCAGGGAGTCACAGACCACGAGTAGCACCATGACTCAGTGCTGGCAGGAGACTTTGGCTTGTCAGACTGTGGTCTCTTCCCATGGGGAGGTGTCAGACAGTCTGACTTAGAAAAAAGATGGACTTCATCTGTCTGACTGACAGGGCCTCAACTCTTGTCATAGCCAGCAAAAGCAACATGCTCGGGTTCCTGGTGCTGCCTCTAGGAAGACCTCTTAACTCTAAAACTGTGAGCCCTCTTCTGGCATAGCCTTACCAGAAGGCAAACGGTGACCTCCTTTGGACCCCATCTGTGCCTGTGACTGGGACTGGGCCTGAGACAACAAGTTTTTTCTTTCTTTTTTCTCCTCTTTCTTGTTTTCTTTTCTTTTTCTTTTTCTTTTCTTTTTTTTTTTTTTTTGAAAAGGAAAGAGCAAAATAGGAAAGAAAAAAAATATGCCATAATTAGAGGAGAAAGAGCAAATAGTGTACCAGAAATCTATAGGACAAATGTTAAGAAAATTGCTGTGCAGTATGTCAGATATAGGTATTTATAGTATCCTCTGAATTGTTCTCATATAGCATAAGGATAGTTCCTGGCTTCCCTGGCACATGCTGGATTGGGAAATTATTGAAGAATTTCTTCTTAATGTAGAGGCATCTGGGAGTCAGGAGGAATGCTTGGCGTGAACCAGTCCCTCATTCGTGCATGGTTTGTCTGTGGTGAAGGCATCTTTCCCTCCAATGTATGACATTAGTGTAAGTAGCAGGTATTACATAAGTATAACTGATGAATAAAGGACCTGTCATTGAGCAGGTTATTCAACACATTTCTCAAGCAGCTGTACCAGTGTGAGCAGAAGCAACCCATTCCATTCTCCATAATCCCTCTTTGGTACCCTATTTGCAAGACCTGTTTCTCCTCAACATTACAGAATATGGCAAAGATTTTACATAGACAGATTGGTCTGTCTGCATCTGACTTATTCTAGAACCAATCTTGCAATATTAGATATGAATTTTAATTTTTAGATTGCCTGCTATAGTTCAGAAGATCAGGCTTCTGGCAAACTTCAAGTTCCTAGCAAGCAGCTTAGTCAGGGTCCATTTCTTGGATGTCAGGGTGAGCAGTGGAAAACAGGACTGATTCATAATGTTGCACTCCAGCAGTCAGTTTCCCAACTTTAGAATGGCGTTAATGAGCCTTGCCTTGTGAAGGCTGTAAGCTGGTTTTAAAGTACTTGGAGAGCTCTGAATGGAAGGTGCAATGGCAGTGAAAAGTATTACAGTTATTAGAGCCTGTCAGAACTCTTAGCAGTCCTTGCAGAGTTCCTAGAGGCTCTCCAGCACTTTTGGTTCTTAATTTCACCCTGGGGGATTCTCCGGTTACTTCAGTACCCAGAAGCCCGGAAGAAAACTTGGTGTCCACTAGGCTCACTTTCTCCATATATTTCTCTAAGCATATACAGATATTCAAGTCACTTTTTAAAAAAGCATTTTATAGCTAGAAACACCTTCTTTAAATATATCCTTTTTAACTTACACATGCCTTTCTCCATGAGCTCTTTGTTTGAGTCTGTTTAGGAGTAAATCTTCCTACTCCCATCTCAAGTATTTTCACTCATCTCCAAACAGTGTACATTCATGTACAAAACTAACTGGTAATCAGTCAGCTACCAGGAGACTTGCTCTTGAAGTCATATTGAGCTCTTGAAGGAAGCTGATTAATTGCAGACAGAGTAAAACTTTTGAAACCTTAACCAGATGAGACTATTTACTTCATGTGACTCATCTAAACCCCTCTTAGAACAGCATTTCAGGCGAAGTGTCTGATCAGACCTTTCTCTGTCAACTTGCAGAAATAGAGAAAATGTCTGAGGTGTGTTTCTAGATGTAATCAGCTCTCAGCAACTGCAAGACATTGTTCAACCTGAGATGGATGTAATAGTACTTGGTAAATCCCAACGACAGAAGAAAGATCCAGAGATGGAAAAAAAGCCAGATTCTCACATATGGAATTTGCATTATTTTAGTGAATAAAATCACCTTCAGTGTTGAGGCTTATTTTCCATGCAAGTTAGAGCTGTAAATGATTAAATCATAATAAAGCTATTGGACGACAAGCGTTGAATGATTTTAAATTACGAGAAGTGCTTATATTGCCACCTGCTGGGCTTTGTCTATTCACGAGCAAACAAGGAAGATCAACAAGGTCTTTCACAAATGTGCGTTGTTTTTCAAATGCCTCATGCAGATGCAGACTAGTCCATCATTTAAAGTTGAATGAACAGACAAGGTCACAAAAAAAAACCCCAAACCATCAGTGTTAATCATTCCAACACACTACTTCTAGCTATTTTGTACTTGGGCTAATCCCCAAACATCAACTCCTCTTCATAAAACATATCGATTTTTCAAATTACTTTTTGTTAAAATGTAAGTAAGTTCATTTTTAAGTTGAGTGTTTGGCAACTCTTACCACATGTGAAAGTATCTGTTTACAAGAAGGGACAAAATATATTCAACATACGGAATAGTAGAGTGCTCTTGCTATAGTGAAGTATCTAATACTGCAAAGACAGTGTAAAAATAAGTACTTGAATCTTTTTTTTTTTCTAGAATAATTGACACCTTCTATATGCTGAATATTTTAGTCACTCCTGTGGTTATACAAATATTGTAGAGTGCTGTATGTGCTACTGTGAGATTATATCAGTTTCAAACTCAACTGTGTCAATGCAGTTATCGTTTAGTATAGTTTTATACAATGCAGCTCATCTACAAGATGATGCAGCAAACTTGGTGTAGGTGTGTGTGATGGCCAAAACTGGTGACAAGTTTGAAACAAACAAAGTGCTTTCCAAACATCTTTTATCTCTTTAGATTTAGAAAAATCATGAGTAGCAACTAGTAGGAAAATGCTGCATGTGGGAATTTGCCATTGAAGTGTCATATATTCTGTAATAATAATATTCATTCTTCCACAAAAATATCTTTTAGGAAACAAGTGAAATTAAATCTAAGGAGACAATATATTTGGGGAATTTTTGAATCTGAAAATTCTTTGGATGAAAGAAGAAATAAGGTGGGGAAAGATATTTTTGAAACTCAAACCCAAAGTTAAAGAAATGGTTCAGTCCTCTAATTTTTTATCGTAAAATGATTTCGCTCCCTTCCTCATTATGCTATTGAACAGAAACAAATAACTTCCTAAAACTAGCAAAAGATCCAACCCTAAAAATGTTCAGCTTTCATTTGTGTAATTGCTTCATTTCTCTCACTGCCCAAGGTCAGAGGGTTTACAAATGTTTAACTAAGTTTTTCTGAGAAAACATGTAACTGAAAAAACAGGTTTCCCATATATGTTTGGCATTCTTCAAAGGGTTCTAGCTTGCTATTGCTCCAAAACATAAGATGATGCACACTGAGAAATGCAACATACGTGGCAATACCTGGGTGTTTTTAAAGGAGTTCAGGCAGGCGCAGTTCAGAATTTGACCTTAACAGCAAGGAACGTCACACATACTGCAAAATCTACCTGCAAATAAAATATATTAGCCTATTTGGACCATCATGATTAGACTGCTTTTGACATCAGACCTTGCTAAATTGAAATTAGCTGGACATTTGAACACAATGCTGCAGACTGCAGCATAGCCATGTTGTTGGTCAGCTTCAGTTACAGCTTTTCCTCTAAGAAAATCTCAGACCTTGTTGGCCCAAGCGGAACTGATTGGAAACATCTGTGTAACCACAATGTGGAAAAGCAGTGGGTATGCACCAGAACTGCTCTCAACAACTGCCATCCTTGTCCTGCTCCACTTTTTGTTCATGACAAACATCTTGCTTGCATTGGAGACTGCCACTCTCCATCCCAGCTAAGCTGGGTTTTTATGGTATTTTTCACTAATGAGCGGAGTGGAGCTTTGACATATCTTCATGCTGATTTTGGCAATAAAATAGATCTCTAAATGGTTCTGCAAGGGCTGGTTCACTTTACTGGTATGGTACTGCAGCTTTTGGATGCCAAGGAATAGCTATTTCATGTGGTTGTTTTAAACTAATTAGCTGTATCAGTGTAATTGTACTGTGCAGAATTTTCTATGCAATTTTATTTAAATGAATGAAAATACATGATTAAAAGTAAATTTCAAAAGAAAATATGAAAGTCTACCCCATAAGTGAGCCAAACAAGTCACCAGCAAAACAACCATCTGTGATGAGAGGTGTTGTAAACAGGTTTTGGGCATGAAAACAACTGCAGAACTCAAATGGTGGGTGATACAGACAGATGGAGTCTATAAGCTGGACTAAGGAAACCCTCAAGAAGCAGAAAAAAACAGAATAAGGGCTGTGTTGTGTTAAACTTTGGCTTCAGATAACTATGAGTTGATCTTTCCCTGTACCTCAGGCTGGATTGCTGGAACTGTCTTACAAAGAAGTGCCAGCTATTAAGGATAAGAGTCTTTCTTCTTGAGCTTTTTGGAGTGCTGTGAAACCCTTAGGCTTGACTGGAATGTGCTGACATCCAGCGTGCACCCCGGACGTGGAAGTCAGCGCTAGCGTTCCCAGGCTGGAGCCACTGAGCAGGGACCTCGGGACATATGCGGCCACCTCCCCTTCTCTGCATAGAGGTTTCCCTTAGAATAGCAGAGTCTGCCAAAATTTGAAAGGGTCACAGGAAGAAATCAAACTGTAGCTCTGATAAGATTCCAGAAACCTTTTCTTAGTTCTAATAAGAAACCTCAAGACATCCATAACATATATATCCTTGCTGTGAACTCTACTGGATAGGAGCTCCCTTCATTCTTCACTCTTAGAAAGACTATGCTACCTAACATTACCTTTGTCACTTATTCATCATCAAGTCCACAGACCATCTTCAGCTCCTTCCTGATACATGAGAAATCTTTGCACAAGCCAACAGCTCCCTCCATCATTTAGGCAGCTTACAGTTAATCACAGCTGGATCCCTTGAGGTATGTAAGCACCTATCTCCTTTAATCACAGACTCACAGGTGAAGTAGAAAGGTCTCTTACTTCCCATGAAAAGAAACTGCCTGTCCAGACCACCTCATACCATAGTTGCATTTTAACCAACTGGCTGGGGCTGGGTTCTCTGGCATTCAGGTCAGCTTCACAGATGATAATGTGTGGAAAACACTAAGGAACCTGCAGATACTTTCCATTGACTGATTCAGAAGAGGTGAGTTAAACTGGCCTGGGTATCCTCCCTTGTCTTTTAAGAAGTGTAAGTTTTGCTAAATCAGATATTCCAGAAATTGTGCTGAGTATTTTTAGTGCCACATCAGTGAAGAATTTGGTATCTAGTCAGTTATGTTACCTAAATGAGATAAGACTGTAAAACGTACAGAGGATCATGGGCATGTCAAGGTTAAGTATGCAGAACTGGAATTCTGTGATTGTAAGTGCTCATTTCTACCCTTGAACTTGTTTTGTTTTTTAAAAAATCAGAGCTCAAATACGTCATGCATGGCAGATCAAACAACCCCTCTGTCTTCCCTTCGATAAGCTGAACAGACTGAGCCTCTTTATTCTCACAGCCACAACTGTTTTTCAAGCTGCATGCTCTTTTTAAATCTTATCTTCCAGTGATATAATGTAAATATTACATATTAAGGGATTAAAATCCCTCCTTGTGGCTCTGCTGAATTATTTGAGTGCATCCAGCTTACTACTTTGTAACATGGCGCGTGCTGTGTGACCCCTGTTTCTGACTCCTGCTTCTTCCGTGCTGCACATATTTTGCATCCCCATGCTAATATACTGAGAAGTGTAACTTTTGCAAGATGTATTAAGAGAAGATACCTCTGTCCAAATGCATCAAATAAGGCTAAATGGTGGAGGAGGGGACGCAGGGAGGAAGACAGCTGTGGGGAAGGCTGGGGTGGCTTTTTTATACTCATCTGAGTCTGGGCTGCACAGGGCCCATGGGGTTCTCTTTTGTAAGTAAACTACACGTTGACAAATGGACTCCATCACTGCCAAGGTCTGGCACCATAGTCTTGTGCTCTGATCTTGCTCCTGAAATATCCTGTCTGCCTCCTAGACACTAAAAAACCCAGCACTTGTGTAAAGAGGGAGTAGACTGGCAAAGGAGGGCTTGGAAATCTGTTTTTATCACAAGCTACATCTGATGGTGCCCTTTTTTTGCTTCTTTCCAGCCTTTAAACCTGGTATAAATAGACAGTAGTAAGTATAACTTGTTTTGAATTGGATGTATTACAAAAACAAAGTAAGAAACCAAACTGAAAGAGCCAGTTTCCTAACCGTTTAGATTTACAAGTCCAATGAGGTAACCTAGGTAAATCTTTCTTCCCTTAAGGTGCCAGAGAAAGCAATGAAGACAAAACACTTACTTGTTTTGAAATCAATCATCTCCTCTTTCTATCCAGAAAATGGTCAGAAATGGAAAATGGAAGCTTATCTTCCATTTGAGACTGTATCTCAAAAATTTTGTGTACATAAATCTCTCCCACTGCTGCTCTGAAGACCTCCTTATCCCAATCAGACTTTGCAGTCTGATCCAACTTCCATATCCAGGTACAAATCCTACTCCAGGTCAACTGCTCGTGACTTCAGAAGTAGTTTGCTCTTGTTACTTACATGTTTGATGGGGTCTACATTCTTGGACAGATAAGGTTCCTGACGACGCAAATACTTTTAAAAGATGCATCTTTCAGTTTTTACTTTTTAATTGCTACCTTTGAAGTCTTAACTACCTAATTCAGAGATACCATTGGCTACTTGCAATATATTACTTAGACTTTTGCAAACTGGTTTTTGTCCTGAAAACTATATATCAATTATTATATTTCGTTATAATCTGGACGAGTCTTCTAGTCCAATATCCAACAGGCTATAATGTAACACAAGGCTGGCCTGAATTTATTCATATTAGACCTATGAATAATTTTTAAAAAAATGTTCATTATTAGTTTGTAAAAATCCTGCCATAGACAATCCAATGCAAATCTCAATATACTGCTCCGTTGTTTCAAAGTTCTGAGTTTCTTATTTCTGAGTCTGTCTAGCACAAAATTCCTGCCTCAGAGACTATTAAATATTTTCTTCTGGAAAGAAGGCTCTGTAATCTGGATATGTACAGGACACCAGTGAGGCACTTCCTAATCTGTTTTTTGAAAAATTGAATAGTCTGAGCTCCTCGTGTCCTACTTGTCAGGTAGATTTTCCAGTTCTATAATCATGGCTTCTTCTCAACCCTATGCAGATTACAACGATTTTTCTTGAGTTGCAAATGCCAGAAGAAATATATATTTAGGGTGAGTCTCTAACCCTTGCATGCCCTAGAGTCAATAATACTCTGTGTACGTCAGTTATGATACTGACTGAGGAGCAAGTGAGTAACAGCATGCAAGAACATAGACAGTCACTCAGGAAACTTCTTGGAGGGTTTTCCAGGCTTGTAAGTTTTGTTTCCTAGTGGACTTCATGCCCCCTGTTGAATCCTGCTTTTGCATGATCCTACTGTCCTGCTGAGTGTGGCATGTCTCCAGACACAGCAAACTAATTTGAACCTACTTTGGTTGACATAATTCAGAAATACAGAATTCAGGAAACCCTATCCCACTGATAGTGAAGCAAAACTAACCACCTGGGCAGACAGGAGCCCTGAAGAAAATATTGATTCAGACAAGAGCCTCCCTAGAATACCTTCTCCATGGATCAGCTCCCTGAACTGGGTAATAAAAATGAGCTTAATTGTCAATTATGAAATTCTGTTGTTAAACAGACATAGGCCATGAAATCTTGTGTGCCATCATAAAGACCTAGAGGAACTAGTTTGATTAAGGCATATACAAGTCAACATCTGATTGATCCCTTAGCTTTTCTATCTCAATCCTGTACCCATATGCTGGTGTGCAACTTGGCCTCAGTGAGTACAGAATCAAATTTTATGTTTACAAATCCTGAACATTTGTATGCTTAAGTATACAAATTGTCAGTGGTCAGGAGCCCATGCTGAAAACATAATTTCTATATGGTGCTATATATCATAGAATCACAGAGTGGTTTAGGTTGGAAGGGACCTTGAAGATCATCGAGTTCCAACCCCCCTGCCATAGGCAGGGACACCTCCCACTAGACCAGGTTGCCCAAGGCCATGTCCAGCCTAGCCTTGAACACCTCCAGGGATGGGGCATCCACAACATCTCTGAGCAACAAGTTCTAGTGCCTCACCACCCTCAGAGTGAAAAATTTCTTCCTAATAGCTAATCTATATCTACCCTCTTTCAGTTTAAAACCGTTATCCCTCATCCTATTAGTACACTCCCTGATAAAGAATTCCTCCTAATCTTTCCTGCAGGCCCCCTTTAAGTAGTGGAATGATGAAATAAGGTCTCCCTGGAGACTTCTCCAGGATGAACAGCCCAAACTCTCTCAGCCTGTCTTCAGAGGAGAGGTGCTCCAGCCCTCTGATCATCTTCATGGACCTCCTCCGGACCTGCTCAAATAGGCCCATGTCTTTCCTACATTGGGGGCTCCGGAGCTGGACACAGTACTCTAGGTGGGGTCTCACCAGAGCAGAGTGGAGGGGCAGAATCACCTCCCTTGACCTGTTGGCCACACTTCTTCTGACACAGCACAGTATACAGTTGGCTTTCTGGGCTGCAACCACACGTTGGTGGCTCATGTTGAGCTTCTCGTCAATCAGCACCCCCAGGTCCTTCTCTTCAGGGCAGCTCTTGATCCTTTCTCTGATGAGCCTGTATTTGTGCTTGGGATTATCCCGACCCACTTGCAGTACCTTTCAGTTGGCTTGGTTGAACTTCATGATATTTTCCAGGTCTATGCCTGGGAGAATTCACAGGTCTATGTAGGTTCTCACTATCTTTTAGATAGAAACTGACATTGCATTTACAATTTTTTCATTCCTCAAGCTGTGGTCTACTAAGTGCTGGTATTCTTTAAGAAAAAGGGTCCATGAAACTGTTTTGTTAAACCCTGATGGGTATTTTTTGCTACTGCCCTTAAAGATGTGGGACCTTTTGAAGCTTGTATGGGAACTAAAGGACTGTGACATTCTCAACTTGCTAAACTATACTACTTTACATGTAATATTTATCTGCAGTTATGGGTTCCTTCATTAATGTCCAATTTTTTGAAGTCTGCAATTAAACTCTTTTAGCTTGACTATTATCTTCAGGATTGCTTTTCTAAAATGTGTAATTTTTTAATTGGAACTGGTAGGTCCAACTGGCTGAACTAAAACATCAGTCAGGGCTTTTATTTAGAGTCTGAAAGTGGATGCTCATTTTTTTAATGTGATTGGACTTTGGTTGTCAATCCATGTTCTGACTTTCTGTATATTTTGTCCAGGAATAGTTTTAGCCGCTATCAGCATATTTGTGAAAAACTAGATGGAATGTCATTGTTTTTGAAGTACAAGAAAACATTTTTCAGCTCTTTAAATGTGTTGTGCCAGTAGGAAACGTGGGATTGATCTGGAAATCACCGTGAGCCAACAGTGGACGAGATAAGGTTAAGTGACAAATCGCTAAAGTATGGAGACAAAGGAAGCAAAGTAGCTCAATTTCTCATTTCCTTTTCCTCTTCTTCAAAAAAGTCAGTTTGATAAATGCCAAGCAATAATGAAAAATGCTCATAAGATTTCATTTTAACTCTGTTGAGAGCAAACCATGAAGGCACTGTCAGTATTTCCCCCAGCGAACAAATCTTGCCACAGAATTCACCATCATCAACACTGGCACAAACTAACACCAGAGCTGGTGAGCTTAGCAGAAAAGCTCATGACAGAGTAACCTGGAGATGTGAGGGACAGCAATATCCTGTCAGTGTTTGAAATGGGACAATATGGATTCCCATGTTAGTGATTTTTGTGTTTCTACATATTTTGAAAAGCATTGTACGCACGATGTTATGGAGGGACAGGGAAGTTACAGCCTCTGAGGTCTTTCTGAGGGGTGTTGCCTCCTGCTGAATTCCTGCGTGCTCTGGTATAGCCATCAGCCCTCACAGCCCAACATTGACTTGCCTCTGTGAGTGGTAAGGCACACTGTGTCACAGATCCCATGTTAAGTTCAGAGCTCAGCAGCAATCACCTATAAGTAGAGGCAGCTCATAATTTGCCAAATCATTATTTGACTCCCTCAAAGGCTGATGTAGAAACCATACTTCAGGCTTGTGGCTTCAGGAGCTCCCATATAGTGGTATTTCTGGGCAAGACACAACATCACACTAAAAGTACAGTTAATATCAGTACTTTTGTGATTGTTTATAAACACTCTGCTCAGGTCATCAGGCAGATTTTATTGCTTTTCGGGATAATAATCCAGAAAATAAAAAATAGACAAGAGTAGAACTAACAATGAAACACAGAAAAACTGTTGTTATAGGTGAAATTTCTGACAGATCTAAAATCACCAGGCCTCCAACTCCAACTTTCAGAATGACACAGGGACTCTGATATCTGAATCCCACCAAGAGGCAGGGCTAAATTTTTAATGCCAAAGACTGCAAAGGCTGTTTATTTGCTTTAAAACATGTTTCTGCTCTTGAAGTGACTCTATAATGAATCTTGATGACTCTGTGAGGCATATGTAGTAAAAGAATGCATATCATGTCTGACACGAAGCGGGGTTCAAGAAGAGGAAGAGAGAAGACAAAGGTGAGATTGCATGACATCCATAATCTTCCAGTTACCAAGCCACTCATCAGCAGGCCAGCACTTGGTGTGAATTACAACAGCTGCCAGGGTCTTGCAATGTATGTTGCCTGCCAACAGCTCCTAGGAGACAGTCTAGCAATCACAAACTAGTGCCCCTGTTCTTCTTTCCTCAGGCCACATGCCTTCTCCCAGCCAAAAGGAGGAGGGATGGCACCCGTCCAGCTCCACCAGTGACTCTCCTTACATTGGAGACACTAACAAGGACAGATTTGTGGGGTTTACACAGCTTTGCACTGTAGAACAGAAACGGAACCTTTGACTCCTGAAGATATCTATCTTCAGACAATACAATTCTCATTCTGAAGATGAAAGGGCTGCTGAGGTGCCATTGATTGTTTTGGAAATTACTTTCACCAAAGAATGCTGGTACCTCTCCCAGTCTGAATTAACAGCCCGCCAGGGCTGGAGCCAGGAGCGTTCCTCTAATAACAGAACAATGATATTACTTCTTATTTCACTTATGCCACAAATCACACAGCTTGATAGCTTGGAAAAGAAAAAAAGTTGCTAGTACCCATATTTCATTTTAGTGTGTATGAAGACATCCACTTCATCTGATTTGCAAGTACAATAGTAAGTGTGAATGCTCTGAGAAAAGTCACATCAGTCACACAATACATAACAGCCAGCTGTAGGCCTTAAGCCTGAAGGTGAAAACATACATGAGGTACAGTTTCTTTCATGATATCAGGAAGCCTATATTGCTGGTTAACAACTTGTATTGGATTTTTTCATACCTTTTGAATAACCTCACTGACTACTTAATAAAACACTTCAGAGTGAGTAAAATAATAATAAAAATTGCTCTCTGCTGTACCTTGTTAAAGTAAATATTACCTCCTCCATGTGTTTAACCTATTCACTGACGTGTTTTGGCACTGATTCTGCTACGTAACATAATAGTATTTTTCAAAACAGCACATTAAAACACCTTCCCCACTGTTTTCTTGTATAATACCTACCCCTTTTGCTCATACTGGCACTCTGTTATGGTCACATTTGGCACAGAGGGCAGGGTGGCATTTTATTCCATCCATCTGACACATCATGCTTGTTTTGGCTTGACATAAAAATACGTTTTCTTTTACCAAGTTCACGACAAAGATGTGCTCCTCTGACTTACAAAATTTTTTGCGTGATCGTTTTATTGAGCTGAGGATAAATCACATGGTCAGTATCATTCTTAAGCAAGAAATGTTCCAAGAAGAGGGCACTCTTGGGGTGTTTTCTAATAACAGCCGGTCTCTGCTTCCACCCCATGGCTGGATGCCTTTATATGGCAATGTTTCACTAGTAGCGGTCAAGGGCTTCATGGGCTGCACTGTCCCACAAGGATGTAAACACTGGAGTGCTCCATGGATTTAAGCTCTGAGTGGGAGTCAATGAATAGTCTTGTGTCAAAGATGGACAAGGACACAGACAAAAAACCCAAAACAACAAACTCAAAGGGTCTAGTTAGTTTCTCTGGTTAGTCAGTCTAGACAAGTCTTCAACAGAGGGAAAACAAAATTTTCAAAGAATTTTCCTGATCAACGTGACTCCGGCTTTGCTTCCACTGAGATTCAATGAGTTACTCCTCATTGAAGCTCTCATTTCCTAAAAGTTGTCTGAAGCTTCAGTTTCTGAAACAGTAGGTGAATATATTCACTGAGCAAGGGACATGTAGCCAAGTGTCCCCACGGACAAGTGAGCTCCTGACATTATACCGTCTCTCCCAGTCTCACAGATCTGTGGAAAAGCAAGACGACAAGATAGATCCCTGTGGGATACTCTCTTGGGGGTGTCTGCATTGAAAGGCCCCTAACAGCTATGGCTCATTTCTTTCTGCCCTTCGCTGAATGCAAACAACAAACATACCATGTAAAATGGGAAATGCATGCAGAAGGCCCAACTTCTTTCAAAGGTCCAGATAGCTAGATCTGAAAGGCTGTGAAAGGAATGGGCCTGAAGAGCATTCCACCCTCGACCAACAGAGATGACAAGAGCACAGCGATTCAGAAAGCAACCTGGGAGCATTCTTCACTTGTGTTCTCCTGCACTCAACAAAGCACAGGCTTGAGAGAAGTAAGATGATAGTTAACAAATCTACCACCTAACAAACTGGAAGTAGTGAAAGCTCCATCCCTGGAGGTGTTCAAGGCCAGGCTGGATGGAGCTTTGAGCAACCCGGTCTAGTGGGAGGTGTCCCTGCCTATGGCAGGGGGGTTGGAACTAGATGATCTTCAAGGTCACTTCCAACATAAACCGTTCTATGATTCTATGATTACTTTCAAGTATTCTTATGCCATCCTTCTCAAACTGTGGTTTCAAGGTGATGCTACCTGAACAACAGAAATGAGGAGGCTTTTTTGCTACTTCTGGACTAAAAAGTCACCATATTTGACCTTACAATACAGTAGCAACTGCTGATTTTACTCTGGAGACTTTTGGGTCATGTGATCTGATGACACCCTACAGTTTTGATTCCCATGGCTCTCCAGGTGGATTTTATTTCTCTAATGGTTTGGCTGAAAGATATGGATGAATGCGTGTGTATTCATGTGCGTGTGTGTAAGCATGCATGCATATGCATGCATGTGTATTGCATCCACTTCATGTTGCTGGTTTCGGTTTACAGGACTTCTGGTGGACGATCAGTCTGTCTGGAAGAAAAGTACGCCCACAAATATCACATGGAACTAGCTGGTTCTGGGCGCTGATCCAGGCAGCCTCATTTAAAGAATCAAGATCATAGAAAACTTTGGCTGGAAAATTAAAAAAAGAAAGTATCAGCTTTCATTCTGGAGACCCACATTCAACTCTTTATGGAAAATATTTTCAGGAAATACCTGTTGACTGAGCCTTTCAGTTTAACCAAACCATATTGCTTTTGCAAATGAAAAAGAAAGAAAAGAAAGAAGCAAAAGAGTAAAAAATATATAAAAAAAGACTCTGCTTTTTGTCCCAAGGGTTGAATTAAATTAACTTCAAACTGAATCATTTTGTATTGTATGAAAGTACAGAGAAAACATCATGCTGTGTGTTATGATATGCATTCTCAGCTAATTATTAACATCTTTGCATACTTACTATTATCAGCAAATTTCACTTTTTGGCTTTACTTCAAGTTCTGTTTAATGTGCATGTGTTATCTGACCATGGCAATGGGTGGGAGCGTATCGTACTTGGTACTATGCTCTTTGTACTGCTCTGGACAAAGGCCCCAATTTTCTTCCTGTTGAAGTCTATACAAGTTTTGCCAATAAGTGGAGTAAAGTTTAGGTAAGCCTAAAACCTTACAGTAAAAAACCTACAGTTCTTTTAAGCCACGACTTCCAGTGAGGTCATTGCACTGATGCATCTATTGTCTTCTAAACACTAATCCAGTCTTACCCTCAGTTATTTTCCACTGTGGGAAGAGTGACTGCTCTGAAAGCTCAGGAGCATTCTTTAAACACTCACATCAGATGTATTTTCAAGATTTTATTTGAGTATAAAAAAATCTTGTTTACTTTCATCTTGAAATGGACTTTCATCTTGAAATGGACTCTCACATAGTGTTGTTTCAAACTGGTTTCCAAAAAAGCCAGGTAGGTTGCTTAATACCTGGATTTAGATCTTAAGAGTTTTCATTTGAAGTACATGCATAAAAAAATCTACATGGCTTGATCTGAAGACATGTTTGCTTTGCTCTTCTCAAAAGGTATGACAATACAGAAAAAAAGACTAAAAAATTGGTTTTGTCTTTGAACTGTTAGCAGCAGACAATTTTTAAAAGAAAAGGACTTGTACATATAAAAATATTCCATGGTTTCTGTCATTGGCACATGATAGAGCTCTTCATTAAAGGCCCATACAGTTTTAATATGATTCATATCCAATGGTTCACATAACCACAATAAGCCTTAGATCTCTTAATATGCCTGTTCCTAATGTTCTTTTTGTTAGAAGAGCAACCAAGTAGTGTTTCTTTTCTTGGCTGAGACAAATAACCCCTTTGCTTGCAGGAAATGAACGTGTATTTTCTGTACTTTGGAAAGTTTATTGAATATTAAAAAAAAAAAAAAAAAAAAAGAGAAAGAGAGATGACTTTCTCCTTGCAGGCATGTGTTAGGCATTCCACAAACAAAACACTGTGTAATCAGGGCAGCGGTTGTCTCCCTGCAACACTTGAGTTTTCAGAAAAAGATTTATGTAAGTTATAAAAAGTTTTATGTAAGCAGTTAATATTTCTGAGCTTTTTTTGAACAGTGCCTGTTCCATTCAACAACAGGGGTAATCCCTTCTCCCTAAATTGAGAAACTGTGAGACATGCAGTACGTGTATGTGGTCTCAAGGTCAGTTATAGCATTTACCAGATGATCGAGAGTAAGTCTTACGGAAAAAGAACAACACTGAGATTATTTTCTCGAGGCCAGGAGCATGAGGCAACCGCAGGGGGAACAACAATTTCAGCTCAAGCTACAGAACTGATCAGACTTGCATCAGCAGGCATTTAGGGACAGATGCTGGAAGCAGGTCAGTGTCCCCTGGGGAACCGTGGGCACACAACACCTCATAGGAGATGCACGGCGCCTGATATGACTCATTGCATAAATGAGACAATTTTCTGATTCATATCTGGGAGCCTTCTCCTGGATTGTTCTCTCAAAGAGTGGTTGTCTTGCTGCTTCCACTGCCTCAAAATAAGAAAAGGGTATTTCAAAATAACCTGATTTGTCCTTTGCATCCGCCTTTGTCAGATGGAATTCTCATTTTCTTCATTTTTTCTACCACTCAACATGTAATAATTAAAAAGAGCTTAACAATAAAAAGAGAAAATACAACGAAAATGTCTTTTGAACCTCTCTTTTACTGCAGATTCAACTCTGCTGCTTAGCATCTGCTAACGAAGTCCTGATTTGATATTATTTGAGCTGCGACTATTATTATTTTGAACAGCTGGTTAGTGTTCCCAGTGAGCCTGCTCTCTTCTGCGTGTGTCTTCTGGGGACATATTTCTTTGTACTGCTGTAAACTGATCTAGTGTATGACTCTTGCACAGTGAGTTGTAGGAGAATTTGTCTACTTTTCCAGACATTAGGGGAAGCTGCAGGAAATTATGAGGAATATATATAAAAAAAAGAAGTGGGTGAGTTAACTGCTTGTGAACAAGTGGTCCAAACTTGGCCCAAAGTAGCTCAGACCAGCTGGCAGGGCCAGGGAAAGCATTTAGATGAAATGGTGAAATAACTTTATGTGGGAATGGGGAAGTCCTGGGAGCTGCTTCCAGGCAAAGCACAGATAAGGTTTCCATTTGCTCCTACAGTAAGCACACACCCCTGGGGTACATATGGGAGCCCAGCTCTGTGAGGTGCTGAGGATCATCAGTTTTTATTGATTTGAAGAAGTGGGATCTAGGCATCTTACAAAACAGAACCCACAGCACAAACACACACAATTGGCATAAATAAAATGTTTATTTTATACTACATATATTTTTTCCCCACTGTGCTTATATTATAATGTCTCAAAAAGAAAGCTTCTAAGGCTGGTGAATAAAAAGGGACCAACAACATCCACGGATGTTCATTTTAGAAGATAGTGTGTTTTTATCTATAAACACGTCTATAAACCTGAAACTACAGTGTACGTTATCGGTAGGTTTTACAAATACCTTATTTTCTACCAGTCATCATGCATCTAGTATTGTATTTCTATTTCACCACAGAACTCCAATTTTCATGGCCGCTCACTGTTTACCACTGCTAAGTGTTAGCGTCAGGCTTTTTTTACAACCAATACTATAGTTGTACAATCTGGCTGAAGTGTCTATCCCTATGTTGCCTGAAGGGTATTCGACTGCATGTGTCAAGTCCTCACGTTATTCTTGGGCGCTTTTGCCCATTTTAGAATATGCCTTTCTACAGTGTTGAAAGTAGTCAAAAGGTAGTGATGTAGCTGTGAAGCAGGTTGCTACTTTTCTTGTGTTTTCATTCAGAGCACACTGACACGTAAAGAGGACTGTCCCAGGAGGGATATCCCACAAGGCAACGACTAGCCTCACTTCTCATGGATGCAGCACAAAAGGAGAACAGCATACTTAAAAGAAAGCTTAAAACAAGCCATGATAGCTACCTTCTCTTTGGAGCAAAATGAAGAAATACTTAGAAATCATTAAGCTACTGCTTAAAATTCTTTTTTTTTTCCTCCCTCCCACTTTCTTCCTCCCATTTCCTCATTTGTCTGTAGCTTACCTTGTACGGCACTGACTTCAGGCTTTTTGGGCTCTGACCTTTTCAAGTGCTTGGGTAGCATGTCATTCTCCTGGTGCCATTTTTTCAGGCATTGTGGCTCATGAATACTGATAGATTTTGTTCCGTACTCACGGCCACATATGTAACAAATCACTGCTGGTGGCCGTCTTATCACTTGTGCCTGCAAATAAGAATTGTGAAGAAGAAGAAATACTGTTTTCAACATTCATTTTGAATCAGAACAACTTTAGATGAAAACAATCATGTAGATTAAGGAACCGATTAATATCTGTAAAATCAGTGTAACCGTTTATAGCAGTTTTGTTTTGTCTGGATTCAGTCTTGAAGCTTGTAAGAGATACTGCCTCATTAACCGGCCACCTGGAACAGGTAGGCTCCTTCTGGAGATAATGGGCTAAAAATTCATGTGTGTCACCTAACTAATACTTAGCTAGGTAGGTTTTAGCTCTTTTATTTTCACACCACACCAAGTTCATGGAAATGCTAAGTCTTCGTGTGCAGAAATAACTCCCCTGCTTGATGAGGTTCCTGCAGCACAGTGTCCATCTTAAATGTTGAAGCCCCTTTTTTATCTACCAAACAGAAGTAACATGGGAAGCAGCAACAAAAGCTTCCTCAGCTGAACTGCTGGTGTCCAGTGCAGTAGCACAAAGACCCCACCTCCAGGCATAACACAGTTGAAACGCTGTGTCCAGCCTTAGCATCTGTCTTAAGTTGGACAGCCAGGGCAGCTGTCTCAGGCTTGTGATTGCGGTCCCTAACCCCGCATTACTTCTGCCACAGATGAGTTAGCTGGTGGAATTCTTGTCCTTGAAGGATTAAGACCAATCCAGGATATTTCAGGATAGGGGGGGGAGCACAAAATAGGAGCTGTTGCTTGTTTATCCTGCAGGCCTTAGTGTGAACTTTGCCAGTGACTGCAGCGAGGGCAGAAGTGGACTCTAAGCAAGTCATTGTTTCTGCACTGCAGATCTGCTTTTGTTTGCAGAGAAAAACAGCTCAACAGAAGACAAGAATCCCTCAACCCCAAGCCCCACAAATACATATGCTAAGCTCGAAAAACATATAATTACTGTGGTATTGCAGATTATGGATTTGACTGTGTCCTTAGGCACGTCCCGGGCTAGGCGTGGTGTCAATACCAGCCCTGCTCCAGTAGCAGCGTAAAAACGTACTGCAGAGACAGCACTTTGGGGCACAGTGATGGGTCTCACAGCTGCCAGCACTTCCTGCACTCCTGACTGCAGAATACCAGTAAGAGACGAGCTATTCCCTGCCCTCCTACAAGGTGGAGGGACAGCCATGCCAGACCAAACACGGGAAGCCTTTCTCACTCAAACAAGGGAGGTGGGGGGATTTCATTTTTTCCTCTGCTGCTGTGTAAGACAAAGCATAACCTGTTCCAGTATTTACGACTCCCTCTGTCAGCCCATCAGTGTATTCAAGAAATTCTGGGCAGCTCTTCTTGCATTTATGTTACAGTCTGAAAATGTCATTAGTGAACAATCTGCATAAGCTTTCTTTCCTGTATCACACATGTAAACTCAATTACATGAAGAAATACTACTCTACAAAGTGTATTTTTGCTGGGAAAAGTTGGACTTCATCTGGAAAGTTCTCACAGTGAATTTAAATATAACTTATCCAAAGACAGTCTTTCCAAAGACATTTTCATCCTCTTAACTTCCAAATGGAATTTCCCTAGCCATCTTCGATAACAAGGTATTTTTTTATGTATTTTATATATATATATATATATCTCCTTCTCTTCCTATTCATAACTGAATATAGTAACAGCTGTTTTAGGAATGCCCTCTAATTTTTCATTACCAATTTTTGCCTGCTTCCTTCAGCACTTGAGCTAGACCTTGTCTGATTTGGAGACAAGACTCTGGATCCAGACACAGAGTCTTCTGAAGGCAGTGTATATTTCTTTGTAGGCTTTGTAGAGCTTTAGATAAGGATACTATAGTGTAAACTCTTGAGGTCAGAGGATTCATTTCAGTGTGCATGCTTGCTATGTGTATGCTTTAACACTTTAGAAATGGTTTTCTAAAAAAATGCTGGGTGTAAAACCACCCGTAGTGAATGGAGATAGCGTTGTAACTCTGACTGCTTCATTCAAGTCAGTTACGCTTGTTCTAAAGTCATTGTGATGTCCCACTACTGAATAGCTGCCAGGGACCTGCAAGACAAAGTTAGTGATCTCCATCCAGTGCAATCTGGATACATTTCCACAGTTCCGAGAAGGTCCTTTTGGTAGTCTCACCTGAAAACTAAAAGACTGAATGAGCAGTAATGTGATCCCTCCTCTCCTGACAGAGAGTTTATAGGTGGATTTTGTGCTGCAACTGAGCAAAAACAGGTCTACAGCTAAACAGAGGATTCTGTTTTCCAAAGTTATCAATTGGGATTAAGTCATAACTAAATCCTATTTGTTGGAAAAAAAAGTGTTTAAAAAATGTGTTCAAGTAGAAATGTCTCTGTTTTGTAACTTCCACAATTAAAAACTGTACAGAAACAATAGCAGAGACCAGAATTAATTAGAAGGAATCAGACCACTCTAAGGATGGAATTATTTTTTTCCAGAAATTTAGTGAGTTTGAACCATCACCGCACATCAAATTATATACGCAAATCCTTCTCTGTAAATACACACATGTTAAAAAGATGAAAAATAAAACATGAAGGAGAATATCCTTAATAGTGGCAGTAACACCTCTTTTGTGGCTTGACTGGGGAATACGAGGTATGATAAGCTTTATTTGGAACTTCTACAGCTGATGATATTTATCCTTTATTTCTTTTTCTCTTCAGAGTGTGCCTATCCCAAATGTCACATCTGGAGGCCTGCAGTTTGAAACTAAACTATTTTTGGAATCACCACAATTTTCCAACCCAAACTACTCACAGGCCAGTGACTAGGCTGTCTGCTCACTGCTTTGTTTTTCACTTTTAAAAAGGGTTGTAGGGAAGGTCTGTTTCTGAGGATATGTGTTATTATAAAAATACCTACAAATACCTAGCAGTGCAGTTAGGCTTTCCTCTGGTGTCTCAGTATTTTCTTTTTTCTCCAAGACTGCTAAGTATGTCTGTGTGACCATGAATGAAGTTATTTAGCTCAGAGGGCTACGCAACTATGTATTTTCAATAGACCTGACATTACTTGAGGTTAGCCCCAGGCAGCTGCTGTGGTGTTACATGAGGTCAGATCCTCCCATACTGCACAAAGCTTTTAATTTCTTCTTAAGTACACTCAATTAGACTGACTCCCAAACTCCCCTCCATAAATATTTATCATCCAAGACTGCACACACCCCCATCTTTCTTATTAGTTTAATTATCCGTGTATTTTAATGGGAGGAGGGGAGGCCTCCTGCTCCAGGCCAGAGCTCTCATCATAGGCTTGAATCGCCCAAGGAACAGAGATTCAGGAAAAGATTGGTGCAAATTTGTAGCAACAATATCGTGTTGTGTGAAAGCAGCCATTTCCATCCATTCCTCTCCGGAAAGTAAGAGGCATTTTGCATAAGGGACAGGGACAAGCTCTGTCATGGCTCTCATGACCATCCAAAGGTGCATTTCACAGCCTTCTGGAGTGCTTTCAGCCACTGCCCTGACACAACAACAGACTAACTTTTGGACTGGTCATACGCCTGTGTATGAAATTTCCTTGAGCAGCAAGGTTATTCTGCCAGGTTACACAGGTAATTAAAGATTTACTCCACTGGAAGCACCAGAATATTGCATTTTACTCCTGATGTGCTATCTTGTGGAAGAAATACCTCAGTATTATGAATGCAGCGTTTGTATAAAAGCAGAAAGACAGGAAGCTCACTCATTCTCATTGATAATATTCAATAAGTTTCATTTAAACTATCCATTTACTGTCCATCCTCATCTAACTTTCTGTATTTACAGCATTACAGTATTTGTCAGCTTTGTCCTAAAAAGATGTTCAAAACTGCCGCAACCGAGGCAAAGCTTATCCTTCATTAGAATTACACAGCATCTGAAGTTTTCATTTTACCAAGTGACTACATGACTTCATGTTAGATCAGGATACAACATCAACATTTTGTTGTTACACATGTTTTCAAGACTTATGTGGTGTTAAAATGCACTACAGTACAGTAAAGGAAGATCACTGAAATATTTTTAGGTAGTTAACTTGATAAGAAGGAAACAGCAGATGGCAGCACCAGATGCTAGTGACACGTCTGATAGGATTTTAGTATCAGCATTATCTGTTGTCAAAATAACCTGTAACACATATACCCACAGCAAGTCATTAACACTCACTTGCATGCAGCAGACATTTTAGTCTATGAAAGAATAAAAAGCACACTCTGCTCTAGATCAAGTCTGAATCTCAGTAGTTCCAGACATCACTTCCATTGCCTGGGGTACCACAGCAGAATCCAAACCAGAATTTCTGAGCTGGTGTGATCCTTGGAAGTCTCTTAAGCATAAGCTCTTGTTTGTTTTACACAGCCAGACATGTTTAGCTCAGATGTGTTCAGGCATTCTGAGTGAGGACAGTCAGTGGAAGAGGTGGCTTATGGATGCTGCTGAGTCCCCACCTCTAAAGGCATTTAATGCCAAAGTGATTAAGTGTTTGTCCATACTGATACTGGTCTGGCTGATCCTGCATTTGCTAAGGGATAGAGGTCCAGGACAGAGGCACACAGGAAAAAGTGCTTGCAGTTGTAAAGTTAAAATGCCCTTCACGTGTACCACCAAATCTTTATTTTTAAAATAAGGAAAACCCAGCTTTTTAATTTAGGACATCTTTCATTGCATAAATTAATTTGACAGTAGCACTACCTTTCTTAAATACACTTACATAAGGGTTGGGGTTTTTTTCAGTTATTCCTTGCCTCTGACCTTTTTGCGGAATCAGGACTTTAAACAGGTACTTAAATAATTCACTGTCACAGTGAATAGGCCTGTTAAGTGAGACACAGACTGACCCAAATGCTTTCCTGCCAAGACCAAAGCATATTGCTGTTTTGCTCCACTACTGCTATTTTTTAACAGAACTAATAAGCAGCTGAGTAGCTGGTAAGGTGAGCAAAATTAAAACCATATGCTGGAAAAAGATGAAGACTGTAGAGGAGACCTAGACCTCATCCCAGTTCATAGTGAATCTGCAGTCCTTCCATGAGCTTATTGCTTTTCAACATCCTTCAATGTGTGGACCTTTCAACTGGAGGTGGAGACCCTCACACAGAAAATTTAAACCTATGGAAAACAGGCTTCATTTGACCACCTATAGAAGCAGTCTGCCAGTCCTAAACAGCCCGTGGGATCTCGGGATATTTCTTTCACTCTTTCCATTCCTGTGTCTGCCTCCCATGTGCACCTCTGTAAAAAAGGACAGCTCTAAAAATAATAAAGGATCTCAGAGGGGTAAAATCCATCATCCCTTCCTGAAAATCACTGTTAATAATAAAGTCCTTCAGAGTCAATTACAAACAGCAAGCTGTACAGCCTCATTAGTTCTGCTGCAACTTAGGAACTGTAACTGCTTGGAAGTAAAGGAAGAAACCTGTTGTTCACAAAGAAGAGAGAACAGATTCGAATACATTTCATTCTGGCTCTGCGGAGCTCACAGAAGTAAAAAGTGGTAATAAAGTTGTTGTTCAACAAGTCACCAGATGTGACTGAATCCACACAGGGAGCAGATATGTTGTGCAAGAGGGCAACATTTTTACAGAGTCACTCTCAATGCCAAGCCACACTCTAAACTTGTTGGGTTTTTTATGACATTATAACTATGGACATTCACCCTCCCGCTTTCTTTTTTTAAAGATACAGAATTATGTGTCATGGACAGAACTCTCTGCTTCATACCCATGCCTTTCATTGAACAGTCAGCTTTAAAGCAATGCCAGGTTTTTTGGTAAATGGTACGATGTAGTGTAACACAACAAGAACATCACCTTTCCTATAGCTATAGATGCACCTGTGCAGCACTTTGAACTCTTTGCGGGTTGCTTGCAATTTGCTGACAAAAGACGTCAGGAGTGGATCTAATTTGCCAATATATATCAATTAGTGGGCTCAAATAGAGTAGTATAAAAATGCATCACATTGTCTTTATTCTTATGTTTGTTAGGATAATGCTATTACCTCCATTATATTCAGCAGCTGAAAAACTGAAATACAGCATGCTTTGTCTTTTAAAACATTTTAAGAAATGTTCTGCATAGCATTGCATTCCTTTGGTGACTGAGAAAGTTACATCCCATTTTCAAATGTAACGTAGGCAATCAGGAGTCCAACACTCATCAGGGAAAAAAAAAAAAGCGCCTTTTATTTTAGACACTGGGCCTAAATTTAGACATCTATCTTTTACAAAACTCCTGGCCAAAAGACAACTTGTGCAGAAACAAATGCAGAAATATGCCATTTTCCAAAACTTTGTGTAGCTTTTGGATAATGTGAATCAGCTTCTTTATTCCTGGATCTTGAATCAAATTCAGTGGAAAGAAATGTGCAGTCTTATTTTGTTGTTGTTATACTCTGAGTTGCTGCCTTTGAACATGCAGTCCTCAGTAAACTTGTGTTCCACGCCAAGGTTAAGAATAACGGTAAAAAATGAAAATCACGGGAGTGTTTACAGGATAACAAAACATTTTATTTCATATTAGCTAAATAAAAATACCTAAAACCTGCTAAAACATATAACATGCAAATCTTGCCTAAGCTGCTCAACAAAATCTCCTAGGGGACAACAGCACAGAACAGTCCCTTTTGGGGATGTAACTCTCACAGGACCACAGAGTATGAGAACCGAACTACTCCCTTTCAACAGGAAAATCAAAAGAAATACGAATATATAGTTTCCCTTAGGCACACAGTATTCCCCTTTTCCTTTACCTGCTAATCACTAGAGAAACACTTGCACGGAGCCAAAAGATCCTTCTGAAGGAAAGTGATTTTAAATTTGATGGGGACCCAGATTCCTCTGGAGTGCCTAGCATCAAAATGCATCCACACCCTTTCATACAGCACATGTTTAGCAATTTACCTTGTCTGATACGGCTGGGGCAGCCCCGCTCTTTCCTTGACAGGTCTTGGATGGATCATCACTTGCTGAGCCAGACACAGAGCTTGGGCCTTTACAAGATTTACGGGGGCTAGAGCTTGACAGCCCCATACTGCTGCTACCTCCTCGGCAACTCTTGTGGTGTACAATGAGACGGTCAGGAAGGAAGGTTCGGCCACAGTTTCCACAGGGCAGGAGCTGGGCTTGAGCGCTATGATAAGCTGCCTCATTTTCAGCTGCAGGTGTACAGGAATCACCAGTAAGGACCTCGGGTTTCCTGGGCTCTGCTCTTCTGAGGTGCCTTGGTAGCTGATTGTTTTCAATGTGCCACTTCTCTAGGCACTGAGGTTCATGTATAGAAATAGACTGTGACCCAAATTCTCTGCCACAGATATAGCATACCCTGAAGCAAGGTCTTCTTGGTGGGATGATGGGTCGATTGAGTGGCATCCGTGACATGTTTGAAGAATCTGACCGTTTTGATATTATTGCAGTGCCTGGTCGCTTTTTCTGGGGTCCAGCTTCTAGATGTACAACTTTGGGCAAAATTCTGGAAAGATCTGACACATTAGACGGTGAAACCTGTTCTGAAGGCAAGATGCTAGAGACAACAGCAGGGGCCTCTCCAGCACTTGGCAGAGCGTTACAGGTTTTGTTCACATTCTTTTTCTTGATGTCTGTTTCCATGGAGTGTACAACATTTCAAGAAACTTCTTTCTCTCTTACGTATAAAGAGCTTGGGAAAGTCTGTTATTCAGCATGATGCTCCATCTTCTTAATTCTGTTTCATGGGCCACACAGAATATACTATGGACTTTACAGCTGGAAAACCGCACCTAATGGCAATTTCAGTAGGGAAAGAGAGTTTCTGAGAGTTTGCGCTTTGCCTTTTGGTTTTACATGAACATGAAACAAATTAAATCAGTACATATTAATAAACACTATCTCTTTTGCTAAGGTTACCAACCAGTAGCTTATCACAAGGTTCAGTTTACCTTACTACTTAGTTATATTTTTAAATAGCAGACAAATAATATCAAATATATCCTACCCCCAATGATCAGCTGAACAATGTAAATCTGAAATTCTAGTCTCAAAGGGTGTAAAGTCATGAAGGACGTGAAAGAAGATGAGTTCGCACAAACTGAAGCTGCTGAAATACATGTGGTTTTGAGTAAAGTTAATATGCTTTATTTTCAGTTATTGACAGAACTGGTATTTCTGACACAGTCTTTAATTTCTAAGCCATTTATGTTGATAGTTAAACATAATTTCCATGTCTTAAGAAAAATGAAAATAAGTCCCTTAGAAGAGGGATGTTAATGTCCAGTCTCCAAAGGGGTAGTTAGCAAGAAAAGCATTCCCAGTCTGTAGGTTGAAGGAAATTATTAGGCCCCTCTACTCAGCACTTGTGAGGTGGTATCTCAGATTCTCTGACCAGTCTGGACTCTCCCAGTACAGGGAAGATATTAATTAAAAAGAGCAAGTTTATCAGCAAGGGCTACTGAAATGCTTTGGGGGCTGAAGCACATGTCATGTGAAGAGACGTTAAGGGCACTGTATTTGTTTAGTCCCAAGAAGACAGTGCTAAACTTATTTCAGTTTTTCAATTTGCAGCCTAACCCTGTATACAGACAACTTTGTGTTGTATCACTTAAATGTTCGTTCCTCACGGAGACAATCTTTTGTGCTGGTCCTCCAAGGATCAGAAAATGAAATTCAATTTGTAAGCATGTTACAGTCAAGACTGTTGTTTTATTGCAAGAACAAAAAATTAACTGGCAGACTAGTTTTAGTTATAAGCAAGCAAGAGGTTGCATAGACAGGCAACTGCCAAGGATAGCAAGGTCACCATGGTCTACTTCATCTATAATAGAAGAAAGAGCTGATTATTGCTTATTTTGCCACCAAGGACAGGGGCAAGGTGTAATGGCCACTGCTCTGGGGTTAGCAATTCTTCCTTCAACTTAAGAGTCACCTTGCCCTTACAAAATATTCCAAACTTTATCTCAACCCTTCCAAACTTTCAGAGACTTCCTAACTCCCAAACTTATCTACCCAGAGATCCCACTGACCCATCTCAGGTCACTTTCTCTGCAGTCGCCAACCAACACGGATCTGCTCTGAACTGCTCTTTCGTCATGTCACCATGGGAGACTTTTGGTCCCACTCAGCAGCCTTTTCACCCTTATCACTCCCAACTTTAAACCCAGGGGCTGAATTTTACTTTGCCCAAGGGTGAGGGCACAGTTTTGTCTCACCCTTGAGATGGCAAACCTAAACTTTGCCTTTGCCACCGAGAAGCACTGAGCTGATTCTAGTCTCTCATAAATATTCTAGGGGATACCTTAAGGACATGGGCAATAGTGAAAAAACGAGTTGTCACCAGGTTCACACCATTAGTCATCTTCTTGCCAGGCACTCAGAGATGTTTAGATTGCTGCATTCACACTGCTTGCTTAAATATTCACAAAGTTGCATATTCCAGGGACACCTGTGACACTTTCTCATTTTACAAAATCTCCGGTGAAACTCAGATTTGTTTGTATGCAAATTGGAAGATGTGAAGACTATCAGAGCCAATATGTGATTTGTCCTGGAACAAATCTCTGTGAACAAGTGTGTTGCAGTTAGTTGTTAAAAATAAAATTCTTGAGGGACATTATACTTAGCACTCAAAGTTAACATCTCCTCTAAAATTCTATTAGATAACTGCTGTCTGTGGAAAAATATAGTAAAGTACAAGACTGCAGTATCCTCTCATGTCTGAAGCTACCAGATAAGCATATAATGTATGTTAAAGGATATGTAAAACTGTAGCACTGGAATTTTTGTTTCAGATATCAAAAAAGATTTTTTTGTCTGACTCCTACACAATGTATAATTGTGTAATATCTATAATAATATCTAGTGTAAAAAAATACTACAAACTAATAAACAAAGGTTACAAGCAGTTTGGACAGCAGCAATTAATGATACTCGGGCAGCTAGCTTCACACTGGTGCTATGCCATTTTAAAGAAACAATTTTTGCCCCCACCAGCAATGTTCCCTTAACGCAAAAAAACTTTGCTGTGTAGAAAGTATTACAAAAGCTATTTGTACAACAAATCCCAAAGCCTTTCCCTTGTTTTCCTCATAGAAGGCCTAGATTTTCTGATCTTAACTTTACAGAAGGCTGATGACTTTGTACCACAACTTCCCACTGCAGGAGTTTGCCAGTTTTGACCAGGTTGTGTGTGTGATTCGGTTAGGTGACTGGTTCAACCGTATGTGAAATTTAAATTTGCAAACGAGCATTGAGGCCACACTATTGCAAGGCCCTTTCAAAGACTGGGAGAGTTTCCAAGGAGGGTGGCCTATTGGATGAATCCAACTTGGGAAGCAGCCAAGCTCTTTAGGAGGATGAAGGGAATGGAAAGCCAGGGAAACATTAAAGGGTCATGAAGGCAGGGGAGATAAGGGTTATTGGAGGGTCACAGGAAGGGAGCATCAGAAAGTTCAGCTACATTTCAGGGAAATTCTGAACCTTGCAAGGTCCTATTTATGTCCTATTTATTGACTTATGTCAGAACGGTACTTTCTGCTACCTGAGAGGATTCTTAAAGCAACAGCGGACATCGAACTGCCTGCCACATGAAGAATGTTAGGTGACTAAATCTGTTACCATTAAGAATGAATCAGTCAATAAAAGATGCTATAAACAACCTATTAACAATATAACCTATTGTTGGATTTCCAAGCTTGCTATTGTAAATACTTCATAAGAGAATTATGCTTCCTTGTGGGGATTACACCATTTGGTCTACATTTATTCCTGCCAAGTTGACCGTTATTATTTGGAAACTTCCTATAAATTCAGTGTGAAATGAAAAGACATATGAGCAGTTCAAATCTTCTTTTCTTGAGCTCAGTGGTAAAGATGTTGAAGTAAATCAGGATTAAGATTTAACATTTCTTTTCAAAATATAAAACTTTTTTACTTTTTTCTTTTAAAAACGTTGCAGCATGGTATTTCATAAAGTGGGAAGATACTATTGATCATTGTGTATTGCTGTGGGAAAACATCCCTCTGCAGCTCCACTGAGTACAATACTTGAAAAACAATCTTATGAACTGCAGTGACAGGGCACTTGCAACTAATGGATGAGTTCAATTTAATTAAAAGCAAGTGAAATACTATGGCTAGTTCAGCATCAGGCTGAGCGCTTCACTTTATCCAAAATAGAGCAGAATGACAAGTGTGCAAAGAACTCAGTACCTCTCTTACCTTCTTGTCCTGAAGAGGAAACTGGAACCCTTGAACACTGTTTTTAAGCTTATCCTAACCAGAAATTGCAACAATAGCATTATTATCCATGTTTCAGAAATGTTGCCTTCTCTTAGCTGCCATGTGTTATTCAACCTATACAGGCAAGTGGAAACTTCTTCCCTGAAATGGCCTTCTTTATGTCTTCTTTCATGTCGGTGTTGGAACTTGGAAGCAAAGTTGACACATACGTTTCCTATTTCCTGTATGCAGCCCATTTCTAAAGAGTGACCCTCTCTGTTTTTCATCTCTCTTGATTCTCTCATGTAAACAATTCCTCAAAACCCATTATAAGGTCATTTTATAAGCCTGGATTCCTTGACCAAATTGAACAAAACATACTCGAGCTAGCTGGGGGATTAAATTGGCTGTTTCCAATGAATCCTCAACACTACTGCCTTTGACTTAGCTAGAATTCCACATGGAGACCTCCCAGCTGAAAAAAAAACAGAGTTTACCTTGTGGAAGAACACATTGTGTGAAGCCTCCTGCTGCCAGGACATAACTGTGCTTATTCAACGGACAAAATACAGGAACAGTTGTGACAATTTGGGGAATCTGTTTATGTGTAGTGTATGAAAGCTAATTGATAGCACAGCATCTCCATGTACAGCTGTATCAGGCTGTAAACTTCATTTAAACTGAACGGCTGGCGTACTGTCACTGTTCCCATCTGCCAGCACAGAAAAGGACAAGATAAATGCTTGCACTGGATAAACACAGAGCTAAAACAAAGGTCACAGAGCTTTCAAGCTTATACATCTCAGAGAAATACCCCTTGGACATGCTTGACTCCCTCTAAAGGCAGAGACAATTTTCACATCTGGATTTAGGAAGGAGAACCATAAACAAGCAAAATAAATAGTGGGAACAACTGATTCCTTTACTATTTTTAAAACAGTGCTTGACAAAGCTATGAGAAGGATTTATATGAAGTACTTGCTTGAGGTGGCATTGGCTTACATCCAGGAGGCTCTTTGGAGAGGTTATCTGTAATTGGAGAGTGCTTACAAAATCAGGATTCACGTAACAGAGTTATGAGAATGTCTGCGTGGGTTGCTCTGCCTGTGGAAGTGTGTGACAGGCCACAGAGATACAATAAAGGAAGCGGGAAATATATGGCTCCAAAATGGTGGCATCCAAATACAACAGCCTGGTGGAAGCCCAGCTACAGATCAGGCTGCTAGCATCAAAAAAGAATAAACTAATTTTAGCTTGCGAAAAGATACTGGTTAATCCAGTATCTCGGATTCAAGAGTTCCTGGCTGTGTAAGCCCTTATTTATGCAAACTCCCACTTCACTCTGAGAAGCTTTCCCTTTGTTTGCCTTCAATACCAGACTCGATGTTGTATACTCATTCCGCCTGTTCATCACTCAATGCTTGAAGTCGTAAGCTTTCTTTTTGTGACATCACAGTTGCTGTTATTTGGGTCATTTAATAAAGCTGATTCATGTAAATTGGACTAAACTCACAAGTATTTTAAAAGAAAAGTGGTTTCAATTGTGATACCTAATGTTACTGTTAAATAAATTACAAGTGTCTCAGATAGCTTTAAATGAGAAGCAACAAGCAACAACTTCTTGTGCTACAATAGTACCCAGAGATCCTGGTTTCTCAGTCTGGGCAGGATTGTGTAAAAAGACAAAGGACAACAACTCAGACTAAAAGGACAAAAGCTATAGAAAGAGAGAGATGAAGTGATCTGCTGAGCATAAAACACAGCAAGTCAGAAAGAAAAGGAAATTAATCTAGATTTTCTAGCACCCCAACACTAAATCAGTCCGGTCACAGGATTTTCTAAGGCTGGTCCCTAACTTTATAGTCAAAGTAAAGGTAAGTCTTTTTTTCTCCCCTTTACTGGGTTTTCATTGTATTTGCATATAAAAGAGGTGTCAGAAAGGACCAAACTGACATCCTGTGTTGAGTGCCAAAAAGCCTTGCTTCAGGCTCTTTCCAAATAAAATGTTTTCTATGAGGCTTCCCGTTATTCTTTAAGGGAAAGCAAATGAAATTAAACCAGCATCTTAAGCTGTATTTTCTCTTGTGCTAAATGTTGTTTTGTACTGGTCAATTATAAATCATTTTAGAAATCTGTTAAGACAAAGTACTCAAACATAAGTTGGACAAAAATATTGGATAATTTGTAGTATCTTACTGTTGAATCTGTTTTTCACTGAAAGATAAAAGGAAAAAACATTCTTATGTTTCCAACAATATTTTTAGCAAATTAACCACACATTAAAACCCTCACATTTTTCCAGCTCAGCACTACATTTTCTCCATAGTTCCTGGCTGGAGGAGTCTCCTTTGATTAGTCCTAGAGACTAATCTTTTCCTTCAGTCACGTGAAAAGAGTAATCTATTATTTGATTAAACTTAAATAAAGACCACTGAGATGTAGGAAATCCATAGTTTCTACACCAGGACCCTTTATCTTGTCATAGCTGAGCATGACCCGTGTTTTTATGCATCCTTCTTTCTCAAGAAACAATTTGCAAACTCTGAACACACAAATATTGGCATGTACCCCCACTTCTGGCAGCTTCAAGACTTTGTAAGTCTGTAAAATCTAACATCACAGCAGCCTGGCTTAAATGTCTTATGAGTAATGCACACTCAGAAACATCCAAGTATGAAGCTTGTTCCATCAGAGGATCAGCTGCACGTATAGCAGTAACCTCTCCCCCACTCTATCTGCAGCCCAGAGGTTGGTGGTTACACCTTCACTGAACATAGATGCAGCCAGCTAAAAGGACAAGGTAAGAGTACTCAAACCCAAATATACCAGGTTAAAAAGCCACTGTTTTCTGATGTATACAGCTGGGCTTAGAACTGTCTGGGAATTTTCTAACAAATATTTTCTTCCCCACTGTTTAAAGTGTCAGTTAGACAAAACTAAAACTTCCTTCAAAGATGCACCTGTATCAATTACACAAGAGAGAAATCACTACCGTGTGTGTGTGTGTGTGTGTGTGTGTGCAAAGGTTTATTGGAATGTAAGAGAAGGAAAACATATAACCCCAAGGTTTCTATACGATTCTGATAAAGAACTATTTAAGGTGTTTGCTGTGATGAGATAATCAACCTAGTCAGGGGTTTTTGTAATTTTCCTCTGACTTATTATTCCACATCTTTGGATCAGATTCTCTTCCTACCTAAAACTTAATGGGTCAATCCAAAATTCACTGATGTCATTAGCAGTCACTGTATACTTGGCATCTGAGGAGACCTTATGTATAGTTATGCAATAATTAAGTTTATTTTATTTAATTAAATTTGTTTAAGTTTATGAGAGTGTTGCCAGAGAAAGCTGGAGACTGGTTCTAGTGATGCAGCAGTTCTTTCATGTGACTATGTCCTCCTCAGTCCAAACATAAGAAATAATTCCTTTGATTTGATTAAACTCATAACCTTTTGTGAAAGAATTATGACAGATACTAGTTAAAATATATGGAAAAAGTGAAACATTTTTAGTTAAAAAAAATGTAATTTGACACAATTTCAAAATTCTGGATCTGCTCCAGTAATGCCATTTTCTCTCAGTTATCCTTTATGCTCTATAAACAAGGTTCTTGCTTTTCATATTTTACTTAGTGATGCATTATAACTTATCAGGGTGACGATTACCTTAGTTTTACTCACATACAACTATTTAACACACTCATTACGTATTTTAAATGAATGTTACCTTGCCTCCACATCTACTGTTGTGTAAAAGTCAGCATAGACATATTCCCAACTTGGGTGACACTGGGGCTACTATGCATCACATTCTTAATCATTGTCCGTTACCACCGTAGATCTGCAATTTTTAACACTACGCAAATCATAGAGGGCATATCAGATATGCATCAAATAACAAGTAGGCTGGGTGTGTTCACCATGCCCACCGCACAGGAGCATGAGAGCAAACAGACACTGAAGCAAGTGAGCTACCTGTACTTCCTAGCTCAGGTATCTTTGCTCAACATTTCCATTTCTGGAACTGATGCGTGCAGAATCTGGCTGATTCCCAGTGATTTTGATGGCGAGTATGCAATTTGTGCAGTAATTTCAAGAAAGTAGGTTGATCTTTTAGGGGCAAAAAATAGACGGATGGATAAATGCGTAATTGGTTATGAGGCTGTTTGATAAGAAAAATAGAAGCCAGGCATGTCAACTTATACAAAGTGACACAAGTCAGTGGAAATCAGAAGAAGGATGACAATGTACATGTGCTGAAGGCCTGTCACTAGAAGTGTAGAGTGATTCAATGCAGGAAAGACACTTCTCACCTGCATTAACACGGTTACGTTATACAGGATAAAATAATCAGAAGGGCTAAATGTTCTCATCTTTTACAATGTAAATCAACCTTCCTAATTTTTCAGTAGAAAGAAAGTGTTCCTGCTGACAAAGGACTCCATAATTAAGGGTTTTGTTACTTTTCTTATGAACCGGGTATTCAGCTAGGTAATCTGATTACCATGGCAATTCCTATGCTGAGAAAGATACACCAGTTATTAAAAGTAATATGAAAACTAAACGATGAGCAGAAAGCCACAATGACAGAGAACAGACAGAGGGGATCTAGACAAGCAGATGAAATGATCTGAAGTGGAAAATGGCTAGAACAACAAAACTCTGGACATCCCTTTTCTTTTGTGAAATGTTGGTAATCCTAACAAGAAGTTATTAAATACTCATCGTTGTATCTTGCATGAACAACACAGCACATCCTAATACTTTGCAGAACATTCATAACATAGTGACACAAAAAGAAAATTGCCACCTACTAAATGTCTCTTACGAAAAACAGGACTATGAAAACACTCATCATATCCAGCATGAGACTTGAGGGCGTTATAGTACAAGGCTGAGGATGGCTACTGGTAGGAGAACACTCATTTTTAAGACTTATTGGTAACAAATCTTAAAACATCATTCTCTTACATTGTTTTTTCTCCTCCAGATTAGATCAACAGTAATTTATAATTGGTGTGAGACAACACAGCTGATAAATTTAATCAAGTTTTACTTGGCACCTGGGGCTTGGCAACTCTGTAATTTGTTATGTTTAACTGCGGTCTTTTTCTCACTTTATATTAGAAGTTGTTATCTAGGTATCTATCTATATTGTCCTGTTTTATAAGTCTTTAGTTAACAGAATATTACTAAATTCCATGAGCCAGTAGAAATACATATGCAATAGAAACCTGAAATATCCCCAGATAACGTGGGTTAAGTGAACAGCCATGTAAAAATCCATGTACGTCTGAGCTCTTATCTGTGTAACCATAATTTCACTTAGTTAGAAACCAATGCATCCTATTGTAGATCAATGTCCTAGGGAATTAAATAAATAGAAAAGTAAATTTAAATAAGTAGATAAATTTGTAATGAAGTCAATGTTGTTAATTATAAGTCAAGCAATCAGTTCACTGAAAGTTTCTTAAGAAGAAATTTTGTAATCAGCTTTAAGATAAACCACTTGGAAATGACAGCAAAGTTTTCTATTTCCCTTGGCTTTGCAAGCCAAAAGAATATTGTGGCTTTTATAGCAAATCTTCTTATTACTGCTGAGCACAACATATTTTCCAAGCATAGAATTGAAAGAGGTAATTTCTGTTATATGGGACAATGAGTAATTATGTGCCAGATAGAGTTATCTTCTACACAGAGTAACATTTCTAGCTTTCAGTATCCAAACGCTTGCCCATGATGATTCCAATTATATTCTCCTGCCCCTTAAAACATAGGCATAAATGAACTCAGTCCACTTCCCAAGAAAAGTGAAGGGCGGGATTAGGAAATCAGAGCATCTGACATGGTAAACGCTGCTTACTCACACACTGGTTTTGCCACGCAAATCTCTGTGGAAACAAATTCCAGAGAATAAATGCATTATCCTTGCAGTAAGCACTATTACACACCCATTTATTACCAGCTAGCTGGTCAGAGGGGAGAAAGTCACTCAAGTCATCGCCCATCGACCTTTTTACTTATTTATAACCGGGCCTCTGAGCTACGCTGGAATCCACCTGTCTGGTAGTTTGGTGTCAAGCACTGATGCAATGGGATGAGGACAGGACACAGGACTGCATTATTTAATCCTTGGCTTGATAAGGTGCAGGCCAGGCGTGTTATCAGTACCATCACCTGACTTTCACAAGGAAATTAGGTGAAACACAGGAAACCTGGGATCCGAGCTCAGAGGATCCCATCTGCCCACGCCTGTTGGTTAGGCAGGAGAGTTGCTTCAACTTCAGGACTGAAGGAAAACCACACTGCCTCCACACCCAACAGCTCCTCCACCTTCCAGCCTAAAAAACTCCACGGGCTTATTCATGCTCAACGCTCAAGAGATCGTGCAAGGCATCACGCTACCGATGTCTTCCTAAACATTACCTTTACTCCAGAGAGTGGCTCAAAAATTCCGAGTTTTCACAAGGCTTCTCTGATGTCGCCTTTTGGTTCAGTTTGCTCGTTATGGAAGAAAAGAGTTGAACAGCAAAGTTAGGCGAACACACCCCAGACACGTTTCCCCCCACCCCACCTCGCCCCCCACACACCATATATTTAGTTTTTCCCCCCGCCCTTGCTTTACTTTTTAAGCCGGGCATCCCCTCGACGCCCCCGGCCGGCGCCCTGGAGGAGTCCCGCGGTCCCCGCGCCCCCGGGGTTGCCACGGCAACGCGTCAACACATGCAAATTGTCTGCCGGCTGCCCGGGCGCCGATTGGCCGACGCCATTGTGCGGTGACGGGGAGGAGGGAGGAGCCCGTGCTCGGCGGGGGCGGGGCAGAACGGGCAAGCTCCGCCCTCGCCCCCGGGGCACCGCCTGCCGGGTGCCTGTTCCCTCTCGTCGTGGCTGGTGTGGAAGGACACGGGCAGCTCCTTGGCTGACCAGCTTTTGGGGCAAAACGGGTCTTTTCCTGCCAGGCAGAAATATGTTTGGGAGCGAAAGTCTGTGTGATCGACTTAACACCTGCAAGTTGTTCTGTGGGAAAGGTCCCCACCCAGGCTCTGCATCCACGGGCAGGGTCTTCTCTCTTAAAGCCTTTCCCCTCTTGACTAGGCAAAAAGAGGCAAATGGCCTCCTTGGGAAGTCCAGGCAACAGAGAAGAATAAGAGCATAAGGAGCGCTAATTCCATCTCCTAGCCGTGCACTGTGCTCGTTTGAAAATTCCCAGGTTTTGGCCAAATTGGCTCAACATTTTTTCATATTTACCTTTTGCGAGCTTCATATTTTACATGGAAATTAATTCCACAGAAACAATGATAAATAATTGCTACAAGAAAACACCACTGGTTCAAATGTTCCCATTGCAAGTCCAAGCCCACAGTGCTTCTTCCATTCTACCCTTTTCTGAAGAACAAATTTCAGTTGTCAATTACTGAAGACCTTAAAATGCACAACAGGCATCACTTGCTTGGTGTCTCAGCAAGAGCAATGTCTTGTATTCTGCTGAGCAACAGAGATGTACTGCAAACAAATTCTCATATCTGTTTCACACTGAAATTTTTGGTGTAGCAGGTATGCTGCTAAGGAAGACATGAAACATGTCAAATGGGGTTTTTACAACATCACATTCTTTAACCATATCCCCTGGCAGTTTTATCAAGTTCTCTAAATCACATCAATTCCCAAGCCTGAGATACGAAAAGGAAAATGACAAAAGGCTTTAAAAGAAGTAAAATCGGGTTGTCTGATCTGAATGACTTGCATTGCAAAACACCAGTGTGTGAAGGACAAAAGTGAGAGTAGTCTAGGCCTTCTGACACTGCAGTACCCAGTATGCCAAACAATTAATTCAACTTTATGCTATATATGGCAAAAAGTGTTTATCAAATGCATAACACTTGGATTAAAAGCAAATGGCATTTAACCTTCACCTAGCCTTAGGGGTCAAACACAATTTGTAGCGCACAAAATTTATTGTCAGCATGACACAGACCTCCCACCTTTTAACACAATTCAGATGCAGACTGGCTTTTTACTAGTATTTGCAGGATGCTTTGATGCCAGAGAAAATATATGACAAAGTTACTTCACCTTCAGCACTAATTCTGTCACCCAAGACTGTTAGCTTCATGTTATTTGAGGTATATGAAACTGTGATGACTACATGTGACAAATACAAATACTAAAGAATAATACTGCAGTTACAGACTCGAAGTCCAGGAAGCACTAAGATTAAAGTTACCCTTTGCTTCATTTATATAACAGAGAAGTTATAAAAAGAAATAAAAGTATGCTTGCATTTTGTAAAAACTTACATTCACCAGTGTGTCTTCAGAAGATATGAAAATATTTTTCTCCATTGTAAGATTTTAGGTGGAATCCATGTTAGTGGTAGACAGATAAGACTGTTATTTCCATGTGAGCCATCCCAGATAACAGTGCAAATGTCTGGAAATGGCAAGGGAAGTACTCATAGTACAAGATTATTAGGAAAAAAAAACCACAACGTTTTTTTCCTTTGAAAAAACAAAAGTGTGTTCAGAACATTAGAAATGAGGAACAAACTAAACAATACTTCAACTCCATTTTAAAAGCCATACCCAATTCCTTAAAAAAGTTCTTATCAAGAGAATGGAATATAATTTATGTTATAAAAATAGCCAATAAAGCAAACTAATCTCTCATATACGTTGATATAAAACTTGGTAGATTTTTACATAAATCCATTCATATGAACAGTATATTAAAAATTGATGAAAACGTTCCAGCTAAATTCCTGGTTGGCATTTTATGTATGTATGTATGTATGTATGCCTGTATATGTGTAGATGTTTAGATATTTGAAAAACTAAAATGGACAACCCAAAAAAAAATGTTTCCTGTCGTGGTTTGGGCTGGACTGGCCACTAAAATGAATGGCAGATGCTCTCTTTAACTTGTCTGCCAAGGGAGAGAAGAATGAGAGACAGACACTTATGGATTGAAAAAAAGAAACTAAACTACTTTAATGAAATTTAATAAAAAGAAAAGATTATAATAAGAAAATAATTAAATATATACAGTATATACAACCCATATCGAGCTCTCAGGATGACGATCACATCACAGACAGGCACTGGGAAAGGTCCTGGACTGGACTCACCAATGGACAGGAGCTGAACTCAGGAACTGGATTCAGGAACACATGGATCGGGATCAAAGGCAGATGAACAGAGCCCTCTTTGGATGTCGGCCATTGAAGAAGAGAGGCTGATCCCTCCCCTTTGATCTCTCAGCTTTCACACTGAGCATGATGCAGATGGGATGGAATACCCCGTTGGTCAGTTTTGGGGCACATAACCAAGTTAGCTGACCTTGGTTGTTACAGCAATAAGTATAAGCACAAGCTTCTCCGTGTACTGTTACTTGGTATTAACTATAAACATCAGATGTTATCACTCTGGTAGCAGACACTGTCTGAAGAATATGCTGTTAATTTCAGTGAGTTAGAAGAGGCTTAACTGCAAAGTAAAATTACTGAAAAGAAAATTGGTTCTGTATATGCCATACATGCGGTTTACTGCAGCTGGCTGGTACAGATCTCTGCACTACTTTAAATTCTATAGTACCAAAATTGCCTTTAAGTTCTTTTGGTTTGTATCTTTTCAGACTCCATCATCAACCCTTCTTGACTAGATAAAATGCAAAGAAAACACACAGGATTTACTTTTACCATAGGAAGAAAAACAGCAGAAGTCAATTGCTTTCCATTGTGTATCTTCTTTAAGCCAGACTAAATCACATAACGGACAAGAGAGACGGTAGAACAGGCTTTATTATATGAACTAATCTACATTTCATGTATATATGCAATTACAGGAAATTTATATGGTGAAGAATATAGACTACTTGTGGTTTTTTGTTTTGGTTTGTTTTGTTTTTTTTTTCCTTATTAATTAATCAACAATAACAATGATGGCCCTAATATTTTCCAAACAGGGCATCCTGGAACAACAGGAAAGGTCATAGAGAAGCCATGAGAAAATATAAGAAATAATACAGAAGTTTTTCATAGGATATCAACGTGTCTGAAAATTTCCCAAAGGGTCTGAGACAAACATCAATAAAAATATTTGTATCTGAGCAAGACAGGAACAGCCCTGATATAATTGCTTTGCACATATTTTTGTAACCATCATTCCAGCTAATAACTCTTTTGCTTCTGTTGCCCTATTTTGCTTCCTGCAAAATTCTGGGTGGGATCCTATCTGAAGGTCAACTTGGAAGCAGCAGAGGAACAATAAACAAACCAAGAGTATGAAAAATGCCTTAAAAAGCAGCTTGGATGGGGTGAAGGTGAGAGGTCGTCAATTGCTAGGACTTCTTTATTTTTACTGTTTATTATAGCTCATTTGCTCATGGAGAGAAAATAAATGAGGGAAGTCCATTTCATTATACATTATTTTTACTTTCTAACTTGCTTTTCTGAGAGTTCAGAAATGTTTGTTATATGGCTTTCCCATTACCAGTCTTTCTTTTCTCCTGTGTGTTAAGCAGTAACATTAGGTCCACTGAAGACTTTCTTATGACAACATATTTTGGTAACTGAAGATTTAAGAACTTCACTATTCAGCCCATGAAATCAATCTGTGTTTATGATTCAGTTGTTGTGAAGACATTAGTTAAGAGACCAATGTATTTATTTTTTGACATTGCCTTTTTAGGTGCCATCCTTTTGTCTTACTCTACAGATTAGTATGCAGATGTTCCAACAAAGCATACTTTCAAAGCATCTGAAAGGACATCAGTAACTGAATTACCCTCTGAGTTGAGGAACTTTTCTTTCCTGAGAAACAGAAAGGTTACACTGAGGCTGAAAGGACTGTGTGCCATGTTTTCATTACCATTTCTAATGGACAGCCAGAAGACAGAAAAGATTATGTTGCAGCTAAAAACACAGTTCAAACACGTACAACCAGATTTCCCTTTGAAGCTGGAAGTCTTCCCGGGGAGATGAATATGGCTGCAGCTGAAGCAACAATAATTTTTCACGCAGTGAAATACTGCCACACATTCCAAGGTTGGACTACTCCAAGCAAATTACACAGTGTTAATGACATTTCACTGTGTGACCACCTGAAAATACGTAGTGCTTTTTTTTTCCCAAAACTCTTTTACCTCACAATTATGCCCCTGCAGTACCTCTGATAATACTTCTTAGTAACAGAGATTGGTAGGAGAAATGTCAAATCCTCTGAATTAGTACCATTAACGAGAAAGAGAAATTCTGAGACTGAATTTTGAAATTCCAAATTGCAATAAGGGGGAGGAAAGGATCCTCACGTTTGGACATAAAAAGAACAAACCCAGTATGGAGAATAAGCCACAGAAGAATAAATTGCAGCACGAAGATCGTGAGATGATGAACTTCCCAGAAAAATTCTTGCACGAAGAAGAATTTTAATTAATGCATTGAATTTCTCTCTCTTGGCAAAAAGGGGCAAAATCATTAGTTATGAGAGACATCTATACGTGAATTTTTCCTGTGAATGGTTGTGCAGTGCTTTAGCCCTTAGTCATACACTGCTCGCTCCACCACAAAGGAGGCAATTTATATTGCCCTGGATACTACTATTAGTTTACGCTCCCTCTTCAGGGCTGTTGTTGCAGTACATGGTAACCACGTTTATTGGCCTGTCTTCCCAGAAGGCAGCCTGAGAGTCATCACTCCTCACACACCAGAGCTCTCTGCTGCGACTTTCCTCCCCTGACTGCCAAGAACATCAGATGAATTGGATTTGCAGAAATCCGAACTCCTCGCCTCCAGCTCAGGGCAGCCCAATACAGTCTCTATACAGACTATACATTTCTTCCAGCCCCCTCGGAGTGGCTGACTCATTGCAGCCTCACACAGCCTGCCATTTCACTCTCTCTCGCTTCTCGTTACATCCCACATAGGCAACCACCATTGCCAAAAGCTGTCCCAGGAGCTGGAATCACCTTATCTCCAGGGCAGCCTGCTCTACCCTGCTATTGCACTGCAGAGCCATCGATGAGCCGGTGCCCCTAGCCTGCTCGCATCGATACCTAGGTGCAAACTGGAACAGCAGCACATCAGCTGCAGGGGAGCCCAGCTACACACAGTATACTTCAGAAAGTATACTTCAGAATGAGGCAATTTTCTTGCTAACAGATGTTCACCCTTCCAGTCATTTATATTATTGCAGTCTTGACAGGGGGTGTCCTTTCTTTCACACATCTTTTGTACCTAGCGTACACCCTTCACTTCATAAGCATCTTTCACGTCAAGAAAATATTAGGTAACGAAGGCCTCCAATACAGCAGAGAAAGCATAACAAAACAACAACAACAACAAAAAGAGGCTGAAGCTGTATAAAGTACAGTTAAATATAAACCCAACAGATTTAAAACATCACAGAATAAGCTACCAGAAGACAAACTGTTAACTGATGCATTGAGTTCTTCATCCCCTCAAATTTCCAAATCAAGTCCACCTGACTTTGGGAAAGACAAGCTTTAGGCTAGCTGCAAAATTAGCTGGATGAAATACTATGGCCCATGTTACACAGTAGGTCAAACTAACAATCTGTTGATCCCTTCTGGCTTTAAAATCTATGAGTCACATAATTCTTCCTAAGTGGTCCCCACAGGGATTTAAGCCTCAGTGACTTAAACCCCTACCATTTCTGTTTGCAGTAACGTGTTAAAGATTTTTATTTTTTTTTACCTACCAGGCTCTCACTTCCAATTTCTTCACAGTATGCCCCCCAAAATGGGTCTCCAAGTAGAACAGCTATAAGTGATTTCTTATCCTTTGCCTTTTTCCATCCATGAACTGCATTGGAAATTAAATAAGCCAGGAATAATAACAGCAGAAAGGACTGATTTCCAGTTCTTCCTTAAAAATCCCTCTTAAGCAAGATCCAGAATTTAATTACAGCCAAAAAAAGACAAGAACTGTGCTTAGACCAGTTTTTATCCCATACTTCTACGCCAAGATGTCACTAAAACAACAGCTGCATATTATAAATGTGACAAGGGATCTAAAATCTCTCTGCACTCAACCAAGCAGTGAAAAAAGTCAGAGATACTCCAGTCTTCAGATGGGTCTGAACACACTTCAAGGCCTCCAATGTGCAGTCTGTCAAGGTGTCGGAGTAAACATATACCAAACATGTAAAACATACCCTGAGGCCTTTCCTGAGGACATGGATTTATATTCTGAAAGCAACCAAGCAAAGTCTTGGTCTGAGAAGCAGAGAGTGGGCACTTTGCAACATCAGCAGTCCCTTTGTATTAATAATAAGTGTAAGCATCTGTCACTGTCACATTGGTCAATATCTCCCTTTCTTCCATCTGCCTCCTCTTTTCCATTTTGTAATCTTTCCTTGTCTCTTACTTTGTTCTGTATTGCTTTCCATTTACACTCTATATTCTCCTAACACTTGTCTTTTCCAGTGCTGTTTTCTTCTCCTGTGGCAAACCTGCCAGTGCCAACCTTCCTTCTTCATCCTTTTTTCTCTTTTCCCTCAGTTTGCTTTCCCCCTCATTTCATTTTTCAGTGTGCTCGCCCTTTGGTCTTCATTGTCCAGCTGTACCATTTGAACATTTTCTCTCTCCTTTCTCAGCCACTTATCTATTTCAGTCATATGGTCAGGTTCCCAAACATCTACACTTACCATCCATCTTTGTCAGCGATACTCTTCTAGACATTTGCTTTCTCCAGGCACGTATCCATTTACTATTCAATACGTGTGAGTAACCTGTAACTGGAAGCACTGTGTTGAACTCCTAATTCGCCCATATGAAAAACACTTCCAGTTCTCCTTCCGTATTTCTGCTACTTCCTCTCAGTCATCTTCTAGATTTCTGTCAGCCTCTCTAAATACCCACATGGCCCACAATTTCTCTAGGAGTTTCTATCCTTCTCATAATTTTTGCTTCTGGAGAGAAGCAGAGGAGTTGAAGACATCGCATGGGAGCCTTTTTCAATTAGCATCACCTGCTTAAGTCATCCTTCCTTCCTGCTGAGAAGCAGCAGCAGCAGTGGCACACCTCTCTTTCATACAGCCTGATCAGGAGAAGTGGGGAACAGGACAGATCTGATTAAGCAAGAAGATGGGAGCTGCAAAGAGATGAGGTGAGGGCTGTACAATGAGGCTTCTCAGAAGGCAGGGGCCACCAAGATGCTACAGGAGAAGCCAAAGGGTCTGCAGGGAAATAAAAGTGCCCACAAAAGGCTTCTGAAAATCAGTTGGATGAAATGAAAGGGCATATCCTATTCCTGTAGGAGGGGAAACCTCACACTACAAAGAGCCCTATTATTCTTCTTGCTGTAAGTCATAATAATGGAAAACAACAAAGCTAAACTTTTTAAGTTAATCATTTTCTCATCTGAAGTTGATCCCCCACATACTGACCCTTCTCAGTACCTGCACGAGTGTTTTCCCTTCCTGTGTTCTCCTCAGCCCTCTGTCTGCATATTAAACTAAGCAGCTCGCTTCACATTCCCTAAGCTCAGAGGATTTCCTCGGCCCTTCCAAGTCCTGTATGATGCAAGCACGCCAGACAAACATTTAGCCCTTCAAATGTACTCATGTGGCCTCTTGTTTTCCCCTTGTGTGGCTCTGAAGGGTTATGAAAATAAGAGGCCAAACAAATTCATGCCAGCAGTAATTCCAGCCCCACCCTGCAGAATGGGCAGACACCACATGGCTCAAGGAACAGCCAAATTTCATGATTACATTTAAATAAATGTTGACGGTTGAAAAGACTGCTCTGTTTCCCCCAGTTTTTCTCTCTCCTCATGTTCCTTCACTGCAGGGGGCTATCAGCACCTTGGCTAACTTGGCTGCAGCATGACAAAAGGAGACTTCACTCTGCAGGAACAAAAAGTTCCTTTAAAAACTTGAAAATACCCACGTAACAAAGCAGCGTTAGTAAACAGGATTTCAATGAGCAACACAATGCTTAATGATTTTGGGGGTTAAGAAAAGGCACGGATAAGGTGGGAAGAACCAATTCTTTTTCCAAATAGTTTAAGTTCAATATTTGCCAAGAGCTGCAGGAGAGAGACAGAAACAGTAACATTAGTAACAACAAATAAAGGATTTAGAATAGTATTTCACTTCATTTTGCAGGCAGTTAGGGTATTTTGTTTGTTTGCTCTGCTTTTTTTCTGGACTTGGCTGCAAGTACCCGTAGTATTATTTAGATACTCCAGGCAGGAATTTATAGTTGCCTTTTGTTGAATTGTTCACAAAGTGTATGGACATCATGTTCCTGTGTCTTTTTGTATCCTTGTAGTTTTTCTCATCCTTAACTCTAAGGCAGACTTCTACGCTCTGCTTCTGACTGTATATGAACAGTACTTTTGGGTATTACCAGAATTCAACAGGGACTTCCATGAGCCATTAGAAGAGTGGAACTTTTGTTACCTGCTTCGGGAGGTACCTAAAAAAGGAGATACTGCTGATAAATGAAACCTATTTTTTAAATGACATATATTCAGGGAAAAAATGCAAGACTACTCAATCCTATTGTTTTCTGAGAACTGAGAATGTGGGGTTTTGATCAGCCATTTCACTTTAGCTTCACTGTGCACTGTGATGTGAATGCTCTCAATATGGAGTAAACAGGGCATGTGAGGTTATTTTTAAAGAACATTGCACGGTGAAATAATTTAGAGAAGTTTACTCTACATTGTTTGGAAATCCATCTGAAAATTTTGAAATCATATCTCCGTGGTTTGTTTTATCATTTTTTAATGGCAAATGCTGCAGTTAGTTGGTTGGTTTTTTTACTGTGTTACTACAGAAACTTGCCGTGTGGCTCAGACCTCTTTGTAACTCATTACTATTACTTCATCTTGAGCTTGCTTGAATTACAAAGAACAAAAATATTAACAAACACCTTGTAATAGGTAGCTGCCAACTGTAAAAAGACTATGACTCATTTGCATTTTCAACTTCAGTATTTTTTCAGAGGTGAAAACGGGGCTCGTGTTCTTATTGGTTTGGCATCAGTTACAAGTGCAATACCATGATGAAAAGTTTTGAGTCTATTAATAAAATATGGAAGTTCTCTGACTGCTAAAGACAGTGTATAAGTTTGGCACTTTTGGTTATACACTCACTTTGTCTGTTTTTTCCTTCTCCCCTCCCATCATTCTCTCTGCTACTTTCTCTTTGAGCATGGATTGGCAGAGGCAGACTTGCAGCTTTGCCTTGAAGATGCTTGAGGATGTCACGAAAGGCAAAAAGAGAGCAATAGCATTGTATCAAGGTTTCATGGACAACACAGTGGCGTTTGACACCCATATCCTCCTTGCAGGTGGCAAGACAGCAAGCATCAATAAACCAAGTGGCACGAGCATAACACTTTTCTCCATATATTTCTTACTTGGTTATTTTTCAGTAGGGATCTGTACCAATGATTAACTGTGCCACAGAAGATGAGAGAGTGCAGCTGGCTGTGCAAGAACCTATCCAAGCTCCTTGACTTATTATCTTGGGGCAGAATGCAGGAGTACTGCAGCAGTTTTTACACAGAATATAGCATAGGCTTTGACTGGAATTATCTCAGTGGAGAGCCAGACCTGTTGTTTCTGCACCGTGCATGCTGAACCAGTAGAGTGGAACCCTCTGGAGGTGCATCCAAGGGGCTCTTCTTTGCCGGCACAAGGCCAGCAGATTTTATGCACTTGTGTTCATGCCATATCAAGCGTGATCGGGCTCCTACTATGCTGCCGAGCACTCTGGATTCCTAGAAAGCTTGTTAGCTCTGTTGCAATGTGGTGCACTCAGAAAGTCAGTTCAGGTCGGGTGCTGTGTCTGAATGAGTAAGTCCTCCTCCAGTTTGGAGTGTCAGGGGGGTGCACTGCAGAGATACTCCCAGGTCTGGCCAGTCTTATGAGAACTGGTTCCATGACTGCTCCCAGTACTTGCATCATCCATGTTTTTCTGCTATTGGGAAAATGCTTGTTACTTTCTGTCAGTTAATGGAGAATTCACCGTAATTATTTTTGGCTGGTGTACTGCTGCTAAGAGCTATTTCTAAGTGGTGTAATACAGAATAAGCTCATGCCAGCGTATGGTTCCTTTGTTCTGGAGAAAATGGTATTACTGTATTACTGAAGGTATTACTTATGACTAAGAGATCAGAAAACCCACTAAAAATCCTTTCAGCCTGACACAGGGCAAAGGCTTGAACCAACATTACCTACTTGTCACATCAGTGCCCTATGACTGGGGCAGGTGAGTTCAAAGGAAGAACCTGTCTATTCACACTTAACCTACTCTGCTCAAAATGCATCGAGCTACTGGGGCAGAAGGACTTTTCAACCTGGTGGTGAACAATACCAGCTTCCGTAACAGAGCAGCCCAAGGGGCTGAGAGCAGATCCACCTCACCTCTGCTGAGCAGGGAGCTCTTCTTTGCTTCAGAGTGTTCAAACACAGCTCCTGTGGCCTAAGGAAGGCATCAGATCTGCATCCTCCACATCACTGACTGTTCTGGACACTTCACTAATGATTAAAAGCACTGCCATCAGCATTCACTCTCTCAAAAGTCTGTGAAATGCCTGCATGATTTCTTTCCTGAAGGGGAGTTTATATGCCTGTGGAAAGAACGACAGAAAGAAACAAACAGAAAACCACTAAATGCAGTTTGATCTGAACAATACACACATTTTTGCTTCTTTTGTTCAACAGAAGGTAAAAACATCTATTATTCACAATATAATAGAAGTTCAAATTGCATAGTAGCTATCCTCTGTTTTCTCACATGAATATCCCTACCACTGTATTCTTACGCCTACATATAATGACTTCTGTGATCGTTGGTTACAAGCCTCTCTTTATGTTTTATGCCACGATTAATATAATTTACTTTCATCCATCTTGTGAACAGAGGCAAAACCCCATAGACTTTTCAAAGTCTAGCTACTGGACTCTATCTAGTAAGGTGCTCTGGAGCAGTTCTGTTTCGAAAGAATGTTACAAAAATGTGAAACCTCTTACACTGGCATAACATGAGAAGACCCTACAGAAATCGAAATGCCAGACTAGTAAGCTGGAATTTGCCTGCGTTCCTGACTGGGAAGGCAGAAGGGGGAAGAACAGCACACGTTCCCACTCCAGAAGGAAAAACCTGTTTGTGACTCAGACAGGGGAGGATTTTTTCCAAGAACAGTTCATCCTAGTGAAACTAAGACACTGAGATCATGTTGCCAAGGTCATTGATATTTTTGTTTATCTGATCCTTAAAGGGAAATTACCAAGTTAAAAGTTGTGGCCTGTATCCTCCATGGGGTAAACTGCTGCAACTCCAGTGTAGCCACTGGAGGCACCTAATAGCACCACGGGTTTCATGCTGTTTCTTAGGAGTTCTTTTCTCATGTTATTTGAGTTTTGCATTGCATCCAGTTTTCATAATATTTCCACAGTTGATTTCTGAAAGTCAAGCTGTTTCACAGTCTGGCTTTCCTATGTGTATGATAAAATCATAGAATGGTTAGAGTTGGAAGGGACCTTAAAGGTTGTTGAGTTCTAACCCCCTGCCACAGGCAGGGACACCTCTCACTGGACCAGGTTGCTCAAAGCCCCATCCAGCCTGGCCTTGAACACTTCCAAGGATGGGGCAGCCACAACTTCTCTGGGCACCCTGTGCCAGTGTTTCATCACCCTCAGAGTAAAGAATTTCTTCCCGATACATAATCTAAATCTACCCTCTTTCAGTTTAAAATTGTTACCCCTCCTCCTATGACTACACTCGCTGACAAAGAGTTCCTCCCCATCTTTCCTGCAGGCCAGTACTGGAAGGCTGCTATAAGGTCTCCCCAGAGCCTTCTCTTCTCCAGGCTGAACGCCTCCAGCTGTCTCAGCTTGTCTTCCTAGGAGAAGTGCTCCAGCCCTCTGATCAGCTTTGTGGCCCTCCTCTGGACCCACTCCAACAGTTCTGTGTCCTTCTTACATTGGGGGCTCCAGAGCTGGATGCAATATTCTAGGTAGGGTCTTGCAAGAACAGAGCAGGGAGTAAGCATCACCTCCCTTGACTAGCTGGATGCAGCCCAGGATGTGATTGGCTTTCTGGGCAAGCAGACATTGTCAGCTCATGTTGAACTTCTCATCCACCAACACCCCCAAGTCCTTCTCCTCAGGGCTGTTCTCAATCCATTCTCCACCCAGCTTGTGTTTGTGCTTGGGATTACCCCAACCCATGTGCAGGACCTTGCACTTGGCCTTGTTGAACTTCATGAGGTTTGCGTGGGCCCACATCTCAAGCCTGTCCAGGACCTCTGGATGGCATCTCTTCCCTCCAGTGTGTTGACTGCACCACACATCTTCGTGTCATCGGCCAATGTGCTGAGTGTGCACTCAATCCCACTGTCCATGTCACCAACAAATGTTAAATTGCAGTGATCCCAACACTCACCCCTGAGGAATGCCACTCATCACTGGTCAACACTTGGACATTGAGGCATTGATCACAACTCCTTGAGTGTGACCATCCATCCAATTCCTTATTCACCGAGTGGTCCATCCATCCAATCCATGTCTTTCCAATTAAAGACAAGGATGTCACGTGGGACAGTGTCAAATGCTTTGCACAAGTTCAGGTAGATGATGTTAGTTGGTCTTCCCTTGCCCACCGATGTTGTAACGCCATCGTAGAAGGCCACCAAATCTGTCAGGCATGATTTGCCCTTAGTGAAGCCATGTTGCCTGTCACCAACCACCTCCTTATTTTCCATGTAATCTTATAGCTGCATGGTTGCAAACAGAATAGTGAAAATACAGAAGAAAACTTGTTTGAAGTAAAAAACAATGTAATTAACATGTTGTGTTAGTGTCTAAAGCAACACTGGGCCATAAATTCCTGCTGCTTGCTACCTCCTGTGTCCTCATATTGCCAGTCAGCTCTTGTTAAATTTCTTGTTAATTTTGCCTCCTTTTGTGTATCCCCTGAGACACAGCAACTGTCTAAAGCCTAAAGATAAAACATTGCCCTTTTAAAATGTTGAGTCCATGTAAGGTGTAACCTCCCTGCAGATCAAGCTGCACAAAATCATCTTCCTTGTTTTTATAAAGGGCGACTTCTTGCTGGAGGCAAGCATTTGAAAGTAACTTCTTGCTCTAGTTAGTGCCATTTTTGTTATCTCAATGTGATGACTTCCCTCTGTAGTTTAAAAATCATGGGTTAACTCTAGCAAAGTGTCATTGTTGAGCTCTCCTTATTTGCCTTCTGAGTGGAAAAGCACTCTTTGATGGCCAGTAAGGGGAGGTACAGATGTTGTCCCCGACTCACTGGGTGTAAATTGGACCAAATGGCCAGTGTTTCATACTCCCTATTGCTTCAGCATTTTGCAGGCCTACAGTGAGCCAACAGGCCAGATTCAGCAGAGACCTAGGATCAGAAGTTGTCTGACTTTTCAGCGAAAGCAGAGATCCTCGTACACTCACATAGCTGGGGTTTTAAGAACACTCTCTCTGACAAGAATTCTTTGCTTGTACCTTTTGTCTCTAATCGCACAGTTGAACTGTAAGCTTGACAGGGCAAGTTTTGTCTCTCCTATGACCAGGGCATACAGGCACCTACTCCTCAATTGAAACTTGCTGATGGTAGTGATTTGCTGCCATTAGTAAAATATTAAATGGCTATCCATAAGGAGTAACCTTCTGTGCAATTGTATGCCTGACTAAATCCATGAAATCTGGAGTCGCTTTGATACATCACAGGTCCTCTGGAAGCGTAATTCTCCCATGCATCATGGGGGAACCTGAAATTTACAGTGTAACTGCAGAAAGTTTTATTTACAAACAAATTCCATATTACTAACAGATCAAAATCCGCAGTGTGAGATTGATTATACTTAGTATCTTTGAGTCATTTATCCTACAGAGTGCAGCATGATAGCTCCTGGCAATACTCCACAGGAAAACTTTTGTGTAGGTTATCACTTCCACATCTTCTTCTCATCAAGAATAGGGTCCAGTTTCCCTCAACCACATAAAGCCAGTCAGTCAGAAGCCACTGTCATTTTGTGTCTGACCTCACTATTGTTTAATAAAACATTTTCCTGTTTTGGAAAACACTTGGCTATCCAAAGTAGAAGCAGAGACCCTAGCAGTCCCTTCAAGTAGCCTCACTGTGAAATACAGCTCAAGGGAAAAGTATACTGAGGTTTAATAACAAACATATTTAGAAAACAGTAACTAATCACATGGGAAACCACATATTTCAGCACGTTACTCTATGCAAGATTTTTTGTTACGGAACAATTACTAAATCAAAGTGTTGATTATAAAGAGAGAGACTTCTTTTATGGCTAAATGTTCTCCTTAATAAAATTACACATAAACCCTACACAAAATACAAACTTTATCAGACAGCTCTGTCTACAAACAGGCTCTGAATATCCCTAAAAAAATCCAATAAATTCTTTTCCAAATTTATTAGAAGGCCATGTCCATTAAGCAGTCAACTTTTGTTGTTCCCCTGAGAGACTGCTTACGGCAAATTTTACTGTATTTCCTTCCCTCCTGGTATTGACTTATAATAAAAGAAAAACATTTTTCCCTGTTTAATGCATTTTCCAGAATTACATCAGTATCCATCCACTTCAAACAATTTCTAACAAAGGCCTTGTCCAGCTGGGTAAACAGAAAGATTTTACATATATTTCATTGAGCATTTTTTACTTTTTTTATTGTGAAATATTAAGGCAACATCTCTTGCCAAAACCCATCACTACTCAGCTGAATAACTATTTACATGTTTAAACTGAGATATAGGTGCTCCTTCTGTCACAGCAGAAGTAATGAAAAACATCCTGGTGTAATGAACTTGCAACCTCACATGAAAATAAGGCGTAGTATGCAATACAGTTTAACGGAGCTATACAGCAGTCCTGAGGCAACATGTCTCTGAAACAATAAATACTGATTGAACAAAAAGATAACCTGCTCATGTTGATACACCTGTCAGAAAGATAAGCAGTACAACGTATCTTTGCTTGTTCTCTTTTTCAGCAGATTAAGCGCAGATCTGTACCGAAGTCGATGAGCAGGTTTCCTGAGCACACAACTATTCCCAAACAAGTAGCAACACAGGCAGCCAACCCAGTGCCCCCTCAGAGAAAGCTGTTTTCATCCCCAGCCACCGAGGGCACGCACTTTGAATATGCTTAGAATGAAGCTTTAAGCATAGACTTTGGAGTTTTGTTTTTTTAATTAAAAACATAAAATCCAAGGACACAAACCCAGTATGAGCCATTCTTCTTTCTTTGGTGCTTTAAGTAGGTTTTGTTTAAAGCTGCATTGGTCTCCATTTGATGTTAAGGAAAGGAAACTCTGTTCCTGAGGACAAGATGAGTGGCAGGGTGGGCTTGGAAGAGTGCTGCTGTTTATGGATTGGTCTCAGCAACTCAGGTTCCTTTTTTTTTTTTTAATAAGGACATAAAGACAGCTGAAAATAAGTTGACAATACAGAGGAAAGACCTCATTTGACTTGTTGCCTGGCCCTGAAATCCTCTTCAAACCAAATCCAGCTTTCACTTACATTGTCATTATCTCAGTAGAGTCAAATTTTCTTGTGATGTGCTGCTATTCACTAGACAAAATTGAAGAGAAAGAAACCCTTCCTGTACTGAGTTTTAAACACACTGATGAGTGCTCATTGCTGCCAGAGTTATCCTGACTGCAGTGCCTTGCCACAGAAAGTCCATGGAGTCCAGTTTTTTGGAAGCTGCAATGTAAATCAACAATTACTCATTACATGAAGTACCAATCAAGCTTGTGTGTTTCTTTACGTCAAGGTTTCACTTTTCCCCAATAACACGTGTTAGACCATCGGAAAGTCTGGTGACTATGCAGATGATTCGCAAGTGTGTGGCACAAGTGTGTGTTCTCTGTCTTGCTCCTCCGTAGTCTTCCTCTATAGTCTTTAGAGTCAGGGGTCATTCCTCGCCTAATGACAACTGAGACCTCTGCGTGCCACCACAACACTGTAATACATTGTGGTGTGTCAGCCTTGGCTAAGAGCCGGACTCCTACCCAGCTGCTCACCAACCCCTCCACCAGGACTGGCAGAGAAAATATGGTTGTGAAAGTTCATGGGTTGAGATAAAGACAGTGTGATTGCTTACCAGTTGCTGCCATGGGCAAGAGACTTGACTTGGGGAAATTTATTTTATTGCCAATTAAAATAGATTCAGATGGTGAGAAACAAAGACAATCGATAAAACCACCTTCCCACCCTCCTTTCCCAGGCCCACGTTCACTCCTTCACTCCTGACTCCTCTATCCCACCCCAAGTGGTGCAGCGGGGTTGCAGTCAGTACACAGCCATTACCTCTCTGCCTCTGCTTCCTCCTCACACTGTTCCCCTGGTCCAGAGTGGGTGTCCTTCCTGGGCTCCAGTTCTTCAGGATAAACCTTCCCCAGCATGGGTTCCTCATGGTCTGCAGGGAATATCTACTCAGCCACGGAACACCTCCTCCTTCTTCTTCTTTGACCTTAGTGTTTCCCTGTGCTGTTTGTTGCTCTTTTTGTTCTCTCCTTCTCTATGGCATTTTCTGCCCTTTCTTAAATGGACTTTCCTAGAAGCACCACCATTGTGGCTGAGGGGCTCAGCTGTGTCCTGTGGGGGTCCCGTTGGAGCCAGCTGGAATGGCTGTGGCTTGGCACGGGGCAGCGCCCAGTCTCTTCTCACAGAGGATGCCTCTGCAGCCCCACCCTTGCAAAAACCTTGCCATGGACACCCAGTACAAATGTACACTATTGTGTTTCATAGCTCTGCAAAGAGGTGCCGGCCATAAGGCCCATTTTGCTATTTTACTCTGTGCTGTGACATTGTATAATGCAAAGTGACAGTTTGTGATTAGAAGGGGGTATAAAACTTAAAGTTTACTAGTGTTGAAGATTTGTAAAGATACTCTTCGTGTTCTTTTCTTCCAGCAAATTTCTCCACATCCCTCTCTCATCTTCCAGAAAACATTACTCTAACTCATAGATTGAACCAGGTCTGAAGATTAAACAGAAAGGAAATATAAATAAAATAAAACAAATACTGTATCTACAGCATTTTAATCATCTAAACAAAGATGGCAGCTGGATAAGCATGGATATGCATATGTGCATGCTTGTGTATACGAAGAAGAGAGGCATGAAGAAAGAAATAAGTCGGAGAGGGTGAGAGCGTGAGGAGAAGGAGGAAGGGTAACTTGGGAACTTGCACACTCCTGACGTTATGAAGCAATGCAAACGGCCCCAGATGCAGTTATTTACGGCAAAAGCAAATATATGCACTGATGCAGACTGAACTAGTCTCACACAGTGGTCACCTGCCTGCAATTTACCCAGTCAACCTGTACCATAAAAGATCCCTCCATTTCTCTGCTGGTGTGCCAAATCTGGAAGGAACATAGAGGTAAAATAAAAAGGATTAAGGGAGTTTTACTGTGTTTCAGGTGTGGGAGGCAATTTACGGTGTCAGATCTTGGCTGAAAAAAAGCCACTGTTGTGGACAGTGGTGGTTAAAGCATATCAGATTCAATCTGTTACAACACATCACAGAAAAATCAGCATCTGTTTGAGATTACACCTATAACAAGCATTGTAAAGAAAGGAATTCTGAAGGCAACTACGGAAACTACAGACTTTAAAACAAGTTCTGAACTCTTGGGACTAGTAATCCTTCCTGTAACAGCCCCTTAATACTTAATGGCCTGAGCTTTACACAAACTATGAGCAATAAAATGAAGCGTATCATGTGGGCAAGGAAGCAGAAAAATCTGCTATTGGGAAACTTCTGAAGGTTAAAAATTATATATGTAATGCAAACACATTGTGGCTGCACTGGACCCTGAAGTATGGTGAAGTAAACAAGGAAATGCTTTCACATTTAATTGCTTTTCTGAAACACATTAATGTTTTCACAAGAAAAGGTTTCCAGTCCTCATCTATTTGATTCTAGGAGATATTTATTTTTCCTGGTTTCCTTTTTTCTTCCCTTTTCAGAGCTTCATTATTTCTCAAAACAGGACTAAAGTAAATATTACTGATAGAAGGAAATGAGAAAAAGATATTTTTGAAAGAAAAAAAAGAGGATATTTTTAGCCAATATGTTTCAAGAGTGGTGCTGCCATAAAGGAACTTGTCTGACAGTTTCCTACTGACCCATGATTTGTACTGGGTCACTCAATGTATATATGAAATAAAACCTTCTCTGTTTTTAGTACTTATTGGCATACAAAGATGCAGTGGATCAAGTACAAACTGTTTTAATTCAGTCCTGCAGGTCAGGACAGGGGCGAATTGAGAGGATGGTGCTATGAATTCTTCTGCTGGAGAAAAAGACAATTTATGTGGTTGTCAACCTTTTACATTTCATAGCAGTACAGTTGCTATTTTTCTATTTTGCCAGAATGCTTACAACCAAAAGAATTGCTTTATTAAAATACAGTGAAGATTACTTATGTCAGGGATTTTTGTGCCTTCAATTCTTACTGAAGCCATAACAGAAACACTTTCTAAATACATATGAATGGTTGAATTGCTATGTAGTACTTTTACTTAGCAACTGGATTACTGTCTATTTTATAGAATGATCAAAGAATCATAGAATACCAGGTTGGAAGGGACCTCAAGGATCATCTGGTCCAACCTTTCTTGGCAAGGGCATGGTCTAGACAAGATGTTCCAGCACCCTGTCCAGCTGAATCTTAAAAGTGTCCAATGTTGAGGAATCCACTGCTTCCCTCGGGAGATTATTCCAATGGCTGATTGTCCTCGTTGTGAAAAATATTCTTGTTGTGTCCAATCAGAATCTCCCCAAGTGTAACTTGTACCCCTCATCTCTTCCATGTGACTCCCTGTAAAAAGGGAGTCTCCATCTTCTTTGTAGCCACAATTTAAACACTGGAACATGGTGATAACATCTCCCCTAATCCTTCTTTTCTCAAGGCTGAACAAACCAAATTTTCTCAGCCTGTCCTCATGTGGCAGGCATCCCAGTCCTTTGATCTCTTTGTGGCCCTTCTCTGGACCCTCTCACGCCTGCCCACATCTTTTTTGTATAATGGGGACCAAAACCGAACACAATATTCCAGGTGTGGCCTGACAAGTGCTAAGCAGAGTGGGGCAATGACTTCTTTGTCTCTGCTGGTGAGGCCGTTGCTGATGCAATCCAGCATCCCGTTGGCTTTCTTTGCCACAGCAGCACACTCTTCACTCATATTGAGCTTGTTGTCCACCTGGACCCCCAGTTTCCTTCTCACAGAGATGGTCCCCAGCCAGGTAGGTCCCACCCTGTGCTGCACTCCTGGATTATGTTTTCCCAGGTGCAAGACCTTACATTTGTCCTTGTGGAACTTCATAAGGTTATTGCTAGCCCACTCTTCCAGCCTATCCAGGTCTTCCTGCAGAGTGGCTCTCCCTTCCAAAGTGTCCACTTCCCCACTCAGTTTGGTGTCATCAGCAAACTTGATCAGGGTACACTTGACCCCATCATCCAGATCACTTCTGAAGATATTAAACAACGTTGGGCCAGTATCGATCCTGGGAAACCCCACATGTGACAGGTTGCCAGTTTGAAAAGGAGCTATTTGCCACCTCTGCACCTCTGGGTGCAGCCTGTCAGCCCGTTCCCCACCCACCGCACAGACCACTTGGCTAGGCAGTAACATCAGTTTCTCTAGGAGGAGGCTGTGGGGAACCGTATGATTTATTCACGTCTTAGATGCAATGTGGCACCTACTTTTAATGAAAACTGACCATTTCAGCTTTTCTGGTGTTTCTGACTCTATACCTCGTTTCCCTGTATGCAAGGAAAGAAGCAAAACTTATCCATACGTATATCGCATCACATCCTGTCCTCTAATGAGTCTAAAGCATGACAGCTATGCTAGTATGGGACTATGTGCTCCAACATTTCTTGCTTCATGTTGCTTATTGGAGAGTTTCCCCATCTTATCCTTGTAGAACAGGTGTGTTTTGCTTCAAAAATAATACCTCATTTTTAATTTGACTGTTAACTGCAATAATATTTGGGAATAATGTTCTTTTCCTGTAAAATTGGGCAGTCAGCTAAAGCAACCTGTGCTTTAGTTTGTATATTGGAAGCGCTTCATTCTGACTAGAAGTCTGGAATGGCAGAGCCACCAGCTGCAGCACCCTTCATTGTCAAATTGTGAGAAGGGGATTGTCAGCAGGGTAGTATAAAGCAATGGAAGAATCATGTCCATTTAGTTGGGACAAAGTGGGTTTGACCAGATGGTGTAACAGCAATGGACACTTGGAGTGTATTGTTCAAAAGAGTAGCCAAAGAAAAAAAGAACTGAAGGAAAAAAAAATAGAATATACAATACCTCATGTCCCAAAACAGATGAACAGTTCAGAAAAAATTTCTATTTGGGACAACCACAGTTGAGTGAGAAGCGTAGAATCATCCTGACGAGAAATCACAGACCGTCAGATTGCCAGGAGCTCCAAAAAAATCTGAGTACCATTTACAGGTATAATTAAAGCTCTAAATAGAGTAGTGTCTGGATTTGGCTACATAAAAATTCTTGAATTTAATTTTGGCTGGGGACATTCCAGGAAGTAATTGTTTGGCCAATAAAAACACTATTGTGCTAAGTTATTAATTTGAATTTATTTATGTAGGTAAAGAATACACGAATTATAAATACTACTGGCACATCAGCCTTGCAAAATTCTGTTTGTTTGCTTATACATGATAAATATGTTGCTTTGACAAGAAAATAAATTATAAGTAGTTTTTGCGTCAATCCGTATGATGCAAGTATAAAGGAGAATTAACGTGGGTGTAGTTGTTACCCATTCATATTATCACTTGACTTTTCTGCCAAGGCTAACATCCTTCCTTTCATGAACACTTCTAGATATATAATGGCTGCAAGTTATTTAAACCCTAATTCTACCCTCATCTTATGTAACATACTGTACCTCGAGCAACACAGCACTTCCTACCTTTGTGCTGGACAACAGGGTTAGTTAGCAGTGATACAAAAGAAAGCTGTCACCCACTGAGTTGTTATCACCATATAGTACAGTATTTTATAGCAGTATAAAGAGTCAGAGAGAGATCACCATATCTGGTCTAACTTCTTCTGGGCTGCATTTAAGACATTGTTTCTCACCTATTCTCTTATCTTGCTTTAGCTAATCTCCAGCTCTCCATTTAAAATTGCTTTATATTTATGGTTTACTAAATACATTAAAAATATTTTTAGAAGAAAAATATTTGCCTTTTTTGGTCTCCAGTGGGATTTCTGATCTTAGTTAAATGAATCATATCACTTAGAAATGAGCTTGGAGCACAAAATGCCATTAAAAATATAGTGGTTTAAAAGAAGAATTAAAAATCTCTGTCTGGGTATTAATTTGGTGTTACCATTTGAAAAATCAAATTACTTGATCTTCCCTCCAACACACCCACCCCTAAGGCTAAGAGGAGAGAAGCAAATGACTACCTTTTCAAAGAATAAATGGCAAGATGATGATGATGATGACAATAAAAGCCAATTTATCTTATGAACTTTATACACAGTAGAAACAAAGAGGGAAATAGATGTGTGTCATGGTTTAGGCCTGAAACCAGGACAATGTGAAACCACACAAAGTCTTTGGGTGATGAATTTGAGTTGGTTTCACCAGGGAACATTATTCCCTTGATGGAAAATAAAACTATACCCTGAGCCTCAGTAGAAAAACTACTGTACAAGCACGAAGATTTACTAAAGGAAAGACAAAGTGAATCTTACCTTTCTAACAGTTTATATGTATTGTCTCTCCTTAAAAGCCATGAAGTTTTTCATGGATTTGAACCTGTTCTGAACAAAGCGTGTAGGTATATAAAGAATAGTCTAAGTGTATCCGCTTCTGGAATACGTCTTTATTTTCAGTTTAAACTACAGGACTTTCTCACCTTGAACTTAAAAATGCTGATGTGCCTTAGATATTCACTCCCTCTACCTGACACATGATGTAACCTCTTTTATAATCTGGTTGCAGATCTACCTACTACAACATAGGATATGATGCCTAGTGGCTAGCGTATGTTACCTGGTATACTAACAATCACTATTTCTTTATCCGGAAGAACAACCAAAAGTTCTAACTCTTTTTAGCGTTACCATGTTATATAAAAGCCAGATTTCAGGATGTGGACATTTCCACTAAAACCTACCAGAACGTCTGCTAAATCTGGCAGACAGATTATTTTGGGAGCACTATGAAGTTATTTTAGACAAATTCTTTAGTCTAAACATTCAGTTTAAGTCTCATCCCATCATAAGTTAAAGACTTCTCTTATGCCTGGGAGGTCCTGGAAACACCAACATTCCTCATGGACAATTCGGGATCTGAACAGAATTATCTTCAAATGAAGTAGATTAATAAATAACATAGCTAAAGGAAAAGTGGAGTTTCAAGAACGTCCCAGTATTGTGGCTTTCAGGACAACAATGTATTAATGTGTTTGTGGGAGTCTATGAATTGGAGAGATCCAAAACTTTGCTTAAATAGTTGTAGATCTTCATGTAAGTGTTCTAACTGATCAAGTACCTGGGGATTTGGTAAATTGAAAATGCCATATATGAGGAATTAGATCTTGCATTATAAAGCGCAGGGTTTTGCATTCAAAGCAGGAAAACCTGGGATGATTCAGTACTATGTCTCAATCGCACCCCCAGGCTTACTGCTGATGTGACCCTTATGAAGGTGTCCTTGCAAGACACCTGGCCAGGTGGCTGTCCCTCCCGCTTCCTTGGCTTGGAGAGTCTTTCCCCAGATGTGAGCCTTTAAAGTCTCTTTTACTACTCCAGCATTCTCATTTCACAGAAACAGAGGACAGCAGGTCAGGCAATAACTTTCTAAATGAAATGTAGTCATTCTGTTTACATTTTATACATACATACACACATGCATGCATCCGTAATACAAACACTCTCTCTCTTTCTCTCTCTCTATATATATATATTAAAAATAGACATATAATAACATCTATCTGCAATGCAGGTGAAACAAACACCTGATTCATGAAGCAGGACATACATACCAGTAAGAAGCTTCAGTCTACATGGGGATCCAAGATGATTTCCTTCAAATCAAGAATGTGGGAAATAAGATCTCATGCTCCCACATAAGACTGTTTGCATTGAGTCAGACTCTGCTACTTCTTTTTTCAATGTTTTTCCCATCTCGTACCAGTAAAGCTGCACTTAAAATTTCTCATTCTTCTGGACAATAAATGCAGGCCACAGGGATCCTAATTCAAAATCCTATACCACATGTGCCACCTCTATCATGAATGCTGCCCCTGCCAGTACCCAGCACAGGATGGCTATGGGGGCATATACCAACAAGGCTGTGTCTGGGGTGATCCACCTTGGGAACATACTCCTAACCTGGGGAAGTCAGCAGGCTGCAGCACTCCTGAGCACAGCTGCTTTCAGACCACTGGGTTTAATAGATGCTTACGGGTTCTGCCTTCCAGTATTTTCTCAATTCAGTTCACAACTCCTCTATATTACCCAGCAGTAGGGAGTCTGCAAGATAATTATATCCTGGCAAAAAAAGAAGAAAAGATTTTCCTTTTTTTTTTTTTAACATTTTTTTTAATGTAAACTTGGCAACGGTCATATTTTTGAGTACTAAAAAAATTTCTCCCTATTCCCCTTCTTTGCACTGGTCATGATTTTTAACCTCTACTGTTCCTCTGCCATGATCAGTTTTCTGCTTTATGAAATGAAAGGTCCTATTCCAAGGAACAAGCTCAACAAATTAGAACATGGCAAACCCTGACTTAATACTAAGAAAAATAATTTACTGTGATGGCGGTGAAACACTTGAATGGTTCCGGAAAGCATGTGTGATCTCCCTGCCTGGAGATATTCAGAACTTGTCTCGGCATTGCCCTGAACAAACTGCTAAAACTGGGCCTCATATGTTTTGTGAAGAAACATACACTTCTGCCCTCTGAGACAACCCTACCTGTAATGATCTATTATCTCATAATGGCTTCCTTTTCTTGTAAGTGTTTAAGGCAGGATGTTATCAAAAGCATTTTTTTTTTTTAAATTCCAGCTTTGCCTGGATTGCCCTAAGTACGTGTTGCAGACCCATACCACAACAGCAGGAGGAGTGAACAGAGTTCACCAGCTCTGACTCCAGTGCTGCCTCATAGCCTGCCTCCAGTACACTGATGGGAGAGGTCATCAGTACTACCTGAAAAAACACGTTCCTGAGTGATATATTGGACAGGAAAAGGAAAAAAGTCTGCCAGAGGAATGCACAATGTTCTCAGGAGACCCGTTTTGGATATTTTAAACCCAAAATACTACCAGATGAAACCAGGAGAGGGCAATGAGCACACAGAGTATTGTTGATAGCTAGAAAGACCCAGTTCCTGAATGGTATGGTATTTTCCTCTTTTTAATCAGGGGGTAAACTTTTATTTGCCCCATCACTGGATCTGAAGTAGCTGCATTTCTGAGGTTAAATATCATCACATTGCACACGATAGGTCTAAGGGTCTCTCAAAACAAAACAAAGGTTTCCACATCAATCTTGCTAAAATAAAAAACAATTCAGAATTGCTGCCGAGAGTTTCCTCTTGGGCTAAATGGAAGAATGTGTTTAACTGGAAATATTCCCAGAATTAATGCCACAGAAATTTGCATTAAAAAAAACAACAATCAGCATTTAGAAGTGGAAAAAACATTGCAAAGATCTGTTCTAAGAAATTGCTTTCACAACAGTCTTCACATGAATGCACTCTCTGAGCTGCTTCTTTCCCAATGCATATTATTTTTAAGAAGCCTATTTGGTGCATTTTGGTCTCTTTCAGAAAAATGTTTAACTTTTGGTGAACTCTGAAAAATCTATCTTTTCATTAACAAAAGGAGGACAACATTTGTTTGGTTTTCCCAGAAAGAAAGCTTGATGCTATATGTGTTGCTGTTAGGTCCACTGCAGACATAAACAACAATAAATTGTCCTGCTGGATTGAGGCATATAATTTTCTTAGTTTTTTTTTAACAGAAAACTCCCTTTAAAAAGACAGGGTAACATCTAACTTCAAAGATGCTGTCATACAAAAAAAAAAAAGGGAAAGAAAAAAAAAAAAGTTGCTTTGGCTGAAGCAAAAATAACCTTTTCCAAAAGCAAATGAATAAGGTACATCGTTATTCTCAGGTGTAAACAAGTGCAGGGGTTTAAACTGGAGTTTTTTTATAGCTGAAGTGGAAATATGTTCCATCAAAAAAAAAAATTCTTCAGAAGCCTGAGTCCTGATTTTTTATTTTTCAACCTTAGTAATTTAGGTGGCATGTGTTGGATTCTGGTTTTGTCCTAAAGGTATTGGTTTAACATTTTATAACATAATATTTAAAGTCCTGAGGAATTCAGAATACTTTCAGTATCCACAGGAGCAAACACACACATATTGCCTGCATACCTAATAGTCTAGTGGTTTACCATAGTGAGAAACTGCCCACCACATTTTATGGTTTAACCTTAGTGCTTAGATTTTTATGGGTTCAAACGAGTTGAGTTTGTGTTTCTCAAGGATATTACTATATCACACTTAACATACACAAATTGTTCACTACTTGGAACATCTTTCTGAAATAATATATTTTAAATATCTCTATATTTTATGAAAACATAATTTTATGTAATACGAATAACAGCATGACCATTTTCTGTCACAGAAAATAATTAATTTTTGTATTCTTAAACAGAAAAACCATGATTATTTATGAGAGTAATACTTCTATAATCAGGGTGCTGCGACAGTGAGCAAAATAAAAATTAAGGTAAATTTATCTCAACAGTATTTGAAAACCTAAAGATGTAAGATATGCTCTCTAGATGCTACACAGGTATCAATGATTCAAATTAATGGGAATGAATGTTCCAGTAGTCTCATCTTGTTTGCAAGCTTCTTGGGAGAAGTATGTCTTGGTAAGGATTTGATCACATAGAGCATAGAAGTGCACCAGACAGTCTGGAATGCACAGGATTCACTGGGACTGCACAGGTGAGACAGGACTGACTGGGTCACACCAACCATGATGGAAATTTTTCTTTTGTTTCTGGTGTCTGTTTGCTATCTTTTAACCCCAAAGAAAGGAACCTGGCCAGTTTCTTCAGGTACAGGATATAGTTTACCTGATATATTTTAAGCCTGGGCAAAAGCTGCAAATCACAATGTAGGACTGAGTACTTGAAGCGCTGTGGTCCCCCAGTATCAGGCTTTTTTTGAGCAGTCCCTCCACCCAGTGTGCCTTTTCACTAGAATATGGATCTTAAATGTAGTTTTATAAACTACAATTATGATCATGTGTTCTGAACGTAAATTTTGAGTGGTGAAGGAAACGGAATCTTTTCAAGATAATCAGTATTCTTTCTGATCCCAGTGTTTAGCAAGCAATACCCCTGTAAAAAAAAAAAAAGAAAATATTTAGCAATTTCTCTTAATTAATGTGTTTGATCACTCCTTAAGAAAATGGCACTAGACCATCTTCAGGTGTTTGGATATCAAAACTTCCCAAAATGCCTCTGAGGGTTAAGTAGGTTTCCTCCCCTTCACTGACACTCACTGGTGGTTTTCTCAGTCCAGTAGCACCCCATCATTTGGCATGAAGAATGCAAGTTTAGATAAATAAATACATTTTCAGCACACCAGATGCCGCATCCAAAACTGCTCCTTTACAGCAATGTGCTCCTTTCTCACAGGTAGAAAACCAGTGAAGAGCAGTCACTCTAAATACCAGATAATGGTAGGGTTCATTTCAAAAGGCGCTTCAAAGCTTCTGCTGCTCTTCAACACAATCCTGACCCTCCCTCATGAAGCAAGGAGCCAGAAGGGAAAAGTGAGGGACCTAACAAAGGTGAGTGAACACGAAATGTGGACAAAGCTTTGCTTTATTTTTCTTACTTCTCCAGTCACCAGTGTTCATGCTTAAAACATGTTCATGCTTGTGATAGCAGGTGCTTTCTTATGACAGGTGCTGTCCCGAATGACAACTTCAGTGGAGGTGTTCAATTCAAATTATAAATAAGGCACAGCTTTGTTTTGCTTTGTTTTCTTTTGTTTTGGATTGGTTTGGTTTGAAGTGAAGAAAAAAACTATTGCATCAGCTGACTTTGGGATGTGGTGTGCTCTCTATCATTTGACCTCTTTAATACAAGACTGTCTTTCTAAAAAAGATATCTTAGCTCAGCGACTAATTATGACTTCTATGCAGAAATTACTGGGTGAAATTCCATTGCCTGTGTTATGCAGAAGATCAGATTGTATGGGTCCTTCTTGGCTTTAAAATTTTGTAAATCCAAATTCCAATCCAAATTCTAACACATGTAATCTTAGTTACGGATTTCCCCAGAGGTTTCTATAAAAGAGTGTTTCATTTTCTTCCTGTCTAACACCGCTCATTAACAGTACTTTAAGAGAGATGACATGCTCTTCCTCAATGGTGTGCAAAGAACAGTGATGGAAGAGATTTCTATAACGTGCTTTTGAATCTTCCATGATGTAATGCAATCTAAAGTTACTACTTATTATTGTTTAGTCTTTGGCAAATATTCACCTATAAGGACAGTACAGTAATGACAGAAAGGCAGATGGCAGTTTGAGAAACACAGTATCTTGCCCTTCTTAATTAACTTGACCATTTTAAATTGTGCTCTGCTCCTTCTTCCTGCCACAGTCAAATTTAAAATTTAATTAACCAAAGTTTGACAACAGGACAGTTGTGTTAGAAACCATTCAAATTTTAGTGCGAGACATGAAAAGCCAGAGCTACAGTAAAAAAATGTGAAAAATACAGTGTCTGGAGGAATTTTCATTCTTTAAAAAATACATCACAGGGCACATACAAACACGTTAAATACTCTACTCCCAGCTGCGAAGTCCCACCCTGGTGTAACTCAGCTGATTTCCATGGGAGTTATTCACTAGAATTGAGTATTGTCCACAAAAACCTTAAAGGGGAATCCAGACACACTGTATTCCTTCCATGCTTGTGGAGGAAACACCTCCTTCTGGAACCAGACAATCAGTAAGCTTCATCCTCCTGAAGCAGCATCTTTGCTTCTTAAACTTGCCAATGCTTATTCAGGTTCTCTCTTCCTACAGATTCTCTTCAGCTGATATGATTCCTAGAGAAGCCCTATAGCAGTTATCACAGAATCGTGGAATGGTTTAGTTTGGAAGGGACCTTGAAGATCATCTAGTTCCAACGCCCCTGCCATGGACAGGGACACCTCTCACTAGACCAGGTTGCCCAAGGCCATGTCCAGCCTGGCCTTGAACGCCTCCAGGGATGGGGCCTCAACAACCTCTCCGGGCAACCTGTTCCAGTCCCTCACCACCCTCAGAGTTCCTATAGGCTCTGCTCTTTATTCCTCAAGAGGTCCATGACAGTGAGTAAAATAATGCCACCGAGTCAAGACGTTCTTATTCCTTATCGATTTCTCATGACTTTTTGGAGAAACCCCTCCTGGCTTCCTCTACAAAGCTTGACTTCAATGGAGCAGTCACAGTAACCTTCCACCAGAAAAATCAGAAAACTAGGAGCAGGCATACCTGCCTACCATCCTTTCAGATTGTTGTGCTAGAAGGTGTAATCTGTCATACTACGACTGGTGAGACACCCCGTTATGCAGAACAGCTACTGCCTATTGAGTTCCCCGTAAAAAAGCATGGATGGGGATCAGAAATATGAAATCACGTAAAGCTTAGGACTGCATGTATTTGTTTATGATGGTCCGTGTATTTGTATAGATTGAAGAGTTTGATTTTGTTCAAACTATGCAGGGAAGTGGTAGTTGTACCTGGGTACAATATCATATAGGTAGGCACATATAGGAAGTTTTGCTAAACAAGAAAAAGTACAGAAGGAAATTAGCATGGTGAAACTAGACTAAAAGAAAAACTACCATGGGTTCAGCTGTAGATTTACTGGGGAAGATAAGTAAGGGGTTTAATTGTTCCTGGTTTTCCCCATTTCGTGTCCTCACATCCTGCTCCCATGCCACCACACAGATAACTCACACAAACCCAGCCACTCTGTGAAACCACAGCTTTTCCCTAGTTCTTCCAGAGCTACAGAGAAGTCAGTGTTGCACCAGAGTCAAGACTGTTGTCATTTGTTCTCTCCCTCATCCCATTGCCTGTCCTCTTGTAGACCCTATTGGCAGCATCACCCCATGGCCTGGCACGACGCAGTCACGCAGCACAGACATATATCACAGGAGCCAACACAAGTCAGCTGGAGGGATGGGGAAGGGGCTCCACTTTCTCAGATAAAGGCAGCAGCCACTTCTGTCACTACAGTATTCAACTGAAACGAGCACAACCGAGTGCATGTGTTTCTGAATAATGTATTTTCATGGAACTTTGTGTTTGGCTATATGACATCAAATGTTGAGATAATTTTGAATGCTTTGAGAACACATGCAGTGCAGTTTAAACCAATTACTGTGTTAGGCTTCAACTCAGACAGAATAAACCCAACTACATCAACCTGGCATACCATGACAGTTTCTGAGCTTACCCTCAAATATTGGTCTTCAATTAGTAGCTGCTTTAGTCTGTTCACTGTGAAGAGAAAATAGTATTTACCATCAAAGTTTATTTCAGCTCAGTAAAGCCAAACAAGCACTTTCTAAGTATATCTCTTTTCTTCTACTGTTAGTTGGTAAAGCAAATGTTGCAGTCATTGCCCTGATACACCTTCAACACCTTTTAATAAACATTCCTTTCAGTCTAACTGCATGACTTAACATTTTACTTCAAATAATTTCTCTAGTCATCTGAGCAATGAGAAGACCTAAAGTGAAATCTGGTAACTACCCGTGGATGAAAATACGAATTAGATTAGGAATGCATTTCAAAAAGGATCTACTATAGAGCAGAATAGTAAAAGAGTTCATAATATTGGTATGTAAGACAAAATATTATGATGAAATTTAGCCCAAAGGGAAAACCACCATGGGTTTTTTATTTGAGTCAGAATTGCTGAGTGTCAACTTTGTTCAATAATACACACAGCTGCATGAGGGTTTTCACATGTTCTAAATGTCGCATCTGTTCAATACAGTATTCTGTATTCAGTGCTGCTCTTCATATTGCAGTGGTGGCCAAAAGTAATAGTCAAACTCAGTGCCCAATTGTGAGCATCACTGAGCCTATACATAGGAAGCCATGTTCTATGCCCTGGAGAGCTAACAATCCAGCTTGAGAAATGACATAACAATTGAAAAACCTGAGAGTAGTAAGGAGGGAAGATAAAAGGATCGAGATCACATATTTGGATAGGATGAGAATACAAACAACAAAAAAATTCTCAATAGGTTTAGTGTCCTCTTCGTCTTATAAGGAAGGTAAATAAATAAAGTCAGTTCTTCCCCAAGACTCATTCAATTAGACACTACTTTTTTTCAATATTCCTGGAATAGTTATACTTAATTATGCCCACAGAAAGAAATCCTCAACAGCCAAGGAATGCTTACCAGTCAGACCATCAAGTTAAGGTTGTGATCAGTGGCGCAAAATCTAGTTGAAGGCCTGTAGCTAGTGGTGTTCCCCAGGGGTCAGTACTGGGTCCAGTCTTCTTCAACATATTCATCAGTGACCTGTATAAGAGGACAAAGTGTACCCACAGCAAGTTTGCTGATGACACAAAACTGGGAGGAGTGGCTGATACACCAGAAGGCTGTGCTGCCATTCAGTGAGACCTGGACAGGCTGGAGAGTTGCACGGAGAGGAACCTAACGAATTTCAACAGGGGCAAGTGTAGGGTACTGCCTCTGGGGAGGAATAACCCTGTGCACCAGTACAGGTTAGGGGTTGAGCTGCTGGAATGCAGCTCTGCAGAGAGGGATCTGGGAGTCCTGGTAGACAGCAAGCTGATCATGAGCAAACAATACGTCCTTGTGTCCAAGAAGGCCAGTGGCATTCTGATCCATTAAAAAAAGCATGGCCAGCCGGTCGAGGAAGGTGATCCTCCCCCTCTACTCTGCCCTGGTGAGGCCACATCTGGAGTACTGTGTCCAGTTCTGGGCTCCCCAGTTCAAGAAAGAGGATGAACTACCTGAGCGAGTCCAGCAGAGGGCTATGAAGATGATCAAGGGACTGGAGCATCTCTCTTATAAGGAAAGGCTGAGAGACCTGGGTCCGTTTAGCCTGGCAAAGAGAAGACTGAGAGGGGATCTCACCAATGCTTATAAATATCTAAAGGGTGGGTGTCAAGAGGATAGAGCAAAAACTCTTTTCAGTGATGCTCAGTGACAGGACAAGGGGCAATGGGCACAACCTGGAACATAGGAAATTCTACCTCAACATGAGAACAAACTTCTTTACTTTGAGCGTGACAGAGCACTGGAACAGGCTGCCCAGAGAGGCTGTAAAGTCTCCTCTGGAGATATTCAAAACAGGTCTGGGTGCATTCCTGTCCACCCTGCTCTAGGTGAACCTGCTTTGGCAAGGGCCTTGGACTAGATGATCTCTGAAGGTCCCTTCCAACCCTTACCATTCTGTGATTCTGTGAATTTAGGCAAACTGGCATATCTCCACTGTTGTATGTAAGCTGATTTGTTTCAGGACTGGAAATATACCTATTTTCATAGAATCATAGAATGGTTTGGATTGGAAAAGTCCTTCAAAGATCATCTAGTTCCACCCCCCCTGCCATGGGCAGGGACATCTTTCACTTGGTCAGATTGCTCAAAGGCCTATCCAACTTGATCTTGAACACTTCCAGGGATGGGGCATCCACAGCTTCTTTAGGCAGCCTGTTCCAATGTTTCACCACCCTCATTGTAAAAAATGTCTTCCTTATAACTAATGTAAACCTACCTGCTTTCAGCTTAAAACCATTGTCCCTTGTCCTCGCACTACAGACTCTGGTAAAAAGTTTGTCCCCATCTTTCCTGCAGGCCCCCTTTAAGCACTGAAAAGCTGTGATTCCATCTCTATGCTTCCCTCATTTCTTATTGAATTCAAAGTGCAAACTGTATTCGTAGTGTCCTTGATACTCACCTCTAAAACATTCTCTCTAATGAAAAGATGTGGGTGTTTTTGTTAGCTGTTTGCTGTTTACTGTGTACATATTCTTCAGTGAAAACAAAGTAGCAGGCAATTAAAATCCTAGTCATAGGGATATGGGAGTTCCTCTCCAGTTCCTTATTACCTTCACCACTGTCCCATCTTCTATGCATACACATTTGCATTATGAACAGCATTATTGATTGCTATTTTAATTGAGCTTCGTAGGCACCTTATCAGTATAACACAGAATTATTTTCCAATGTCAAGTATGAAAATTCACCTCAGGATTTGAAAGTGGGCTCTTCCCTGGTATTTTTGCATCAGACATTGAAGTTCCACAAAGAAAATTAACTGTCTCTGTGACAGACGTGCAAATTCATAGAATCATAGAATCGCTGAGGTTGGAAGGGACTTTTAAGATCATCAAGTCCAACTATTAACATACCCTGACAAAAAAAACTTCTAAACCATGTCCCTAAGTACCACATCTACCCTTTTTTTAAACACCTCTGGGGATGGAGAATCCACCACCTCCCTGGGCAGCCTATTCCAATGTCAATAACCCTTTCAGTGAAAAAGTGTTTCCTAATATCCAATCTAAACCTCCCCTGACATAATTTAAACCCATTTCCTCCTGTCCTATCACTTGTCACCAGGGAGAAGAGGTCAGCCCACACCTCTCTGCAACCTCCTTTCAGGTAGTTGTAGAGGGTGATAAGGTCTCCCCTCAGCCTCCTCTTCTCCAGGCTAAACAACCCCGGTTCTCTCAGTCGTTCCTCATAAGACTTGTCCTCCAGACCCTTCACCAGCTTTGTAGCCCTTCTCTGGACACGGTCCAACACCTCAATGTCCTTCTTGTAGTGAGGGGCCCAAAACTGAACACAGTACTTGAGGTGGGGCCTCACCAGTGCCAAATACAGGGGAATGATCACTTCCCTAGTCCTGCTGGCAACACTATGCCTGATACTGGCCTGGATGCTGTTGGTCTTCTTGGCCACCTGGGCACACTGACAGCTCATATGCAGCCGGCTGTCCACCAACACCCCCAGGTCCTTTTCTGCCGGGCAGCCTTCAAGCCACTCCACCCCAAGCCTGTAGTGCTGCATGGGGTTGTTGTGACCCAAGTGCAGGACCAGGCACTTGGCCTTGTTGAATTCGGGGGTGGTTATGAAGATGCTATACACTAGATGGAAAAGAACCATCAGGTCCAGGTATATAGGAGAGTTAGGAATTATATCTACTTGTAAAGTAAGCAACCTGGGTATGATGAATGAGACATAATGAATCTGGAATTCCTTTATGCTATTTCTACAAAGTTAACTTTGTTTTAGAGATATCACTGCTGGACCATCTATCTATCTTTGATGAGATGCACAGTAAAATCATGTTCCAAAATTTCTGCCAATGTGTTCTGCTCTTACATTATGTTGGACAGTGTTCCGTTTTGTGAAAGATTTACAAGGACTTCTTCCCTGCTGAAGAGGAAAGCAAAATGATGGATTTGAAATGTTATCCCTTCCTCTCTCTTCATACGTCATCTTCTTAATCTCAGAACAGTCCAGTGAATGCCGCAATTCAAAACTAATTGTTTTCTCAATATTCTTCAGCTTGGATTTACTAGCTGGTTTTTTTTTGCTTTTGTGCAAACTACGCAGAAGGGAAGACTCATTTTGGAGTCCTGCCACAATGAAGATATGCCTGTGTATAGAACTGTTCAGCCAAACATTTGTTTTTTTCTGAATTTACTTGGGTTTTTCAAGTTTATCATGATTACCTCTTCTCAGTATTCAAAAACTTCAATAAAATTAGGCAGTTGTATCTGAGATGGTAGGCAGTTGTTGAGCGCGTGGTCTGCTTATGAAGACAATTCAGGAGTGAACTCCCTAAAGAGAAAAGTACTGTTTACACATGCACTGTACAAATCTAATCTTAAATTTATTAACCTTTCTTAATGAAACTATCTGGCAATGATAGGCATTAATGCACAGATAGTGGGCTTTTTACTTTGAGTGTCTTGGATTTCTATTCCTTTGTACATGTCATCAGACAACTTAACTGAAATGGAAACGAACATACCTGGTTATATTACAGATACAGTAGTTTTGCATACCGTTGCAATGAATATTTCAAAGACAATAGTTAGGGAAGCTCTCATTACAGATGCTGAGATGTTAGAAAAGAAATAACTTTGGCGGATTTTCAAATCTCTGATTGAACTTGAAGCAGCTGCCTATTTATCCATCTATCTCACTTTTTTAGAAATCTCACTTGTTACGGAAACCTTTGGGAGACCAACAGAAAACACATAGAAAAGTTAGAAAACAATATTAAGAGGTGAAACCTGCTGTGAATTCAAGAAGAGAGAGGCTTTTTGTTTAATTTTCGCTGTGCTATTTTAAAATCCAGATTCAAGAAACCATGTAACTGCATGCTGTGAAACTACTCATATGCAACTTTACCAACACATCAGTACTCTAAACTTAAAAAATACTGCTATTAAAACTTCATTGGAAAACCCTGATTTGACAAAAAAAAAAACAACCAACAAACACTGACTTCAGAAGACTTTTGTCTTCAGGTGTCATGCAAGAAAAGAACAACAGTTATCTCAGGTCCTGTAGCTGCATTTCTCGATGATGCTGTCAGACCCTGCAGAGATTGACAAGTGTGCTTAATTTCCTTCATTCGGCATAGATATCTGCAATTCAGTAGCTCTACCCACAATGTGTATAACAAAGTAACTACAAACTAGTTTTGTAATGCAGATAGATAAACCCAAACTACTAGATAGGGGCCAGGAGGTATTTTGGCTGATAATTTTGAATTTATGACATTACCTACTAATAAAATTCTAACCATTTTCTTCTTGCAACAACAATCTATGTGTTCCTTTATAAATTCAGAGCAGAAAAAAGTCTGAAAGTTTAGTTTTGCACTTTGCTTATGGTTATAGGAAGCTGCCTGATTAGAGACTTTAAAATCAGACCTACAAATGGTAGCTAAATTTAAGCAGAAGATTAACTTTTGGGAAAATAAATTCTTACAGTCTGCTCTGAAGACTACTGATGTCAGAAAAACTCTATAACCCTGGTCTCTAATTAGGTTGGTTTGTTAAAAAAATCTCATTACAGACCTGAGTCTGAAAATACTCAGTGTTCTTAGTTTCTAGTGAAGTTCACATACTGTAAAGAATATCTTAACATCTCAGTTACAGCTGTTAAGGGGAATTCATTATCATTAGGAACCTTTTAATCCAATGCAGCAACAAGTAAGTTTCTAAATAAAGATACCTGGACCTGCTGTAAAATGTGCTTCAGAAAAATCCACAGTGTTCTAGTGTGCAATAAAATTAACTAGTTTTGAATATTTGAATCAAAAAAATGAGAAGTTATAAAAAATATTATAAGTAAGATCTGCAAAGCAAAATGAATTTCAATAATCTAGTTGCAACTCAGTGTTTATGCGATCAATCTAAGATCTTCGTCTACTCAAGCATAACTCAGATGAGTAAACTGTTTTTCTCAGATACTGATTTTCCTCAGATACAGAAAGCTGAAACCAACCACTACTCTTCAAGCTTTTTCTCATAGAGACTCCTCAGTAACCAACCCTTCAATCCCACACAAATAAATACTAGCTTCAAAGAAATATACTTAACACATAACAGGTTTGTCTAGGTTCATGTTAGGAATTTATAAAATTAATTGTATTTCTTGCTTCACGTATGTAAATCCAGCTAAGCATCCCAATGTAACACTAACAAGAACACAAATTAGCCATCCTATAACAACCAAATTGCTGATTTTTTAAAAATAATATTAAAAGCAACAAATACCGTGATTGGTGTAAACTGTCATTTAAAATAACTTCCCCTTTTCTACACTATCACACTTTTTTCATCCACACACTAAACACTAAGCTTAGAGAATTTTAAAATGTCTTTCTCAGGACATGTACTAAGCTATGCCACATTCAGATAGCTTTGGTTCTGTTTGGTTTTTTTTCTTGTTTTTTTTTGAAGAACAGGTCAATCTTTTTCCATTTTTGAGATTCACAACTGCTGTTCAGTAGTGGTGTACACAGAAGCAGGACTCCAAATGCTACACGCCATGGAAGACACTTTTCCATTTGTAACCTTTGAATGAGGACTGCAACAATCTACCAATTAAATTTAAATATAAAATATCTCCTGATATCAGGTTTTGAGAAATTGCTGCGATGACTTAGTGATATCTGTTTCAATTAGTGTCATTTTCTGGTGAGGGAAAATTTAATTTCTTAGTTGATATAGACTGTATTTATTTCTGTAGGTGGTAGAAATCAAAATCCCCAGTGCAGCAAGTACCCAGCCACATCAGTCATTCCAGCCAAAAAAGAAAGAGGTAGGCAAATGCTTAAGTAACTATATTAACTGCGATCCAGTATCAGAACTGGGCTTTACAAAGAAGCTGTATTAACCTTATGAGAAAGCTTAATACCAGAGTACTCAACAGTTTTTAGGACATTTTTAAAGCAATCACAGTACCTGGCTTGCTTACAAGACTTGTAAGGTATTGCAGAGATTTTCACCTCCATACCTCTGGTCACAGATACAGGTGGGCTTTTTGATGATCTAGACATACCCAATGTATAAAAACTAGGTATAATTAGGCAATCTGTGAGGAGAGGACAGTAGTTGAGTGGCCATAGGCACCTAGTGATAAGTGAAGGACGTGACTCTCTAGTGATGCTGATAGTGCTTTTCATGGTTTATGAAACCTAAATTAATTAACAAATAAAACTTGCGCTGTGGAAAAAAATGGCAAACTGTGAATGGCTGACAAATGGGCAAGACTAGCCTCAACTATGCTTTCTACAGTGTCATGAAAAATACCTACTTAATCAGGGAAAAAAAAAAACATCAAAAAACCAAAACTGGATAGATTCCCACTGTGTGGAAACATTGTCTAATATCACACATTGGGCAACAACCTGCTGTTTGTAACACTAGTAAGATTTAGAGGAAGATTAGAAAGACAGAAACTTCATTCCTTCAGTGTTGTATTTTCCCTATCTTCAACCTTTCCATTTCACTCAGTCTTAGTCACTGATTGTTCCAGGCAAACCCTTAAATGGAGAATAATATTTTCAAACCCACAATGAGAAAGATCAGAGAGGATGAGCAGTCTGCAAATATGATGAATAAGAGAACCCAAACACAACCGCCTCTGTAGCACGCTGCCGGAACTAGGACTAACTGGAGCATCAGGCACAACCCACTTGTGGAAAGACACCAGTTACTGGTTCTGGTTGGGGGCCTAGTCCAGCAGATGCTCCCCGCCAGCCTGGTGCTGGCTAGCAGCAATAACAAATACTTTGCTACTGGGGAAATTTCCAAGTAAGAAGACTTTGTTCTCTTTGGTGCATACCTGCCCTGTGCTCCTCAGTGTTCTCCAGACTGGGAGTTTTTACAGTTAGCTGCTGATTTCCCAGTGATTGTAATCCTCTGTGGTGTTTGAGTGACCACAGGGAAGTGAACAGTGCTTAAGTAAGTCCACTAGGCTGCACACTTGTATGCAGCACCGGTCTCCCAAGGTCACCAGCAGAGCAAGCAAGGCTGGCTTGGTGAGCAGCCGGCACCAGGCACTGGTCACAGCCTCTGACCAAGTTGCCCACAGGCGTAACTCTGGCACCCAGGATGGCACCACTGATTTCAGGGGCTATAAAGAGCTACTTTAAAGCTAAGTACTACTGCTACTACTAATTGGACAGCAGTAGAAATCAGCATTCACAATCTACCACAGCCGCAACACAGGACTGCGTTTTGCGAGATTTCAGTTATTAAGTGTGAACCGTTTGAAGGAATATGCAAGTAAAATAAACTACAATACAATAAATAAAAAAAAAAGACAGGATAACTGTATCAAGAACATCAAAATGCAGTGGCAAATATCTGGCTGGCCAGTAGCGTGTGGACTATTAACCTGACCTGCGGAAGCTGGCAGCAGCAGGAAGGTGCCTTGCATCTGTCTCAGTAGGGTAAAGATTTCCAGCCTGGGCTGATTGCCTTTAACAGGAATCACTTAAAAAATATCCTCACCACCAAACTTTTGGTGAAGGAGAACTTTTGTGTATTCTCCTCCATTCCTTTGCAAGGATTCATAAGCAAGCAGCCCTTGGAAAAATACACCCAAAAGGAGTTTTGGCTGAAGTCCACAGACCTTAATTCGTTTGCTTGCTGGGTGATTGGACTTATCAAAACACGGCGTTGATGAACTCTTGTAAAAGCAGGAAGGGAGGGAGAGGCTTTCGGGCCACAGCCTGCTCCTCTTCTCCAGCACGGTTTAGGGGAGACACTGCCCGAGCCAGGTTTATTTGTTCTGGTGATGGGGCTAAGCCTCTCCCATGTGAAATTTCACTTTTCAATGAAAACTTACTCCGGGAGGAGCACCGCCAGTATATTTCTCGTGTGACTCATACGCAGAAAACCCAAAAGTCAATAGTCAAGAGTTTATTTGATGGAGGTTTTCTCCTAATTAAGAGGTCATTAAGGGGATCCGACTGTTACTCAGCGCTGAGACGAAGGTCCCCAGCAGCTGCTCCAGCCCGGGAGATGTGCCGGCCAGCACATTTTCCAGAAACATGTTTCCTCTCTCGCTTAGCGGCCCCTTCCCCCTCCCCGCCACCCCGTTTCTAGTCTCTCCAGCGCTGATGAGCTAATCGCATTTTTCCTTTGCATACTTTGGCGCTGCCCCACGGCATACTCTGGCAGCCTACGTGTGTCTGAGCGCGCCCGCCCGCCGCAGGCTCGGCTCGGCTCGGCTCGGGGCGCGGGGGGAGGCAGGCAGGCAGGGATGGAGGGAGGGAGGGATAGAGAGAGGGAGGGAGGAAGGGATGGAGGGAGGATGGGGAGCCCCCGCCGCCGCGCCGGCCTTCGCCGCCCCGTCTCCCCCTCCGCCCCCCCCTCCTCCCCCCGGCGCGGGGCGGGCGGCGGCGGGCGGGGGGCGGCCGTGGGGGGAACTGTCAGGGCCGCACGTTTCCAGCCGCATTACGTGAACAAATGGCGGGGGCGCAGCCAGCCCAGCCAGCGGGGCTTGTGTAACTTTGCGAGCGTGCCAGCAAGTTTAAAGTCCCTGGTCTCTCCTCCTCCTCCTCCTCCTTCCCTCGCTCCAGACACCAGCGCGGGCCGGAGGACGATGAGAGGCTGATTGTTTGCTCCGGCTCCCATTCGCATCCCCTCGCCTATAAATACCGGGGAGAAGAAAAGCCGCTGCCGCCGCCTCCCCCGGGCCGGGTTTCCTTCCCGACGGCCCGACCTGCCCGATGGCACCGCCCGGGTGCCGCCGCGCCTGAGACCCCACTGCCCGCCTAACCCTTCCAGAGGCGCAGCCCGCATCCCCCCGGCCTTCCCACACCCCAACCCCCGCCCCATCCCGGGCAGGAAGGCGCCCCTCTCTCTCTCCGCTCGCCGCCGACCCGTCCGTCCCGTCGACCCGTGTCTCCCCCCCCCCCCCCCCCCTCCTCCGCTCAGGTTTCGCCCATTTCTCTCCCGCGCCGGCACCCAGGAAAAAGGAGAAGATGCATTTCGCGCCGCCGGGGCTCCTGCTCGCCCAGCTCCACGCGTGCATCTACTGGAGCTGCCTGTGGCCCGCCGGCTGCCAGCAGCCGCCGCCGCGCCGCGACCCCCCGCCGCCCCCCGCCGCCTGGAGGCAGCGGATCCAGTGGGAGAACAACGGGCAGGTGTACAGCCTGCTCAGCCTCGGCTCCCAGTACCAGCCCCCCCGGCGCAGGCAGGCGGCGGAGGTGGTGAGCAGCCCCATCCTGCTCCTGCGGAACAACGGCACGCTGCCGCGGGGAGCCGCCGCCCGAGCCGCCGCCGCCGCCGCCGCGCAGCCCCAGCCCGCCGCCGGCAGCCGGGGAGGCTCCGGCGCACGGCACTGGTTCCAGGCCGGCTACCAAGCTCCCTCCGGGGGTCGCGCCGCCGCCGGGCAGCAGAACCAAGGGGCCGCCACCCCCGCGGCCGCCGGGGCGGCCGGGAGCGCTTCCTCGGGGGCGTCGCGACCCAGCGCCCCCACCAGCCCCGCCGGCGGCGCCGGCACCGACGGCAACCGGAGCAGCACCGGGGCCGGCGGTCTGCCGCCCCTCAGCAGCTTCAGACCCGGGCGAGAAGATGTCATGGTTGGAGACGACCCCTACAACCCCTACAAGTACACGGACGATAACCCCTATTACAACTACTACGACACCTACGAGAGGCCCCGCCAGGGCAGCAGGTACCGACCCGGCTATGGCACCGGCTACTTCCAGTATGGTAAGAGCCCTCCTTCCCCGTCCCGTCCCGTCGCGTCCCGTCGCGTCCCGTCCCGTCCCTTCCCGCCGGCCCCGGCCCCGCCGCGCCGCCCCGCTCGTTCCCGCGCACGCCGGTGCCAGCGCGGCGCGTCCCGCGGGATGCGGTTGGGGGGGTCGGCGGCCCTGCCCGCCCCTTTCTAGGGGCAAAACGGGACCGGGCAGGCGTTTGCACGGCTTCCCGCCCGCGGGAAGCCCGGTGGGCGGCAGTCCCCGCGGTTTGGGGGAGATCGGGGGGGATGGCGAGCTGCACGGGGCCCGGCGGGAAGGCCGCCGGTGGGGCGGGGGGGGTGTCCGGGCGTCGCGCTCGTGATGGGGTCTTTGGGAAAAGCCGAAGGGCCTGAGCAAAAAGGGAGAGTGAGCTTAATAGGGGGCAGGGGTCCGTCGCAAAACGACGGCTCCTAACGATCGGGATGGAAGCCAAGTATTTGCAGACGTGTCCTGGGTTGATCTTGCTGTTATGTGGTTGGTTTGATGAACTGCAGGTCTCCCTGACTTAGTCCCGGATCCCTATTACATCCAGGCGTCCACATACGTCCAGAGGATGTCCATGTATAACTTGAGATGTGCTGCCGAGGAGAACTGCCTGGCAAGGTAGGCATCACCCCGGCTTTTGCCTCTTCACTGTGGGTTCTTGTGCTCCTGTGCCCACCTGAGGACATGGTGAAGAGTCGAGGAAAGTGAGGCTGGAGGGCCTGAGGAAACATAGCCCAGTCTGTAACCTTCTTCTAAGCCTGTGGCAGATGGTAGGGTATGCACATAAGAAAACCGTACTGCCATATTAGAGAGACAAACTACAGATACTTTGAAGAACCTACATTTTGTGAAAAGTTATATTGCACATTTCTCTTTTCAGGCTCATTTGAACATATCTGAGTTTTGCAAAATAGAGGCACCTAAAGAACCTACTTGAGTCTGGTGATTTTCATCTCCCTCATCTAATCCAACCAGATCATATTCTACTCCATGAAAAAAAACAAAACAAAACAACCCTATTCGTAACCCAGCACAAGTTACTACTAAAATCGTAACACACTAATTGTTTCTGGGCCTACGTGCTGTAATGTCTCTTAAGACTGAAATCTCCCTGAAAAGTTTTTCAAAGTCTTTTAATGGGTTGAAATAACAGCTTTGCTATGAAGTTAGGTCCTGTCCAGTTGGCAAAGAGGGTTTTTTCCTGTTTTGTTTGGAAAGAAATGAACATGGCTGTTTTTAACCATTTTAACTTGTTTGATACCTTATCATGCAAAACAGATTTATTTATTTACCAACATCATTAATTGATGTCAGACTGTTTTCAGGGTCGTGCTCTTTCTTCACTTGCTGGAAAAAGAAGACCTGGCATAAGAAGCAGTATTTTTTATGCTGACTTTACAGTGAAGACTAATTGAAATGTTCTTGCTGGCTATCAGTTGATTAAAGTATTCCAGTACTTAAAAGACTGTAGATAATAGCTATGGGAAATAGGAAAATATAGCCTGAGGCATATATTTATTCATTTGTTTTTACAACAGAAACAAACATCTTACATACACAGTGAGTTATTTTGGTTAACAGCAACTAATGAAATTGTATTTTTGGTACCAGAGTAATTTTACAGTGAAGTGGTGATCTGCTTCAGAGATGGAGGCAGAGAGTCAGTGGTCAAACTCCTGTTTATATTATTAGGAGCAGTAGATCTGAATCTTACTCAGGTCTTGGTCTGACACCAGGCACTTCTTAGCATACCATGTGGAATTCTTATGTGTCTCCAATGCGTGAGCTTTAATGGGGCTGAAAAGATCTGTGCTCTGTTACTTCTGAGACAATATGTGTTTTTTAAGTGTTTCTTGCATATACTTACATCTGTTTTTTGCATTATTACAGTTCAGCTTATCGAGCAGATGTTAGAGACTATGACAATCGGGTGCTCCTGAGATTCCCCCAAAGAGTGAAAAATCAAGGCACGTCAGATTTTCTGCCCAGCAGACCCCGTTATTCATGGGAGTGGCACAGCTGTCACCAGTGAGTGAAGTGCTCAGTATGGTACCTTCTAGTTATCTTTTTCACTAACAAATTGTCACTTACAAGGTGACATTTTCTAAAACTGCAGTGAAGCAGGAGGAAGTAATGGGGAAACTTTAACCTTTTAGTGTCTGATTGATTTTGTGTTAGTGGCAATTACTCTTTATATAGCCACATGAAACCAAAATGGATATGAAGCTTATTGAAAGTATAGAACTCTTACGACTGTAAATTCATTACAAATCCAAGTCTCAAGTCGGTTTTGACAGTGGCACCTTCTCCCTTTAAGTATATTTTACATAGGCTATAGTCCAGTTACATTTAAGTGGAACCACTAAATAAAATGTTATAATAACTGGTAAAACCCTAAAATGTACATTTACTAACATGCTCCCTATAATATATCATTGTAAATATTGGACCATACTTCTTGACCTGAATTTCATGGGTTAGTTCTTGGCAAGGGATGGTCAGGTCAATATTGAAACGAGAAGATACTGAGTTGTATTATCAATATCTTTATCCTGTCATGATACTTTCACATAGCAGTATTGTTCTAGGAATAGCAGAATTGCTGGAAACTTGGCAATGCAAATGTAGAACATTTTCAACAGTTTGGGAGCAGGTAACACTGCAAACTTGTACCTTTTCAGAAAATTCACGTGCAACAGTTTGCAGGTTTGTTCCAATTTTCACTATTTCATAGCAGGACCAATTGTAAAATACTAGAAATCTTACCTTACTTCCACCTTAAGTAAAATACAATTCTGCTGTGACTGGTACATAAGTAATAACTTAGTATTATGCTATTAAAAAAATATGTAATGTGGGCTGGAGTCAATAGAATATTTCTCTCTGGCTTCAGAAGCTGTACACTTTGAATGAGAGGTCAGTACCATTGGAACAAATTGTTTTAAAAAAAGACTGATATTACTAGTTTGTAAATCTTGTAGGGATCAAAAAGCTAAAACTAAATCAAACCAAACAAAACCCCCCTCCATAAATGCTTTAGCTAACTTCCAAACCACCACCAAAAAAACCCCAACCCCGGTGGTTACAAAGTTGATAAATGGATGAAATGGATAGAGAACAGTGAAATCTTCCATTTGTAGAAAAGCAGTTTCTTACTCTGCCACGATAGCCCAGCTATCACTATCCAGATGCAAAGTGTCTCTGATGTTGATTCAGTTCTTGGACAGATGATACACTGCCTACAAAAAAAATGCATTTCTTGTGATCATTTCCATGACAGTGAAACAAGCTCATTTGGAAATGAACTATAACTGCCAATTAGTTTGGCTAGTCATCAGACTTCAGTGTTAGTCATCATCATCTGGTTTTAGTGTTCTTGACGTGCATACTTGTGAGACTTGTGTGCTCCTTTTTGTTTTCACAATACATTTGAATTCTTTTTAATTACATCTTTTTCATATACCTCTTGAGTTGAAGGTGTTCATAAGTAACAGCAGCCAAATGCTGCACAGACAAAGCGCAGGTAGATAGTACAAGTTCAGTTTTCCACATGTTTGGAAAAAGTGAAATTACAAGAATAATAAGCGTTCAAGTCCACACTAAGAGCTAGAACTCACTTGGTGTAAGAGCAAAAAAAATGCATCACCGTGCACAGAGCAAAAGCATACACAGTTTTGAAATGGAGACTACATTAAGTATCGACTACAAAAATTGTTGGCAGTGGACGAGATCTGCATTGCCAGTACACAGAAGCTGATTTCTTTGTGCAGATTTTGTTTTCTCTAATGTTATGAATGTGTTACACGGATTGAGGGCCATGGAAATGTGAAAGTAAATTGTTGGGTTTTTGCTAACAAGTAGCAAACTTCTCTGGAATTTATAGTATGTAAGGTAAGCATTCCTAGTGAAACGCTGGCTAAGGCAGTTACAAGATGTACAATTCAAATATGAACTACGTAGTACTTGCTATTGTTATTGGAAAAGATCCGAAACAGGAAATTTTGGAAAACAGTGCTGCTATGGAGTCTTTCCCTTTACAAATTAAAATCTATTATTTATAGAAGATGGCATTTTTATAGTCATTGAAAATTAGAGTAACAAAAATAAAACTTAACTGAATGGCCAGTGTAGGAAAGTATACTAACACACAAGTTCTGTGTAATAAATAAAGTTTGGCCAGATCTAACAGAAGGTAGATCAAATAGGAATATGTTAAAATGTTATTGACAAGATCTGATCAATCTGTCTATGGTTTGACAGACATTATCACAGCATGGATGAATTCAGCCACTATGACTTGTTGGATGCAAGCTCACACAGAAAAGTTGCTGAAGGACACAAAGCAAGTTTCTGTCTTGAAGATACCTCCTGTGATTATGGATATTATAGACGGTATGCATGTACAGCGCATACACAGGTAAGAGTTGGTTCAGAGACAACCAACTTTCTTTTCCCCCTCTAATTTATCTGTGGATATTTTTGCTACCAATCGTCTGATGCCCTAAATTATCTGATGCCCTAACTAGCTCTGAAATTCTCCATCGTAGAGGTCAGGATAGCAACTTGGAGACTTATACAGGTGCTGCTAAATGTGGGCATCTCATTAAAATGCAAGGACACTCATTAGCCTAGCATCACTGGTAACTGAACTGTATTAAAACACACCACAAGTCCTTGTGGTTGCAGGACTGGTCAAGCGAGCTAAAGGGAACTCCAGACAAAGTAAGTAAAGGAGTCGTTTCCGGTGTTCATCCCCCACAAACTGCTCGGTGATGTCCTTGGCTGGTCCCAGTGTTCACAGCTAGTATTTTCTCCCTTGCAGAGCATGAGCCTGCAAGATGCTGAATTCCCATAACACCTATAGCTACCAGCTGGCAGTCCAACACAGAGAACTTGCAGCACAGTTTTATGCATATATAGAATGCTGTTAGAGAGAATGGCAGCCATGTGAACATTATGATGGATCATATACAAATGTAAAGCAAGGTTATTAAGGGAATAGATAAAAAATGGAACATACCATTATGATATTATACAAATCCACAATGGACTCCTACTTTGAATATTGCATGGACTGCATGGTCACCACCTCTCAAAATTCCTACAGAAAAGCTTCAAAAAACAAACCAACCAAGCCCAGGAGAACAAGGATGATCAGCAGTGTAGTATGGCTACCACACTAAGAGATTTCATAGACTATTCCATTTGGAAAACCAGAAATAATACCAAATCTTGAGTGGTCCTGGATGGAAAGAAGAAGTTGTTGATATTCACTGTTTCTCACAGTACAAGGATTTAAGGATATCCAAAAGAACTGCCAGACAAAAGCTTTAAAATGGAGAGGAGTGCTATTTTGACACATGAATAAAGTATTAAATTCCTTGCTGTAGGATGTTGCAGAGATCAAAATTATCTACATGGGTTCAAAAAAAATTTGGGCGACGTAATGGAGGCTATTAAACACAAAAATCTGATGCTACCCCATGTCTTAAATACAGTTAAATGCCTGGTGGAAGGAATTTGCCTGGGTAAAGGATATTACACATCTCATTTCATGTGTTCTTTTCTCCTCAAGCATCTGCTGCTGACCACTGCCAGAGACATGACACTGACTTGATGGATCTGTGGTTTAACTCAATGTGGCCATATTTATACATAAACTTGTATCCCTTATTCTGCAGTTTTTAATCTAGGAGGTAGTTATTTTATCACAGAGAAATGACAGTATGCTTCACTGGCTGACGTGTCCACATCTGAATTTTAAATATAATGAATGATCTGCAATACATAAAGGCTTTGAAGAGGTTTTATAACTACCTTTTCTCCTTCTGTAGACTATGACATCTAACTAAGCAATGTACATGTTTTACAGCTGGAGTATTTGTGTCACTAGAATCACGGCTGTGTCAGCGTTTCCACTGGAAGCCCATATTTCAGGGGTTTGTAATTGGACCGTAAAACTTTCCTCCAGCCTCAGACTTGGCACATACGTGCAAGAGTCTGAGCTGATCACCAGCTAGGTCAAGAGGGAATTCCTGCAGGACTCAGGTTTTGTGCGCGTACTCTGTGTGTTGCCAGAACAGATCAGCTTTGCCGAGAGCAATCTGTATCGGCCACGGTTAAAGACACCAGATTTGAACCACCAATACATTCATATATGGAGATTCTTACTGATGTTCCTAACAGCAAAGAAGTTTTCAGAAACAATTCACCTGGAAAAAGGCGATGTTTTCAGTTCTCTCAGATTCCTGTGTCACTATTTGCCTGAAAAAGACGCCATTTCCGTGCAAAACTCAATGTGACGATGGGCCTGGGCTCTGCTATTTGAAGATGGCACTGTGGCAGAGTGCGTCTATAGCAAAAAGTTCCATCATTCCGGAGAGTAGAGACAGGTTCCAACATGGTGAGCGAGTTTGTACTCAGGGACCTCAGCAGCTGTTTTCTTGAGATTTACAGATATTGAGGTCCAGGCTTTGGTCAGTTTTGATTTTTTTCTCACCTTTTGTAAAGAACAGTAAGTAACAGCATCAACAATATTTACATAAAAGGAGTACTGTAACAAGAGATAATGAAATACAGATAAAATACAGGTATCTCACAGATGAACATCTATCAATAGTATCGGTGTTTCTTATGCAGTAGTAATACAGTGCTGTCTATGGAAGTGATACGTTAAGATTTACATGTTCTGGTTTAGATATTCACATAAGATGACAGGAAAAAATAAACCTCATTTCCTGAGGTAATTTTCTTAGTGAAATGTGAAGGTTAAGTGAACTTCAGTCTGAGTGTCCCTAATGACTAGAATGTTACTATTCCTAATGATTTTTTGACATCCATCTTAACTTAACTTTTAAGGGACTGAGCCCTGGCTGCTACGACACTTACAATGCTGATATAGATTGCCAGTGGATTGATATTACGGATGTAAAACCTGGAAATTACATTCTGAAGGTAAGGATATTGGGAGTGGGGAGGTTTGTGTTTTCTTTTGTTGTTTTTTAAAGAAGAAAATCATATGCATACATCCTTTTGAATGTACGTCATCAACTCAAACCTGGAAGTAGATAACACTGTGCTTTCTCCCCTTAAGGTGAGTGTAAACCCCAGCTATTTGGTGCCTGAATCAGATTACTCCAACAATATAGTACGCTGTGATATACGCTATACAGGCCACCACGCATATGCCTCTGGCTGTACAATTTCGCCGTAAGTACATTCCTTTGTCTTTGCAGGTGTTTTATATTCATAGTACTAATGTTGACAAACAGATATATAAAGCTTAGAGTTTTATTTTATGTCGAAAAATTAACTCCCACCATTAATTCTAGTGATAGCAATTTCTTCAGTATGTTGTTTCTTGGGTTTCAGGATCTAGTGTGTCAATTCAAAATTCAGATTGTACTTTGCAAAGGTCTTTTTTGGCAGGAATGATGGGAAGAGTTGCTTCGCTGTTGATAACTGCACAGGGTTCAAATCCGGACCTCCCATAATTAAACTATTTCCATAAGGATAGCACCGATTTTTAAAAATGATTTAGTCTTGGAAAACAAGTGAGAATTTTGCCCTTGCCATTGTGCCATCAGGATATATAGCACTTTCAAAATTGCTGCTACTGTCTGGGCTGCTAGATAACTGGCTTGGGCTCGCACCTTCTTTGTATTTGCACTAAAACCTTTCTGTGCACATTCAATACCCATTTATAGCATCCACACAGAACTGTTGAGCAGTTACAGAGCTCTGAAAACATTCTGCAAAATCCCACACACGTATGTTACTTTGCTGCCGCTGCTGACACAGCAGCCATCCTCTCTGAAACAGTTCTTCCAGACGCACTCCATTTACAGTTTGGTTCTTTAAAGGTTTATACAGTGCCACGATCTTGCCTTTTTTTTTTTTTTTTTTTTTTTCTTTTTTTCTCCAAAAAGGTAAATTCATTTAATTAATGCTCTCGCAGTAGTTCTACTGTAGCTTAGTATCTGTGAAACACACACTCAAAAAGCAATCAGTCTTCTGTGACACAGAGGTAAGCAGTTCTCAGGATAATATATTAGTAGCTTACACAAAATATTTATCAAGCGGTATCATTTGGATTGCATAAGGAATGAGTATTAACACTGGACAGAGGTTCACGTGAGATAAATTCCAGAGAAGTAAATGAAAAGTGAAATAAATGACCAGTATAGTCTGCTATAACAGCATCAGTGAAAAAAAAACATACCGAATTAATGCGACTATTGCATAATTAGCCTTTCAAATATACATTACTTAATTTGTATTAGAAAACCAGTAATTAAATGAGGCTAAAATGAGAAAGGCTTTTTCACGCCAGTGTGGAGTTCCGTATTTCTAATCACACTTTGGTCATAGACACAAGTTAAATGGCTTCAGCAGAGTCCTCCATTTGTTCTCGCCGTGCGGTGGTCAGACTTGCAGGGAACAGAGGAAAAAGAACAGGCGTCCTGCAGGTCACGAGCAATTATTTTTGGCGGACCTGTGCCAGTAGCTTTTAAAGCATTTCTCTGTAGCAGGACTGACTAATCGGTACTTCTAGGAACACTGTTTCTCCTCACATTCACGTGGAAGGGAAATTTGTGCTTCACGCCTTTAACTTTCAGCCTCCCCATCTTACCTCTCTAAATGTTACCAAGTAAATATATTCATGCCGGGTGAAGAAACAAAATTTCTGTTTCTGTTTGTCGACCTGCGCCTTCAAGCTGACAAAAGGGTACTTAGCAGATACGCTTTTTGTGTCTGCTTGGTCATCTGCATAATGTTGTTTCTTTTCTTTCCACAGATACTGAGAAAGATGCCAGAAAATGGATGAGACGGTGCCAAATGTTTTGAACTGAAGTACCATTATATAAACTTCAATAGGATGTAAACACTATAGAAACAAAACTACAGAACATACACACATTCACCCACACACCTTATGTGATTCTGAAGCACTTTGGCTGCTTCTCAGCCAAATTTGTAACTGGATTTTAAGCATTTAAATTGGCATTACTTTTTTTTTTTTAGTATTGAAATGTGTGGAACTGGTGATTCATGCACAGATACTTTAAATTTTGAAAATCTAACTCATTCATAAAAAAATAAGCATTTCGTAACTCCTGAAAATTTGGAGTGTAGTTGATAATAGACTTCAGTGGAAATATTACTGGTGAATGAGTTGAACATTTTTTAAAAAGTAGAAAAAAAATGATGTAAAATGAATTAAATAAAACGCAATAGAAAGTACTAATGTCAGCTATCTCAGCAAATACCGGGATGGAAAACAGCTTAAGAATAATGCTACAGTACCATTAAAGTAAAACTTGCTAGGACACGTTGATATGAATGAGAAAGGTATGTTCAGTTTTCAAGGAATATTAACATATAGCAGAGAAACACATATATATATATATATCAGTTATACCCCTGCAAGAAAAGTTATGTTTACATTTTTAATACGTTAGAAATTTTTCCATTTTCTTAAGTAAAAAACAGATGGGGTTTTGAAAGAAACCTTTCATCTGTGGAAATGAATTAAAGACCTTATCCACCTTTCTATGTTCAAGAGATTTTTCAAGGTGGGGCTTTTAAAAGACTTCTGCAAACTTAACATGGATAAAATTAAATACCTGTCAAGAAAAGGGCTCTTGGAGATGACGAAGAGTCCCTGATGTAGTCATCTGTGAAAAACATCCAACTTTAACAGGTTAACCATCAAAATAATACAGGCAATTAACTCAGGTGGCTCCACAAACAGAAGTAGGTCAGAATCTCTAACAAAGTGTCTTTATCGTGGAAAAGCCTACTACCTGCTTCCCCCTTAAGTACTGTATTTGACTTTAAAAATGTATATCTCAGTACTAAACAATGAAGTTGAAAATATTCTATATATAGAGGGAGAACAAAAGTCAATGTATTTAACATCCTACTTTAGGCTGTTCAGGAACCAAATCCAACATTGTTAAGGGGAAAAACTTCCAGCCCAAATTAAAGTTTTTGCTGAACTGCTTAACTGGTGCTGGGTACACTACTCCTCCTCCCATCCCCAAATTATTTTGCTTTTGCAGTGCACCCTGCTGTAAGCTACAGTAGCTGTGATTTTGTTTTTAAACTGTGAAATAACATATCACAAGGGGATCTGGCGTTTTTTTCAGAAGATTTCTGATCACATAAAATGAAGGATCTACTTTTGAAACAAAGGGACCTAGAAATATTGATTGGCATTGGTTAAGTTTACATCAGCAGTTCAAAACACCTAATGAAATATGGAAAGCTCAATATCTTAAGCAAAATTGAAAAATGCATGTGCTATTCAGTATAGTTAAAAATTGAAAAATCTGAGGAGCATGGAGAGGTTTTTTTATCGCTATTAAGAATACTTCAGGCAGTATTCGGAACTGTATTACGCAGTAGAACCTTATAGATTTAATTTGCAAGTTTTACAAATTATCGTAATATCCTTTAAGAACCAACTTGTTCTTTACTACTACTACGTATATTTAAGCTTATTTCACGATTATAAAGTATTTCCACCTTAAATTTGCACAACTAGTGTGTATACTTAAAAAGAATCTAAGAACCAGTGATTACTACCCAACATTGGGAGTGGGTGCAGAATGAATACCATTTGTATCTGCGGTTCCCTTTTTGTTTGCCGACAGATCCGCTTTAGCAATCACTCACCAGTATGGGCAACGAACAGAAGCAAAATTTGGAAACTAGATTTATTAGAAAGACATTTTATTGCCTGTGCCTGCATAAATGAGGGTCTGTTTAAAGTCTAGGCTTCTGAAATCTCAGCCCAAAAAGAGTTTTTAAGATTAAGAGGTGTTAAGGGATGCAAGTGCATTCACCTTTCTGTAGACTTAGGTCAAAATTGGGGTGAAGGTCCTGACAGCAGCTTGGACGATGGACACAAAAGCTACTGTAATGGAAGCTAGGCTGTGGGCACGGGCTGCTTCCTGGTAAGAGGTTGTGTGCTCGTACCTCATTGTGCCTGATGCTGAATGTGGGATAAGAGAGCACTAACTGGACACAGAGCAGCCACAGAAACTGAGTTTATCCCTCGGCTTACGAGCCAGTAACCTGCTTACATGTCTATACCCAAACTAGTTGCAGAACTCCACTGAAGTCAGCAAGGAGCTAGAGGACCTTGAGCATCTGTGTAGGTGGAGCAAGTTGTAATACCAGACTTAGTCCTTTCAGTGGGAATGTCCTGGTTTGGCAAGGTGTTGAACACCATAACTTTGAATATTGGGGATATTGTGGCTACAAAAATGTAGCTTTTTTTTTCCGTAGCAAAATATTGTATTTGTTTTGAAATGTGTGTTAAGCAACATGACAGTGATGTACAATAGCACAAATATTGCCTAAGGTAACATGAACAGTCTATTTAGAAAAACAACGGATTTTAGGATTAAAAAAAATGAAGGAATGTGACTTTAACTTCCCCTGTTTAACTATAGTAAAACACAACCTAGTAGAAGTAGAAGAGTTTACTATATAGCATGTGTAGAAGTAGTTCTAAATAGGGGAGTGCCAACCAGTATTTTCAGTATCTTGGCTCTGCAGTTTTGACCCAGACACCTTAACTTACTTTTTTTCATACTGGATTATATTTATGGGACTACGTGCATTTTTGTTGAAAAACATTTATAAAAACTGTTTTGACAAAAGCTTACTTTATACAGGAAATTATATATTGGAATCCTTTTTACCAGACATTGGGCTTATTCCCATGAACTTTGAAAGGCATATCGCCATCGGTCTCAGTGGGAGCAAAATCAGATTTAGAGAATTCTAGTACGAATGTGCTGTCTTGCAGTCTCAAATTTCCTTTGAAAAGCCAAATCATAAAAAATGTGTGTGAAGCAATTACCTCCCACATTTCAGATCTTTAGATAAAAATTGCACATAAGGAACATACTGTATGTCAGGCTCATTACAGGAGGGGTTTGTTATATATTTTTTTTAATCCTGAAATACATTTGACATTTGCATATTTCTAGACAAAAGTGTAACAAAAATGACAGATTGGTCACCAATGGAACCAACATACTGTGTAGATGATGTTTTTGTGTTAGTAAAAGTCTACTCATTTTCTCTCTGCTCCAAAGTTTACTGTGCAGTGTTGAATGAGTGCAAACACCAAATGTACCTTCCTAGAGTCATTCGTGCAGTGTTTGCAGCGTACTCATTCAAAACCAGCAGGGTGAATTTCATAAATGAGACATTGAAAGGTGGTTTATCCTGTGTCTCACATTTATGCCAATAAGGCATTTTCATTTTCTCCAAATCCTAAAAGGTGCTGAAAGATTTTAACTTGAATTAAAACCAAAGAGTATGTTATTGGGAGGTTTTTATTATGCAACTAAATGCTACAGATACAGTGAAATGCCACTTGTTTTTGCAACTTTTTGGAAGTTTTTTCATTATTTCCTTCACTTTTCTTCCAAGAGTCTTAATTTCAATAACTTTGCATCTTTATCTGAAGAGCTCTAATTTATAATATTCAGGCACTAGCTTTGTATTCTTCATTGCACTTTCATATTCTTGTGTTACATGCCCGTATTATGGTTGCAAGTTTATGTGAAAATGACTTGAATAAAATGTTTCAAGCGTTCTACTTGTCGAAGTATTATACTTAAAGCATAGGCCAGATCCATCTCTCAATGAGAAAGCTTCAATTAAAGCTGTTATATCTGCATGAAAAAGAGGACGATTTTGTCACGCTGACATGGTCTCAGAAAAAATGTCGCAAGTTAGAAACAAGAAAGACAAAAGTTGCAAGGCACGGTAATCTACCTATCACACTACACAAAGGCTTAACGTGAAGGTGTAACAGGATGAGGTATGGTTCATCTGGATACAAGATTTCCTTACCGTCTCTGTAGGAACAGAAACTTAGAAACCACTTTCAGAATTTCTGCTCCAAAAACTTTACTTTCAGGGAAAGAACGTTTGAGCAGTCCATGGTAGAAAGCCTACTAGAAAATTGACTAACACATGTAATACTCAGTTACTCCAAAACCATCATCCTTTGTTATTACATTCTGTGAGTACAAATCAGTGTTCTGCTGCCTCTTCAATCTATGTGCTAAACTGACCAAACAGGCTGAATTGTGAAGCATCTCTTGACCCTTCACTGGGGGATTAATACGGAAAAGCATGGTTGAAAACTCTGGAACGTTCACTCTAGGAAAAGGTTGTCAAACACTTAAGTATCAACTAATGGCACTCTGAGTAAATGGAGACCAAAATGATGTACTATCTTTTAAAATTCATAAAATAAATGTAGAATTATTTCAGATATAAACAATGTTGTGATCATGTTTCTGTAATTTAATTAACAAAATTACTTCTTTTCTGCTACATTCCTGCAAGTGCTATCCCCAGAGCACAGAACTCAATGTGGATCAGAATCCATGCAAATACAAAAATGCAGTCGAAAATCTATACAGTTATTGCAGAAAGTATATTCAAAGTTTTTGAAAATAAAGCATCTCCTAGTTTCCAGGCAGCTTCTACCTGCTATCCTACTATCTCTTTTTCACATTAGATCACCTGCTTAGTATTGCAAAATGATCTATCAGCAGTCTAGGATTAGAAAGCAGCCTGACAGAATCACAGAATCATAGAATGGTAGGGGTTGGAAGGGACATCTGGAGATCATCTAGTCCAACCCTCTGCCAGAGCAGGGTCACCTACAGCGGGTTGCACAGGACGGTGTCCAGGTGGGTTTTGAATGTCTCCAGAGCCAGAGACTCCACCACATCTCTGGGCAGCCTGTGCCAGTGCTCTGCCACCCTCAAAGGAAAGAAGTTCCTCCTCATGTTTAGATGGAACTTCCTATGTTCAAGTTTGTGCCCATTACCTCTTGTCCTATCACTGGGCACCACTGAAAAAAGACTGTTCCCATCCTCCTGGCACCCTCCCTTTAAGGATTTATAAGCATTGACAAGATCCCCCCTCAGTCTTCTCCAGACTAAAAAGACCCAAGTCCCTCAGCCTTTCCTCATAAGAAAGATATTCCAGTCCCCTCATCATCTTTGTAGCCCTTTGCTGCACCCTCTCCAGCAGTTCCCTGTCCTTCTTGAACTGGGGAGCCCAGAACTGGACACAGTACTCCAGATACAGCCTCACCAGGGCAGAGTAGAGGGGGAGGATAACCTCCCTCGATCTGCTTGCCATGCTCTTTTTGATGCACCCCAGGATGCCATTGGCCTTCTTGGCCACAAGGGCACATTTCTGGCTCATGGTCATCCTGTTGTCCACCAGGACTCCCAGGTCCCTTTCCACAGAGCTGCTCTCCAGGAGGTCAGCCCCCAACCTCTACTGATGCATGGCGTTATTCCTCCCCAGATGCAGTACCCTACACTGGGCCTTGTTGAATTTCATTAGGTTCCTCTCTGCCCAACTCTCCAGACTGTCCAGGTCGTGCTGAGTGGTGGCACAGCCTTCTGGCGTGTCAGCTACCCCTCCCAGTTTTGTGTCATCAGCAAACTTGCTGATGGTACACTGTGTCCCTTCATCCAGGAATATATTGAACAGGACTGGACCCGGTACTGATCCCTGAGCAACACCACTCGTTACTGACCTCCAACTAGACTCTGCACCACTAACCATAACCCTCGGAGCTCTATCTGTCAGCCACTGTTCAATCCACCCCTGTCCATTCTTCTAACCCACACTTCCTAAGCTTGCCTGTGAGGATGATGTGGGAGACAGTGTCGAAAGCCTTCCTGAAGTCAAGGTAGACACCCACTGCCCTTTTCTCACCCACCCATCCAGTCACACCATCGTAGAAGGCTATCAGATTAGTCAGACATGACTTCCCCTTGGTGAATCCATGCCAACTATTTCTGATAACCTTCTTTTTTTCCAGATGCTTTGAGATGATGCTCAGAACAAGCTGTTCCATCATCTTTCCAGGGATGGAGCTGAGACTGACTGGCCTGTAGTTTCCCAGGTCATCCCTCTTCCCCTCTTTGAAGACACAGCCTAACTTTCGGTTAAGAAAGTATTGCTGTAACTGAATTTTTATTCAAGCTGTACTCCTCCTGATCTAATTAGTCCCTAAAAACTGATGAGAGAAATATTTATGCCTGTTTGAAAATCTTCAAACTGGTGCTATCAATAGCACACCTCTCTGTCTTTAAAAAAAAAAAAAAAATCACATTTAAACTAATACTAACTCTCTGAAAAGATACCGAAAAATCTGAGATTGTTTCGTCAGTAAGTCTCAAGTAAAAAATTGTGTACCTGAAGCAGTCTAGTAGTATGTGACAATATGTACCCTGACTGAGAACATTTCTTCTATGGTATGTTACTGAACTGGAAAGCATGGTTCTCAAGGTTTTGTAAATCTAATCATCACAGAATGAAATAACTTTCTGTATCGCTATAAAAATAAGTTGGTAGTACTTTGTGAAAGGTCTCTGTCTAAACAGCGTTACAGATACAAGTTGTATTAAAATCATGTATACACTGAAAATGTTATGTTGTTATAATGAGAAAATGTTCTGAACTTTATCAACAACCTCCAGGCAAGTTCATTGTGTTTATCAGTTCCCAAAAAACTGCCTAGTTGCACACAAAAAATATTATCAAGTCTCAACGATCACTACTCATTTGTATGGCGCGTTAAGGCTGTGATCCAGGTGAGTCACTAAGCACCAGCTAGAAGTAGTGGTAACCCATTAAAATATGAAGCAATGCCAGTAACCTAATCTCTCTTCTCTCATTCATGTTCAGTGTATGTTATCTTTTTTCTTTTCTTTAAAGTAAGAGCTCAGAAGTGTTTTTGAAGACAAAAAAAAGAGATGTTTTGATAAGTCAGGCTTCCTTCAGGAAGAATTCTATGGCCACAAATTACAGCTGTAAGAATGGAGTAAGAAACTTGCTCAAATGCCAAGGTAAACCAATGCTCCTAGATCTCTAAGCAACATGCAAAAAAGCATTTTAGAACATAAGCTCCTGAAAGTCCTTTTCTTTTTTTTTTCCCCAAACTATTTGCAATCTTTAACTTTTGGGATTTTAATGTGAATCAACTCTTAAAATAGGGTGCTCATCTGCTAAAAGAAGGATAAGCTGTCCATGAAAAACTGTATTATAGCTGATGACACCTACCTAAAGAAATTTTTCTTGCCTTTTATTTGAACCAGAGAAGTCACATATCGAACATTTGTTTGGCATAGCATTCAGCTAGTATTTATTTATCTATTTATATAAAGCACTAAGGATTAGCATTTGCATCTGGAAAACTTAAAGAGTTTGTATATAGCAGGTAAATGCATGGCTTTTTCTACTAATATGATCTTTTCCTACAAAACCACTCTAAACATGTCTGCATGTTTCATTTTGATGCTTCTGGCCTTAAATGTTTTTCCATATGGTACAGTTAAAATAACAACAAAAACCATTGGGAAATAGAACGTTATTTGAATTTTCAATTCCTCTGAGCAGCAATGCCATGCAGGAAGATAATACCCCATATACTGACATTTGTTTAGGATGCAGAAAAGAAAGCCTAACTGGTGGGGCAAAGTTATGCCTAGAAAAGAATACAAAATGGACCAACCGCAATGCTCAGCCTTCAAGAACTTAGCACAGGATGGGATAATAGGCAGAAATTGCTGTGCTATAAGTATTAAGATACAGAGTCTGCAGGAGACAGAGAGGTGGCCATACCAGAAACAGATTAAAAAAAATTCTACTAATTGTTCCTGCCATTTGACTCTAATATCATCCCAAGCAGAATACACTGAGGTATTACTACACAGTGACTACATGTTTTAGACACATCCAGTAAGTCCCCTGTGGAGCTGCTGATGGTTAGGGAGTCATTGTGTGACTCGGTCCTAAGTATACAAACTCACAAGGAGTAGATGAGGCAGGAAGAGACCTCTGGATATCATTTAGTTCAAACCCACTGTCCAAGCAGTGTCCCCTCTAGATGGTTACCCAGGACTGTGTCCAGTCAGGTTCTGAGTATCTCCAAGGATGGAAACTCCACAATCTTTCTGGGCACCCGCCCCCCCATATTTATACACCTTGTCAAAACCCCCAGGAGTCTTGTCTTCTCCTGAACAGTCCCAGCTCTCAGTTTCTACTCGTATGCCATATACTTCAATCCCTTAATCACCCTCGTCACCCTTTGATGGATTCATTGTCTGTCCTTGTCCCTCATGTACTGGGGAGCCCAGAACTGGAAACAGCACTTGAGGTGTGGCCTCACCAGAGCTGAGTACTGGGCAAGGATCACCACCTTCATCCTGCAGGATTCTTTCTAATGCAGCCCAGGAGGCTGCTGGCCTTCTTTGCTGAGACATACAAAAAGACTGTTTTTCGTTAAAAGTGTGATACATAGGAAGGGATCCCCTTAAGAGATTATAGGTTTCAAAAGTTTACACGGATTTAAGAGCAGACAAATCGGCAGAAAAGAAATCCATTGAGGATTATCAAACACAATAAGCTACGGTATCGCAAGATGTCCCTGAGCTATAAAACTGGAAGCTCAACAAGTTGGAAGTTGGATGATGTATCACTGTGTGCTTCCTCTATCCCTACACTTAAAGCATCCCTTTTTGACTAGTGTTGAAGATATTAGACGAGACGTGAACATTGGTCTGATGCAGGGCTATTCTTAGGCACTACAAAATGCTACATGAATTGTACAGGGTATACCTTACACCCACTGCAGTCATTTACCAAGTTTCTGAATTAATTTGATTATGAAAGATACAAGATTATGAAAGATAACTATATTTAAATAAACAACACTGTTAAAGATTAATTACAAATTCAGAACTTGTTTCAACTAAGCAGTAAGAAAAGCCCCTGAAGAAAAATACAATGAAGATTTTACCTCATATCCCAATCAAATGAACTCCCAAATTCAGAATGGCACTTAAAAGTCAAATGTTTCTTCATGTACAAAGACCTTTCAGTTTTTCAGCATTCTTCCAGAACGTGCAAGGCAGACATGTTGGAGCACCCAGACATATCCACCAGGACAACCGTGTTAAAGATATTCTTTCAGTCCTTCAAATATGCCATATAATCAAAGAACAGAGATCACATTTTAACAGGGAAATATTTTATTGCTCTCCAGAAATTTTCGTATCATGCATACCACCGATTGAACTTTCCAGCTACCTGATACATTCATGAATTTGTGAAGTCTGTTGCAGTTTAAGAACCTCTTACTTCTTCTCAGTTGAGATGTATTTAATAATATAGGCCTAGGATTAGGACTTCAATATTTTTTATTTTCCCCTCTCTTTTGACAAACAAGTCCTCATATAATTTCAAGTACATTTTTACAGAAAAAACGCTCCAAAGAATCTGTACTATTCCTACAGGGCACAACTGATGCTCCTAAAAACCATTCATTCACATCAGGGTGTATTTCATAGATGGTGGCACTACAAAGTGGAACTTATGACCCAACACCATATGACCATACATTAATCAGCAGACAGCACATTGAATAAATGAGGCAATCTTCATTATTAACAGATGATAAGTTCTAGCGGTTGCTATTTTATAGGTTGCAAAGGATCAGGATAGTTATCAAAAATGTTCAAACAGCAGTTGTTCCCTCCTGAGAAAATACCACGGGATGCAAGTCTGCAAGAATCTTTTTTTTTTTTTTTTTTAATCTGAATTTACATATAGTCTAGTCATCAAATTTAATCTTTTTTCCTTGGAATGCTGTAATTTGAGACATTTGTTCCCGGCGTCTCTTGCTTGCTTCCCATGATGGATGAAGAGGCTGCTCCAAACGTGCTTTCTTATTGTCACATTTAATACCTGCAGGTTTTGCAAATGGTTGCTTCTTGAGCTGTGGTTCCTTTTTAAGAAGAGCTGGACAAGAAGTACAAAAGAAAACATTAATTACATCATGAACCTTCATAAAAATATGCTGAAGCTACCTTGGGATTGCAGGTATTTTCAAGAATTTCTTAATGAGCCACGGGGAACATGTTCATCTGAATGTTCACAGCAAGATTTCCTCATCTTGCGGCCCAGTACATTGACACTTGGTAGAAGGCAGATAGTTAAGATTTATTATTACTGACCCCATTCAAAAATCTGTGTAGACAAATATTCAGCACAGTCTCAACTTTTTTCTTCACAATAAACCAGTGAGATATTACACAGCGTAACTCTGTGACTGAAACGATATCCTTGATCCAATGAATTCCAAAATGGAACCATATACTATAAATAGAATAAAATATTGAAGGAGCTAATGAAGGGATTACTCACAAGATAAACTACTTGTTAAATATGATAATCTGACACCTTTACCTGTGCACAGGTAATGCTAACTGCTGAACACGAACATAGATGGAAAAGCACTTTCCTGTGTATATCCTACTTTAAGTATTTCTAATATTCAAAAATCGGAAATAGCAAACAGTATCCACAGATTAAAATGAAAGCTTAACACTTTGACCATTTTAAAAACAAGTGTTAAAATATGTGCCACAAAACTGAAATGAAACAAAAAACAGCCTGTCATGATTAGACTGCAGAGGCAACAAAATCTCAAGATGCTTTTACTCTTATAACTTTACTTTAAGTAATACGTACCTGTTTGTCCATTTTTGAAAGGTTGGTCTTTAGTATTTCTGAAAATAAAAAGAGAATTTAGGATTTTTAAAGAAACTTGTAAGATGAAAAACACCTGGGAATAAAGAATCGTCATCACCAAAACACTCGTGCAACAACTTTTCAAGCATAATGTGCAAAAACCTCATAAATTGTTTCCTCTTTGTTAATAAAAAAGTAAAAATAGAAGTGTTCGGTAGTGATTTAATTTGGATACGGGTCTATTTGGGAATACTATAGTATAGGTCAGTACTAATGTGAATATGAAAATTACCTAAGTGTCAAGAAAGCACAAGAAAACTACAGAGTAGTTTATGTGAAAATGTTCAAGCTGTAATTGGCTCAAATTCTTCTTATTTGGTAAGGCCTACTAAAAATCACAACAATTTCCATTATTGGGAAGGGAGGAGGGAATGGAGAACATACCGTTTTCTGTGTTGAGATTTCTGATTAGAGGTAGACAAGGAACTGCAGAACATTGATTCTAGCCTGCTTGCTTTTGCATGTGGCTTTCCTTCTTCCGTGATCAAATCTTGTGCTGTCCCAGGCGCTGTGTTCTTTTGTTTCTTTACTATGTTTTTCTGAAGTCTATCCTTTTCTTTTGCTGAAGAAAGACCAGTAACTCCTGCTATACTTTTCTTTCTTTTTACTTTGCCAATGAAGAAATCATCATTGCTGTCACTGTCAGAATCTGATGACTGGTTATAAAACCTCTCTTCAGTACTATCATCAAAATACTCCTCTTCATTAGGATGTTCCTGGTCACTATCATCATTAATTTTTTTTTTAATGGCATTTAATTTGCTCATGCTCATATTTTCTTTCTTTTTTTGGTAGCCAAGTTTCCTTCCTGCTGTATTCTGAGTGACTGCTTGCATTCCTACTGCCTGAAATGAAGATTCTTCTGGAGCATATGCTCTCTCCATTTCCACAGTTTTCTGCTCAGCTTCATTCTCACAAAGTTCTTCAGCCACCCTGTCAGTTTTTATTTTCATACTCATTTTTGTTTTGTGTTCACATCCTTGCTGTTTTTGAGCTGCTTTAAGAGCTCGGTCATCCAAATTGCTATCAAAATGTTGCGCTGATTTAGGCTGTTCTGACTTAGCCTTTTTCGAAGGAGTGGTTTTGGCTGGGTTCTTTCTTGCATCCTTAAAAGCTTTTACAGCAGCTATATAAGGGGCAGAAGAAAGATCTTTTGTTGCAGCTATACATGAGTTTACATAAGTTATTTTACATAATAAAATGTTTTTGCAAGTTAAATATGTTGTATTGAGTAGCATATTTTGAATGTCCTTATCAATCAATTACTGGACACATGGGGCAAGAAATACTTTAGAATGCAGCATCAACAAAAGTGAAGAAAAGAACTTGACGTTATTACCACCTGAATATACTGTTAAACTCAGGTTTAACTGTGAACTTCTCTTCAACAAATAATCTGCATCTGATAATTCTGTTCATTTAGGGCATTACTTTGTGTGTAAAAACTGCAACCGAATAGTAAATTGCTCAGATACAATTAAACAGGTATTTGACATTCTCTGTTATTAACAAAGTAATTTTATGACATTATTACTAGGACTTGACCCTTTTACCTTAGTTGGACAATTTGAGTTTAAAGAGAACGGGAGATAACCTAAAGAGCCAGGAAAGATTCCCTAAGGATTCTGGGGACAGTTTCCAGAGAAGTTTAAGGGAGTCATTTGCAAAACCTTTCAGCTGCCTTTGGAAACCCAGTTGTAATGCTCTTACCTTTGTACCTGCAAGTTACTGTGCTCATTGCCAGTTCAGTCCTACTTAATTTAGAGATACTCCATTATATCCATTTGATTTTTAGATTTCCCATTATAAGCCCTGTTTGTCCCACACCTTGTATCTTAAACGTCGTATAGCGTACTGTCCCCTAAAAGCCCATTTCAACCAATATAATGGACTGCAAGCTTGTGAAACTTGGTTCACTGCAACTAGTTAAGGCAATTACAAGGGTTTTTTGATTTTTTTACTTTTCTTTTTGTACTGGTTGTTCATGTCAGGAATATACAGGAACAATATAACACACCAGAAAGCTACTGAAGTCATTAACAAGTTAATGTAATATTTCATACCTTTAAGTTCAACAAATCTAGGCTTCAAGATGGGGTGTGTTGCAAGTCTCGCAATGGCTCGCTCAGTTGCAGTACAATTTGGCTATACAAAATAAATTCAAAGGCATGAAGTCAATAGAACAGTGAATACTTATACAGGCCTGTATCAGTTATGCTACAATGCATACTAATGTGAATCTGGACTATTAATTGCACAAGAGGAAAAGCTTATGACACTATAATATTTGAATATTTCTTATTTTTTCCTGTATTACTGTAATTCTAAATGAGGAAAAATCTGCATGCCCAAACATTGACAGAAATGTAATAGACATGTAAATCTGCTATTTCTCAGGTACTGAATAGGGATAACATGTTTTTTGTTTTAAAACCATACCAGACACACCTTTCAGAGCTAACACGCTTTTACATTGACTTTTTCTTATATAAGCAAAGCAAATGCATGAATCCCCTCAATAAAGAACATCATATTGGTAGAAGGCATTCTGCACGAAGGAATACAGCAGCTTGCAGGAATTATGGATGCCTCGAAAGTACGCAAAATGACATAGCAGGTATTGAAGGAATTAAATGTGGTTGAGAGGCAAGGTCTAGCCTGATCTTAAAGACAAACAGCCTTGAATTCAATGTGGTAGAATACTGGAACTCTGTAGACTGATTCAAAGAACAAATATGATCTTCATGCTTAAATTTGAAGAAAAAGGAGAAAAGTAGGAATTGCTTCCATTTCTGACTTCCTCTTTCATACATTAGAAGTCACAGATACAACACATTGTAAAAGCTATCGCATTTTCAGGTGCTCCTCACCACTCTGCTTGAAGAACAAAATGAGAGGAATCTAAGCCTTTTCCAAAGACAGCTTTGTCTTCTTTTTTCTTTTTGACAGGAGGGAAAGGGTGTGTAACAGGCTTGTAAAACACAAATTTAGCAGGAATATTTCTTAAAGCTTGTGGTGGAATTCTTTGGGAGAGAGGAGAAAAGACACACCTTCCTCCCAGTGGTCCTGGAATGTTTAAATTGTTGCTACCTGTGATTTGAGCTACATGCTACAGGAAGTACTACAGCATAAGCCACCCAAACCAACAGATGATGAGCCTCATAACGAACCTGGCAAGTGCCCCGTGATCCAACCTGAGCTGCTTTTGGTGCCCAACAACTCAGTACAACAATGTCCTTAGCGACCATCACAACAGATGGAGCCCAAGTCACAGATATGTAAATAGTAGTGAATAAGGGGTGGAGATTGTACTGGCTCTGCCTTAGGATGGAGTTAACTTTCTCTGGAGCAGCCAAGACAGTGCTGTGCTTTGGATTTGTGACTAAAACATTTTCAAGTCGGTAACACACCAGTGCTTGCACAGCATCAAGGCCTCCTCTGTTTCTCAGTCCCCCCTCCCAACAAGCAGGCAGGAGGTGGACAAGAGGCTGGGAAGAAAACACACCTGGGACAGCTGATCCAAATTGACCAAAAGGATATTCCATTCGATATCAAGTGATGCTCAGCAATAAAAGCTCAAGTAAAGGAAAAGGACGGGGTGGATGTTTGTGGTTATGGCATTTGTTTTCCCAAATAACTTTTATGTGAAATGAAGCCCTGCTTTCCGGGATGTGGCTAAACATCTGCCCATTGATGGGAAGCAGTGAATAAATTCCATATTCTCCTTTACCTGCACATACAGCCTTCCTTCACTTATTGAACTGCCTTTATCTCAAGCCATGAGTTTTTCTCACTTTTGCTCTTCTGACACTATCCCCATGCTGTGGGGGTGGGCTGAGCGAGCAGCTGCTGGGTGCTTAGTTGCTGGCTGGGGTCAAACCACAACACAAACACTACCTAATACATCAGCAATGCATGTTTAAATTATCTGATTTGCTTGACATAAGAGTGCTCAGTGGGGAATCTTATTTGTTTGTATGTACATTTTCTTTCAGCAGAATTATGCCACTTAGTATAAACAGTTATGTATTCATTCCATAAAGATAGATGGACACGTCATGCCAACCACTAGTGCAGGAGAGTTACTTTCAGTGTTTTGGTCTGAAGGAAACAGAGCAGAAGACTACAGCAAAGCCAATACTTCTCAATACAGAAATATTTAATTGGTTTGCAAAATGTAAGTCTTGTTCCTCAACCAATGCAAAGCAAATCCCATTTCCTGTAGTTCTGGAGCTTACAAAATATATTCTGGGTATGTCTGCTCCCATTTCATGTTTGAAGTGCAGAGCATCTGGGAATTCTAGTAGTTTCCTTTCTCCTCAAGTCTCAGCTATTACAATGTTATTTCTTCAGGTCAAGAAAAACTGGAAAAATGTTTTCTCTGTAGACTGTCTACAGAATTATGAACACTATCCAGAGGAGATGGGTCAAAAGATGGGTCCATTTCCAACGGCCACAGACTGACTGACTTGCAGACTCGCCTAGCTCTGAGAACTTGAAATCTGAATTTTGATCCCCATGTGACAGCGTTGCACGCTGCCACCAGATTCCTGGGACAGCAAGCTCACATTTCTGAAGATCAAATGCTATTTTCTTTGGAGATTTTTCTATAGCTGGAAAATCTATTTCTGAACTTAATTAATACACTTTTTCCCTCAGCTACTTCCTGTGGGTTTTGAAAGAATATACCATGAAGTTCAGAAAGCAGCAGCAGCTTCTGTGCAACATCTGGTGTCCTTTAATTCAAATATTTATAGAACGGGTTTAGGCATATACATGCCAATGCATATGGAATAACCACATTTTTTCCTTATAGCAAAATACTTCACAAACACTACTCACACTGACAGATAGTAGCCAACAAACATAGAATATGACATTCACATTCTTTAAAATTTCTCATTTTTCTGTTTTTTTGGCACATCCAATGCTCAATTTATTTTTCCTCAAGTATTTTCCAGTATATAAAACCTTGGCAGGAAATAAAACTTACCAGAAAAACGTCAACTGTATTTACAGCAAGAACACCCTTTCCCCCTCCTCCTGTCCACAGTATGTTTAATTATGCAGGTCCCGGAATTGTACACACTTATTCTCACATGTTCCTGCTACTTCTTGTATTATTTTGCACTATTTATTTTTTCATGCAAGAATGTCCTAGCGCTTTCCATAAGAACACTCTCCCTCATTCAGGGTGTAACTGAGGTGCTGCAAAATGCACAATGCAACTGAGTGCTGTATAATTATACTTTTCAGTGAGAAGTTGTAAGCTACGTACACAACAAACAATGTCAAGAGTCTTCTCAAACTTTTCATCTTGGTAAGTGATGCATTATTTCTGTATATACTATTAAAGACACCTCTCTATCATCATTGACATGTTCCATTAAATTTTATGTGGATAATTAACTGGATTAACTGCACTGATCTCTATGTTTTTGGATCTCTTAAAACCAAACTGCATAAACAAGCATTCTTTGTCCTGAATGGTAGATGTACACACAGATGCACAAACCTCAAAACCTAACTTGTCAGTTATTGCATAATAAAGCAGCAGTTGTATAACTTACACATGTGCAAGCACACATGTGTGCCCCACATAAGGGAGATAAACTTTGTACAATGTGGCAATGATTGGGAAGAGAATGGACATTACAAGCTTGCTAAGATAAAAACAAATTCACAATGCAAGTTTTGAGATATGCTGGAATAGGGGTCAGAAGAGTATGGAGTGGGTCTGAGAGCTGGCAGCACTGGGTAAAAAAACATCAGGCAGAAGTTGTATGGGTAGTACCTGCTTCATACAATGCAGATGATAAAGTAGAGAAGGAGAAAGTGAGATTCTCAGGGCCTTGGGGAAGATGGGATTGCAGGAGTTGAAAGGGGTACCTTGTTAGTCTGCTTGAGACAGTAGAGCTTCAGGAAGAATTAAAGGGCAGAAATTTAGGATTAACTTAGGAACATGAAATGGAGACTTCTGACCATCACTTCATGCTGATCACTCTTCCTGTTGAAGTCTACTTCTGTTTGTACCCTCTCTGCTATAATTATAATCATGAATAGGAAAAAAAGAGATCATACTTCTATTCTTCAATTGACTTTTGTACAGAAGGGGATTGCCTTGTTAAAGGTCTCACCAGAAACAAAGCTGCTACTACAAGAGTATACTACTACAAAGACTACTACTAAAGTTTCAGCTGGGTCAAAGAACAGTTCTACCAAACTCAGAATGCTTGGGGGCCCTGCATCTGTCACTTTAGATCATCTCTCAGTTATTTAAAATAATGGCATTCAAATGGAGACAATCAGAAACCCCACTGACAAGTACGCAGTACATGGCAAAAGCCATGACACAAAAAAGTAACTTTGAAGAATGTCATACTCAAGTTTCTAAACTAACTGGAAGTGCAGTTTAATGTTAAGTGTAACAGCAGCCTGATTTTAAGCAAAAAAAAAAAAAAAATGGCAGAGATAATGCTAACCAGAGTAAGCACAAAAAAAAAAATAAAAAATCCCCAGTTCTGGGCCAAAACAAGATGTCATTGCAACACCCTTTGTAGCAGCTTAGAAGAGCTGTCTCTCTACTAAAAAAAAAAAGCAACCCAGAAAACCTATTAATCCACACATTCTTCCCAGAGCTCTAACTAGTTACAGCTGTCCTTCATAATAGCAGATGTAGTTAATATGGAGTCACAGGGTAGCTGAAGGTGCCAGATCATGGCTGCTACCCAAGTCCATCCCATGACTTCATACTGCTTTGGAATAAGATCCTTGAGAAAAGTTACTTTCTGTCTGTGAAATGCTGCTAGTTCTCCCTGTTCCTTTATGTTTGTAAGACATATAGTATGTGATTTGTGGCCATCAGTATGAGAAGCAATTGGCTATTGGTATCACTCGTGGCAGTATTGTTGTCTCTCAGCTCCTGACAGCAAGAGATTGTTTGTTGACTATGGTGCATTGACCCTGGCTGGACACGAAGGGTACACCAAAGCCACTCTATCACTCCCCCTTCTCAGCTGGATAGAATTAAGTTTCCTCTGCTGCTCCTTCCTCCTCAGTGGGAGGACTCTATACACTCTTCCCCTGGCTCCAGTGTGGGGTCCCTCCCATAGGAGATAGTCCTCCATGAACTGTTGCAATGTGAGTCCATCCCATGGGCTGTAGGTCTTCATGAATTGCTCCAGCATGGGTCCTCCACAGGGTCACAAGTCCTGCCAACAAACCTGTTCTAGCATGAGATTCTCTCTCCATGGGGGCACAGGTCCTACCAGGAGCCTGCTCCAGCACGGGCTTCTCACAGGGTGACAGCCTCCTTTGGGCATCCAACTGTTCTGTCATGGGGTCCGCCATGGGCTGCAGGTAGATATCTGCTCCACCATTAACCTCCATGGGCTGCAGGGAGACAGCCTGCCTCACCATGGTGTTCTCCATGGGCTGCAGGGGAATCTCTGCTCTGGAGCTTGGAGCACCTCCTTCCCCTCCTTCTTCACTGACCTTGGTGTCTGAACTGTTGTTTCTCTCACATATTCTTACTCCTCTCTCCAACTGCAATTACACGTTTTCTTTTCCCTTCTTACATATGTTCTCACAGAGGTGCTACCACCGTCGCTGATGGGTTCGGCCTCAGCCAGCAGCAGATCTATCTTGGAGCTGGCTGGCGTTGGCTCTATCAGACACAGGGGAAGCTTCTAGCAGCTTCTCACAGAAACCACTTCTGTAGCCCCCCAGCCCTGGCTACCGATACACTCACCTTGATAACAGGAGGATAGACCAACTAGGGAATGCAGTAAACAGGTCTCTGTTTGATTTGGCAAGAGTTAAGAGAGTGGTTCTCCCAAATACAGAAATAACAGAGAGTAATCCCACAGTATTCAAAGGAGAGAAACATCAGCACTAAATACTTCAGACTGAAATGGATAGCCAAAACCTGTCAGATTTATAATCAACTTTTACTCAGTTTTTACCCAAGCTTTCCTAATTTTCTGTGTAACATCAAAGTGATGGTACAAGTGTTATGATGAAGTAGTTATACAATCTTAACAGGAAGACAGGCAAAAAGTTCTTATGGCAATTACTTCCGTATGGATCTCAGGAAATCATGCAAGTCTCAACAGATTTTTTTATTGGACTATATACAATTTTAAAAACAGACTCACAAAAAATTTCCAATTGAAGCTAAAATGTATGTCCTAACCAATCTAAAGGCTTTGTCACAAAACTCAGCAGGATAATGTCTTGTAATAGAACAATAAAAGAAAAACTGCACAATTTCTTACAAAACATCAAGATACACAAGTAAACCTGAAGTCCCTCTTAGCTTCTTGTTTATTATTCTTTTCAATGCTTGCCACGCTTTATATTGGTTTACATTGTTTTCTGTTATCATGGTAATTCAACCATGAAAATATTTGGATATTTACTTAATTTATCCTGCAAGCATTATGGAAGTTGAAGACCCATGGCAACATGGGGTACCTTGGACAACCTTTTCACTCATCTGCAGAACTGCACACAACAGAAGCTAAAGGTCTGGAGAATCAGTTGACCTTACATTGATGGCAGTAGCACTGACTGTCAACTCATCACTGATTTCAGCAGACTCTTGAATACAGCATCAGGGAGAAGCATGAGATTCTTCTAAATACTATCAAGGTGCTTACACTGCCCTAACTTCATTTGTATGTCTGGACCAAAGCTATTCTTTTCCCCACAATTCATGACTTAGATTTACCTTCTCTCCTATATCCAGTTTGGCTCGTCTTTTATCAAAATGAAGTATGAAGTACAAACTTGTTTCTATCATTGTTGCCTCTTCTTTTAAAATACGAATTTCAAAATAGGCCATAAACTCAAACAAAAATAGATTTCTTGCTGTTTGCTGCTGCGTGCATGATAAAAAATACCTACTATCCAAGCATTTGAAAGAGTTTAAAGGCCCTTTAAGAAGCCTAGCACTTTAAAAGTGTTACAAAACCATATTTAATTTGAGTATAGAAGAGTCAATAGATTTCCTCTGGATTAACCTGTCACAACTAACTTAGCCAACCACACAAGTGTGAGGAAAATACTTATTTTTCAGATTGTGAAATGGTCAGAGAAATAGAGTGTTTCAGCCCAAACTACCACAGTGATCTACAGCAGGGCTTGGCATAAACCCCAGACCTGCCCAAGTACAAATTACGTACTTAATCTTCTATTAATTTTTTCCTTCTCTTTATGCATAAAATAAGTCCTATGATTGTCGATGAAAAGTCAGTACAAAAAAATCCTCAATAAAGCAGGCATGGATTCCCAATTATGTCCTCATGGAGAACAGAGTCAGCTCTAGGTGTAAGCTGAAACAGCAAGATTGTGGAAAAACTCAAATGCTGCTAACTCTTCTTCACTTCCTCCAGGCCTAGCAGGAATATGTGTCTATAATCCTATCAGTTTGGCATCCCACACAAACAATGCACGTATTTTTAAAGAAAAAAAAACATTAACTTCTTAAGGTTATGAAAGAGGACATAAAGCAAGCGCTGTGCCAACTTCCCCTCCACAGTTGTGGTGGTCTAACTCATTGTGACTACCAACACTGAAATCTCTGCTGGCCTTTGAGAAAACCTAGAAGCATGTTGAACATTACAGGATGCTGTGGACAAATGCATCTATGATGTGGACAAATTCCCAGTGGAAAGCAGTTGTGAAGAGAGTACTCCCCATATCAGATTCTAAAAAAAATTATTAAGAAATATCTGTAATGTAAAAATATTACATAATTTGATTTGTACATCCAGTATAATTAACCAGTATAAAAAAGGTACAGTTCTGACTTACAGCAATGTAAAATCAAATACATAAAACATAACAGTATAAAGGCTACATGTTTTGGCTTTTATATATGGCTTTGTATAAAATATATGCATTTCACATATTTTGACATTTGAACAGTTGAGGCACTAAATCACTATAAAATATATGTTTCTTGCCAAACTGAATATAAAAAAAATTTGGCACACAGCACAGTAAAACTGATGCCACAAAAAAAAAAAGAACCTGCACAAACCCCACAGAAAACCTAATCAAACCCTGCCCTAACCCAAATCAGGCAAAAGAGAATCATACTGAAAAACTAAACTGGAAAGCAAAACATGATGAAATAGAAACCCTGAAGCAAAAAACGTACTTCAGAGAGAACAGAAAGAAAATGCATCTCTGATTAACAGGCAGTAGCTCTGAACAATACAAAGAGAAAGGTCTTTGCCACAAAATTCACATAGACTTCTTCAGAGAACATAATGAAATTTGGAGGAAAGGTCATATACAAATTAGTTTGACAACCACTATATATCAGATCTGAAACCACAACGGACTTTTGCAGAAAAGTGAAGTTGACAGGTCATTTGGTCATAACTGGCCATCTAGAATGAGGGTCTGGAGACTCAAAATAGGCTGTTGTTTATTAACTCCGAAAAGGGAGTTAAGATGGCCAATCTCAAAACAAAATTTGGAACAACCACTATTTGGGAAGACAAAATTAAAACAATTGATTACTTATACTTATTCGTTATAGATAAGAGAGCAGAAACACAAAGCAGACCAACAACACTCAGGCAGTGCTGCAAGCTGAGCAGGAAACAGAACTGTCTGAGTCCACTACGACCTGAATGCATCTGAGCTCCCAAGATCCAGCTGTGCATCACAGGCATGTCCAAGGAGTGAGTGGAAGCAGATGGTGGCAAATAAAATTGGAGAGATACAGGGATGAGCTCCACATTATTAAAACTATTTAATGGAACTAAGAAGCTCATAGTATTTTCCCTTGGACAAACCTGAGAAGTTTCAGAATTGAGATATCTACCAGCCTCCTTATGAAGTCAATTTGGTGACAAAAATCTGTACCAAACTTTCACGGATATAATCTTGAGATATCCTTAAAATATTTCACTGCAAAACAGATGTTCAAACCTCAAATTATCACTTGTCAGATGCAGTGTGATAGAGCACCATATGTATAAGTACATATGAAAGACAGTTTATAACCAAGAAACTAGACATAGGTCAGATCTCCAAATTTAAAACAGATGCAAAGTTTCAAAACTACCTAACATTTGAAAAACAAGCTCCAATTTAATCATGTATATTTCAGATAATTTATAATGTAAAGGTAAAAGATTTATTCCTGCCAACAAACCCCATCTTCCTCAGACCTTTACATTTACAAACATTACCACCACGGAACACACCTATACATAACTAAAGTATTGTCAGGTCAATGTCTTCAGATAAAACTCTCAGGAGAGATGTATTTATGTTCAGAGCACTGCTGAAGGAACTAAATGTGAGAGCCAGGGATTTGGAGGCACAGATGACTTAAAGACTTCATGAACGCTGCACACACTAACCAGGGGTAGGCCATGTTCTAATACGTTATTCAAAACAAGACAGATTTTCTTGGCATACCACATTGCAATTTTTGCGCACAATTGAAAACAGATTTCTTTTAATCTATATGTTTTTCAGCCGCTTTCTGAAAAAGACAATGGAAATACAAATTCTGTTCACTGAAAAACTATTAAAACATCTGAGATAAACATACCAGTTCTTTGGCACCAAAATGTAGATTTTCCATCATTAAGTCTATTGAGGGAGTATATGCATTCAAAACTTACTCTAATGATAAACACATGTCAGATATATATGGAAGCCCTGATATTACTTGAGCATATCAGCAGATGATGGATGTAAAATAAGTGGAAATCCTTGACGTTCACATTTTATAGCAGGTATTTCACCACATGGCACACACAACGGTCACCTTTATGCTTAGAGGCTCTTGGGCATCTTCTAAGCCATTACATTATTATTAATGAACTCCTGCATGCAGAATTTTCCCAATGTCTAGTCACTCAACCATTTCAATCATCATGCACTTATTTATATTCCAAACCCATGAAAAACTAGACCATCACCCTTTAAATTTAATGCTGTTACACCTGCACTGAGTGATTAGTTATGTCATGTTTCCCACACTTTCTCTTACCTAGCAAACTTGCCATAGAGGGGCAATATCCTGTAAACTTATGCTCTCATTTTACCAAGCTGCAACTTTTTAATGTAGCTGGTCTTAGCGGGTACATTCATTGACATCCCAATAGATGAGATTTTTCTTTAAACGGAATTCCAATAATTCAAGAACATCTAATTTTTCTCCTTCTACAGTTAAGTTTTAAAAAGTTCAAGCAATAGTGCCTCCAGCACTTTTAATCTAATTTTGCAGTGTTAACAGACTGATGGGCTTCATATTGAGCTGAAAGCGCCCTCCTAATTCCACAACTACATATTTTTAGTTTTTATTTTTATGAATCTAAATGTCTTAATTCTGAGTTGCAGCACTCTAAAAATTGATCTGGATAGGAAAGAGGGAAAGAAATCGGAATGGCTCTGTACTTTATTTTTATATGATACAGAATGAAAACCTGATAGAGTTTCATTTATAACAATAAAAAGAGCAAAAGACAGCAGCAGCTGTTTTTCATTTTTTGAAATATCAGGAATGTCTGATTTTTATTTTTTTTAAATTTCGTAATGCAACTGAGTCACACTATAAAGTGTATATACAGAAAGAGCTTTTTCAGTTAGTAATGTGTGAGTAGATGTGAATTATTAACATAAGTGATTAAAATTGTTTATAGAAAGTATTAAGATGTCCTTAATATTAAGTTCTCCAAGCAACCAAAATAATGAGATCCTAACTCATGTATGTTCTACCTTACTTTCTCTCTCCTTGCACTTATCTTCTGTGCCAACTCCATGGTGTTTCTCAAAGAAAGATCAAGAGGTAATGATCTATGGCCACCTTTTCCTCAGTGGTACACAAACCCCCCAAAACCCCCCAAACTGTTGGAAATTAATGCTTTTAAAACCACCTCCAGTAATCCTGGTTGAAATTGCTCAATGGGTACCAATACTTAGAGGATTAGTAGATAGATAGATGGCAAGAGAGGGAAAACATTTTGCTTTCTCATATGGTTGCGCATATCCTTCTCCCTGCCCCTTCATGTGGATCAACTTCATAAACTGTTTACTTTCCCAATAGATACATAAAGCATGCAATTCAAAGATTCTCTCTTTAGTACCCACATGAATTAAGGGTAACTGAAAACTCTCACTATTAATGCCTGTCCTACATTTGTAGCTTCTCTAATCTTGTTTAACATTTCCTGTTCACCATCATCACTCTGACTGGAGGGTGCAGCACATTCCTAGTACTAAACTTTTATGATAATCGGAACTTCCATTCAAAAGACTTCTTAGTGCTTCACTCCTCCTGTAATACACTTGTGCTGTTAGACTTGAAATACAGTGCTTCACAACACAGCACCACTCTCACGCCCATACATCCTACCCCATTATCCCTATAAAGACTGTACCTTTCATTAATTATCCTGAAGACCCGGTGGAAGGATATCTGTTATATCTGTGATGATGATATACATCAGGTAGTCTAGTTTTCCCCGTTAATGTTTTCTGTTCAACGATTGGTATGGAAGCATTCATAATTGACATCCTTTCTTTGTAGCTTAGTATTGGAGGTGCCAATCAACTGGCACTGTAGGCAGTCTCATTTACCTTCATTATTTATTGCATCAAGCTGTTCCCTCCTTGGCCTTTAAGAGACATCCTGAAAAGCAGCCACGTGCCTCCTGTTGGTCATGTCATTGTGAATCAGGTGTTCCTCCATGCATATTGTCTTCTGCCTGCTTTTAGTTTCTGTATTCCTTTATGACCTTTGCAATTTTCAGTGTGAGCAGCCTGGCACAATTTTGATTACAATGCAGCTCATGTTTCCTGTCCAGCTTCCTCTTGCCACAAAGGTTAACAAAACATCTAAATCTCTACTTTCTATACCATACTCTCATCCATGCATTAAGATTCTGGACCTCTCCCTGCCTCTTGGGCACTGCATGCAAGTCTGAACAATACTTTGGAGAAGGATACCAAAGAGATTCTGGACATCAGCAACTTGGCCTTGATTTATTTAGGAAAAAAAAAAAAAAAAAAAAGCTGAACCAACCAACCACCATATCTTGAGAACCTCTTGTTATGCTAATTTTTTTTTTTTTTGCATTTCCTTCAAGGAAAGCACAAAAACAAGACTACTTCTAACATTTTCCTTTATTGTTTCCATGACAGCTCATATCCAGTAAGATATTTATAGACATCACTTAAATACTCATGAAAGACAAGCAACTCTCAACTTTCCTCCCTATTTTAGATGAGTGCTGCGATACAAATCTTTCTGTCTGAAAGGTCTGAGAAAAATACAGCCATGTGCATGTGAAGCACCATGCGTCACCACATCACTACCACAGGTATACCTGACTTTAAAAACACAGCTCTTCCCCCTCACCCTTTTGTCCATTTATGCTCTTGCAAGTGTGTTTATTGTGTTTGAATTACCTACATGATCCAAGCCAAATATTGCTTACAAAAATATGAATTGACTCCCTCTGAGCTTCACTAACAGCAATATACTTGCCCACATTCTGGTCTGACCCACCCAGTAAATGAAATAAGCATATTCAAATCAAAAGCAATCACATCACTTTTGAGATTGAGCCTTGTCTAAGGACAGGAATACACTTTAATGATCCTGAACAATCAGTTCAGCCAGGCAACGAAATTAAGGAACACCCCTTCACAGGAATGCAAATGAGTAGTAGAAAGATCCCCAGACTAGTAATTTAAAATCTGACAGGAGACAGAATTTTTGTGTCAGAGATAAACATAGTATCTCTGTGAAAATCTGCCAAAGTTACTAGCAGTTTATTTCAATACTGAACTTTAAAAAGATTCTTTCCAGAATGGACAAAATCCAAGCTGTAATTAAACTGAGATTGCTGCAATTGTTACTCTGCTGTTGAAGATGATGGTAACTTTGGTCTAGTCTATCTCCTTGCTCTCAAATGGGGACCCTACTGAGGCACATGTGTGGCAGACTAGTTTGAATGCAAAGGGGCTAATGGAGAAGAGACCTACAAATTGGCCCAAAGAAAGAAAGGGAAAGAGTGTGGGGCCGCAACGAATGGCAAACCAAAGGTAGGAGGGCAATGGACAGAACATAACATACACAGGAGCTTCAACTCACACAGTGGAAGCCTGGGAAGGGATTGATACTGGCTGGGATAGCAGACAGGTGGGCAATCGGGTGGAGAAGCAGGTGGGAGAAGAGTAGAGAAAGATGTGTCAAAAATTGACACGTTTAATTTTATACTGACACAAAACTTCAGTTGCAGCCATCGCAATGGATTCTAGGCTCTGAAGTATAGAGGAGTATATATATAAGATATGATAAACATCTCGCAGTTCAAGAAATCAAATTTGGAAGATGAGGAACCTTCAGGAAAAGAAAACAAAAAACAATCAGTCACACAGAGAAAGTATTTACGCCTGAATGTGATATTCATCACTGAATGCAAAATTCTTCACTTCATCAGTAGTCTTAGGAAGACCACAGACATTCCTGTTTAACGTTAACATCTGGTGTTTAACATGGAAAATTCTCAGGAAACAGTGGCTTCATACTTTCAGTGTAACTTCCATTCAAACAGAGTCAAAATACTCAGGACAAAAAGAATTCAACTCTGCAACACTGATTCCCAGCATCAAGCCAATTATTTTAGCCCATGTTACAGGAAATTGTGTTATGATATCAATGCAACACATTTCCAAAACCATAAGATGTTGACAGACCATAGAATCATAGAATGGTTTGTGTTGGAAGGGACCTTGAAGATCATCGAGTTCCAACCCCTCTGCCATGGGCAGGGACACCTCCCACTAGACCAGGTTGCTCAAAGACCCATCCAGCCTGGCCTTGAACGCCTCCAGGGATGGGGAATCCACAACTTCCCTGGGCAATCTGTGCCAGTGTCTCACCACACTCAGAGTAAAGACTTTCTTCCTCATAGCTAATCTAAATCTACCTGCTTTCAGTTTAAAACCGTTACCCCTCATCTTATTGCTACACTCCCTTATAAAGAGCCCCTTCTGTCAACTATTACATATCTGGTATCTGATAAGCAAATGAATACCTTTATTTCCACACTAAAATAAGAAAGGAACATAACATTTTAACATGTTGGAAAATAAATGGAGTATTATTATTTTACTATTCTCAGCATAAACACCTTATTGGAGAATGGAAACATTGTTGTACCTGCAAGGCAATACATTCATTCTGAAGCAAAAGTCAGAAAAGTTGATAACAATGTTTCCAATAATTGATACTTAGAAGGCAGGGCTTGGGGGTGGGGTAAGACTGAGATAGTGATTGTTAATAGCTTGCAGGTAGGTGATCATTATGCTATTAAATTATCACATATTCTTCTTATAATTATGCTCTGATTGTCTATACATGATGCCTAATTTAAGAAGAGTGTAACAACCAGAATTCAGATAAAAAAAGAGAACGAAGATTTTCATGGGTGTCTCAAACACACCATCCATTTGCCTCCATATTGCCAAAATCAAACCACAAAACAGCAAGTGCAAAGAATTAATACACATATTTTACAAAGCTGATGGACTATCATATCAGTATTACACAAAAGACTGATTCATACAGTAGCCTTCTCCCTATGGCTTATGGATTGCAAACAAAATATTTTCATAAGCAAAGAATGTTAAAAATCCACAGAAGTAATTATCTAGTTATTCTGCTGTTAAAGGCACTAACAGAAACAGAAGTTTTATATCAATAAGAACATCTATCCTAATTGGAATGTTTTTGCAGTGAGTAGAATTCTTCAGGGGGGGTTAGGGGGTGGGGGGGAGAGAAGGGAGGTGGTTGTGGAAAAATCCCTCAAAGCCCAAACGAAAGACAGCAACTATTCTGTGCTTGATCCAAAGCCTTTGAAGTTAACGGAAAGTCTTCAATTAAACTGCAAGACACTTTGCATCAGGCCCCTTTTATGATGAACTAATGCATTTCCTCAGATTAAATCCACAGAGAATACAGAGGTTTTGTTTTTATATATTTTCCACTAGAAAGTAAATTTTTAAAATAAATTAAGGCAAAGATCACAAGTGTACATTTAGGATTGTCAGCTAAAATAGAAACTTTTATACTTTTCAAAGTCAGAAAATACAGATATGACTGTTCTTCCTCAGATGCAGATGTGTTTAATTAAAGTTCTACTGAACTCAGAAACTACACCTTCCTTTCTTTCCCTGTCACACAGTTAAAACGTACTAGCACTATCAAGTTTAAATTTTCCTTAATAAACAAGTGTACTGATTAGAATAAACGTTATACATTTATCAGCTGTGTAACTGTGTCTTGCATGTCTTAATGTCCTGCAACCAAAGATTACCAACTTCATCCTTTTTGTTCCTATCTGTCCTGGGCAGAAAGACCTTTTTAATCTTTCTCATGTCCCTCACGCCAAAGGACTTCCTTAGTCCTGCACCAGAGAACCAGTGAATTCACTGAGGAGTCTGGGAGGTGAAAGCAGGTCTTCTCACATGTGAAGCTGTACAACTCTCATTTGATAAATCACTGACTCTTTTCTTATTACTGTCAGTATCTCAGCTGGTTCCCCAATCCCAAATTCCTTTGAACCATACGGGTAAAGAGCCATAGATACTAAATTCACTCACCCCTGAAATAACCCCCAGAACATTAACTGTAGTATAAGAGCCTTTGGGCATCCATTAAAAATATCTGGACTTGAAGCTAGACAGCACTAATGTCATCCTGCCAAAATTATGTTAAGTACAGCTGTCCTCATCAGGCAGCTTAGACTTTTAATGACCAAAATCATACTGTGCACCAGGCTGCTCACTCAAATTCTGGCATGTCTCTCTATCGTCATGCATGAGCTGCCTGAGATCGTGTTTCTAAAGCCTTCAAATTCCTTTTAAATTCCAAACAAGACAAAGTTGGTTCCTGATCATGAAGCAATGCAAAATAAGCTCACCAGGCCTTACATTAGCGAAAAAAGAAACCTTCTAAGAGCTAGTAATGGCTTACATTTCTGGTGTAGAAGAAGTTTCTCAACACACTTAGAAATTGTGGCAAGCTTTTCAGTAATCTTGAGACTCAGAGGGTGGTGGTATGGCCCCAACAAACTTTGAAGATCACAATATCCTCAAAATTTGCTGTGCAGAATCCTCTTTGCAGACATGCATCTGCAGGATTCAAACACAAGAGGACTGGAGTAACAGGTGAAAATACAGGACTTAGTAGGACAAGTTGGTGCTCTTCAAGGACTGCAGATTAGAGCTCAATGCAAAAAAAGGAAAACTCTGCTAGTAAGGTTATATGAAGATTGTACCTAGAAGCAAAAAATAGAGCATGTATTTATCATCTGCGAATATTTGTTGGTATTTCTGCAAGTCAGACGCATGTGCTCAATTCGGGCTCTGATAATGTTTACTGGTACTCTACTTTTCACTCAAAGAAAAACAGGATAGTTCTTTGCCATTTCAGTTTTACCGCCCCCATCCCAAAATCTGAAAGTTGTTGAATTTTGATGCAGATATGACTTTATTATTTAGAAAACAAAACAAAACAAAAGAAGTATTTTGACTTAAGGCAAAATGGCACTCCAGATTGTTGCTTGTAGTAGAGAGTTCCATTGTGCTGTAACAGGATTCTGTCAGTGTTTAAAACAGGGTTTTTTTCTCATGTCCTATATACCAAAGACTTATTGGAAGAAAAACTAAATGGGATGCTACAATAAGTTAGTCAATATCTGCTAGCACTAGTGCAAAGGAAACAACACCAGCTGTGGTTAAGATGAAGGTGTTCACACATGGACCAACGTCCCCTTTTCAGGAGAAACAGCGCAGATGATCCATATAACTTCTCTAATACCGGAAAAATACTAATACATATTAACCGATCCTGCCTATCTTAACCTTTCCAAGTTACCTTAAACATGTTAGCAAGAAGTTGAAGATAACAGTTGCAACCTTTGCCAGTTCCAAAGTCAGTTTCCTGCTTATAAGAAACAGCATTTTCAGGAGTAGCTTCTGATTTATAACCTTGGTGTGCTGAAGCACAACACTAATGACTGAAGACTCCTGTAACAGTTCAGGTACATATGCTGTAAGGAACACTTCAAAATGCAATGTCAGCTAGAAATACCAGTTTAAAAAAAAAACAAAACAAAAAACATTAGACAACACATCTGCCACATGTTCATGATTTTTAATTTTATTAATGGCTGGCAAATATATTTGTTGCAGACAGTACACAACTATGTACAGGAATCGGACAAAAACTTAGTCAAAACCTAGAAAATACAGGTTCCATTTTTCAACAGCTGTAACTAAGCACCAACAATATAAAATCTAGTTAAACTTGCATGGCAACATACATTACAATTTTTACAACAGAATTTATTACCTATTGATAGCAATGGTGCCAGCTGCAGCGCTATTAAAATGAAATAAAAATATTTTAGCAGAGATGCAGAAAGTGCTTCTTGTCTTACAGTAACGTGGTAAGCCCTGTAACATTTTTTTAAATAATAAAAGGAACAAGTCTTGTATCATGTGGCTGGTGACTCCTGCCAACTCACTCTGCAACTATTATAAATATGATTTGCTTATTATTCACCATCAGTATAGCAATATTGACAGGTATATCATAAGAACTCAAGTTAGAGTTCCACTTGCTAAAGACATAGCGCAATTTTATTGTACTTGTCTGAAATCTATGCAAACTCTTTTTAAATAGAAAAGTATGCTTATCGCATTCTGAAAATATATACGAGAAACATAGTAATGGAACATAAAATCTCAGTGGGTAGAAGGAATTAAACAAATATCTTGACTACACGTCCACTATGCAAAACTAATATTCAGCATTCCACAGTGAATTAAAAGCAGATTGCCTTTTATCAATGAAAACAAACCTATTCTGAAAATGAAAACAGCCACAGGATGTTTTCCTTCAAATATTTTGAAACTCAAGTTAATGAAAAGGTAAACAGTGTGGTCTGCATTTCATGTGACCTACAGAATGTTGCTAGGGATAGAAAATAAATTATTTTTTTATTGTATGTTTAATAACTAACTTTGGGAAAAGAAGAAATAATATATTGGCAAATAAAGATTTGTTAAAGCACAGAAGGGATGCATTCTTTAATTGGGGATATGTTACGGTCAACCAATAGCAACCAACTAAGTTATGACAGCTTAGCCACCACTTCTCAATAGTACTGTAATAATTAATTGTACAAGTTCTTCTACTGCAATGAGGTTAAAAACCCTCTATGGGTTTAAAAAAGCATCAGCACCCATCCATAAACTTGATTTGAAACACGAGACCCATTCATTACAAGATATGAGATTAAGAGACTTCCGCAACACTGAGAAACAAGACCAGAAGCAGAAAATAACAGAAATAACAACAGTTCTGAAAACCAAAACAATCCCATGAAGACACCTGTATTATCTGTTTTGAAGGATTACAGCTAAATGGGAACGTATTTTAAGTAAATACGGAAAGCATACCATCGGCCATGACTATGAATACATCAAAAACAATGGGACAAAATAAACTAGTAAGATTAATAATATTCCTTCCGTATTTTTGGCAATAAAATTGTCCTCTTAGACAATAAAATTCCAACTGTAAACCTGTAATCTTCTTTGAAACAACAGCATCAATTATTTCATTTTGGGACTCCTATACTTTATGCAGCCAGCATAAGCCCGATGCATTGAATTCTTGGCAGAAGAATCTCCTACAGGAAGTGACAAAATGTCTAACTGTTTGAATTCAGCATCCGTCTTCAAGCATGAAATCCCTCTCCATGTGTCCTCAAACATCCAGAATCTTTACTTCTGCACCATTTCTAACATTACAGTGACCCGACTAGCTCACCTTCAGACTGGAAAATCTTGGTCGTATTTAAAAGGAGAATGCTGCTTTTTAGCTCCATGTCAGTAAATCTGCGACCTTTTCCTTACTCTCTTCTAGCATGAAGGGAAGGAAAGCAGTGAGATGCTTTCATCCAAACACTGCTCCAGAAATATGAAATCCTGTGATATTTTCCTATTAACTTGATTTTACTGACATGAAGCATGGAAATCCTTCTACACACTATACTAATAGCTGAACTACGTCACACATGACTATGCTTTGCAACAGAATAGTTATATTAAAAACTAATGATGCCATTATAGGAGGAAATGACCCAATTCTCCATTAAAACTTAGCCTGTGGACCATAAACATTTCAGACTCCCTCAGTGGACCACCCATAGGAATTTAGGATAACGTGGAGGAAAATACAGATCATGTATTTTTTTATTCAGAATTGCTTTCTGGTATCACTTCTGCAGCACATCACTTAAAATGGTACTTGTTTCTGCTCTTCTTCACTCTTAAGAGTCTCCTGTCTGTTCTCAACCTCAACTGCTTATTTTAACAAGCACTTTCCCACTTGTATGACTTCAACTCTTACAGACATCATTAGTTAGACAGTTAACATTTCATCATGTACCATCAGTTGGCTTCAGGAGAAACACTGCACTGAAATTAATGAGCCACAGGGGTATTAAAATTCCACCTTTATTTCAGGGTAATGCTTGTCATGTTTTGTTCACATGTGGAAACTTCTCTCTGCATCTAAAAGTATTTAGAGCCTTTTTCCAACTGTTATTGAAAGCTTAGATTATTTACACTAACTGAACCATGTATACGTACTATATAAACATAACAAATCTATTTATAAAGACTTAAAACCCACTACTATGCTTCCCGGTATTCTATTCCAGTTACTAGGGATTAGTCCACCAGGCTAGATGACAAGCCACTTGTACTAAACAGCTAGACCATTTTATTTTTTTTTTTTTAATATGTCCTAGTGGATAAATTTCCTTACAAAAGAAAGTAAGCTCTACAATGAAGATGCAGCATAAAATACAGAACACACTGTGCACATGTATGTACTCCCACCCACACAAGTACCTTTTTGTAAGGAGCGCTCTCACACCCACAGAAGCAGGGGAAAGAAAATAAAAACAACAAGCCTTACCTTTCTGCAGACACTTTCAAAATTAACTTCTGTCCTAAGAGCAAATCTGGTAACTTCATCTGGCTTTACTTCCTGTGGGTGAAAGATACATTTATTCTTCTCACGATAAGATTTTACAAAGTTTTTCTAAGGTTCACGTTCCTCATAAACAGTCTAACTTCATGGCATCTCCCACTGATCTCTTAAAGGAAGAAAAACAGTTTGTTATACAGAGATTTTTTTGGTGTGTATGTAAATACTACATTTAATGACTTCCAAAACATTTACTTCCACCTAATCTCACTGTATCTACTATTACTGAGGGCAACAGAGATTTTCAACAGCAAAGTATGCAGAAGGGTGATTTTATTTACAGATACCTTTAAATTGTCAGTATTGTTGTGCTACAACTAAATTTATGAAGGTTTGAAATGCCCCACTTATCTTGGACTCTGAACTTATCAACATATGTGAATATATAAGTTGATGACAATGAAAATGAAGTTGAGAAAAAAAAAATTATTTTCTGAAGAGACTGACTATACATGCAGCTTTTGTTCCTGGACATAAGCATTTCCATTGGCAGTTGAAACAGAGGAATGAAAATCCTGGGCAAGTGGATTTTTTTAAACATTGAATATTTTGTGAAACATGCCCACATGACATATTTATCATTATTTTAAAATACATACTTTATCTATGTTGTATTACAAAATGTGCTATTAACCTTATCAATTGCATGCACTGAATATTGGCTTTTTCCTCCTAGGGCACTGCGTGAAATAAATCATGTTACATACCAGTTGTTTGCCAGATGGCCATTTCAAAAGCAGGTTAACTACTGTTATGCAGAGCCCAAAACACTTCCACACATTCATAGTCCTGAAAAACTTTATACAAAGAAACCTAGTTATCCTGGTAGCTTTCATCTAGATCCAGGCTATATCACAATGTCGGTGCCTTCAATACCCAAAGAAAATTATCTCTTTGCTGAATTTCTAAAACTCCAGGAAAGCATATGACTTTAACATAAACTACAGTAATTTTGCAACACTTGTGGTCAACAAAGAAGACAAAAATGTAAATTGCAAGTGCCCATGCAAAGTATTATAGTTTGAGAAAATGAGACGTGTCCAGGTGCTCAGGTTGCACCTATAGCTAACATTATGCTCAGATCTGGACAAGACAGACCCTTAAAAGCAACTACTGCTACTACTGGCTCAGAATAATTAATGTATTAGCAAAGATTCAAATGCAAATCAAATTAAGGAGATATGATAATTTACAAATGTCTAGAAAAAGAAAGGAAACACTTTCATGTTCAACAACTAAATTATACTTGTTCCTTTTTCTCTTTTTCCCTACTTAATCATCCTTGATAAGTATACCAACACTTTCATTTAACATCCCGCTCCGTTGTTAAACTCCCATATTCTATTCTGTTTCTGTCCTAAATCTGTAGTAGTCTGAACACTTCCTTACATGTAATTTCAAGAAGAACCAAGTAGCTTACTTTCTTAGAGGGTCATACCTTGCATTTCAAAACCTTACGTTGTCTTTCCTTCTATATATTAGATACCTTACAGAGAGTTTGCACCTTACCTAGATCTTTAACATGTTGTGTAAATGGCATATGTCTTAAAACCATAAGCAAGCATACAATAATGGGAATAAAGTAATAAAACAAAATTACATTAACAAAAAAAAAAAAAAATCTTATTTGAATGTCAGAAGAGCTTCCTGACAATGAAGTCTTAAAGTCTGCAAAATCATCTCCCAAAGGTGCTGGTGGAAGCCCAATCACTTGGAGGACAGAATCCAGACTGGAAAAACACTGGTGGATGTAGGAAACAATCTTCTACTGGCAGATGGACAGTTGGATGACCTAACAGAATCTAGAGATGGAAAAGACCTATGATTCAGTTTTCCATGACTTTCCAAAGCGTTTCACAGATGGTGAAAGTAGGACACAGTGGTTAAGGGACATGCTTACGGTCACATACTTGGGTGGGGGCTATGAATAAAGCTCTGGAACCCAATACTATTCATTAAATCAACCTGTTGCTTTTTTAATAAGGAGATAATTTGTATGATAGTTATCCCAAATAAAACTGCCTATTTCCTGTCTCTTTAGGATTTAAACGCAGCAACCTGTTTCAGAGGGGAGGCAGGTAAACTTCAGCAATCCCTACACTAGAATGTCAAAGGTTTAATTTGTACAAGCCAATATTGCAGAATGCCCTTAACATTGCAGAATCATGCATAATAATGGAGAAAGAATTAGTTTGGCATGTGACGTCATGAATGGAGCTTCACTGAAATGCTTAGTATACATGAGGCCAAGAACCTCCTTTAAAGGCTTAAAACCCCAAATTTATAAAGCATCTCATTCACTTCTCTTAGATTTAAGGCAAACCAAGCATTTTTTACTTATATAGTCTTCAGCAGCATCCTGGTTTTGTAAAGACAGCCATATAAGTCAAGTTACTGGAATAAACAGCCCTTTTTACTGTGTCTGTTTGTGGTCAGCAGAAGACAAGAAAATAGAAAAAGGATATAGTGATATTTTTCCCAGCACAGTTTTCTCAACTTTGAGATTCATATAGCTCAAGAACTCCTGACTCGCAAGGAGAACCTTTGTATTGAGTATCTATTATGAAATCTTCTTTCACCAATTACGTTAACAGGTGCTATAAGTTGCTGCCACCTCCAGCATCTCTGGGACCAGTACAGGGATTCCTCCTGCCCTGCCGCTGGAGCCCAGCCCAGAGCATCCAGAGACCTGTAGGTCTCCAACCCAGGTCCATAGATGTGGCAGATGCTTTCCCATCAGCAGGTTCAACCAGTAGCGAATCTCACCTATGCAGGTAGCTGCCACAGACAAGGCGCTGCCTCTGACAGCAACCACATGTAATACTTCCAGGACTCCAATGAATTAGTTACAGCCAGCCAAGACCTCTTCCTCCTTTTCATCTGGTCACGATTGAAGCTTGCTATTGAGAGTATGCCCCCACCCACCCCCTCTACATTCACGAGCACATGCACATTCATGGATCCCTCAAATACCAGCACAGCATATCCCTCTGTTTGTTTAATAGCCCTCTGCCTGGGTCCAGAGCCCTTGTATTGATCTCATGGGCCTCCTACTTGCTGGCTGGCAGCAAGTCACTAGGCAAGCACTCATGCTCTTGTCCTACAGGCACCCCACGCTCACAGATCCCTCCCAAACACCAGCATGGGCCTTCTGCCCACCTGGAACCCCTGCCTGGACTCTGCCTCTCACTCACTGCTAGTCCAATTTGAAGTTTGCTAGTGAATTACACATTTGGGGTCAAACCACGTGAAAACACAGACACTCCACCTGCCCACATCAGCAGCAGGCGTCAGGCATATGAGCTGTGACCTGCAGTCCCAGTCCAGATGCTGCACCTAAAGCCTCACTTGCTTCACTTGCCCCAGTCTCACCTGTAGCTGTGCCCAGGACGCACACCGTCCCTGTGCTCCCACCTGGGACGCGTGCTGCTCCTGCCCCCACGGAGGACCTGCTCCTGCTGTTGTCACCACAGGCCCTGGGCACCTACACCCCTGGTCTGACTCTAGTTGCTGTCCCTGTATCCACTCATTCCTCCCAGTAGCTGCTACCTAGTCCTTACTGCACTGGCACACACAGGATAAAGAGTAAGATTACATAGAGTTAAGAAAAGATTTATAAAAGGATGACAGACTGGAGATCAGACACAGGGCTTGTTCAGGTAAATGTATTGACTGGCACTGGTTGGGACTGGTCCCTCCAATATCCCTTCCCACCTATGTCCCCTAAACATTGTTTAGGGAGTCTTGCACAGTCCACAGGTTCCTCCCTATCCCCAAATACTCATGTTCATCTTGTTCCCCTTTCTTATCAGTTACGAAGTTCAGGCTGGCCTTCCCCAAAGCAATACTAGTTGTTTCTTAATAGGCCATTACTTAGTGACTGAAGACTTTTTGTCTTTGTAACTGTCTCCATTATCCCTTGTCCACCAGCTCTGTTCCTCTCTGTGCTTTTGTTCACCCTCTCCCCCTCCACTTATTATTGCTTTAGCATTGAAAAGGTCCACTGCTGGAGGCTGGTAATGAAGAATGCTCTCACCACCTTCCACGTGTCCTCACAGATTACAGCTGCTTTCTGAAATCATGTTAATACTTGGTATCATAACATCCCGTGCCAGTAAGTTTTCAAGACTAATGAGGTGTTATACAGGAATACGGAAGTTAAGAGGGAATCAGGTAAGTATGCTACTTTGTGAAGTATCCGGTCCACAACAATCCCAGGTTAGGTAAACAGACAAAACCCCTCCTACCAACCAACACACACACTCTCCTTCTCTCCTTGAAAATCACCTCTGACAAACATTTTAAACAACCCCCAAATACCTAAAAAAAAACAACCCAAAACTTTAAAAATAAGATAACAGAATCACAGAATTTTCAGAGTTGGAAGGGACCTCTAGAGATCATCTAGTCCCACTCCCCTGCCAAAGCAGGATTGCCCAGAGCACATTACTCAGGACTGCATCCAGGCGGGTCTTGAAAATCTCCAGAGAAGGGGACTCCACACCCTCCCTGGGCAGCCTGTGCCAGTGCTCTGTCACCCTCACCGTAAAGAACTGTTTCCGTGTATTTGAACGGAACTTCCTGTGTTCCAACTTGTGCCCATTACCCCTCGTCCTGTCACTGGGAACCATTGAAAAGAGCCTGGCTCCATCCTCCTTCAACCCACCCTTTAGGTACTTGTACGCCATAATAAGGTCTCCCCTCAGCCTTCTCTTCTCCAGGCTAAAGAGTCCCAGCTCCTCAGCCTTTCCTCATAAGGCAGATGCTCCAAGCCCTTAAAGATGTTGAAGTATCTCTTGAGGGATGATGAAAAAAACTTCTTGGGATCAACAGACCCTTCTGCCCTGCATGCTGACCATGTTTTCTCTTGTGGGAAATTGACTACGATGACCACAAGAGCTACTGACTCAGACACACTGCCAACACTGATGGCACCAGTGCCCTAGCTGGCAAATACTGGCATGCCAACGGGTAATGGGTAGCAAGCAACAAGGGGAACAGATCCTTTTCTTTTAATTACAGTCTGCACTCCTATCTCAATTTCTGTCATGGAACCCTTTAAGAGACAGGGACATGAGCAAGGGAAGACTCTCTGTGGGCTGATGTACACGACACAAAGTACAACAATGTGCCCCTCTCTGTCCTGGTGCCCAAGCTGAGCCAACAAACACCACAGGAGCAACCCAGATGAGACTGAAAGGAGGTGGAGAAGGTGGCACAGTGGCAGCGGCAGGACCAGCCTAACTCTCAGAGCTGGGATTTGCACAATTTTTTCAACAATCTTCACAACGTGGAGACTGAGGCTCCTCCAGGCGTTCCCGCTCAGGCAGCTGCTCTGCGGTCCGGCGGGGGGATGTCAGGCGAACCGACCCGTCAGCCAGTTGGACCTCATCACGGCTGCAGGCAGATGACTGGGCCTTGGCCCGAGATTAAGCTGAATAAACAGGATGTGAAAAACTACTGGACATGACATAAGAAAACTGCTGGATGTGACAGATAATGCGAGAAGCTGACAGAGCGGCTGGATTTTACAGATCATTAAGGGAGAGTTACATGAAAAACAGACAAGCTCCATAGAAAGGTGGAGTATGGGGCAGCTTTCAGGGGGAGGATGTACATCTTGCAAAGCTGACGGTACTGGGGGAACCATTCTGGCAGTCGCACATGAAGCCAAGACCGCCTGTGAAGTCACACTGAAATACCAAATTTGGGGAAAAAGTAACTATGGCAAAGCCTGGCCTGGGCTGGGGACAGGGAGTGCTGGGGCACAGGATGGGATATGTCGGCGCGCAGCCAGGTAGCTGTGGGGCAGCCATGCAGCTCTGATGCAAGTCCTGCTACCAGAGGCAGTGAGCTCACCCCACTACTTACAGAAACCTAGAACAGCAAAGTATGGGGTTTTTTGTATTTTTAAATGATGAACTTATGTAAATAAACCATAACCATCTCACACGGGAAGGTGAGGCTATTTTGAACAGAAGTATGTCCAGCATAAATCTGAAAATATGATTTCATGCCGATATTGGTCGTGGTTGCTCAGATGACGCTACATCGAAGTGATACTGAGGAAGATACAGTTTCTAACTGAATGGGTATGGAAATGTAATTTATCGAATAGCCTTCAGAAGACAGGAAAAAACACAAAACCCCTCTGTCGGATGAGGCTTTGACACACCTCAGAAATGCAAGATTATTCACATAAAATGTATTCCCAGCTATGCTAAGGCAGTTTTAGATGACTCAGAAAAAAAAGTTTGCCAGGAATGGCCTGTGGAAGCAATTTAGGAGTCCTCACGCTATTAAAACCTACCCAATTTCAATTTTGTTTTGACTATTATTTTCCTTTTACCTTTATCATGCAATTCAATAATTTTCCTCATTGTTTTTTCACATTTTCTTAGCTATATGAGTGTTAAGCCTTTCCTTATGAAACCACTCCATATACACCATCTTCACAACATGATTTTTGTCTTACAATGGAGGAATTTCTATAAAAAATATGTAAACAGAATCAGGGTATATGGAGGCAGATAACAGAACACCCATACCAAAAAATCAAGTATTTCTGGTGAAATCCCAACTGCAGTTTTTTGCCCATTACTGCACTTAGATCTTTTAAAACATTATCATAATTTTTACCCTTGAATAGGTGTTTGAGACCACTTTTTTGCAAAGTCTCCTATATTTTTCCCCAGCACTTAGTCTCATTTTGCTGTTTTCTGTCATTTTCCTAGGTTCTTTAGTGAGGAGAAAGGGATAAGAAAACCAAACCTCATTTCAGCACAGGTCTTCAGCTTCTTTTTTCTGTAATTTAATCACTGCATGGCTTCCTGTCATAACCAATTTGTTCCCCTAAGTCTGTAAAAGTTCAGTATTTTAGTCATTCAGAGCAAAAGTAGTCTTTGACTCTTAGTGTAAATACTACCATTGTGAAATTACACAAAAATGAGATCATGTACTTACAAGCAGGTTATCTTCAAAGTCATGAAATAATTCAGCCATGGTTCACCTGAAAGTTTATATACTTTACAGAAAGAAACTAAATCCATGATGAGTACAAACTTGTTTCAGCTACGAAGGCCTGTTTTCAAGAAATGCAGTACTCTAATTGGTTATACCAAACTGATTACGAAGTGACACTTTTTCCCCCTGACAGTTTACAAATCCATACACTTTGTCAGTAACTGTGACCCAAATATGTGTATATACATATACACATGCACACAAGAATTTCTACAGATGTAAGTCTCATTAGTGGACCACCGTAACAAACTAAATGGCACTCTGCCTATATAAAAGAATAAAATAAATCTACTCCCCAAGCCTCCCCCTTTTACCAGATGTGAAACCAAGATGAATAGTATTGCCAGGAGGGGAATGTGGATGAAATTAATAAACAGAACAGTAGGACAGAAAATTTAAACAGGTAAGTAAAAATCTGGTATTGCCTCATTAAGTGTGGCTTAAGCTTATTAGTAAGTTTATTAAACAGATCAGCACTACACTGAGATATCTGCTTTATTATAAAATTACTATGTAATTCCACCAACAGACAAAATTAAGCACCTTTGAGTAGCTGGCTGCCTTCCTGCCGGTACTTACAGATTATTACCAAGTCACCTCTCAAGCCCCTTTTTGAGCAATTAAATGTCCTGAACTTCATCTACCACAGAATGAAAATTTGGCTGTATATAACCTCTGTAAGTCTTTTCTGCATTTGCTCTCATTTTTTAACTACAATTTTAAACATAGGAATAAAATGGGATGCAGTAACTGTCTTGGAAATATCATACAGAAGAAGAGAACTCTTATTCTAGACCAAGAGCCTGTAGCCTTCCGTACTCCTGGAAATTTAATCTTCCATTTGGCTTTACTTTTTTCCTCAATGGAATCCAGGCAATCCAGGTCAGTCTCATCTTTATCCATCACCTTTAAATCACATAAAATCCTTCCAGAGATCTACTGATTTGTCTCAAATTCCCCTAACTGTAACCTGATGTTAGGTAAACTCAGAACACTGTATTTGTTACTTGTTTGCAACTGCACCTTCTGCAGTAAAGCTTTTGACACCTAAGGACTCAAACTTTTGTTTTAATGATTTCCTGCTTTGTTGACTGTGACAAGTAATCCCAAAACCCCATTTATCTCCTCTGGCTGAATGACAACATGAGAATGCCCGAATGATGCAACAGCACCATTTATTTTACTTAGTGCTAAGAAATAGATTGGATAGTCTTTAATGTGTTTCATTCCTAATTAACAAAAATATAAGCTGATACACTAATTTAAATTGATATAGTAGCACTGCTTTGATACTAGAAATTCTGTTTCTAGCAGCACCTAGAAATCTCCAGTCTTTGCATCTATGTATTTCTACTAAAAATACAACACAATCTGAAAGCGTGGCAAGTAAAAACTGGATTTTTTTTTTTCATCAGGAATTCAATCCAGCCTTTCAATTCTAAAAAGACCTGCCATTGCCTCCTGCTGCAGCAGATTGCAAACAGACGCTTTACATAATGCTTCACAACCGTGGATGCAAACACGTTATGCCACAGTTACCGAGAGTACTGCAGAGAAGGACTGAGGTTTTTCAACCCATGGGTGAGAAATGAGTGGGGGTCAAAAAACAGTCTCATTAGAGGTAGGTTGATTCCCAGGAAGTCTAGGATGGCATTGTTAGGGCCATCCCTGTCACAGGTCTCAATTTGACTGATGCCCAGAAAATTAAGAAGGTATTTAGACTGCCAAGTAGCTTGTTCAGAATATTATTGCCTTTCATGACTCAATTATCTTCATAGCACCATGATTAAAGCTTTCCTGACTTTCTTTTTTTAATTTTTTTCCCCCAGTTTACAGAATCATCCCATACTACAGAGAAGGGCCTTGCTATGCCTCCCAAGTCACCCAAAGTTCATGCTAGATTTCAATAAAATGCAATTAAAAGCATTTATTTGTAATACTCAGACACAGAAACAATGATAAAATGCTCGGGTAAAGAAACAAAAGACAAGATACAGTTAAGCTATTCACAGCAAGATTAAAGATCTCTCTGCCTTGCCCGGGTTGACTCGCTGTTCTTCCATGGCAAGGTGACACTCAGGATTTTCAATGTTTGTGCATATTCACGCCACAGCCTGCACCTTCCAGACAGAGAAAATGAGGAAGTCTATTTGGGAGCTACTGTCATACTGTCATGGTTTCTTTGGTGACTCACTGGCACCTCACTGGCACAAACCCTTGCTTTTTAAATTACAGATGGACACAAAATTTAAGTGGTGCAAACATGTAAAGCTTATAAAAATACACAGTACTCTTTCTACTGGGTGATAACAGAGACGATAAAAGACAATAATTAACCACTGAAGGGTGAATGTGTTTGGTAAGATCGATTCCCAATCCTTTTCATCTAGTATAATGCAATATACTGACAAAGTACAGACTGCGTATTGAGGCATAAGTGCACTTAAAATTAATATAAGCAGGACAAATAAATCAGTGTATTATGCATTCTTTTTTTCTAAGTGAAAATGACATGTCACATTACAATGGGGGTAGGAATATCTTTCCAATTAGCAATGTTCTGCATGTTGTGGGAACTTCACTATAAAACTGTTTTCATACTATCAGTCCTACATATATTTACTAATATTATTTGAATACATACTATTTCAGAAGTTTGCACATTTTCAGGAATTACATCTTCTTTTAATAAATGACTTCAAGAAGTAAACTTTTGCTAAGCCTACAGCCATTGTTGTGAATCTGATAAAAGTTCAAAATATGCGGATGTACAGATTTAGCTTTCCATAGAAGTCAAGTTTTACTGTAAATACCTGTGTCATAAAGAACAGACAACGACAGGAAAGCAAAACCACAACAAAAAAGAAATTCCACAGATCTTTTTTTGTTCCATCAGTCTAGCCAACAAAGCTCTTCCTGGCAACCTGACTGGATGACTTGATTCTATATCATCACATACTGAAACCCGAGGTTTTATCCAGTAGAAATGAAGACATTTTCTCTCTAATTGCACACAAATTAGGTGAATTATAATTTAAATACGTTCCCCTGTATCATTAGGGTTCAAGATTATTATTATGTTCCACAGTAATTATAGTATTTTTCACTTATCAAATATCTAGATCCTGTATTACAAAGAGGAAGGAAAGAATAAAAAGAAAGGGTTCTACAGTTGCTAATTTTCCTAAAGTATACACTAAAGAAAATTTCATGTATGTTTTTAATGACTTTGCATATTTTGATTGCTTTACATTTTCAAAAGCTTCCTATAATTTAATGTTGTTTTAACTTGTCTTTTATTTTAATATATGACTTCTCAAAATAAAAAAAAAAATCTTCCTTGAAATCATTAATTTTCAGCCTTGTTGGATTAATAACAACTTGGGCAGGAATACTACCAAGCAGATTAAGGAAAAATAGTAAAACTTAATTCTAATTTTCAAATAACAAAATCAAGTAAGTCACTAGAGGAAATTACCAAAACAGAACTTCCCCCAAAAATTGAAAGCTGTACAACCACCTCACTTTAGATGAATAAATGGCATTTGATTTTGATGGGAATTAACTATTACTAACCTGTTAAAAAAAGAGAGCTTCAAAATTACAGTTAATCATTGGGAATGCAAGAATGTATTTCAAATGGAACTTGTCTAGCAATTGTTCTTTTGTAAACTACACTGGTGTCAGGTTTTTGCTGGCACCAATTTTAAACATTACTAAATGTCTACAGTATTGCTGTCTCAGTTTAGATCCAAGTGAAATTCAATGTCAACCTGTGAGTTTTCATCTACTAAGTTTCATACTACAAAATTTTATAGTTTTCTGGTTTTATTGTTCTCTTGGAAAATTAAAGTTATTAAAATACTCATCAAACAAAACTACACAATAGTCCTATAAATATAGTTTTGTCCAAATGATTACCTTCTAGCTAAATACCCTTACTCTGCTATGCTGTGCAATCTTTCTTAAAAGCAGAGCATGGAGCTAAGGCAAAGACTACTTATTCATGCAGTTTTATAACAAAACAAAACGAAAAAACAACTCCCCAAAGAAGAGTTAACATGGCTAGTTTGTTTAAGCTGTTGTAAAATACCCAAACTTTATTTGGCAAGTATAGGCTGCTCTTTTCTGCCACGTTTATAAACTAATTTAATATTTCAAGAGGTATGCAAGTCAAATGCCAGCAATTACATCAGTCTACAGAGATGAACACTGTGAACTTGGCACTTTATTTAGTCAATTAGATTAAATGAATTGTTTAATTTTGGAGGTTCCCATCTGATTCAGTAGCCATATTCAGGGAGCAACAGTCACTGTTTTCACCATAGGATACAAAAAGAAGTTAGCAAGTCTGTAATCTTGTGACAATTTCAGAAGTAGAAAGTATTATGAAAGTAAACTACAATTACAAGCATTCAAAAGAAAAGTTACAAAAAGGAAAAAACAAGCTCACTGGATTATTCAGTACAGCAAGCATGATGATGCCAAAATTATTGTTATTTGAATATTCTTTTTTCTTCAAACATCTTTTAGTTCTGAATGTCAGTGTTCACTTGGACTGGTACAATCTGTAATTTCACTCTGTACTGGCAATTTGTTCCATGCTGCTTTTCTAATATTAAAATAACAACCACATGCAATTTCAGGGTTAACATATTTCCAAGCAGTCCTGTGTTGGCTGGAACTATCTTTGGTTTTGAATTACTATCCCCGGTATTCACAATCATTGCCAGTATCGCTGGTTGCCAGATGAACTGTTTTTCTAAAAATTAAAGAAAAACAGACTTTCCTGCCAGAAGGGGACGCTATTCACAACTAGCAGAAAGCCACCTCTTTCCCAGTTTAGCCTCCTTTCTCTTTCTCCCAGGCAGGAGCTTCAGCCAGCAAGACTGCCACCAAAGCGGCCAGGAAAAGGATGTGCTATATTCTCACAACATTCCCAGTGAAGACAGTGACTGACAAATGGGTACAACCCAGCTAATAATCCCCACCCGCTACATTCTGGTTTGAAACAGATATGGAAACAGAAATGAATAATGAAGACAGAAGAACCTGGAGAAGTGTAGAAAGAGGTAGAAGAGCATTAATATAGAGAGTCATATACACAGCCCCCCCCCCCGCCCCCCCCCCCCGAGGGCATAAAAGAGAGTTCAAAGATTAGACACAATGGAGAAAGAAAAAAATTTCCTGTTTCCATTCCCTTGCCCAGTGTGTACTATATCCAGGAAAAGTAGTCCTCCTCCAATCTTTTCTTAAAGCACCATGGGGAAGAAAATAAATTACTTTTTGTCCTTTCCTAGAGATCTTGAAATGTGAGCAAGACAAACCTGTTATCTTATTTCCCCAAGGTAAGGAGTAAAGGTGGAAAGCAGAGATCTGGCAACAAAATATGAAAAATATGACTTTATTCAGTACCTGCAGATTTCCAAATTGGCTGCTAAAAGCTCCTGAGCAAAATACTGGTATACAAAGTGCAAAAGAGCTATCTAGGACAAATATATGAATTGTGTAAACCTCCATCATCAGTAGCTTGTATCCTGGGGAATCCTATTCCATTTTTTTTATACCTTCTGTAAATGCTATGCCATATCTGATCATCTTTTACACTTTTCTTTATACTTTTACTAGTTTTTGATTACTTTTTTTTAAATACACCAAGAAGCCTTATGCAGTATACGGTAAAACAATTGATTTAAATAGGAACAGACTGTCTTCTTTCTGAAGACATGGAATAGCAATATAGCATTTTCACAGCTGTATCTATGGTAACTCCAATATCCACCTCCTCACAAGTAATACCCAATTTCAATCCAGTGAAAATGAAAAATCATTGGAAATGTAATTCTCACCACCACCACCACATACTTTACTTTGCATTTATCACTATTGAATTTCTTTAGTCACTTTATTGCCTGTTTACTCATTTTTGTAATATTATTCTGCAGTGTTTTAGTGTTAGTATTTTCACTATCCTGAAACTTTGGAGCATCACGCTCTGTCATTCATTCTCTTTTTCTGAATCATTTCCAGCACTGATCTCCACAGAACTCCACTGTTAGCTTTCCAACAGTACAAAAGCTAACAATCTATTTCTCTCTTCCACTTATTATGTTTAACTCTGTGACTAAAAGAAGAAAACTCATAACCATGAACAGCTTTTTCCCTAAAAAACAAAACAAAACAAAACCACAAAAATCACCAGAGGCTTTGGTGAAAGCTGGACAATGTTTTTTTGAAATTTAAAACAATATACAAACTCAATCAGCAATATCCACTGTATGTATTTATTCCTTCGAAGAACTCAAACTGATCTGAAAAGCATGACTTTCATCTCCTAAAGGTACAATTATTCTGCTTCATCCTATTCATCCATGTGTTCACTAAATCCATTCTTTAACAAAAGTGTCAATGAGTCTGTCCAGCTCTGAAGTCATATTTACATTAGTATTACATTCTCAGAACAGACTTTATATATTTTTTTTGTAAGCAGGAGGCAACCATGAAGGAAATAAGATTTTACATACAAAAGCATCAATTGGAATAAGGAGTCACAGCAGCTGCAGTCACTATTCTGAATTAATTAGTTTCCAAGTGACTATGAAGATATTTAGAGTAGGTCGCCAATGTCTTTTTTAATCCACCCCTACCCCCTCCAGTTAGAAGAAACAAGAATAAAACCTTTACTACTATATTCAAGAATAATTTCTTTTATAACTGTGAAGAACAAAAGACCTGATTTCTATGGAAAATTTCTTCAGAAGAAAGAGTCCCACAAAGAACAGTCGATTGAGACAGTTTAATATTGAGCTACCATACTAAGTATATTCATCATTTACTGGTGATATTCTTCTTAGCTTCTCCAGAACAAATTAAGTAAGAAAACCAGCTAGGATACAGCAAGACATTAACTAGAACTGCCTCAGAGATCCCACAAAGGCCATCTTATTTGGCAACTTTAAGTACATCTCACCATGGGATGGCCAAAATGTAAAGAAAAGGTATGCAGTGCTTAAAGAAACATTTTTTTCTGTCTCAAGTTCAGATGAATTACGGAGAAGGTTAATGAAGAGGCACAAGTTGGTGCACTAAAGTCAAATACATGTCTGGACAATGAAAGTAGTAAACATCAACAACAACAACAACAAAAGTATCTATTTAGAATATGCATAAATATTTTCAAAATGAGCACAGAAACATGCTGACACTTCTGTTGTTGTTTTGAAGAATAATAATAACAATAAGTGTTTTGGTTTTCTGTCACTGCTCAATTTTCAAATAAATTAAGGCATATGGGTTGCATTAATTTGTTTTTTTTTTACTACTGCAAAGGTTGCCTCTTTATTAAAATAAACAATGAAAATACTTATACAGAATTCAGAAAGGAGATGGAATCTCATCTGTAAGCCATATTTTTTAAAAAGTGAAAATAGCTTATTTTGCATCCTTACAAAAAAATAAGATAGTAAAATTCTTACGCAAGATAAGAGGAAAAAGATTCATCTGCAAGCCACATTTTTAAGATAATTGACAATCTTTACTTAGAGCCTACTTTAATACTTTCCTTAAGTTGTCTCAAATCCAACAAAAAGCCGCCTTTGTGATCTGTTTTCACTTTGTAACTAAGAATCTAGTGCACAAAAAAAAGCACATGATAACTACTTCAATTTAAGTATCTTGTCAACGATAAAGTCTTGAAAATGAAGCTGGTGATATTTTTACTGACTTTTATATTTAAGAAATGCAGCCCATCTTTTTTATACACAATCCAAAGCAGTATTTGGTATAAAAAAAAAATCATTACTTCTCTTATCATAATGAAATAAAACAGTAGGAATGGCTGTCAGTTGTTTTCTCATTCCAAATTAAAACTGTACAGTGCAAGATTCCACCCTACCCCCATTTTTCTCACAGTTTTCCTTACAATTCTAAGTATTCTTTTATGCTTGCTATCTAGAAAAAAATGTGTCATATTCTACAGCTTTCTCATGCTGAGATTGTTAAGCTTGCTCAGTTAAGATATTTTAACCCTGCAAGAGAAGCAAACAGGAGATTCCCTTGGGAAGAGTTATGTTAAATATGGAGTTTCTCATTTTAGCATAAACATTAATGGAAGCAATGTATCAGTGAAAATCATATGACATGCTATGACGATTAAGAACAGAACAGAACTCAGCCAGTGAGCCTGGCTTCTCAGTACTTTAAGAATTGTGCCAGAAAAAGGTGGTAGGTATGAACATTCAAGGAAAGTGGGTACACTGAGGAGACACAGTCTCCCGACAAGGCATTCCTCCCTCATCGTTATGAATCAAGAATATCAAAAGTCAAGCCTCAGATCTCATAAACATAGAGAAAAGCATCTAAATGGACAGTAATTCAGCTCATCACTTCTGTATACTTTTACTCCACCTTAGCTATAAAGATCAAAACATTTGTGTTTTGATAAAAAAAAGTTGCCACCATTTGCTTCCAAGTATAAGCACATGTACATGTTGATAGACAGGTGTAAGTGAAATTTCCATGAAGTAAATTCCATTCAGAAGCAACATACTTTCTGTCTTGCCTGAAGAGCAATTACGTAGACCAGCATTTGCTCCAGGAATAATTTGTATTTGTTCAGATTCTCTTACTTCTCTCTGAAAGTGTAATATTGTCTTTGGTCATTATTTCAATGTTAATTTAATTTTTTTTTATTTCAGAAACAGAAGGAGAGAAGTTTTTTTAAAGTACGAATTTGTTCAGTATCAAAAAGTCATACTTCTGAAACAAAATGCTGATGAATTACTGACAAATTATCTCCTACAAGGATATCACATATGAGGAATTCCATGGAACTGCATGATTAGAAAAAAGTTAAAGGTATCATTGAACACATCTAACCACCTATCACGATAGTCTCGATAGAAGAGCTGGAGAGAGCGCATATTGTAAAAGCAAATGCAGCAAAATTTTGACCTTGAAGTTACAGCACCCAACCATTTTTCCTGCTAACCCAATGCCAAGAGTACTCACATGGAACAGATGATAAAACACTATGACACAACCAATGTAATACAGAAATAGATGATGCTTTCTTCCCCACCTCCATAAGAGAGAGATTGTCATACAAATATCTTTGCCATTTTTTCATGGAAAATGGACTAAGGGACGCTTGTTTACATCTTCTCTGAAACAAGTCTATTTGCTGGTAGTACCAGTTCAATAACAGAACCTGGCACAGAAGAGAACATCTGTAAGTTTATCAATTAAAGCACTATTAAATTCTACTGTGCAGTAGTGCTCCACATAGTATACTCTCAAGCACTTGATCTAGCTGCCTACATTCAATACTGTTTATGATGCTCCTCCACACACTCTTTGGAAGGTAAATCTACAGTATAGCACAGTTATGCACGTATATGAAAACCTAGGCATGCAACTCTATTTATTTACTCCCAAAGCTATGTCTTAAAGGGGAAAAATAACTGACTGAACGAGATGGTTTTCACTCCTAACTAAAGCTGTACATCTACAGTTTTACTGTTCCTAACTTTAAAATCCCTCCTACTCACGATTGTGTAAACACAGACTCATTTAGGCTGGAAGAGACCTCCAGATCTAGTGCAATCTTCTGCCCAAAGCAGCTCTACATGGAGAAGGCTGTTCAGGGCCCTTGAGTTTTGAATATCTCCATGGACTGAGATCCCACACCCTTTCTTTGCTATCCATTTCAGCACTTTATCACTCCAACAGTGAAGTCCCCCCTCCTCCCCACACAGCAACTCAGAGTTCTCCAGGATGCAACTTATGCCTGCCAAGCTTCCACTGGACACCTCTGAAGAAAGAACAGCTTCATCTTTCTAGGCCATCTAGGTAGCTACAGACAGTAAAAAGGTTTGCCCCTAGCCTTTTTTCATTAAAGGATGAACAAACACAGTTCTCTTACCTTGTACATCTTATACTCCAGCCCCTAACCGGCTTGGTGGCCCTCTGCTGGACTTGTTCCAGTATGTCCATGTCTTTTGTGTACTGGGAAGCCCAGAACTGGACACTGCACTCCAGCCGCAGTCCCACCACAACCAAATAGAGGGGAAGGACCACTGCTAGCTACACTAATGTAGCCCACAATGCAGTAAGGGTTCCTTTCCACAGGGGCACTTTTTTGTCTTACGTTTCAACAAAGCTGTTTTCTAGCCAACTAGCCCACAGCCTAAACTGTTGCATGGAGCTATTCCATCTCAGATACAAGACTATGCATTTGCTTTTCTAGAATTACACGTGGTTTCTCTCAGCTAATTTTTCTATCCTGTACAAATCCCTCTGCCCTCAAGCATATCATCCATGTCCCCAAATTTGGTACCATTCAAAAACCTACAGAGAATGCACCCCATGTCATCATTTATGGTATTATTAACACACTAAACAGTACAGACACCTACAGGACACCACTTGTAACCAGCAACCAGTTGGCTCTTCTACATTGATTTGAACCAGGCAGACCTGAAAGTTTTTCACCCACTATTATTGCCAAGTTGTCCACTTCATATCTCTCCACAGAATCACAGAATTCTACAGCTTGGAAGGGAACCTCTGGAGTACTACTCCAGCTAGAGGCTGGATCTCTAGTCCAACCCCTCTGCTCAAGCAAGTCAACTAGAAAAAATTCCTCAGGGTTATGTACAGACAGAGTATTGCCAAGGATGTAGACTTCACAAACTCTCTGGGCACCCTGTTTGAGTGATTAATCACTCTTACAGTGAAAACGTTTCTTCTTAAGTTTATATGGAGTTTCTTCTATTCCCATTTGTGCCCACTGCCTCTTGTCCTATCAGTTGGCACCACTACTTTCATCAGGTATTTATACACATTGATAAGACCCCTCTGAGCCTTCTCAAGGCCGAACAGTCCTAGCTATCTCACCTGCTCCTTAATGCTCTAGTCCCATAGTCATCCTCATGACCCTTCATTTGACTTGATGCAGGATGTCTGTATCTTCCATGCACTAGGGAGCCCAGAACTGAACTGAGCACTTCAGATGTAGAATCACAGAATCATAAAATTGTCTAAGTTGGAAGGGACCTCGAAGATCATCAAGTCCAACCATAAACCTAGCACTGCCAAGTCCACCACTAAACCATATTCCTAAGCACCACGTCTACCCATCTTTTAAATACCTCCAGGGATTGTGACTCTACAACTTCCAGGGCAGCCTGTTCGAATGCTTAAAAACCCTTTCTGTGAAGAACTTATTAATAACCAATTTAAACCTACCCTGGCGTAACTTGAGGCCGTTTCCTCTTATCCTATTGTGGTCTCACCAGTGCCAAGTACAGAGGAACAATCACTTCCCTAGTCATGCTGGCCACACTGTTTCTGATACAAAGATGAAGAGCCCCTTCCAGATGACTTCATGCACCCCAACCCCTCCACAAAGCTTAACTTCCCCATGTTACGCAGCTCCTTCCAAGCAAAGGCTGTGCACGCATGCCCCGCTCTGCGGGCCAAAGCACTATACCAGTCTGCCCTCTCAGGGGGCTGGGTACCAGCATGGCCCAGCCTTGGTTAGTGTCCGATTTTCCCCGTACTCCCCACCAGCACCTACAGCATTGGTGCTTTGCCATCAGCACCCTGCCTACCTCCTCCTACCCTTGCCTCTCACCACCTCCCAGGACACCACAGACTCCACTTGGCCCAGGTCTGGGGGCTTGGCCCAGGTCTGGGGGCTTGGCCCAGCCCCTCAGATGGGACAAAGGAAGCCCCACCACCACCTTGGCTGTGTGTAAAGACCTCCTCACACCTCCACCCACACCACCCAAGGAGGTGGAGGGTGTGTCCCCTGGTCTACAGGCCAGCACCAGAGGCACTGATGCCACAGACCGCAACACTGGTGGGACAAAAAAGAGGTGGGAGGATAGCCCTACACCCGTTAGCACCCATCCAACCAATTTCCACATCATGTGCAGGGAAGTTTTAGGAGGAGGACAATGAAATCCTGGGCAAGAGAGGAAGGGGAAAACCCCAAAAGGGAAAGGGGCAGAGGCAAAAGGGTGTGTAGCTGCACACACTGCCCCCTGCCAGCGCTGGCCTAAGCCCCCCTGCCCCAGCCCCACCTTCCCTACCACCAGCTTCCCCCCCACCCCAGCTTTCCCCCATGGCTGTGCACATCCTCCCCAGGGCACAGGTGAGGCCTTCTTCAGACAACTAAAGAAGCCCAATGTTCACAGCCTCTTGCAGCCTTGAATCACCCCACTATCTGCTGCAGTGATATAAACCACAGGTGTCAAGCAATCAGGAGATTTCTGGAGAGCACTGATGATAATTCTCTATGAGAGGTGATTGAGGAGTCAATGATAGGAGATGCTCTGCTGGACCTGATGTATACAAACAAGGAAGAACTGGCGAGCAAGATGAAGGTCAGGGGCAACATTGCTAGCAGTGACCCCGAGACGTGGTCAGGGCAGTGACAGTGGAATTCAGGATCCTGAGAGAAGGAAATAAAAAACCAAAGCAAGATCACAATGCTGGACTTAAAGAGAGCAAAGTTTGTCCTTCTCAGGCAGCGGCTTGGAAGAATCCCATGACTCCTCCTTGAGGGGAGTCCAGGAGAGGTTGATATTTCCGGTATCACCACCTCCATCCTCAAGGATGAACCATTCCAACACAAAGGAAGTCAAGCAAAGGCAGGACAAGGCCTGCAGGATGAACAAAGAGATCACGAGCAATTCAAATGAGAAGGGGAGGCACACAAGGTGGAAACAGGCTGATGGCCTGGGAGTAACATAGAGATCCTGTCCAGGTGTGCATCTGTAGTTGAATATGGCGAGGGGCATGAAGGGCAACATAAAGGACTTCTGCAAGAATACCAGCAGCCAAAGGAAGACTAGGGAAAACGTGAGCCCACTGCTGAGTGGACAGAAGATTTCTGACCAAGGACATTAAAGAGGCCAATCATTCTTCATTGCAGTCTTTACTGGTAAGAGCAACTGGAGTAACGTAGACCCTTAGGCTCTTAACTGGCTCGTTATCAATCTTGAGGCAGAGTTCCATGAATTCCTGCTGCTCTCTCACATAAAGGGCAATTTTCCCTTCCTTGTCTTCCTCGCCCTAATTTGACTACAAGGAGATCACAGGCTTTGTTAAAGTCAGGGTATACAACATCTGCTGCTTGCTTCTTGTCCACACAGTCGTCTCATCGCAAAAGGTAATCAGGTCAGTCACACACAATTCACCCTTGGTAAATCCATTCTGGCTATTCCCAGTCATCTTCCTATCCTTCCTGTTCCTGGAACTAGCTTCCAGAAAGACTTGCTCCATAACCTTCCCAGAGATTAAGCTGAGACTGACCAGCCTGTCTTTGCTCAGATCCTCCTTCTTGGAGTTAAGCATGATGTTTGCCTTTTTCCAAATACCAGTAACCTTTTCCAATTATTGTGACCTTTCAAAAATGATGAAAGCAGCCTCATCATGACATCAGTCAAGTCCCTCTGCGCTGCAAGTACAAGGTACTTGGTTCCATAGACTTGTATATGTCCAATGGACTTATTCATTAACAGCATCATTTTCTGCTGCTTCACTCCCACAGACTCTGTTTGTAGGCTCTGGAAACTGAGAAGCCGAAGGGCAGAACTGACCAGTAAAAAAGAAGAAAAAAGAAATACTGAATACCTCACCCTTTTCCACCTCTTCTCACTGAGGTGCGGACCCTTATTTTCTTTTAGCTTTACTTTTGCTCCCAGCGTACTTCTAGAAGCTATTCCTGCAGACCTTCACATTCCTCGCTAACTGAAAATTTATCTGAGTTTTGTATTTTCTAACGCTATCTGTGTGCGTTCAGACAGTGTTTTTACATTCCTCCCAAGCAGTAGTCTGTTCTTGCTTCCACCTTTGGTGGACTTCCTTTTTGTGTCTGGGCTCAGGAACACATTGTTTATCCACACCGCCTTCTTCTGCGTTATGTTGGGTGTTCTTTACATTGCGTTTCCTACTTGGAAGGGCTTTCTACTTCAGCCCTGACAGAATTTGAGATATCCAATAAATGAATATTCAGAGTTTGTGTAACAAAAATAATCTGCCTTACTGGGGCATACATCATCTAGAAGAGCCACATAATGCCACTGACAAAGTAGAATGTGCTGTTGAGAAAACAATCAGTAAAATTCAGTGTTTCCTAAAAGTGCCTGACTTCTTTCTTGCACGTTACGTCTGAGTAATGCACACCTCAAAATCCACCATTCAAAGCAACCAAATTTCCTCCATTACTGCAGAGAAGCGCATCATGGATGCATAACAAGTCAGACACTTGCCAAAGCAAGGACCTGCACTGTTCCATTGAAGGAGGGCTGAATGACTTTGAGTTCTACCCCTTCTTCTTTCCCTGAAATGGTCTATAAGTGGCATCTGGGCCATACCACTGTGAAAGCTGGACCACTCCTGCTTCTGCCTTTTGTTGAGAAGCATCAACGACCCTTCCTAAGCTGATTACACTAGAGTTTAAGAGTGTCCCATTACTCTTTCAAAAACCTTTGAAGGTTAAAGATTCTATAACATTAATATGAAAGTCTGCTATCTAATATGAAAGAAAATATGCAAGACTGTTTTTGGAAATATACACTAGGAGAAAGGAAAAGCAAAACTGCAAACAATGTGCTAGTCTTCACTCTTAACACAATTGTACAGCAAGATGTTAAATGAAACCAAGGCTACAGAAGATGAAAGCATTAACCAAAAAAGAAACCACTACCATTAGAAGAAAATGATAAAGCTTTTCGAAAAAGCCTGGTATTTCAAGATACAAAAACTCCATGCAAAAAGACCATACCAAAAGAAAGGTGTATCAGGCTCCTTAGGCTGACCTACTCTAAAATCATCAGTTACCCAGTCCTGAGCAAGATCCGTTTCTCATCTGTATTGCTATTACTTTCATGAAATTGGACAATTCGTGTTCCAAAGCCAAAGACTCTGAAAACATGCTTCAGACTGAAGCTCTACCTTTACAAAACACTTTGGCTTTCAAAAGATTGACAGTAATACTGGACTTCATACTTAACTCTACTTCTGTACATATCTTGCTAAAATATAACGTTGAGAGAAAATAATTTACACTAAAGCATTATTTTTTTCCTGTATCTCTTATACTAAACTCATTAACCTGCAATAAATATTGTGTTTAAAGTGTATTAAACCAAAAACATTGTATTCACTCATCTGTTTCTCCAGTGATAATTTTCAGGATAGAGAACATAACTTTCCAAGCCATTTAACAATGGTTGTAACCAACTGCTGCTCATTCCCAACAACTGGAAGACATTTTCCCTTCAAGCACTACATATAGTCTTTCTTCCACACCTCATTAATGGGAATCCTCCAAACACGGTATTGTGATAGCAGCGCTTGCCATAATACCAAGGTTTTTGTTGTAAGATAAAGACAAAATCTACTCCTAAACACACAGCAAAGCAACCACATAAAGTTGTATTAAGACCTAATTTCAGCCAAGAAATTTTAACAATTCAAGATAAGCTACACGTTGGTAAGAAATCTCTAGACAATCAGTTATTATTGTGTAAAGAAACTTTAAAAAAAATTATAGCTTCCTAAATATGGTAAGAAGTACTCTACAATGGATAATTAATCCATTTTGACAGTATCATGCAGACTGACAAACAAGTAAAAAGATTCCTGTAAGTACACACAGCTTTATATTTTAAAAAAGTAGTATCATAGTAGATGGACTAGGAAGAATCATACTGTTTTTCTTCCTCCATCTTTCACGAATCATTAAATAAATATTTTATACAGTTTTGGCAAAACGAAATCTGAAGAACTCAAAAAACAGCAGACTATTCCAATAGCTTTGAGAACTCCTGCAAACAATTAACCCAGTTCCTGCATCCACGTAGCTGGAATTTTTAACCGCTCTCATCTCTCACAATGTTTACTTCTGATTGTTCTGCTTGAGACATTATTAATTGTATTTGCCAATTAAGTTATTTTTAATCTCCAGTTTTAACAATGAAAACATATAGAATCAAAATTTAAATGTCATTCCAACAATAACACAACAATATATGCTATTTGCAAATTCCAGTAACAAAGTTTCTCAATACAGCCCAGTACCGACACTCCCTAGGTTTTCATTATGTGCAGAACTGTGCCTGAGTGAGTATGTATAGGATATTAAAAAAAGTAGTCACAGACACAGTATTTAACCTGAAAAGTGAGCATCCAGTTACATCCCACTCCTAGGAAACAGCATATTTATAGAGAAATTATGTCAGCAGTGCTTTAGTCTACTTGAAGACAGGAAAAAAGTATCCTCAAGAGTTATCAAATAACAGCAAGCATTTTCTCCTTCCTATAGATCCACACTAGAAAGAGAAGTTGATTTTGTAACTGGGAGTTCACATTTGTCTCATTCAGAAGGACAGCAGCCATTATAAGTCCTGCTGAGCTACAGGATGCCAGCCTGTAACAACAGATGCACCATGAGGCAACTGATTCTTTAGGATTTTTTTGTTACTTTCTGGATGAAAGATAACAGTTGTTCCACAAAGTGGCAGCAGCCATACTGAAACACTGTGCTGACCAAGAAACAGATTCCCCAAGTAAATGAACTAGTACAAAATGTTTGTGGATTTACAGGCAGCTGAATGTAGAAATGTCATTCTTAAGAAGGCAAGGAATTGTCCTTTACTGGGACTTCAACCCCTCAGATTTTTTTTTTTGTGAGTAAGAGAAACTTAAGCCATTGCATTAAAAACTTCAGTAAGACAGACAACTATGTCAAGGTCCCCAGAAAATACCCCATGAAATGGAATCCTCTTCTCATGCCTTCTGAGGTCATGAGGATACATAACGTCCTTCACAAGAGACCTTATTCATGCCAGCTGTCTCCAGAAAGCTTTTTTTTTTTTTTATGGATACATGGTAGCGGAAAGGTGGTCTGGGTCTGTTCTTGATTGATGGAAGAAATATGCATATTTAGAAAGAGGTGTGCTGTCTTTGGCAACTGGGAAAAACAACAAAAAAATTATACCATTTTCCTTTTCTTTCAGAGATGTATTTTCTTTAATCTCCAGCAACCCTTTGAGTCTTTGTCCAACCAATAAAGAAGTTCTAGAAGTTGTAAGTAGTCATCTCAAGAAGTCTTTTAATCTGAAAATACACATGCTATCAGGCTCTGGTGTAACATCCACTTTCTATCTTCAAAACCCTTTGCCTGGTATAATTATTTTTGCTGGTTTTTGCCTTTTCAACTGAATTCTCTTTGCAGCTTGCTACACTCCTCAAGACTAAATATTCAGTAAGTGAGAAGGCAGACAATTTTTTCTTACATAAAACATGGACTATTTCTGCATGTTATATGGAAAATGACCAATTCCTATATCCTGCACACAGTCAGTCCTGAAAGGATTGACAGCTCCTCTGACAAGTGTTTGGGATCCACACACTCAAACTGCTAGAATACTCTGGGTGATACAAGCCTGCTCTAAGTTCCAACTTCGTAGACTGCCTACCAATTTACCTTATTAACCATTTCTATTCTGTCCATTCTTTCCTAAAATTTCTAAAACACCCATTCAGGTTACACAAAGAGTTCTCTACGAATCCTGTGATCAATAACTTCAGACAAAAGGTTGCTGGGAGTGACATTATGCCAATATAAAATCTCCCACTATCACAAATAACATCAATGATTCCTGTGAAAGCTGTCTTGTTACTATTCCATGCTGAATGAGGACTATTTCTATGCCAACTCTAAAAAGCTCTTAGTCTAGAAATCAACAGTGGTGCAAAAATATGTAAACAACTAGTGCCTTTTCGGCTGTGATTCATAAGAAACAGGAATTTTCCTTTCGTCTAAGGAACAAATACACTGTAGGCTAGTAAGTGTCTGTTTGTTCATTTTTTAAAGACAAAAAAACCCAAGAAAACGAACCTTTTTGCTACGAAAATAGTATTAATAGAAGGGTAAATATTTTTTTTAACAATAGGCTGCTTACAGCACAATTTCAGATAACCCAGCGCATTTAGCAGTTATTTGTCTAAAAGTGGAAGAGCTTTTCCCCTTTCTCAGCTGCTCACTTTGAAGACTCCTCCCTTTCTATAAGCTATTTCAAAGCAAAATCTGTTTGCCTCCATCTCTCTAGATTACAAATCTACCCTCCCTTGACAATCACTCTTAAAGTTAACATTTACAATTCCTGCACTCATTAACACCAACTGAAGAAACAGCTTGAAGATACTTGGCCAATACAGCTCTGAGTGCAGACAGCCTTTAAGATGTCTGCATGAGCCATTCCTGGAAGAAAAAGCACAATGTGGACAAAGCGAACACTTCTGGGAGATGTGTGCAGAATGGATCTCATTGTGAAAGCCTCTCAGGAGTGGTCACAGAAGCCCCATAAAACATGGATTTGTGAGCTTAGTGCTGCACCACACCTGATCACTTGATAGATACTCTTAGAAATTCAGGAACTTTTCCAGAGTCCTCGTCATGCTCCAATAGACAAATAAATGTGTCATAAAAAAAAAATAAAATCACAAGACCAAATTTAAAATGGCCAGCAAGACAGAAAAGCAGAATAACTCAATATGACTCTCATGTTGCTTGACCAGTGCTTTACCCTTTAATATAGTGCTGCCCATTTTCTTTTACCCTTTACTGTTTGTGAGGACTCTTGTTTTTTAAGTACCATCCTAAAAACACCTACAATTCCACCTAATGAATCTGGCACAACATGTATCTAAATGTGTCAATGTAGCCTTTCCAGTTACCAGCTTTTTTGAAGACTAAGATCTGTGCAAGGATCAGGAAAGAAAAAAACAGAGAGAAAGGTTAAAAAAAAAACAACCCCAAACAATATACACAACCTTAAGGGTGATTTAATCATTACAGTCATCGAGGAAAAACAAACAAAACAGCCATTTTATGTGAAAACAGTTTTCTTGGCCTATACAGGACTCTTCTGCTCAAGCCTTATGACCGGAGTTTGTGCCTCATTTCAACACATACAATTTTAAGCAGTATCGATTAAAACTGAGATACGACTAGTAAAAAACATTAGAAAATTATAAAATTTCTGAAGCATTTGCTGATATGTCATAATGCACAACATACAAAAACTGTATCAATTGACAGCAAGGCTGAAGACAAAAAAAGGTTTGACTCATGCCTTACCAGTCCCTTGCAGCTAAAATTTCAAACTACTACAGACATTTCAACTTGAAAGTAAAATACAAGTAGCATCATACTTAAAGCTAAGAGAACTGGCAACAAGGATACTGTATTGTCCGGCACACAAAATGCTTCCCATACTCCTGAGCTGCATGAGAACGTTAATTTCTGTGCTTCAAATGGTACAGTAAAAATTTCAAGGACCAGGCATTTCTAAACAAATTCATGTTTAGCCTGGAAAGCTTAAGGCTCAAATTGTGTTGACCGATGATGTCAAAAACCTTGACAGATGCAGCAAACAAACATGGAAATATGTAAATATTCATAATTTTCCAGCTGTGCTACAGTAACGACCAAGCTGACTCCGGAAATAATTCAGTTAAGTTTCAGTAAAGCAGTCCCAGAAAACAGACAAAGCTTTTTGTTACTAAAATTAATTGCCTCTAAAATTGAAATATCTAAACACAGTATTACCTTCATTGCATGGATTTCTTCTATTAATCTCTCAACTCGTTTTTGGTTCTTTAATTTGAAGTCTTCTGAACCCCTGCAAATGGAGTCTGTCTTTATTAAGAAAATCTGGGTTTTGTTCACTTTATTTCCCCATGGGCTAATGGTAAGTAGCAAAATAAAAATATCACAAGAGTGATCATAAACACATTCCCTTGGTGTTAAATGAACATTTTAGCAAAGAGTGGGACGTAATCTAATGCTTCTGCTGCTCTGAAGAGCAAAAAAACACTGAGGATTTGCCAGAACAAAAAGAAAGACAAGTGTCACTTTATTAGAAAATGGTAACTACAATTCCTATCAACAATACATAGAAGACACTGATATCTCAAATATAATTACGTTTTAAGATCTGTAATATTTAAATATAAAAGATCATTGGGATTGCTTCTTATTTTGCACAATTTGTTAAAACTGTGGGTGAAGAGTACGCTCAATTAACACTTTGAACCCCGTAACAGATGTATCTTATACTGTCCCCAACAAGACACATCCTAAGTTACTTTGGCCAGTCATCTTTAAAAACATAATAAACAAAGTATTAACTATTTACTTAAATATTAATTAATACTAATTATTAAAATTCAAGTATGACCTGTATATCTATGCAAACTAAACAATATTTTTTGCTATAGAACCTTGCATACAACAGCAGTGAGAAAATGTTGCATAACTTATGTTTAACAGCAGAATAACCTAAAAGACCAAGTCTGACACTTAAAAGCGCAGTAAAAGGTTCTGTAACTGATTGGGATTAGCTTCCAATACACTAAATCCGTTTTAAAAAGTGTTATCCCAATTCTGCTTTATGAAACTCCTTTTTAGTTAGTATTTTTAGTCTATCAAAAGTGATGTAAAAATAAGACAAACAGAATTTATGCATCATAGTGCCGTAAGTTTTAAATGTAATACATGTCTCTGCCACTTCTCCATTTTTTGAAAAATACTGAAGATACCGTCTCCTTTATAAACACACAAACAAGAATACTGATATTTAAAACTGACTTTTTCAACTTTAATTTCCCGATGTGTCTGGTTAGTCTGCGAATAGCCAGGACTCTGGCCTTCTTCACATCTTTTCTCATCTTCACAACCTGTCAGAAAGATGGAAGACATTATAAAGCTTGTTTTACTTGATTAGTTTCCATATACAGTACATTCATTACATTGACTTAAATTTTAGAAATTAGTTCAATGAAAAGAATTATTTTTGAAAACAGAGTGCATTCCGCTGCTAACCAAATCCCAGTACAAATGAATTCAGATTTCATTTAAAATCAAACTGCTTCCATAAACATCAGAGGAAGAACAACCAACAGTCTAAAAATGTGTCTGAGGTCTAAACAGAAGACAAGACATTCCTAAGTAGCCATACTCTAATATTATTCTTAGAGCTAGACTGAGCTAAAGATTTGAAAAGACTCACCTTTTGCCTTCACTTTGTTTATTTTTGTTCCGGTGAAACAGCACCAGTATTTTTCCATTAGTACATAATACGTAAAAGTATTTTCGTTATGAAACATTTTCAAAGATTAAGACTTCCAAACTAAACATTATTTATTATAGAACAGAATTCAAGATATAAAAATCTTTTTACATATTTGAATTGATTTTTGTTGAAAATAAAATCAAAGTGATTTCTAACTCACTACAGCCTCTTTGGACTTCCTATCCTACCCAGTATTCTGTTCCCCAAATGTATTTCAAAGTAGACAGTATTAAAGAAAACTTGACAATGATGTTTTGGTCTTATTTGTCTCCCCAAAATAAAAGAAACAGAATTCTAATTATTATTAGACAGATAGTACAAACAGACAAATCTTTGGAATCGTTTGCTATTAAATTCCATCATGGGAAACCTTAGGCCTAGACATTGTCTTGTGAATGATGCACACTTTAGATACAGCGAGTCAACAGCGACTTATAACCTTGCTTTTTTACAACTCAAGAAACCAACCCTTATTTATTCAGATATATCTTACTATCACTATTAAGATTTTGGATTTAACAGTTAAACTTAGAAGATATGAAATATTAAAACAAACAAAAAAAAAATCAGCCTTCCTGACAAAAAGCCAAATTTCTCCTAAATTTATCCAGTGGGATAAGGTTCAAAATAAGCTGGCATCTCTTTCTCAAGGAAGTTCTTTACTCAGATTTACATTGCATCTTCTAATTTATCAGAGATAACACCAAAATGATTGCTTGATGGTAATTGCACCATCAAGTCAGTTCCACCACGAATACTGGTATTATAAACTTGCCTCAAGCTTGACCAAAAAAAGAGAAAAAATAAATCTTCAAAGCTCACAGAGGAACATTTCACACCTATGATGGGAAGCCTGGCTAGTATATCTTCTATGTGCAGAGATCATAAAACCGAGATTATATCATTTACTAAAAAAAAAACACAAGAAACCCCCACATATTTCGCACACTCGATTACATTTGTAGCTAGGTTACTGACACAAGCAAGTGGTTAAGCCTTGAACTGTGCTCAGCAGTGGCTCTACTGAAGGCAAAACAATTTCTGTAGAAGGGCAGATGCTGATTTCCAACCCCACCTCTGCCAGGGCAGAGGAGGAGTATGTGAAGCAGCACTCCCCCAAAAAGTAAGGGAGGGGAGTTGTACTTGGGTAGTGTTACTGGTACTTGCACAGAGAGAAGGGAAAAAGCAAAGAAGGTTTTTGGGACAGGAATGACTGACTTAGAATTGGTCTCCTGTTCTAAAATTTGTACAGCAAAGGTCAGTACACTAGTTACCCTAGTGAAAATAACTGTGCACACAGGTCTGCCTACAAGCATTTCTACTTCAATTAACAGGAGAAACCACACGCAAAAAAGCACCTAAGGAAGAAATCCTTAACATTACCATTTGCCATCTAAGCACATAAACATTTCTTTCTATAAGATGTTGGATGGAATTATCACAGCTCCCTATATTACATCTTCTTCTAAATGGAAGAAAGAAAATAAAGTATCTCCTGGTTGAATACCTCTTAGATACTATGTACTTTCAAAGAGTTTGGCACTTCAGATGCAAACTGGGTATGCCTTCTTAGAAAGTTGGGGAGAAGAGTGTTTGTTTTGGTTTCTGCTTGTGGGTTGGTTTTTTTTTTTTATTAAAAAAATAACCATTAGAAACATCCACAAGCTACAAACACAGGTGAATTTAAATAATTCATACTCTACATATTCGTTACTGTGTATCCAAACATGAAGTATATTTAACTTTCTCTCAAAAAATATTTTGTAATGTGTTTTTTAATAGAAATATTAATGCAGACACAGCATGTTTCCGGGGCCTACAAGAGCCAAAACCCAACCTCCCCTGCTGCCAGCCAATGAAGGCTGTATAGACATATGACAGGAGGAATGAGGGAAGGTATTCGCTCTTTGGCAGGCTAGGAATATCAATTTATGTAATCTAGTCACTTCTTTCACACGGGACAGTATGCATCAACTGTGTTCTTGGAAGTACTCATAAAGTTCTCAAGAAAGCAGTCAGTTCTTTGGGACAGAAATCAAAAAAGTTTTGCTTTAGATTTACAGTGTGCCTGAAACAATGGGGCTTAGACCACCAGGGTGGCTCCTAGGACTCACTGAACCATCTGCCCCCCGTGTTACAAAGGAAGATAGGCAACTTCCCCTCCGGTTTAAAAAAAATGCCAGAAACCCCCCCCGCCAAAAACAGTCACAAACTTTGAAAAATAATAACAAATATTTACTCATAATAAGTAAGGTATTTTTTATAAATAAGTTAAGAAAAGACAACAAGAAAAAGAGAAGTCTTTGCACTGAAACTTAGAAAAGCTGCAGTATAAGTCAGGCTCAGAATTACCAATCCTTGAAGACTGAGCAATTAGGATTTTTAACATACTTAGAGACTGCAGTAAATGCAGAAGAATAATTATAAACACAGGAAAACCTCAAACCAAACAATATCTTCTATCAATAGAAACAAATCCTAGGATTCCTGGAAATCCACGAAGCCTGCAATTTTAAGTGAAAATAGCCACTGCAAGGAGCCCTTGCAATAAAGAACAAGAGATGCTTTCTTTTGTTGAAGGCATTTCTTTATTCTGTAGGAAAACATAATCTATAAGGCAATTAAGCCACTACCATTTATTACTCCTAAAAAATATCTAAGTTTATTAATGATTAATAGCTATTTATTAATTGCAACTCTTAAATAGTAAGAAATAATATAAAAGTAAGAAGAGATAATATAAAAGAAGATACATAGATAATATACAAGTTATTAAATCTAAAAGATATCATAGGGGAAATGAGCTCACTTTTAGAAACAAGCCTAGGTAGTAACACATACTGGCGTGAAAGCACCTGGGCATGTTTCAAAAGCTATGGTTAGGAAAAAAAATCACATCCATTCTGTACCATGCCTTCCACAGTATAGTTTAAGTATTTATATTACTACAGATCCTAAACAAAGATGAAATGCAAAAAAATTCCATGGCTGCAGGTATACCACAAAGAGAGGCTCCCACCACCCCAACAGCTTGCAACGTAAGCATGGCCACAAAACACGACACATAGCAGCCAGTTGCACACAAGCCATTTCAAGCCATAGGCAGACAGTACCTGCTGCTGTTTTGAGAAAGAAAGGGCAAAGAAAGAGTGCAGCATGGGATCAGCAGATTACTGGTCAGACAGAAACCCTCTCCTGCAATTTACCTTTGCCCAAGGAGTGCACATTACTGAGGGGGATTATAACAGGGATCGCTGACTTCAGCACAACCTACACGAAAGGTATACTTGGCACACAGCTCCCAGTACTCACTGCTAGTAGCGTCAGTACCTGGCAATAAAAAGAGCCCAAATTTGGATGGTTGGGTACACTTGGCATGGTAAAAAGGAACAAGGGGGCATTCATCAAATGAAGAGGGTGAATTCCAGCAAATAATGCATGTAACAAGGGTAAGTTTAAAGGCATCACAAGAACTATTATTTAACCCAGAATTTACAGCTGAGAAAGGAAGAAACCAACAACTTCAGTCACTTTCTGCCTTCTTATTCCAGTTTGCTCCTGCCTCTGAAGGATGAATAACCATTCCCAGAGATTTGTCCTCTTGTGTGGTAGTCCAGCAGGGGGAACAAAGGGAGAGAAATTGACACTGGATTGTTTAATTGTACCCTTGATCTTCTAGCCCCCCCCCCCCCCCCCCCAAGAAAATATTTTGTTTGAATATTGATATTTCAGTCATAGTTACAAATTACTTAATTTCATCTAACAAAAATCTTGGAAGGGCTGAATCAGTGCCTGAACCAGTGTTGGACTTACTGGGAAGAGCTTCTGATCACACACCCTTTTAAATTAAATGGACATGGTTATTGTATATAATACAAGACAAAAACGTGTAATAGAACAGAAGGCTATTTTAAAAGCCTCCCAGACAATTAAGCTGTTGCAAAAAAAACCCACTTTTATGAAAATTTTCAAGTTTCTTGATGAGAAACCTAAGGCATTTTTAGATGAAAGAACAAAAAAAAAAGATAATCTGGTTTAGGTTACAGAAATCTAAATCACTAAGGAAAAGTCCTCATATTGGTGATGGCAACAAAACCACACCAAGCAATGTGGATAAAACAACAGTCTAGGTGCAATATTAGACTCAAATTCACATGACTAGTCAAAGGTATTTGCCTTCACATTTTTAAGACAACAGCAGCAAAGTTCTCAAAGGAACACTACATTACAATAAAATGTTATACTTGGCCACTTCTGAAACTTGTTTTGAGGTCTGTACAGGCAACATGCCTCCAAACTAAGCTAGTGTTCCGCCAATTAGAAAAAAATAAAGGAAAGTGTGACTAAAAATTTGTAGATGTATCAAGAAAGGTACGTGTCTACTCTGAAGTACAGTATCAACTATATTTGACCAAAAAAACCCGCAAACCCAAACCATTCTTCAAGAAATATTAATCCAATGGATTAAGAGGAAAAAATAATCAATAACACGTTTCTGCCCATGGCTTGTTAAATGTATTCTATTCAAAAATACTGAAGTACTAGAAGAACTGTCTAGGTTAACAATATGAACAGTAAAGTGTTTTTTTCATGTTACCATGTTCAAAAGCTAGAACTGTACATGAAAATACCCGAAAAACACAGAATGTCTTAAGTTCTTGCTAACTCAAAGTTAATAAAAGTTTACTTATACAGTTGGCCCCACCTATCCGAAATGCATGAAGCCAATAAACTGAGGGCCACGTCTTTTTCCTCTGAGCAGCCTGAAGCACATACAACTGTTCTTGGGCTTCAGCCTACGAGGTGCTGAACATTTTGGTCCTGACCCAATAATGCACTTAAATTATTAAATCCTTAAACAACCAGCACTAGACAGACTGAAGTTTCTTCAACCACTTCTGCTGTATGCCAGCACACAGTCTAGTCATAGTTCTTGTACAAGTAACCAGAAAAGACAAATCACACTCTTCACCTCAAAGAAGGACACTGGACCAAACCTCGTGAAGTGAAAACTCATTTTAAGAGCTTATAGTGTTCTGAAATATCCATAATGTTATACAAACACACCCCCATTGAACAGAGGCTTCCCTCCTCTCCTCCAACACGGTGAGGTCTCTTCTATATGAAGATTATCTTCAAGGTCCAGTCACAATTGCAAAAAATTTTCCTTCACAGTTTGAAAATATCATTCCTAAGCAACATTCTGTAGTTTTACCCAGACATGTCCAAATCCACTTTGCAATATAAGGTCTCATATCTTTTCTATTACTTGATGCCTAAAAAAAAAGAGGATAATTCTAAGGTGCTTTCCTGCTTCAGTTTCATCCTGTGCTCTCAAGGCTAACAGGCTTTATCTGACATGAAGGTTACACCCAAGGGTGGGATGACAATGCAAAAACATCAAGAATCTACCTTGCAAATTCTATCTCAGGAGAGAATCTATTTTAAATATACCTGACCATATCACTATTGACAAATAACCACATACCTGCACAAACTGGGTTTAGTGAATGAATGATATCAATAAGTGAGATTTTAAGTACAAGCCACACCTCAGTCCTAGTGGAACCCCTTCATGCCAACAGAACCGTAGCACGTTCTCTTAAAATGAGCATTTGATCCAATTAAGATCAAAACAGCTTAAAGCAAAACAAAACAAAAAAATATTTACATGTGCCTAAAGGCGCACAATACCTTTTTGATTCTACTGCATTTAGAAATTTGCTTCTGAACCCCCACAAGTTTAAGCAGCACTGCTTAAGTAGAAAGTGGAAAAGTCATTAAAAACATACCAAACCCAGTTGTGTATGTTGCTTAAATTACGCATCAACAAATGTCAAAGCAAGAAATCCAGCCTGAAAAAAATAAAATGAAATGTATTTATGTTGAGTATTCAAGGTCCCTCCAATACCTACAAGAAAAACATGGAACTAAGTAATGTTTCAGTTCTCACTGATCTTCTTTCCTTTCCTCGTTTTAGGGCGCACCAAAAGCACTGGTTTCATTTTATAGTTACTTGGCAGTCTTCTAACCAAGAAATTACCATGGAAACAGAGTATTCTAAACCTTAATTTTTGGTGCTATTTGGCAATAGAGAGTTTTAAAATTCAAAACACCTGCAGCTGGAACACATATTAGCCAGAACTAACAATAGTACATAATCTTTTGAGTGAATAATCTAAGTGAAAAAATGTTTCTGGAACTTCATTACAAATATTTCTCTCTATTATCTGGAATGTCAGCTTGAAAGATCTAACGATTTTTAGATTCTTAGGAAAAGTTAGGAATTGCCAAGTTTACTTTTTTTTCTGTTTTAGAAAAAGAATCACTATATTACAGTATATATTTTATACATGTCAAAGTATCTGGAAAGAGCCAGTCTTAGACTTATTACAGCTTCATATATTTGCATTATAAAAACATATACAAGTAGGGGGGTAAAGGCAGCAAGAACAACGTAAATGCGCCTATGTGGAGTACCAGGGTTCAGTTGCTCAGTTCCAGGAGAGTTTTACACAAATATATATCCACAAAAAAGAAAAACCCCACACATCCTAACTTTACAAAAAACAAAACAAGGTGAATTTTCAGCTAGATCAGTTTCCTGAACTATTTCCCATTATGGTGAACCCTAGCTAGCTCCAGGCTGAAAGAGCAAAGTGAGAATGTACAGAAGGAAACAGAGAGATGGGCTACAACAAACCATCACTGTATTTAATATCAGGATCAAATCCCAGTATAGAGTGCTACGGAACACACAGGTTCTTCAGCTAGTGTCTGTGCCATATTAATGTACTGTTAATCTTGCCTTTGCCATCTTCATTTATATCACAATACATCTAACAAAATGTAGACAAGTTCATGAAACACAAGGCAACTTTTTCTGGACTAAAATACAGCACCCTGCTGCCCAAAGCAGGCAAAAGTACCATCACTGGCTAAAGGCACCTGCAAAACCAAACACCCACAGCCTTTCAGGCCTCTGGGCACTCACCCTGTCAGGTTCCCAAGGAGAGCTGCTAAAGATGAATGGGAAAAAGCACACTTCCCACTTGGGCATGTTTCCACCTTATCATGGGAAAAGTAATGCACACACTCCTCATGAGCTACGGTCAAACCTTTCAGTCTGTCCATGCTGCTTTCTTTGTGCTTTCTCAACTGAAGCACTGAAACACAAGTTTCTTTTTTCAATAAAGCACTGTATTTCCTCCTGCATGGAGAACAACTCTAATTTCTAGCATATTTCTCCAAGTGGAAACCACAATGAGTACTCAGACTGCTAGCAAGGATCATTTTCATCTAAGGTTTTGAAAAGCAATTCCAAATATCTCAGATAGTTGGGATGGAGTAAGACTAGTCTAGAATTACTTGCTCATTGCCAAAGACCAAAATTTAATGGATTTACTGCTTCAAAGTCTCACTGTATGGAGTCAGGCTCTATGTAGTATTCAGAAAGCATTCATGCTCTAAGGTCCAAACCAGTACCGTGAGCTGGCCAGATGCATTTCTAAACCCTAAATAAATAGCAGTAGTTGTAAACGTCCAGATAAGAACCAACTGTGATAAACTAGCCCAACGATGCTATATTACATAAATCAGCGTATAGGTCACCAGACAGGAATAAAAATCACACAAGTTTTCCAAAACAGAGGACTACCCGAATGCTCTTTCTAACCCTGTATTTAATTGATCAGATGGACACGAGTTTGAAAACCCCCAGCTAGCGCTCTGCTAAAAATATTTCCGTGGAATGTTGCAGGGAGATGTGACCAAGGCAGTCAACACAGCCAAGCTCAAATCAATGTATTTCTATGCCTAGGATTTCTTAATTAGCCCAGAGCTCTAGCTAGAAGCCACATGTGAATTTCACAACCCCTTATGCCTTGATTTCACAGGAGGACAGTAATAGCAGAAGCTACAATAGTGACCTAAGAATTACCAGGATCAACACACGTGAATAAATAATGAGTGGTGAGGTTTTTTTCCCCTTTTTCTCTTCAAATGGTGAACTTTTTAAAAGCAGACGAAAGAGACAGCACTGCTCCCATGACAACATTTGCCACTCCCTTAAACATGCAGTCACGTTGCTACTTCCTCTTCAAGTAAGACAAGCACCTTTATGTAGAACTGCACAGTTTTTAAAAAAAGAGACAGTCAGAAGATGTTTACAAACTTACACCCCTCTTGTGAGGATATTTTAAAAATATAACATGACTCAGGTTAATGTATAGTTTTCAAAGGTTAACCTCCTTTTATCTAATAAGGAGCCTGAGCAACGCTGTTGAGTACTTGCCACCCTTTCACTTACTACAATTCACATTAGGTATTAACCTAACCACCCACAAGGAGCTAGAACTCTCTCTTCTGTCTTCCTGGTACCAGATCAGCAAGTGCTGTAAAGGCAACTAAATTCAGTCTACATGTCAAAGCCCCAGTACATCAAGGGATAGGTTTGGCTGACAGAACTGAGAGATGCAAGACTCCTTGCTAAGTAAGCCAGCAAAAGGTCTATTAAGTACCAACTCCTTTGCAAAAGAATGTAAAACTAAAGCACGTGAATAGATATCATTCAATCTTTCAAGAAAAGCAGCAGCAGAACAACCAGCTGGCAGCTCAGCTGAAAGGACAAACTAGTGCATCAGATCATTGTTCCTCGTTTTACTTCAATTTGCTTGTCTCACTCAGTTGAAAAAGCGCACTGTAGAAATGTTTACAAGAGGGGAATGGCAAGAGAGTGAATAAACTTTGACAAACTGTAAACTCAGCGCTGTTTCCCTCATATTCTTCTCTACCTTCCCTCATTTACTTCTGCATAACACTTGATTGCTGAATATTCATAGAATCATAGAACAGTTTGGGTTGGAAGGGACCTTTAGAGGTCATCTAGTCCAACCTCCCTGTAATGAGCAGCGACATCTTTAACTAGATCAGGCTGCTCGGAGCCCCGTCCAGCCTGACCTTGAATGCTTACAGGGATAGGGCATCTATGCCCATCCTTGGCTGCAGGGACCATGAGATGGTGGAGTTCATGATCTCGGCTGGTGGAAGCAGAATAGCAAGCAGAATTGCAACCCTGGACTTCAGCAGGGCAAACTTTGGCCTTTTCAAACAATTACTAGGGGAAATCCCGTGGACAAAGCTGTTTGAAGGTAAAGGTGCCCAGGATAGCTGGTCAGCATTCAGGGACTGCTTCTACCAAGCTCCAGATCAGAGCATCCCGACACGTAGGAAGTCAAGGAAGGGAGCCAGGAGACCTGTGTGGCTAAACAGGGAACTGCTTGGCAAGCTCAAGTGGAAGAAGAGAGTTTATAGATCATGGAAGGAGGGGCTGACCTCTTGGGAGGAGTACAGGGCTGCTGTCAGGGGATGCAGAGAGGCAACTAGGAAAGCTAAGGCCTCCTTAGAGTTAAACCTGGCAAGAGGGGTCAAGGACAACAAGAAGAGCTTTTTCAAATACATGGCAGATAAAACTAACACCAGAGGCAATGTAGGCCCACTACTGAATGGGGTGGGTGCCCTGGTGACAGAAGATACAGAGAAGGCAGAACTACTGAATGCCGCCTTTGTCTCTGTCTACTGTCGGGGGCTGTCCTGAGGAGTCCTGTTCCACTGAGACCCCAGATGAAGATGAAGTCAAGTCAATGGATGAGTTTGCCTTAGTTGATGAGGACTGGGTCAGAGACCAGTTAAGCAACCTGGACATCCATAAATCCATGGGTCCAGATGGGATGCACCCGCGGGTGCTGAAGGAGCTGTCTGAAGTCATTGCTGGACCACTCTCCACCATCTTTACCAAGTCTTGGGAAACGGGCGAGGTGCCTGAAGACTGGAGGAAAGCAAATGTCACTCCTGTCTTCAAAAAGGGCAAGAAGGAGGACCCGGGTAACTATAGACTGGTCAGCCTCACCTCCATCCCTGGGAAACTGATGGAACAGCTTATCCTTGGTGCCTTCTCAAGGCATATCAAGGATAAGAGGGTTATTAGGGGCAGTCAGCATGGCTTTTCCAAGGGGAAGTCATGCTTGACCAACCTCATAGCCTTTTATGAGGAAATAACGAGGTGGATGGATGATGGCAGAGCGGTAGATGTGGTCTACCTTGACTTCAGTAAAGCATTTGACACGGTCTCCCACAGCATCCTCATGGCTAAACTGAGGAAGTGTGGACTGGATGATCGGATAATTAGGTGGACTGCGAACTGGCTGAAGGAGAGAAGCCAGAGAGTCGTAGTCAATGGGGCAGAGTCCAGTTGGAGGCCGGTAACCAGTGGAGTGCCTCAAGGGTCGGTACTGGGGCCCATATTATTCAATATATTCATCAATGATTTAGGTGAGGGAATTGAGTGTACTATCAGCAAGTTTGCTGATGACACTAAGCTAAGAGGAGTGGCTGACACGCCAGAGGGCTGTGCTGCCATCCAGAAAGACTTGGACAGGCTGGAGATTTGGGCAGGGAACAACTTAATGAAATACAACAAGGGAAAGTGTAGGGTCCTACATCTGGGCAGAAACAACCCCAGGTTCCAGTATAGGATGGGGAGCTACCTGTTAGAGAGCAGTATAGAGGAAAGGGACCTGGGGGTCCTGGTGGACAGCAGGATGACCATGAGCCAGCACTGTGCCCTTGTGGCCAAGAAGGCCAATGGCATCCTGGGCTGTATTAGAAGGGGGGTGGTTAGTAGATCGAGAGAGGTCCTCCTTCCCCTCTACTCTGCCCTGGTGAGACCGCATCTGGAATATTGTGTCCAGTTCTGGGCCCCTCAGTTCAAGAAGGACAGAGAGCTGCTGGAGAGAGTCCAGCGTAGGGCAACTAAGATGATTAAGGGAGTGGAGCATCTCCCTTATGAGGAAAGACTGAGGGAGCTGGGTCTCTTTAGTTTGGAGAAGAGGAGACTGAGGGGTGATCTTATTAGCGTTTATAAATATATAAAGGGGGAATGTCATGAGGATGGAGCCAGGCTCTTCTCAGTAGCAACCAATGATAGGACAAGGGGTAATGGATTCAAGCTGGAACACAAGAGGTTCCACTTAAATTTGAGAAGAAACTTCTTCTCAGTGAGGGTGACAGAGCACTGGAACAGGCTGCCCAGGGAGGTTGTGGAGTCTCCTTCTCTGGAGACATTCAAAACTCGCCTGGACGCCTTCCTGTGCAACCTCATCTAGGTGTTCCTGCTCCGACAGGGGGATTGGACTAGATGATCTTTTGAGGTCCCTTCCAATCCCTAGCATACTGTGATACTGTGATCTACCATTTCTCTGGGCAACCTGTGCCAGTGTTTCACCACCCTCATTATAAAACAGTTTCTTCCTTATGTACAATCTAAATCTACCTTCTTTCAGTTTAAAACCATTACCTCTTGTCCTATCACAACAGGCCCTAATAAAAATTCTGTCCCCATCTTTCTTATAAGCCCCCTTTAGGTATTGAAAGGCCACAATAAGGTCTCCCCAGAGCCTTCTCTTCTCCAGGCTGAACAGCCCCAACTTTCTCAGCCTGTCTTCATAAGAGAGACGCTCCAGCCCTCTGATCGTGGCCCTCCTCTGGACCTGCTCCAACTGCTGAGCACTTCAGAGCTGGATGCAGTGCTCCAGGTGGGGTCTTACCAGAGCAGAGGTGCAGAATCACCTTGCTCAACCTGCTGGCCACCCTTCTTTTGATGCAGTCCATGATACAGTTGGCTTTCTGGGCTGCGAGCACACATTGCTGGCTTATGTCCAGCGTTTTGTCCGCCAGTACCCCCAAGTCTTTCTTGGCAGGGCTGCTCTCAATCCCGTCATTCCCCAGACTGTAAAGATACTGGGGGTTGTCCTGACCCAGGTGCAGGACCTTGCAACTGGCCTTGTTGAACCTCATGAGGTTCAAAATAATGGACTGGTAAATTGTACTTGATTAAATGGGCATTTCAAGCATCCTCATACCATTCTTCTGGCCAAACAATTGTTCTTTGCATGCTACAGTTCACTTTCAAGGAACTACACGACTTTGGTGTTTGTGAGTCATCCATCCCTCATCAATAGGCCTCCAATATCCTATGGCCAAACAGTCAGCAGGTCAACTGTCATACTGTCTCACTCAGATTAGCATGCAAGCGTGCTTTGTCATTAAGTAAAACATCAAGACCCATTTTTGAACTACAACAAAGCTGCTCAGCTCCAGCTGTAAGATCAGCCTGGTGCACTACAGTACTAATTGAGAGTGAGATGGGAATGAGGAAACAGCAAGAGTGGCAGCTGTATGCCTACTATCCCTACAAGAATACATGCTGCCTTTTCTTTTTGCACTGGTAGAAGTGATCTCATATTATTCATGCATTCATTTGTTTTGGAAGTGTTTTGGAAAAGATCCACTGAAAGCAATTATTTGCATCCAGAAAGGTGGCACAGCTTATGATGGGCTTTAAAAGAAAGCAATGAATCAACACCTGAGCTGACTCAAAACCTAAGAGGGAAATTCTGAAGACTGCCAGCCAAGCTGATTCTTCTATGTATAATTTTGCTTTTTAATAGTTTATTTAGACTTGAAGTTCTTTTAACTTGATTGATTACATCAATTTGTATAACTACTTTTATGTAACACTGATGTAACAATAAATTACTTTATTTACATGCTCAAAAAATTAAGGAAAACAATTCCTTCATTTAAAACATAGTGTCCATGTCATCTTAGAAGTTCCACTTTCTCAACTTTGTTTCAAAATGTACATGTTCAAAATTTGTTTGCTGCTCAGAGTTTCCAACTGACTTCAACTAATGATCACTTTTGCAAAGAGATGGTGGTATTGCCTCCTAAGGCACTAGAGAAAAACCTCAAGAGTTCTGAGAGCTCACAACTCTTAGAGTTACAACTTTTCTCGGCTATTCTGAAAGAGAGGAACATTAAAACTGTGTGTATTCTGGAATTAAGTTTGTTAACCTGGTTTCTGAGGAAATTAAGTTTGTCAGCACATTGTTTGCCTGTCAGTATCCATCCTCAGTAACTTTCAGACTTATTAAATAGAAACCAAGTTTGACAAATCAGCACAGGCCAGAGCTCCTACATGTTTTGTGAAAACGGGTAGCCAAGTAGGAGATAAGAACTAAAATTAGCATGCCTAGCATGGAAGAAACACACAAGCAGAATTCAGATCTTTTCCATTTTGGCTGCCAATTAGTACATGCATACTCAATCACCAGCACATCTGGCTCTGAACCAGCCACAGAACACCAGTCACATCTCCTGGTCAGCCAAACAGGTGGGAAACACAGGCCATAACTACAGTTACTGATTAGTGCTCCAAGAGAGCAACTCCAAGGATAATACACTAAAAAACTGTAGAGAGAGAAAGGAATAACTGAGGATAATGGTATGAAGTTTTAAGGAATGCTGGACTCAAAGCTGTAAGATGCCAAGCATCATTGGTTCTGCAACTTGAACATACAATATGCTTTATTCTTACCACATTCTTTGGACTGATGTTTTTAATCTGGTGATTGAAGCTTCCAGGGAAATTAGAACACTGACAGCTTACTGAACTGGATAAAAAGAGCAGAGGTTCTTCTGTGCAAGATACTTCATATAAAACCAGACATTTTTATTGTTACTTCAATTACCTTCAGCTTACACTAGTCTCATATGCTAAGAAGGCAGGGAAAGAATGGGAAGCCTGTGCAACATTATAGCAGCACAATATTTGCCAAATATTAGTATCTTAATATTACCAGAAAATGCATTATTTTTGTGACCCTGTTATTTAAACAACAACTCATTTTTTACTAAGACTCAATCACTTCAAAATTTCTACTTGATAGTCACAATACAGTTGTTACTATGCAGGCATAAAGGAATCACAAACAAAATATGGTTTCAAGGTCATTAAACAAAAAAAAGAGAACTCGGCATCAGCTGAGGAGTGATCAAGTAGGAGAAATACCTGTTAAATCATTTCTCCATTTCTCTATAAATCTGAAGGATAAAAAATGAACTAAATACCACAATTTCTAGGTTGTCTATAAAGTATAAGTATAACCTGCTTTCTTGAAAACTGAAAATAAAAGTAACTCATCTTACTGTGGTAAGAAAGTTAAACTTTTTGTTTTAAAATCTGAACTACTTTTATTCAAACTCCTTCTCAGTAAAGTTCATCCCTGTCCATACATGTAAGAGGAATAAGTACTAGGAAGGAAGGTATGTGAAAACTCCCCTCAAAAAAAAGGGGAAGGTCTCAACTATCAGGTCCTGCTGCTGAAGTGAAACTCAAGTTTAACTAACTTTTGTACAGAAGCAAACTACACCTCAAGTAAATCTTGCAACAGTTAAAGCCAATTTTCCTCATATGAATAAATCTCACCAATACCAATGCTCTCCCTGTTCTATGCTCTCCTCACAAGCTGAAGGAATTTCCGCCATGCAAGTATACTTTAAACTAACGATAAAATTTTTTCCTGTCTCTAATCTGTAACTCCCAAGAGTGTCTACTTTCTTGTCTGATGCTCAAATACGACACTTCTAAAGTTTAGACAGAAAAAAAATATCTATATAACCAGCATCACAATATCTTAACAAAAACCATCACACAGGAGATAAGTAGAGAGGTACGTCATGGAATGAGGGAGTACAGAGAAAGCAAGGAATGTTGTCTAGTCCAATAAAATGATCAAATAAAGGTTACAATGAGTGAAGTTGGGGAGGAGGGGGAAGTAAAAATCATAAGCACTGTTTTTTCTATGCCTGGAAAAAAAAAAAGCTGTGATGACAAACACATAATAAGTATTAAGATTCATGTTTTCAAAAGAAGAAAACAGGGGAAGAACCAAAAAGATGTGTACCTAGTTTTACACTTTCAAAATATTTGGTACCTTTGCATAACTTCTTACAAAAACTCTCTTCTCCTTATTTAAAAAATGCTAACAAAAGGAGATTTGAGACTTCTACTAATGGACTATAAGCTTAAGGCTTTTCATGTGCCTTACACTGCCCTTATAAGGGCACCTAGCATGTATATAAAATATACAACCCCTGTTCAGACCTAGGGTACTCTGGCAAAAGCCATGGCCTCTGGGACCACATTCTGATAAATGTTGATATATGAGAAATCCAGATTTGAATGACAGATTTTCTGACTTACTCAAATAGGATGAATATTCAACCTGTGTCAAAGACTACTAAAATTAATGGAATGTGAGGTGAGGTGAGCTTCTGTTGGTTTCAAACATGCTTCAATATTATTGGCCTGCCATACTCTGAAACAGTATGCTACTTCCCGAAAAAAACCTGTTCTTCCATTAAGATGATTTCTGTTATCATGTCTCTATGATTAATCTTTTTTTGGGGAATTCTGCCTCTCACACAGCAGTTACAGATTAGGCAAAAAAACCCCAAATCTTAAAAAATGAGGTATATTAACAGCACTACCATATAACTAACTTTTCAGTCTTTTTGGAAGGACAGGAAGAATTCTTCCTAGTGGGAATAGAGAATTACCTTGCTACACAGTTAGTGTTCTTTATTCCCTAAGAACAGTTTAAAAAAAATCAGTTTCATGATGAGAATTTTTCATAAACACAAACATGTGGGAAAGTCAGTGTTTGGAGAAAAAAAAAAAAAGAAAAATATAATAATCTGCATTCTTCCTGGCAGTTTCTTCGTGACATAAAATAGAAACTAGGAAAAGGACAAGTATGAAAAGTAGAAGGAATAAAGAGCATAAAATATCCCTGCCAGATGTCTGACAGGCACTATTCTTTTGTTTAAAAACTATACCTTCATGCAATTAGTTCTTCATCAGGCATCTGCCAATACACCAGATCTACAAGAGGTTGTATAACTATCCCAGTATTAGTTACTAACAACTTAAAGCAGCACTCGAAGGTTCCTGCAAAATCTTCTTTGTTGTAACAGAACATTACCCATCTATTTCAGGTATGGTATATTTACTGTCCATCCATTTAGAATTTCTCTTCCACACCAAGTGCTGGTTCTGTTGGGGGATTCCCTTCTTCTGAAGCTTGCTGCTTTCTTCTTCAGTTTCCAGCTTTTTCATACCAAACACACGTTTCCCCTCCTTATGAGCTCTCCTCATTCCTCACCCTATTTTCTCTTGCCCAGCACACCTCATTACCCCTCCATCATTTTTGACTGTTGCAATATTTAGAGAATTACCAGCTATCTCTCTCTGCCTTTCCTTCCATCAGTCTCATTACTTCCGAACTGCTCCACAAGCAATCACCTTAACTGCCCTTTTGCTTTGTATTGTCTGGAATTCCTATTTTATCATGCAACTAAGTGTAAGTAATGCTCTCCTGCTCCTATGCCACTCATTTCCTTTGCTGCAGTTCCCCCGTGATTTTTTGCCTCTGGATGAAATCCCTTTTTCATTTCTTTGAACCAGTTGCTATTCTAAACAGTTCTTACCAGCCTCTCATGCACTCATCCCTTCCTACATTAGCATATCTGTACATGACTTCAGACATCTTCTAACATGCTCTCATAAAATAGAAAAGAGAAATCAGAGAGTCATTTAGGTTGGAAAAGACCCTTAAGATCATCAAGTCCAGCCATAAACCAAACACTGCCAAGTCCACCACTAAACCACATCCCTAAGCACCACATCTACCCGTCCTTTAAATACCTCCAGGGATGATGACTCCACCACTTCCCTGGGCAGCCTCTTCCAATGCCTAACAACTCTTTTGGTGAAGAAATTTTTCCTAATATTCAAGCTAAACCTTCCCTGACGCAACATGTGGCCACTTCCGCTTGTCCTATCTCTTGTTACTAGTGAGAAGACACCAACCCCATCTCTCTACAGCCTCCTTTCAGGTAGTTTTAGAGAGCATTAAGGTCTCTCCTCAGCCTCTTTTTCTCCAGGCTAAATAACACCAGTTCCCTCAGCCGCTCCTCATAAGACTTGGGCTCCAGACCCCTTACCAGCTTTCTTGCCCTTCTCTGGGCATGCTCCAGCACCTCTATGTCTTTCTTGTAGTGAGGGGCCCAAAACTGAACACAGTATTTGAGGTGGGGCCTCACCAGTGCCAAATACAAGGGAATGATCACCTCCCTAGTCATGCTGGCCACGCTACTCCTGATACAGGCCAGGATGCCGTTGGCCTTCTTGGCCACCTGGGCACACTGCTGGCTCACATTGAGCTGGATGTCAATCAACACCACCAGGTCCTTTTCTACCAGGCAGCTTTCCAGTCACTCTTCCCCAAGCCTGTAGCACTGCATGAGGCTGTTGTGAGCCAAATGCAGGACCCAGCACTCGGCCTTCTTGAACTTCATACCATTGGCCTCGGCCCATCAATCCAACCTGTCCAGATATCTCGGTAAAGCCATCCTACCCTACAGCAGATCAACACTCCCACCCAACTTGGTGTTGTCTGCAAACTTACTGAGGGTGCACTTGATCCTTTTGTCCAGGTCATTGAGTAAGACATTAAACAGAGCTGGCCCCAACACTGAGCCCTGGGGAACACCACTTGTCACTGGCTGCCAACTGGATTTAACTCCATTCACCACAACTATTTTGGGCCCGGCCATCCAGCAAAGACGACACTTATCCAAGCCATGAGCAGCCACTTTCTCAGGAGAATGCTGTGTGAAATAGTGGCAAAGGCTTTACTGAAGTCTACGTGGACAACTTCCACAGCCTTTCCCTCATCCACTAAATGGGTCCCCCTGTCATAGAAAGAGATCAGGTTTGTCAAGCAGGACCTGCCCTTCATAAAACCATGCTGACTGGGCCTGATCACCTCACGGTCCTGTATGTGCCACATGATGGCACTCATGATGATCTGCTCCATAACCTTCCCCGGTACCGAGGTCAGACTAACAGGCCTATAGTTCCCCAGATCTTCCTTCTGGCCTTTCTTACAGCTGGGCATCACATTTGCTAACCTCCAGTCAACTGGGACCTCCCCAATTAGCCAGGACTGCTGATAAATGGGGGAAGTAGCTTGGTGAGTACTTCCACCAGCTCCTTCAGTACCCTTGGGTAGATCCCAAGTGTATAGCTGATTCTGAAAATAACAAAGATAGCCTGTTATCATACTAAAAATTTTGAGATGCCACCTACTTGACATATCGTAATGGCTACAAATTTAATGGAAAATGTTCCCCTAACCACTTGAGATTCAGACATCCATACTCAGCATTTACTGGCAGCTTTATGCCAGTGATATACTGTATATATTGTTTATATAAAAACCTCATTTCTGTTTGCCCTGCTCCACCACTAGGTTTAAATAATTTGTTTTCTTTAAAATGGGTAGGCTTTCTTGTGAACACTTCCTGTCAAGAAAAAAAAAATAAATTCAAGATTTTTAGTTTAAAAAGTACTAAGAGTTATACCATGTACCGTGACAAGTAAGTTTTGTTTTCCATTGATCAATTTTATTTAGCTGGCTAGTTTTCATTGTCTATTGAAATGACAGACATCAGAATCTAGGGAAATGAGCTAAGAACTCCTGAACTGCAGAAGAAAAAGAGAACAGAAATAATGAAGGAATAAACACAATTTTATAGCCATTTTAAAGCATGTTTGGAGATTTTTAGTTGAAACTGGCTTATTCTCATTATTACAGTTATTTGGAAACCGAGTAAGACAAATCATAAGATGGCACTCTTTTCCTCAAATAGCTTCCAAACAAAGAGTTATTCCAGAGTCACTGGTTATATTTGCACCTTAGCTCACCACACAGTATCTTTTATCAGAAAGACAAGCCCCAATTCCAAAATTTCACTCATTAAAAATGGGAAAGAAAGTCCCTCACATTTTACTCCTGCTCCTACTGGAATATTATTCATTCTGCTCCTAGTCAGAGTAATGAATTTTTGAGATTGAACTCTTTTGATTAATATCAATTTTAAAAGACTTTGCAATCTAACTTCTCGCCCTACCAAGCTGCTATACAATAATACCTGAAATTGATATTTGTCCAATTCAACTGCTAAGAGCCACTTTGTATCCAATGTTTGCTTCCCCACAGATAAAAAGAATTTAAAACAAATCTATAAACATACGATAAACTAGCTTCCAACACAACTCAGTGAATCCAACCAGATCTCTAGATATTACATGCAAATTTAAGTTAGTGAATTAAAGCTTATTTTTAGCATTATGGAGATCTCAGTATCAATCTTACTGGTGATTTAAATGGAAGTTCTCCAAAAGGCATTACACAAATACTCTGCTGGACCCAATTTTGACCTGTTTACTCAACACAAAAATTACAGTACAGAAAAGCATGAGTGTGAGTCAGGTGACTACAGTACAGAAAATACACCAGAATAAAAATGAACAGAATACTTGCATTCTAAAAAAATATAATTGATTTACATCCTAAGTAATTAATTTACATTCTAAGTAATTAATTTTTAATATATATACCCATACACAGACTTCATTTGGTATTAAATGCCATATGAACAAACATGTATCAACGTGACCTACCTTTGCAAATGGAAATGATGTAATAGTAACGTTTCCCATATAAAATCAGTACAAGAATTTTAAATCCCTTTCTCTTATAGGATTTAAAGGAAAATAAAAAAAGTCACTGAATTTAGTAGCTGCCCGCTCTTGTGCTGAAAACCCTAACTAAAAAAAACTTTTCCCTTAATTGCTCTTCACTACTGACCTCTACAGCATATGACAAACTGAAAATAATTTTATCATTGTCATACCAATTGGCAATTCGCAATGAATTCACAATTGATTTTTATTCTCCTCCTAGGAACCCCTCCTCCCCCAAGCCCCCAGATTCTATTAGGAAAAAATCCACCACCACCCCTTTCCTTCTACACCCATTTCAGCCTTGCTTCCTTCTTCATTTGGTACCAAGCTTCAGACCCGGCAATGCAAAAATGCAGAAAGATGTCTGCACTGGCAGCAGTAAGCAATTAAGCACATTTACCGTAATAGAACCATTTTTAAAATTATATTTTATGCATGTATATATACCCATAAATTACAACTGATAAAAGACTATGCTGTATACTGGAAGTATCTCACAGTTCCTTTAAAATAAAAGTTACAAAGTTTCCCATGACCGTGTTTGCATGTTTTTTTCATTATTGTACAGTACCACACCAAGAAACCACAGATGTTTTGTTTTATGAGAGCATCTTACTAGTCTACGTGGCCTACCACACACACTTTATATAAACCACTTGAGCTAAGGAAAAGTTTTCATTTCTGTCCTGAAGTACAGTAGTTTGATTACGGCTGTACACAATATTGCCAGAAGCAAAAAACTGCACAGTTTGCTGCGTTTAATTGCTTCAGTAATCTGCTGAAACAAAATCTGTGTGAACAGCAGATCAGAATTTGCTGTTAATATTAGTATAACTGATGATGTGGCAACTCTAGAAACTTTAGAAACAGCTGCTGGAACAGTTCCTAGGAAAAAAAAAAAGCCACAATTCCTCAGAATTCTATCTCACAGAGTATAAGTTTGGAAATTTCATAAGCTTTCAAAAGACCTTTTCCTTAGGACATTTACATGGTCTGTAAAAGAATGTCAGTAATTTAACACTTGAACTGTTTTAAGCAGAATTCAAGCCCAATCTAGCACAATTTTCTTCTCCTTCAAGAAACTGTTGTGCTTAGAATTATTTATTAGTAACACAAGTAATGCAAGAATTTTTACATGTATTTCCACAAAGCTAAAATAACTGCTGCCAACTATTCCAGAGTTTAAAGAGAAAGTCCTGTTTGCTTTCTAACTTTGCATAGACTTGTAATTTACAGAAAAAAGTAGTGATTTGCCAGTATACTAAGAAATAAACTGATGGAATAGATTAGCTATTTGGTTTTGAATTGTGTAGAAATTTATTTTTTCTCAGTTCTCATAACTTGTTTATATGCCTTTCCAAGACTTTAGACCGATGTCAGCGACATATAAGAGATTGCATGACCAGCTTCAAGGAAGTATTTAAGATCACATCCAAGCCAGGGATACGCAGATCTTGGCAGCACGAGAATTCAACCACAGCTGAATTTTGAACAATTTTGAACACAGAGCATTCTAGGCACCTGTACTTTTTCAGAAGTATCTACATGCTAGCCACTTTATCTTAAGAATAATTTTGAAGCTGTCACAGATGAACCTAAAGCTGACTTAAGTTGCCCAAGAGATACATCTCTTATCCCTCTGACACAGCTTAACCATACTGGCAGGTAGTTTAGAACAGCACTAGAACTGGTGTCTACCACCTGAGGAACAGTTTAGATGCTGAGGCACTTATCAGAACTGAAAAGCCTAAAATTACAGACCTTCCCCAATGTGAGGGAGTCCAGGACAAAGGCTTCTACTTCAATGGAGTGGTTTGGCCAGCATGCCAGATAGGCGCTGGAACAAATAAGGCTCATAAGCCAGAGACAAAACAGCAAAAGGGAACTCATCTGCAGACCAGCAAGAATTTCCTCGGGGGTAAAGAGTTCCAAGTTGCAGTATTTCCTTTGAGGGAGCTCATGTATTTTATGTTAATTGCTGGATAAGCAGCCTTTGGAGCACAGCCAAGGACTTTTCCTACGGAAATGCTCCCACTGGTGAAATACATGACCAGACTCCCCTCACGCCATAAAATCTTTGCCGGACAGTAGCCCAGCGTTAGTATTTGTGATTAGTGCACTCTGCTGGTCATTCAGATCCCAAGGATTCTTCTCAGGCTGAGGGAACCTACACACACCAGCTTTCTCAACTACTGGAAAGTCTTCTAGCAACTAAGCCATTAAACAAAAAATACATCATTTTCCCCATCAGAGAGAGGCATGCCTTGGAGGAAGGCATGATATTTTGAATTATGAGCAGTAAGAGATCTCACAGCTCAGTCCAACACTGGATAACTGGTCAGACACCTCACCTTATGCCTTACCTGCCCTTCAGGCAGCTATGAAGTCAGCACACAGGAATACTGCCCTAAAGGAATTGCTAGATTCCCACATAGCCCAGAGGATAGCACACAACACAGATCTTTAGGGGTAGCTACTTAATTTCAAAGAAAAGCCTGGATCACCGCATTGCCCAGTATTTCAGACTGCTTTAAACATTATAGTGTCTACAGCACTCAGTCGCTGTTATTTTGAAAGTTTCCATCTAGGATTCTTTCTTATCGCTGGTAAAGAAGGTCCAGGAACGCACTTAAAAATATCACAACATAACTTAGGTAACACTAGCCTTTTGGATATAATACACTAAAAATCTGAATGCTCACATCAGCTTGTTCATGATAGCAAAAACCAATTTTAAAGAAAACCAAAGAAGGCCTCTGACTACTGCAGAAAATACAGCTCCTGCAAATTACATTTTGCTTTACTTATTACTAGACTGCAGCTTGTTTTAAGAGTTCTTTTAAAATAATTAAGAGCCCAGTTTGTTGTTTTTTTCCCCCCTTGATATACCCTTGGTCATATTTTCCAAAAATACATATAAACCTATTTAAGTATACCAGTGAAATTACAAGATTCTTTTTTCAAGCTGATTTGTAACTACTCTCCAATGAACTCATTATACAACATTATCAATACCAGACAAATATAAGGGCTCCCTTGGCTTCCTCTTTGAACCCTCGAGTTCTCCTGCCCTTGTAGCCTTGATGAGTTAATTTTGGTAACATAAACACCTGCCTTACAACATAACTGCAGGTCATATAATCATCCTGACCATTTTAGGATTTGCTGAATACCCTCCCCAAATCTTACGTGTATTTCATAGAAATGCCACTGCCTAAAAACACTTAAGTGAGATGAACAGCACAGTTCTACCAGCCCCACAAGCCAAATGACCAGCTCAGTGTGATGGAATGGGGACAGTCCACCTCCACAGCTCCTCGACAACTCCCCCATCCATCCCTGGTCCCATACTCCTGCTGTTTTCGCTCCCCCCTACCTTAAACCAGTAGCAGACTACTATGCTAGCAAATATTTATTCTGCACATAGAAGGGGGAGGCAGGACTATGTGACTGGAATGGGTGAGGAGCAAGTAGAATGAGAAGCGCCAGCTTCTGAAGCAGTGAGTCCAGCTGTCCGTGAAACCGAAGTCAGAGAAGAATCACACTCCTTTGAGGACATGTCACATGTATCCAAGACACCACACACTGAACAGCAAAGCAATTCTTCACAAAAAGCCTAACATTGAAAGGCCTTTCAATGTTGAAGACTGCTGCAGCTTTTGTAATCTAAAATGTGGGGGGAAAAAACGTCATTAATAAACAAAATCTTGTATTATATGTCTAAATTGTCATCTTAAGTCAATGAAAACACAGGGAGGCATATCACATCTGAGTGAAGAAGTCTGAAAATAAGGAAGATACTAAGTAACTGCAAATAAATACCATAGAAAAGTCTTAAACTCACTTCGTATGGAATATTTCTATGCAAAAATGATAATTCAATGACAAAAAAAACTTTCATTAATTTCATTTCAGATCAATTTAAAATTGACATATATACAAATATGCTGGACCTACAGTATCGCTAACAAGAATAGAGAATGCACTAAGGACTAGCATGGGTAAGTAATCAGTTTTTTCACACTTAACACACCTTACAAAAATCATGATGCAGTTCCTGGCTATACAGGTCATTTCAGCTTCAGAAGGCATGCATGACCCTCTCAAATTCCATCCTCTCTATTCTTTAATAATTCCACCTGATATCCAAGTCAGACCATGTTTTTTGCACTGCTACACAGAAGCTTTGGTCACCAGAAGTGATTTACCTTTAAAAGCATGTATTTGGCCTTTCAGCAATTTGTGAGTGAAGGCATGTAAAAATGCAATTTCAGTAACTGTTTTTCTATTTATATTTTTTATATTAGCTGTGCCTGACCACTTAATGACAAAAACAACAGCTACCCATCTACACCAGGTGAACCCAGCCTTTACGCAAGCATTTCCAAACACACATTTACTTCTGGTTGCACTGTGATAAAAGATGCAAGTTTCACAGAATTACAGCTCTAACTCAGACTGCAGTTTCACAATTTCGGAAACTGTATGTCAAGTCTGTCTTCACAAGTTAAGGTTATTTCCCATGGCTTTTTGTCTGATTTTTTTCATTATCAGCCACGCTATCCATTTTTCACTTCGCTGTACACCAGTCTACATCCTTAGCCACATGTCCAGATTGCTTTCTGAACATGTCATTCATCTAAATTGTAGTCCAGATAACTCTGAGGTAAGGATGTCAGTCCTAAATCTAAAGCGTAAAAGGGCCATGCAGAGTATCACAACACAAAGTGTTGGGACCCAAAACACTACTGAATGGAATCCACCACCTTGAACTTCATTACTAACCTCCCTACATAACGTTTTTTTAATCTGCACTTTGTTTAGCAGACTGAAAAATGTGCATGCATACATATTACCCTGAATATGTAGTTTTATCTTGACTCTTTCAGGAAAATAAATAAAAAAAAGAACACTTCAATCATGGATGACAAGCATTACGTAGACATCAGCTTTTACTACCTAAAACCCACAGCTTTGTAAATAAAGCTCAACTTTTTCTAATTTGGTAAGAGGTCCATAACATTTTTATAGATACAAGTAATTTTTTATTTAATAATTGCATGCATCCAAAATAAAGAGAAAAACCTCACCCAATACCAAAGTTTCTGTACCCAAACAAGTTTGGCAAATTCAATTCTTAAGTCGCACAGACAGAAACAACTCTCAATTCTGAGATTTCAATTTGCTTTACATAATATGATGCCTTACTAATATTCAACTTTAGCCACTACAGCACTCGTGCAGATACACATTAGAGCACCTATTTTTAAAACATGTCATACATACATCATTTGCATTAGCTTCATGGGCTTTCTGCAACTTAATTAATTGAGACAGTTGTAAGCAGAATTTAATTCAAAAAGAAAAAAGGGGCAGAGAGATAACTGTATTTGTTGTAATCATATGACATTGGTAACAGAGTATGACTGTAAAAACAGAACATAATGTAAGGTTCTGAAGAAACACAAATCGGGGCTAGATCCCATTCAAAAGCTTCAGTTTCATACTACTGTATATGTATACTGTATACTACTACCAACAACAAGCATTTTTCACATTAAACATGAGCTATCTCCCTTTAAACTTGCCCTTGTCCGCGGCAGTTGATGATTATGTGCTGCCATCTAGCAAACGTTTGCAGAAAAGCTTAACTTTGGAAGCTATTCTGTGACAAGACACCTGAAAATTCTTAGAAAGCTTTTCAAAATAGGAAACATATACAAGACAACAGTAGTTTTTTAAAAAGATTCCTTTAGTCTGCATGCTTATAAAATTAAACACAAAAAGGAGATGATAACACAATTAGGCTTAAAACCTCCAAAAGCATTACTATATGCAGTTGATACATAGTAATTGCAAAACTGAATTTTTTCATTCTACAAGTTATGTTTTCCCTTGTATAAAAGAACATGATGAGTAGAATATGATAAGAAATACTGCATTTTCCTCTTTTTTCTCAAAAACTCTAGTCTTCACTGTTTCACTTTGTTCTATCTGCAGTCTTGTACTTCCTTCGCCCATCAATTCTTCCCCGGGCACAGAAATCAAAATGCAATAATCCCATACAGGAATGGGATGTCTGAATTACAAAAAAATCGTGTTTTTTAACTCTTTCCAATCTTAATTTTTCAGTCATGCAGTCACACTGAAACTATACCATATTATTTGCCAGCAGCACAACGGCTTCTTAAAATTACTGGACCTTGATAACTGTGGGTTCTGCCAGGACCTTGCTTTTTTCTGTTACTATCAAGGTATATATGTAATTAGAGAAAAAGAAAAAGAATATTTATACACTTATGGCACAATTTGTCAACATGAAAATAATGAGTTCCTGAAGCTGTTATACTGATATAAACTTTACATGAAAAAAGTAAAATAAATGATAAATAGAATGTCTAAACTAATTATTCTGTAAATAGCAGAATAATTATGCCTGATTTCTTACATTTTTCTGTCTTATTTCACCTCATCACGACAACTGCAATTCCCTCTTATTTTGACCCAGGATCCTTACCGCTGTACAGTAACTTCAGATCCCATTCATACAGTCACCTAAACAGTATGACATTTTCATTCTTTGTTCCCAATTATATCAGAACAGTTGGGAGCATGTTGCTTCATTGAGACACTATTCTTTAACCAAATGGCAATTTTTAAAAATAACAACTTTTTAGGTCTCTACTCCTTTCCAAATTTCTCTGAAATTAGCCAATTAATTCAAAAGCTGTCAGAAAGGAGATACCCATCACAGGCCTTTATTTGTCTCATTTCCTTGGAGGATTAGATTTTCATCATAATAATACTGAGCTTTCAAGTTTCTTTGGTAATAAGAAGTTAAATCATCACCCAATTAAATGTCCTTTAATTTCAAAACATGTATACATTTTACTTCACTATAATATTTGAACCAAAGCCTTGAGTTTTAAACTGTACTAACAAAACATTTCCATTAAGAGTGTAAGGGTTTTTTTTTTTTCGTTTTCACCCAGACAGTAATACAAGAACAAGTCTGGACACTGAATTACACTGAACTGAAACTACCTACTCAAGTGGCAAGTAATTATCCTTTCCATTCAGAAGTAAGCTAAACAACTATATCTTAACTGTACAAAGCAGATGCTGTGCAATTTTTACCTATGACAATACAGCTTATAGGAATGCCGCAGACACTCCAGAACAAAGAAATTTTTGGACATCAATAACTATTTCTTTTGTGAGTTACCAGCACCATACATAAAACAGGAAGCAATGAAAATAAAATTAAATTAGCATTAAGAAAGGTGCCAATTGACGTTAATGAGAAAAACTGGTCTTAGACTATTATAGTTCATGATATTAATTAATAGCAAAAGTCTGCCTTCACCAAAATTAAAACCTGGAAGACATAAATATAATATGGCTGAATTCAAAAGGCCTTACACAGAACTACCATAAAACCAGCTCAGACAGTTTATCAACTACACAGGGGTCACAAACTTCTTTCCGCAACAATTACCATCATGCTTTTTTGATACAGCCAAATGGGGAAGGCATTTATATGATCCCTAGCATTGGTTGACTGCAGAATGCCAAAGGTGCATAGTACAGAGCTGCTTTGTAATAACAGTAAGTCTCTCCCTAAGCACACTGGAAGAATACACAAGAAAAATTCAATAATTTGTTTAAAACATTAGACTTTCTAGAATCATTACTTTATTCATGCTCAGATTCCACCATTTCACCTTTATTAGAGGAAAATAAATATTTCTTACCAGTAAAAAGAGTTATTAAAAGGGCATCTCAGTAATAAATACAGAGGATACCCAAGTATTGGCAAAGAAAATATTTATTTCAGATTTTATGACTAGTCATCACAGTAATTTATACAGGTCTGATGCTTATGAAAAGGCATAGGTGTAGAAATGGAAAAAACTGTTTAACCTATTCATACTAGGTCTCCATCCTACCCTTAGCCAGCTTGACCTTCCGTCCCTCTTGATAAGATGACATCCAGGACTTCAGTCTCTGTACTACCTTACAGTATAGACCTGTTATTAGAGAGTGGCTACTTTTTGTCCGAGTTCTGATGAAAGCTCCCACCTCCAGAGTATCTAAGAAACTTACTGTCAGTTTCCTCTTAGGATAGGGTGATGTTTGAACCATAAGAAGGAAGAGCATCCCCAGTGTCCTTACTGGAATTTTTCAATCTTTTATACAGAAACTCATTGTATTCTACCTTTTTCTGCAGAACTGTTTGGTCATTCCCCAGTCAAATCATGGTTCTTTTTTCATCCCTTGTTATATAAGTATCTCTTTGGGGAAAGACCATGAATCGCGACCTGAACTTGATCAGTCAAAAAAATCCCTGCTTCAACAATGAATGAAATACTCTCTTCTTTCTTTGGTGATTCACAGGCATATTTCAATAGGAAATCACTCACATTCAAACTTACATTTGTTAACAACAAGGACCAAAGCTTGTAAGAAATTATTGAGTAAATATCTATATTTTATGTAATATCAAACTACATTTTTTCTGAAAAACAGGCTACCTCTCACTAAATTCTTGACTTGCAAATGAACCTCTCTCAGACTTACTATATACGTACAACATAAAACTTACTTTAAATACAAGTATAATCTGAGAATACTTGTATAATTTGTCATTTACGTTCTGCTGATGACATATAGTAACTTTAACCACACTGTGAATTATCTGGGAATCCAATGCCATCTGCAGAAGCTGATACAACACATGCTCGGTGGAACAGTCAGCCACTCTTCAGATGTTGCAGCAATAGTTTAAAGAGGTTGGTTGTGTCAGACTTATTGTACACAATGATTTGTAAATGCACAATCAAAACCCACCAAAAATGAAACACACCTAACTAATTTAGTTCTGAAAGAAATACAAAACACCAAACTTCTTACAGAACAGGAAACAGTTAGTTCTAACCCATTAATTTCTCAGTCTCAGCCCCTCCACCTCCAAGACAATAGGGCAACACCATATCTTTCCTATCCAGAAGACAAGCAGCTGAGACTTTGGTAGGTCACCTGTAAAAGTTCAGTGCAAACACAAACACAATAAGACATGACATGATACGATGATCATAGGATATTCAATGACAGGACATTGAACCGAAGCACACATGCCGACAATTGTGTAGCACCCCAGTAAAGGCAGTTTATCTTCGCAAGGCACATCGTTACTTTCATCACACAGCCCTTCGGCTAAGACCCACCGCGGTGCGCAGCGTTTCCCGGGTCGGGGGTGGGGGGGGGTGGGGCGGCAGCCGTCTAAGGCCGCATGGCGACAGCAGCGGCCGGGGCCTTCCCCATCGCTCCAAGCAGCCACGCTGGCCCTGGGGAGGGTCGGAACCGAACCGGTCCGCTCACAGGGTGACACGCCGCCGCCCAGCTCTGCCACGTTCCTCCCGGTGCCCCGGCCCCCTCCAACGGCCGCTGCCTCCGCCGGGCCCTCCCCGACCCAAGCCTCCTCAATCGCCCCCGCCGGCCTGCTCCGACCGCCACCCCAGAGGAGGTGGAGGCGGCTGGCTCACCTCGTTGTTGAGGTTCAGCACGGGAGCCATGTTGCCGGCCCCTGCCCGTAGAGCTCCGCCGTCCCCCTGCCCGGACGCCGCCTCCACCGCCTCCCCTCCGAGCTCTCCCCACGCCGTCGCAGCGGCAGCGCGAAGCGAAACTCCGCGCATGCGGCGCGCGCGCGCCCAGGCAGGTCCGCTCCAGGCGGAATCTCTATGGTCAGAGCCTCTCTAGGCCGGCAGCTCTAAGGCCTCGGTCCTCCGGCTCCGCCGCAGCCGGCACAGCTTCCGGCCGGCGCGTGCGCGCATTCCTTTGGACCCCGCCGCCGCCAGGCCCTGCCCGGGGTCCCGGGCTGAGGCTGGTGGGGGGCCCGCGGCTCTCGGTTTCCCTCTTCCCCTCCGTGCGCTCCTGCCCGCCAGCCCAGGGTCCCGTTTCATTTAGAAATGGGGGTAAAGAGGAGTTTCTTCTGGTTGTGGCGGGTGATACACGGCGTCGGGTGGGAAGAGGATGCCGAGCCGGACCCATCCGGGGCGCGTCGGGGGCAGCTCTTGGGGAAAAGAGTTCGCCTCGCGTGGGGTTAAACCTGAAACGTCTCATTGCTGCGGTGCATTTTCTGCTGCTGCGTGGCATCGCCAGCTGGCCAAATCTAAGACCTGAAAAGGTGTACACCTCTAAATCCTCGAGCTAAAGAGACATCCACCCCACGGTATAGTTTACAATCTCAGAAGTAATCTGGGATTCTTTCTTTTTATGTCTTGTTGCTGGCGTTGTGGAACTAGCCTAAAACAGCATACATGAGTTAGTGGTAAACAGTGCTGTATTTCAAGACTTTGCTTTATCCTCCCCTGCTCCGTTTCCGTATGATAGAATCACAGAAACGTCTAGGTTGGAAGGGACCTTTTAGATAGTCGCATCCAACCATAAACCCAACACTGCCAAGTCCACCACTAAACCATGTCCCTAAGTGCCACGTCTACCCATCCTTTAAACACCTCCAGGGACTCCACCACTTCCCTGGCTGCCTGTTCCAGTGCTTGATGTAATAAGTAATTTGGCAAAAATTTTGCTTCAGCTAAAAATGAATGTGTGCTCACTATGGCTTCAGCTAAGATGGGTGTGTGCTTGCTATGCGTTTGGAAAAGGGATAGTTTTAAATAGGATATCAGACGAAAGCAACAGTTAGAACTACCAAAAATTTGCAGAACAAAGGGTGGTGTAGTTAGCTAAGATAACCACAGAAGTGTAAAGAATGAAGAAGCCACAAGAAGGACATGGTGATAAAGACTTTGGCCCTCCCTCCATGGACTATCAGGAAGACCCCTGAAGAAGCATAGCGCCTGGGAGGGGGGCATGTTGCATTCCCAGAACTCATTTATTATGTATTTGGGGGTGGGTCGCGTTCCAAAACCTCATTGATTATGCAAACTATGTTCCAAGAAGAAACATGAATAATTATAAGGAATACGCAATAAAAACAAGCGGTTGTAAAGGGAAAAATGAGGCACAGGAGGAGAAACCCCCTGTGTAACTCCCAGCGCTGTAATAAATATTCTTTGCTCCACCGAATTTGCCCTGGACTAAAATTCAATACAGTGAGCGCGTTTCTCACACTTGATAACCCTTTTGGTGAAGAACTTTTCCCAAATATCTAGTCTAAACCTCCCCTGGCGCAACTTGAGGCCATTTCCTCTTGTCCCATCCCGAGACCAACACCCACGTTGCAAGAGCCTCCTTTCAGGTAGTTGTAGAGAGCAATAAGGTCTCCCCTGAGCCTCCTCCAGGTTAAACAACCCCAGTACCCTCAGCCAGTCCTCATAAGACTTGGGCTCCAGACCCCTTACCAGCTTTGTAGCCCTTCTCTGGACACACCTCTGTCTTTCTTGTAGTGAGCGGCACAAAATTGAACACAACATTTGAGGTGGGACCTCACCGGTGCTGAGTACAGGGGAACAATCGCTTCCCTAGTCCTGCTGGTCACATTATCCCTGATACAGGCCAGGATGCCATTGGCCTTCTTGGCCACCTGGGCACACTGACAGTTCATATTCAGCCGGCTGTCAGTCAACACCCCCAGGTCCTTTTCTGCTGGACAACTTTCCAGTCACTCTTCTCCAAGCCTGCAGTGCTGCATGGGGTTGTTGTGACCCAAATGCAGGACCCGGCACTTGGTCTTGTTGAACAAAAAGGCTTCCGCTTTCAAACTGCTTTAAAATTTTTGGATTGATTTTTCCATTTGTGCAAAAGGCAGAGTATGGATTGTGCAGAAATTATGTTGTCTGAAACTTCAGCTCTGTGAAATTTTATATACACATTTCATTTAAAGTGGCTGTAGTGAAGTGGGGCTGAGCATGTGTTTTGGACTTTGTGAGATCTCAGTCTGAAAAGTTTGGCAAAGTTTCATCACAACTTTTCCTTATTATTTCCATTTTATTGTGCTAGAAGGAATTGTTGATTTAAATTTTTAAAAATATTTTTCTATTTTACTGAAACGGGACTTTTACAAAACTAATGCCTAAATGTGAGCAACAGCACGCCTAGAGAATGAAACAGTTATTGTTTCACTTTGCTGTTTATCTGTTGCAGTATTCAAAAGAACTGAGGACATATTCGAAAATATTTGGGGAAATTGTTTTAAATAGAAAACCTTTTTGTTTATATCAATAAAATCAGTTTTGAGAAATTCTTTGGACATTCACCAGCAATTAGCTGGCCCCTGGATGGCACTGTTGTGCCTGGAATTCTGCTTTGAAGTCTGAATGTTTGAACAAATACAACTGCTCTCAGCTGTCTCTAATACATTTTGTCTGCAGGATATAGCATTTAGATCTTGTTATATTTAAATGTTTAATTTCTAACTGGTCCTCAGGCATCTTTTGTAAGTGAACTGCAACTAAATCACTTTTGGCTGTAATTTTTATCAAGTCTTACATGTGAGTGGGATCTGGCCAGGCTAGTCCTTCAAAATAAAACCTTTAGGTTAATAGAAACATGTATTTAGGATGTTTCAGAAAGTGGTACTGGTTGTTCAGTAGCAGTCTAGGATTCATTTTGATCGATAAAGAGCCAACTGAAACTGCTTTGAACCCATCCATTCATAATGTAGTAATGATATTTTGTTCCAACAAGAGCTGAATTTCAGGTTAAACATAAAGTTGTCAAGAATGCTTTGGCTCTAGCTGCAGATGATGGTTACATACCACAGCTGCTGTTTTGGAAAAATTCTGACTTGGGCAGTTATATCCAGCCTACCTAAAGTCAGCCAACTGCCATAGAGTAATCTTTGCTTTTTAGTACCACTGATGGCAAATAGCTATAGTATTCTACATGAGAAGTAGCTGCATTTGATTATGTCTGTATATAAAGCAGTCTTGTATGTGATGCACTCAATACTGTCAATAGATTTTTAAAAATTGAAGAGTATGATCTCATATCTAGATTGGATTTGTATGTAGAGTGTAAAACTGGAATTAGAAACTCAGTAAGAAAAGATCTTCCAAGGAAAATAAAGAGGTGCTTCCCTTTGTCTTGATCTTTCATGCAAAACTATTACCTAGATATGCCAGTCTTAAATTCCATTGTGCACCTTAACAAAGAGGAAGACAAAAACGGGACCAGGGAGCCTGCTGTTGTTGTGTGACTCCAACCAGTGCCAGCCTGGCCTCACACAGGTTTGAGTTGTTCCCTGTCTGTGTAGCCTACTGGGTCATAACTTCAATTTTCCTATCCATATCCTTTGAACACTGAAATAACTTGCTTTCGAAATTTCATGTAGGCCATGGTGACATACATGGCCCTTCATCCAACAGTTTTCTTTTCTTGTTACTCAGCCAGTCACTGATGAAATTATGTGTTTTTGTTGCTTTTATCTTTTTAAGCCTCAGTGGCCTTCCAGGGTTTAGAATCACTGTGCCTCACAGCTGGTTCATTGGCTCTTTGTCATGCTATTTTTTGACTTAAATTCATTCTAAGTCAAGATTTTCTTGTCAGCTTGTCACAGTCAGGATGCTTTGAGGCATTGCCCCATATAACACTTTCATACTTTGATGCTTTGTTCTGACCTTTTTTCCTTTCATGTCAGTATTTCACTCAACTATTTTGGCATGCTCTCCCATGCTTTCTCTGCTTTGAGAACAGCTGCCTGTGTGTGCACGTGGCAGGGCAGCATGTATTTGTAGGACATAATATGTTGCAGAAAAATACAGGGGAGTCGGGGTGGTAAGTTACTGAAGGAAAAAGGGGGTTAAGACCGGGTCCCATTTCCCTCCCTTTATCTTGGCACTCTTCAGGCTTATGTGATGTGGTAGCAGCTGTGCAGACCATCTTGCAGCTACATCTGGCCTTAATCCTAGAAGCCATACATATAAGTCATATTTTTGGAGTACTTACTGAAATTTGTCATGATTGCAGACACACTCATATGCGCAGTATAGACATAACAAAATACACATCAAGTGTGTTTTGTATTGGAAATGACAGGAAGTAAGTTTTAGCAACTTCAATTAATTGTTCATGTTTCGAGAACCAAATTTAAGAATTTAAGAATTTTCACAGAATGAAAGTCACAGTAATGTTAACTAGACATTGAGGATCACAAAATTAGAAGGTATTCTGTGACTTGTAGCTTCCTGTATAGCAGCTTGTGCTCTGACTTTTTCCAGAGCAGTTTCTTTTTACTGATATTAAGGCATCTGTTCTGGTTAAATTATAATAAAACCTAAAGGATCTAGCTGACGTTAAGATCTTATTTTTTACTTAGCTCTCTATGTATGTGCAGTAAGAGAAAATTTCAGCATCACACAATAAGCAACTGAAACAGCCAGGTGAACTACTGAAACTGCTTCTTATAAAAGGGAAATACAGGAATTATTAAGTGATTTATGAAAGGTTGCAGAAGAAAACAATGTGCATTACGCATTTAAACGTAATGTCCCAGGTTGGAGTTCACCACAAGATGACCTTTCCAGGCTCTGTTTTTCATATGCATTAAAATACTCGTTAAGTTGAGAAATATTTTTGAAATTTAAGTGCTCACAGTGTGGCTGAGTGGTGAATGGATTTTACATAGGAAGCAATCTCCCAGTTAGTTCTGCTTCTTTAATAACAGAAGGATGCGATCACTTAGGATTGAAATACAGTGAATTTCACTGAAGAACATGTGTGTACATAACAAGGGCAGTAGCTGGTAAGTGTTTATGAAGACACAAACATTTTTAGAAGTGAAGAAAGTAATAAGTAAAATAAGTATGCGATAACAAGAGCCAATTTTTCTGTTCTGTCCTAAAAATCAAAATAACATGTCATAAAGCTTTTTTATAGACTACCAAGCAATTTTTAATATATATTTTTCAATCTTTTTCTTCTATAAATAAGAATTCACATTTCAATACAGTAATTAAATTATTAACCTGGTTTGCTATATATTTATATATGGCTTGTGAATGTATTAAAAACAAGGTCAGTTGCATCTTCTTACTAGTCTTTCCCTAAAGAGCATGTTCACTGGATTGTTGGTGTGAATTAATATCATTAAATCACCTGTATTATAGCAACTACATGACATTCACAAAACACACCCTTACAGAGTAATACAGTAGCATTTGGCGGCATGTTGGCTTGACTGGAATAAGATCCAGCTATAACTGGGCTCATACATACACATACGGCATAGTAGATTCTGTGTGTTGAGAATATAATACAAAAACTGAAACGGAAAGCATTCCATGTGTTGAGCATAGTCTTATTTTTTTATACAATGGGCTAAAACTTTGTAAAAGTTTAAAATATTAAATATGGAGGAGTCTAGAAACACTCCACCAGAGGGGTAACGTTGTCTGGTATAGCAGTTTTTGCAGTTGCTTTGCAAGAGGTGGATTCTGTCAACGTATCCCACTGAAATTGCTATTAAAAGGTATTCCAGAACAGTGGCAGTAAGTGCGAAAGCATAGAGCAAAACTTCTTGAGAGAAAGGTGCCAGCATTTTAATAAAGTTTCTAAGTAAAAAGCCTGTTTCAGAATATATTAAATATTCTTTTTTCAAATAATACTAAGAAATCGAGATTCTTCAAAGTATAAAAGTAGTTTAACATCTGTCAGAGAAGAAAGAGCATATAATAGTTGGTTTTCTGCAAAGGATTATTGCTGTGTTGCGTTTCCTAGTTTAATGCCATTTAGTGTGTCTTTGTCCTCCTTTTCAGACTACCTTGCAAATACACAATGCGTTATGAACAGACACAAAAGTGCCCTTCTCCCATTTCAAATACTGTTCGCTCATATTTGAAGCAGACTCAAGCTTGCTTTGCTCTGAGTTTTCCAGAAGCCACGTGAACATGATCGTTATGGCACTGTTACTTGCTTGCACTGGTGATCAGCACTGGGAGGCAGACCTCAGGTTTGACACTGCTTGCTACCTCACCTTGCCATAACTGTCTATACACAGTTTTCTGCTGACTCCAGTAGTGTCTGGGAAAGGATACTACTATCTTGAGAGTGAAGATAAGAAGCTTTTATTTAATGCATAAGGAGGGCTGCAAAGAGAAGAGTGCTAAGGTGAAAATTACTTTGTAGGAGGATGATCTATGCATACAGTGCCAAGGCACAGAACTGTGTTAGTCAAGGCCACGGACTATGATGTGACAATAATTGCAATACAAAAGTGGTAACAGGAACCTTGAGGAGAGTGTTGGCTCCATGAGTGTGTAGGAGAGACCATATGTTTGAGGCAAAAGCAATATGCCTCAGAGAACAAAGTTCTCTGAATATTTAATGCCCAGTATATGGGCTCTGATGTCCGGTATATGTGTATTGAAAAGATGGTGCTGCTGTCATCGTTGATTCAGGAAGGATGTGGGAGAAATGGCTGGAAGGGAAAATTAGGGAAGCAGCCTAGCTGGTGAATAGACCTAACAAGATAGCAGGAAGAAAGGCTGGAACACGTGTTTGACTGAGAAGGGAGCGTAGAGTAGAAAGCTACATCTGTATGTTTCAGCCCAGAGATGACTGCTGGATTTGTGACAGCAGAAAAGGTTACTCAAAAGTAAGATTCAGGGGGAGAAAAGGACAAAAGCACCCATCTATGCTGGGGGCTGACAGGCTGGAAAGCAACTTTGCAGGAAAGGGCCTGGTGTCCTGGTGGACACCAGCTGACCATGAGCAAGCAATGCACCCTTGTGGCAAAGGCGGCCATCAGGCTCCTGGGTTACATTAGGAAAGGTGTTTTCAGGAGGTTGAGGGTGGTGATCCTTCCCCTCTACTCAGTCCTGGTGAGACACATCTGAAGTGCTTGGTCTAGTTCTAGGCTCCCCAGTGCACAAAAGATATGGACATCCTGGATCAAGTCAAGTGAAGGGTCATAAGGATGACTATGGGACTAGAGCATCAAGGAGCAGGTGAGAGAGCTGGGACTGTTCAGCCTCGACAAGGCTCAGGGGGATCTCATCAATGTGTGTAAATACCTGATGGAAGTAGTGGTGCCAACTGATAGGACAAGAGGCAGTGGGCACAAGCTAATAATAACAAAAGCAAAGCCTGGGGTATAAGTGAGTTTGGGGTGTTTATTTTTCTATTTTGAAACAGAGCATGGGTAAGTGATGGAAAGAAGTGTCTATGCAGTTCCTAACTGATCAGTGTTTATGATGCAAGTCTCAATTCTTTGGGTATTATTTTAGCAACTTTAATGTAATATCTTGGGAGAACACATCAGTGGTAGAATCTGGTATTTTGGTCATCTGGCTTTCTGCTGGAATGGTGAAGAGATGTTAGTCAACAGACTTGAGTGGTTTGGACAAAAGAGGATGCATTCCTATTCCTGATTTTTCATTTTCTGATGTAATTTTCTAAGAAGGTGGCCTTTCCTTTCTGTAGCAAGCGGAGGAATATGCTAGAATATGTTAAGACTCATGGATGGTATCACTGCAGAAATAGTTTGGGCACCCACCACGGTTTTCTTCGCACTCCCCAAACTATGCCTGACTTTTCATTCCATTGAAGAGTAGACTGAGTACATGCTCCACCTGGTGATTGTCATTATATACATCTGGCCATGGTTCTAACTTGGGTCTTTTCATTTCTGTAGTAAAAGCCTGTCTTTGATGCAGTAAGCTGTGAAACAGAATGTGTAAGTAGTAACATTAGGGTTTTTTTTTTTCTTTTTCATTTTCTCTTGCAAATGCAGTGAAGTTTTCATATAGCACTCCTGCAATTTCATTAAGCTCTGCATTTTTATTTATAATAGCTGTGGGAAGAATATTCTAATTTCTTATTTGCTTTTTTTCTTGATTCTTTAGCATTAGCAAATTTGTTAAGTCTGCTAATAAATAAGTTATCCTACTTCAGTGTTTCTTCTTTATCACAGCTTGACTTCTGTGTGTGTGTGCACACATGTGCACCATGGACCTGTGACTTTATTTTGATACTACGTGAGAGAGTAAAGAGAAAAGTCGTTTGTACTACTGAGAAAAATTTACAGGAATTCATTCACAAGGTCTGCATAAGGCTGGTGCAGCAGCATCTACACAACTGAGTTAGTGCAGACACAGGTCTGCACAGATTTTGTTTCTTTTGAAGCAAATGGAATAGGAGAGGAGCTAAGTGCATTACTTGGCCTCTCTGTTGCTTCTGTTTCAACAGAAAACTCCCAGAAGCGTTGACAACAGTGGCAGGCAATCATTCTGTTTTCCCCATATTTTGGGACTGGTTGTAGACTTCTGTTTTTTATTAGTTTTGGAAAGTGATGACTGGCTTGATATAGTGAATAAATATGCATAAGCATTCTGAAAATGGTCACCATAAGTGAGTATCCATAAGTGGTTGTCAGTTACGGTGATAGAAGGCTCTGAATGAATAGCAGTTATTTTATAAAGAAAAGCATACACATAGTGATCTTGTTTGGTTCTCTGCCAATGAATGTACAAAATCCCTACGGCCTGTAATAGTATCTTTATTAATACCTGATTGTAATTCTTAAATTCATGGCAGTCATGCCTGGAAAATGAACAAGTGTATTCAGTTTGTTTCAATCGGAAAAAAATCATATTTCAAGAGCAATTTTCAAATGAATATATGAATAAGAACTGCCATGAAATGATTTCTCATCCTCTGATTTCTTGTTGTCCAATGATGCATACCCACCTCTAGGGTAATTTTAGAGAGAAGGACAGCCATAACAGACATGTAAAGAAGGTCTTTTCAGACTGCTTAGGATTTAAGAATATAACTTGTTAAGGTCCGAAGGGGCTTGCCCAAAGTTCTTCCTCAAATTTCCGATCAAGCCAAGGAACTAAATTTGTTTTCTGTTTTTCAGCTTCATGCCCTATCTACTGCATTAACAGCATTTTAACCACTGGATTCCAAAGGAAGGTTATGCCAGTCCTTCTGGTTCCTCATTCATTTATTCATATGTGAAAGGCCTGACTCTGCATTACTGTTGTGCAATGCAATAGTTTTGGAAAGTAGATAGAAAGTTCAGTAGATAGTAGACAGAAAGTAGATAGAAAGCTCAGCTGTCAAATGACTTCTCTGTATAACTTCTAGGGGGGTAAAGAATGCTAATGGATTCTGATTGTACTCTGACTCCTGACCCAGACTTGGAAGCTCCCGGAGAAAGGACGCAAGGTCAATATAGTCCTTAGCCACTGCATTGTTCTCCGCAATTACTGGCAGCAGGCTATTAGGATGCTTTAATTTCTGTGAGGGTCAAGTAAGCCATTTGTGGGGCTGCTGAAAGTTCAAAACTGGCAAGAACTCATTGCTGAGCATAGGTCAACAGGGAACCAGAGAATCTACACTGAAATCAATGTATCTGAAGAATGCAGTGCTTAAGCACCCTTGTGCATAGGCTTCAGATAAAGGGTTTGGCTTCAGCTCATGTAAGTAATTCATGCACTTAGCCAGACCATTTTAATACAAATTAATTTCAAGTCTCTTGTTAAAGCTCACTAATTAAGATTACTCTAGAGTCCTGAGTGGTTTGGGGGGGGCAGAGGGTTAGTCTCATTATAATGATCTAACCGATGTTTTTTTTTCTATTACCTCTAGGAGGTACTTCTTTTAAAGATGATGAGTTTGTTTATGATACCATTAAAATGAAAAATCGGTGAAAAAGACCGGAAGCCAGTTTCCACACTGCTATTTGAATGATTATACAGTCATTAAAGTAATACATGAGACTCCATGGACTACAGAAGTACAGCAAAAGGGATGAGGGGCATTCACCTTGCACGCACAGCCTGAAAAACACTGTGTGAATAATTTATTTTTGTGGCCTGGTGTCAAATCTGAAAACTTGAAGGAAAAAAGTTCAAAATTACCTTATTATAAATTTTAAATAGTGGTCATTTACATGAATTTTGCACTTCCCATTTAAACCACATCTTTCCTATTGTGTAGAATAGCATTTCAAAGAGTATCTAGAAAAGAGAAATTTTTCTTGCTACACCTTTCTTTGTATTATTGTCTGACAAATTATTGAGAAAGTATCAATAAATTGCCACCACCTTATTCAAAGAAGTTGCTGTACAGTCTTTGTTTTGCCATATTGTTTTCGCAACAGTTGCCTGAATGGTTAAAAATCCCCATGTGTGATGCTTTGGATGATTCTATTATTGACTCATAAGATGTGTGCTCCACCTGAGGTCCCTGATTTGGGTTGTCTGTGGTAGATTATCCTGGTAACTTTATAACTAAGTGATAAGTTCCCATTTTTTGATTTTACCAAAATTTACATATTTTCAGCAGTTTTCCCTCTGCATCCTGAACACTAGAGAAAGCATATCTGTTCTTGATACACAAGAAGGTATCTCCTCACATTGTTAATATTGAGAACATTAATATTCCAGTCATTTGAATATTTCCACTGAGTCTATTATAGCCACTTAATTTTAAATTTGATCATGTATTAGGAATTGCAGTTTCTCTTGGTTTGTCCTTGTAGATCCTGTGTATGAACTTCTAAGCTATTCTATGAATTGATCTCCTATCTGCCTTCTGAAGTTATACAAATTTACTGTTCAGTACAGCAAGGTCTAGAGTCCAGTTTTTATGTTCTCTGTGTTATATTCCTTAAGTAATGGCTTATAGAGTCTTCCTCACTTTCTTTGTCTCTCTGACCTAATAAAAACATTCATGGATCAACTTCAAAAAGAAAATAATCCACCTTGGAACATGCCCGATACTGCCATAGGAAATTGCTGTTTTGGTGCCTGTGGTGAAGGATGAAATAGAGAAATGTGATATAGACCCAACCATTGGACTTTGAGTAAATGATACAATCTTTTCTCCCTTGGTTTCTGAATTCCAGTTTCTATTCCTCCATTTTTCTTCTCTAAAATGAGTAATTTTAACCCTAATTTTTTTATAGCTCTGGGTTGGCTACAGCTGTTGGCTTCAGCAAATAATTTATTAAAATTTGCTCATTCCTGCAGCATATCATTTTGAGCTTCTGTAACTAAATCTCTTTCATTGTTATGTTTGTCAGTTCAATGGCAAGAAGTGTTAAATGCATTTTGAACATGTTCAGTAAATTGAGGAATGATTGTACTGGCAGCAGAAGTCAGTACTTCCTCTAATGGTTTGAAAGCTGAAAAAAATGCACAAATCCTGCAAAAACTTATTTCATATGACTCTCAGAAGGCCGATTTGCAATTAGGATAATGCATCTAAATGAAGAAATCCTACGGAGTTTGTTATTGGCTATTATCAATAGGAGGTCCAAAACCCACCAACATTCATTTACATGGATGTTCAGATACATTTTGTAGCATATTTTTAGTGATTTTCAGTCTACTTAAGTCAGCAGAAAGAAAATAGTTTATAATCATTTTAAAGTAATAGTGGCTAAATTCTGTCTGCTTTGTGAATACAAATCCATGAAAGTGCTCATTAAAGTATGATGAGCAGGTTCTATGTCATGTGTTTGATGTGTAGTAATTCCACATGGTAGGAATTGTAGCCTGTGAAAATAGTTAGCCACGTGATATGGACCATGGGCCACACCACATGTATTGGAACCGTATGTGTTTTCTTTCTCTTACAAGAAAGAGTAAAAGCATAAAGCTGATATTTGTAACTTTATGTTATGCAACTACTAATTAAGGTGGATATGGAAGGAGAACTTCTCCAGCTTTTAATATCACTGAACAATGCCTTCAGACATCACTCAACAATCAAATCTAATCATGTATTGTGGCTGTCCTTACAATTTTTGCCCACTAAAAAATAAATAGCCTGTATTCTATCACCAAAACCTGGAAAAACCTTTGGGAAGGAAGTATTCACTGACTGAAGGAGACTTCTAGGTGTTTGTAAGCATGTGCGTCCCATCTTTTGTTGTATTGATACTGAAATCCTTTTATTTATAAGAAAGAAATTTAAGACTACTGCTGAAGTTATTCAAGGACTTGGCACTGCTAGAAGGAACAGCCTTCTAAAAGTTCACACTATTTTTCTGAAAGTTCACGCTGTGAAGAGAATTATTTCTTTTTCAGTTTTCAAGAGAATTCTTGACAATGGGGGCAAGATGCAAAGATGTTCAAGTCCCTTTTTCAAGATAACAAAACTCTTGACACTTTTGTATCATTACCTGATTTTAGTGCCCTGGAGTTTTTTCTCTTAACCGTGTTTAATATCTGAGACCTAGAAAATATCTGAGTAAATTAAAAATCTGTGAATAACTTTTGAAAGTTGAATTCAGTCACAAGATCCTTGATATATTTAAAGTTATGAGAAACTGGTCAGGTGCTTTTACTTTGTTTTGATAGTAAATATTCTCTAGTATTACAAGTTTAACATCTATTCTTCCAAAATTTAGGCCCTGGTATATTTAGCATATGTAATATTTACATATAATATACATATATAAGAATGCACGTATAAAATACATATATGCACATACTGTAATGCTGAGGCATGTATTGACTTTAAGGATGTATTTCACAGGTTTTATGAATGGGGAGGGACTTATTTTTCAAACTGTTTTCTTTCATGAAGACCTTGTATCTTTGTATATTGATAGAAATCAGTTTTGTATATACATCCTTAAATCCCATGCCTTCTTGGGATTATAAAACTTTTCTTTAAAAAGTCCACGAAGGTTTGTCTAAAGGTTACTTTAATATTCACCTCCTCATAAGTAAAAATAAATAACAGAACTTTGGGATTTTCTGAAATATGTAAAATCAATCCTTCTGTCAACAAGCCACTGTTATTCAGGTTTAGACGAACACCAGCTCACATCTGTAATCTCTAGTTCTTGACAGAACAAGAAATTTGAGGAACAGATTGTACTAACAATACCATTTCTGTGGATTCACTCCAAATTGCTTGATACCGGGGTGATTACTACAGCAGCCTTCTGCAGGAGAACTGTCATTACAAATGGTTGTTGCCAATATAGTTTGTGGCAAAGAATATGATGGGCAGTAGCTGAAAGCAAAATTGTAACATCAAATTACCGCAGCTGAAGGTAGAGGGTAGAGTTTAAAAATTATGCAAATGGTAACTCTTTCAGAAAAGGCCTTCTCACTGCTGCAGAAAAGGTGGCAAAACTCAAGATTTGCCATATATGAAGTAATGAGATATATGCTCTTATACAGCTCAATTAATATAATAAATATAGGAATGTGTATATGAAGTACTCAGATATATAATCAGATACAGCTCAACCAAGATAAGAGATATGTTTCTTCAGTTGTTCCTCTTGACTTCTTTACAAGGTATGATAGCAAGCAGTAATGGGAATGAGGTGGCATTCCCTCCAGAAAAATATAAGTGGACAAAGTGCCCTTGAAAACCCCTTAGCCTAACCAACCAACTGCAATCATGTGGATGACACAGACCTCTTGCAAAGGAAGAAAATGAAGGAACATGTGTTCCGTTGGGCATGTTCTCTTCCCAAACTCATGTATCATATGGAGCAGGAGATATATATAACGATGCAGTAGAAAAGCTGTCTTGCTATACATGCTCTGAGATCCTCACTGGAGACACCGCTGTGTTCATCTAACTAAAAAGGGCAGTTAGCTTGCCTGTAGAGTTAAAAATAGTGCATGAATATCCTTTTTTGGGTCAGTCTACATTGCGACTTTTGAAACAAAATAGGACTTTCAGTTCAGAAAAGTCTTCATGGTCATTAGTAATTTAATATTATGGCATTTAGTTTAGTCTACAGGTACTAAAACCACTTTAGTCCCAAAAGCTCCTGATGGAGCTGCTGGAAAGTCAGCATTTCAATGCTAATTCTCATTTCAGTTATGTTTTTGCCTACAAATTTAATTTCAGAATAATTTACTGTGTAATAACTTATAAAATCATATTACCAAACTCTGTGTTGTTAGGTTAGAATATAATTATGTAAATCATAAATTAATTAGTTCATAAATAATTATTGAAATATGGAATACTGTTTTCAGTACTTTTCATTTGTAAGGGTACTTTAAAAAGCTGATATGTTATTAGTTTCCACCATTGTACTGATATAGGCTTTGTTATAATATATTTTCATTACATTCTTGGGGCATTCAGGGTGCTGAAACAAATAGCTCTTGGGGCATTGAATATTGTCTCAACACTTTTTCCCAACATCTGTTTCTTATTTGAAATTTCTGTACTCCCTTATTTCCCTTCCTGTCTGGGCCTCACTGTGAAATGGAGAAAAGAAAAAGAAATAAAAGGAAGTTTCTGGTCCCCTGAAACTGTGGTCAGGCAATGATTTTCTGCAATGTTTTCTTTTTAAAGCACCAGACATTCAAATGTGTCCTCACCTTTAGTCTACATTTTTTCTTTCAGGAAAAAATCTAGCTAAATTTATGACCAAAGAAAGGCAGCAAAAAAGGCCGATAGGTGATCCTCAGATTCCAAAAGGTGTTTTAAAGATTGTGGTCTGCAAATAGATCTGCCAGTCTATTGATCTGGACTAAGTCATTCTTCACAGGAAAATCACTTACCAGCACTCAGTAGGCAGCAATCCTTTTGAGACCGCTTACCTCAGAAGAGCCAAGACGCTCCGAAGAGCTGTCAGGATGTGGCACTCTGCTAGAGCTGGGCCAGGTATCACTGACAAGAGCTTGCAGTACTAAGCATCTCCTACCTCATCGAGTGTCCAGAAGAAACATTTAGGGAACATGCTGTTTCTGAAGGAGATTTAGTGAAATTAAAATGTCTCTGGAATTTCTTAAAAAAAACCCAAACAACACAAAGCAAAAAACAAAACAGACAACTATTGTCAGAAAATTCTAAAGGTTTTTTACACATAAATGGGGTATGAGAATAAAATTATGTCAGATATTTTTCTAAAAGAGTGAAAATTTTTCTTAGAATTCTGTGAAGATGCAATTTCTCTACAGCACATTGGGAGGTCACTTATGGGCTGCCAAGGATAAGGACTCTGATACTGGGAGTCTGACACGAACTACTCCAACATTAAGAATGCACTTCAGTGACAGCAAAATTGGTGTATTTGCAGCACGGTCCAACACAGAAAGTGAAATCTGTGCTAGGAGTCAAAAGAGTGTACTATGCACAAAGTACGGTAAAGGAAGATAAATGGAAGCTAGGATCTGTTTTGTCCAGACAGAAATTCAGATAGATGGTACTTTGAGAGATATCAGTCAGCTCTTAGCTTTTTTTTAAAAGAAAAACTAATATATGATGTCATTTCAGTGTTCCAGTAGTCGACAAAGGAAGAAAAGAGTAATTTGAACATGTTATGCAATGCCTTTGCATCCAGGGTTCTTTCTGCTTTCCAGTTCCTTCTACAATGAATTCAAATTTTTTCTCTCATTTAGCACCAGACAGCTGGAACAGAGAGAAGTTCATATTGCATTGTGGGAAACATTATTTGGAGACCCTAGGTCAAAACTGGAATGTAAGCCTGCCATATAATTTCCATAATGCAGGATAGTGTCTGGGAAATGTTGTTTAATATTTTGTTATTTCAAAAATAAGAATGTCCTTTTTAGTGCAGTATAAAATGTATGAGTCAGACACCTACAGTGAAATATTTGATTTTGACTTTACATCAGAAAATCCATTTTTAGGTAAAATCAGTCCTGTGAAAAATTCACAATGAGCTTTAGTATTAATATTAATCAAACAACTGTATATTCACTAAACATGTGGAGTTGTGGTAGCTCTAGTAAATTTTTTATCTGAATCCAACTGCCTTCAGAAAGACCAACATTTCAGTAGAAACTGGTGATCTAACATCAGTCATGTTCTTTCTAGTAAAAATTAATAAGGAACTAATTTCTAAAGACTACATACAATTTCTGTCATAGACATGTTTATACTATGGGCATTGCAAATACTTACACTGAATGGAAAAGAGTTTTGCATGTCAACCACAGCCATGCAAAAACAATGAATCACAGCCTTTCCTTTCCCCCTGCTCTCACCCCTACATACAGAATTCGGTTCTTCCGAATTTTGATCTTGAAACATTTGTAAGCATCACTTCCTCTACAACTACTTAGACTGAAAGTGTTTTTAACTAGAATCTGATGTTTCCAGGCCATAATCTGATTCTGAGTTGCTGCTCAGTCAGTTCCATAGATGGCATCTGCCATTCTGTGCTCAAATGTGGATCCATTTATACAGCTTCACGCTCTGCAATTTTGTTTTCACAATACTGTCTTGTAAGCAAGAGAATACTGTCCTGTGTAGAGGTATACCAACAATTGTATATTAAAAGTCATCTGCAGAGTTTGGAAACAATAGCAGACAAGGTTAAATGATTTTAGCCATAGTCAGTAATCCTACGTTGCTGCTGTAAAATACAGAAAATCCTGTGGAGAGCAAGTGGGGCCTTCTCATTTTCTGCTCAGAGAAGCAGACAACTGAAGTGATGCTTCAAAAATTGTTGAAAATGGGAGAGGCCCAGGTGTCAGTTTTAAATACTTGTAGACATGAACCCAGAAGGAAAAGTGGTCATCCTGTCAGGTATCATGGATCTTACTGTCCAATCCATGTGAAAGAGTAGTGTTGTGTACTTCATTGCCTTCTGACAAACACTTTATTGCTCTTAATAGCACTGAAGAACAAAACCTCACAAGTACTTTTTGAGGCTGTTAGGCAGTTATTACTGTTTTCAGATGTGGAAAACATACCAAGGTTATTATTAAGGATCTGAGACAGAGCTAGGGAAAAGACTGAAATTTGTTGACTTCCAGTCCTTTGCCTTAACTAGTGGCTGATCTTCACAAGACTGTATCTCCTATTCCTGAGTGTTTTCTTAGTACACAGCTGAAGAAAGAAAAGAGTTGGTTTGATTTAGTTCATTACTTCAAACTTCTTCTGTTAGGTCTGAATCTCTTTAAGGTAATGTGTGGGCTGACTTGCATATCTGGTGTTACTTGGTGGAGATCAGAGAAAAGACACTGGGAGGATATGGTAAAGAAAGAGTAAAAAGACTTTTAAAGAGAACTTGCTTCAAAAGTTCAGGTCACAGTAGCTCTTGTGTTAATACTATGTGATCAAAGTCTGGGACTTTCTACACCACAGATACTAAAGTAGTGGCACGTGCGATTGAGGCTACTGTTAGGTGTGCAGGAAGTTCCTAGCTCAGTGTTGTAAGTGTAACGTTATCAGACTTGGCATCTTGAAATTCTGACTGTTATTACTGCCTAATGCAGTGCTTTCAGAGACCCCATCAGCAGCTTTGCTCAGGCCATTGTATGAAAGTTTTCCAGATTGTGCCAGTCATGTCACTGGACATGTAAAATTCTCACACAGGTTCTGAAACACAGATAGCGACATTCTACATTAGCATTTTGTATGACATGAAGAATGTGATTTTAAAACAAGATCTGTGTTGCAAAGCTGACTTTTGTGAGACAGAGCTACAGGAAGAGGTTTAGCAGTATCACCTAGAATTTCTCCTAGCCTTCCTCCTGTTGAAGAGCTGCTTTACCAGTTTTTGAAAGGAAGTGAACTGACAGCCCTGTGCAGAGTCTGCATGAAAAGTTACTGCTGATGCTAGCCAAATACGGTCTTTTTAGTCAGAGAACCTATAGTTTGTGATTTATTATTAAGACAAATGAGTGGCAAAAGAAGTTTGCCCTACATTTATGTTCCTGTGCATTTAATGATCACAAAAAGTACCACTGAAGCAATTCTAATTGGGCTAGACTATTGCATAGACCTAAAAGAAACTCTTTTAGGTCTGTAGCTTTGAAGCTGTTAATTATATTTTTTTTCTAATATCTATCAAGATTTGTAAGTGGAAATTTTCATAGAAAGCTGTTGAGTTATAAAAAATCTGGCACAGAACAAAGATGTATCCATGCTCCATAGGCTCGTTTGTCTTACTAGCTTCCTTAAATACTTGATTGCACATTGCCTGTGTTGGAGAGCTTCCAATTCAGCTAAGGACGCTGAACTATTGCTTGAATAACAATAGTGTATAGGAGTTTTTCAAGACTTCCACAGTGTTTACATTAATAGGGGTTGTGACTACTGTTGAAGGAAAGAGCACTTTTCACTTCCCTCTCCACTGGTGCATAATGTTAAAATTCAGAAAGACACATTTTTCTTTAGAAACCAATTTTAAAAAAATTAATTAAGTGAAAGACAGTATTCTTTTGTAGTTACACTTAGGCTGATCTGCCTGTGCTGTTTTGCATGTCAAAAAATCCTTTCATCTAGGAGGCATTAGTGTAAAGTTTAGGCAGGCATCTGGTGTTTCTGATGATGTGTCATTAATAACTTCAAGCAAGCAAGCACAGATTGTAAATCACTGAGTCAATTTTAATGTGCTCCTAAACTATTCTGCTCTATCTCTCAGAGATGCACCAAAATGCAGTACTAACAAAAGCAAAAAGATCAAAACTTCATAATTCCCCCAAAATTAATAAATCAAAACCCCAATACTTGGAATGAATACTTCTGAAGTGTCAAAGATTTCTTGTTTTTCAAAGTAAACAGGAAATTAAGTTGCAGCTTTAGCAAGAACTCTTCTGTGTAGCTATGCATTGAGATAAAAGTCATCAAGTCAGTGGTTAGGAGATTTAAACCATATTTTATAGACTCCTCTAAACATCTTGAAAAATAGAAATACTCATAGTAATATCCTAGGAAAGATGATAGAGTTACAAAACATTAAAAGAAAGAAAACTTGAATAGCCTTTTGAGGCCATGAAGCTAATTTATTATAATATATTGAAGTGCTAAAGTGGAAATGTGATACAAATTCTTCTCTGTCATAATATGTCACAATGAGTGCATTGTCAGTTTTAGCTAAATACCATTGCCAGTAGTCTCAGTAAGACACTACTTTAAAAATAGCTGATGTTCTCATGGGTAGTGGAAAATTAAACTCCCCTACTGCTGTATCTATCTATTTTTTTCCATCTATCTACATGAATTTGTAAGAAAAGTTTAAATTCCTGTAATACTTTGAACGTAATTGTAATGTCTTAGTGATTGCACATTTCACTTCTGGCTGATGTATTTGAATATAAATCCATTCAGTCTTCTCTGAGTTAGTAGACTCTGAACGAGCTGCGCAGGGAATGAACTCAAGCAGGGGAGGCGCTATTGCCTTTTGCTTCTTAGTTTGAACTCCTCAATTCTGACTAATCTTACAGGTTTCTTGGCAGTCTTTGCTGAGGGATTAATTCAGCCTTTGTTTTACTTTTATTGTCATGTATAGGATCTGATGAGTATATCACTTCTTTCAAAGAGCACCTTTCTACAAAATGTATATACACTACATATTGTTCCCTGTATACTTTCATTCATTTGGATTTTTTTTTTTTTTTAAGTAAGACCACTGCAAAAAGATAACGTATTAACTGAAACACCATCAAACATTATTTTGCATTAAAATGGAGCTTTCTCACTTATGTGGAAATAATAAAAGGGAAGACTGTTACGTGGAGAAGGCTTTTCAGTAGCTAATGGGAAAACAGACTCTGGAACATCAGCTCTCTGTGTTTGTGTTGAACCTGAGTCAAGGAATTAATTGCTAGCTAAACAGAGCCTTGAAAAAGAATATTAAACAGCTTCAAAGTAAAAAAAAAAAAAAAGTAAAACAAGTGAAGTAGATTAAAACGAAAGAACAAAGGTAGAAGTCAAGAAATGACATTGCATTGCTAGTGAATTTTCTGCCTTTATATAAGTGCAAATGAGTAAAGGGAAGAAGTTATTAACAATTCAAGGTGAAATCTAAATTAAATTGAAGGGGATAGTAAAAAATTAAATGGTTGCAGTATTAAATCTAATTTTCCCCAGAGGGGAGACATGACTAAACCATACTGGCTTCATGGGTAATAAAGCATAGGTGATAAAGGAGGTACAATGAAACTGAGTAATGTAAATACCAGTAAATACATATAATTTTTTTAATTGGTATTTTTTTTTAAAAAATGTATGTATATGCTTTTGGAATAAAATACTAATATTTTTGTCTTGTTTACTATGATTTAATTTCAGAAGGTAAGAAAGAATGAGCAATGGGAAGAGTATCAAATAGCAAAGCATGACAGGATAACTTTTCCACTTGTTTAATGCTCATCCTAAATAAAAGACCATGCAAAACATTAGGGGCCAAATTCACAATTTGTAAAACTGCACTGATTTATGCAGAGTAATTTTTTAGCAATAGTTACAGAGGTTCAGAGAGAAACGGTACGTTAGAAAACAGCTTAATCTTTGGATATCTATCTATAGCCAAGTTCAGAACGAAATGCTGATTGAAGCAAGCAGAAGAAAGTACAGTGAGTGTTAAATTTTGCATTACAGCTCACTGCAAATGAAATATGCTTGAAGATCTCACCTTAGTAAATAATCACTATCAGCACATCTGTGTAGGGCCACTATAAATGGTACTTATCAACATGAGTAAAGCGTATGTTTCTCATTCAAAAGATTTTGCCATTTACAGCAGATATGAGAAATAGCTACATAACTCAGGACAACAATGAAGAAAATGACGATGTGCAGTCAGTTTACAAGGTACAGGAGAACAGGCTGACTAAGTTCTAAGTGTTTGAAGCACAGATTTGCTATCTGTCACATTTCAAATATGCAGAATGGTTTTAATGGCCAGTTGTTGTGCACTGAAAATTATAGATCATATATGTAGTATTGCACCCATTTGGCTGAGGTGGCATTTTTCAGTAGATTAGGGCTGGTGGTGGAGCCATACGTTGGAAGGCATGAAGGCTTAAGCAGGCAAAGACGTCACACTGAAGAATTGGCAAGATAGTGAGGTTACTGGGGAAAAACAAACAAGAAAAGAAATTAAGGAGGATGACATAGACTTATAAGAAGTCAGAAATTGTATCAAAAGAGATAAGAAGCCAATAAACAGATAAAAAGATTTTCTGTTATTTGTAAGTGTGAAATATGATTCTGACAGTGACTTTCTAAACTGAAAAGGGACAAACAAAGGTAATAATAACCTAAACAAGTGGCTGTACAATTGCTATAGGAGAAGACAAACATCTAGCAGGAGAGTTTTAATCATAGAGATTACAAAAGACCCTGAATTTTGAGCAAGTTAAAAGCAAATAGCAGCAGACTGGATGTGGGGTAGGAGAGAGCAAAAACTTTGTAGTTAAGGAGCTCTACAGATGAGCTGTATTGTCTATTGAAGCATGTTAAAACTTTTTGTTTGAATTAGGCATAACACTGCAAACTCTTGCTATATACTGACTAGATACTGTAATATATTTGATATTTTATAAAAGTGTAGAGGTGGGACCTTTGGAGAGCTCAAGGAGAGCTGATTAAGGTAAAAAATTGTATAAACAACAAAGTAACGAGAACATCCAATTATCGTGGAAGCAAATGTTTCCTGCGGTTAGCTGTCAAAGCTGATAAAGCTGAACAGTCTCCTTACTACTTACATAGCTTATTATAATGCTTTAATAGTTCATGACAGGAGATAAAAATGAACTTCCAATCAGTCACAGGAATTTTATTGGATGACATTTTGTGCTGCAATGGTCAGTTAAATCTTTGTGAAGTTATGATTGATATTCATCTCATTTGCATTATTTGACCTTTATTACATTTGTGGAGTTTATTCCCCCATGAAGCTACTGGATTTGATTTCTTCTTCCAAGATCCTGGACCCTGACCTAATTGTGACATGATGATTCTGAAAATATTTACTTATCCACTTTGGGTAACTGAGATCCACAAGCGAAAATGTGAACTGAATGAGAGTACGTGAAGTATGTACATTAACTCTGGCTCATTATCATTTGGCACTTTGGCACCTTTTGAGTTCTAGAATAGTCTAGATGAAGAAAAGTGTTTCTTGAATTAAAGGTATAGTTAAGTTTGACTGTGCCATAGAAAAGGTTCACAGTTTGCCTGAGAAAGCCCTGTGCGTGTCTTGGGTTTTGAGTTCTCACTCAGTTCATTATACTGGCATTGTAGCAGCAGCAAAAACACTGTTAAGCAAACATGCTGAATTTCTGTGAGTCCCAAGGGTCTTTTTGATTCTTATTGTGGTAGATACTGGAAGTGTGAACCAGTTGAAATTGTACAGATTTTTTCTGTTGACTACAAGCCTGTGTTTAATGTTCATGTATGAGATTAATTTAAACACGTGTACTTCCAGTATGTGATTTTGGATTTCATCCTAATTTGTCATATCTTTAACAGCCATAAACAAAAAGTCCATGCCTAGCTGCTTTTGAGCATGTAAGACCAGATCTGTTTCAAGTGCAGGTAAAATCAGTCAGCAAGAGAGCAGGCAGCTTCACAAGGACAAGGAGGCCGGCAGCGCCATGCTGCACCAGTGAGGGCACAGGCCCACCACCCCAATTAGGAAAGCAGTGTGGGGTCAGGAACATGACCAGGGACAGCCAAGGGACCTGTGACTGCCACACCAGCCCCAGCCAAGGGGCAGGTCTGAGGTCAAGCCAGGAAGCCAAGCCAGAAGGTTGGGGTCAGCAAGGCGCGAGGCTGGGAGCAAGCAGGCAAAAGATGAGGGCCTGAGCTGAAATGCATCTTCTGAACGATGGCAGGGAGGCCCCAGGAAGGTTCCTTGCAGGTTTTTTTCCCCCAACTCTTCCCCAGCAGGCTGCCCCAAGTCAGCAGTGTGAGCCAGCAATGTGCCCTGGCAGCCAAGAGGGCCGATGGCATCCTGGGGTGCATCAAAAAGAGTGTGGCCAGCAGGTCGAGGGAGGTCATCCTCCCCCTCTACTCTGCCCTGGTGAGGCCGCATCTGGAGTACTGCGTCCAGTTCTGGGCTCCCCAGTTCAAGAAAGACACGGATCTGCTGGAGAGGGTCCAGCAAAGGGCTACGAAGATGATTAGGGGATTAGAACATCTTTCATATGAGGAAAGGCTGAGGAACTTGGGTCTCTTTAGTCTAGAGAAAAGAAGAATGAGGGGGGATCTTATTAATGCTTTCAAATACTTAAAGGGAGGATGCCAGAGGGATGGGAGGAGTCTTTTTTCAGTGGTGCCCATTGATAGGACGAGGGGTAATGGGCACAAGCTTGAACATAGGAAGTTCCATCTTAACACAAGGAGGAACTTCTTCACTTTGAGAGTAGTGGAGCACTGGAACAGGCTGCCCAGAGAGGTTGTGGAGTCTCCCACTCTGCAGACGTTCAAAACCCACCTGGACACCGTCCTGTGCAACCTGTTGTAGGTGACCCTGCTCTGGCAGGGGGGTTGGACTAGATGATCTCCAGAGGTCCCTTCCAACCCTGACTATTCTGTGATTCTGTGATTCTGTGAAGTCCACGGGGCTGCAGCACCTCAGGGCCAGCCGTGAGCATGAACCGCTGGGAGAGGGTAGAAGCTGCTCTGCACCTCACCCTGGGCTCTGACATTGTGAACTTAGAAAATCACATATGACTTCATTTTTTTTTCGCTTCGCTGATTTGAAGTGTGACTTTACATTGTAGAGGACCCTCTGCTGAATAAACTTGACTGAAATAAGACGTTGCAATTGTGTAACTGAATAAAACTCCACATATAAAAAAATCATTTTTAGCTCCATTTTGAGGAGACTTAAGTATATTTCTAAAATGTCTCAGTAAAGCAATGGGTTTTTATTATCTGCGTGTGTTCCAAGCTTTGCCTGTTTATTTACAGATATAAGGGATTCTTAATATTTGCTAAAAATGCATAGTTAAAACTACAGAAAAATGGTCTGGAGCAATGTGGATCTGCAAATCATTTTGTATTTCATCTTATGTATTGACTGTCAGTTGCAGAATGGTAACTTTGCAGCACGTAAACCTTGCAGCAAACCTGTTTTGCTCTAAATGCATCTCAGGTAGGTTATGTTATTGCTGTTGATTAGAAAGAATAAAAGAGTAGCTTGCAGTTACAGAAACATAATAAAACAATATTTAGAGATTTTCTTTTTAGAACAGAACTGCATTTTAACTTTACCTTTAAAAATAATATCATTAAGTTAGAATAAGAAAGCAAAGAAGTAAATGGGGCCAAATTTCCTTATTTCTTGTAAGCAGCTGGTGGAATGAGTGCATTCAATTCAAATTTCTGTAGAAATGAGTCCAACTTGTCTTCTCTTAACTTGTAGAACAGTACATTTTTCACCCAAATTTAATTTACATATGAAAATAATGAAAAAGTTTTTATTTCTTGAGATAATGTATACATTTTAGATTGTTGTGATTAGCAGTCATGGATGTGCTGTTTTACTTAAGTAGTTACAACTATGACCCCTAGTATGAATGCAGTGCTTTATCCCTGTACATTCTGAGAATACACATCCCCTCAGAAAGCCTTTCATACCATAAAACTGCATTTATATTTTGGCAGATTTTCCTTTTCCAGTTACATTGGTACTGCTACTTTAGTGCAACTTGGATGTTTTACAAGTGGTGTTTGTCAATTAAAATCATGGCGACTGCTTTATGCAAACACTGAAAGTATGAGTGATAGAGGGACACTGCCTATTAGTGTGCTCACTGGCAAGGAACATGCAGAGTCATTTATTTTGGATAGACAATATCAGCTTTTAAACTACAAGTCACCGACATGTTTCTGTTTACAGAGAGTGGTCTTTTCCTGAGTTGATCTATCAAATGTTTATGGTTATAAATATTTCAGTTGTACTGGAATCTAATCAGAAGTTCTATGTGTGCCAGTCTGGCAAAATCACTAGATCTGCATGGAGGCTGTGGCTTCAGGAATAATCAGATGTCTAAAAGGGAGATGTTAAGAAACAAATACCCAAGATTGAGACCTAATTTTGTGCATCCTGAAGAGATAAACTTTGCTGTATTTTGTTCAAGTGTTTTGTTCATTACAAATTGACATACAAAAACCTTTCACAAAACCAGCATTAAATAATTTGTTATATTCTCAATTCATCTCTTGCTGAGGGTATAATTGTCCCAGTTATCTGCTAAAGCTGATTTATACATTCTTGCGATCTCTAGTGCTCTTTAATTATGTATTTACACAAACAGTATTATGTCAAGGCACCTTAAGCTAGTGTTTCTGACAGCCGTTGAAGAGTATTAACAGATGATTGTCATTATAAGTCACCATGCCCCAATATTGACTAATGCATAAATGTTGCATACAAATTTGTTAAGCAGAGATTTCAATAGAAAAAGAGTACATTACTCTATTTTGTTCATTTGTTCATTCACAGATAGATAAATCTCTCTCAAACTTAGAACAAGGCAAATTCCAATGAAATTTCTTCTTATGCATCAGAAACAAGGAAGCATGATCAGTGTCTTGCAGAAGAATGCCCTAGGATATGTAGTCCTAAATGGGCATCCCAGATTCATAGTAAAGTGGTGATTATGTTTTCTGTATGGAACACATAAATTTGGCTGTAACCATGACCAGAGCAAAAAGGGCAAGTGTTTAACTTCATGCGTAGTGTTCCCACAAAGCCATGTCAGGTATAATGAAAAAAGAGCAAAGGTTTTGCTAGGTGTGAAAAATGCAGATGCTCTTTGGATAACAGGGGAGACACAAGACTCCTAAGTGTAATGCCATCAGACAGATCTAACAACCCAAGATGATGCTTCTTTTGTCTCCATTGTTGTCCTCCTTTTGATACCAGCCACTTCTTGCCATCCTGTCCTTCACTAAGTAAGCAATAAAGTAATCTGACTTTTTTACTCACCATGTAGCCAGTTTGCCACGTAGCCAGCTCAGCTCCAGAGACAGTAGGTATGGGATGGCCAGGAACAAGAAAGGAAGGAGATGGGAGAAGGGATGGGCAGAATCCTCCTGGGGTCTGGCTGCAAAAGCCCGGGCACATGGAGGCCTGGGAGGTCCAGGGCCAGCATTGCTTGCACAGCAAGGTGGGCACCAGGCCAGGTGCAGGATGTTAGCCCTCTCCATGTAGGGGCAGAGTGGCGGCCTGGAAAGCACAGTGTTGCAGTCAACATGAGACGGACCATCTTGGAAGTGGCCTTCAACCTGAATCTGCCCAATTGTGAAAAAGACTGGCAACTGTTCCACAAGGCTGCTTGCCTCCAAAGTCCACTGCAGGCATCTCTCCTGAGCTGTGTGCCCTGCTGGAGCCCACACGCAGCGTTGGCCCTAACTGAAGGCTCAACATTGTGTGCAGGATAGGCAGGTGCCAGGCTGAGGATGGCTGCAGAGAGGGGCCTCTCCTCCAGGAGCTACCAGCCTTTCTGCAAGGGTTTGGGGCATGCTCCTTGATGCAGCCCACTAGCTCTTGCTTCGTTTAGGTTTGGACTTCTGCTTTTAATCGCTTCTGGGTGAATCTGCATCTAATGGCTCCTGTTAGGTGCTTCCTGATTATCTGCTTCTTGATTAGGGAAAGTATCTATCTTTACACTTTAAATGGTGTGTGATTTGTGTATATCAGATGACCAGCTCTGTGGGAGCATTTATGTTGTTAACAGGAGCCCAGCAAACAGGAGCAACTAATAGTGGCTTTGGCAGTGAGGGTGAATTCAAAGGGCACTAGGAACTTGGCTTTAGACAGCATGGGATTGCTTGACACTGTGCGGTGATGCAGTAGTGATGTGCCAGGGTGACCCCACCACCAGCTAGAGAAGCTGTCCTGACACATCAGGGGCATCAAACTAGCTGGAGCTCTGGAAGGAGGATGTTGCTGTAAAGGTCTTGGAGTTCAGGAGTTGTCTGTTGCGTCTCGTCTTCTATAGCAGATGGTGGTCCTGGTTGAGTTGCAGAGGAAGAAGCTGTGAAAGAGGTGGGCAGACTGTGTAGTGTCAGAGTGGACAATGAGGAGGCTGACAGGGTCTTGAGTTTCCTTCCCATCAGAATAACCTTGTGATCCTCACACATCGTCCATTTTGTTGTCTCTGGCAAGACAGGGAAAAACAACGAGAAGGGTAAATTCTTCAAATGTCCTATTTCAGATCTTATGAGTGTGGAATCTTAGGTAAAAGAGAGAGTGTGGACAGGTCTGACAAAGCTTATTGTGTTATTTGCAGTCAGCTTACAGCAACCCATTTCTAAGGGAGATGCCTACCTTGCCTACCTTCTTCCTGCACTGTGGGGTGCCCTCCAACTTCATCCTATAGAATGCTAGGCTGTATCTTTGACCTTCTTCAACTTTCACTGGCCTTGCTTGGAGATGAATAGTCATTACTTCTGAAGTCTCTATATACTTTAAATAACTGAGATAAGACAGTCTGAAAATCTATTTTTCCAAAGCAGCCAGAATTTGGGAGGATAGGTATATAGCAAAATTTCTATGTTGGCATTCCCCCCCCCCCCCCCCCCAGCCAACCCCCCCTTTTTTCCTTCTAAATGGCAATTAGAAATGTTGACATTTCCCCCTAACAATGTATGAGTAAAGAGAGGTTTGTAAAAGACTGGATATGGTTTATACAGTCTTTGCAAATATATCTTGGGCAGACTGGATCTAATAAATGGAAATTGAAATAAGACTCATGTGTGATATTTTGACATTCTTCAGTGCTCAATCAACCTGGTAGAGTTATGATGCTAATAATGATGTTCATTAGTTATATACCTGACAGTTTCCAGAAACAAATTAAGACAAATTGTGTTCAGAGAGAATAGTGCTGGTTTTGAGTATACCTGAGTCTGCACTTGGATGCTCTGGGGATTTTGAGTACAGTAGCCTGTTGGTCAGCTCTGGCAAGTAAACAGGAATGTCTCCAAAATTATTCCCCTATTTATGAAATATTATGCAAAATATAAATTACATAAATTGTTACATAAATTGACAAGAATTCAAATTATTTTTAGTACTGAGGCTCTGTTACATATTTCTTGGAATATCCTTGCATCTCATCGGTTTTGTACTTGTCAATACATGTATGCTTGAATGGAAAATATGAAGATATTTACATTCTGTTCCTTAGACTGTCAGTTTAAAAGCTTGCCTGCTATGATACAGTTGGATAGGCTTAGTTGTTAAAGCATGGAGAGCAACTGTCAAATCAGAAATCAAATCAATCTAACTGAACAAAGTGAAATGTTATTGACCTCTCCAAAGAGTACTTTATATTTCAGTATACTGTCAAGGAAAAAGTAATACAGTAATGTGCTTTTCACTAATATAATTCTGGTAAATGCCACTTTGAAATATTTAGCAAATTACTCTTTTCCAGATGAACTCCATTATTCATTCAGTTGTTGTTTAATTATCCCATAAAGGTTTACTAAACAGAATAACAACTAAATGGTCAGTCATTAATTCACATTTCTCTAAAAGAATTTAATATTTCCAAGAGGTTATATATCAGCATCATTGACAAACAACCTTGCTTATCAGTTGAAAAGACAGGAAATTGGAAGCAACAAGCCAATGTTATGTTATTAGAGTGCTTCAGATCTGATTTGGACAAGGTATTATGTGGTCTGTTATATATTAAATAGTGTTGATCAGATCTGATTAACTGAGCAGAGGCCACTCACTGAACTGTAGGTTGGTAATAGTTCATGCTAGGCTGTGGCACAGATCAAAAAATAATTTCTCAAAACTGGTTTTGGATCTCAGGTTGGATCCCATGTAGGAAAAATTCTGTTGCCTTGATTATAAGAAGAAAGCTTTACAGGTAACAGTCTTCATCAGTGGAAAGATATTAGAGTTTAGGTTTTTATGCAGGATCATCTTCACACTTTCTGGTTTTTATTGGACAGAATCAATTTTACTTGCAAAACTATCTAACAGTGCTTTGATACATGAACAATCACAATCTGTTTTTAAAATGTCTTTAAATTCTATATATTTTTCTGGAATTACAGCTCTTCTGGATTTGTGTGGGATGGAGTTAACTTTCTTCATAGCAGCCCTTATGGTGCTGTGTTTTGGATTTGTTACTGAAACAGTGTTGATAACCCTAATGTTTTGGCTATTGGTAAGCAGGGCTTGCACAGTGTCAAGGCCTCTTGTGTCTTTCACTCTGCCCCACCAGTGAGTAGGTTGGGGGTGGGCAAGTGATTGGGAGGGGACACAGCTGCAACAACTGACCAAAGGGATATTCCATACCATATTACACCACGAGTGTCATTAAAACTGGAGGGGAGATGGGTTTTGGGTAGATAGCCATTGCTTGGGGGCTGGTTGTGTTCGTCAGTCTACTTGTGGGAGTTGGTGGGTGCCTTTGTATCACTCTTTTTTGATTTTTTTATTTATTTTATTTTCTTTCTTCTTCTTTTGTTTACTCACTACACTGTCTTTAACTCACTTGTGCTATTCCAATTCTTCATAGAATCATAGAATTGTTGAAATTGGAAGGGACCTTTAAGATCATCAAATCCAACCATTAACCTACCCTGACAAAACCACTTCTGAACCATGTTCCCAAGTACCACATCTACCCTTTTTTTAGACACCTGGTGAATCCACCACCTCCCTGGGCAGCCTATTCCAATGTTTGATAACCCTTTCACTGAAAAAATTTTTCCTAATATCCAATCTAAACCTCGCCTGGCAGAACTTGAACCCATTTCCTCTTGTCCTATCACTTGTCACCAGGGAGAAGAGGTCAGCCCCCACCTCTCTACAACCTCCTTTCAGGCAGTTGTAGAGAGCGAGAAGGTCTCCCCTCAGCCTGTTATCCAGGCTAAACAACCCCAGTTCCCTTAGTCGTGCTCTTGACCCCTCAACAGCTTCGTTGCCCTTCTCTGGACATATCTTGCTGTGGGGGGAATGAGAAAGCAATGGGGTAGGCTTACCTGCTGGTAAATATGAATGCTATTTTGAGAGTTGAAATATAACTAAATTTCTGTTCTTACTAAACAACATTTACTGTAATATTCAGAACTTAACCAGATTTCAGATATTCCCTTGTTGAAATTTTTTTTTTGGTGTCAATTATTTGTCAAGGAAATAGTGGAAATGTAAAAACTTTATATCCTATCTAGCAAAGCACTTAAACATAGATTTCACTTCAAACTTCGCGAAACACTCTCAAAAATAAGGTGAGGCTTAATGTTTGATTCAATGAGAGTGGCAGTACTCGTAAATTTAGGAATGCCTTTTAATCTTTTGCTGGATTACAACCATGCAGCCCGTGTCCTATCCAATCTGTACAAATCTACAGATAAGAAGGTCACTTTGAACTGCTTATCCTTACAGGAGTGAAAGGAGGAATTTCAAGAAACCAGGTGCATTTAACCTTAATTTGATAAAAAGCATAAACAGAAAAAAACTGTCTCTGTGCAGTTATATCCACTTGACTGGATTGCAAATGACTGTCTGTCTGAGCTCCATGTCTCTTTTCCTTACAATTCCAGCACTGTGGGATAGTTTAAGAGTAGAGGAGAAACAGCCCGTGTTTAAAGTAATGTTGCTTATATTGCTGCTTAGCCAAGGAATTAATAGCTGGCCTCTAGGGAACGTCGTTGGCATCTGGTTCATGGCACGATTGAGAGCTCTGCTACAGAAGCTAGAATACTAGTTATCTTATTAATAAGTTGCTCTCTTGTGCATATTTATTACGTACTACATCTTCTGTCAGAACTATTCTTCCTATGCAGGAGCTGTATTTATGATTCTAATTCCTTTTGCGTTATTTATCTACAGTGACCAAAGATGAACACTGAAAGGTAGATGTACTATATAAAATAATGCCTGGCTGATTGACTGATGGAATCAATATTCATATTTATACTGTATATATCACCCAAGGTCCCCTCAGGGCTTTCCTGTAATTACGAACAGTAATAAAATATTGCCTTAAAGAGCCAAAGTAAATGCTAAATCCTGAATTTATTAGCCTGAGAACTCTGCATCAGCACTCTCCAATCTTAAAAGTGCCGAAGCAAAAAACTTCTCATGCATCACACGGTTTAGAAATAGCAACTGGGGATTTTTAACAATCTGGTGGAAAGATAGCACGGAAAAGATAGATGTATGGAGAGAAAATAGTAATATGACTCTACTTCAGATTTAATTTGTTGCCAAGAGGAATATTTTTATGGCTTCATTTTCATCACAACTCCCACCCCTGCCCATGCTGTCACAGCAAGTCATTGGATGCTGTTACCATAGCGACAGCAAATGGGGAAAAAAACCTGCTTTTTTTGCAAAATGAGTCTAACATTGACAACAATCATGTCAAAATCATTGGTTTAACTCCAATATGACTCCACCACTGTAAATCAAATTCAGTTTCCCTGAAGCTAGTGAAGTTGTGCTGCTCAAAAATTAGTCAGAGTAAGATCACAGTCAGATACAAAAATGAGAACATTGGAAGGAGGAGAAGTAGACCCAGAAAAAGCATTTGTAATGGTGCTGTAGGTTTTGTAATGTCAATGGACGCAAAATGATATCTTGAGTCAGAAGTTTAGATCCAGACCCACATTTTGCTGCTAGTCACATTTTCTTCAGTGGTTCTGCTGGAAGCTGAGGATGTGGACACTGTCAGTCCCTGTGGCTGAGCTGCCTCTCCAGTGCAACACCCGGTCTGAGACCTCTGCTCTGTCGTCTCAAGCAACAACTTCTTTAGAAAAAAAGGGACATAAATAGTATAATAGTGAGAAAATAACAAGTTGTTCTGAGCAGATGCAGTTTTCAATAACCTGCTTCAGACAGGTTTATGTGTGCCTAACAAGTTATTTCAGCGGCTAGCTGGCTGGAGGGTTTTTGTATTATCAACAAATGGAATACTTTATGCTCTACTGTAACTACAGATTTTTTCCAGTGTAGTTAACACCTTTTTTTTCTCAACTCAAAATCTTAGAATCCACTTTATGTTAAATTTTACTGTTCTTCTTGCACCTTAACATTTATCCTGCTCAATAGTGAATTAACATTTATTCTAAATTTTTGTGGCTTTGAAAGACAAATACAGCTGCCAACACATTGCTTTGTATTGCAGAAGCAGTGACAGAAGTGTCTGAATGGAGTGACTAACCAGAAGTGGGAGCGTGCTACATTCTGGCTCTTATAATTTTCTTTACGCATACATACAGTCCTTTAAAACTTGTATCGTAGCCCAATGGCATGGTATTTCTACCTGACAAATCACTGGATCTCTGATCAAACTGTCAAATTGTATACAACCAGTTTCAGTGAAGAAGGAAGCAATTAATTCAGATATCATCTCAAACAGCTCAAATGTTGGCAGCAAAGGTGATACAATCAAGTATTAGTTTGCAAATTAATGAAATAAGACATGAGCACTCAGCACTGAATATAAAAGCTATTTGGTGATCCCAGTTTTGCACTTCCCAGTGCAACCTTTAACCACAGGCCAACAGTGAGGAGTACCTTTTATTGGGCATTCCTCCCCCATACTTCATTTCTTACTCCTAGAGAAGAGGGGTATTAAGTCCTCCTCCTTTTTCTTAGAAGTGGTGAACTCTGCTTAACTGTTAGCCACTCCCATCCGTCAAATGACACCTAAACCTGGATATTAAACTCCTGTATTGTCTGCTTTTAAAAGTGTCACCCACTGCTGTGTGTTTCACTAATAAGTACTGATAAGTTCACAAGGATGTGAGCAGTAAATTGCCATACAAATTTATTCTGAGTTCATTATAAACACACTGCAGAAAATCAGGGAGATCAGGGAGAAATTTAACAGTAGCATATTTCCAAACTATATCCAATGATAAAATCAATAACCTGTAAGTATGTGAAAAGACTAGTATAGAAGACCTTGAAGGTAACTATAGGAGATATAATAAGTATGTGAAGGACTAGTATAGAAGACCTCCAAGAAAAATATTATAGAACATAAACACAATGGCAGAGAAGAGTGGTTCAAATAAGGATTAGACTAATAGTTACTAATTAGACTGATAGAAACTTCAAGTAACTTCATGCATGTGAGAAAATAAATGAATAATCATTTACTGATGATAGGTATGTCACAGTTATAATGATTTCTTGGCCAGAAAATGGCTAGTAGGAACATTACTTTTCTGTAATAATACAATTCAGGCAACATCTATAACGTCACAACACATTTTTATTCCTTAAAGAATAGTTAGCAGTCTTACATTAAATATGAATCAGTGTAAAGATAATTTCTCTTGTGTAACTTGAAAAATATTGTAAAGATCTGATGCCACTTTAGGCAAATACTTGATCCCACTGAAGTAACTGTGATTTTTGTCATTCATTTCACTCTAGCCAGAATCCTGCCCAAACAGGTCTTCCTGCTGTAGACACAGGACTACATATAAGCTGGTCTAGGACAAATTTTATTTGTTTCTGTGATCAATAACCTCCTCCTTGTTACTTTTACTATTAATGTTCAGTGCATTTTTAAAATGCAGGAACACAATTAAAGGTCAAACTTTCAAGTAATGAATAAGCAAGGAACAATAGCAGTGAGATACCTTACAACAAAATAAAAGATGAGCTAATTAATGTCTAGACAAAAAAGATAAAACCTAATCACTATTTATCATTTTCTACCCTCTGCAGAAGGTACTCTTCTTTTAATAATCAAGACACCTTTCTAACTGCTATACTGTAGCTTAAAATAATTTTCCTGGTTTTTGATTTATGATACCAAAAATGCAAAACAAACTGTTTTTCTATGAGTATATTACTTTAAATGTGTTTGTGTACATGTGCTGTTTTGACAGGTACAAGAATTGCTTAAAAATTACAGAGGGAAAAAATGCAGCTTTTAGAAATTTCAGAAAATGTTAAAGCTTTATTAACTTCAGTTATGAGAAGCTTTTTAATAAAGAGATTCCAGGATGGTTTATCTAATATAAAATTTTGGTATTATTTGGAAAATACATAAACTAATATATGTCAATGTATTTAATAAAAACATGCAGGTATTTCTGTATTAGCATTTGTAGAGTTCAAATTTTTAAAAATCTCTTTATGCTCATATGAGATTTTCTGGTCCTTTACTGAAGTCAGCTGGAATTTTGCCTTTGACTTCAGTGAGCCAAGGGAATTTAAATTTCTAAACATTTGATCCCAAACCTGCAAATATAGTTAACTGCATTCATATATGAGTTTTGAAAAGAAAATGGACTTGGTAGCTTCTTTCTAGATTTGCACTTAAGGCCTTAGAAGTTCGATTATTTTTATCATAATAAGACCATGAAGACAAGCCTTCAAGGTAAAAATCTTGAAATTATGAGCTCTTAAAACAACTACATTAATGATCAGAAAAACCCAAGACAAATGCTAATGAGATACATTTTTATGACATTATCCTTTAGGAGAAACGCTCTTGTAAAATGGAAATGGATGATGATGCATTCTGTTTATGGGTGCTTTTCTTTGTTTTTTTCTTTCTTTTAAAATCAACTATGTTAATATACTCTAACATTATTCAAAATTATGACTGTTTATAAATCTACCTTTTGCATTAACCAGTAAGAGTTTCAAGAACAAATAAGTAGTCCTTATTGTGAAGTATCACAATAACTATAGCACAAGCCCAATAGTATAGCATATAAATACAACTAGTTGCTCTGTAGTTTCTGTGTGACTATGCTGTTTTAGAACAGATGTTTACTTTGGATTGGATACTGTTTTACTTGAAATTGCACCAAAAGTTCAAAGAGAAGCAGACCTTCTTAGAACTAAAATGAATCAAATGAGATCTCGGTTGAAATTCATATTACAATGTACAAGTGGTTTAAAGAATTAAATCTTCAGAAGAGAAACCAAATATTATGTACAAAATTCAGTTTATAATTTTAGACAAAATAAATTAATGAAATGTAGGTTCAAATGCAGAATGCCGTCACGGTACTCTTTTGTTTAAAATATGCAAACCTGATTTTCCCTTCTTAGCACTGAGAATTTTTTAAGGAGGAATATGCATGTCAGCATATGTTAAAAATTTAAGTTCATATTTTCAGAAAGATATTCAAACAATTACTGTATATTGTAATTGCTTCCTTCATCCCAGGTAATTATTATGTGACAAAAAATACTGTTAATGGACCATTACCAATAGAAGGCATGTATGATTATGTTGTTGCTCTGCCGCTGTGATATGTGCACCATTTTGATGGATCTTGCCCTTGTCATATCTCCACGTAGCACATTCCAAACAGAGGTTAAGACCAAATCTGAACTTCACAGCCCTATTCATCACCACGTATTATTCATTTTATGAAAGTCAATGTCAGAATTATGAAAAGGTTTGTCATGTTGTAAGGTAGATTTCAGAAGAAGCTTCAGTTAATTACTTAGTACCCATGTCCTGCTGGACATCATTGCACGGATGTATGTGGCCTGTGAGAGAGAAGTATTTGTCAGGCCAATTCTTATTAATGGCAACAGGCAGAACTTTCTACATTAAAACTTCAATAGTTCATTGCCTTGAGCATCAGCTAATTCATGTTTCTGAATCAGAGAATTATATGCAATAATTTAGCATCTAGTGCTGCTAGTCATGCCTATTTAGCTCAAATTTTGTCTTCTTTAATCAGATGTAAAACTTTCCATAAATGTCACTTCTGTCTTTGAATGACCTTGACCTTACTGTTTTATTAGCAGGTTTGCTGTAGTTGCACAGAGTTGATCATGAAGTATTCAACTCACATTTATAGGGACAACACCAAAGGGGCTTCTGATCTGACAGTTTACTCGGTAGCATTTCCCTCTGACACATGAAATAATAGAAGCTGGAAAATCATTTGGCCGTGACCTCGGCTCGAAATTGGCTCAGTTCCATTCACACCAACTACACAAGGCTGAATCAACGTTTACAGAGAAGCTTTCTTAAAAAAATGAATATAATATTTCTAAAATCAAATGAAAAGCCCTAATAAAGGCCTTGTTATGTGTATGTTGTAACCTGTCTGCTCACTTGTGTACGTGCTCCGTCCTTCTCGAAGTATCTAGCTACTGACACATATCTCCATGAGAGGAAGTCTAACCATGCAGAGGGTGGTAGGAAACCTCTCAATGGAGAAACAAGAAAGTATGATTTTCCCACTGGTGAAACAGAGCTGCTGGTTGTCAGAGACCAGAAGAAAGATGTCTTACTTTGGTAACTTGTTTTGTCTCTTGTCCATTTACTGTACCCTGTCCTCTCAGCAGCAGAGAATTCTGAAGAGGGAGATTCAGGATTTCAGGTACTTCCATGTTTGCAGATGAATATGAAACAGGATGACCATATTAACTTTCTGCAGCAGTAGAAGATTAAAAAAACCCCAACACTGACATATTCCTTTGTGCTCTCTCACCAGTGAAAAGTGTGCTAGCAGAGTTTACCCTTCTGCCATGTTGACTTGTAGGTTCTTCTGTTGGGGTGACCCACTCTTTTGTTTTGAAGGAAAGTTTTGATGAGTGAATTGACATGGTAACAGTGCACTGATGATGGGCTGAATTAATTTTCCTATGGAAAGCCTGCCAGATGCAAGATACTAATTGTGGAGCACCAGGGGAATGATGGACTATAAACTTTTCCTGGAGACGGCACCCAGTTTCTTTTTTTTTTTTTTTCTTTTATTATTTTGTCCCATGTTTGGGGGAAATAAAAGAAGGTAATCCATTTTCAAAAAAAACCCTTAACCTTTTCAGCTGTAATCTAGTGTGCAACAAAATATGATATGTCACACTGACGCGATTTGTTGCACATCTCAATAGCTTGAGTAACACTCAGGCGGATTTCCAGGTTGCTCATATGCCTCATTGCCTACAGCGAGCATGGATCCGGCTGTGTATGAACACGATGTTCTAATTTTGTAAATGGTCTCTGCAAAAAATGAGCCAGTTCCTATGCAAGAGAAGTTGTAATATAATTGCACATGTAAAATAGGGCTAATCATGTTTTCACACTCCATTATCCAGAACGAAAACATTTCTCTTGTGTCCTTCTCCAGCCTCTCAGCCTACTTGAAATAAAGCAACCTACAGTAGCTTCTCTTCATAGTAACATAATTATTTAACAATTAATCTGGGAAATGTTTTTAAAGATCTCACTTCATATACTCTAGCTAGCTGACAGACTGCACTGTCAGTGGCAGAGCAGAACTTGTTACGTTTTTATATCCTTGAAAATCAGCTAGCAGACCTTAGTAATTCTTTATTCCTTCTCCAGCAAATTACCGCTACACTGGACTCCAAATGCAGTTTGGAGCAGAGGCTCACCCCAGCTGTTTTATCAGTGTTTAGTAATGCCAGGCTTGAAGATTGTCGTTTGTTTTCATGACGCTGTCAGCGCCTTCAGGTGATACTCACCTTGCTCTTCTAATTTAGGCAACAGATGTCAGATATTTGTAACTGCTGTTTCCTACTCTGGCTTTGCATGATAATGTCACTGACTATATTGCACGGTTGTTACTAGTCTGCTGTCTCACTGGCCCCACCTTTTCAAAACCTCGTCTTCAGTAGGTTTTGTAATGGTTTTGCTTTTCTCTCTTTTTTATGTGCCATATAGAAAAGGGTTGATCAAGCTTAGCATTTTGTATAGACAGTAGTGGGTGAGCTCATTGTAGCTGAATGTTATGAATATATAAATACATATAAATGTATAGAATTTGAAATGTCTTCCTCAGCACTATGCTGTGGGGCCAATCAGTGAAAATTTATACATGTACAGTTCATGGTATAGTTGGTTATGTAATTCTTGTTCAGTTGTAAAATTAACAGCTCTCCATATCAAAAGCTGTGAAGGTTAATGTATTTCATTTTGGTTTTTGCATGCCATTTTCTGATGTAAGCTCAGTATCAGCTGCCTCTTTTGTGTAACTTATGACTGATTCATGAGTGGATTACAGTCATTACAGTACTGAGGAACCTGTAATGGCTCAGCATCTGCAGAGTTGATAGATACATTCCATCCTCGTCCAGCTCTGGTGTTAGATCAGTCAAATACAGCCAACTTTGTGTGATCCTCTGCCTTGGTGAATTGGTACACCTAAGAATCATATGGCAGATTACATTAAATGATTTATTGTGTGTTATTTACAATGTGCTGAATTCCTCTTCTGTGCCACTTTTATACAAGTATAATTCTACTGATTTTACCTTTGTTCTTGATACATGTATAAATGAGAATAAAATGAGTTCCAATGTCTCTTTAGCATATCTCTTTTATTTGTGGTACACTCCATTCATATTTTTAAACATTTCAAGTACTGGAAAATGATTAACATACGGGGTGTAAATTGGTAGCACTGTATTCTGTTATTTTGTTATTTAAGGAACACGAGGAGTGCCAGTTCCTGTTGGCTTATAACAGGGACATATTCATCCTATTTTTTGTATGGATGAGAAATACTGAATAATCTCGTTTTGCTCATTTCCAGAATCTAGAAGGGGGCTAGATGGAGTAACAGATCTTCCATCTAACACTGGTTAATCTATGTCTGGCCCAGAGTAAAGCTTTCCAGTATCTTGGCTTCTGGCCACAGGAAGCACATAGAGGGGCTGATTCTGGTGGAAGGTAGGGACGTTTTTGTTTGAGTAGTGATACCCATTACAAGCTGAAGGAATTCTAAGTGATCTCTGCAGGAGCAGTCATTTGGTTCAGTCAGGAGTCTTGGAGAGCACAAAGGTACCAAAAAACCCTCTGATGCCTATTTTTGTTTTGGCGAGGTTGAAGGTGTGTAATGCTTTCATACAATGTACAGTAGAAATTTGTAGCACAAATAAGAATTGATTAGTATTAAAATACTTTCAGCCTACTGTGAAGGCATGAGGTTATGTTTCTCTCCAGGTTTTTCTTTAGGTGTGTACACTGAGATAAAAGGATTTGCCTAAGTTTTCTAAAAAAGTGGAACTGTTTATTTCATTAATTTCAATTAAATAATTGTAACACAATATTCATTTGAACACTAAATCAGCTGTAGACTAGTGACAGTTGAGAAGGACCAAGCTTTCTGTCCTTTCAGTGTACAGAAAATGGTATCATCTGGCTTGCCTTCAGCACAGTTAAAAGGCTTCTGTTCAAACTCTGTATAAACAGCATCATAGGGAGTTCTGAAAAATTACAGACATCTGAAAGATTAAATTTTAATTTATTCCCATCACTGCATGTATCCTCTGGTGTATGACAAGAGGAATTGTGTGTGGTACAGTGCTAATCCAGTGTTGGCAGCACTTCCAGTTACTTAGTCAGAGATATTTAGAAATGTTTCCTGGTGAATAAATTTGAACTTTTCAAACTCTTTTCCATTAATGGGAAATTATAGCTTACAGCTTCATTTAACTTCATCTGGTATTGTTTCTTCACGGATATTTTAAGCACGGTGGAGAGGGACTTTTCTGCTTCGTATTATGATGTAGTAATGTCTCATAGGTGGACAAAAAAAGTCACCATGGTGACAGGGAAGTCACTGTCTTTTAGGATTCAGCATATTGAAATAATGTACATATGAAACCCAATGTTTTCCATTTATGTAAGCCTACTAATTAGGTTTAACATTTCCATGCTGGGATGGCCATTTACAATCTAATATTTTGTGACACTAACATCTCTTGAGCTTATCAGAAAAATTATTCCTTAAAGGCTAGAGAACACTAAAAGCAATTTGTGACTATCTTAATGATATCTTATCTTTTTCAGCTTTTTCAGAAAGAAAACTTTCTGGTACTTGTTTATTTTCCTTTGGTATGCTTAACATTTTGCTTATGTCATTCCACTTTTATGCAGTGTGTCAAAATTAAGTGTTTCAACTATTTGTTACTTATAGGTAATATGACCTTAAAACTATCATAGAAGTCTCTTAAAAGTACTGAACTAGATTTGTTAGCAACAGGATTTGTATTTAGGTAAAATCAAGCTAGTGAAAGCATACAAAGAGGGGTAACAACCCTCCTCCAAAAAAAAACCCAAGAAAAAAGCCATTAGTTATTAAGGTAAAAGTGTAGTAGTAAGTTAAATTAAAGTAAAAGAGTTAAATAAGTAAAACATGCATTACAACTCCGAACTTTTTGGTTTGTGGCCTCGCAAGTGGAAGTCCCAGCGCTATGTTCCTGCTCTGCCTGTACTATCCTGGGGTTGCAAACTGAGGAAGGTCTGGAGCCTCACGACCTGCTGAGCAAATGCTCCTTGAGTCAGCCAATGAGGAAACACAGACACCATGTTAATCTTAAATGTTTTCCTTCGAATTTCTTTTGCAAAACAGCATCATTGGCCCCGAACCTTCTCCTGGAGTAAACTTTCTTTCTAGGAGCTAATGAAGCTTCAACCTGATGCACTCATCTTCTATAGTAACCATGTTCCTTTAAAGCATGTCATGTATCACCAGCTGCATCACTGCCATTTTATATGGTGCCTCTGCATTTGCTTGGGCAAAGAAACTGCCATCCTGGACTGCACAGCACGGAAATTCAACCTTCATATTGCCAAGCTAGCATTTAAATCAAGAGCCTGCCTGACAGGGGATCTTGCCTCTCTCTGTGCAGCACCTGTCTGTGGACCTTAATTAACAGATGAGGTAGGTGAAGTTTGGAATTTTAGTACCTGATTTCCTGTACCTAAGTCTGGTACTTAGGTGCAATTTTTGATCTTTTTAGGTCTGGATTTAGAAGCTTTATTGTATGTCCTGCATTGCAGAGGAGGAATGCGCATGGTTGCTCTTTGTAGTTGTCTGTCATTTTTTAAGAAGGCTCTGTAATCTGTCAGATCAGCTGTTTTTCAGGTATTTTTTCATAAATTCTCAGTTACAGTGATCATCATTAGCTTTGTAGATTCTGTAATCAAGAAAGAAGATCAACTGGTATTATTCATTAAATACCTTTACTTCTTCAGATGTCTGAGCAATCAATGTATTTTTTATCTGTTCAACTGGCTCCATATTTCTCTCTTTTCTCCAATAAAATCTATTTTGCATTATTATTTATATATTATTTTACTGTATTTTTTGATCTATGCATCTCTGATAAAGAGACAGTGATAAGAAGTCTGCCATTTCATATGAACTTCATGTTTCCAAATTTGAGCTGCTGGCTTTTCTTCAGATGCTCTCCTTCCACCCAACAGTCTTTGAAGTTATTGATTCTGTTCCTCTGTGGCCATCTGGCCATTCACTTCCTATGGTGAATGAAACAAGGATCCATAATTTCTACTAATTTTCATTTTCATTTTTTTAATTTTTTTTTTATTATGCAAGTACAGAGTATCAAAAAGATGTAATATTACCATAATTAGGTGTAAAGAAGGTCCATGCTTATTCATAAGGAAGACATTTGTATTTCAGTGCATTAGTATGTCGTCTTTATACATAACGTCAAATAGGCTGTATGTCCTACGATCTTTTCCTTCTTTTTAGTCAATAAATTCATAGGCATTGTGAATCTCATACTGAACTTGTCAGGGACCAGCGAGGGAAAAGGAGTTAGGTGTGACAACAGCCAGCAGGCCAGTGGTGGTCCCCGAGCAGGGGGAGCAGGAGGCAGCTCCTGCACAGGGCATCAGGTGGGTCTGCTACCAAGAGTCAGGGCTGACATCTGGCCAGGTGGTCATTCTGCAGTGAGGCCCGGGTGGACTGGTTCCATAGGTGGGCACAGACAATTCTAGACTTTGGTTACAGGCTGTTTCTTTTAGACTATTTTACACAACAGACTCCTTATTTTAGAGAGTCGTGTCATGTATGTGTCATGTTGGCATAAAAACCTTTTGTTATCTTTTGTCAATGTATCAAAAATATGATACACTAATATATTACCTTTTTATCCTTTTTATTTTCTGAAGAAATTCTCTACAAAGACATTTTGCCTCACTCAGAGCTTACACTGTAAATTGCAATTCTTGTTTGTTTTTTTGCAATGTTAAGTTACTTCTCTGTAGGGACTTTTTGGTTTTGTCTATCTTAAGGTCTTCTGCCAGCATAGCCATATTTCCTGTTATATCTACTATAGATATAGCCTCTTTGTGATGGTTGTTTTTTTTTCTCTCTCTTCAACTTTGATCATCTTTATCTGTTAAGCTGCAGAGTAGCTTTCATTAATTTGTCTTCTCAAATAACTTTAATAATTTTCCTGCTCACTTCATTTTGTTTCTTCATTCCTCTCTTGGACACATGCTTCTATCAATAAAAGAAGGGTTAGCCATAAAGCAGACTTTATCAAATTCGTGGTTTTCAATAGTGTCAAGCACCATTCATTTCCTTTGCACATCTTTTAAATACACACCTACCTAGTAAGAAGTAGAATTGATTGGTTGGCACATCTGTAAGTTTTCAGGGAACCTCTTCCCCACGTGAAAGCTTGCGCAAAATTTTCTCAACCATGTCTGTGGCTGATCAGTGTTTTGAAGATCTTCGGTGGAGAAAGAGAAATATTTAACCCATATTGACCATATAGAAGGGCCCATATTGCTGCTGCCAGCTTTCTGCATCATTTTTTTAAGCTAATTATGTTTTGTATTTCATGCTACTACTACCTATACAAAGGCTTTATTTATCCGTTTTGGTCTTCTGTTACATGAAAACTAGAAAATTTTCATGTTAAAAACCCAATGAAACACATGAAAACTATGAAACATGAAACCTCGCTGGTTCAGCATGAAAGAAAGAGTGATATATGAATGTGTTTTCTGTCTTCTGGCAAACAACCTTAGTGCTCTGATTTCAAACACACACCTAAAAGATTATTAACCAATCATAACAGGAAGACTGGTGTGCCCTTGTATGGATTATGCAAATCATTCTAATATTTGTTTTGCTCAGAGTATTGAGTATCCTGTAAAATTAATGAAAAATAACCAGAAAGTGATTGTGCAAATCAGATTCTCAAAATCAGTAGATTACAGAGGAACAATTGAGGGAGAAGTCAGCCAAGTTTGCTTCTACAAATGCAAAATATTTCTACTTGTTTCTGAGATAATTTCATTTCAGTATAATATAAAATTATTTTATTTGTCACCTTCTGATTATATGGGAGATGTTTGGGATGCAAAAGAAATTAAGCATGAATCACTTGATGAAATATTAATCACTGCAGTGAACAAAACCAGACAGATCTATAAACTATTGCACAAATGTTAGCGGGATATAGTTTCTAAGATGCTGAGAAAGTACTGGTTTGGGTTTTGCTGCTGTTGTTTTGGAGTACTCTTATTCAGTACTTAAAAATCATGAGGATTCCAGAAGAATTTTGCATAATATTTACACTACATGTACTTGTAAAGAGAATCTATTAGGATATGGTGAATCAATTTACAGTGAATCAATTAGGATATATATATGTGTTGGCAGATGGCTAAGAAAATATCAAAGGTCCAAACTGTGTTGCCTCTGTTCACACGTACTTTCCCATATCTGCACGCAAGAGACTTCATTAACTTTTCTCCCACAACACTGCTCCCTTTTCCCACAGCTCAGATATCACCATTGTGGTAGCAGCTCTTACAATTCCCAATTACTTTCTGCTTTTATCTGCTGAAACACTTACCTTAGGATGCTTACCTTGTCGAATTTAAAGAAGTTCTGTATTTCACACTGAAAGGCTACATACTCTTACAAAATACTAATGAAGAGAAGATGGAGAGGAATCTCTGGATAGCTTAGCAGGTAGCCAGCCTTTCTCACCCATGAATTGTCTGACAACATCTGTCTGACGACAGAAGGCACATGAAACCTAGACCTCAGTAGGTGAAGGAGTAACAAACTGCAGCCTCACCTGACAGATGGAGGAGAGGTCTAGGTAGACACAGTGTGCGCTGGAGTCCCAGGACAATTCAGGAAAGTCACCGTGTAAGACTGACCTTCAGGAATCCCAAGCCCCTGAGAGCAGTGGGAAAGTCTGGACCAAGGAAGACATCCTTAGTGAAGGAGGATCACGTCAGGGAACATTTAAACAAACTGGTTATATGTAAGTCTGTGTTACCTGGTGGGATGTCCCCAGAAGCACTGAGAGAGCTGTCCAGTATCATTGCAAGGCCACTCTTGATCATCTTTGAAGGGTCCTGGCCATCAGGGAAGGTTCCTGATGACTATAAGGAAACAAATATCACTCCAGTCTTCAAGAAGGGCAAGAAGTAGGATTTGGGTTCTCTAGGCCAATCAGCCTGTCCTCAATTCTCAAGAAGCTGGAAAGCAGCTTTGCAGGAAAAGACCTAGTGCTTCTGGTGACACAGGCCAGCAGTATGTCCTTGTCGCGGGCCAAAAAGGTCAACAGCAGCCTGGATGGCATTAGGAAGAGTGTCACCGGTAGGTTGAAAGAGGCGATCCTTCCCCTCTACTCAGCCCTGTTAAGACAGATCTGGGGTCCTGGATTGAGGTCTGTGCTCTCCAATACAAGAGAGACATGGGCAGACTGGGGGAAGTCCAAGGACAGCCCAAAAGGACTGGAGAAGCTTTCAGACAGGTAGAAGGTGGGAAAGCTGTTCAGCCTGGAGAAAAGAAGGCTCAGGAGGATCTTATTTTACTGTGTATAAATGCCTAATAGGGAAGAGTCAAGAAGACAAAGCCAGACTCTTCTCAGTGGTATCCAGTGACAAGAAAAGACTAAACTGACAGAAATCAAAATACAAGAAACTCAATTTAAAAATGAGAAAAACTGTTTTACTATAAGGGTCATTGAATACCGTCATGGGTTGTCAGAGAGGTTGTGGAGTCTCCATGTGAGGACACTAGACATAGTGCTGGGCAATCTGCTCTAGCTGATGCTGCTTGAGCAGGGTGTTTGACAAGACGATCTCCAGAGGTCCCTTCCAAACTTATCCCCTCAGTTACTCTGTGATCTTCAGAAGCCTCTGCCAGGCCACTATTTCTCAGAGATGGAGACTGAGTTTACCAGGCAGCACCAATTTTGACCTGCTAGCAGACATGCAACATAGCCCCAGCATGGTAGCTGCACCACAATAGCTTGTTAGAGTTGTGTGTCTCAAAAACTGTGGACTGCTCACCCTGCTATAATACTTAGACTCTTTGGAGGGTGGTGAATTGTAGTCTTCTAGTTCCAGTTAGATGGTTCTTAGCAGTTTTGTATTAACCTTTCAGAGTGGGAGAGAGTGGAATACATGTCTCCCACACTGTCACTGGTAATCACAACTGCCAACCCACATTTACTCTCTCTTTCTTCCTCTTTCGAAACCTCCTTCTGGTTAGTCATTCCTTGTACAGTCAAATATCTTCACCCAGAGGGACTGAAAACCAATGAAGGTAAGCAGTAGTTGCTCCTGAGGGTACCTTTTGGGAAATGGAGGAAGAAGTCTTGAATAACCTCAAAGGGTGGAACTTTATCTGTTACAATATGGATACTTATGTTTTGGATGAAGATGCATCTCTAGTTATTTTATGGATAAAGTGGCTATTTAACCTGTCTTTGGACTGTGCTTGCCAGATTAAGTCCATAGGCATGACAGAGAGATGCTGAAAATTACAATCTTTACAAGGTCAAGGCATGAGACAGGCTGTGTGTTTCTCAGTATCATGAAGATTTAGTTGCTTTGGGACAACAAGAAGAAGGATGTAAACATCTAAGTAACTTTCATGTAAAAGCAAAAATGGATATTATGTTCAGCTCTTCCAGATGACATCAGGGCGTGTTTTGGAATTAGGTCCAATGATACCTTTTTGGTATCTGATACAACTGGCAACACTGAATCTTAAAAAGATATTTTATTGCTATTGTATTTAATGTTTGTTATCTTAATACCTTCAGATTAACAAAACATAGTCTAAATTGATGGGAACTATTGCAAGCTCTGGTTTTGTTTATCATACTGAGGATTTTAAAAGACTAATACCTTCTGACATATATAAAAAAAATCTTCATTGTTTTTTATTTATTTACTTATTTAATAGTCTTTTGAGCAGCAGAAGAAAGAAATTAAGCCTCTCTAATTCTGAAGTTTAACCTCTCTAGAGTAACCATGCACAAACTCAGGAGTATTCCTGTCAGGACAAGAACCTGGAGTAAACGTTCACTTTGAAACTATATTTTCTACATTCCTCCCTGTCTGAAGATACTCTTATCACTGAGGAGCTCCTTTAATATTTTATTTGTTCTTCCTTTGGCAGGAAATCTAAAACCTCATCCAATCCAATTTTTGCAGGAATTATACATTAAAACAGTATTCTTTATCTTCCCATGCAAAATCAATCATTAATCTGGGACTTTAACAAAGAATTGATAACAAAATAATGTACAGTGTTATCAGCTGCTGCAACGTCCTACATCCTTTGTGCAAAAACTTATAGGCGTATACAAAAATATTTTAATGTGTTTACAGGACACTTTCTCATTTCATAATTGCCTTGGGATAAGAAAGGGGAGAAATCAAAGGAGGAGAATCCTATGGTAAAATCTTTGGAGGAATTTTAAGGCAGAGTAGTTTACCTTAGCTTATCTCACAGTAAAACATACTTTTCTCAGGAAAAAAAAAATAATCCAAAATATATCTATTATTTTTATGAACGTTGAAGGAGATATTATAGTCCCCATTGATAAGAAAAGGATGAAACATTTTTCTTAATCTTATCCAGGCACTCATCTGCAAGGCTCTTCCCTTACCACCTTATACATAAATTATTCAATTTTGTCTGCAAAAGAACATTGCATGCCCTATCATTGCAGATTATTAAAAGATTTAGAATATATAGTTAAAAGACAAAGACTGAAATACTTTTTTTGTTGATGTCAGTGGCAGGCTTTCAGTAACAGTCTGTCAAAAAGCTAGGTGTCAGAGTTGCAGTTCTCCTGTTCTTTCTTTGCCACTTATTGTATTCTTTTCTTTTAGCACCTATTGTTGTTATTCTAGAGACAATGGCCTCCTTGAACTGTTCAAAAGAAATAGATGATGATGAGATCAAGAAAGAAAAGTTGGAAAGTAGGAAAATAAAGAAGAGAAAGGTTGATTGGAAAATAAAGACCACAAAGTCTTTGTATTTTAAATTCTTTGGAAACAAACCCTCTTTCTGTATCTATTGTCAGAAGAACTACATAAATAGGTCATGAGCAAACAAATCCAAAGAACAATATATTTTGCATTTGCAGGAGTTGAATTAAATAATTTTATATACAATCTAGGATTTACTCCATCTTTGGAGTCCTGCATCTTCAAGCTGAGCTAGAATTCGATCAAGTCACAGGCGTTGCATTCCACTACCTGATATATGTGTATTCCTTTGTCTTTGCCTGCACTTTCTACAGCGTTATTGTGTGCCTTCTTCACGTAGAAGACCAACAGCATCCTGGGCTGCATTAGGAAGAGCATTGCCAGCATGTCAGAGGTGACCCTTCCCCTCTACTCAACACTGGTAAGGCCACACCTGGAGTGCTGGGTCCGAGTCTGTACTCCCCAGTACAAGACAGATATGACCTTACAGGAGTGAGTCTAGGGCAGGGACACAAAGATGATGAAGGAACTGGAGCATCTGTCATAGGAGAAGAGGCAAAGAGAGCTGTGTCTGTTCAGCCTGGAAAAGAGAAGGCTCAGGGAGATCTTATCCATGTGTATAAATACCTGATGGGAAGAAATGGAGAAGGGGAAGCCAGGTTCTTCTCAGCAGTGCCCACTGACTGTACAAAAGGCAGTGGGTACAAATTAAAGAGCAAGAAATTCCATTTGAACACAAATAAATACTTTGACTGTAGGGATGAACAAACATTGGCACAGGTTGCCCAGAGAGGTTGTGGAGTCTCCATCCTTGGTGATGCTCAAAAGCCATGGGGACATGGTCCTGGGCAACCAGCTCTAGCTTGCAGAGTGGGAGGGCTGAACTAGCCAATCTTAAGCCTCAACTATTTTGTGGTTCTGTGTAAAGTGGCATATATGGCTTTTTTTGCAATACTAATTTTATTAAAACTATTTTACATTTAACACAGAACAGAATTGTCTTTATAACTGTATAAAACTACACAAATATGGAAATCAACAGAAAAAAAAAATTGTCTGTTTCATCCTGCCATTTAAAGCTAGTGCCATTCTTTTCCTTTTGCATTTTCTTGAAGTTTCCTAGTGCTGATTCAACACCTTCCCACTGATAAATGTTTCACAGTTTCCTGAAGCTGGATGCATAGTGACATCCACAATCTTCTGACAGAAATGCAGGAAGATAAGCAGCTTTATGATATTAATATACAAAATGAGTAAGGAGTTTGTTTTCAAAATAAATGCATACTATAATGCAATATTAGCTCAATCTGCTTCATTCAGGATCCATGCTGTGGCATTATGACAGTCAAAAATAGAATGTTTTCAAAGGCGTAGTCAGCAATGAGTAAATGAGCTTTTTTTTTTCTTCAATCTACAAATACTTGTGCTACTTTTTAGAGAACAACCAGCTTTGTTTGATCTCTTCTGAGATAATGTTTGTCATTAACATTGCTTAGAAATTTTTAAGGCTTGCTTTTTCAACATTGTCATTGCTTCAGTGAACCACTAGCCAAATTCTACTTTTATCTTTGTGGGTGGGCATAGTAAACTTATGAGGTTTTCTTTATTATCAGTGAACTATTTTCAGCATTGAAAGTTCCAGGAATACAGTCTTGGCTTGAACAGCAGGGAAGTAACTTCTCATTTTTGTCCTTTGGAAAAAGATCTTTGCTTGCTGTTTTTAATTGCCACCTGTTTGTTTTTTGAAAGGTTGGACAAAGAAAATCAAAACTAACTGACATGAAAAATTTTCAGTGTATAAAATTACCTCTATTTTTCTATAGATCTTTACGTTTTTTCATTTATTCATGGTGTGTTTTTGTTTGGACTCACTGTGAAACAGATGCATGCCTGATAGAGGTACACATGGCTACAAATGGCCAATTACACTTAACATGCACCTTTGTCTACTTTTTGCATTCATTTGCTACTGCTGTAGCTGTGCCAGATCACATTCTTAGATGATTAAATCTAGGAACAGTTTCTAATAACCACTGTAAGCTGTTTCCCTAAAAACTTGAAATTTCTCCTAAAAAGTACTATTTCTCCTTTGAAGGGGCTATTATATCGAATTTAGGACTAAGGATGAGGTCTTTTGGTGTCTCATTTCCTACAAAATCTCTGTGAATAAATTCACAGATTGCTTCAAACTACAGTAGGATGAAGTTCACCAAGTCCAAATTTTCTGAAAATATTTCTCTAAGTACTCTCTGACTATTGCTTTTCCCCTGTTCTAGGCTGACATCTTGTCACCTTGTCATTAGTATTTGGCTTATCAATCATCTATACCTTCTTTTTACAAAAACTGAAGCAAAAAAGAACCCGCTTAATTTTTTCTTTTTTATCTTTCCTGCCACTAAATTTGCTATCTTTTTGAGCAATGAATCGACCCTCTCCGTAGTTTTCCTCCTGACAATATCATATGAGTTTTTTGCGAGTTGTAATTCAAGTTTTGCCTTGTAAAATGTTGTCCTTAGATGTTCCCTATGCTCTTTATATATGCCTTTCTCAAATTTAGTTTTCTTTTGTATGGTCAGTAGAGAGTGTGGTCTCTTACTATATTCTATTCGTCCTCTGTGTCAGAATAGTTTGTACCTCTTAGTGTCGTTTCTTATTGTCATTTCTAAATGTCATCTTGTATAATTTCTTTGAGGAATTGCTTTCTCTTAATCCTTTATTCACTTAGATTTTCTCTCCATGAAATATTATTTGCCAAATTTCTTAGTTTATTATAATAAACCTTCTTAGAGATACTATTTCTATTTTCTCTTTTTCTCCTTTGCATGATCGTGAGCTCTGTGGTTCCATAGTTGTCCTCAATTTTTTACTCCAGCCAGTTCCTCCCAAGTAGTTGCAGCCCCATGCAGATACTGCTGTCTTCTCTTGGGCTTTTCTTCTTTCTGAAGAGAAGCTAAGTCAGAATTTGATCACATATTCAAGTTGCCAGCTCATTTTGTCTTTTCCTCATACTTCTTTGGTTTCGCACACAGTCAAAACATTAAGTATTTTGACCTACCGTTTTTCTTTTTGTCCTTCCTTAGCTGGTCCTCACTGCCTCCTGGAACCCATTCAAATGCCCCCCACACTTTGGCCCTCTCTGCTTTCCTGCAGACCCTAGCCCCTATTGCAAGGAAGCCTCTCTCCCCCCTCTCCTTTATTCCAGTTCTTAGTCTCTTTGTAGGTTTTAATTTTTCATAGTTATCTGTTAACATTTTCTTTGTCCTCCTAGCTTCTGGAAAAAAACAAACCACCTTCCCATTAAGTGAGGAGATCTGTACCCAGTGGTGCTCATCCCCTCTTTCCTGTGGTGTATTTCATCATTGCCTGTCTGCCCATGATGTATCACCACATCATCAGAGAAGTCTGAGCTGGCAACAGCACTTGTACAGGCACGTATTCAACTGCCTGGATTTTAACTATATACTAAAACAATCTGAGTTTTAGTGCCCCCATAGCCAAAGCCCTGGCAAAGTCATTAGTGATCACAGGTTTGAGTAGCATGCGAGGAGTGGTCAGAATGATAGATGAGTCTCTCTAACCTTCATAACGTTCCTGAGAAGCCATGTGCTTCCAGGTGGGGTGCTGTGCATGAATGGAAGAAGGCTGTGGTGTAACTGGGGTCTTCGCAGAGCTTGGGAATAGGGAGACTTGAGGGAGAATTCTTAGAAGCAGACCTGTAAACTATTGAAGGTCTATACAAAAATCACTATTACATTAGAGCCTCATGACATCTTCAGTGATCTGAGTATAAAATAACGTGTCAAAGTGCTTGACCTTCATAGATTTTCCGTTTTCTGATAATATAGATGTTTACAGATTAATTTTCCCTTTTTTTTTCCCCGATGTGGAGTATTTAAAATTTCATATATATCTTAATAATTTCTATGCAATCTTTTGCATGCTTTATCATTTCAGTTGAAACAACCTTTACCAGTTAGTTGAATTATAAATCGATATTAGACTTTAACCCAAGGATAGAACCTGACTTCTGGTTTTGTTTTGTTTTGTTTTGTTTTTATCACAAAACCACACTGGAGCTCACTAGTCTATCCTCTTGCAGAAGCTGAGCAATCCAGATAAGAAATATTGCATCAGCTGTTCTTTATCTGATGCAAAAGAAAATAATATTGATTTAAATTTCTGCAATGAAAGGACAAGAATCCTCCGTCACTTCCACTGATTTTTCCACATTCTGGGCACACAGATGTTTTTCACAGAACATATGCTTTTGGCTTTGGCAGAGCCTGACTGTGTGCAGTAATTTCCATTACTTGGAGATGTTGTAGTTACAGTCCACTAGTTTTGATCTGTTAATCCATCCAAGGTGCAAGTTCCAAGTGATTAACATACCTATGAGTATTAAAAAAATCCTAGTGACAATGTTTCAATGCTTATACTAAGTTGAACAAGGTAAACTGGAATAATGCTACAGCTATGATCAGAAACCATGGTGTAACAAAGCAAAAATAAGCAGCAAGATTTACCTAGAATATTAATAATAGACATAGTAATAGTCCATGTTTTCCAGAATGGATCAATTGGATGCATGACAAAGCATACTTCGTAAATTCTGCCTACTTTCCAGCTAGTCAGCATAGTTCATTGAGCATAGCAGATTTTCAGCTGGGTTAAAGTGACACGCTGACAAGATTGGAAAGTTTTTGATCAGAATACCTCCTTTGGTTTTAAGTTTTAACAAAGCAAGATATCATCTAAACTACATATGATGGGTTTGGTGTCCAGGGTACATAGCACGTTCTTATTCTTTTTAGGGGCAAACACAATGTTATCCAGCTCCTCAGATTATACATTTTCCAACACTATACTTTACTGTACCTGTGCAGAAGTTAAAAAGAACCGGAGAAGTTGTGGATGCCCCATCCCTGGAAGTGTTTACGGCCAGGCTGGATGGGGCTTTGAGCAACCTGGTCTAGTGGGAGGTGTTCCTGCCTATGGCAGGGGTTTTGGAACTCAATGTTCTTCAAAGTCCCTTCCAACCTAAACCATTCTAGGATTCTGTGAAATATTTGCAAACAAGCCTGGATCATGCCTCCTTAAAGGCAGTTTAACTAAAGACTGTTGAACTCAGTTTGAACTTTAACTTCCCTCCTGCCTTTCTGTCCTTTCTCATAGATGAAAAACAGCTCTCCTTCCCATGGGTCAGCATTGTGCTGGGTGCCGCAGATCTTCCCTCACCGTTACCTTACTGTCAGAAGTTGAGGAGAGGGACTATTCTACTATCAGTGTATGAGAAGATGGCTTTCTCATTCCCAGAGCAATTAGAAAAACACTTCCATCATTTCAGTGAGACTCTACAAACACTGAGGTTTCTTTATCAGTTCATCTTCTTGGAAAGAGCTCATTCAAGTCACTCCATGCCACTTAAGTCCAGCTGTCTGGGTTTAAAAGAGGTTTAGGTGGAGGGCACTAACAAAGCCCTCTACATTGTAATCGCACATAAAGTAGGTTGGGGGTTTTATTCATCACCATTTTCCCCTTTTTTTCAGTCAATGAATATGAAACATGGAGGTAAAGAGGAACGCTTTTAAGATAAGCGAATGAATCAGAAGTGCCAAATTAATTTCTGTGTGTGTAATGGCAGTGAGACAAAAGCTAGGGCTCCCGGGCTGTTGTTGAAGACAATCGGCGGCTGGCAGAGCCTTTGCTGAAAGTAGGCTGTTGAAAGACTACTCTGTCATTTTGAAAGAAAATTTACAGCAAAATATGGAGAAGTATATACTAAATTCTTAACTAACATCCCTTTCTCATGGAAACCATGGCTGTAGCTGTCGTGGTAGCATAATTAGAGTTAGAGAGAGGGCAAAAGGAAATGTCTAAAACTCAATCTGCTATATTATGGGAAGTAGATGAAGAAAAGAAATTATCAGTGTTCTGAGTTCTTGTTGTGGTTTAGGCCAAATCCACTACTGGGGACCTGAGGGACCCCAGATGGGACTGACAGATGCTCCCCTCTACCTCTTTTCAAAGAGAGAGGCAGAGGAGGAAAAAGAGACTTATGAGTTTAGAAGGAACTAAGCTACTTTAATGAAATATTAATAATAAAATAAAAAGAAATAATGAAATATATACAAAACCGTATCAAGCTCCCACGATGACAATCACGTCAGCGGCTGGCACTGGGGCAGTCCCAGGCTGGACTCAGTGATGGACAGGAACTGGATTCCAGATCTGGATTCAGGATCGGGATCACAGGCAGACGAACAGAGTCCTCCTCAGACGTCGGCTATTGAAGGAAGAGAGCTGACCCTTTGATCCCTCAGCTTTTATACCGAACATGAGGCAGATGGGATGGAATACCCTGTTGGTGAGTTTTGGGTCACCTGTCCTGTCCGCTCCTCCCTGCAGGTGGGACCCCACTATGTTTTTCCGCTTCCGACCCTCCAACGGGGCAAATAACAAAGTTGGTCGGCCTTGGGGGTTATGGCAGTAAGTGTAAGCAGGAGCCTCTCTGCATACCATGGCTGGGCATCAGCTATAAACAATTGGCCTTATCACTCTGAGAGAGTGAACATTGTCTGCACAATATGCAGTGAATTTCAGTAGTTAGAAGAGGCCCAGCTAAGAAACGAAGTTACTGAACAAAATTGGTTACCTCAAACCAGGACAGTTCTGAAAACAGTTTTTAAAAATGGATTATATAAGAATCTTTTTTAAAAGTTTGGGATGAGTTAGAATTTCTGTGAAGAAGTTCTCACCTTTAAAAGATAATGACATGCATTAGTCACTGTTTTGCTGAAGAGAAAATTGTTTATTAGTATTCATTACCTGTGTAATTTGAAAGCGTTCTGGGAGCATGTGTTATAACTGCAGTCAGTGAGTTGATGAGATATATTCTACAGGATTTCCTACTGCATTTTCTAGATTGTAATTAGGCTGCGTAGATTCACAGAAGGGAGCAGGAGAGAAAGCAATCTCTGTTCCTGGCTAATAAGTGTCCTAGCTTTTTTATATAAGATTTTTCAGAATCATGGATACTGCAGCACATATGCAGGGAGCTTGTTATGTCTAGGATCCAGACATGTGCACAATATTCACAAAGTTCAAACTTACTGTTGTAAATCTTACACTTGGGCAGTTAGGGTGTGCACAGTAAGTCAAACACCGACGGGACTGCGCTGACCTGCGCATGCATTTGTGCAGTTTGTTCTAGAGTTTTTTCCCAGGTAAGAATTTCCACATGGAAAAGATGTCAGGTGTAACCAGGTGTTTGTTAGTTCACTTATATCTGTGCTGTGGTCATTTCAGGAGCTGCACAAAACTCTTACCATGGTATGAGAAGGGGCTCAGTCCAGAACAACAGCACTTTCATCTTCAGCTCATATGGTCAGCTGAAGCCTTTGCCACTGATTACTAACAGGCAGAGCTTTCCAGACACTTCCATATCTGCACCCTGCGATAGAAGAACCTGTAATTGAATAGTTCTTTCTTTTTTTTAAGGACAGTGGAGGCTGAAGTCCCAATAGCCTTGGGGTTTTTGAAGAGCATTTAATTGCAAGCATTGCTTATCGGCACCATTCATTAGGCATGGCCTGCTCTACATAAATCAAGGAAGGCTGGATGGTAGACTACAAATGAAAGGCATCCCTTGCAGAATGATTTAATTTAACCAGTTTTAACAGTTTTCAAATATGTCCCACTTTGTATTTAATAAACTAAATAAAGATTCCATTTTTATTGCACCCAGTATTTTTCCATCATCAGAGTTTTTCTTTCTAATGTGTACAGTGAATGCATTATGTATTCCCTCCCTCCCCCCAATCTTTTTAATATGGCCATATATTTAATTAGCTTTTACACCATAGTGATTTTGAAAACGATCTTTAATGTCCCTGTAAAATGGAGTTGAGATTTGCATACACAATGAAGCATTTCTGTGAGGGATCTAAATGTAACTATTGGTACACGTGTGTTGAAAATTCTATGGTTACTTTTTATTAGAAGAGGGAAGCTATGTAATGAAAACCATCATGTATCTAGCTAGATTATGAGATAAAGAATGTAAGTGAAACTGACCACAGTACAGTAGATGTATCTTTGAAATGTCCCTTTTCATTTCCAAGTGTGTGAGAGGGATGCCTTGTCCTTTTTGGATCTTTTAATTTATGTTTTTTCTTTGCCTATGGAGGAGGCTAGGGTTTATTACCTAGATCCTGTTCCAGGAAGGCCAAAATACTGAACCATAGTCAAAGCTTTTCCCAGTGAGATACTCCTGAGATACAGCTTCCTCACGATCTTTAAGGTCCTTCCCAGCTCTAAGCATTCTATGAATATATGATTCAATGAATTCCTGTTACAACTGTGATTTCTCTCAGTAATTTCTGCTAGAAGGTGATTTGAAAGATGAACCAAAATTTCTATAGAAGTTGGAAAAAAAAAAAGGAAGACTTTTTTTGATTTTTAAGTCAGTTATAGTCATCAGATTCCCAAAGGAATGCAATCAAATGAGCTCAGAATAGAAAGGAAGAACAAAGTGGGTAATATAAATGGAATAAAACAAAATGGTAGAAGGAGAGAAGAGTTAGGAGACATGAGATGAGTAATGTACTAGCCAGAAATAAGGGCAAGTAACAGCAACAGTTGCCCTTGTGGAAAACAGAACAGCAATTCAGCAGTGAGAAATAGATTTCTCTCTGGTATTTCTTGATAATTAAATTCTGGGAGGAGAGAAGGTTGTGGTAAAGGTACTGAATTAGAAAAACACCAAAATACGTTAAGAAAAGAATGTATGTACTGTTATTTCCTGTGTTTACTATAGACTCTTGCTGATTCTTCTGTGTTTAGTGTTCCAACATTATGGAACAGAAAAGTGAGCAGAAATGTAATGAGGTGTGAAAAGAGGGAATCAAAGGACAGAGGAATTATTTTAGGAAGTGTGGTGGGTTGGCCTTGGCTGGACGCCAAGGTGCCCACCAAACTGCTCAATCACTCCCTTCCTCAGCAGGACAGGTGGGGAAGAAAATAAGGCGTAAAAAACCCTGGTGGGTCAAGATAAGGACAGGGAGATCATTCACCCATTACTGTCATGGGCAAAACACACTTGGCCTGGGAAAATTAATTTAATTCATTGCCAATTAGAAGTCGGGATAGGTTAATGAGAAATAAAAACTAAATCTTAAAACACCTTGCTCCCACCCGTCCCTTCTTTCTGCACTCAACTTCACTTCTGAATTCTCTACATCCTCCTCCACGGCTGCGCAGGGGGATGGGGAATGGGGGTTGTGGTCAGTTCATCACACGTTTCTGGCACTCCTTCTTCCTTAGTGGAGGACTCCTCATGGTTTTTCCTGGCTCCAGCGTGGAGTCCCTCCCATGGGAGACAGTTCTCCACAAAATTCTCTACATGAGTTCCTTCCCACGGACTACAGTTCTTCAGGAACTGCTCCAGCGTGGGCCCATTCCACTGGTTGCAGTCCTTCAGGAACAGACTGCTCCAGCCTGGGTCCCACAGAGTTACAAGTTCTGCCAGCAAACCTGCTCCAGCATGGGCTCCTCTCTCGATGGGGCCACAGGTCCTGCCAGGAGCATGCTCCAGTGCGCACTTCCCATGGGGTCACAGCCTCCTTCAGGCATCCACCTGCTCCGACATGGGGTCCTGCAAGGACTGCAGGTGGATATCTGCTCCACTGTGGACCTCCATTGGCTGCAGGGCCACAGCCTGCCTCACCATGGTCTTCACCACAGGTTGCAGAGGAATCTCTGCTGCTGTGCCTGGAGCACCTCCTCCCCCTCCTTCTTCACTGACCTTGGTGTCTGCAGAACTGTTTCTCTCACACACTTTCACTACACTCTTTGGGCTGCTACTGTGCGGGGCTTCCCCCCCCCCCCCCTCCCCCCCCCCTCAAATATGTTATCCCAGAGGTGCTACCACCATCACTGATGGGCTCAGCCTTGGCCAGCAGTGAGTCCGTCTTGGAGCCGGCTGGCGTTGGCTCTATTGAGCATAGGGCAAGCTTCTAGCAGATTCCTGCAGAACCACCCCTGTAGCCCTCCCCCACTACCAAAACCTTGCCACCAAAACCCAATACAGGGAGCAATGGAGAAGCGATTTTTTAATATTTCAGAGCAGAACGTACTTGACCTCGCCAGTGGCCCCTTTCTTCCTTTTGCTGGTTTGTGATGGGAGAGTTGACTATTTCGCATTTCAGATGTCTCAGTGCATCTATATTGCCCATATACAGACAACAGTAGGAGACAAAAGTATCTCATCTTGTTTGAGTAAAATGTTAAAGGAAGTATCAATACATTGCGTATATGTCTTGGGAACACTTTGTCTCCTTAGAATTGTTATTGTTGAAGCACAGATTATTTTCCTTTCTTTCTCAAGTAACAGGCAGCTGCACATGGAACTTTGTGGAAGTTCCACAGCTTAGTTCATGCATCATCTAAGAAAAAATCTACATGAAGTTAATACAATGGGTGAATCAAATTTGGTCTTCTCACTCAGTTTTCTGTGAAACTGTTGCACTAGGTTATATTTTCCAGAAACCCTTCAAAATTTATTTTCTTCCTGTTACAGTCCTGTTACAGTAATTACACCACTGTTGTTTTGTTTTGTTTGTTTGTTTATTTGTTTCTTTTTTTAAGGCGAGGAGAAATACCAAATGATCGTGAATGAAGAGTAATAACAATTCCTCCCAGGCCACTAAGATCTTTCACCCTGGCATATATCTATCTCTACAAGACAGCAGTTTGAACAGGCTGTCTGGTAAAGCCAACTTAAAATGAGACATACACCAATTACAAAAGAAATACCTTCACTTTTACTGGTGAAATGTTCTCATAAATAACATTCATTGCAAATTAATGTTCCATAAAGTTGCCAATCCCTCAAAGTGCCTCTAAAATATTACGTTAAATCATACATACTATGTTACAGTTGCAGTAGATTATAGACTGAACTTCTAATACTTGTGAAAATGAACTAGTAGTTACTCATATCTCAACGTCTTTTCCTAATCTTCAGCTTGCTAGTAGCAGGATAGGGTACTCATGCACATAACAGTAGATTTTTGCATTCTTTTCCTCCAACATAGTTTTCTAGTTACAGGAAGCAGATTAAAAAATGTGGAGTCTGATTCTCTTTTGATATATTGTGCTGTAAGTCAGAAATCAGTCTGATGTCAACAGAGTTACACTTACCAGAACTGAGATTACTGCTACTGGAAATTGTCACAAATTCCTCTTAGATGTGTAAGTGGTGTTCAGTATCTCAGTTATTAGCCACTCCTCTTGGAGCCCATTTGATTTAATGATTCTAAAGTACATTGTGATTAACAAATATGTGTAAATGGTGGCTATGAAATGATGGGAGGACACCTAGAATGGTATTTCAGCCTGGAAAGATACCATGAAATACTTTAAGTTTTTAATCTCTTGGGTGTCTTTTAGCTTTCAATGTTGTGTATATCTAATGCCTCCCTTAAGTTCTAGCTACAGTTCGATGTAAATGCCCTAACCAATTTAGGTGACAATTCTCTGGCCTGCAATGCCCAGCAATGAAGCAAGCAAAATTGCTCTTCCTCTCTTTCACTGACCTCTGCTTCTAGGGTATCCAGGCTGGGTGAGGACAGTGCTAGCTGATACAGGTGGAAGCAGCAATTTTTTGCTGCCAACTGTGCTATAACAGACTACTAATAAAATTAACAGAATAATATGAGATTAATAGCAATATAATTTTATGTAAAATTATTCTCTCTGTATAGAAAGCATATTGCATATTTATTATGTATTATATTTCTTATTTTGTAGGTAAGATTGTGTCCAAAATTCAATAAAAAAGAGAAGCAGGATCAGATTCTGATTCCTTGTTGATCCTCCTATGCTTCACCTAGATGTATACAGAAAGTATCTCTGTTTTCAGTTGTATTGACATATAGTTACTTAGGACATGATTTGGACTGTGCTTTGGCATGCAGAACTTAGGTATTCAGTACAAGTCTCCAGCTGTCACTGCATTGTCTTAGAACTGCAATTCCTGCTTTTCAGCTTCTCCAGCACAGTAAAAAACTAATCTTGCATAGTCATAATGTCAGAAGTTAGGAGTTAAAGCAGAGTACAAACTATCTCCTACTGTTCATTTGTCTTAAGAGAGACTTAATTATATTGTTACAATACTGTTCTTTTGCAGGCGTCCTAGTTAATTCAGAACACAGGACAGATAATGCTCACATAAAAATCAGGAATTTAATAATTCATTTTATCTTCATTGTTCAACAGGTATCAGAAAGAAGAATAACTAATTTCCTGAGGCTTTTGTATATTGATTGTAACTATAATATCTGCTCACAAACATTAATTAAATAATCCAAGACCCCAGGGATCTGAAAGGGTGTTTATTCCCATTGTAGAAGCACATACTTTACAATTTTTTCATCATCACACAGAAAGTTCAGAAAGTGCAGAGTAAATGACTAGACATGATTTTTTAGATTTTTATTTTAAAGCAGCTTCTACAATTTTCAGTTGCTGTTGCGACCTACTCAGCCATTCTTAAAATCAGAACAAGTAATTCAGACACCAAAAGAAGGAAAGATCCTATCTGAGAACTTTGAAGGAGATCTGTACAACAATACACAGGAAATTGAAAGAGATAGCTCCAGTTCTCCAGGCCAGTATTGCCTGTCTTAATAGTTTCCTAGCTAGCTAGTTCATTAAATGTCTTTTATGTTTCTGGGAAAGTAAAACCAATGAAACCTAGCTTGTACATCATCTTCACTTCGATGACATTATAACGTCCAAAGACATTATTTTGTTAACATGTTGTCCCAACGTTAATTTCTTCTAACTGTGAAATGGGGTAAATTAAAATGTCAGCAAGTTATGAAGTAACTTTGTGATGCAACCCTGTTTTTACTTTAAGGCATATGGAGTAAATAGGCAACAGAGCACAGAATGAAAAATTGTCACCGCAGCATTGGACCAGATGCTCTGTATGTTAGAAAACAACCTTAAACTACTGAATCTCAGCCTTGTTATTTTATCCATTATGTTACATATGCTGAAAGCAAATATATTCAATTTCATTGGCTGTAGTTGCTTTTCTGTGTTTTCAGCCTTTTCTCTGTAACTCTGGCAATTTAAACTGTATTAAACAACATTATAGCATTACTATTCCCTTCAGAATTGTTTCTACTTTGGTGCACTCAGGTTATAATCCCTTTTTGAAAGAGCTGTAATTATTCTACACTCAGCCACATAATACTACGGTCATGTGCCTCTTTGTGCTTGTTTCCAAATGATCCAAGTAATTGTACTGATTGATTCCTTGCCCAGTTGGACATCATCAACAGATATAACAACCCAATGTCTGTTCTGTCTCTGTTGTTGTTTTAAACATGAACAATAAAGATCAGATCTATCCTCATAAAGATATAATAGTAAACAGTATAGCTTCTAGAGATAAATCAGGCCTAAATAGTAATCCAGTAAAGGAAAAAAAAAAAAACACTACTAAACTTTTTTGTAATATTACAGAATGCAGGAAAACACACTGAACTCAATTCACTTGTATCATAAAATGCCAAGTTATTGTATTAAATCATAAATATCAGTTGATTTGTCTGTATTTGTAGATGATAAAATACAGCAAGCAACACAAAGCTATGAGGGCAGAAATTGTAAGTATTGATTCTTCTTGTTTTAAATTTTTTTATCCCTTCTTGTTGACAGTTTTGATCAATCTTCATTTTAGGCAGAAGTAACAGCAGAAAATAAAAGGGAAGGGTTCCAAGAGAAAGGAAGCAGCTCTCTAAAATACATATACTATAGGGCTGTTGGAGGAGCATTTTGGGAGAATATTTAGTTCAGAAGGTTTTGCTCTACGCATATTTCAATAGATGCTATATGAAACAATTGATCTTATTTTCTATGTACTTTCTGATATTTCATGTGAATTGCTTTCAGAATGATAACAGAGAGACTGTGTGTGTCCATGCGAGCAGAGTGTGTATATTGCTCATGGCAGGTAATCACAGCACTGGGACCTTGAAACACCTTTTCAAGTTCTTTGTGTTTCTCTGCAGTGTAAAGGATGGGCAAAAAAGTCAGCGTACACAGGAGTTAAGTTCAAGAAGCTATACTCTCCACTGTTCTGGACCCTGTAGTTTTTCTAAACGGATGTATTATGAAGTCATGCTGATAGTAGCCTTTACACCATTTCAAGTTCCTTTTGCACTGTTCTAACTTCGTATTGCCTGCACAGCCTCTCAAAGCACTCTGTGCAACTGCTTCACTGTCTTCATTGTGAAAAGGTTTGTCATGGAGAAACAAAATTTATGTATCTTGATACATAAATACTTGTGGCCAACAGGTCAAAGGAGGTGATTCTGCCCCTCTACTCCACTCTCGTGAGACCCCACCTGGAGTACTGCATCCAGCTCTGGAGTCCCCAACATAAGAAGGACATGGACCTGTTGGACCGCATCCAGAGGAGGGCCACGAGGATGATCTGAGGGCTGGAGCACCTCTGCTATGAGGAGAGGCTGAAAGAGTTGGGGCTGTTCAGCCTGGAGAAGAGAAGGCTCCGGGGAGATCTTATTGCAGCCTTCCAGTACCTAAAGGGGGCCTACAGGAGAGCTGGGGAAGGACTTTTTACTAGGGCATGTAGCGATAGGACGAGGGGGAATGGCTTTAAACTGGAAGAGGGCAGGTTCAGGTTAAACATTAGGAAGAAGTTTTTCACTTTGAGGGTGGTAAGGCAGTGGAACAGGTTGCCCAGAGAGGTTGTTGAGGCCCCATCCCTGGAAGTGTTCAAGGCCAGGCTGGAGGTGGCCTTGAGCAACCTGGTCTATTGGGAGGTGTCCCTGCCTATGGCAGGGGGGTTGGAACTCGATGATCTTCAAGGTCCTTTCCAATGTAAACTATTCTATGATTCTATGATCCTATGATGCACTAAAATAATACATGATTGAAAATGCTAGAGACCTCCATTTTGGTGCATGCAGGTTAAGGTTTCTTGTCTTCTCCATAATATTTCTGGATGGTCCTGACCAGGGAAACTGGCCTAGAGGAATTCAAATAAAATCAAATCACCTTCTAATGCCTATACCTTAAAACTGAAAAGAATGGGATCATTAATCATAGATGTATAAAAATGAAGAAAAAATTAAGAATATGAAAATCCTGGAACTTTCCCACAACTTCTGCTAAGTCTATACTTTTTTTTTTTTTCCCCACTTCAAGTGATCTGAAATAAGATTAAAATTTGTATGAATAATGCTTTGGAAGCACCACAGATAATGGAAAACTTTTGAATTCAATACCTAATCTATGAAGAGAGCTCGTTAACATCTATGGTACTGATGAAGAACAGGTGCTCTCAAAGCTAGCACCTACTTTCCAATGCTGATCTGCACCCAAGAGCAGCCCAAGGGGGCTAGTGTTAACCTTAGTGGACCATGAGAGTATATTTATAGCAGATAAGTAGTTTACTGTATCAGGGGTTTTTACTCTAAGATGGTTAAGTGCTCGATAGCTTTGATTTCTTAAAAACATACTGTTTTAAGTGTGTCCTAAGAGAAGTAATTAACAGTACCCAATACTTAAACATCAGTATATTTCTTCATATATGTATTTCTTTTTTTACATTCAAAGATTTGATTCTTCATAAGCAGATTTGGAAACGAGTCATGATGCATATAAAATAGAGAGTTGCTGTGGCTGTAAACATTGTGTGAATAGGAAGCAATCCTGTTGCTTCCAGCAATTGGACACTATGCTAGCTGTTACAGCGACACTCCCAATTAGACCAGTTATCCACAAGATGGTGTACTAACACTAACAACTGGCATTCATTTTTCAGGCAAATTTCTTCGAAACTCGGGGAATGAGAAAGAATCCTTTCTATTGCCTGCAGAAAAAATATATCTTATGCTCAAATTTGCACCAATATCTTCTGGAAAATATACTGCTGATGTCTATCATGAAACGTTACTGTTTTATCCATCCGTCTATTTATGTAGCTGTTTGTTGACTTTCAATAGCTATAGTAAATATTAAAAGTGTGTCCTTTAAATCCTAGACCACTTGCTTGTCTACTCAAAGATGATGAATGGCCAAGGGTGTCACAAAGAAAACCCATTTTGTACCTGGTACCAAGAGCCTTAAGTGGTGAAGACTTCATAGCCAGTTTGTTTGAAATACTTTTTCCTTCTACTCCATATAGGACATATCAGCACATGATAGTGACAAAGCTGGTCATATCCCGGGTCTTGTAGTTATCCATTGGTTTTCCTACATGAGCCCCAGACATTCACTTTTCTGTTCTTTTCTTGCATCAGAGTTTGTTCAGATTACAGGACTGTACCTAATTGCTGCAGACAAATTTACCATATTAGATACAATTATTGTTGAGGGGTTCTTCAAAATATCGGGTTTTAAAATCAATGGAAGCATCATTCTGCCATGGAAGCCCAAATATATGGACCTGTTTTGTTTTGGTTTTTTTTGGTTTTTTTTTTTTTTTTATTTATTTAACATCTTTAAACATGTTAAATATGTATGGAAAAAGATACATCCATTCAAAGCTTGACTTTCAAGATACATGTACGACATGTGAGTCATTATTTATCCTTATTTATGCTGTAGGTGGTACCTGTGTTCATCAGACTATGTTTATAGCCTGACACAAATATAAATTTATCCAGAGCTGCTTGGAGAAGCATTGGGACATAGAACAAGGAACATGGTGGTCTTCCCTGTGAGTGCCACAGGAGGGGCTAATAATAATGCTGGTTTGATCCTACCCCCATGTCCCATCCTGTCCCTGCCCATGACTGTACGTTGAGGGATTTAGAAGGGGGGGTTGCAGTGTTAATATATTAATCCTTTCTACCCCACTGTGAGTAGGTGCATGTAATCCCTCTTTTACAGGTGGATGATATGAAGAACATGGAGAAGAAATTATTTGGCTGAGATAGCATCAAAAAGCAGAGCTGAGCTAGGGAAAGAACCTAGAAGTCCTGCTCTTTTCTGGCTCACAGGCCAGTGACCTGCTGTGAACAGGTAGACAGATTTATAACTTAAATGTGTTGTGCTGCTCAAGTCCTGATTCCACAGGACAGGCTTTTTAATTTGCTGAGCGGCCTTGTGTATTAGTTAGTTTTGATAGGAGCTAGTGGTTGTTCTGAGAAAAAGGCTGACGATGCCTGAATGAGGGAGTCATTCTGGAGGCCAGCACAGAAAGTCCCTTTGAGAAATGTGTTTTTTAAGTGATGTGACACCATGCGTATGGGAGCAAACAGCACAATTTGTAAGAAAGCCCTATGTTTCTTGTGGCTATTGAGCAAGAAGTGAACTGCAGTAATTGTATACCTTAAGGTTGTTACTGGAAGTATGATTAATCCATTCATACAATGGGGCAATTTAATAATACCATGCTTGGATTTCTCTCTCTGTCTTTTTTTCCTTTATTTTTTTTTTTTAAGAGCTGGAGGTGATGTTTGAAAGGATAGTGGGATGTAGCTGAGGACCATAGTTAGTTTTCCTCCCCCTTCAAATATATCACGCTCTCCTTCACCTTTTCTTGAACCTTCTCTTGATTTCTGAGTCCTCGTAAACCCATCTGGAAGACAATATGACCTACTTCCCAGGTTGAGGCAAAGGTAAGGTGTGCTTCTGCAGAGACATTTTTGTGTCTATGACCCTGATCTAGTAAAACAGTTTTAATAATACGTTTAATATTACTAGGACTCAATCCCGCGCATAGCATTAAACTAAGTTTAGAATATTTGGTGGTTTAAGACCCTAAGCTTTTTTTAAACAACTTATATTATCACCTCTTCACTAGTTTTACTAAAATCATGCAGCCTTAGAGTCTAATACTCACAGAATAACATTTTCGGTGGTGTTTGTTTTTAAAAGTGATTGTCAAATATTTCAATAATTGAGCAACATGAAATAGAAAATACTGTCCACTTCTGTGCTATTTAATCCCTTGCTGCACCAATGCTTTATACAATAATGACAAAAAATCATTTTCTGTGAGTTAGAGTTTACTTTGAAATGTTCTCTGCTGAAGCAGACAAAATTATGAGGTGTTTGGATGACATGCAAACAACAAAAGTTTAGACTACCTCAGTCCTTAGCAGTGGTGCAAATGCGTACTTTCTGATAGTGAAATGAGCCAGAAATATTGTGCTTGGTGCTATGCAACCATCCTCCTTCACAGGTGACTGATGTTGGGCAAATCAGTGGGCTATAATTCAAGAGAGACCATAGAAAACCCTGAGAGAGAGGCAGCTTTTGTAACCGACTGGCTGCAGGCACCCTGCAGCTGTGGCGTTACTGCATTCAATAGTGCGAACGTGTGGACCGGGTGCGGGCTGATCTCCATTGCCAAGCAGGATCCTTTTTTCCAACCCACCACCCAAGTACTATGAACCTGTACTGTTATCAAGCAGTATTATCCTGTACAGTAGTGTGGAAAACTTTGTAACTCTTATATTGGGTCTGATAAGGTTAGTGAATCACATAAAGTCCTGAAGATGACTATTTCTAGATGAAGAAATTTGTGAGGCTAATCAAGGATGTCTTGGTAAAGATAGCTGTCTTCTTATAAATCATTTATATGGCATTGTAGCATACGGTGCTGAAAAGTAGCAGTTCCAAGCTGCGTACGTGAGCCCCCTCTCTGGTGGATTTACAAACTAGATGTGCAAGTGAAATCAAAGACAAGCAGATCCTACAGCAAGCGAGTCTCAGAGCAGACTCTCCATATGTTTTTCTCTCCACTTATAATGCTGCTTCCCATTAATAAAGGTCAGTGAATTGACTATTCCTGGCAATATCTGTTTGGTACTGTTTTCTGTGATGCTGAAAGTGAATGTAAAGCCTTGCTGTCAAAAAGTAGTGGTTGTTTTTTTATTAATCTAACACTTGAGGAATGCCATTTCCTTTAAGACTTAAGTCTTAACCATGTCTCCAGTTACATATTTCTAAAACACATTGATGGATTGCCCTTTTATTTAACTAAATGGCAGTAGCAAAAAAAAAAAAAAAAGGGTAAAAAAAGGGGGAAAAAGAACAATCTTCTAAGCTGGGGAATATATGCCCTTGTTAAACTTGATATTAATTCTTTACTCTGTGTTTGTAAGCAAAATGATACAGGAAAATTCACTTAAGCCCATCAAAGATGGTCTGAAAAGGCAAAATGCAGATCTAAATGTCACTGTTCTTAACTGGATATAGTCAAATATACAAGGAGTTTATTGGTAAAGCATCCATGTAAAAAAAACTTATAGTCCAGAGGACTTTATTTCATACCTGGGGAATTACAGCTCCTCCTGAGATATATGAGAACATAGACACTTGGGTGACAGAGTGAACTGTTCAGTTGTCTTTTGCATTTCTAAGATGAATCAATATATTTAAATTCAGAATTCAAAATTTTATGACAAATTCAGAATTCAGTGTTCTTCTGTGACAGAGATGTGAGATTTTTGCCATGCCTCTGCAGTGTTCCAGTCATAGAAGGATCTAAATTCAGACAAATAAAGTTATGGATTAGAAACCAAAGTCCATACTAATGTGCTTCCTGGATTTCTTATGATGGGGTATTTTCTTTGGTAAAAATTCTGAAGCTAATGAAAACATCTTGAGTTTTTTGCTGGATAAGTCAACTTAGATAAATTGCACAGCAGAGAATTGGTATTGACTTGGCACAGGTCATCAGATATAGCTGTCCAATTTAAAAAATGGCATGGGTAGCACAGCAAGCTTAACCAAGCAAGTAAATAGTCTCTGAGTGGGGACAATCTGTGGTGTTGAACAGCTGTTCGAGCCATGTAGCTCGAAGTAGTAGGCAAGAAAGCCTACTTTCTGATCTCAAGAGTGGTATAAACAGCAGGAGTTCTCTACGATTTTCCTCTGGTTTAGAATTCCTTTGACATCGTAGTAACAGCTGTGGGCAGTCTATGAAAAACAGAAGACAAAGCTGTAATGAAAATTGAGAGCAAATTAGCTTAGAGTATTCATAATTTAGAAAACAGTTATACATAAACAATACTTTAAAATTGTTAGAAGCCATTATTTGTATATTTTTCTTACTTGTCTCGCATAGTTAAGCAGGGTTGTTACTTACATTTTAATGATTATTTAAAATGAGGGTGGTTTTTCATCTTTTACTGATATCGTTTGCTGATTTCCTCTCCCTGGTATCCAGTGACAGGACATGTGGGAATGGTTCAAAGCTGTGCCAGGGGAGGACATTAGGAAGCATTTCTCTACTGAGAAGGTGGTGAAACACTGGAACAGGCTTCCTAGAGAGGTGGTTGATACCCCAAGGCTGTCAGTGTTGAAGAGGCATTTGGACACTGCCCTTAGTGACATGATTTCACTTTTGATCAGCCTTGAAGGGGTCAGGCAGTTGGACTAAGTGGTTGTTCTAGGTCCCTTCCAACTGAAATATTCTATTCTATTCTATTCTATTCTATTCTATTCTATTCTATTCTATTCTATTCCAGTGAAGTTTATCGTTTATCCCGTTGACGTCGCTGGAATGATTCCTAATGTTCATAGAAAAAGAATGAGTACTTTTGAGAGTAAAAACTGTCAGAATTCCAAAATATAGTTGCATAGATTATATGAATGCTTTAATCCACATGCTATACCAGTTTTCTGTGCTTCAGTAATATGTCTCAAAAATGGCTTCTTGACATTTAAGCATTTTCTATTGACTTTAGAAGGAATAAGCCAAATCCTCCTGCTTCTATAAATCAGTCAACCGCAGTTCCTATTCTGAAACAAATCCAGCTAGAACACTAAGCTTCAAATTTCTCTACATGAATACTAAAGAAACAAACCAACCAAAACCAAACCGGGAGAGACATATGGAAGCATACATCATGACAGCATTACATGATGCAAAGTGTTTCAGGAAAATATTAGAAGCTGTAATTGTCATGGTTGCATTGAACCCGAATATCATTACCTCATTTATGTCTGTTTTGATGAGGGACTTTAAAAATGCCTACACTAGAAGAGATGCCTTATCTGAGACTGCACTTTGAATGAAGAGGGAAAATGAGCTTTGAACCTGTGCCTTGCCTCTGGACGAGCTGTTGCTACAGTACTGCACTGCAAGTTTTTCCTGCTGATTGCTGTAACAGTAATTCTGAGTCAACTACTCAGTGAGTACTGATGTTATTGTAAGAAAGAAGATATAAAGGCATAAACATGTAGTGAGCAACATGCCTAGGTTGGCAAGAGTTAATAGTTCTGGTGAACAAAGCATTCCTCTCCTGCTCAAGCGGGAAATGAAGAAAAAAATTTCAAACTTCTGCAGGAAGAATGAACGTTATCTGGGATGGAGTTTCCTCCTGCAATACCTTTAATGGCTTTTATTCCTTTCTCATTTTTCTTTTATTGGAGTTTGCTGACTACCTATCCATCCCATTAAATAATGTTATTGGTATGGTCATGATTTACAGCTACTGCTTCTACTTTTACCGCACAGGGACTTGCAAAAATAAATAAAGACAAGGCAACTGATGAATTTACTGCTCATGTTCCTTGCAAAGCAGAAATGAACTGAAACATTAGCAAAGAAGGGAAAATGATGGTAGATTATTTCAAAAGTAAGACAGCAAGCTGATTTTAAAAGATTTCCCTAATATGTTGCCCTAATTAGTAGCTTAGAAACTAATGCTGGCAGTATTCAGGGCAGCTCAATTTTGCATATTGTGACAAAGTTCCAAATTCAAGCACTAAACAAAAAGATTTTCAGTTTGATGTGTAAATTTTGTAGCTCAGAAACATGTCTTACTAATTCCCAAGATATTGGCTATCTGCTCAGTCATGTTGACTCTGCTTGTATACTCCAAACATTTCAGTGAAATCCCAGACACCTTCTTTTAAGGTATTTAATGCGTCATACTTTTAAAATTTCTGTGTAGTTTCCTTTCACTTTTTATTCCCTACGGTAGAGAGCCTATAAATGCAAATACCAAGTAATAAAATGTCTTAAATAGAAGACATTACATTTATGTTTTACTTTCTCATAATATTTGCTTCAGGGAAGATTATTTTTACTTAACTCATCTCATCAGTCCTACTGGAATAGGCCATAAAGAAATCAAGACACAGTGTTTGGTATATGACTTTGTATGAATGACTGACTTTTTTAGAATATGTTTGTCTTATCCTTTGCTAGGTCAGTGCCAGCTGGAGAACAAGACATATATTTTAATCTTATGAATGTGTATCTGTAGTAATGAGATTTTTACTACTGAATGTATTTTAGCATTATAACCTTAAAAGGAGAAGTAGCTCCTTGAGCAATGCAGCCATTGAGCTACTATGGATTTGGGTCTCCTGACCCACGGAGTTGACTTTCACTCCATGACCGAAGCTTCCCCTTCAGCTAGAACATTGAGTAGGCTCTCTTTCTTTCATGTGTCACCCTGGTTTTATATCTGTGGAAATCTGTAGAAATGTAAAAGATTAATTAGTCTGAACAACAACAAAAATTAAGATTGGTTTCAAAATAAAAAGTCGAGTATTCCTTCTCATGATATCTCACTTTGTCTGTCTTGCTGTTTAGGTTCCCATTTGACACAAAAAGTTCCTGTGCGTCTATTCCCAGCATTTCTTTTCAGGAAAATTGCTAAAACAATTAAATAATCACTCTGAGAAAAAAAAAAAATAATAAAATCTCACCCAACTTGATTACCTGTGCCTCTCAGGCTATGTGCTCGTCAAAGCTCTGAGTGCAGCTTCCCCCTGCCCCAGGGCTTGGCTTACAGTGCTCATGGCCGGCCCTGGGGTAGTGCAGCCCCATGGACTTGTGTCAGAATGCTGGGAAAGAGCTGAGTGGAAAAAACCTGTGAGGAACCTCTCTGGGGCTTCCCTGCCTTTGCTCAGAAGATGCATTTCAATCAGGCCCTCATCCTTTGCCTGCTTGTTCCCACACTAGCACTTTGCTGACCCCAACCTTCTGGCTTGGCTTCCTGGCTTAACCTCAGACCTGCCCCTTGGTTGGGGCTGGTGTGGCAGTCACAGGTTCCTTGGCTGCCCCCATCATTGTCCTGGCCCCACACTGCTCTCCTTGTTAGGATGGTGGGCCTGTGCTCCTGTTGGTCAGGGCACAGGTAGTTCTGACCTCAGTGCCACCCTCAGCTCCAGCTCCTGTCTGCCCAACAGCTTGTCCTGCTGGTCCATCCCTGGGTCTTCCCATTCAAGGTGGAATCACCCGGGTTTGTTTTCCAGAGCTCATTCATTGCTGCAGGGCACAGTTCTGCAATTTGTGTGCAAAGGTCAGGAATCCATTAGAAATAGCACATCTCAGATCTCATTTTCATTATTTCTCCTTTATTGGAAATTTTTCATATACCTTCTTCCTGTGATAGAATATATTAATTTATTCCTCTGAAAAAAAAAATAACATAATTTGAAAGCTCCTTGAATCTCTAAAGTTATATGCATTTGCTTGACTTTGAAATGTTAGTATAAATTTTAAGAAATAAATTGTTGAAAATAGTAATTCTGTGAGATCTGTCACAAGCAGATTAGGTGCTTCTCCAAGGAGCTGTTGCTCTTTCAAGTAAACTTCAGAAGCTTAGATTATTAACAATTGGATCCTAAGGAAAGTACTCAAAAGCTAAAGTTACTGTGTTTTGTTTATTTTTTTTTCCTCTCAAATGCTTAAGGCTGTATTTTTCCCCCCTTTGTCAGGATAAAGGTATTGTGTTGTGAAAAAATCTGTACTTTCTCCAGAGCTATAAGTTATAAAGAACTTTTTTTGCTTTGTGTTCATAGAATTACAGTTTCTCTGTATGCCTTCAAAAGAAGAAAAAGTCTCATCTTTATTAGTCACAGAAGTTTGTTTGTAACTGAAGACTACAGACATGCTTATTTATGTGTAGAGAGATTTTCTTCTTGTGGGTTAAGAGTGGAAGCAAGGAACAAGCTGAACTCTAAAGCGTTTTTTGTCCTGCACTTTATTATTAAAGAAACTACTAACTTGTTATTTGTTTGTTTCCTCTTTTATTTGTACTAAGTGGCTTTAATGTATTCCCAATTGTTTTTTGCCTGCTTTTTAAAATGTCTTCAAAACTTTAAAGTAAATCTCATCTAGATGGGTTTCGTACCTATTACCTCTGTGCCATAAACTGTCCACGAAGATAGCTGTGTAATAAAAAGGATGCAATTCGTAGATCATTGCTTTCTTGAATAAAAACAGTAAACATGGAAGTCCAATAACCTTTATAATCATTGTTGTTACCTTTAGGCATGAATATATTTCTGTCAGAAATTTGCATTTTGTTGAAAAGATTTTAGCAACTTAATTAAAAGCCTTAAGTCAAGTTGTTTTTTTTCACCCAGGGTCTGATTCTGTGAAGTATTGAGAGCCTCTTACGTCCTTAAATGAAATTTGTAGCAGCAGGTAGTCTTTATGAATGCAGATTGGGAACAAATGTTCTGAAAAATGTGTCTTGGCTGTGCAACATTCTGATCATTCAGAAGGGCTGTAACATCTACATGTGAGAACTACATTTTTATCATGGTAATCAGTTCCCTGTGCTCTGAGAAATGTGGCAACTGGATCATTTCAGAAAGTTGCAGTTAAACCCACTTTCTCCTTCTGCTTGCTATTTTCATGTATATAAATATTTATAATGACTGACTTCCCTAGAGACAGCAAACAGTAACAATAAATAATGTAAAAGTTGTCAGTTACTTCACTCTTGCTTTAAAACCCACAAACTCAATGCTAACCACGGATTAGAAACTATTGGCACCAGGTTCAAGAAATATGGGTAAAGAACAAAAATTCTGCCTTGTCCCTTTTTAAAAATACAGTGATTAGAAAGGTACTGTGATTAGAGCTGTTGGTCAATGATGGTTGCATATACCAGCAGCAGGGAAATTAACTAGTTTGGTCTAATGTGTAAGCCAGAAAGCAAACAAATTTGCACATACTCACATGCAAAGAGATTGTTGCCTGTGGAAGAATGCCACTATGAGATCTTCTCTACATACAGCAGAAGGTCAAGGATGTTCTGCTCTACATGCAGAATAATATCCGTAGCTGAAGGCATAAGAGAGAAGGGCTAAAAAAAGCGAAACCTTAGCAATGTCTGTGACTGTGGGAACAAATGGGCAGTTGGAAGATACAGAAACAGAAGAGAAATATTGAAGGAGAAGGAAAAATTGAAGAAGCCTTGAAGACGAAAAGGAGAAAAGAGAAGCACAGAGTAATGATGGGTGAATTTATGAAGTAAACCAGCATAGCTTTTTTTTTTTTTTTTGTATTGTAAGACTAGAGAATATTGCATTTACTGCTTGAGAGAACATCAAGCATCTGATTAACATACTTTCTCTCTTTGCATTATAAAATACAATTTTCAAACCAAAGACACATACGTATGTAACCATTGTGCTCTAAAACCTCCTAAAGTCAATGAAGCTTCTCTCCTCTTGATTATTGTTTTTATTCAAGAACTGCAAAGCTCCTGGTAAGCTATGCTTTTAATTAGAAAACATCAGTCATCCAAAGATTGAACAGAAATGTTATCATCTTGTGATGTACTGGGCATACGCAATAAACATAATGCATATATGTGGTGTTTCATTTGTTCATGATCCACAAGCTATCTTTTTTTTTTTCAGGCAATTGCAAGTTAAAATGATTGTGGATATTATGATAAGTTAATAGGGACAAAGGGCAATATGTTATAAGTTACAAATAATTCATCCAGCTCTGCTTGAAGTAGTCTTTCTGGAGTTTTGGATGCTTTCTCTTTCTGCCTAACCCAGAATTTTTATCCATTAAAAAACAAAAAAAGTGCAATTAAGTTCAGCTGCCCTTTTAAGCATTAAGGTCTTTGAACATTCAGGTTTAGGATAGTGAAATAAAAACAGACGGACAACATGGAGCAAATGATCTAAATTAAGCTTTTAATACTCCATTAAGTGCTTTTGGGAGCAGGCTAATATACCTCAGAAGAAAATCAGACGGTTTAGATTAAATTTCAGCTGTGTAACCCTTCAAACCTCAATTCTAAATCTAAAATTTGTTTTATACTGCATGTGCATCTTAGAAGCAGGAGGTAAGAAAGCAACACAGCAGCTCAGAGGCACTGTAAGTAGAATACCTGCTTCCTGCTTCTACCCTCTGGCATCAGCAAAAAAACATGCTGTTACCTTCAGGCTGTTTTCATGTTTTGCTCTATCCATTTTGTATGAGCGTGCTTTGTCCTGGACTTCCATTGTAACTATAGTACTACTCTTACGCACACGTCTTGTGCCTGCATTGCACAATTCATGTGCTGTACAGTGTCCAGTGATGAAATGGGCTACTCCAGGCATTGCTGGTAATACAGACAACTGTGACTGAGTGCACAGGTTTGGAAACCTGCTTTTACTTTCTTGCTCTTTTTAGGATAGTAGTAGTTGGTGAATACACTTCAATGTCATCTTAAAATGGGAAACAAAAGCAGTCAAGGGTATTATAAGACAGCTGAGACGTTTGTACGTTTATCTCTGGAAATGTTGAACATTTACAATTTCCATTACTTTTACTTGTGGTAGAAAATACTCAGTGACTTTAAAAATGAGACCTTTGGAGAGCAAACAACAGTCTGATAGTTCTGTTATCTCCTCCTTTAATTTATCTCATTTAACTCATGTACTGTCCTACCACTTAGCTGTTTTCTTTATAAACTTTCTTCGGTGCATTTGAAGCTGTAAAGCCTACATGTCAAGGGCAAATAACTCAGTAAGCAGGATTTAAATTCTGAAGTTCTTCAGCTTTCCTCTGTGGTGTCATATGGTAATTAGAGTAAACTGCAACATTTAAGTGATCATAGGCTTTGTAATGCACATTTGAAAAATCAAAGTCTTCCACAATTTGAAATATACTGTTCTTAAATTGTGAATAGTATGGGCATGCAAATAGCATAAGACAGAGACCTATAATTTCGTGTGCTGTTTATTTGGCAGCACAGGATCAGAATCCCATGTCATTTACCTTTCTTCAGTATCAAGTGACTTAATGTAATACCAGCGTGCTGGTTTTGGCTGGGGTAGAGTTCATTTTCTTCATAGTAGCTAGTATGGGGCTGCGTTTTGGATTTGTGCTGGCCACAGTGCTGATAACACAGGGCTGTTTTCATTACTGCTGAACAGTGCTTACACAGAGCCAAGGCCTCTTCTGCTTCTCACACTGCCTCCCAGCAAGTAGGCTTGGGGTGCACAAGAAGCTGGGAGGGGACACAGCCGGGACAGCTGACCCCAGCTGACCAAAGGGATATTCCACACCATATGATGTTGTGCTCTGCAGTAAAAGCTGGGGCAATAAGGCGGAAGGGGAAGGACATTTGGAGTTACGGCATCTGTCTTCCCAAGTAACCATTATGCATGATGGAGCCCTGCTTTCCTGGGGGTGGCCAAAAAACTGCCTGCCGATGGGAAGCAGTGAATGAATTCCTTGTTTTGCTATGCTTGCGTGAGCAGCATTTGCTTTACCTATTAAACTGTCTTTATCTCAACCCACAAGTTTTCTCACTTTTACTCTTATAATTCTCTGCCCCATGCCACCGGGGGGAGCGAGTGAGCAGCTGTGTGGTGCTTAGTTGCCAGCTGGGGTTAAACTGTGGCAAACAGAAACAACTTGGTTTTGTCAAATTGATAAAATGATTATGCAATTTTTATTCTTTTGTTGGGGTCTGTATTATAAAGAAGTATGCTCTTTTCAGTGTAATTCTGTATGCTCAAAACTTAGAAATACCAGACTAAGAAAAGGAAGTACCGTATACCATGCTAACTACAAACCTGAATTCTAACTTGGAGATGTTCTTGGGGTTTTTCCAGTTCATCAGCCAATCTTAAGTCAGTGAGGTATGTTATTTCCTCTGTTGTATTCTTGGCACATGCTAATGATGAATGTGAAATGTTGTCTTTCTCCCTTTTTGAATAAATAAGAAAACGTTATAAAAAGCAGGTGGAGAAAATATAGGAAAAACAGTAGGGATTTATGTCTGTCTGTGGGAACAGCAACAACATCATGTCATAAACAAACTTTCTTTTTTGACTCCCTGTTCCACAACCAGATTTCTACATTACACGATCAATGAAATTAAAAAATTGGAATTAGCCACTGATGTGTGTTAGGATAGGAGACGGAAAAAACCTAGCAGATGGAAATCAAAAAACAGGCTATGATAAGAACTAACCTCCAGTTTACCCTGAAGACAGTTGCAAGATAGATGTCAACAGTCCCAGCCCATAACCATCCCCATTTTATTCAAGAAAACATTTACAAAACTTTCACCTGAATTTGAAATAAAACAAATGATTGTGGGTAGGAGAGATGTTCATGATGAAGTAGATTTCAGTGATGGTATTTATTAGTCCAGGAAACCAGCAAAGAACGTGAATATTTCATAGAATCATAGAATCATAGAATCATAGAATTGTCTAGGTTGGAAGAGACCCTTAGGATCATCGAGTCCAACCATCTACCCTACTCTACAAAGTTCTCCCCTACACCATATCCCCCAACACCACATCTAAACGTCTCTTAAACACATCCAGGGATGGTGACTCAACCACCTCCCTGGGCAGTCTATTCCAATGCCCGACCACCCTTTCTGTGAAAAATTCTTTCTTAATGTTCAGTCTAAACCTACCCTGTTGGAGCTTGAAGACATTCCCTCTTGTTCTGTCATTAATTACCTGTGAGAAGAGACCAGCACCGACCTCTCTACAGTGTCCTTTCAAATAGTTGTAGAGAGTGATGAGGTCTCCCCTCAGCCTCCTCCTCCTCCTCAAACTAAACAGTCCCAGCTCCTTCAACCGCTCTTCATATGATTTGTCTGCTAGGCCCTTCACCAGCTTCGTTACCCTCCTCTGCACTCGCTCCAGCACCTCGATGTCTCTCTTGTATTGAGGAGCCCAAAACTGGACACAATACTCGAGGTGTGGCCTCACCAGTGCTGAGTACAGGGACACAATCACCTCCCTGCTTCTGCTGGCCACCCTATTTCTAATAAAAGCCAGGATGCCATTGGATTTCTTGGCCACCTGGGCACACTGCCGGCTCATATTCAGCCGCTTGTCAATTAGAACCCCCAGGTCTCTTTCTGCCAGGCAGCTTTCCAGCCACACTTCCCCAAGCCTGTAGCGCTGCATGGGGTTATTGTGGCCCAAGTTTAGGACCTGGCACTTGCCCTTGTTGAAACTCATACCATTGATGTTGGCCCAATGATCCAATCTATCTAAGTCTCTCTGTAGAGCTTCCCTATCCTCCTGGGAATCAACACTCCTGCTTAACTTGGTGTCATCTGCGAACTTGCTGATGATACACCCTATGTCCTTATCAAGATCATCAATAGAGACGTTGAACAGAAATTGTCCCAACACTGAGCCCTGAGGCACACCACTTGTGACCAGCTGCCAGATGGATTAAATCCATTGAGCATCACTCTTTGGGACCTTCCAGTTAGCCAGTGCTTGATCCAGCGGATCGTATGCTCATTCAGGCCGTGCGAAGCCAGTTTTTCCACAAGAAAGTGCGAGCCAGTTTTTCTACTGGTTTTCATCTCCTTCTGGTCTTTATTTAATGAACTCCAAAACAAATGAACAAAAATATTACATGAGATTTATAATGCCAAATATATTAAAAAAAAAAAAAAAAGGTAAGCAATCTTTTGAGGCAACCAGTTGTTCTGCCACTTCTAATCCACATAAAAAGCTATGTAAAAAGTTCTTGAAAACAATGAAAAGAAAGTGGTGATGCAGAGAAAGAGAATGATGATAATAAAGGTGGAAGGAGCATAAATGTTGAATGAGGCTCTGGGAAGAAATTCTGATGCCAATTAATATAATGCAATTGGCTGTGGTTGGACCCTACTTTCTCCTCTAGACTGATATGAAGGACTGCAAATCTTTTTCTTTGGAGCACGGAGCTGATTAAGAAATGTAAAAGGCATCTTAATCATAACTCGTGCCTGAATTCAACACAGAAAATGTCTACAGGATTAGAAAATATCTTTGCAAGATTTTAATGTGAACATACTGATTGAGGATCATCATTATGGCAAAACACGAGCTTTATGAAATTCTTCTTGCTCCATACAACATTTTAAGAGAATGACGAAAATACTGTTTATATTTGTTTATCCGTACAATGAAAAGTGTGATAGGAGAATGTCATGAAGATCTTCTAAGATGTCAATAAATGCAGAACATATGTACTACTAAAAATTATTTTATTTCTTAGAGTCTTTTGCTGACCAGTGTACTGAACTATGAAAAATAGGGACGCCACATCAATTACTACATATACTACGTACAGATCTCTTAAAATAAATTTGTATAAGTATTATTTGGCTAATCAGTAGGTTAGTTTGTGTTGAATCATCCCTTTACAGAGTCCAGTAAATACTTAACGACATAGAGTATACGCTGCTATCATCTCACCTATTTACATCTGCTTAGGAAATGAAACGCAAATTTTTCATGGGATTCTTTTCTAGCTTGGGGAACCGTTGCATTAAATAAATACTCAAAGCATCAATTAAGTAAAAAACATAAATCAAATTGACATGAATCAATCATGAAAACATAAATCAAACTGTCATGACTAAAATTACAATACATATACATGCAGCCTTAGTCTGATTGTAATTCTTCATGTTCTTTTCTAAATAAAGAGAACTAAGGAGACACAGCAATATAGCAATAGACACAGAAAATTTCAGTAGGCAGGAGTCTGGAAAGCATGTATGGAATTTTTACCTATGGTATTTTCTCTCCACAAGTACTTTTTTTTTGCTGGTGGCTCATGGCAGTAGTTCCAAATCTTAGAATCATAGAGTCATAGAACGGTTTGGGTTGGAAGGGACCTTTAAAGGTCATCTAGTCCAAACCCCGTTCAATAAGAAGGGACATCATCAACCAGATCAGGTTGCCCAGAGCCCTGTCAAACCAGAGCTTGAATGTTTCCAGGGATGGGACATCTACCACCCCTCTGGGGAACTTGTTCCGGTGTTTCACCACCCTTATAAAAAATATCTTCCTTATATCTAGTCTGAATCTACCCTCCTTTAGTTTAAAACCATTACCCCTTGTCCTATTGCTACAGACCCTACTAAAAAGTCTGTCCCCATCTTTCTTATAAGACCGCTTTAAGTACTGAAAAACCACAATAATGTCTTCCTGGAGCCTTCTCTTCTCCAGGCTAAAACCCCAAGTCTCAACCTGTCCTCATAGGAGAGGTGTTCCATCTCTCTGATCATTATTGTAGTCCTCCTCTGGACCCGCTCCAAAAGGTCCATGTCTGGACCAGACTCCAGAGCTGGATGCAGTACTCCAGGTGGGGTCTCACCAGAGCAGATTAGAGGGGCTCCTTCTTTGTCCATCCACACGTGCACAGATTGATAAATGTTTAAAAGAGAACCTGTCACTCATAGTTTGTATCATAAGAATCCTTTCTAAATTCTCTACATTTAGATTTGGTTGTACTTAACTTAAAAAGTGGAAAGTCTGTCAAACTCACTAGCGTTGTATCTACTTATAGTAATGACATGAGCCCAGAGAAAAAGTTCCTCCAAAAAAAAAAAAAAATCAAAAGAAAAAACCTCACTCAATAAAACCCCCTTAGTTTTCTATTCTATTATTGTGACAGTTTGTGTTTGGCACAATCCTGTCCATGACATCATTTTTATTTGGTGATTCAATTTATACAAATAATTTTAAGGGAGTATGTATACATCTAGAATTGCGGGAGTAAATATGGTCTTACTCATGTGTTAGAGTTGAAGTCTGAAAATATTTTCTCTTGAAATATTTCATTTTAATGTTGGAAGGCTCGTTACTTAAGCCTGTTTTTAGACAGCACAGTTCAATGGGTAAAGCACAGTAAGAGTGCTCAAAGAGCTTGGGTTTCAGTGCCATCTCTTTTTCTCTTTTGATTTAGAGGCTTGATGACTCATTTCTGATCCACCTTTCACAATGTGGCTGCCTAGCCTATTTATGTTATAAAATCTTTGATGTGAAGACTGTCTCTTAGTAGTCCTAGTTTCAGTTGAAGATGTAAAATTATATGGCGAAATCAGGTTTTTGGCTAGCAGATCAGTGGTCCAATTCAAATGGATTGCATGTGAGTATTAGTTAAAATGAGATTCCAGGAAAACAATGTGTGCAATAGGACTGTGGTTTTACTGATTTCGTATGTTTGCATGAGGGACATGATCATACAGTTGTTCTTTTGCTGCAGCATGTCTCTTGCAAGATTACATTCAGCTAAGGGTTCACTGATTTGAGTAATTTTTTTATGCTCAGAGACAAGTATCTTTGCAAGTAGGGTAGAAGAATGTTTTTCTCAGAATTTGCTTTGTGAACAAGACCTATGTATCTTGAAACCTTCTTATCTACAGAAGAGGTAATCTTACTAGATTTATAACTATTTACTCCATTTTCCTCTCATTAAGCCCAAAATTTATTCCCCCTGAAATGATTTGCTTTTAGGCAGCCTCCTAAGCTGCCAATATCTAGGCAAGGCACATCTTTCTGAAAGTTTATTTGGACTGTGTAGAAGGAAACTGACAAAATACATGTTAAAAAGTGTCTCAGATTGCTTTTTTATGATAAGGACCTCAGCCATTATCTCACACTAAACAATGACTTCCACTTTAAAATACTGAGAGATGGAAAGAAAATATGTGAAATAAGGAAGATATATGAACTAAATAAAGGTGCACTGCAAATGTATTTTATACACTATCTTTGCAATTTAGAAATTATAGTACAGAAAAGTAACAACAAAAACTATCAAAAATGACACCTGTCATGTACAAAACCACGAATTAATATGGTATATAATACACGTGCATAATAAAAGTCAGACTTATCCTAATACTTTGCCATCTGGAACCCAGCCATTTCTCTCAGAATGTTTATCTCCAAGTGCTTTTAGTTTTGCTTCACTTTGCTCTCTCCTTCCTAAAAGAAATAATTTAAAATTACTGCAAGCACTCTCTAAACCGCAGAATGCAGGAAAGTTTGTCTTGTCTTGCAATAATCGATTGCTGTCCAAATCTGGCCTGTAAGCCAAAGTTAAAAAGTTCTGGTGTTCAGCAGCCTGTTTGCTGCGCTATGAGTGTGTGATAAAGAACATTGCTGAGAAACACTTGCAGGAAAGGTATTAAAAGACGCGACTTTCACTTCAGGCTGGTACTTACAGGGACTATGAGCCTGCACATGTCTTTAGAGATACCCCTAAGCTTTGAGTTTTCTCACACAGAAATGTGCTTGCAGCTTAGTTGACAATAGTCATTCTGGTCTTTTCATCTTTCTTTGTAGAAATGAGCATTCGTGTAAAAGCCGAGATCTTAATGGCACGTTTTTGGAGTGGAAAAGGAGAGAAGGTACATTTAGTGGAGAAAGTATCTTTACAGTAAGTTCAACTGTGTCAAATTCAGTTTTGCCACATTGCACTTCTTCTGCATGCTACCATGACCCTAGATGTACAATAAATATAAACCCAATTTAAATGTATAACCTGTGTGAGGAGAGGTAGGAATGTCTGGAAACTGATTAAAATGCTCTCCTGGAAGACTGCTGGTCCTTCTGCAGGTTAAAGTCACTCAGTATTAGTGTTAATTCATGTTAATGATATAAATTCTCTCCAGAATTTACAACAAAAGAGAGCCATGTTTTGCTTGGTCTTGCTTCTTAAAGTGTTGGGGGTTTTTTTGTTTGTTTTGTTTTGGTTTGGTTTGGTTTGGTTTTTTCTGTTCTTCCTAATATCTGTTCCTTCCTTACCCTGCATGATCCCTTCTTTCTTAGGGGAAGAAGCAACTTGGATGTGGTGCAGCAGAAAATAATGCTGTCTGGATATTTTCTAGTTCTGATCTTTAGCTTCCACCACAAAAGTTGTATTTAGTCAAATGCTCTTTTAAGAAGACAATTATGAGAGAAAAAAATATTTTATAAATATTAAAGTATTTTACATACAGCTGGACAAATTCAGCTCTTTTTCCTTTCTTAGAATTAGAACATAAATCTTCCAAAGCTGACATTTATTTGATAAAATTAGTCATATGGATAAAATGTATAGTTAAAGCTGGCTTTCACAGAATGACAGGATCACAGAATGGTAGGGGTTGGAAGGGACCTTTGGAGATCATCTGGTCCAACCCCCCTGCCAGAGCACGGTCACCTAGAGCAGGTTGGACAGGAGACAATAATGTGGAATTACCTTTATCATTTTTACTTGCTAGATAGTATGTAGTGAAACATTTTTGTTTTCTGGAACTTTTCAAAGCACAATCACTTTTAATGTATGGTGGTTCTGTATTATCTCTCTAGCTTTTAGTCTGTTGTCTTGTAATAAAAACATAAAGGAGAAATAAAATAACTGTTTTCTTAATGTATTTTCAGTTGCAATCAAAGTCATTATTGAAACTACAAATATTCTGGACTGGTGAATGTTCATCTGTGTTCTGCTTTCCTTGTTAGACATGGTGTGTTCCTGAGCAGTGATCTAATTAACTAAATTTGAGTTTGATATATCTGCAAATGACGAAAGATGTCCAATTTCAGAACCCACCTGATAAGGGCTACACAAGTCTTTCCAATTTTTTCCTTAAATTAGAAAACATTAGATTTTCATTTCATACACTTGGTCTTTTAGCCCACTCAATCTTTTTCCTTTCTTTTTTGTCCTATAGACAAAATATCCACTGGCAAATGAGAGTTCTTGTTTAATCCTTAGCGAACTTCCTTTCATGTTGATAATTAATATGATCAAACTCTCTCACATCTTCTACCACTTTTTAGTACCTGTTTCTTGCTTAGACTGGTAGATGTGTTCCATCAACTTAGACAACTCAAGTGCCAGGTAAAAAGAGGCTGCTTTTCCATGTTCCACCATTTCCCAGTTCCTCCAAGTTACTTGATGACTAAGACTATTATTTTTAATCTCTGATGGTATAGATGGGCTTATAGAGAGACCAACCAATCATGTATTACTTCCACCTGTGGCCAAATCATCTCGTATGCGTGTGTGATGAGACGCTTGTTTCACCAATAACCTGTACTTTGAATCCTAATACTTTTAAATTTAGGACAGGTCTCGAAATAATTTCTCCATGACACTAGTAGTCCAGTTTGTCTGTTTCTGAGTGAAGAAGGGGCCTCAGCTGATCCCAGAACATGCCCCATCTGCTCTCCTGGAGAAAACAGGTGGCTTCAAACCTAGAGCTCAGCTGTGGTCCAGCTGATGACTTCTCCTGGTTGTGGTCTCAATGCACAGGAGGGTCCTGGCAGATCCAGACACAACCTTTGTTGTGATCTCTGCTGCTAGCCCACGAATACCAAAATTAATGTGCACCCCTGCCATATTTAACAAGCCATTGGAAGGTCAAGCACAAACCCAGTAACAATTAGATTTCTTGTGTCCCATTGCCTCAGCCATCTGAGTAATTAAGCTTTCTGCTCCCATCACTGACTTAGGACTGCCAAAATTCACTCAGAAAGTCTCAGAACTAAGCTGGTTTTCCTTACAGCAGTGACCTAGTGCCTGGTTAGGTGACTATTGTCCTTGTAAAGTAGGACCCATACACCTGAAAAGCTTAGCTGTGATATATATAATTCCTATGAAAATTACTGTATTTCTGCTATGGCTCTGGGATGTCTCCTGTCCTAGTAAATCACCTGAAGGAAGACAGCAGTTCCCTAATTCTGTTACTTTCCCTCTGTCCATTTTCTATTCAGAATCATCACCTATATTGACTGTTCACTTGTTGCATATTTCAAGCTTCCTTCTGGAAATGCTATAATAGTTTTTATTAAAATTATTCTTCCATAAATGTGAGATTAATTGCAATTATTTCAGTAGCATGAAGTTCAGTTTTGAACTGCTAAATGAATTATTCTGTTAACTCTTTGCTTAATTTCATCTTCTTAGGTAGCAATCAACTAATAATGCTTAGCTCTTCTTGAATACTTCAGAAATTGCCTCATTTTTAATCCAAAAGTTATAATGAAAATTGTTTGCTTTTGAAATTGCCACTGTTATTGATTTCCTTCCAGAATGAATACTAAGTGTTTTTCACTTAGCTTTCTAATAATGTGATGAGATGTTACTCCGTGACAGGAAATACCATAGTTTTCTTCATTTGTTTCTTATACAAACATTTCTGAAAAGAATGTCAAATGCTCAGCAAATTAATTCAAAAATTCTCCTTGATTGACTATTTTGTTAAATCTCACAGAGAAGTCTGATGGGATTTAGAAACAAGATATTCTTAGAAGCTACATAATGTGTCATCTAGCGGCAACAGCAACTCTAATTTTCCATTAATTTACATTTTCAAGCTATATTCTTATTGAAAAGGCTAATGATTTATACTTTTTTTTCTTTTTAATGATTATTCCAGTATAAGAACTGGAGGTAAACAAATAAATGAAGTGGTGGTAGCAAAATGCAAATGAGCTAAAGGAGATAATTCTTCACAGAAAACATTTTTAATCTGTCAAAGCCCTATCATTCAGACAGGTCCTCTCTTTGGTTCTTGGCAAAGGAGCCAAAAGGCCAGCAACCCGTTTGCCTAATGAGAACAGGAAGGGGAGGGAGGACAATTATCATGGACCAAAAAAAAAGAGAGTTTTAAGTTAGGGGATTTCACTTGATTTAATTTATTGCCAATTAAAAAACTTTACTGCTTTTGGTGTTGAGAAATAAAAACAAACAGATAAACAGTCACTTAGACTGACACACCTTGGGTGCCCACTGGACACCTCTCCTTTGCCCTTTCTGGTTTCCAGTCCCTGAAAGAGCAGGTACTGAAGAACAGTGTGTGATGATGCAGCCTTGGCTTTTCTGGGATGGTTTACTGTAGGTGAGGGCACTCAGCTGATGAGGAGATAGGCTTTTTTGGCTGAGGTTATGTCAAGGATGAGGGCAATTCTGGCAGAAGAGCATACGGCTGTGCTCAATGCTTTGTATGTTGTACGCATACCTAAGGTGTGAGGTGTGCTCAGGACCCCAACAAGCCTATTCTTAATCTAGTCATTTGTTTGCAAGTAGTCATAGATGCTTTGCTGTGTTCAGTAGAATTTCTCATTACTGTGTACTGCCTTTGGACATCCAAATTCAGTCACTGGGTGGTCCAGTGGTCTCAGTCTGAGTAAATGTACTCATGAATTTTCACTCGTACAAGCCCTTTCCATAGATATATGCTTCTGGCCAGTCTCTGTGCCAGAATACGAGGGTCTGTGGCTCTTTTGTGTAAACAAAAATAATTCATTGCTCTTCTTTTTTATCTGCTACTACTGAAAATACGTTACTAAGAGGCTGAAACCACTTAAAATGCTCTGAATGTAAAATTCTTTTCACTTGAATAGAAATTTAGAGTGTTTCAAAAAAGTTGTTGTGGAGCCCAAGCTCGGTACAGATGTATGCGATTTACACAGAGTGCTTGGCTTGGCTCCAGAGGAGCCTGGGCACATGAGAATTGGACTGAGCTCCAATTACGCCATTTACTGTATTCAGTATCTAGCTGTGTCTGCAAAAAAAGCAAGTTGTTACTGACATCAGGAGTTAGGACTCTGTGAGGGTAAGATCGGCCCAGGAACATCGGGGCTTATGTTGCTCTTGCTTTTTTTGTGTATTCTGTGACTGCAAAAAACAGAGACATCTAGCACATGTACAGTGCTGTGCAGATTGTTTTGGTGCTACTGAAATTACTATACTAAAAACTCTCAAACTTTAGGAGGAAATATTTCTTCTATAATACGGCTGCTGAGCTGCTATTTTTAAGGCCCTTCTGTGTCACTTTCCCTGTTCTCAAATACAGAGGTTTCTAAACCTTCTCATCCTGAGCAAGGCCTTTCTTTTTCTTCATGAAAATATTCAATAATGGTAAAAAAGTTCACAATACAAGCTAAGTAATTTTTCTCATAACTTTCTCTCAGAGGAGGCAACAATATTAACTGCTGTTTCATTTTATGTAGAAGTAAGCTAAACCATTTACTGGAAATGACTGCTTTGTGGAAGTGGTTTTAATAGTCATTTAAATATATTAAAATACCATTACTATGAGACTCATTAATGAAAAGGGTTATATTTTTACACGGAGTCTTATACATTTTTGTTCATCATTCTGAGTAATGGACTTCTGTGCTAGCCTTTTGCCCCATAATATATTTTTCTTTTCCAATTTCCAGACATTTTAATACTCAGTTTGTGAGTTCCGTATTATTTAGGAAATTAGGCAGTTGAGTTTCTTGCCCTCTGAGACCCTCATTTATTACTGATCTGTTTATTGGATCACTAAGCAGAATCTGGAAATGCTCTCTTACAGAGTTATGCAGTAGGAAGGAAGCTAAAGGTTTTTAGTGATTGGGTTCAAATTACATTCATATAACTAATTACCAAATATCAGTTAAAGAAAAAGAGTCTTTTCATTTGTTTGTTTCTTAACCCTCCATAAGTAATTTGAAATCAACAAAAAAGTCGAACTTAGGGAGACCTGGGAACTATTAAAACTTTTTATTTTGAGATGAAAAGGCTGTGTTGCAGGAGCTGTTTGCAATTTTACGTGGCTGAGCTCCTCAGTGACACTGTGTATAACGAAAGTGAACATCTGAGTATTTATTGCAAGATTTGGTTGATTTATGTAGAGGGTTTTTGTCCCACAATCTATTAAATCCTACACGATCTTAAAAACATTATTGTTTCAAGAGAGATCCAACAAAATTTTTGAGCTGTTGCCACTAATTTGAGCCTTCCACCAAGTGCATTACACTACTATTTTCGTTTGCATTTTTTAAAACCTTTTGGTGTATGTGGTGTACGTGGCGTTCGGTTGCAGGAGCAAGTGGAAGCAGTTTTCAGAACAAACTAAAATTCGTGCTCTACCCTCTGCATTCTTTTCCTTTTTCGTATCTGTTCTCTTCCTCCGCCTCTCCCTTACAAGTAAGTATCTAAACTTCACTGGTAGTGAAGTAGGCTGGAAGAAACCCCGAAAAGGGATGCGATGCTGCAGTGTTGAGGGGAAGGGTGTTGGGCAGTGCCTGGCCCTGCAAAGACACCTCCAGAGTTCCCTTCCTTCAACAGGGAGGATTTTCATGGGTTCTACAGTGTTGGTTTTTTTCCCATCTATGAGAATAACCTATGCCCTGGGCCCAAAGGCTTATCATTAGGCATTTGATGGGTGTGGACAGTCTGGTAAACGAAGGGATAGCAACTAAACTATAAAAGCACTTCTACAACAGCAGTAGCAAGGAAGTTTCTAGCAACTACTGTGCAGTGTAAGACTGCACAGAAAGTAAAAAAAAAAAACCTTCATTTTCAAATCTGGAAGAATACAGATGGAGAGATGTTCAAAGGGACTGGAATTAAAGCATATAGATGTCTGACTTCAGATACTTCACAGGGACTGATTTTTAGTCAGTGCATACTTTATTGTAAAGCTAAATTTAAGCAGCATATAAACTTGATTGCCTTAATAGTTAATCCGATTTATGTATGTGGTAGCTCTGGCTCAAGCTGTTACCTGCCTTATGATCTGTACTTTTATAAAATAAAAGTACTTTATTTTTGTAAACTGGCTTCTGTCTATTTATTTCTATTGGTACTTGAAAGACCAGTGGCAAGTCCCCATGTCCAGATGTTTGTTGGACCAGCTTGCTGTAAAGAAACGTACTTGATGAAGTTAAGGCATGTTCAGGATTTTCAAGACCGTGTTGAGCCCCCAACAGTCATAACAGTATTGCACACATATGAGGTTTCTTATCAAAAATGTCCTGTCTATCACAAACCCAAGATTGTCCAAGACGATCTTTCTTACCTCCACAGGAATGAGAGTGATCCCTTTAAAAGAAAAGTGGAGATAATGGGCTCTGTGGTTGCAAAAAATGCCTGAGATTTTCAGCTGGACAATTTATGACTATCTGCATGTCATTCATTTAGCGGCCAGCCCAACCTAAACCATTTCAGTTAGAAGAGGATTAACTGATAAGTAAAATTACTGAAAAGAAAATTGGCTCTGTTTTACCTCAAACTAGGACATTGTGTTTCATTTGTCCATTTTATGTAACCTGAAGATATTCCTAGTGATAAAGATACAGCGTCAAGATGCTTTTGTGCTGAAAGCATTGATAGAAAGTCATCCTCTCTTTTAACACGGATACGTGGAGTTAAGTGAGTGGACAGAAGGACAGAAGGAAGAGAAGTTATGATGACAGTGGCAAACTTCAAATTGTATGTGTGCATGATTCTCTGAGAATTAATAACATGAAATAACATTGGATTGTCTTGTTATCCTCAATGTTATGACAAAACAATTAAACATTGTAGGTGAGATTGTCCTGTTGTCTCAGTAATAAGTACTAAATATTAGAATGCAGACTTGACAATCCCCTAAGAATTTGTACTCAATTTGTGCTCACAGGAATTACTCTGAACACAGGATAAAGTGCCTTTTAAAGTTATTTTTGAACCTTACATTTACTGAAACCCCATTAAAGCCTGTGTGGTATTCTCCTGCTTCTTCAAACAGCCATTTCACAGTTTTGTATTAAGTCAGCTGAGAAAATATCTGGAGCTATTGACAGGGAGGCATCTCTGTAAATCAATTTGAACCAGTTGATGTCATTGCTAGGCTGTATTGGGCAGGGTCTTTCTGCCCCAAATGTGATATAGAACGTAGCAATATTTCTTTAGATGGAATAAAAATTTTAAGAAGGCAAATTTTCACCACTTAAAAGGTTGATTAGAACAAAATAACTCAAAATGGCAATGTTATTTATGGTTTAATTCACAAGAAAGCAAAATGTGCTAATGAATTAAAATAACAGCTTTTGGTATTGACTTATACAGAACAGTGAGTGACTTGTTCTTCTATTTCCTGTAAGAGCCACATGAAAACTCATATAGATTTTGATAAGTAATCTGCTGAGTGCTACAATGTTCTTTAGAAAGTGAAATTTATAAAATTCATATGCATTTTATATAGATTTTATATCAGTTAAGAACATTAGCGATGTAATAGGATACCATAGGATGTAATGCAATAAGTACACATACTTTTTGGTGTTTAAAACTCATTAGAGTGAAGCAATGGCTTCTCTAGTTTGCCTATTAAGAAAGAGCATGGTCCAGAAATTAAAGGAGAATCAAGAACTGTTTAATTTGAATATTATTCGTGGGTCTGCAAGTCATTCAGACCTTGTTCTTTAGATTTTTGCACTTTATTTCCTAAGGTTTCTACTTTTCAAATACTTCGAATGAAGATAATTAATGGTTAGCTTTGGCAGAATATATTAATATTTCCCTTAAACTCAACGTAAACAAGTTACACTGGGTTTTCTGCTCTTTTTTTTTTTTTTTAATTTCTCCTTCCTCCCCCTCCTGAATCCAGTTAAATATGCAAAAGAAAGGAATTTATTTTTCACCTAAATCAGTTCAGTATCTTGTCAGAAAAATGGGAGCACAAGAAAAAGAAGTGGGAATGAATGATGGGAGCAAGAGGTGCAGGACTAATACTTGCAGCACTGCAGCAGTATAGTGGTTCAAAGAGCTTATGGCACTGTGGCTGGAGGTGCAAACCCTTAATTCAAGGTTAAAACTTACTCTGTTTTATCCATCTTTTAACATAGCTACTACTGTCTTATAAATATCTTCCCTGCCAGTTACTACTGCTGTGATTGTTGAGATGTCCCACAGGACAATGTCTTTTTGAAGGCTATGGCAATTACTTCTATGAAGAATTAATATTAGAAAAACATCTCATATGTTTTAAACTCTTTAATTGTATTTAAGAAATAAATTGGCATCATGTGATGAGAGCAGAGGAGCATCATGTGATGCGTATGCAGAGCTTTTTTCTTCTCTAATGACTATGAATGCTTTAGTGACCACCATCAAATCAAAAACTAAAGAGATGATCAAGCTTTCAGTAAGTTAAAAATTATCTTTCAAACTATTTTGTGCTGTGTCTGCACGTCAGTTTATTTTTACTTTTGGAATAGTGATGGGTCTGCAAAGTGTTGGATCTCGTCCCCAGAATACTGTCCATCTGTTGTTCCGTTTCAACAAGGAGACTTATTCCCTTGAAGCTTTACCAGCTACATCTGTCTGCTCAGGGCTTTCTACATAGTATTTGCAACAACGTCTTCCATCAATGATAAACTATTATATACCATTGATATATTCAGTATACTTTAATTGAATTCAATACATAATTTTACTACAGGAATAAAATATACCTCAGGAACAATTCTGCAAAGAATATATAATTTATTCCCACCCAGCCCCCCACCCCCATCATCAGTTTGCAGTTATTTTCATTGCTTACTTTAAATTGAATTGATACAACAACCGTCTTCTGATTTGTATTCCTAGAGACATTGCAAGCTATCGGAAAACAGAAAAACATTTTCAAGCAAGTATTTGTTGTGAAGAAAAGCCCTTGATGTTAACTTAAAGAGTAATTTAGAGAACAACTTGATTATTGAGATTGAAGGAACAGATACTTGTTCAAGATACGTGTCACTTGGTCTTGTGAAAAGACAACTCAGTGGGCGGCAAAGACATCAGCAAGGGCTATGCAGTTTAGTGTAAAGTTATTATGAGTGTCTTAGATGAACAATATGACAACTCTGTCAGCTACAAATATGGACTGTGGTGTGAGCTGGGGGTTACAAAGAAGTGCATGAAGAGAGATGAAATCTCACAAACTCAATAAACCAGATTATGCAAATGACATATAGGTAGCTAGTCATGGGAAAATTTCTGTCTGAGACCTTTACATATTATCAAAGCATTTTAAAAAGCAGTTCCAATTTAAACACAAATTTAAATAACTAATTTTCTTGGGTCTTGGTTATTTTCATTGTGAGATATGCAGAATTGGCTGTCATGATCTGCATTAAACTGCAATAAAAAATATTTAAGACTAAATTTCATAAAATTAATAAGTAATGAGAATCTAGTTTAACTACTGAAAGAGTTAATCACCAGGAGTGGTGCTGCAAAATCTTATTTTTTCCAGTATAATTTATGATCCAATTAGTAACCTTTTTCAAAAGTTGTGTTTTGCCCAATTTTTATTCACTTACATCTTGTCACATGCTGTGGGTAAAATTAACCACGTAATTCAGAAGGTTCACACCAGGTCTTCCAGACAACATAGATGTGTACAAAGTAGCAAAGACAGAATAGAAGAGAAGCTGGGTAAGATACTGATTTGGACAATATTTATCAGAACATTTTTGTGAAGTGAATTGCAGCTTTCTGGGAAAAAATAAAATCTTCCTTTTCAATGCAAAATAATAACACTTTTTTTTTTCAAATATTGGTTTTTGATGAAAAAATATATGCTCTCTGGAGATAATAACCTTATCATAGTCATGCCATATACAAAAAAAAACTTAATGAAAATGCGCAGTGTTCCATTCTTTTGCTGATACGCTGTGGCCAACGTTGTATGTGCATCTTAACAAAATGATGATTTTATAACGGAACAGGAGAGGAAGATATATTCTTCCAAAACTACCTCAAAGGACTGATGCTCAGTAAGTTTGATAAAAATTACGACTGTTATGTTACTCTGATAGTTCTGGGTTCTGCAGGTAGATGCGTGGTTTACCTGGGAGTTCTCTGAAGCTTCTTCTCTTGCAATTAGAAAACCTGTGACTTTTGTCTCTACAAAGAGAGAAGATTCCTGTTGGAATTTAGGTAGTTGTAACAGTAAGGTAATGATCCTAAAATTCTGGTGATGAACGCATGATGAATGCTGTGGTTTTAGCTTGGAATGCCCTTTGGCAACTCACTCTGCGCTTAAACCATCGTTTTATTACAATGCAGACAGAGCCACAAAGTGACGACTATGTTACATGGACTGTTTTCATATTGAAGAAAGTATAGTAATTTACATCTATGGGTAAGAAAAAAATTACTCTGTATGGAATTTCTGAGAAACTTTTGTAGTTTGTTTTGGAGTTTTTTTTTACAGTCATGGTAAAAGCCAGGTCAATAAGTGTTAATAAGCATTGTGCTGTCTTTGACCAAATGACATTTTATTGATGGCTATCAAACAGTCAACATTTGCTTTTGTTTACACAAAAAGCTCACTATTATTTAGTTTGAAGCTCCTAATAGTAAACAAAAGCAATAGAACTCTGCCTACTAGGCTAGATGACTAAAATGAACTGGTTTGAAAAAGTCCATATTCAACTCACCAGATGGATGCATGGAAATAAACAAATGATTTCCTCAATGGTCTCAGTTTTCCTAAATAATAGAACTCTTTTAGAAGAGCAGGCTAACTGCCAAACTTTGATGCAATTTATCACTGTAAATATATCACCACTTTTAAAACTGTGAAGCTATATATTGTTTGAGTATTTGTAATCTCTTTTCATTTTAATCACAGATTAAACTGCATTTCTTCTTGAGGTAAATAATCCGTTAAAATACACTAAATCAGGAACTGAGGAAAAAGACTTAGTCTTGAAATATAATTTAATACTCTGATAAAGAAGGTGTTCCTCCAATGATTAATTTAGTCTAAAGGATTTTTTTTACAATTGTTCACTAAACCCTATTAAATAAATATTGATCAAGTTTTAATATTTTAACTGTTATACTTGAATTTAGAAGGTGGGGCAAACCTGGTTTATTTTAAATAAAGCAAAAATGTCTAACATTTTTCCAAGAGATTACTTGCATTCTCAAGAAAGTGGAAAACTTGATCAATGCAATCGATAATTATAGTACTTGTTATGGAGAGGAAGAAGTCAGGACTGACCAGCAGGACATATGTTTCCTCTGGCTACGGTGTCATACAAACATTCTCAGTTTTAGTCTTAGCATTTCTGTAATCTCACATTTAACTCTTATCACAAGGCAAGTACTAGCCTGCCACAGAACTCTTCTTTCTTCTCACCTCTGTCACCTCTTGTCACCAATACGTCACCTCTGGAAAATCATCTATTACAGTTCAGGGCACATGGAGTATCTGGAAGCGCACAACAGGATAACATAATTGCATGCTACAGTTAGAAAGGATTGCACTATTTTTGTATTAGCGATGGAAAAGTGTGTGAAATAGTGTATTTAACATTTTTGTATACTTTACATGAGACCCCTTAATATCTTGCTTTGCCCACAACTCTGTGGATCAGATCCCAACTCTGAGGATGAGGACCTGAATGGTACACTTATATGTGATATATGCATAATATTGAAACTTTGCTTAGAGCTGAGAAAAAACCTGAAGGTACAATATTTGGAAAACGCTGATATTTCCTACCTTTGAATTGTCACATTGATATTTACTGACACATATATTCTGAAAGACAGGCAGAGGAAGTTGTTTATTATTACTGATTTGGAGAGGTTTTCCTCCCTTCATTTTGGTGTTCCTGTATGTAATCAATCTCTTTTATTTCTTCACAATTTTTTTTTCTTCTTGTTCAGTGGTGAAATGAACAGGTGCAATATATTTTCCAGCAGTTTACTATGTTATCATTGATTCTTGTTCTTGATCTAATCCCTGGTCCTTTGATTTTGAAGACATTAAAAATAAAATCTGCTTCCTTACTTATTAATGTTATCTTGGGTTTGGCAGAGAGGTCAAATTAAAAACAAAACCAAAAAACTGTATAGCTAGAAAATGTCTCCTGACCATATAAGTACACTTTGAGAGTCCCTTTAGCAAGGGGCTATTTTAAGTATGTCCTCTGGCTCAAATTTTTATTTTCAAAAGGTACATATTAAAATGAAATATCTAAGAAGAGTGACTGTCTCTGCTCCAGCTCCTTTCCTTCACCTGACATTAAAGTTCGTAACCTTTTTGGGACCAGGGCTGTTCCTACTTAGTGATTATATAATGTTTTGCCCAATGTGGTATAACTTGTATAAAGCTACTTATTTTCTATATTTTTGGTATGCAATGGTGTAATATGTAGCAAAGGCATGTGACTAAGTGTGTGTAAGAATGTATCACCCTCTTTTATTTACCTATATATATATTTGTAGAAACCCATACATACATAACAGCCAGCACTTTTATTAACATTTTTTTAGAGTTTTTTGAATGGAGGTGAACATCTCCAGAGACTAGAAGACTTGTGTGGTGATAAAATTACTCATCAAACCATCAAGTCAGAGGTATTTAGATGGTCTTCTGTTTTGAAAGATCTTATCTAGTTTAGGAAAATATAAAAATGACTTCAATTAGAATCACTAGTTAGTTAGAATGAAAAATTTATTATTTATGCTGTCACAGTTACAGACTTGTAACATACCTGTTTTAGAAAAATTCACAGTGAAATGCTAAGAAAAAATTCTGGGTTTTATTATCTGTAACATTGAGAATTGTTGTTCCGACACCTACTTGTGCCAAGACTTAGGGATGGCTTATGGGAACATGAACAGTTACTTCCAGTGTCCAAATGCCCAAAAACATTTATATCAGGTCTTTATTTTAGAAATAGCAGTTTTGTTTTCAGATGTTTACGGAACATATAGTTCCCCTTGAAGTCAGTGAGCATTGTTTGTCTATGTCTGAGAATAATTTGTCACTGTATCTCAAAAAATCAATACACTGAAATATGATCTCTGATGTACTTTGATTTTACAGTAATTTCTTCCTGAGCTGAAGGACTTTTGTCTCATTTTCAAAATAATTTTTTAAATTTAAATGCCCCAACTTTTGGAGAAATACATTATTAGAAACCCCATGCATTGTATTCAGAGCTTTTAATGAGGCAGCTCTCTAAAGGGTCATCTGTGCTGTGGTCACAGAATTCAGCTCTTGCAGCAGAAAAAATTAACTTACATTGGACCAGGTACAGCAGTAGTAGGAGACTCTTCAGGTTACCTACAGCTATCTTGGATATATCTGCAATAAATCACACTAACTTTAGTATATATATCTCCTGATATTAAAATACGTTTTGTAAATTATTACATTTAATAAATGGTACACGAATAGTATATCAATAAAACATATGAATACATTTTTTAGGCTTTGACATAGTGAACTCTCTGTAACTATTAGTTCCTTTTCAGTAAAAGAGTTTACTTCAGAAAAATTATCATTTTTTCCCCTCTAAAAAAATCCCCCCAAAACATCACTATTGTTAGTTTGTGGTGTTTTATAGAAAAGTTTTTGAAAAATGCTTAGTGACTCTGGAATGGGTATGTAATCTGTCCCAGGGACAGATTTTGGGAGGGTGAATGAAGAACCGTGTTAACTCACAGCTGTGTCAAACAGCCAACTAGATGCATCAGCTATCAAAGATGTCAGACCAAGTAAAATCAGAGCAGTTTTGGTAGCTACAGGCTGCTTTAGAAATATGATTTGAGATATAGATGGTTATGGAGACTGCTGAGTAGGGATAGTCTACCAATTGAGGCAGGAGAAATAATGTGTGGCGGAAAATAAAGCCCTTTCACTGCTGCAAAAGGGAGGAAGTTGTGTCTTTCTACTGCTACTCTTCTATTTAAAAGAAATGAGGGCTTGGATAAAAGTCTTCAGATTCCTATGTGTAACCTTGAATTCTTTTCTTGCTGAGTGGATGAGTCACTGAGCTGAACAGACAGGAGACAGTATAAGGGGAAAACGCATTCTCTGAGAAGATGTGGCAACAATTAAGTGCTGTGTAATGAATTGGGAAGCTCTTCATCTTAGTGTAGTTATTAACATGTTTTGATTGATGAAGCTGTATCTTATTCAAACAAAGCCCAACAAATTCTTTTAAGCTAGTGTAACAATGAGAGGCAATGGTGTAACTAAGCTGTTTAATTAAACTCACGACTACAAGGCAAACTTGGACACAAACATGAGCTACTCAGATTTTTCAAATATTTGTAGCTCTGTGGTGGCTCAGTGAACTACTTGTTGGCAACTGTTCTGCTTAGTTTTGCTGCTTTAGGGCTTAGCTCCTCCTCAGAAGCTTAATTTTTATTACAGCAGTAAGTGCTGAAAGGTGCTATACAAATGCAAAGGAAGAGTCAGACATTGCTTTGTGTTTGAGGGAAAAAAAAAAGGTTGCTTGAAGGCAGAGGGAGAAAGTTGTTCAGAAAACTAAAATGACTCCTGTAAGTATTGTCTCTTCCAGCGAGATGGGTGAAAATTGAATGGCTCCAGAGGTTATCCTTCCCCTGCAGCTCTCCCTCCCGCCTCTTTCTCAAGTAGTCGAAGCCGAGATGCTGCCATGGCAGCTGTTGAAGCTTGGCATATCAGTAATAGAGCCACTTCTGCCCTGAGGTGTGGGAAAGGGTGCAGGAGAGATATACTAACTTATTTTTGACCTGATGTGAGGGTTAGCAGGGGTGGGCAGTTGTGGCTGCTCTGTTTTGTGTTTGCTTTTCTTTGCGAATCAGGCAGTGTTGGTTGGTCTCACTCAGGTTTGGTGCTGCATCGCAATTAGGCTCCTGAACGTGGGTCTTTCCATTCCCTTGGGCAATAGATGCACCTTTTTGCAGTTAACGTCTAATGCTTACGGATGTATCAGTACTCTTATAATGTGGTTTTATCAAGCTTTCCACTCCATAACTTCTCTTGTTTCCATGGGAGGTATGGGTTACCTCACATGAAAGGTAACCTCATATGTAGGGTAAAGCAAAACATCCCCTCTCTCAGCCCATTTCTTTTATACTTCTACGGGCAAACTTAATTATTTAGGGTGACATAACTCTTTGAGTCAAGTCTTTACATTCTTCTAGTGACTAGTGAACAGCTTATAAATAACCAGCTCACTATGCATTTAGTAGTTGAGATACTGGGTTATACTTTTAAACAGGCAGGGCTGCAAGTCTATACTGTCCCCAAATCACATTTCACAGTCTAAGTTAGCCTGCTGTCCTCTGCACTAGTTTGTTAACTGCTGAACTGAAGCTGCTGGGCATGGACATGTGTTACCCTCTACCAGCGTGGCTGCTGGCAGGCAATAAACTGGTGAGGAAAGACAGCAGAGGACTGCAACATTTTGAACCAGAGTTTGCTGTTAGCCTGTAAAATGCTGTTTTAAATTATTCTGTTGTAACACGATTCTCTGTTAACAGTAAGAAAAATTGCCGTCGGGGTCCTGTAGGTCTTGCTGGGCCCTGTAGAGAGCTGCCCCGCCTCACCAAAGGAGTAAAACCGGAGAACCTCTTCTCCTTCTGCTGTGATGGAGCCTGTGTGTTTGTAGGCACTGAGTGCTGTTATGTGTGGTGGGCTTTTCTCCCAAACTTGCAAAAAGTTTTTAACCTTTAACAAGGGGTTTGTTTCAGTTTATTCTCTGTCTGTTTCTTTGATGAAGGGAAACATAAATATAATTAATGTTTTTAAACTACTGGGAAGCTTTCATAGACTGGTTTATTGCTTAGGGTTTGAATTGGTTTCGTTTATGTTGGTGTCCAATGAAACAACATTGCTTCCCATTTCTAGAAATCAATTGCGAACATGTGAACATTGACATTATAATTATTTTTAAAATGATTCAGTTGTGTAAACTTACTGTAGTTTTGACTTCTGACTGTCTTTGGAAAGTCACGGGAATAACTGTCAAAAGTAAATTTATTTTGGAGTTAAAGTGAAAACTCATTAAATACTAATTTTGCTCCAAAATATTAGATAACCTAGTTACATTCTAGTCTCACAACCACTTTAAGTCAATATTAATGATAAAAATTATAATCCTGATCCTTTCCCCACTTACAAGGGATCACTTCTACCCTCTGCACAGACCTTTCCCTCACAACTCAATGTTCATTCAAACGAGGCGGACGAAGTGGGGCACATTAAGAGAACAGCTTATCCTCCCATGGCTTTAAGTTATTTTGGTCCAGCTAACTTTTGCATATTTGGCCTAAAAAATTACTTATGCTGTCACAGAAAGGGAAGGGAGATGGAAAGCAGTGGCAGAATGAGGAAATGGAGATAGAATGGGTCTACTGTTTACAGTGGCAGCAACTCACACTGCATTAAAATTGTCAAAATGACATGAAACTGTAAGCAGGTAATGTTCCATCATAAAACTATCATCCTCTGTCTGTAGTGTGTGGAGACAAAGACTGATTCTGTGTCCAGACGTTTAATTCTTGCTGAAATCTTGTCTGAATCCTTGTTTTTCCATATAAGTGGCTGATATTGCAAACACAAGAATATTATGTAATGTTTAAAGATGAATCAAGGTGGTACAGTGTTGCAAATGATTTCAGTACTACTTCTAGTAGGAGGTTTCTCAAATATTCCTCTTATATTTTCCTCTTATTTCATGACTTGTTGTTAAAAAAAATGAGACGATTGGTGAGCTAATCTCCAGAAAGTGTGCTAAGCAGAACTACTCCTTATGTCTTATTGTATGATGTGGTATTTTCCATTTTCCCGTGATTCTTTAGTAACTTCTCAGTAATGACTGTAGAATTTAAAAAGATGAGGTATGTTAAAGACTATCATTGAAGAAAGAGTGGAAAAAGATGGTGTCTATTTTTTTTTTTTTCTTTTTTTACTCACTGAACATTTACTATTCTTATACAGATCTGAAATTATTTATCCAGTCTCACGGCAGGTGGCTAATAATTAATGAAACTATGCAGAGCCAAATGCTCAATTTCAAAATTCTTGGAAGACAGAAAAAACATTTTGCTCTCAGTGCACATGACTGTGAATCAGACATAAAGTTGACATTCATTGGTATTCTTGCCTGGTTAGGAGACCATATTAGGGACTTTCCTATATATGTAGATAGAGGATAATGCATGTGGGGGGTTGACCTTGCCTGGGCTACCAGGTGTCCACTGAGCTGCTTTATCACTCCTCCTCCATCAACAGGGTAGGGGAACAGATACAATCAAAAAGCTCATGGGTCAAGGTAAGGACAGGGAGATCACTCACCAGTTACTTTGATAGGCAACACAGACCTGACTTGGGTTTATTAACTTAATTTATTGCAAACTAATTTGTAACAGAGTACAACAGTAAGAAATGAGAACAAAACTGAAAATACCTTCCCTCTACCTCTCCCTTCTCAGGATCAACTTCAGTCCTAACTTTTCTACCTCCTCCTGCCCTGAGCAGCACAAGGGGATGGGGAATGGGGATTGCAGTCAGATCATAATGTTTAATCTCTGCTACTCCTTCCTCCTCATGCTTTTCCCCTGCAGCAGTGTGGGGTCCTTCCCATGGGAGACAAGTACTTAATGAACTTCTCCAACATGGGTCCTTCCCACAGGTTGCAATTCTTCATGGACTGTTCCAGCATGGGTCCCTTTCATGAGGTACAGTCCTTCAGGAACAGACTACCTCAGTGTAGGTCCCCCATGGGATCACAGATCCTGTCAGAAAAACCTGCTTCTGCATGGTTTCCTCTCCATAGATCACAGTTCCTGCCAGGAGTCTCCTCCTGTGTGCTCTCTCTATGAGGTCAAAGATTCCTTCAGGGCACATCCACCTGCTCCAGTGAGGTCCTCCATGGGTTGCAGTATGCACACCTGCTCTACCATGGACCTCCATGGGCTGCAGGGGGACAACCTGGTCACCATGCTGTTCTCCAGGGGATGCAGAGAAATCTCTGCTCCGGTGCTTGGAGCACCTCCTCCCCCACCTTCTTCACTGATCTTGGTGTTTGCAGGGCTGTTTCTCTCCCATTTTCTCATTGCTCTCTCACAGCTGCTGCACAGCATTTATTAACCTTTTCTTAAATATGTTATCACAGATGCACTACCACCATCACTGATGCCCTCAGCTTTGGCTAATGTCAGGTCCATCCTTGAGCTGGCTGGAACTGGCTTTGGCAGACATGGGGGCAACTTCTGCTGTCTTCTCACAGAAGCCATTCCTACAGCCCCTCTGCTACCAAAACCTTGCCAAAGAAACCTGACACAATGCTCTAGAAAAAAAATAGCTAGATGGTTGCATACAGGGCAACACAAGTTAAGGTTATTATAACTCAAATGAGAGAAATGTTTTATTCTAAAAAGACTTCTGCAAAATCTGTGAGCTATTCCTACCAAAATAACGTAGGGCTCCTATGTAAACATGGATTGAATGTGACAAATGAAAGAATTGTAGAATCTTAGGATGGTTTGGATTGGAATGGACCTTCAAGGATCATCTAGTCCAACCCCCCTGCCATAGGCAGGGACATCCTTCACTAGATCAGGGTGCTCAAAGCCCCATATAATGAACACTGCCAATGGTGGGACATCCACAGCTTCTCTGGTCAACTTGTGGAGACTCATGAGAGCAGAGGAGAGGGGGATTATCACCTCCCTCGACCTGCTGGCCTACCTTCTTTTTATGCAACCTAGGATATGATTGCCTTTCTGGGCTGCAAGAACATATTTTTGGCTCATGTCCAATTCTTCATCCACTAGTATCCCCAAGCCTTTCTCTGAGGTCTACTCTCAATTCATTCATCCTCCAATTGGTATTGATATTGGGGATTGCCCTGACCCAGGCACAGGATCTTGCACTTGTACTTGTTGAACTTCATGAGGTCTGCATGAGCCCACTACTCAACCCTAACAAGGTCCATGTGGGACCCTGGGGTGGCATCCCTTCCATCAGGTGAATCAACTGCACCCTTCTGCAAACTTGCTGAGGGTTCACTCAATCCCACTACCTATGTTGTTGGTGAAGGTATTAAACAGTGTTGGTCCCAGTATGGACCTTTAGGGTTATCACTCACTACTGGTTTCCATTGGACATTGGGCAACTAACTGTAGCTGTTTGCTTGTAGCCATCTGGCCATTTCCTTGTCCATCTAACAGTCCATCCACCAATCCCATGCATAACCAATTTAGGGGTAAGAATGTTGTGGGAGGCTGTATCAAAGACCTTACAGAAGTTGAGGTAGATGACAACCATAGCTCTTCTCTTGTCCACTGTTGCAGTCACTCCATTGCAGGAGGCCACTAGATTAGTCAGGCATGATTTAACCTTAATGAAGCCATATTGGCTATGTCTAGGAACAGCCTTATAGAAGTGAGTGGCAAACAAAAGGAGTGTATCCAGCTGTTAGCACAGTCTCATGCTTGTGGGTGCTTTGAGTGTCACTGCACAGTCATGGCCTGTCTATTGAGCAAGTCCTCACCCTCACTACAGTATAGCTGGCTTGAAAGACAATGCTCTGCACAGGCTATTTAACCTCTGTATCTTATAAGCTCTTGAAAATTATGAGAACAATGAAGGCACCTTTATTGTACCAAGTACCGTGCAAACAATCCATATTTACTTTCTTAATATTAACTTCATTAACAGACATTAATGAAACACTTTCTGCCTGAGAAAATAAAAAGCTGGATCTCAGCAGGGTAAATAAATATATCTTTGAATGCTTCAGGAGTAGGAGGTTGAGGAATCTGAGAGTGACTGAAAACAGAAGACTTGTGAAGAGAGAGATAACAAAATTACTTTAAATATGAGTGTGTTTATGTGTGTAACAGGCATAACTACTCATGATCTTTCTTAACAAATATTCAATAAGTTCTGAGCTCTCTCAGCATTAGGTTCTCTGCTAAGTGGGAAGTATGACTGGCAAGTTAACTTGGTCATATGTGCTCTGTTCATCAGCACATATCATCCACCTGTTCTTTAAATAAACCTGTTTAAGAGGATTCGCCTATTGAAACAATTGCTGACTTTATTCTCAAGATTAATTTCCTACTTTTATGTTGTTAAAAAAAGAAATATATTTGTTAGAATAATATGATTGTGGATTCTCTAGTAATGTAAAATACAAACAAGTGCATGACTTCCTGTAAACAGCAAATAAAGGCAGGACATTAATTTTGCACATAGCTCTGAGGCAAAAATATGGAAATAGTTGGTAATGGTGTTTAGACTTTGAGATCAAGTGTGCTAGTTTGGAAAGACTATGGAAAAGGGGGTTGTAATTATATAGGTAGGAAATGCCTCTCAGTCATCAAGAAGTGCTAGGGAACCTCTCATGAAAAAGTCAGCGGGTGATGAATATACACAGCCCAAAAAACCTCACCAAACCCCAACCCAGAAAACATTCTTGCTTCTTTAGACAATTGCAGTTCAAGACTAGGCCAACAAATGCAAAGAGAAAGCCCTGGGATAGTCTTTTCCAGCTTCGGAGCATAGTTGCTGTTATACCGAAACATGAAACTGCAGTGGAAGAAGTTGGTAGTGGTAGTAAAGACTGCTAAATATTATACAGTGTAGTTGGGAAATCGTAGAAGATACGGTCTTGTACACATGTATTGTACTAAAAACCTGAAATCCTATAGTGAAAATAAAAAAGGTGCTATTTGGCAACCTTAACCTTGTCCTACTGACTGGATGATTTTATAGATGTCCATAGAAATCCTATGAGGAGATTCAGGGCATGTGTGACCCTTTTATCTCATAACCAAGATTTACCTGCCTTGCTCCTCCAGGTGGATTGATGGCATGTGGGGAGAGAGCATCGGCTTAGAAATCATAACTGTAAGTTTGCATTACGCTGCAATATTAAGATATTACATTTTGGGACAGCAAAAATGCTTATTTCAATATCCTTTTAAACATTGTATCTCTGGCATGGTCCCACTCTAATATGATTTCAATTGTCATTCTCTTAAGTTATCTTATTCTTGACAAATAATATCCCCAGTATAAAAATAAAGCTTTTATGGTAAGAAAATGCCTTTAGATAACACGAGCATGTAAGACACACAGAGACCTTGTTGAAGTAATTGAAAATGTTTTTATTTTTGTTTGGATCTGTTTGTTTCCTCCTGTAACTTTTAATTAATGCTGTTGTTACCTCTTTTGACCTGTATACTTTTAAAACTGCTTCGAGGGGGCGGAAAAGTCATGCAACAAAGATGACTTGGCAGTTTTATAAACCGGTAATTGGGAATCAATGTGCTTTAAGCTGTGGGCAGAAAATGTAATAAACAATCTAGTCTAGAGGGACAAAGGATTATTTGTTAATAGTATAAAAAGGTCAGTGCTACAGTAATTAAATTAAACCTGCAAGGCATTCTAAGCAAAACTTCTGAATTGCAATCTCCTAGAAAGGAATAAGGAGTTTGACAATTATATTCTATTGAATCTACCATGGGTCATGCCCTATATAAATGAACATGCTTAAATAGCTTTCTGTTTTAACACTTGGTCTTAAATCTGCAATATTTGGTCTTATATTATGCAATGCAGTAAAGGCTTAACTAGCTCCAAAGTGGACAGTATCCAGGTCTGCACAGAGCCAGGTTAAGAGACAGCCCATACTCCTATAGCGCACACTGCATCTACCTGCATCTATGAAGTCTTGCACCAGCTGCGCCTGTGAAGTCTTGCACCAGAAGCGTGATCTTATGCACACTGAAAAGCAACTGAGGATCATCCTTTGGGTGGGACCAGTGAGCGTCAGCACTTACACCCTGTAGGTTCTCAGGATTGTTTCTGATGGAATTAAACTGGATGCGTTGTGCAGTAATAAACTGCAAACTCAGTATGCCTGAGCACTTGAAACTGCTGTGTTCCTTGGATTTTGTGTTTACTACTGATCTACATGTGATAGAGATAAAAAGTGCGATCACCAAAATAACTCCATGAACTGCAACATGGATTGTTATGAGTGCAAGATTTTATCTTTCTTCGTGCATTTAATGTAAAGCTGCACAGTTCTGCAGTTTAGCTGTAGCAGTATTTGACTGTAGCTCTTCTGTGTTTTCTAAGCCTTAAAAGAGCACCTCAGGAAACAGATGTAATTAACCTTGTCCCAAGAAGTGTGTGAGATCACTAATTTACTTTTAATTAGTAATATCTTCTTAGTTAACTTCATTACTACTGATGACTGCTTTATACTAATGAAGACTTTAATGAAAAAAATAAAACAAGAATGCGTTATTTGGCCAGCAAGCCCCAAAAGACACAAGATTGCTGTGGCACACATACAAATAGTCCATGTATATCTTGGATCTTTTTCCTCATGGCAATGGGAGAGCTCAGTTCTTGGCTATATCATGGCCAGGTACGTTCTCTAGATTACCTCATACTTCTAAGATTCTGAGAATTTCCCTGACCCAACACCTGCAACATAGGACCAGTTTCTTTTTCTAACACATCTTGATTCCAATGATAGAGGGAATAGGTGGAGAATAAGTCACATTTAGGCTTTGTGAGTTTTCCAAAACTTGATGGCAAGAAGTTCCTCTCAAGTTCCACATTAATTTTTGCCTCATTTTTTAATAAGGATCAATGGGCAGAGGACAGTGGGAGGAAAAACCGCTGCAAAAAGATTAGGTGGTACAGCTATCAAACCTGAGCTCTCATTTGCTTAATTGGTTTCAGTTAAGAAAATGAGATCTCAAATTGGGTTCATACTATCTCTGAATCTTGAAGTACGTTTGTGTGCACAATTCAGATAATTTCAGAGCCTGGATTTTAAAGGGCAAAGCTAACATTAAAGTGACCGGCCTCTATAATGAGTAAAAAAGGGATTGCACACACAGGAGCTGGGAACTTTGGAACAAAGGCCTTGTCTGCTGGTCACTGTGTGGCTGTCTGTAACTAAGCAATAATGAAATCCTGAGGATGTTGTACCTCAGCTGTTCATGAGCATACCAGTCAGGGACAGATTCATAACTGTGGAGAAATTTCTCAGAAAACAGCCAATTGACTTTGAATTTTTTAAAGCAGACAGGGGTCTCCTGACTGCTAGGTAAGTGTTTTTTTGTTGGTTTTTTTTTTTTTTTCTTTTTTTCCTACTGCGTTTTTTGTTATGCCTCTTATGATAAAACCTTAATATGTTTATTTGATAAAAGAGCTGTCTATATTCAAATTTCATAGGCTTCTGAGGGATAGGGATTAAGTGCAGAGGGACTACTAATTGAAAATACATTAAAATCCTTTCAGCTACAAGTTAAGTAGGATTTAAGTCTATGAGAACAAAGAGGAATGCAAATTCGGAACATCTTTAAATGTGCAGTTTTGAAGCTTTTCCTTTTTCTTGATATGCGACAGTACATTGGTTCGTAAATGCCTAAGAACTACATTAATATTGGAGCCCAGTTTATTCAGCTTTGATTCTAACTCCTGTTAATTTCTATTTTTCTTTGTATAAGGGAAATATTTGGGGATAGCGGCTTTCATTGTCCCTTCTGTCAGTTCTTGCTGCTGAGACACCTTGAAAATGATGGGATTGTATATTTTCCATAGTTCATAGTACTGTGTCAGAACAGTAGGTATGACATAGATGTGCGACATCAGAGTAATATTCCTGATGCAGTATATAACATAGTGAAAAGCAACAGAAGACCAAAAGGAATTAAAGTGGTGAATCTTACACAGCAATCAGTTAGAGCAGGTGTAATTGAGAATGCAAAAAAATCTGCCCAGTTTAGAGGAACCAGGAACCTGGACAGGCTTGAGAAGTTGACTGGTGTGAACCTCATAAGGATCAAGAAGGCCAAGTGCAAGGTCCTGCACCTGGGTCAGGACAACACCAAGTATCAATACAGGTTGGGGGATGAAGGGGTTAAGGGCAGCTCTGAGGAGAAGGACCTGGGGGTACTGATTGATGAGAAGCTCAACATGAGCCAGCAATGTGCACTCCCAGCCCAGTAAGCCAACTACATCCTGGGCTGCTTCAAAAGAAGCGCGGCCATCATGTTGAGGGAGGTGATTCTAACCCCCTGCTCTGCTCTGGTGAGACCCCACCTGGACTTCTGTGTCCAGCTCTGGAGTCCTCAGCACAGGAAAGACATGGACCTGTTGGAGCAGGTATGAAGATAGGTTGAGTGAGTTGGGGCTGTTAAGCCTGGAGAAGAGAAGGGTCTGGGGGAGATCTTATTGCAGCCTTCCAGTACCTAAAGGGGGCCTACAGGAGAGCTGGGGAAAAATTTTTAGCCAGGTTTGTAGCAATAGGACAAAGAGTAATGTTTTTAAATTGAAAAATGGAAGATTCAGACTAGATATAAAGAAGAAATTTTTTACAATGAGGGTGGTGAAACACTGGAACAGGGTGCCCAGAGAGGTGGTACATGTGCCATCCTTTTAAATATACAAGGTTAGGTTGGACGGGGCTCTGAGCAACCTGATCTAGTGGAAGATGTCCCTGCTTATTGCAGGGGAGGTTGGACTAGGTGACTTCTAAGAGTCCCTTCCAAACCAAACTATTCTGTGATTCTACGATTCTATGAAAGTGTGATGTATCAGCCTGTGAATTGCCATTGATTACTTCGTTTAGGACAGTGGTGTGGCAGGCTGTGGAACAGATGTTTCAGAATGGTGTCAAATTTAGAATACATGTTTAAAATATAGAAGATGCACTGACGTGGGAAATGTTAAGAGCATCAACTGAAAGTGTATGAGCCTAGGCGTGTGAGTAGCATGTGCTTTCAAATGCATGTGTGGGAACATATTGGATATGACATGGCAATGTGTGCTTGTGGCCTGATCTGCATTAGAAGAAGCATGGCAAGCAGGTCAAGGGAGGTGATTCTCCCCCTCTACTCCATTCTAATGAGACTCCATGTGGAATACTGCATCCAGCTCTGGGGCACCCAGCACAATAAAGCCATGGACCTTTTAGAGTGGGTCCAGAAGATGCCCACAAAAATGATCAGAGGGCTGAAGCACCTCTCCCATGAAGAGAGGCTGAGAGTGTTGGGGTTGCTCAGCCTGGAGAAGAGAAAGCTCTGAAGAGACTTTATTGTGGCTTTTCAGTACTTAAAGGGGGCTTATAAGAAAAACAGAGAGAGACTTTCTATCAAGGCCTGCAGTGACAGACAAGGGGTAATTGTTTTAAACTGAAAGAAGTTAGGTTTAATTTGGACATAAAGAAGAAATTTTTTACAGCGAGGGTGGTTCTATGATCCTATGATTCTAATAATTTGCATATATGAGATATGAAAGAAATATCTGTTTTTTCTATCAACTTGCAGTGACAGCTGAAGAAGCAAAATAAACTATTCTGAGGTGACTTCTTGGCAGATGAAACTAGTGTTTCCATTTTTGGGCTATTGAGTTTAATCTCTAGCCTATACTGAAGCACTTTGGCAATGGCGCTCGAATGGTTGGTATTTTAATACACGTCATAGGATTATGGCGTCATAGAATATCTCAGGTTGGAAGTGACCCATAAGGATCATCAAGTCCAACTGCCAAGCCTAAAAATGACAGGGAAACAAACACGTGTAAGAGAGTGGAAAAACTAACAGTTTTTCTTGACATTCTGTGACTGAGGTGCAAGCACCAGAATTGTCTTGCTGATACTAAGGCTACTGGGTTATAATCTGATTCTTGATTGTGAGATACTGCAGAAGAAAATTTATTCTCCTGGACTACACAGTTTTAGAAGGTAGCTGTGGTAACAATTTTGTTGGGAAACGATGGCATGTATGGGCAATATGGCTGTGGTTAGAAGACTTGACTGCAGGCATGGTTGTGCTGCTTCGTTGTTACAACAGTCTCTAACGTGTAATCATCAGAAGAGATCAGCAAATTAAACTCATTAGAAATTCTTTCTTGACCAGAATGTTTTCCTTGCTTATTGTACCAAGACATTGAATGATGCGATATATGTTTTTAAACTGAAGTTTTCGTAGTAAAAAATTGGAAGAGTATTGTAGACACTGCTAGAAATCATTTTATATAAACTATTGAACATGAATAGTTAACTTCCAACTTTATCAGATTTTACTCCTATTTTAGAAGTCTTACAGCATACTAGCTCTTTACTAGTTAAGAAATATGAGCATCATCTAGAAAATCGTATGTTCTTATACCATCGTTAGTTTTACCTTTTTTGTACCAAAAGATATCCTAGGGAGTGAAGTGACCCACCATATCCAGGTAAGTGAAAATGTTTTTTGTGTCTTTTCTCAGGACTTTTTTGGAAAACCTTGGTTGACAGTTAGTGACTATTTCTAAAAGGTTTTGATAGAGAGCAGAAGCTGCCTTCTCTTACGGCCCTCAATAAACGGGGTTTTTCTCATGTCTCTGAATGCATGTAGGTATTCATATCCTATATTTGCTCTGTTTTCTCATTTTACCACAGGTCTATAAAGGTAGATCATGTGATCAACCACAAACCAAACCCCATCTTGTCATGTGAGTATTGTGGAGCTGAAACACTCAGTTTGTATTATGTTGCACTGAAGGTTAGCCTGACTCAGTATTAATCATTTTGTCATGTGGCAACACTGTAGCTGAAAACACACACATGTAGATGCACAGTGCTGTTTAAAATTCAAATTTACTTAAAAATAAAATAATTACATTATTCCGACTCTTGACTTGCAGTAGCAACATGTAGCTTACGGTAAATAAAAAGCCACGTCCTCTTTCTATGGAAAGTGAGGAAGAAGTTCCTGTAGATGAGTAGTGGCATTGATCATGCACACAATCCTTAAAGGTGAAGAGACTGCTGGAGCAAACCTAGTCTTCCTTTGTTTGTGCTTTTGTAAAACTTGTTTTACGTATTTTGGGAACATGTTCTATGTTCTTTTTGTCATGTTGTAAATTTGGTTCTACATGGTTCTCAAGTTTTCTTTCTCCCAGTGATTGTTGAATCTCACTTTTCTACTCCCTTGAGGCCCTACTGCACTAGCATAGACTATGTAAGTATGCAGATGCCCTCTGAAATTTCCCAAGCACATTTATGTGTCATTGACAACACATTATGTACTATTGTCTAATGCCCCAAATTGCTGTTCCTGATTAATCATATGAACTGCTCTAGGCATCAACTTGTTCAAAAGAAAATTAGGTTTTGCTGTTACAAAGTAACATTTGTCTCTTTTAAATAAGAACAGGTTTATTCTAGTATTGACTCGTACAAATGCAACAGACCTACATGGCTGACACAGGACATCATCATGACTGGAGAACCAGAAAACAGCAGGAATACACGCTAGGCAATCCTAATAAATAAATACAGGATTACTTATTCTTTAGGGGATGTTGGGAAAACATCTAACTCTTGAGTTCAATCTCGTGTTTAAATCTGCAAGTATCGAATCCAGTGAAGACCAAGAGAATTGCAAACAACAATGAATTAGAAAAAGAAAAACGAAAACCACAAGGAAACTTCCACTAGAATAGACTTGCGAGAGTACACATACCATCTGTAGAGAACTGGGACAATGCTTGAAGCAAGGAAACTGTTAACACTTTCACTTTTGTTCATGGATATATATTTGTAGAGGGTCTAACAATTTTAATTCTGAGGAAAATTCAATACTTCTGAGATATAATAATATCAGATTTTTGGTCTCTTATTCATCTGTTATTAATCTTCAACCCACATAATCTGTTTTTTTGAAGGGAGAGAGAATATTGTAGGCTTCCTTGGAGGAATGAATACAGTCAATGCATGGAAGCTGAAGCCAGATAAAAGTCTTACTTAAGTGTGGATTTTATGTATATAATAGTGAAAATTGTTTACTGTTGAAACCAAATATCTAGGACAGCATTGTTCAAATTATTAAGCTTAGTACAAAGCAAAACAAATTAGTTCCATGGGCTTGGAAATCATAGCTGAACCAAGAATGTCTCCTGATTTTGTGAAGTTCCACATTATGCAGTGATATTATTACTGATTGACTAGTATTTTGCTTTTAGTCTTATCAAGATGTTCTCAGATAAATCAGTATTCAAGGTTGTCTATAATCTCCAGGCAACGAGATCAGATGAGTGTAGAATATTTATTGGATCAAAGAGTTGAGCCAAACTCATGTTCATTTTGCTTGATGGTGCAGGCTTCTTGGAAAGGTATTTGCAACGATGCATGAGACTTGCATTATATACTGTACCATTCAGTTGAGTTGCATCACATCAGAAGTTACAAAATAAAATATCAAAGCTTCACCTCAAGAAAATAGGGGATATCAAGCATATCAGGCTAGACAGATGAATTCAGGATGCTTATTTGACTGAAGAGTTGAATCAAACACATGTTCAAGACTTAAAATCAAATTCTTCCTGAAGCTTTATTGTAAGTCCTATACTTCTGAACATGAGTGACTGGACCTAATCACCATGACAATCAGCATCCACTTGGAACATGATCTGCCTTTTTCTTTCCTTTCCCTACTATTCCCTCCCTCCCACCAATATCTCACACTACAGACTGTTCCCACATTTTCTTTCATTTTATTTCATTGTTTTCTGGACTACACAGTAGTGTGGTGTTGGAACTTTTTTCTCTACGAACCTATGCTTGTGCCAGCCCAGCCATAAGCAAAATGATGTAGATTCAGAGATCTCCCTTGTCCTGTGCTCCATTGTTTTAGTGAGTTATTACATTTACAGTCCATTCCTACTCAGTTCCTCTGTCTATTAATGATCACTTGAGTTTGCTACTACATAGTGAAAGGCGCTTACAAGATACACCACCCTTCACCTCTTCTTTTTTGATGCTGTAGACAAAACAACTGATTGGTTTAGGTAGTAACATCAGGCAAGGCAAGGCTTGCAAAATCCTGAATTTTTCTAGTAAGCAGTAAAAATAAAGTCCATTTAAATTTCAAAGATAAGGCAGTGATTCTCCTTTTCCTTTTTTTTTTTAAAAAACCTACTGATCCAATTATTCTAAAACTGATATGACTTTAGAAATTCCTCTCTAAAGTTTGGCAACAAGCCAGTTTGACAGCTAGTTTAGTGAAGGGATAATTATTTTATAGTGCTATGGTACAAGTTACATGTTCAATCTTTTCTGAAGAGACAACGTGACAGCTAGATACAATAGAAGAGCCTCTAATATGTAGTCATTTAAGTTGTGGCAGTTGTGTAAATTCTTTGAAGCAATCTTCTCAGGATGTTCAGACAGTGTGAAATTTCCTCTTTAATGTATCAACATACCGTAGTTAACTTCTCAATACAACTGTCTACAGTTTATCAAAGAAAATTCCACAAAGATCACCTGTGATGAATGTTTATAGACTTAAATTCTTGTTTTTATTTAACATTAGCATGAGACTTCTGGAGTTTTGTCACTGTACTGTAGCTAGTGGTTCTAACACCATAAAACTTACTTAAAAACTGTGGATATACTTGGTTTAGTTCTGCCAGATTAAATTACATTGGGGCAGAGCTAAAGTCTGATATGTAAGTATATTTGCACACCAGATCAGGATCAAAGGATTAAAAAAAAATAATAGAATATTACTAAAAATTGTTTGAAATTGTTTTGGCGTATTCCATTTTAAAGTTTGCATCTCAATAAAAAGCTGCATTTGATAATTAACATTCTTGGCAGTGCAGGCTTCTTGGAAACATATTTGCAGTGTTGCATGAGGCCAGGTAGCTGCCCTGTATAAAGCACCATACAATTTGGTTGAACTGCACCACATAAAATGTTATGAAATCTAACAGCAAATCTTCACTTTGAGAAAATAGGGCATTATTAAACATTTCAGGTAGACAGCTTGTTGCCCAGTGTTCACTCCAAATAACTTCTGTTGAAATTGGCTAACAACCACCTTTAATTTACAGCACCTGAGATTAAATATTTTCTTTCCCATTAAATTCTCCAGCTGATTCAATTTTCTTGCATGGAGCACTGATTCTTGGCAAACAAACTCATTTACCAGCAGCCATTCAGACAGAAAACTATTGACTGAGATCTTCAGCTACTTTCCTTTTTGTGGATGCAGCAGCAGCCCAACAAAAAGTCATTTTATGCTTGCATCATGGTGTTTCGACATCCTCCACTTGTGAAAGTGGTCAGCAGTAAGTGGGAAATGAACAGTGAAGCAGTGAAAATCTAGACTTCTGGCAGTGCTTCAGCTTTTACTGAAGAATGCTTACTTTCATTTCAAGTTATGGCAAAATATATGGCCTCTGAAAGGCATTGCATTCATGGTATGTGGGGGAAAAAGATTTTTGCCAAACTTTATTAGCTGAATAGCTCTCTGGGTGAACTTATCTGAGCTAGCCCTTTACTGCTGGAAGTTATGCCTGTTCTTCACCAAAGTATGTATGGTTTAAGGATCTTCAAGGCACTGCAGCTGGTAAGCAGTAAAGGAAATGCAGCTCTTTCATTAGAGGAATTATACAAAGAGCTGGTGTTAAAGCTCTTCTGTATTTTGTAGGCATAGCAATTTCTCTTTCTTTCTCTTTTCTATTTGTCTGTCTTCCTAAAATGCTCTACGGTCAATAGTGACATTGACATGAACACCAACTGCCAGTAAGTGAAAGGTCTGAGATTAGATTAGGAGCATACAGCCTCTGTATCACAAGCAAGCAGGCAAGCAGTGGAGGCAATTGCTTTCCAAAGTGGGCATTTCTGCCCACAGAAAATAAGTGAATGCAGCAGCAAAGAGGTGACAATTCAATAAGACTGAAAATTTTTCTCTTCTTAGTCAATAAGGTGTTCATTATCATAGCTTAAAGCAGGTCAATGAACTTAACCTTTATTGGAAATGAGATATTTAGATTTAAAAATACAAAGTATTTAGTGCCAACAAATTTCTATTGCTCAAACTGTAGCTTGACTTCTTGTACGAGATTACTAGACTGATCAGCGGAGCATGTCCAATCAAGTAATAATTTTGGGGACGTTTTCAATTTCAGTGAGTGTAAATCATTGGCCCTTTTTACGTCATGTTAACAGAACTGGCTTTATGAATAGGTTTAGTCTTACAGTCCAGGTCAGCTTTGCATGCACTGCTTTAATTTTCTTCCAAAAGAGAAAGTCTCTAATTCTTTTATTCCCCTTTTTACCTCAAAGTATTAATGGCTATTCAAATAAATGAATCATTTATTGATTTCTTTGTTCTCCTTATCACCTTCCCCATTGCCTGAAACAACAGGGGCAATCAAGTGTTTAACAATTGAAATTTTGTTTGTTTGTTATATTCAGTAACTATAGAAGTCTGCATTATTAGACGGCTTTCAAATTATTTGTTTGTTGAATAATTCAGCCTTAACTAAAATAGAGCTGCAGAACTGCTTCCAGTAGTAATGAAATGGGGAGTTATTAATGGAAGATGCTAGATGAGGAGGGTAATTGGACAAAATCTGTTTTAATTCTGCAGATCAGGAGCTGGCTCCCAGGGAAATCTTTGCACTCCTCCTGATTTTCCTATTGGGGTAAAAGCAACTCAGATAATGGTTGTGCGTTTCGTGTTTTTTTGTTTTTTTTTTTTTTTTCATTTTCACTAAAGAAGGAGAAAAAGAAATTTGAAAAGATAGTTAGATTCCCTAAAGGAATAGGAGGAGAATACAAAATAAACAACAATGCATTTCAGAAAGATTTTGGTGAAGTTTTGACAAACTGGAACATGACAAACGATGACTCATATTGAGTTGGGCAGTGCAATGGCCTATCTAGTGACATAACTGTGGCGTTACCCTTGTTTAATGACACAAGTGGTGGAACTGAGCCCATGTCTGTTAAATATGGGCTTAATGCACAGCACTGAGCAGAGCCCTTGGCCTGCATGATGACAGTTGCTAGAAAATACCCATATCTTCCTTACAGGATGTAGAATGAGGGGAGGTATCCGAGCAACAAGGATTTATTTGAGTCTTAATACAAAAAATTCTGAGAGGGAAGAAGGTTAAGAAAATTAAACCTTAGGCAAATATTTTTCTGTGTGGTGCCCAAACCCTTTAAATGTCTGCATTTAACAGCTGTATACAATCTTAATTTTTTACTGGGGTGCTGTGGCCCTTACAGTGCAAGCTACCGGCAATCTTACTCAGATCAGATTTTTTGTCTGCAAGTGTAACATAAATGGGAACTATTTACTCAATAGCTAGAGCTCTTTGTTTCTTCCAGTCAAGCCAAATGGCTTTCAGACTTGATGTGTAATAGTTCGAATGGATGGTAGTGGTTTGGACATGTTCCTCTGAACTGCCTTATGCAAGCATGTACACCTGACTAGAACTGCCTTTTGTAAGTTTCCTTTCTAAGCTATGGGGGGATGCATGAGGTGGGCTAGCCTACTTTAGCACAAATAATACAAATTTCTTCAAAGAGCATGACTGTTTCCTGAGTCTGGATACTAATGAATTAGCGTGGCATGAGGGAGATAATGTACTGCAATGTTCTGGTAGCAATATACTTGTCTGTTCTTGGGATTTAAAAAAAAAAAAAACAAAAAAACTTTACAGGATTTGTGGACCTACTGTATTTGTTGTGACTTGGGGGAAGACATTCAAATGGGCAAAACACTCTGCTTTGTCTGACCGTCAAATATAGGCTTATAGTCCTCATTGCTGTAAAATGTGGAGAATCTGCTGGTAGAAGTCCTCTTCTGCCTTGCCAAACAGTGATAATACCACTCTGCTTTTACTCTCAGCCTCTAAAGGCAGAGACTGGTACTGGCTGCCCTACCTGCTTGGTGGTAGCTTTCAACAACTGTTTAGGTCATTTGTGCCTTTCTTTGTTTCTAGCATTTTAAAACTGGTGAAATTTTAACTTTCTGGTGTAAAGACGAGCCTGAGGTCAGAGTGGTTGCTTAGGATGCCCCATATCTCTTTCCTTTTGGGCATTGCGTCCAAATAATTAGTGCATTTTCCTTTAGTTCATGCTTGGTTTTGTCATGTTACGGTGAGAATGGAAAGTAGAGGAAGGATGTCAAATAGTGATTTACATACATTTTTCCTACTCTTTTCCTTAATTTACTGTCCATCTGGCCCTAACAAGTAACTAAGCCAGGGAATTTGGATTGTGCTGAAGTTTCACAGCTGTTTCTCTGTGGTTTTACTCTGGTACCGGTACCTTGGCTGTACCCTGCTTAAGAGGCAGCTCCCTTCCAAAGCAGCTTTTCACTTTACTCTTACTGCAGCTTTTTAGTGTGATGCTGCCAGTCCCAGCAGAGTCTGCATGGGTTTCTGGGGAATACCAGCACAACTGGTGCAGGACTGTGTTCAGCAGCTAAGTGAGTAACTATACCCTGTAACATAATGGTAAGGGGAAACTGCTTAATTCAGCTGTTCATGAGATATGAAAAGAGGGGAAATGCATGTAGGCATGTTTTTATTTTTGGTGCACCACTGGTCCCGTTGTGGTTGTTTTGTTCTGTCCCACAGACAGCTGACCTTATTATTGAATTTTAATTGAGGTTTTCTGAAATTTGCAACTATTTTTTGCCAAGTGACGCCCAGCTTACTTCTTTAACAAGTAGGTCAGTTGTAACTCATAACTAACTCAATGAATTAAGCTTAAATGAAAAGGTTTTCTCTCTCTGTTTCTTAATTCACTTTTAATACTACAAAAAAAAAACAAACAAAACCTTGCCTCACACAACAACCAACCAAACCAACCAACCATACAAACAAAACAGTAAACAAACCTAATCAGACTTTGGTCAGGGTCTTCAGACAACTCATGTGAAGGAATTCAATTTCTTACTGTTCTGCGTATATTCTATTCATCTCACTGTAAGGCATACTATTGGTACTAAAGCTCAACCACAAACAGAAGAATATTTTAATCTGACTAAAATTAACCACATTCAACCATAGAGCAATAAATAGAAGAACATGCTGTGTGCCTTATGTAGAGTCAGCTGTCACTTAGTTGTATTATTCAGTACATTTTTGCACAGTGTCTGTAAGAACAGATGAAATGTGTATTTTTCAGTGTTCTTGAACTGTTAGAAATGCAAGTTTCAATAGAAAGGCTAAATTTTGAGGAATGCTTGTGAGAACCATATCTACATGAGGATCTGCACAAATGAATGTTTCTGACTCAAACTTTCCCACATAAAGAGAATTTAAATGATAGTTCACACTTTGCTAGAGCCTAATGTACTAAATGCTAAAGAAAATTAAGGATTCACAGATACTAAATGAACAAGGGAAAAAATAACAGACTGCATGTAAAGCAGTTCTAGGGCTGCCAGTGCAGCGTTCAGTACACAATAAAATCCTTTTGGTATGTGTTCTGGAGAAAAACACTTTGCAGACACAGGGACCCTTTGTTTTTCTGGTGGCCGATCCACTGGAAATTTGAGTAGTTTTTTAATTTTCTTCGGTCACCATCCGTTCCCAATATTTGTGCACAGAAGTCTTTGCCTCTGCAGAGCAGGGTATATACATTGCACGTGATTCCACTGGCTTCCAGGGAAGGAGATGCTGCCTAAAAATGAGACACAAATGTCATCCAAGAAATGTAGGAGCAAAGGTGAATGTTATATGGAGTACAGAGGGGCAAGACTGTAAGACTGTATGCAAGACCACCATGGCTCTACTCATTTTCTGTTTAGCTGTGTATTTAATAGATTATTTTAGAATTTCCTTAGATAACATACTCTTTACCCATGCTACAACATGCTTTTAAACAAGAGATGCAAAATAAAATACTGCACCAAATAGGTCTAAAAGTACTAACTCCTAAAAATAAAGATCATGATTGCTCAGTTTGTCCCAGCCCGCCTGCTTACCCTGAATAAAATTTTGATTGAAAACAACCACCTTTCTTTTTGCCTTTATTTTTAAGGTCTCTTCATAAAGTGTACACTTCTGGAGGCCCAAGTGACTTTGAAATTTCTTCAAGCTTTTATTAGGAAACATATGACCAGTCAATAATAATATTTTTAGTGCAGCAGAAATATGCTCTCTTTTTAACCTGACTGATCTTAGAAACTGGATAAGACCAGAAACGGGTATTTATTTCTTGGAAATAACAGTTTGAAAAGGTAAAAGTATAGAGTGTTCTAACTAGCATCAAAGTAATTGCAGCATTTGCACCAAATATGGAAAAACTCTATTAATATAAGCAAATAGATAATTTTTCTGTTCACAAATGTTATTTAAACAGTCCTTGATCTCAGCAAATCAGAATACACTTAATTAATGTCCATTATGGATATGGATTAAATGAAGGCACAAAGACATTTGTCATTCAAATGTCATTCAAATTTGTCATTCAAAGCCCTTTGTCATTCATGTATCTCATCTCAGCATTGGGTAATGACCTTATGCCGCGTTCTGTATACATTTTACAGCAAAAGTATTCTGAAGTGCTTAACCTTTTGTTGGTTTGCCAAATTATGTGGCAAAATTCTAAACACTATGATGGCCTATGAAGTTTAAAAAACAACAACAAAAGGGTACAACAACAAATCCACAAAAGCAGGGCATGAAACACTAGTTGTGAAGACGGGCATGTCTCATGTTGTTTTGGAGAAAGAAGTTCTCATCAGTTCGTCTAAATGAAAAAAGCAGCTATTATGTGTTCGAAGTTTTGAGTAAGACAGTTCTCTGGAGATTTTGGTGGAAGACCTAGCAAGGCATCAGGAGATGTCTTAACTGGAGCATTGGTCTTAGTGTGCCCATGTCAGCAGTCTTGCAGCAACATCTTTCTTTAAAATGATGTAAACCCAGTTTGTCTGCTGTGACTTTAGTAGGAGAATATTCATCTACATGAAAGCAGTGCTACAGGCCCTGTATTATACAAGGTTATGAAGTAAATAGAAGCTTAAAGCTTGATCCTAACTGGTAGAATGGCTTAACTATACAACCATTTGCTTTTACCATCATAATTTTTCTTTTAGTAAACCAAAAAGGTTTTCAGAAGAAAATCAAGTTTTAAACTTAAAAATCAATTAAACATAATTCCTGAGCTGTCTTCTTAGAGCCAGAAAACTTGATTTTGTGGTACAAAACTAATATTTCTCACACATGATAATATAATTTGGGGACTAGATTAATGGATAATTATTTTTGTTTTCTCACAGTACTACTTGCTTTTGCTCTTCTTTACATGACAAAGTTTGCTTAACCATACTGCTGTTCTGTGATGAGAGGTAGTGAGAATCTTGAGTGGTCATACAGAAATAAGTTTTTAAAATGTGTTTATTATCCTCTTCCTTGATCCCTCTCCAAAATAAAAATCAGATGGGTGGCACTTTTGTACCTTGTTTTATACTTTTGTTTTTCTTTTTTTTCAAGGATACACTTAATATCTAATTGTAAATGTCTCAAATTTTACTGTAGCCCAATGTTTTTGGAAAAGTTATAGTAATGAACAGTACATTGATAATTTGAGTACTTGTATTTAAAACATGGTTGTAGTGGTAAGCTCCTGCTATTTGTGGTGGTGAGGAAATGATATGTCATAAGAACCTCTGTAGTTTCAGGGAGAGAGCGTTTGTTGTGGGAGTCTTTGTTTCTTTTTATCAAATATCATTGGCTCTTAGTGAATTCTGGGTTTTGTGGTTGTTTTTTTTTTCCCTTTTTTTTTTTAACAGACTGATATGTTTCTTTCCATTTGCAAGTAACACTGTACCTTTGCATCAAATTCTGCAGTAGTTTAAAAATCTAACTTAACTTAAACAGCACCTCAATTTTTCAACAGATAAGTAAACCTTCAGTATATGCAGTATTATACATGCAGATAAATTCACTCAGATTCAACAGTAAAGCAGCTAAGAGTTTTATAACAAAGACTGAATGAAGATGGAAATATTAGGAATGAAGTTGCATGGTGAATTTTGGGGTCTGCCATTTATTCTTTACAGATTTTCTAGGTGGTGTTCCTGTGCTTTAGCATGTTCCTCTCTATGACAATCAAATGTCTGTCAAACATGATGTAGCCCCAGAGTCTTTTGTAACAATCATTTATTAACAGATACAGTAAATACATGGAAAATGTTAGTTTTCCTTGTAAATATACTGAAACATAGAAGAAGGATTTAGTTAAATGGGTATTTTCTTTCTATTGCTAGGCAATGAAACTGATTAACTGATCTAAAATTTCATTCTAATTGGTGGAAAAAGTTCATATGACAAAATAAATCCCCATCATCCAACAACATGTAGTACATTTTAAAGACCCTAATAATCCAAGGAAAGCTTGTGACTAAGCTGATAATGAAAGAAACTTAAGCTTTGACTAAAGAAGGTGACTGCACCGTTAAAGTGTTGGTCAGGTAGAAGGACGTTCAGAAACATATTTTGATTACCTGTAGAGGTCCACAGAGAGAGAGAGAAAAGTGCATAAAAAAACCCCAAATCTTGACTTTTTTTTTAAGTTCACTGGAAAACTGTGAAGTTAAATACTCAACAAGAAATGTGAGTTAAAATTAAATGAGTGATTATATGTAACACTGTGTTGACTGTAATGTCATGAGGATTTTCAGACCTATTACACTTTTTCCTAAAACACCTAATAATCAGAACCAAAGAGAAACAGCATCAATTTTTTAACAATGAAGGTATATAATTAATATATATATTTGTGTGGCATATGAAGTTTATTTTTTCAGAAGAGTGGCTGTCTAATATTGATCTCAAAATCTGCATTTATGCACATAATAAGATAAATATTAAGAGTAGTGAACATTCCAGCGTCCTGTGATTTTATTACTTCTAATTGCTTTTACTATGTGTTTGAGCAGCAGTGTTCAGTTGTATATCAGTCATCAAGGGATTCTTCTTTCTTTCTGAAGAAATCAGATTTGATAAATTTGCCTATTTAGTAGTATTACAGATTTACTAAACAGTGGAAAACCAGCAGAAATAATGTCTTCATTTCAGAATAACTTAAACACTTAAAAAATGCTTTTTCTGTCAGGAAGGAGATTAAAAAGTAAATTTGTTAAAACAAGAGATTACTTTATAAACACTTTACAAGGTGTGGGATAGACTTTTAAAAGTCCATAGAAATAGCTAGTCTTGAGTCATAACTTCCTTGTTCAGGGAATGCTGATTCTTCTGTAATGAAGATCTGTGTGTTGGTACTCTCCTGTGCTTTTTATCATTTGGGGCAGGTGGGTTACCACCGTTGCCACTGTTCTGGTTCCGGCAGGGATGGGGTTAATTTCCCCAGGGAGCCGGCAGGGGAGGCAGGTATTCCATCCAGGAGCTAGCTGGGGCAGGGGCGGGTCGCCACTCGAGGGCGGCTGTGCTGCGGTACTGTAATCGAGTCCTTATACTCCTTTATCATTGTTATTGTTTTTCTTTCTTCTTCCCTTTGGCTGCTAAATTACACTATTTGAACACACGAGTTTTGCCTTTTTCTGCCGATTTTTCCCATGGCCCTGGGAGTTGAGCGAGTGGCTCTGTGGTTCTTTGACGCTGGCTGAGGCCAAACTGCGACAGCCACTTTGTCCTTTTTCTGTTCTTCACAGATATTTCCAGCTCTACCAAGTAAAAAAAGTGAGGCTAACATGTGGGTTTTTTTCATTATTTGGATTTGTTTTGGTCAGAAAAAGGTATCTTTTGTAGGCTGCTTAAGAAACTGCAATAGAAAACACAATATCTCTGGCATAATTTTATCTTTGCCCTTAAGGAAAGAACACATTACAGCTGTGACCACAGCTGCAAATGCAGCTGTGTTGATTCCATTTCATAAATGTGAGCATATATTTAACATTGAGAACCTTGAAAATATCTGTAGAAAGAGGGTATATTAAACATTAAAGAAGATGCTGGTGACATGCGGAAATGAGACTCCAGAGACTCTACAACCGAGAGGGTTGTAAAGAAGGTATGTCTATTCAGCGCTGGGCAGCACAGGGGGTCGCCCCACCACAGTCATGTGCGCCCAATGCAGCGGCCTTCTCAAATATATATAGTACTTAATTACATAATCATAAGATTTCCCAATACGCCTATACATATGCATAGCCTGTCCCTGCTTCGTATTAAAATTAGCTCTAAGAAGTCATTTTCATAAACTCCTCCCAACTGCACTTGCGCAATGCCTCCTGGTGGTGGTCGCTGAGGGTCGTGACAATGAAGGCTGGTGATTCCTCTTCATCACCGCAAGTGACTTTTTGTCCCTGCGCAGACTCAGTTCTTCTTTGGTCTTTGTCCAGACCGCAGGGTTGGTTTCAGCCGCTTTTCAAGGCATACTCTTATTCGTTATCAGGAGCTGTCCTTGGCAATGTCTCAAGACTTCTTGCTTCGTCCATTTTTTATCAGGCCCGTCCTTTAGGTTATAAATCACTACTAGTCAGTCAGTACACAATGTGTTGTCCCTATCATATACCCCTGACTCACTGGTTTCCAATCTCTTTCCTCCTCTCATTCACCGATTGTGTGCATTGATATGATTTAGAGTGACCTATAGACCAAAATCCCTGGACTATGCCTGTGCATGCTGGAGAGACAGAGGAGGGTGGATTCAAGAAAAATACTGAATCCCGGGGCAGATATAATTTTCATGCTGACAACTTCACTCAAAACCTGAGAGAATTAGCTGAAAATGTTTCTCCCTTCCCTGTTGCAAATGTCACTCAGTGGTTGGTCCTCTCTTTGTTAACATAGCAGGTCATTTTAAGCTAGCTGATGAGTTAGCTTCTCAGTGAGAATTAAATATTGGGCTCCCTCTGCCCTATCAATACTGAAAGGCATTTTCAACTAAATACCAAGTGCAGGTGATCATATGTTAAAATCAATTTTACCTTTGGACAAATGGAGCAGTATTTCCCTTTCAAGTTATACTACAACCCCCAAACCTTATGTTTCATGTGTAAGTTGTTTAACATGTAGAAAATCTCATAGAATAGAATCGTAGGATCGCTGATGTTGGAAGGGACCTTTAAGATCACCAAGTCCAACCATTAACCTACCCTGACAAAACAACTTCTAAACCATGTCCACAAGTACCACATCTACCCTTTTTTTAGACACCTTCCAGGGATGGCGAATCTACCACCTCCCTGGGCAGCCGATTCCAATGTTTAATAACCCTTTCAGTGGAAATAATTTTCCTAATATCTAATCTAAACTTTGTCTGACATAACTTGAACCCATTTCCTCTCATCATAGGCATATTAAAGTTAGATTGTACCTGAAAATCTGTCTAAGTTTATAAATATTGGAATATATTCTGAAGACCTTTAAATATGATCACTGGTGGGGCAAGTGAAATGTATTTCAAGTGCAAGTGGCAGATCTCATTATTTATGTACCTTTATTTTAAAAGTATCTTTTCAGAATCCTCATATTTTAATAAGGACATCAATTGATAAGGTGCCACAATGTATTAGGATGAATAAGCTTTTTGCAAGTTGGAACCAACATCTTCAAATTAACTCTGGGCCAGTACAGGCTGCAGAAGTCTGAGAAATAATGGGCTTCCTCTGTGAAACACTGCTTAATAACTGAGCAGCTGCCAATGACTTCTGTATGGCCTTCGGCTTCATTAATTTATGAAGTGAGACTTCAGACTGTGGGCGTAGTGAGGGAAGGAAGCAGAGTTCAATGCTGGGGTGGCAAAAGCATAAACGGTCATGTCAGAAAGATCTTTGACCCAGCATAAGCTTTAAAAAATGTTGTTGCCTATAGAATGAGTACCCAGCAATGTCACTCTCAGTGAATTTACGCAAAAGGCGGCAGATATATGCCCCCGTATGAATACATTAGCATAGTGCCTTGCAGAATCCACCAAAAAGTCACACTTATGTGAGCTGAGAATCGACCAGCTCTACTCTGTCAAATCTCACACTTTTATGAATATAGATGTCTTCACATTATTTCGCCAGCAGACACAGCTTGCTCTGCTTAATTTGAGGAGTGTAAGAGTCATATGCATTTGACACCACGTTCATTTTGTACATGGCAATAAGACCTGTTTAGACATATAAGCACAGATATCTACATTGCTGCAAGCTCTGGTTTTGTTCTAAAACATCCGCTTTCATGCACTGCCTTTTCTCCTCAGAAGTCAAATGGGTGAGGTTTTGTCTGTCTGTAAAATACCATAAAGGTGTGCCCAGCATCTGTTTCTTTAATCTGAACACTAACCTCTCATCCTATACTCTTACGGCAGTGTTCAGATAAACATGCTACTCTAGATTAATGTAAAGTTCAATATATAGTGTTCTTCTGTAGCCTTGTCTTGATGCACTGTACTTTGATCATTATGGAACCTAGGTTCTTCATCAAGACTACTTCAGAATCCCATGCACCACAATATTTTGAATGCCATAGTAACTATTAAATAAAAAAATTAAAAAAAAAAAAAGAGAAGAAGGAAGAGTTCTCACTTCTCTTTTTTTTTTCCCTACTCACATCATGGAGTAAATGTTCAGAGAAATCTTTATTGACTTAAAGATGGTAGTACACAGAAGTTAAATTGCTACAAGGTGAAGGGTATAGATAAAGCTTTACCTAATATTTTTAATCATTGCTATTGCTTAGAAACATGTACACAATCATCATTAAGACCTGTATTTGTGAATATTGGCCTCAAAATAATACTGTTTTCAAAATGTTTATAGCATTTGCTGTTGCTGATACATACATACTAGCTCTAATTGTTAGGAATGGCAGCTAATTGAAAATGTTGCCTGTTGTTACCCGTTATGTTACTTGGTACTTAACATCCATGAATTCAGATAATTTCTAACATATTATGTGGTATGGGCAATTCCTCTGTAGTATATAAGAAAATGTGCCATGAAGAGATCTTTTTGGATATCTCCTCACTGTCATCTCTATCCCACAAGTTTTCTGTATGTTCATTAACCTTTTCATGAAATTTTTGTAGTAGTTTGCCACCAAGCACATGTTGGCACTTCACATTTCCCCTTGCTTTCAAAGTGTCCGTGTTCTAATATTCTATGACTTGATGCTGAAGTCCCACATGATTTTATTTGGATAAAATCAGATTTAAAGATCCTTTTAATGTAAATGTAGTGTGCTGTGACCTGCTTGTATCCAGAAGTAATATTTTTTTTTTTGCTGGATGACTTTAAAGAGAGAGCACTCTTTTTTATATTTTTCGTTATATCCTGCCTGTTTTCTTTAATTAAATTTTATCTTGTCCCAGACAGCTCTTATTGTACTTCTTAAAAAGTATGAAACATCCTGGGGCCTATAAGAATTTCATATGTCAATCAATAATCTATAATGCCAAGCACTAATATTCAAACTCTGAGCTGTACATAGACAATATTAGCAGCATATTCATTATTTGTAACACCATTAAACTGTAAAAGAATCATTACTCTTTGCTTTCAGTCTTTTTTTTTGACACATATTGTCTAAAGAAATCTACTTTAAAAACCTCTTTTAGCATTCCATCATAGAAATTAAAAGGTAAAACCTCATGAAAGAAGACTTCTAAGTAATGTTTTTGAAAGTATGGAATATGAAACTGGGGCTTAAGGAACAAGAAGCTTACGAAAGGTGTCAGTTGAACTAGAAGAACAAGGCTCTCAGTTCTCCAGAGTCTACTCTGTTTTATTTTTTAATGCATTTAACTGTTAAGTCTATGAAGAAAACCTTGAAAATAAATGTAATTATATAATTACTGTCCATTTGGATTTTTATGGGGTTGAATACTTGCTCCAAAGTGGTGATGTCAAAATTATTTTTTTATGACAAATATGGACAACTCGGGTAAAGGCTTGCAATACTCTAGTATGAAAATTATGAGCCTTAACATTTAATGGGAACTTTAGTTAAGGTCCTTTATTTAAATAAACCTCTGGAGATATTCCACATTTAGGAAAATTGTATATTGTTAGAGTGTCATGGTGCATCATTTTCACATGGGAAAACCAAGATTATAGAAATGCACTGCTCCGTGAATCACCCAGGCTACAGCTCCCATAGGGTACTATGTAAGCATGTTCTTACTGCCTGTCTCAAAACCAAATGCTTTCTTGTGACGGAATATTTTGCAGCAAGAAGTGATGCTTATAAGGAAAATGTTAATGAAAAATCAGCTCCTTCTTTTTTGGCAAAATATTTTTCAAGAAACCATATTCTCAACTGTTAAATATCCTTTTAATTTCAATGGATATCAACTTGTATTTCAACAGGTTTTCTTTCTGACTTGTTATAAACAAGCTCATCAAAGTATGCAAGAAGAAAGAGGCCATGACATTAAAATTTGTACTATTTCAAAATGAATGCACCATCTGGCTTGCTCTTTAACAACATTTGGGAGAGATTAAAGGAATGTGAAAACTTTCCATTTAAAACCCTTTTAGATTCAGCCACTGTTCTTGATATATGTAGTATTTAGCCCATAAAAATCTTATTTGATTACAGTGAAGCATTGCAGTCCAAAACATCCTGATAATATGAATATACATCAGAATACAACCATAAAGGTTGATATGATCGAGCCATTTAGCTACAGATGCATGAGGAATACTCATAAAACTGCAGTCATAAAAATTCTTCCTTTACACAAATTGCCTGCCTCACTTACCGCTGTGTGTCACAGCATTAATTTTCTGAGGCAAAGCAGCATTGTTAAGTATTTATTATTTAAAAGATAAATTAATTGCTTTGAAGCCCAGTTTTAATATACTTACCCTGAGCATACAGAAAAACTTCAACAAAAGATTTTGATAAATTATCTAAATACATATGATAACTAGATGGGTACAAAAATAACAGAAATTAGTAAAAGTGTAATAACATAGATCCATTATGCAATCATGTACTTATGACTGAGAAGAAAAACTCATTTTGGGTTACTGTCTAAATATTGATTCTTTCTGACAGTTCATTTGAAGCTCAATCAAAATTGATTTAGGAAACGGTCTTCCCTAGTTTTATTAATGAACTATTTCTGAAATAAATGTGTTACAAAAGTGGTGGATTGTCCTTGGCTGGCTGCCAGGTGCTTATCACCCACCTTTTCAGCAGGACAAGAAGAGAAATAAGATGAAGAGAGAGTTGAGAGCTTGTAGGTAAGGATCAAGGGGCAGGCTAATATGACAGACACTGTTGTGGGTGTTTATTACAGGCCGCCTGACCAGGATGGGGAAGTTGATGAGGTCTTCTACAGACAACTGAGAATCGCCTCGCAATCACAGGCCTTGTTTCTAGTGGGGGACTTCAGTCACCCTGATACCTGCTGGGAAGGTATCATTGTTGATAACTTTTTGACTCAGGTGGTGGAGGAGCCCACAAGGAGAGGTGTACTACTGGACCTAGTACTGCCAAACAAAGAGAGACTGGTGGAGGATGTTAAGGTTGGGGGCAGCCTTGGCTGTAGTGATCATGAGAAGACAGAGTTCAGGGTTAAGTGCAGTATGCACAAAACGACAAGTACGATTGAAACCTTGGACTTCAGGAGGGATAACTTTAATCTCCTCAAGAAACTGCTTGGAGAAATCCCATCGGTTAGGGTTCTAGAGGGTAGGGGGGGTTCAAGAGAGCTGGCTGCTATTTAAGCATCACTTCCTCCAAGCTCAGGATCAGTGCATCACTAAGAGCAAGAAATCAGCCAAGAGAAGAAGGAGACCTGCATGGCTGAGCAGGGACCTTCTGAAAAATCTTCTTCCTAATGTTTAATTTAAACCTCTCATCTTCCAGTTGAAAGCCATTCCCCATCATCTTATCACTACATGCCCTAGCAAAAAGTCCTTCCCCAGCTCTCCTGTAGGCCCCCTTTAGGTACTGGAAGGCTGCAATAATACCTCCCTGGAGCCTTCTCTTCTCCAGGCTGAACAGCCCCTACTCTCTTAGCCTCTCCTCATAGGAGAGGTGCTCCAGCTCTCGGATCATCCTCGTGGCTCTCCTCTGGACGCGCTCCAACAGGTTCATGTCCTTCTTATGTTGGGGGCTCCAGAGCTGGATGCAGTACTCCAGGTGGGGTCTCACGAGAGTGGAGTAGAAGGACAGAATCACCGCCTTTGACCTGCTCGCCACCCTTCTTCTGATGCAGCCCAGGATACAGTTGGCCTTCAGGGCTGTGATCGCACATTGCTGGCTCATGTTGAGCTTCTTGTCAATCAACACACCCAGGTCCTTCTCCTCAGGCCTGTTCTCCAGCCATTCCCTGCCACGCCTGTATTTGTGCTTGAGATTGCCCCAACCCAGATGCAAGACCTTGCACTTGGCCATGCTGAACTTCATGAGGTTAGCTTGGGCCCACCTCTGCAGCCTGTCCAGGTCCCTCTGGATGGCATCCCTCCCCTCCAGCGTGTCTACCTCGCCAAACAGCTTAGTATCATCAGCAAACTTGCTGAGGGTGCACTCAACCTCACTGTCCATGTTGCCGATAAAGCTGTAGAACAGCCTGGGTCCCAGTACTGACCTGTACTGTCATGAAATTCATGCTGTTATGAATGTTTTGTCATGGTTTAAGATGAGAGTATTTATTTTTTGCTGGTGTTTTCAGGAATCCGTCCAATAGTATGTTTTTAGGTATAGGATCCTAGTTAGCTATTTCCATCTGATCAACTTGTTAATTTCTCTGAAGAAAAATGAAAAATGTCATCTTTTTACTTAGATTTCAATACTTCCAAATTTTGCAAGCATTGTATTGAACTTTGTAATTTTCTTGAGAGGAAGCTCCCTCTCCAAGGGATTAAAAATAAATGAAAATAACAAAAATAAATAGTACTGGAAGGATTGTTTGAAGTAAAACCACTTGAACTTTGGATTTCGATCTATTTGAATAGGTTACATAGGGAATTGAGCAGAGCTGTAAATTTACTTTGTAAATATTTGGTAGTAGTGACTGACTCTTCCTGCACCACTTATCAATGCGTAGTTTTGTGGAGCTTTGATCTAGGTCCAAATATTTTTATACTACCAAAATTACACTGGAGAATATCTGATTTGTGGTTGCTTGAGTTGACTCTGACAACGATTTAAGTGTCTGTGGGCCGAGTGGCAAATAAGTATGAAAAGGATCAGTAGAGAAGATGAAAGCAACAGAATCAAATCTGCTCAACATTGCCATGCAGACAATATTTACAGAGTCACAACGTTAGTGAATTTTGGCACAAAACAAATGTTACTCATGTTACAATATTATAAACATAACAAAGACTGGTTTGCGGTGTTACCCTGGCGATGTTAGAGTGCATCTGGCCTGAGTTCTTTATCCAGAAGTTTTTTCTGCCAGAATGATGTATTACAGAAACATAACTGAAGCGCCGCAATGATTCTCACTGTAGGTTTTGTATGTTTTTGTATCTGTGAGTGATTATATATGCACATTAATATTTATAAATAAACACTGTAAAACTTAAATGCCTGTCATCCCTAAGTCCTGTGATGTTTTCCAGGATGTAGCTAATACTCACTGGGCTGAAAACAAGTGACCTGAATGATTATATGCAACACCTGACTGCTGATATAACAGATACTTTCTTCTCCATGCTAAAAACTTTGTCATTTTGACAGTACACTAAGCTCTATGTAGATCTGATTATATTCCAGTTGCCATATTCTTTCTTCCACATCACTTCAATTACTGAGAGAGTAAACATTATAATAATACTATCTAACATGCCTCTGTTTTCTAGACATTATAGCTTTAATGACTTCCCTTGCCCAGAATGTGGCTTCCGTTTTGGTGGCTGTGGTTATTGTGGAGATTGTATTTCAGTCAGTAATGGCTGGCTCAAAAGGCTAATTTTTGTATCCCTGCTTCATTACATGCCTGTAAATCATGCATTACAAAACAGTTTGGGAAATTATTTGGTAAAAATCAACTGAAGCTGCAAAAGAAAGAAAGCCACTAATTGAAAAATTAAGTCAAAATATATAGCACTCCTATGTTGTCGTCAGTGGCTGGAAATTCAGGCATGGAAATAAAAATCTGTTCTGCTCTTCATTGCAAATAGCTGTTGCCTTTTATCCTTCTGTCTTTCTGTTTATGTGAGTGACCTCCTGCATCAAAGCTGGCTGAGATCCCCTGACACTCTGAATGCTGTAGTTATGTGATAACTATGTATAAACTGTGCGCAGACAGGCTGCCTTGGAAGATTCCTTTAGAACACATCTGGGCAGCTGTGGGTCTGAGGCTGCAAAAATTATGGGGCACACCTCAGAATGTATCTGGAGAAACAGGGACATAATTCCTCAAAGTTATAGGATGAAAAAGAGAGCTGAATAATTGAAAAAACCTTTGAATTCACATTATTTGTTGAATTATGATTTGTACATAGCACAACCAATGAACCACAAGGGAGGGGAACCAGAGGGAGGGGAACTGAGGGAGGGTAACCTCAACCCATCCTACTCCTACCACTTTGATCAGTCTCACCTCTGCGCCCTGCAAGATCATAGAGTAGATCATCCCAGAAACCATACTAAGGCACATGAAAAAAGAGGAGGTGGTTGGTAGCAGCCAACATGGCTTCACTAAAGGCAAACTGTGCCTGACAGATATGGTGGCCTTCTACAATGGCCTTACAGTGTTGGTCGGTAAGGGAAGAGCAACTGACATCATCTACCTGAACTTCTGCAAAGCATTTGATACTGTCCCACATGACATCCTTCTCTCTAAATTGGCGAGTCATGGATTTGTCAGATATACTGCTCAGTGGATAAGGAATTGGCAGGATGACCACTCTCAAAGAGTTGTGATCAACAGCTCCATGTCCGAGTGTTGACCAGTGATGAGTGGTGTTCCTCAGGGGCTGGTACTGGGACCAGTGCTGTTTAACACCTTTGTCAGTGACATGGAGGGTGGGATTGAGTGCACCCTCAGCAAGTTTGCCAATTATACCAAGCTGTGTGGCGAGGTAGACATGCTTGAGGGAAGGGATGGCACCCAGAGGGACCTGAATAGGCTTTATAGGGGTAAAGGTTTTAAATTGAAAGGGGCAGATTTAGATTATTAGATATTAGGAACAAATTCTTTACCGTGTGGGTGGTGCAACACTGGAACATGTTGCCCAGAGAAGCTGTAGATTCCCCATCCCTGGAGGTGTTCAAGGCCAGCTTGGATGGGGGTTTGAATAACCTGGTCTAGTGGAAGGTGTCCCTGTCCTTGGCAGGGGCATTAGGACTAGTTTATCTCTAAGGTCCTTTCCAACCCAACCCGTTCTATGATTCTATGGTTCTGTGATTCTATGATTCTATGAACAAACTAGAGAACCTAGAAATACTAGATCTTTTGGGTTTGTGTGGCAAGGTTTTGGTAAAGGGGGCCACAGTGGTCAATGTCTCCATTACAGCAACCTGACTTATCTGGCCTAACTTTCCATACTTACCCATTACTTGCAGTCTACCCACAACAACCAACTGGTAATTGTAAATATCAAAATATTCAGGGACATTTAGAGAGTATTCAGGAAAAATATGTAGGGGAGCAAATAAATTGTTCTAAGATCAGTAATATATCTGCAGTGCTAAAGATATCCAAGTTATTTACATCTGTTGAATGATCTGAGGGTGTCACACAGTCAGTATGACAATAACAAAACTGAGATAATTTTTGATTCTAACTTAGAGAGATATGTGTTTAACAGATGGGCTGTTGGATAAGGAATTGTCTGGATGGTCATGTCCAATTGCTCAACGTTCAAGTGGAAACCAGTAATGAGTGGTGTCCCTCGAGTTTATACTGGGACCAACACTATCTTAATTTCTTCATCAACAACGCAGACAGTGGGATTGAATGTACCCTCAGCAAGTTTGCAAATGATGCCAAGGTGACGGGTGCTGTTGATATGCTTGAGGGAAGGGATGACATCCAGAGGGAACTTGATAGGCTTAAGAAGTGGGCCGATGCATACCTCATGAAGATCAACAAGGTCATGTGGAAGGTCCTGCACCTGGGTTGGGGCAATCCCCAGTATCAATAGAGACTACGGGATGAATGGGTTGAGAGAAGCCTTGAGGAGAAGGACTTGAGGATACTGGTGGACAAAGAATTGGACATGAGCCAGCAACATGGGCTTGCAGCCCAGAAAGGCAATCATATCCTGGGCTGCATAAAAAGACTCATGAGAAAGAGGTCAAGGGAGGTAATTCTCCTCTTCTACTCAGCTCTTGTGAGTCTCCACATGTTGCCCAGAGTAGTTGTGGTTGCTCTGTCATTGAAATTGTTCAAGGTCAAGCTGGATGGCACTTTGAGCATCCTGACCTTGCCCATGGCAGAGGGTTTGGATTAGATGATCGTTAAAGGCATCTTCCGACCCAAACCTTTCTATGATTCTATGATTCTAAGAAAACATGTCATCGGTATCATTTCCCACCTGTTGTATTGATATGTCCTGTCTAATTTTGGAATTTAATGCTATGATCATTAGCTTGCTTTATTTTAACAAGTTCCTACCACAGATTATGTAAAATTATAGGTGCATTTTAAATACTACTTTGGCAAGAAAATCTTAATGATGTATAGGTAATTTTTTACTTTACTTAAAATATATAACCTTTGCAGTGAGAGAGGAAAATAGCAAGCCTGTACATAGCAAGCTAGGAATAGTGTTGTGAGCAGGACTAGGGAAGTGATTGTTCCCCTGTACTCAGCACTGGTAAGGCCCCGTCTTGGGTCCTGCATTCAGTTTTGAGTCCTTCACTACAAGAAAAACAGCAAGGTGCTGGAGCATGTCCAGAGAAGGGCAATGAAGATGGTGAGGGCTCTGGAGAGTGAGTCTTACGAGGGCAGCTGAGGGAATTGGAGTTGAAGAAATGGAGACTGAGGGGAGACCTTATTTCTCTCTACAACTACCTGAAAGGAGGCTGTAGAGAGGTGGGGATCAACCTCTGTTTGCTAGTAACAAGCAATAAGACAAGAAGAAATGGCCTGAAGTTACACCAGAGAAGTTTAGGATAGATATTAGGAAAAAGTTATTCACAAAAAGGGTTATTAAGCTTTGGAACAGGCTGCCCAGGGGAGCGGTTGAATCACCATCCCTGGAGGCATTTAAAAGACATGTAGACATGGTGCTTAGGGACATGGTTTAGTAGTGGTTTTGGCAGTTAAGTTGAATCGTTGAACTTGATGATCTTAAAGGTCCCTTCCAACCTATTCTATTCTATTCTATTCTATTCTATTCTATTCTATTCTATTCTGGAAAAAAAAATTACAAATATGTATCCTTGCACTTGAAATTGGAAAACGTCACATCAAATCAATTGAAATACAAAAAAGTAAGGTTTCGAGTCAACATATATGAAAAGGAAACAAGACTCTCTATATGCCATGAATTGTAAAAGACTGTTTTTTTTGTTTGAAGAAAACCATACAGACTATTAAAAAAGACATTAATAGAAGGTATAAAGCTATTTTTTTGTAGTTTATTTCTTTCTGCCCAATTTTTTTCCCTACCAAAAACATCCCTGAGTCATAATAAATTATCTATTAACTCCTTAATCATAGCTTTCGACCTAGTCTACAATTGAAAAGTAGAAAGACCAACACCCACTGGAATACTCTGTGACATAATGTGGATTCTCTAATGTCACAGTTTTGAGGCGCTGTCCTTGCAGCTGCAAAGAATAGATCAACTTCCCTCTCCCTAGAACATAACTTGAAAAATTCAGGTAAAACAAATCATGGGGATTATGGCAATCACTTTGGTAACAACAGGGGCAGTTCGTAACACAATGGAATTGGTCAGGCTGTGTATGGCAGTAATGAAATACCTAATGGGAGCAGAAGGTCTGTTCAAGCATGTTGGTTTATTTTGCATCTTGCCAGGGGAAATGTTGGGCTTCTGCTCAGCTTGTCATGCTTAACTTTGGCTGCTAATATTTTTTCTTCTTCTTTTTCTTTTCTTTTCTTTTTTTTTTTTCTGGAACAGAAGGAAAATGTGACATGACCATATTGAAGTGAAGCATTCTAGAATTCACTGAGTTAGATACACTGCTAAATTAAATAATTCTGAAGAGGAGCTCATACAGCCTATGACCAGCAGTCAGTCTCATTGTAGGGTTGCAGAGTAGGTGACGCACTGTGAGACCACATCTCAGCTTTTCATGTAGAAACTGACCATGCTCTAGGACAAAAGCTGCGGTGATCCCAAAGAAGTGTGACACATTTCCCTGAAGCTCTCTGGTCAGGCAAGTAAGTTCCCCATTTTTTTGTAATCTGCAGTTCACTGGAAGGCATTTTTGCTGTTGTATACTCTAGACAATACCTTAAGGAGCTAGGGTAATCAAAGTAGCCAAGATCCACTGCAGAAAGATTTACTAAATGATCTGGTGAGGAGAGCCTAGTTGCTTTTTGCTTACATTAAAAACACACTTAAGTCAGATAAGACTGAAACAAAGTGCAAATTAAAAATGCTTCACACTATCCAAAAGAGACAACTTATTTATCAGTATGTATAAAACAGAGAAAGACAAGAAGGACAGCAGCAAAAGTGGACATTTTTCTCCTGGGTTTGTGAGTTAAGTCAGCTCAGTAAGCAGCTGAACCAACAGCACAGAGGGAGCAGCCCCCTCGGAGACAGAGGGGAAAAGAGCAAGAGTTCTTCTTTTCAGTGTTGCAGATCTGCTTCCCCATTCCTATTAAAACCAATTGACTCGCATAGGTTGTAATGGTAGAAATTCTGTCTTCCTGCATAACTTATGCTTCAGGTAGTATCCACTGGCAAGTACCCTCTGAGCAGCTTGAGTACCCGTTTCCCCATTATATCTGTCTGGATGTACTGGAGGAACTAATATTTTTTCCCTAAAACCTATTTATTTCCCCTTACCTTAATGACATTCTACCTTTCTTTTTAATTTTAAATAAGCATCATTTCAGTTCTCTGTATATTTAAAAAACACTTAGCTAGATGAGGCAAGGTTTGTATGTAAAGGTAATTTCTTTTTGACAGGCGTGTGATATAGCTACAAAAATCAGGCAAGCTTATGGTCACATAAGCGCTTTTCTAAAATCTAACTATCATATTCTGCATTTGATTTGTAATTGACATCTTTTTATCTCGACAAGCATAAAATCTTCCATATGCCACTCCTCTTTGTTTTTTTTTTATTTAATGTCTCAAAAAGCCCCATGGCACTACGCTTTTATTCCTCATTCATCTGTGGGTTATCACAGAAATTCCTGCATCTTATTACTGGCACTTCGTTAAGCAAAGCCCTAATCATAGACCTGACTGGAGCTATTATTTTGAGGTGACATCTTTTCTAAAGTGTACAACAGGATGTAGGGGGATCTGTCTGTGCCTAACCTACTGAGCCCAAAATATTTTCCTCAACTTGTTATAGATACAGTCTCCTCCACGTCTATCACTCCATGTGTGTATTCACCTATCTCCTTTCACAGAGACACCGACAGCCCAGACTATTTATTAAGCATATGATTTTGAACTGAAAGTGGCAAGATTTAGTTTATTTTTCACTCTGTAAGGTGCAGTGAATACTTACCTGTCAATGTATAGAAATGGAACTAATTTTCACTCTTGCTAGTACTAAGCTGTGCTTACTGGTGTTATTTGCTCTTTGATGGAATTATATTAATGATTTTACTGATTTTGTTTTGTGTTCTGCGAAGTGAGGGGTCAGTTTGCTTTCGCTTTGATGCAGACTTTCTGGGCCGATAGTACACCTAATGGTAGCTTTTAGAGTTTGCATGCAGAGTGTAGGAGTGATGAAGCTGAGTGTATTTGAAAAATAATGTGGTGCTGACATGGAGTTTAAAAAGGAACTCTTTGCGTGAACTTTCTAGATGCTGTCATCCTGTGGCTGCTGTGTACCAGCGTACCACCTGGTGGTGCTGAAAATGCTAAGAAAATACCAGAAGGAAGGCAATACTATTTATTTTTTCAGTGCTTCATCTAATAGCTGTTCTGTGGGCAAGAAACAGGACAGAAGTCTCCTGAGTGCCACAGAAAAAGAGAAACTTACTCTGTTCAGTATAGATATCAACTTTGCTTGGATCTAAATCCTTGAAATAGGCTTGAGCCATGTCTGAAAAGTCATATCTATTTTGCACTGCTTGTGTTTTTATTGCCAGAGTAACTATTGGCAATTTCATTCTGAAACTGATCTGATTAATCTGTGAGTTGCAGGTTTATTTAATAAATTATGTTTGTAAAGAAATTTTGTGTTATTGTTCTCAATTCAACAAAGAAAGAGAAGACAGTTTTCTAACTGGAGAATCAGTTGTGTTTCTAAGAGCGACAAAGAACAAGATGGATTGTTTTATTTATAGTCTACATCAAATCATTTTTGGTAGATGGCATAACATGGTTACGAAATAACTCGAAACCATGTGTTTATACAGTGCATGCAGAATGTTTTCTTGCATTGATGATAAATTTAGAAAAAGAATAGAATTTGGAGATGCTATTACTATAGCACTTACTCCTAAAGTGCTCCGATGACAAATTCATTTGACTAGCTGCAGTTATGCAGACCCACTGAGGTAATGTAAGATTTTTACAGATTATTTTACAGTACACTGAATGCACTCTTTATTAATTAATTACTTTATTTAAAAGTAAATGTTCAGACATTCAGATTCTGACCCTGTTTCATACATAACACCTGTGGATATGTCTGTAACAATCATCAATAATGACTGAAAAAAATCTTTGTTGTAATTGGATTTTTTTTTTCCACAGATAAATAAAATAGATGTCACTCTGTAAATGCAGGAAGAAAGTGAAGTGGAATGGATTGAGTATCTGCCAAACTCACTGACAGATCACTGAAAAAATGGATTGTAAGCATTCTCAGTACAATCGGTTACATGAAAACAAATCTATTTAAACAAATGAAAAGGTATGATTAGTTTGACAAATATGTTGAATTTGCAAATTTGTAAAAATAAATAAATGAATCAGAATACAGTGAAGATGGATGAAATAAACTCTTTTAAGCATGTCCCAATTTTATGATGAGATTCTCTGAAGGGAACTGGTAACACCATAATCTATCAAAATGTCTGGTCTCTGATTTTGTACAATACATAATATCAGGTGTAAAATGTAGTGTGGAAATATCCTGAATAGGAAAGCAATTAAAAGCTCCGTCATGGCTGAAACTGTCTAGAAATATGGAGAACAAAACGAGAAGGCTTAAATTTGACATCTCTGTGTATGTGATAGCAACCAATACCAGTAAGAGAGAGAGAGAGTAGCCTGTTCTTAAAATCTCTTTTAATAGTTAACCTAAACAGAATACGTTTTCTCAGCACATCTTATATATTTCTTACTGTGAACTGGTTTCTTAAAGAAACAGTAGGAAAAACATAGATTGGGTAATATATATTGAAAGCAAATAATAATAGCAATAATAGTGAGCTGTAGAAAAGATAATTCTGGCTTCATCAGAGTGGATGCAGTCTGGGAAAAGACCTTATGTCTTCTGATAGTCTGGAATTAAAACCGGACAGAGAAATTAGAATTTGGTGAGTTGGGTTGTTAAATCAATGTGAGTTGTCTCTAGTCCAGAAAGATAGCTCTGCATGCTTAACAGTGCCTGATACTGTAGGTGATTACAGAGAAACCAAACAGTACTTGAAAATAAGCTTGAAGCAAAAACCGATGTGGACAAATTTGTTTGAAAACAAACTTCCATGTCATGGAATCTATGTGAATGCAAAGGAGTGTATTATTTAAATTTGGTTTGCTATTGACTAAATTAAAACAAAAACAGTTAAGCCAGAAGCATACTGAACCTGTAGCTGCAACCACGGCGGTGCTACCCTGTCCCAGAAGGTTGTTTTCAATGAACAGTTGGAGGTTGCAGCAAAGCTGTGAATTTTGAGCAAATTCAATTATTCTTGTAGGTTGCATATGTAGAAAGGGACAATCAAGGTTCTTGGAGAATGGAAAGGGAGAGAGAGAGGGCCGTTGGGTCCTAGGGTCCTCGAAGCGTGCAGCATGCTCACAGTCCCAGTAACCTACCCGGGGCTTCTGCCTTGAGGTTCTGCTGCTTTTCTTTGTTCTGCTTAATGCAGTTTTTTCCTCGCTCTTAAGGAGGTACTTCTACCACAAGCAGCAATGGCCACCAGCGAGTTGTCCTTGGGCCTTTATTTTCCACCTCGTTTGTAATTTCCAGGCCTTTTCTATTGTCCTGTGCTTGAACTCCACATCATAGGAAGAAGAACCTGATATCAAGCCTCAGTTTGTGCAAGTTCTCTTAATAAGTTTATAACAAGCCTAACAAGCCAGGACTGGGGAAAGCAAATTTAGCAGACGACACAGTTAGCCTAAGGCCTGTGGCACGTTGCTATCAATGGAAATACTATTTTTAATGGGGAAAAACACTTACTACTTTTTTAGATTACTACTCACATGGTAAGTAACTCTATCAAATGCTTGGCTTTCGGTGATTCCTCAGTAGCAGCAGTTAAGGTAAAAGCAAGGTCATTATATATCATAAGTTTATAATTCTACTAGAGTGTAGAATTAATCCATTCTCCTATAAACTTTTCATGGGTTATTTTATATTCATATCTTTTTTCTCAAAGGAATTATGTTTCAAGGTTTCTTTGAGAGGATGTGTTGACACTTTAAAATCTGTGAAAACACTGCACTCAGTTTCTGTAAAGTGTGGCTTGGAGATATCATACTTCAGTATCGGAGTGATGATGGTTAAACGGAATGTCACAAAATAAGTCAGTATTTAGTTTATCATTTAACTTTCTTGAATACTGTTTAGGCTCCCATGCTACTGTAAAGCCTGAGACACCTTATTTTCACATAAACAATCCAAGTCGTTTTTACTTATTTACAGCAACTTCGAATAACCATACAACAAAGTAGACATTTATATTGGTAGACAAAATAACTCTCGGCAAAGACCAAGCAATCCTGACTTTTGAAGTGGTTAATATTTTTCTCTACAACTTCTTTTAGTACTAACCAAATAACAACTACAAGTGTATGTGAATTTCTATATTATGTATTCTGTTACAGAGACAGTCCAAAATGATGGATCAATAACTTTTATTTATTTTATTTTATTTTATTTTATTTTATTTTATTTTATTTTATTTTATTTTATTTTATTTTATTTTATTTTATTTTATTTTATTTTTAGTGGGTTTAGTTTGATGTGGTTTTATTTTATGTGGTTTTGCTTTGCTTTATTTATTCTTCCATTTTGTTTCAATTGTTGCTGTTAAATCTTCTTAAATCATAATCAAAGCATGTGTTGTTCTGAACGAGGGTATAGGAACCATGATGTGGGTGTAAAAACTAGACTAATCAGTGTTGCAAAAATAAATAAGCATATTTTTTCTCTTTGTGAAAAAATATTAAGTCTACTAATTCGAAGTTTTAGTTGTATCTATTACTTTTAGAGTTATTTCTAAGTAAATATATGTAGTTGTGGTAAAATAACCAGTCCATTAGAGATAGATGACAGCACACTCTACTGCACAATAGACAGCATTATCTGTTCACCTCCTTACATAGGAAATAATTGACTGCCTTTGGTTAAAGAAAAGACTACTCCTGAGGAACAATTTTCCAAAGGCCAAAATCATAAAAAGAGGGATATTCATTTAACATTACCATTATTCATTGATAATGTGTAAAAAGTGCCTCTTATGTCAGATGACATCTGTAATTTAATATTTTACAAAAGGATACAGCTAAATTATTCACTGCTTTTAATATGTCAGGTCTTAACAATCTATTTTTTCAAGTGTTTCTGTTAAGATTAATAATCTAAACAGGTTAATTCTTCCCAAAGTTTATTAAAACAATCCCTAAGTCACAAAGCAAAATCAAATGAACATTAGTGTTATTGTTCTGTGTTACTTGCCAAATTGTTAAAATTTATGGCTTTTAAAATATGTTCATAAATTCATATGGCTAATGTTGTTGAAGTATAGTGCTCTTCAGAGTTTGTTAATCTGAAATGTGAAAAGCAGAATGTGTGTGTCATCCCTAAAGACCACAAGCTGGAGCATATGGACTTCATCCCTATTCCTCAGTACCATGGAAGGAATCTTTTAATATAATTTCACTCTTAGTGAACTAGTGGAACTAGTTCAAGGGTCTTGATGGAGAGGAGTGCTCGTTTCTTTCCTTCAGATAAGTAATTTTGCAAATATAGTTTTACTTTATGTGTCCTAGTAGGTCTAACCCATTTGAAATTAGAGCAGTTCTTACAGATATGTCAACATGACAGCTGCCTTAATGGCCAGCACCAAGTAGTAAATTTAATGGCCATGTTCTCTTAATTCTGAAGTTATTCATAGCATTAGCTGAAGGCAGAAGTACTCGAGGGATCAGACACAGAAAGGTTGGAAGGATCAACCTTCACACTGACCTTAGAATCAGTTGTGATTTAATACTGTAATAGTGCATGAACTGAGCAGAAGAAACATGCAGGGCAGCATGCTTGGTGCTGTTTTCTGCATATGAATAAACCTGGGTATTTAATAACCACAATATTTAAATGCGCAGCATTGTTTGTTGTGCATCCTGGCTATATGACTCCAGATGTGTCCATTTCCCCTACTTCTCTTTCTCTATCATTCTTCCTTTGTTGGTTCCACTATGCCAGTAATGCCATCCTTTATCACTCATGCTATTTGCCTGTAAACATTTTCTGCTTTGTTTTTATTTTTTTTTCCCCTTTATCTCAAAGGGTCATCAACAAATTTATTTAATACTGTGGCAGTTTTGGACTGATATGGAAACTAAGAAGAGGTACTAATACTATGTGTAACCAGGATATTTTTTTTTGTAAGACAGATACAGATGGATGTCAAAAGTATTAAACATGACATTCCATTTATTAACTACAGGTTTTTGAAAATTTGGAACTCAGTTGATTTAGAGAGCTGTAAACATAAGTCAATTGGTTGACTTTTTTACCATCAGTTTCCTTTTGCTGATAATGCATGTGCCCTGCGTGGAAGTTTGATTTGAGCTTGCAAAAGCTGTCAGTGACTTTGTTCCATTACACAGTACCTCCTAACACTCTAGTGCTAGGGCAGAGTCACTTCTGTATGCAACCCAGGAGTAGTGAGCAGGTTGCTTCCAAGGACAGCACCCAATCTATTTTAAGTTGTGTAAGTCAAAGCTTATGCTACAATTCACACATTATTAAAAATTGTTACAATATTAAATTCTCCCAATTCTTTGATAACAGAATTAGGTATTTAAATTACTTCTGAGGCAGTGGGAGTTCACTTAAACCTTTTCTCATCTCAGAGATTTCCTGAAGGAACTTTAATTTGAAAGAGCTTCTGTTATGCACAAATCCTGTGAAAAGGCATCATTTTATTTTCCAAGCAATTGCTGTGATTATCATGAATTAATTAATAAAAACATTTAACAGTCCTTCAAGCATTCTGAAGCTAAAGTAACCTTGCTGCATATTTGGCAAAAGGTAGCAATGATAAATACAATGATGGCTTCTATGTAGTTGCAGAAAACTACTTCAGAAAGATTGAAATTTAGGCAAAACAGGTAGCTTACCCATGAATTCCAGTTTTCCCATCTTCCATGCCAACGTGATGGTACAGCCTTTTACATAATTGTGAATAGTTAAATAATTTTGGCTAAAACTTTCTCAGAAAATCACCTGAGATAGATAATTTCTGTGAAAATCTTCACCATAGAGGCTGGAGCACTAACTTGGCCAAGTAATAAGCAACTGAAAAGAGTTTCTTAGAATGGGAAAATCTTCATAGGCTTAACAACAAATAATGTTGAAAATGTTATTTATGATAACTCTCCACTTGGCTTCAAAAGTATGTCTCAGAAAAAGGATCCTGTAGAGGGAGCCTGTCCTGGTTTGGGGTAAAACAGAACCCATTTTCTGTTCAGTAATTTTACTTTGCAGCTAAGTCTCTCCTAGCTAACAGAACTCTCTAAAACTTTCTGACATTAACAGCTTATTGTGCAGAAACTGTTCGCTCTCAGAGTGATAAGACCTACATGTATAGTTGATGCCCAGGCATGGTATGCAGAGAGGCTCCTGCTTAGACTTAGTGCTGTAACACCCAAGGGCAGATAACTCAGTTATTTGCCCCGTTGGAGGGTTGGTAGTGGAAAAGTGTAAAAGTGTCCCACCTGCGGGGAGGAGCGGACAGGACAGGTGACCCAAAACTGACCAACGGGGTATTCCATCCCATCTGCCTCATGCTCAGTATAAAAGCTGAGGGATCAACAGGTCTGCCCTCTCTTTTCAACAGCCGGCGTCTGGGGAGGACTCTGCCTGTTCATCTGCCTTTGATCCCTATCCATGCATTCCTGAATCCAGAGCCAGCATCCAGTTTCTGTCTGTTGTTGACTACTGTTTGGGACTTTTCCAGTGCCTGCTGGTGATGTAATTGTCATCCTGGGAGTCTGATACTCGTTTTGTATATATTGTACATATTTCATTATTTCCTTTTTATTATTTTATTATTAATATTTCTTTAAAATAGTTTAGTTCCTTCTAAACTCATAAGTTTCTTTTCTTTCTCCCTCCTCTCCTTAGAGAGGAAGGTCGGGGGAGAGCATCTGTCGTTCACCTCAGTGGCCAGTCGGGTCCAAACCACAACAGAGCCAGATCCCACCCTTAGCAGCTCAAGTAGTTCTAGGACCATTGAGATTAGATCTTAGGTCTATCTCCATGTTGGTCTTGTGCCCACTTGAGAAATACTACTGTAGAGCACTATTTCCACACTTCTACCGTGTTTAAGCTGTGCAAAGATGTATGAAGAAGAAATTCTACCAGTTCTCCTGAATGTTCTTCCTTCAAAAGGATCTGTAGTCACATGACTAAAATAATTTTGTGGATACAAGACATTTTAAAAGACACAAAAAATAAGTATGAAATTCTTACTTACCCTTCTGATTATCTTTTTTTTACATGTCAAGGAAATGGCCATTTTTTTTGTATTTTAATTTAGAGCAGTCTTTCAGCTGCAGTATCATGATGCAAAGGAATTGTTTGTGCCTAGGGTTATTGTTAGGAGGCTGATCACGGGTGAATTTTGACTGTACACAGAAAGAGAGCCTGAACCATAATTTTATCTTCTAGAATTAATTGAATCATCATCCAGAGTAAATTCCCCCCCAAAAAAACCCCTTTACCTTACACTTTTATGGAAATTTCCACTGCATCCCTAAAAGGATATGAAAGGTAGGTGCCTTGATACAACCATGACCTCTTTAGCAATCAGGCTGATGTTTCTTAATCTAAAATAATATATAGTAATATATGAAGCAGTATAAATAATATAAAAATATTTAAATTTAATATAAAATCTGTCATATAGCTTCTCTTTAAGTTATACTTCTATAGACAAGATTTTTACTTAAATTATTTCTTTATGCTGCAGTATCACACATTTAAGAAAATATACATTTTTTTTCAGAGGACTGTATTTATGCCTAATCTAAATATACCCTCTTTCAGTTTAAAATCATTGTACCTTGTCTTGTTTCTACAAGCCCTAGTAAAAAGTTTCTCTCCATCTTTCTTATAAACCCCATTTAAGTATTGAAAACTTGCAATAAGGTCTCCCTGGAGCCTTCTTTCCTCCAGGGTGAACAAACCCAACATTCTCAGCCTTTTTTCACTGGAGAGGCATTCCAGCCCTCTGATAATTTTTGTGGTCCTCCTCTGTATCCACTCGAACAGATCTATGCCTTTCTTACACTGGGTGCTCCAAAGCTGGTTGGAGTACTCCGAGTGGGGTCTCATGAGAATGGAGTAGAGGGGGAAAATCACCCCCCTTGACCTGCTGGTCACCCTTGTTCTTATGCAACCCATGATAGGATTGCCTTTCTGGCAAGCACGCATTGCTGGCTCATGTCCAGTTCTTCATCCACCAGTATGTCCAAGTCCTGCTGTCTAGAGGGCTGCTCTAAATCCATTCATGCCCCAGTGTGTATTGATTTTGGGGCTTACCCTGACCCAGGTGCAGGATCTTGCACTCAGCCTTGTTGAGCTTCATGAGGTTTACATGACCTTACTCCTCAAGCCTGTCCAGGTCCCTCTGGATGTCATCCCTTGACTCAAGTGAATCAACTGTACCTGTCAGCTTGACGTCATCCACAAACTTTCTGATAGTGCACTCAATCCCGCTCTTTATGTCATTGATGAAGATATTAAACAGTATTGGTCCCAGTACAGACCTTGAAGGACACCCCTCATTACCTGTTTCAATCTGGACATTGAGCCGTTGACTATAACTCTCTGGATATGGTCATCCATCCAGTTCCTTATTGATTTAACAGTCCACCTGTCAAATCCATATCTTTCCGATTTAGTGGCAAGAATGCTGTGGAGGATCATATCAAGGGCCTTATACAAGTTGAAGTAGATGAGACCCATAACTCTTCCCTTCTGTACTCATGCAGCAACTCCATTGCAGAAGGCTCTAGGTTAGTCAGGCATGATTTGCCCCTGTTGAAGCCTTGCTGGCAGTCTCTAATTTCCTCCCTGTCTTCCATATGCTTCAACATAACTTCCAGGAAGATCTGCTCCATGATCCTAACAGGCATAGAAATGACGCTGACGGGTCAGTAGTTCTCAGGGTCCTTTTTTTTAATGCTTTTTCAAACTGGGCATGATGTTTCCCCTTTTCCACTCACTGGGGACTTCGGCTGAGTGCCATGACTTTTGAAATACAGTTGAGAGTGTCTTAGCAACTACATCAGCCAATTAACTGGATTTCTGTCTACAGCCCCATAAATTTTTCAGGAATCCTGTAGGAATGTAATTATATGTTGAACTTTCCTACAGTGCTTAATTTTGCTAAATTTACCAGGGGACCCAAAGGTGATGTGTGTCTATACAGGTACACAGAAAGACACTAGTTGCATAAGCCTATTTTTCATAAGGTTCCAGGTTAAAAAAGTATTACAAGAAGTTAATGGAGAAAATATGCACACAGTCTTCACTAGCCAAAAATAATAGGTTATGCTTGTCTGGGGTTTTTTTGTTGTTTTTTTTTCCTTGAATGAACATACATTCTTTTTGAATTTTCTATCTTTCAAAAGAGTACGGACAGCTTTTATAGGCCAGTATCCTTTCACAAAATTCCTTTTTAACACTGCGTGTAAAACTGCCAATAAGACCACTAAAACATCAGTTGACAGATGTTGCTCTTCTTGTTCCCCACTATAATTCAGAGAATTGTGCTGGTATAAAACATATTTTAAAAGAACAAAAACCCCCTGATTTTTTCTCAATTACTTTGAACAGATAAACGGAACAGAGTCTTAGGTTGTAGTTTCTTTTGCAAAAATATGTGCTCAAATAGATCCAAAGTGTCAAGTATACTAAAACGGGGAGGGTTAATATATTTATAGTGCTTTTAACTGGCTTCTTGTAGCAGTGCAATTGCATATGTGCCTTTACCCTGCAGTTGCATAATTCATGTTTCATGTCCAAGTATGTATTCTCTACATAACTGGTATTCTACTGTAGTCATCTAAAAGCATTTCGTCCCCTGTCTATATCCCATTTCTAGAAATAAAAGAACATCTTGATTTGTCTCTTAAAATATGTTGGTGGACTTTTACAGGACTTTTTATGTAGTCTAAGATAACTGCTTGTGAAAAGTAGTTTTTTCAGGCTTACTTCTTTGTGCTCCAACCAGTGATACTGTTTGGCATGTTTGAACATTACAACACTCCTGCTTCCAGAACTACACATATGTGAATACTTGCTTTCTTCCTTCAGAAAGTAAAATCATTGGCTTTTGATTCCCTGTGTTATAACTCGCTCTCTGAGTTTTTGATTAGGTTCTAATAGAAATAAAACATTACCATGGCAAGGTGACAGCAGTTCCCTGATGTGGTTATCTCCTAAACCACCCTGTTGCTCTACGTGCTCTACGATATGTAGAATTTTGATGTGCTTTAAAGATGTCAATTTTTTCATCAACTGTTAAAAAAATAAACTGAGTAGGCTTAAAGCAATTACTTCTCCACATAGAAGTAATTAGCAACATTGTAAATCTTAAAGCACATGTCTCTGCAAGGTTATAAAGTATCGAGTCTGCTTGCCTTTGTGTCTGTCAATAATAGCAAGAAAAACAAACCTGTATGAACAAGAGTTGAGAACTGAGTTTGATAGGTTTTGTATCTTTTCTGTCTGCAAATTTGGAAGCACTCATTTAAATTCTGTTAAGTGCATCTGCCCAGCCTGAACACACTGGGGATGATGCTATTGTTTTACATAATTGCTTCTCGTTGAGGCAGTAGGAAGTCGCTTGGAAAGAATAATCCTGCTGAGAGCTTGGCTGGTGAGAGATTACACAGCAGCAGTTTTGCCTCTGATTTCTGCTTACCAAAATGTCCACGGGTGAGAAGCATGCCTACCTTCTGCTAGTCTTGGCCTCAGTTGAATGTAGGTGTTAAGTACTGTCGCGTTGCTCCTCATTAAGTGTTTTCTCCTTTCTTTCACTTAGCCCATCTATCTAGACATAGAACACAGTTCAGTGTTAAAAGTCCTCAGCTGAAATATGCCTGCACTGAGACTGAGTGGTCCCTCCGAGAGGACTGTCTGCCAAGAGCTTACAGGTGATATCACAGTGACAGAAATGTTGCCTTGCTTCTGGTTGTATGTGGGCCTTGAGAGGATCTGTAGACATAGACTTTGTTAGTGATTTTTTTTGTTCAGCTTCAGTGCTAATTTGTTCCAGTTGTTCCTCTCTCTTCCTTATGTCTGTGAATCTTACACTCTGCCTTTATTTTTCCAATAGTTATCGTGGTTCCAGATCATAACTCAACATAGAATGTTTGAAGTTGATAAAGAGGAATGTGCCTCTGTAATTCTGAAGTTTTTGCATGTTAAAGTCTTTATTTTGGAACCTCTATATTGAAAAAAAAAAATGCAACCTGATTGCTTATAGTATATTTTTCTTCATTATGTAATATGTGACACATGCAAATATCTACTAAAAATATTCACTTTGTCTGTTGTTAACTTGTGGATGGAATAGTGCTTCTAAAAGGTAATGACATGATGATATTTTGCTATGTTGAAGAAAGGTTTAAAATGCTTTATTTAATTTATATTCTTTTACGCTTTTGTTTATTTCTGTATACAATTTCATTACTGCCTTGGAAGTAATTAATCAACGAGTGGGTAATTCCCCTTTCAACAAAGAAGAACAATTGGAATTATTTCAATGTCTTCATGTTTCTGAAGCCTCAGGGCCATGATCTTTACAAAGCACTAATTGTTTTCTCAATTGAAAGTGGCATTGGTACATTAATAGCAAAATGCAAAGCTTTTATTGTACTTTCAGTATTTCATTTTAGCTTAAATATGGAATCCTGGAAAATAGTGCTATTTAATTTGCTTACACAGTCCAGTAATCCACCTCATTACTATGATAGCTATGTTATATTAATTACTATGGTGTTATTACATCAATCTTGTTATCATTGTTGTCCCCATTATTACTGTATGCAGCCAGTATTTCTTGTTCACAGATGCCATACTGGAATTATTTTCTTTGGCCTTGCTTCTTGCTATTATGTTTGATAGTCTGCACTGAGCAATGAATGTATTCCTTATTTGTGAGTTGTAATAAGCTGTACATTAACAATTATTTTCTGTTTTGGTCCATGCTTCTCAGTTTCCTTCATAGAGTGCAAAAACTGTGGATGGTAAGTAATGTCATGATTGACAGCTGATGTACTTGATTTTTCCTTTATGGCTTTTCACAGCCAAGTTCTTCAGCAATCAAGTTGTGGCCTCAATGAAAGGTCTAAGACCATATTTAACTTCTATTCCCCTCTGCAATTGTTTCCTGTCTTCATTTTCATCTCTAAGAATTTCTATGCATAATTCTAGTCCACTACATGCTCATGAAGCTGTCCTTCTGTAATGCACCCAGCAGCTCTGAACATACCAGCAGATCTCTGCGCTAAAGCTGTCCCAGTGCTGGAGCCCCTCTCAGGGTTTTGAATTCTGCTGAGGCTTTATGTGGAAATTTAAAAGCCATGCCAGAATTTGCTTGCCATTGTATTCTAAGCTCTCCCTGCATACAATATAATCCAAACACTGTATATACAGCATACTAATGCCGATGAGAGAGGATTAATATTTTAAAAGTATACTCTCAAACTTCTATTTCAGGTGAAGAGGTCAGTGCCAATATAATACGAAAACATTTACCTTTCCTTTTTACTCATTTTCTTGGAAGAAAAAGTTACTACAGGCTGAATTTCTAATTGGAACTTGCTTTCAGTTGACTTTGTTTAATGTTGCTGTATAAATATTGATTCCTCCTTCCTGTTAGTTATGCAACCAGTAGACAAAATAAAGAATGGTCCTTGAAATAGGGATACCTGATAACTCTGCCTCACAGCTGCAGGAGAAGAGTTTTAGATTAAATACAAGAAAGAACTGCAAACTAAACTCCAACAAACGATCATGTTAGTATAAAACCAGACCCCCACCTCTCTACAACCTCCTTTCAGGGAGCTGTAGAGGGTGATAAGGTCTCCCCTGAACCTCGTTTTCTCCAGGCTACATAACAACAGTTCCCTCAGCCACTCCTCATGAGACTGGTGCTTTAGACCCTTCACCAGCTTTGCACCCTTCTCTGGACACACTCCAGCACCTCTATGTCTTTCTTGTAGTGAGGGGCCCAAAACTGAACACAGTATTTGAGGTGAGGCCTCACCAGTGCCGAGTACAGGGGGACAATCACTTCCCTAGTCCTGCTGGCCACACTAGCCATACAAGCCATCCTCATACAAGTCACGATGCTGTTGGCCTTCTTGGCCACCTGAGCACACTGCTGGCTCATATTCACATGGCCATCAACCAGCTACCCCAGGTCCTTTTCTGCCAGGCAGCTTTCCAGCCACTCTGCCCCAAGCCTGTAGCACTGCATGGGGTTGTTGTGACCCAAGTGCAGGACCCGACATGTGGCCTTGTTGAACCTCACACCATTGGCCTCAGCTCACCAATCCAGCCTGTCCTGATCCCTCTGTAAAGCCTTCTTACACTCCAGCAGTTCAAGACTCCTGCCCAACTTGGTGTCATCTGCAAACTTACTGAGGGTGCACTCGATCCTCTTATCCAGGTCATTGATAAAGATATTAAAGAGAACCAGCCCCAATATGGAACCCTAGGGAACACCACTTGTGACCGGCCACTAACTCCATTCACCACCCTCTTTGGGCCCGACCACCCAGCCAGTTTTTTACCCACTGAAGAGTACACCCATCCAAGCCATGAGCAGCCAGTTTCTCCTTAAAATATATATGAGCACAGAATAGTTTTAAATAAATGTATAGTAAGTGATTGCAGTGTCAAAAGATAGATAATAAAATTGGTCCACATCACAAAATCCTGCATTGCAACTGTGACTGCTTGATATCAGTAGAGGGGCTACTGAGTCAAAGCATGAAAAATTTAACAAATGTAGGCCTAATCACAAAAAAATGACTGAATATTAGAGAAATTTCACAACAAATGTCAGTGGCAAAATGAATACTGTAACACAGTAAGCCTCTCCAATTAAGCAGTGTATATGTCATAATGAGAAAAAAGGATGTGGTTCTATCATGAATGTGTTTGTGGTAAAGTAGGAACAGCTTATTATTAAAAACAATAAATGTGTAGAGTTGCTATTTTGAAACAGGAGGCTCGTGGATACTAGCAACTCATTTTTCATTACATGTCTCCACAGTATGGTGGGCTAAGAAATGCTGACGGTACTCTTTCCAGTGGTTTTGCTTTCCTTCATCAGATTATGGGTTATTTTGACTTGATTTTACTGTCAGAGAAGCCAAAGAAAATAATTTTTCAATGCTTTTCCTTCAGTGGGCTTAACGGGCTTTTACATTCTTTGTTCTTGAACGTAATATATAGTTCGAACACCACCAAATCACGGCATACCAAGTGACAATAATTTTGCTTTATGACTGAATTTTGCATTGTTTCAGCAAATGTTTTGCATTAAACAAAAGGACTTGTACAATGGCTGCTGGTATCCACCAGTGTTCTCTTTCCAAATACATGTTTTGTCTGTCAGGGTTGTTCCACTTGGCACCTGACAAATTATTTCATAAGTCAAACACCAAAAACATTCAAGTCATGGAGAAAGTCAGGGAGAGGAGCACTAATTAAGGACAAATATGTAGAGGGCTAACGATTTGCTGTAGATAAGAAGTGTAATTGAAAAAGTCATATTGAACTGCAGAGCAGATGGGCAGGAAGCTTCCCAAGGCAAACTATTTTCTATGTTCACACTGCATGGGCAAAGAAGGCATGTCTTGCACCAAGGAAAGAGTTTAGTGGCAGTTTCAAAAGAGTTGCCTTTATAAGAACTGATGTAGCACAAATCTTTCCCCATCCTTAGAAAACCAGCATCACTTAACGGGAATAGGAATGACATCTACTCTTCACGTAGAACATTAAATAAAAATATGTAACATGAAAGATTAAAAAATGTGCAGTTTGTGAAGTCTGAGCTTTACCTACTGTGGAATAATTGCTGGAGGTGACTTAGAAATTAAGTTATATTCCCATTTTGAAGAAAAGTGCACCATCGACAAAACTTTCATGGCAGAGTGCAGCTGATATGCAAGGGATACATTCCACAGAGGTTCCCTAGGCAACCTTAGATGTTGGTAACATCAGGGGAGTTTCATTTGCTAACTCTAAGGGAAATGGTGCAGGGGGTGGAGTGGAGTAGAGACACTGCGGCCAAACTCTGTGAGAAAATGGGAACTTGAAGGTCTTATGGAACAGATAAGCTGCTAAGTGCTTCCCTGAGCCAATAATATGTCATTTTTTTTTTGATAAAATGCTATCCTTTGGGTGTACTCTGCTCATTATAATGTCATTGTAATACCAAAACACACGTCCATCCCAAAAGCTACCTGCCTTCAAGATGTGACCATTCCTCATGGAGCCTGAGCTCTGAATTTTTCGTAGTCTATACCTTTAAAAGTGAAGCAAGAAAATTTTATATGGATCATTACAAAAGTTTGTATGACTAGAGTCCCTCAAGCTCCACCTGAAAGGTAAAAAATACTGTAAAAATAGTTTAAGAGAGGAGGGATGTCAGGCAAGATACCAACATGGTCATGGAAATACTGTTTCCGAGCACGCCTGGGATCAGTTGACAGGCTGAACCTCTCTTCCCCCCCCATAAGGATGCTTGTGGGTAAGATTTGAATACCAAATGCTTCCCCGGGAAACTTAGAAATCTCTACAGAGTTGTTTTATAACTTAGCGCATTTGTAGCCAGGCTATATTACTAACATCTTTAATATTTGTACGTGCTTTGTAGACAGTAACTTTACCACCGGCAATCCAAAAGGACTTGTGCATCTCTGGTTTCAATAAAGTACACTTTTCATTAGTCTAGCTGTGAGAGTTCATAGTGAATGGGACCAAACTCCTTGAGTGTGGCTGTGCTAGTTCATGGAATGCTGCTAGATCAAATTGTGTATGGTGTTATTAGTGCATCTGTAATAGTGACAGTTCAATATACATACTTAACGTGACTGGACTTCTAATGCTGCATTGGGCATCACTCAGAATCTAAGCTTAGCCCCCTCCAACCCCTCTGATATCTGAGGAGAAACTGGAACTCAAGGGGGTTTATTGTCTGTCAAATTACTTTGCCCTTTAACACAGCGCCTGCTGACTTAGTAGAGAGCTGTTCTACTTTCAAGGTACTTCCAGGTAAATTCAGAAACAAAAATGTACCTGCAGCCTTCAGGAATATTCAGTTAGGCACTATGGGAGTCCTGAGGATCCCCACTAGTGGGTATTGCTGCCAAGTCTGCTTTGCCAGCAAAGTAGCAGGTACCCAAAATTTTCATTTCTGTCACTCAAGCTCCAATTGCTTATCTGTGCTGGTGGTCAGACATGCCAAGTGAATGAGTCATGAACACAAAGGTCATGCAGCCAATTTTTTTCTTAGCTTATTAGGATCTCTTGTGTACCTAAAATTAGCGCTTAAATTCTCTTTTAGGCACATAAGCACATGGGCTCATTTTCAATCCTGCTGAGTTCTCATATGTTCATCTTAAATTCTCCCTGTGTTAGCAGGCTTAAAAATCATCTGTAACTTATATATTTAGAAAAGAACATAGAAGCTAATTTAGGGGGATTTTTAATTAATATCACCACATGAATTCTCTTATTTTGCCACTAATTTTAAAAAATGTTTTACATAATCTGATTGCAGGTTTTATTCACTCTGTTTTTAGTATACACATCATGAAGACATCATTGTATTAAAATATTCTGTCATTTCAGCCACTGCAGATATCCACGGATTTCATCTCATGGTGGCTTGTTTATGATGATTGAAGATGAATTTAATATTAAACTTCCAGTATTCTGAAATTACAAAATAAAGCTAACAGAAACCAAGAAGGGGTATTTCCCAATACAATGCAAAAAAATCATGCCTGGAACTTAACTGATTAGTGGTTTTTGCTATGGGTTCACTCAGTGCCGAAGGATAAGTGCCTTTGCCTGAAGTAGGTAATAAAACTATAAAATCAGAAATGTGATAGCATTTTTTTGGGGGGGAAAAAGGAGAATTTTGAAATTGTATCAGTGCTTACTGTTGAAAACAAATGGAATGAAAAATCCACCACATGTTTAATCTCATTTGGGTGTTTTTTTATACCTATCTTTTTTATCTAATAAAAGAGAACATGTTACAGGTCAGTGCATGGAAGGTAGTCTAGTTTCTTGACACAATTATGATAGAAAAAACCTTACTGATACAGACACAAAGAAAAAAAATGCATTTTATTAACACTAGTGATGCACAACGTATTAATAACGGGAAAAATTGGTTTGTGTGGATGAGGGATGAACAAGCCAAAGAAACATAATATTTCAAAATCAGTGAAAATTGAAAATCAGTGAAAAGATGTCTTCTTTTCATTATGGAGATTCAGCATCCCTCAATGAGTGCAAAAGGATCAAACAGGTTTGACAAGCTGAAGAGTTCTACCTATCAGTAGGTGCAAATAAAGACTTCTGTTATGTGAAGACATTTAAACCCCATTTAATAGTTTTTTTTTCAATTTTGTGCAACAACTGTATAGGTCAATTAACGTATTGCAAGATTTCTTCAGCTATGACAAACTTACAAACCATTTTCACAGAACATTAGAAAAAAGCTTAATATTTCCACAGTGGAACCTAACAAAATGTTTCAGAGTAAAAGTTTAATGTATGTATAAAAGAGTCAAAGTATTATGGATGCTTCAGAGGTTTTTTTAACCTCTAGGAACCAAGAACTTTAATTTTTATCTTCCTTTTAGGTCAATTATGTTTGGCTTGTGCAGGTGCATTTGAAGGTGATGAGCTGTTTGATAGGCTTTGGAGATTTTTCTATTTTACTTTATGACTTCAAACAGTTCTATTACATTACACTTTTTTTTTTTTCATCTTCCATCTCAATATATCCTGTATATATTGAAAGACAGTGGGATATTCTGCATTTATGCAGAAGCTTTGGCTTTCTTCAATGTTTAAGTTTCATCTAGTCCTTATTCAGTTTACTACATTTTAATGTTTCATCAGCCTGGTTTATCAGAGATGTTGATAAGTTTTAGAGATTTTCCATTTTCTGAGTTTAAATATTTCTTCTTATCCTGTGTTATTGGAAAGTTCAACAGGTATTGGGGAGTAGTAAAATGTGGTGATGTAGCCGTCACCAATTGTAGCATACTACTTATCACAGTCTTCTCTAACTGCTGTCATGCTGAATATATTTATAGAATCATAGAATGGTTTAGGTTGGAAGGGAGCTTGCAGATCATCTAGTTCCAACCACCCTGCCATGGGCAGGGACACCTTCCACTAGACCAAGTCGCTCAAAGCCCCATCCAGCCTGGCTGTAAACACTTCCAGGGATGGGGCTTCCACGACTTCACTGCACAACCTCTTCCAGTGTCTCACCGTGCTCATAGTGAAAAATTTCTTCCTAATATCTATTCTAAAACTACTCTTTTCCAGTTTGAAGCCATTCCACCTCATCCTATTCTTTCATACCCTTGTAAAATGTTCCTCCCCAGCTTTACCATAGACCCAGTTTACGTACTGGAAGGAAGCTATAAGGTCTCCCTGGGAGCCTTTTCTTCTCCAGGCTGAACAGCCACAACTCTCTCACCCTCTTAATAGGAGAGGTTCTCCAGCCCTCTGATCAACTTTGTGGCCCTCCTCTGGACACAGTCCAGCAGGTCCATGTCCTTCTTATGTTGGGGGCTCGAGAGCTGGACACAGTATTCCAGGTGGGGTCTCATGAGGGCAGAGTAGAGCGGCAGAATCACCTCCCTCCACCTGCAGGCCACACTTCCTTTGAAGTAGCCCAGGATATGGTTGGCTTTCGGGGCTGCAGCCACACATTGCTGGCTCCTGTTGAGTTTCTCATCAATCAGCACCCCTAAGTCCTTATCCTCAGGGCTGCTTTTGATCCATTCTCTGGCAAGCCTGCATTTGTGCTTGGGATTGCCCCAACCCAGATGCAGGACCTTGCACTTGGCCATGCTGAACTTCATGAGGTTGGCTTGGGCCCACCTCTGCAGCCTGTCCAGGTCCCTCTGGGTGGCGTCCCTTCCCTCTAGCAAATCAACTTCATCTGTCATCTTGGCATCATTTACAAATTTGCTGAGGATGCACTCAATCCCACTGTCCATGTCACCACCAAGATATTAAACAGCACTGGTCCCAGTACCAACCCCTGAGGAACACGACTCATCACTGATCTCCACCTGGACATTGAGCCGTTGACCACAACTCTTTGAGTGCAGCTCTCCTGCCAATTCCTTATCCACCAAGAGGTCTACGTGTTGAATCCATGTCTCTCCAATTTAGGGACCAGGATATCATGTGGGACAGTGTCAAACGCTTTGCACAAGTCTGGGTAGATAATGTCAATTGCTCTTCCCTTGGCGACTACTGCTGTAACACCCTCCTAGAAGGCCACCAAATTTGTCAGGCATAACTTGCCCTTGGTGAAGCCATGCTGGCTTTCACCAATCACCTCCTTGTTTTCTATGTGCCTCAGCAGAGTTTCCAGGAGGATCTGCTTCATGATCTTGCCAGGCACAGAGGTGAGACTGACTGGCCTGTAGTTCCCTGGGTCTTCCTTATTTCCCTTTTTGAAAATAGGGGTTATGTTTCCCCTTTTCCAGTTGGCAGGAACCTCACCAGACCACCATGACTTCTCAAGTATGATGGCTAGTGGCTTAGCAACTTCATCTGCCAGTTCCTTCAGGACCTGTGGATGTATCTCATCAGGACCCATAGACCTGGGCACCTTCAGGTTCCTTAGGTGGTCTTGTTCTTGATCTTCACCTACAGTGGGCGGTTCTTCATTTTCCCATTCCTCGCCTTTGCCTTCTACATCACGGGCAGTGTGGCTTTAGTCTTTGTCAGTGAAGACTGAGGCAAAAAAGTCATTGAGTACCTCAGCTGGGTAACCAGCTCTTGCGTTTCCTTCTGGAGAGGGCCCATATCTTCCCTAGTCTGTCTTTTTTTCACTGACATACTTATAGAAGGATTTTTCATTTGTCTTGATATCCCTGGCCAGATTTAATTCAATCTGGGCTCTAGCTTGCCTAACCTTGCATCATTTATGAGCAGTCCTGGATAACCGGGGAGGTCCCAGCTGACTGGAGGTTGGTGAATGTGACAGCCATCCACAAGAAGGGCCAGAAGGAGGATCCAGGGAACTACAGGCCAGTCAGTCTGACATCGGTGCCTGGGAAGGTCATGAAACAGATCATCCTCAGTGCCATTACACGACACATGCAGGAGAACAGGGTGATCAGGCGCAGTCAGCATGGGTTTGTGAAAGCCAGGTCATGCCTGACAAACCTGATCTCCTGTGATAAGGTGACCCACTTAGTGGCTGAGGGAAAAGCTGTGGCTTTTATCTACCTGGATTTTTGCAAAGCTTTTGACACCATTTCCCACAGCATTCTCCTGGAGAAACTGGCTGCTCACGGCCTGAACAGGTGTACTCTTCACTGGGTAAAAAACTGGCTCGATGGCCGTACCCAGAGAGTGGTGGTGAATGGAGATAAATCCAGTTGGTGTCCAGTCACAAGTGGTGTCCCACCAGGGCTTGGTGTTGGGGCCAGTTCTGTTTCATATCTTTATCAATGATCTGAATTCTGTGATAGCTATCATTATACATATTCAAGAATCGTAGAATCATAGAATCATTTAGTTTGGAAAAGATCTTTAAGATCATTGTTGAGGCCCCATCCCAAGGCCAGGCTGGAGGTGTCCCTGCCTATGGCAGGGGGGTTGGAACTCGATGATCTTCAAGGTCCCTTTCAACCTGAACCAATCTATGATTCTATGATCCTATGATCATCAAGTCTAACTGATAACGTATCACTGTCAAGTTACCACTAAATCGTGTCCCTCAGCATTACATATACATGTCTTTTAAATACATCCAGGGATGGTGACTCAATCACTTCCCAGCGCAGCCTGTTCCAATGCTTAACAACCCTTCCTGTGAAGAAATTTTTCCTAATATCGAATTTAAACCTCCCCTAGTGTAACTTGAGGCTATTTCCTCTTGTCCTATCGTTTGTTACTTGGGAGAAGACACCAACCCTCACCTTGCTACAACCTCCTTGCAGGGAGCTGTAGAGAGTGATAAGGTCTCCCCTGAACCTCGTTTTCTCCAGGCTACATAACAACAGTTCCCTCAGCCACTCCTCATGAGACTTGTGCTTTAGACCCTTCACCAGCTTTGTTGACCTTCTCTGGACACACTCTAGCACCTCTATGTCTTTCTTGTAGTGAGGGGCCCAAAACTGAACACAGTACTCAAGGTGGGTACTCACCAGTGACAAATACAAGGGGACAACACTTCCCTAGTCCTGCTCACCACATTGTTCCCGATACAAGCCAGGATGCTGTTGGCCTTCTTGGTCACCTGGGCACACTGCTGGCTCATATTCAGATAGCCGTCAACCAGCTACCCCAGGTCCTTTTCTGCCGGGCAGCTTTCCAGCCACTCTGCCCCACGCCTGTAGCACTGCATGGGGTTGTTATGACCCAAGTGCAGGACCCGGCATGTGGCCTTGTTGAACCTCACACCATTGGCCTCAGCTCACCAATCCAGCCTGTCCTGATCCCTCTGTAAAGCCTTCTTACACTCCAGCAGTTCAAGACTCCTGCCCAACTTGGTGTTAATCTGCAAACTTACTGAGGGTGCACTCGATCCTCTCGTCCAGGTCATTGATAAAGATATTAAAGAGAACCAGCCCCAATATGGAACCCTAGGGAACATCACTTGTGACCGGCCACTAACTCCATTCACCACCCCTCTTTGGGCCCAACCACCCAGCCAGTTTTTTACCCACTGAAGAGTACACCCATCCAAGCCATGAGCAGCCAGTTTGTCTAGGAGAATGCTGTGGGAAATCGTATCAAAGACTTTACTAATGCCTAGTTAGACAACATTCACAGCCATTCTCTCATCCACTAAATGGATCACTTTGTCATAGAAGGAAATCGGGTTATTCAAGCAGCACCTCCTTTTCATAAACCCATGCTGAGTGGACCCGATCACCTAGTTGTCCAGCAGGTGTCCTGTGAGGGCACTCCAGATATCTGCTCCATATTCTTTGACACTGAGGTCAGACTGACAGGCCTGTTGTTCCCTGGATCCTCCTTCTGGTCCTTCTTATAGGTGGGCATCACATCGGCTAACTTCCAGTCAACTGGGACCTCCCTGGCTAGCCAGGACTGCTGATAAATAGCTTGGTCAGAACTTCTGCCAGCTCCCTTAGTACAACCCCTTGGGTGGATTCCATCTGGCCCCATAGACTTGTGTGTGTCTACGTGTTGTAGCAGATTGCTAACCATTTCCCCTTGGATTACCAGGGCTTTCTTCTGCTCCCCGTCCCTTTCTTCCAGCTCAAGGGGCTGGGTACCCAGAGAACAACTGATCTTACTATTAAAGATGGAGGCAAGGAAGACGTTAAGTACCTTGGCCTTTTCCTCATCCTTTGTCACTATGTTTCCCCCCACATCCAAGAAAGGATGGAGATTCTGCTTATCCTTCCTTTTATTGTTAAAATATTTATAGAAACATTTTTTATTGTCTTTTATGACAGTAGCCAGATTAAGCTGTAGCTGCGCTTCGGCCCTTCTAATTTTCTCCCTGCATTACCTCACAACATCTTTGTAGTCCTCCCGTGTTTCCTGCCCCTTCTTCCAAAGTCCTAAACTCTCCTTTTTTTCCTGAGTTCCAGCCAAAGCTCTCTGTTCAGCCAAGCTGGTCTTCTTCATCGTCGGCTCATTTTTCAGCACATGGGGAGGGCCTGCTCCTGTGCCTTTAAGACTGCTTTCTTGAAGAATGTCCAGCCTTCCTGGACTTCTTTGCTCTTCAGGACTGCCTCCCAAGAGACTCTAATCCCTAGAGGTGACCAGTGAAAAAAAAAAATAGTTACTAAAACAGTCTAATCAGATATTTAAGGCTAGATTTGCTGAAGTAATCTTTTTGAATTGTCATCAGAAAAATAACTCAGCAGGGGACATGCTAGTGCACTGGCATGAAACAAAAGTGAAACAAAAAAGTTATAAATTATTTTTAAAGCAGGCTATTAAAATACAGTTTCTAGAATCAATTGCATTGAGAGTAATAATCCCTGGGCTATACACACTATGCCATTTCTACAGTCTTTTCTTAAAGAAGGGTAAATCTTTGAAAATGATTGAGGTAAGTTCTTCAGAACCACAAGGCCAGTGAAAAGAGCTCCTTAAGCCCCCACACCCTAATGTTTTGAGAGCCTTGTTTCTAGTTTCTAAAAATGTTTCTGGTCATCCTATCCTTCTTTCTGGTTTTGCAGTATTCACCATATTACTTCAGTATTAGAAACTTCAGGGCTTACCTCATTCTTCAGATAGAATGTGTTTTTATTAACTCCCAAAGCATGAATAATGAAAGAATGGAATGGTCCATCTCCAGGGGATACCAGAAGCAGTCCTCTGTATAATATACATTATTTTTGAATTATTTTCCCTCAAGTCCTGATATCCTAAGAAAGGTCAAACCATTTATTATTTTCCTAAGATGAACCAATGGCGAATTTACCTTCCTTTTTTTTTTTTTTTCATGAAGAGTTATGAAAGGAAAATTTGAAATTAACTGTATAGAAAACAATCTTAATTAGGAGTATTATGAGAGACTACTTTTTTTTTTTTTTTTCTTATAAGTATATTTGTGTTCTGTTTCCTCTGTTTTGTTCTTGCTTGTTCAGGAACCTCTGTAGAGAGATGGTACATGGACTAAAGCATAGAATATTTAAAGGCCTCAATTCTAGAAGGAAAAATGCATCAGCAGATTTCTGCTTATTGAAACTATGGTTTTACTGAAACAAAGGTCTCAAAAAATCCAGTGAAGAATGATGTTAAATTCCAGTTTGAGAAATGTTGTCCACAATTAAACTTACCTTGTGACTTTGGAACCTCAGTCAATCAATTGAATCACAAGGAGGCAGTGGAAAGAAGAGCGGGTCTGTCATTGGAAGGCTCAGAAATGGACGTAGGCCAAAAGTTATACTTCTTGAACTTTAAGAAAAGCAGAATAGGATAATTTCATTTGTCTTTGTTTCTAAATAAACAGCTGGGGAAGAGGTAAAACACAGGGAAAAACCAACAGAATTCAAGACTGGGTATGCTGAATAAAGTCCATAAAATATGATGTATGCCTACAGTCCCCAGAGATAGCCCGAGAATACATACCAGTTCCCCTTGTTCATATCCAGAGCAAACTGCCATGCAGACCTGTAGTTAGTTTCTTTCTGTGGAGTGTACGGCCATCAGACTACCTTCTTTTTGAAGAAATGGATTTCTGATAACATCTTAGTTTTTTGTCTAATGTACCATGGTATCATCTGTCATGCACGCTTGGGCTGTTTCATATGTTATGGTAGGTAACATGATATATATATATATGACATAGCAACATTGTTCAGGATTTAAAAAAAAAATCTTGATAATTTCTAAGAATGATCTGATTGCTCTGAACATGACATTTTAAAGCTGTAGGGGAGATCCATTATTAGCTGCCTCTTAAAAGAGCTGGCATGATTTGGTAGAGTACCACTTTTTCTTAAAACAATTCATTACCAATTCTTTGTGGATTATAAACTAAAAGAAAATGAAAGTCCAAGTAACTTTTCTTGCATGTTATTTTGTAAAAGCTTTTAAAAAACTGAGTGTAATGGATTCAGCCTTAAAGTTATGTCAGAAAAATAAGAAATTTGGCTTCATGAATTACTTATACAAAAAATAAAGTGAAATCAGAGCTCATGAATTACTTATAAAGGCAAGCTTAAAATCAATAAATTGCCTGTAATGCATACAGAAGCATTTTCTCCAAGTCTATAATACGCTGACATCATGATTTTTTTTTGTGAATGAGGGCTGTGCAAGACTATTAGCCTGAAATTACAAAACTGCTTATCCTCAGGGTTTATTTAAAAATGTCATTTAAATTTCTGCATTTGGCTGAGAATAAAAAAGTACATAGTGAAATGCAGACAGATGTCCATACCAAGGAAATAAGAAAACATTGCAGAGTGTGGTTCATAACACAACTATCCCTGGAGATTCCAATTATTATCAGGTTAAAAGGAATTTATGCAAAATATTCGCTGCTAAGTAAAAGTTGCAAAATGAGAAAGAGGCTAAACACTAACTTAAATGTTTAGTCTACTGAAATTAAATTCCATCATTCATCTGACAAAGGAATAAGGAGTCTTTGTATACAAAACTATATGCAAATAAAGAAAGTTGGCTTAATGTACTGGCCATCTATCTCTTTAAGAAGAAAAAGAAAGCCAGTATGTGAAATTCAGTTTTTCTGTAGATATAGACAGCAGCTTTAATAATATTATAAGCCAGGTAATCAGAATAATAGAATGGTTTAGGTTGGAAAGGACCTTCAAGTTCATTGGTTTCTAACCCCCCTGCCATAGGCAGGGACACCTCCCAATAGACCAGGTTGCCCAAGGCCACATCCAGCCTGGCCTTGAACACCTCCAGGGATGGGGCCTCAACAACTTCTCTGGGCAACCTGTTCCAGTGCCTTACCACCTTCAAAGTTAAAATTTTCTTCCTAATGTTTAATCTGAACCTGCCCTCTTCCAGTTTAAAGCCATTCCCCCTCGTCTTATCACTACATGCCCTTGTAAAAAGTCCTTCCCCAGCTCTCCTGTAGGCCCCCTTTAGGGACTGGAAGGCTGCAATAAGAACTCCCTGGAGCCTTCTCTTCTCCAGGCTGAACAGCCCCTACTCTCTTAGCCTCTCCTCATAGGAGAGGTGCTCCAACCCTCGGATCATCCTCGTGGCTCTCCTCTGGACGCACTCCAACAGGTCCATGTCCTTCTTGTGTTGGGGACTCCAGAGCTGGATGCAGTACTCCAGGTGGGGTCTCACGAGAGTGGAGTAGAAGGACAGAATCACCGCCTTTGACCTGCTGGCCACACTTCTTCTGATGCAGCCCAGGATACAGTTGGCCTTCAGGGCTGCGATCACACATTGCTGGCTCATGTTGAGCTTCTTGTCAATCAACACACCCAGGTCCTTCTCCTCAGGGCTGTTCTCCAGCCATTCCCTGCCACGCCTGTATTTGTGCTTGAGATTGCCCCAACCCAGATGCAGGACCTTGCACTTGTCCATGCTGAACTTCATGAGGTTGGCTTGGGCCCACCTCTGCAGCCTGTCCAGGTCCCTCTGGATGACATCCATCCCCTCCAGCGTGTCTACCTCGCCAAACAGATTAGTATCATCAGCAAACTTGCTGAGGGTGCACTCAATCCCACTGTCCATGTTGCTGACAAAGGTGTTGAACAGTACAGGCCCCAGTACCAACCCCTGAGGAACACCACTTGTCACTGGTCTCCACCTGGACATTGAGCTGTTGACCACAACTCTTTGAGTGCAGCCCTCCTGCCAATTCCTTATCCACCGAGGGGTCTACGTGTTGAATCCATGTCTCTCCAATTTAGGGACCAGGATATCATGTGGGACAGTGTCAAACGCTTTGCACAAGTCTGGGTAGATAATGTCAATTGCTCTTCCCTTGGCGACTACTGCTGTAACACCCTCCTAGAAGGCCACCAAATTTGTCAGGCATAACTTGCCCTTGGTGAAGCCATGCTGGCTTTCACCAATCACCTCCTTGTTTTCTATGTGCCTCAGCAGAGTTTCCAGGAGGATCTGCTCCATGATCTTGCCAGGCACAGAGGTGAGGCTGACTGGCCTGTAGTTCCCTGGGTCTTCCTTATTTCCCTTTTTGAAAATAGGGGTTATGTTTCCCCTTTTCCAGTTGGCAGGAACCTCACCAGACCACCATGACTTCTCAAGTATGATGGCTAGTGGCTTAGCAACTTCATCTGCCAGTTCCTTCAGGACCTGTGGATGTATCTCATCAGGACCCATAGACCTGGGCACCTTCAGGTTCCTTAGGTGGTCTTGTTCTTGATCTTCACCTACAGTGGGCGGTTCTTCATTTTCCCATTCCTCGCCTTTGCCTTCTACATCACGGGCAGTGTGGCTTTAGTCTTTGTCAGTGAAGACTGAGGCAAAAAAGTCATTGAGTACCTCAGCTCTGTCTCTGTCCTGGGTAACCAGCTCTTGCGTTTCCTTCTGGAGAGGGCCCACATCTTCCTTAGTCTTTCTTTTCTCACTGACATACTTAAAGAAGGATTTTTTTTTGTTTATCTTAATGTCCCTGGCCAGATTTAGTTCAATCTGAGTTTTATCTTGTTTAATCCGATCCTTGGCTGCTCGAACAATTCCTCTGTATTCCTCCCAGGCTACCCACCCCTGTTTCCACTCCCTGTAGGCCTCCTTTCTGCTTTTGATTGTGTCCAGGAGCTCCTTGTTCATCCATGCAGGCCTCCTGGCTTTTCTGCCTGCCTTCCTCTTTGTAGGGATGCATCGCTCCTGAGCTTGGAGGAGGTGATCCTTGAATATTAACTAAATTTACAGTTTACAGTTTCTGAATTTGTCAATATTTTTACACCTAAATGGGCACCTTTATGCTGCTATATTTGTGGATAAGCAATAACTACTGAAACACTCAAAGTTAACAAATCATTGAATGATAGAATGGTTTGGGTTGGAAGGGACCTTAGAGATCGCCTAGTTCCAACCCCTCTGCCATGGGCAGGGCGTCCACCAGACCACGTTACTCAAGGCCCCATCCAGCCTGGCCTCACAGAATCACAGAATAGTCAGGGTTGGAAGGGACCTCTGGAGATCATCTAGTCCAACCCCCCTGCCAGAGCAGGGTCACCTACAACAGGTTGCACAGGACGGCGTCCAGGCGGGTTTTGAATGTCTGCAGAGTGGGAGACTCCACAACCTCTCTGGGCAGCCTGTTCCGGTGCTCCACTACTCTCAAAGTGAAGAAGTTCCTCCTCATGTTAAGATGGAACTTCCTATGTTCAAGCTTGTGCCCATTACCCCTCGTCCTATCAATGGGCACCACTGAAAAAAGACTCCTCCCATCCCTCTGGCATCCTCCCTTTAAGTATTTGAAAGCATTAATAAGATCCCCCCTCATTCTTCTTTTCTCTAGACTAAAGAGACCCAAGTTCCTCAGCCTTTCCTCATAAGAGAGGTGTTCTAATCCCCTAATCATCTTCGTAGCCCTTTGCTGGACCCTCTCCAGCAGATCCCTGTCTTTCTTGAACTGGGGAGCCCAGAACTGGACGCAGTACTCCAGATGCGGCCTCACCAGGGCAGAGGGGGAGGATGACCTCCCTTGACCTGTTGGCCACACTCTTTTTGATGCACCCCAAGATGCCATTGGCCCTCTTGGCTGCCAGGGCACATTGCTGGCTCATGGTCATCCTGTTGTCCACCAGGACTCCCAGGTCCCTTTCCACAGAGCTGCTCTCCAGGAGGTCAGCCCCCAACCTGTACTGATGCATGGGGTTATTCCTCCCCAGATGCAGTACCCTACATTTACCCTTGTTGAATTTCATTAGGTTCCTCCCTGCCCAACTCTCCATCCTGTCCAGGTCACGCTGTAAAGCCGCACAGCCTTCTGGCATGTCAGCCACTCCTCCCAGTTTAGTGTCATCAGCAAACTTCCTGATGGTACACTCTATCCCTTCATCCAGATCATCGATGAATATATTGAACAGGACTGGACCCAGTACTGACCCTTGAGCGACACCACTTGTTACTGACCTCTGACTAGACTCTGCACCACTAACCACAACCCTCTGAGCTCTATCTGTCAGCCAGTTCTCAATCCACCCCACTGTCCATTCATCTAGCCCGCACTTCCTAAGCTTGCATGTGAGGATGATGTGGGAGACAGTGTCGAAAGCCTTGCCAAAGTCAAGGTAGACAACATCCACTGCCCTCCCCTCATCCACCCATCTAGTCACTTCATCATAGAATGCTATCAGATTAGTCAGACATGACTTCCCCTTAGTGAATCCATGTTGACTACTTCTGATAACCTTCTTTTCATCCAGGTGCTTTGAGATGATATCCAGCACAAGCTGTTCCATCATCTTTCCAGGGATGGAGGTGAGGCTGAGTGGCCTGTAGTTTCCCGGGTCATCCTTCTTGCCCTTTTTGAAGACTGGAGTGACATTAGCTATCCTCCAGTCCTCAGGCACCTCACCTGTCCTCCAGGACAAAAATGATGGAGAGCGGCCCAGCAATGACTTCCCCCAGCTCCCTCAGCACTTGAGGGTGCATCCCATCAGGCCCCATGGATTTGTGAATAACCAGTTTATCTAACTGATCTCTAACTTGGTCCTCGTCAACCAAAGGAAAGTCTTGCTCCCTCCAGACTTTCTCTGTTACCTGCAAAGTCTGTGTTTCACGAGGACTGGCCCGAACAGTGAAGACAGAAGCGAAGAATGCATTTAGCAACTCTACCTTCTCTGCATCATCTGTCACCACAGCACCTGTCTCGTTCAACAGCAGGCCCACATTTTCCCTAGTTTCTCTTTTGTCTCCTATATACTTAAAGAAACCCTTCCTGTTGGCCTTGACATCCCTCGCCAGGTTCAATTCCAAGGCTGCCTTGGCTTTCCTTGTTTCCTCCCTGCGTACCCTGACAGCATTCTTGTATTCCTCCCAAGCAGTCAGCCCTTTCTTCCACCTGAGCTTTTTCAGAAGGTCCCTGCTCAGCCATGCAGGTCTCCTTCTTCCCTTGCCCGATTTCTTTCTCTTTGGGATGCACTGATCCTGAGCTTGGAGGAAGTGACGCTTAAATAGCAGCCAGCTCTCTTGAGCCCCCTTACCCTCTAGAGCCCTCTCCCATGGGATTTCTCCAAGCAACTCCTTGAAACGATCAAAGTTAGCCCTCCTGAAGTTTAAGGTTTCAACTCTACTTGTCATTTTGCCTATACTACACTTAATCCTGAATTCTATCTTCTCATGATCACTGCAGCCCAGTCTGCCCCCAACCTTTACATCCTCCACCAGTCCCTCTTTGTCAGTACCAGGTCCAGTAGAGCACCTTTCCTTGTAGGTTCCTCTGCCACCTGAGTCAAAAAGTTGTCATCAATGCACTGGAGGAACCTCCTGGACTGTACATGCCTAGCTGTGTGGCCTTCCCAGCAGATATCAGGGTAGTTGAAGTCCCCCATGAGAATCAAGGCCTGTGATTGTGAGGCGATTTTCACCTGCCTATAGAAGGCCTCATCAACTACCCCATCCTGATCAGGTGGCCTGTAATAGACACCCACAACAGTGTCTCTCATATTACCCTGCCCCTTGATCCTTACCCACAAGCTCTCAACTTGCTCTTCATCTGCTCCCAGGGAGAGCTCAATACATTCCAGTTGCTCTCTCACATAAAGAGCAACTCCACTGCTCCACCGCTCTCTCTCATAAAGAGCAACTCCACCGCCTCGCCTCGCTGGCCTATCTTTCCTAAAGAGAACATAGCCCTCCATGCCAGTGTTCCAGTCATGTGAGCCATCCCACCACGTCTCAGTAATTGCAATGAGATCATGGTCCTGTGACCGCACACAGATCTCTAACTTCTCCTGTTTATTCCCCATGCTACACGCGTTGGTGTACAGGCATTTCAGAAAAGCCAATGAGTGTGTAGTTTTTGCCCTTGAGGAGTGGTGGGCCTTCTGATTCTCAAAAGTACTCGAACACTTGCAGGGATGGGGAATCCACAGCTTCTCTGGGTAACCTCTTCCATTGGCCCATTACCCTCAGAGTAAAAAATTTCTTCTTAATATCTGATCTGAATCCACCCTCTTTCAGTTTAGATCTGTTAACCCTCATCCTATCGCTACACTTCCTGATAAAGAGTCCCTTCTCATCTTTCTTGTAGACCCCCTTTAAGTACTGAGAGGCTACTATAAGGTCTCCCCAGAAGCCTTTTCTTCTCCAAACTGAGTAATTCCAACTCCCTCAGCCTGTCTTCATAGGTGAAGTGCTCCAGCCCTCTGATCATCTTTGTGGCCCTCCTCTGGACCTACTCCAGCATGTCCATGTCCTTCTTTTGTTGAGGGATCCAGAGCTGGACACAGTACTCCAGGTGGGGCTCTCAGGAGAGCAGAGTAGAGGGGGCAGAATCACCTCCCTCCACCTGCAGGCCACATTTCTTTTGAAACAGCCCGGTATATGGTTGGCTTTCAGGGCTGCAGCCACACATTGCTGGCTCCTTTTGAGTTTCTCATCAATCAGCACCCCCAAGTCCTTATCCTCAGGGCTGCTCTTGATCCATTCTCTGGCAAGCCTGTATTTGTGCTTGGGATTGCCCCAACCCAGGTGCAGGACCTTACACCTGAACTTCGTGATGTTTACATGACCTTACTCTTCAAGCTTGTCCAGGTCCTTCTGGATGCCTGTCATTTTGGCTTCATTTGCAAACTTGCTGAGGGTGCACTCAATCCCACTATCTGTGTTGTTGATGAAGAAATTAAATAGTGTTGGTCCCAGTACGGACCCTTGAGAGACACTACTCATTACTGGTTTCCACTTGGAAATTTAGCAATTGACTATAACTCTTTGGACATGACCATCCAGATAATTCCTTAGCCAACAGTCCATCTATCAACCCATACCTCTCCAAGTTAACATCAAGAACTTGCTCAGTTTCACCATTTTCACGCTGACTGTGTGACACTCTCAGATCATTCAACAGTTGTAAACTAACTTAGCCTACCACTAAAACCTGTTAAGGTCCATCTGGATGGCATCCCTACCCTCCAATGTGTCAACTGTGCCACACAATTTGGTGTTGTTGGCAAACTTGCTGAGGGTGCACTCAATCCCACTCTCCATGTCACTGACAAAGATGTCAAACAGCACTGGTCCCAGTACCAACCCCCGAGGAACACCACTCATCACTGGTCTCCACTTGGACATGGAGCCATTGAGTACAAATCTTTGAGTGCAGTCCTCTTGCCAATTCCTTATCCACCAAGGGGTCCATCCATCAAATGCATGTCTCTCCAATTTAGAGACCAGGGTGTTGTGCAGGATGGTGTCAAATTCTTTGCCCAGTTTCAGGTAGATGACATCAGTTGCTTTCCCTTGTCACCTAACTGTAACAATGCCATCAGAGAAGGCCACCAAATTTGTCAGATGCAGTTTGCCTTTAGTGAAGCCGTGTTGGCTGTCACCAATCACCTCTTTATTTTTCATGTGCCTTAGCATAATTTCTGGGGCATTTGCTCCCTGATCTTACTAGGCACAGAGATGAGACTGACTGGCCTGTTGTTCCCTGGGTGTGGGATAATTGCTGGAGGTGACTTAGAAATTAAATTATATTCACATTTTGAAAAAAAGTACAAGATTGATGAAACTTCCAGGGACAGAGTGCCACTGGTGTACAAAGGATACATTCCACAAAAGTTCCCTAGGCAACCATAGACGTTAATGATGTTGGGGGAGTCTGGTGCACTAATTGTAAGAGAAACAGTGTGGGGGATGGAGCAGAGTGGAGACACTGTGGCCAAATTCTGTGATAAAATGGGAACTTAAAGGCCAAATGGAACCCTTGAAAGTCTTATGGAACTGATAAGCTGTCTAATTGTTACCCTGAGCCAATGATCTGTCATTTTTTGATAAAATGCTATCTTGTGGGTAAACTTTGCTCATTATAATGTCATTATAATACCAAAACACACCTCCCTCATCCCAAAACCTACCTGCCTCCAAGGTGCGACCACTCCTCACAGAGTCTGTGCTCTGAATTTTTCATAGTCTATACCTTTAAATGTGAAGTGAGAGAATTTTACCCCAATCATAGCAAAAGTATGTATGAGTAAAGTCCCTCAAGCTCCACCTGAAAGGTAAAAAATACTATAAAAATAGCTTAAGAGAGGAGGGATGTCAGGGAAGATACCAATGTGCTCAGGGAAATACCATTGCTGAGCACCCCTGACTTTTGGGATCAGTTGACGGGCTGAGCCTCTCTTCCCTCTGATAAGGATACTTATGGGTAAGATTCGAACACTTGGCTATACCAAATGCTTCCCTGGGAAACTTAGAAATCTCTATAGAGTTGTTTTATAACTTAATGCATTTGTAGCCAGGCTATATATCCTGGTTTAAGGTAAAACAGGACCAATTTTGTTCAGTAACTTTACTTCTTAGCTGGGCCTCTTCTAACAACTGAAATTAACTGCATATTGTGCCGACAGTGTTCACTCTCTCAGAGTGATAAGACCAATTGTTTATAGCTGATGCCCAGACATGGTATGCAGAGAGGCTCCTGCTTATACTTATTGCTATAACCCCCAAGGCCAACCAACTTTGTTATTTACCCCGTTGGAGGGTCGGAAGCGGAAAAGCATAGTGGGATCTCACCTGCAGGGAGAAGTGGACAGGGCAGGTGACCCAAAACTGACCCACAGGGTATTCCATCCCATCAGCCTCATGCTCAGTATAAAAGCTGAGGGATCAAAGGGTCAGCTCTCTTTCTTCAATGGCCGACGTCTGAGGAGGACTCTGTCAGTTCGTCTGCCTGTGATCCCGATCCTGAATGCAGATCCGGAATCCAGTTCCAATCTGTCACTGAGTGCAGTCTGGGACTTCCCCAGTGCCAACTGGTATCATGATTGTCATCGTGGGAGCTTGATACGGTTTTGTATATATTTTATTGTTTCCTTTTATTTTATTATTAATATTTCATTAAAGTAGCTTAGTTCCTTCTAAACTCATAAGTCTCTTTTTCCCTCCTCTGCCTCTCTCTTTGAAGAAAGGTAGAGGGGAGCATCTGTGAGTCCCATCTGGGGTCCCCCAGGTCTCCAGTAGCAAATTTATCCTAAACCACAAGACTATATTACTAACATCCTTAGTATTTGCACGTGCTTTGCAGACAGTAACTTTATCACCGGCAATCCAAAAGGACTTGTGCATCTGTTGGTTCAATAAACTACACTTTTCACTAATCTAGCTGTGAGAGTTCATAGTGAACGCGGCCCAAATCCTTAAGTGCAGCCATGCTAGTTCATGGAACAATGCTAGATCTAATTGTTTATGGTGTTATCAGTGCATCTGTAATCGTGATAGTTCAACATACATATTGAACACAACTGGACTTTTAATGCTGAATTAGGCATCACTCAGAATCTAAGCTTAGCTCCCCCCATCCCATCTGATACAGGGTGGAATGCAAGGGGATTTATTTTCTGCCAAATTACTTTGCCCTTTAATGTAACACTGGGTCTTCCTTTTTCCCCTTTTTAAAAATGGGGGTTATGTTTCTCCTTTTCCAGTCAGTGGGAACTTCATTGGACTGCCATGATTTCTCAAATTCGATGGAAGGTGGCTTTGCAACTTCATCTGTCAGTTCCTTCAGGACCTGCAGATGCATCTCATCAGGTCCCATAGATCTGTGCCCCTTCAGGTTCCTTAGATGGTCTCAAACCTGATCTTATCCTACAGTGAGCAGTTCTTCACTCTCTGAGTGCCTGCCTTTGCCTTCTGTGACTTGGCTGCTGTGGCTAGAGCCCTTGCTGGTGGAGACTGAGGCAAAACAGTTGTTGAGTACCTCAGCTGTCTCCATATCCCAGGTGACCAGGTCTCCCATTTCCATCTAGAGAGGGCCCACATTTTCCCTAATCTTCCTTTTCTCATTGACATGATAAATGAGAACAACTGTATTCTGTCCTAGTGGAAACTTTGAACAAGAACTGTGGTACTGGTGAAACAGATGGTCTTAGTTCATCTATAACTATTCTCTTCTGTTTCATTACAACAGGAGAATTTGAGAAGGCTGGGTAACTTCAGAAGCATCTGAGAAGGATTCTCAGATGTGCTCGCAGACAGAACAAATAAATGCTGAATCATTGCCATGTAGTGCTGACTGCATTGCTTTTCTTGATCATAGTTTATTTACACTTCACTTGATTGAAAAAAGCTATTAACCTATCCTATGTTGTCTTCAGCAGCTTAGTGAGTCATCGTAAATAAGCAATGAATCTTCCATGCAATAGTTTGTGGAAAATGTCCATTTATACATGCTTTTGTGGTGTTCATTTTGGAAACTTTCATTAGTAATTGTTCTATGGAGTACTGCAAGCAATAACAGAACTTAGTTAAATATTGAATTGGACATTAGTATCAGTAAGTAAGAATTAGTAAGAACTGCTCTCCATCAGAACCAAACAAAAAAGCTATGCAACGTTCAGGGATACCCTGTCTACACTAGAGAATTTGCAGCAGGGCAGCTGAGAAAATCAAATCCAATTAATAACACAGATGCAATTTGCTCTCTTACTCCATTGGATGTGCAGGGTAATTGTCTTCACAAAACCAAAATGGATAAAATTTGATCCAGTGCATTGCAGTTGAACAGTAATCTTTTCCTGGTAAACACTTTTGTGCATTTTGAGGAATGTATTTTTAGTTCTGTTTACAGAAACATCTCAATCACCAGTATGAAAATTTCTCCAATGCAGGCAGGACCATAAATAAGTTGCATTTATTTCCATATATATTTAATATAATAATTGGAACAATATAATTCAGAGCACCAATTTTCATAGAGAAAAAGGCAACTCTCAGAAAGACTAAAGGCTCATTGATCAAAGAGAATGAGTAATAAATCTAGAAAATAACCAACTCTGTAGACTCTATTATCTTATATCTTGCAGATGTCAAAGTCATCAGGAAACAATTAGCAATTGGATGCAGCAATATTTTGCAGCATTATTATCCATTTCCTTCTTCAGAATGCTGCATTCAGCTGCTCACACGTTAACTCACAGCTGGCTTGCAGGAGCTGTGCAAGTTTTTAATTTCAAATAAATGAGTTAATAAAAAAATTGACCACACAATGAACAAAATAAGAAGCTATAAATGAATGACATTACCTGCCACATATGTTATAAGCACATATGTGTGGATAAGGATGCGGAGTTATGTGATGATATTTTTAAACTGTTCCACACATTATACAAACAAGACAGAGTTTAGATTTTCTAGTAAGTTTAAAGAGTATATCTTACTTATTTCTTTAGTGTGGAAGTCCGTTCCTTTGGGTTTCCAAAACACTCAGGTTGAGTCATTTTAAATTCTAAAAAAAATACAAACTTCAGAAAGAAAAGCAGGGATGCAAAATTTACAGGTTGAGCAAATGAATTAATTCTAAATTCACAGTAAGAAAAGGACAGGCTTGAAGAGGATCATAATTGTGGACAAGTAAGAGCTGTACAAATCTGATCTGGAATATAGGGAGTATAGGTTACAGCATCAAAATGATTATATGAAGACCTTTTAAACAAGAAGAGCAAGCTGGGAAAACTTGATAAACATTAATATGTAAAAGTTATAGAACAAGTTAAACAAGATAGGATGTATTTCAAAAATTAACATATTCTTGTGAACTTTACAGAATCACAGAATCACAGAATTATCAGAGTTGGAAGGGACCTCTAGAGATCATCTAGTCCAACTCTCCTGCTAAAGCAGGATTGCCTAGAGCACATTTCTCAGGACTGCAAATTACCTTGTTCTCTGTGAGAACAATGAACATTTAAAAAATTCTAGCTGTTGAACTTTTTAAAAAAATCTACAATACAGCCAGAGAAAAAAAGAATATAACTATATAGGACACTCAGAGTTTTACTACCCAGGTAAATGATTCTGGTTTTCTTTCTGATGTGTTAACAACATATGAGCAAACCCCCCAGAATACACACAAGGCTTTTCATTTGTTTCTGAGGATCTTTTTCACCACATAGCATTTAGTAGGAATATGTACAGAAAATATTTTGCTGCATTTTTTTCAATTTTCTTTAACATGAAAAAGATGTCTCTTTAACATTTTTGTCTAGCAGAAGTAAGAATATGTGTGGATGAGAGTTGTTAGTCACAATAAATGTCAAAAGCTGCAAATCCTGTCAAAGGAGCTAAGCATCAGTGAGTCACCTCTGTCTCCCACGTCAATGACAGCTATGTTACTAAAGAAGCTGGGCTGCTAGAGTTCCAAAGTCTTGTCTTTTTGTCTTTTTTTTTTTTTAATCGATTCAAGATTTCCTGGACAAGAGTTTAAGAATAGTTGTCCTTAAGGTATTACTCCTCTATTATGGCTTGAAGTGGAAAAGATATGAATATTGGGCTTAAACTGTTAGTTAACTTTTAAAATATTAGTTTTCTCTCTTCTCATTGTTCCTTAATGGACAGGTTAATGAGACACAGATCAAAAGTATTTTAAATGTTCTCATTTTACCTCTTTTGCAAACTGTTTTTAAAGCTAAATAATAGTAGCAGCAACAACAACAAAATTGCAGGAAGCATGGTGACAGAGATGGAGAAATTAGTTCTTGTTAGTTCCTGTATTGTACATACTGTGGCTGTTAACAACTAGCACAATTACTGAATTGGCATCTCAGTTACATGTTGCTGATGTGTTAGGTAGCTATTATACAAAGAAAGTCATTGAAGAAATTATTTTATATTAGAACATGTAAGGATTTAAATAAGAAAAGTAGATGCTTAGGTTAGCATAAGTCATTGAAGCATGTTTCTAAGTGCTAACTAATGTAAACTTATATTTTGAGATGTAAAAAGCTTTTTTCTTCCTAGAAAGAGGATAAAGAGTTTTATTCTGAACACAGAGCTAGTTGTCACCTACTATTGTTCTTGGGTATATTTTTCAGGCACTTTGGCAATTTGTAACTGACTGAAGCTTCAAATCACTGCAGAATCAGGCACTTATGGAAAAAGTCTTGAATTGTTGCCTGTACATCTCATACATAACAGAACTCTTCTGTTAAAAATGGAAAAAATCCCAGCTTGAACTGAAAATTAGTGTTTTAATTCTAACCACCTCAAATATGACTCATTAGAAGGTAAGAAAACCTCAAATGTTGCTTATTTTTCTTGTTTTAGCATAATTTCTTACCAAATTATTCACCATATGAAAACAAATGTATCCTGTTGGCTTGAAATGTACCTAGGCGATTAATTCTTATTCTTAACTCTTCCAATTTAAGTATATATCTTTAATTTTAAAGAATTTTCTAATTTTTCTTCGGTTTTCACTGCTAAAGCTGTCCCTCACGAATCCCATACTCTGGAGGCAAGGGGGAAGGTCTGGAGAGAGGAAGATTTTCCCTCAGTTGAGGAGGACAGTGTCAGAGACCACTTGGCCAAGTTGGACATTCACAAATCCATGGGCCCTGATGGCATGCACCAGCGAGTGCTGAGAGAGCTGGCGGATGTTATTGCTAGACCACTCTCTATCGTCTTTGAACGGTCAGGGAGAACAGGAGAGGTGCCTGAGGACTGGAGGAAGGCTGATATCACTCCGATCTTCAAAAAAGGCAAGAAGGAGGACCCAGGGAACTGCACACCAGTTAGTCCCACCTCTGTCCCTGGGAAGGTAATGGAGCGACTCATTCTGGATATCATCTCCAAACATGTTGAGGAACAGGAAGTTATTGGAAGTGGTCAACATGGATTTACCAAGGGTAAATCATGCTTGACCAATCTGATAGATTTCTATGATGTTATAACTGGTTGACTGGAAGAGGGAAGAGTCATGGATGTCATCTACCTTGACTTTAGCAAGGCCTTTGACACTGTCTCCCATGACATCCTCATTAGGAAGCTGAGGAAGTATGGGCTAGATGAGGTGACAGCGAGGTGGATTGAGAGTTGGCTGCGGGACAGAACTCAGAGGGTTGTGATCAGCGGCACAGAGTCTAGTTGGAGGCCTGTAACCAGTGGTGTCCCCCAGGGGTCAATACTCGGTCCAATTTTGTTTAATATATTCATTAATGACCTGGATGAGGGGACAGAGTGTATCCTCAGCAAGTTTGCTGATGATACCAAACTGGGTGGGGTGGCTGACACCCCAGAGGGCCGTGCTGCCATCCAGCGTGACCTGGACAGGCTGGAGAGCTGGGCAGAGAAGAACCTAATGAGGTTCAACAAAAACAAGCGCAAGGTCCTGCACCTGGGGAGGAAGAATGCTAGGCACCAGTACAGGTTAGGAGTGGACCTGCTGGGAAGTAGCTTGGAGGAGAAGGATCTGGGGGTTGTGGTAGACAGTAAACTATCCATGGCCCAGCAATGTGCCCTTGTTGCCAAAAAGGCCAAGGGAATCCTGGGCTGCATAGGGAAGAGTGTGGCCAGTAGGTCGAGGGAGGTCATTCTCCCCCTCTACTCTGCACTGGTGAGACCACAACTGGAATACTGTGTCCAATTTTGGGCTCCCCAGTTCAAGAGGGACAGGGAACTGCTGGAGCGAGTCCAGCGAAGCAACTAAGATGATTAAGGGATTGGAGCATCTCCCTTATGAGGAAAGGCTGAGAGAGCTGGGACTCTTTAGCCTGGAGAAGAGAAGGCTGAGGGGAGACCTTATTATGGTGTACGAGTACCTAAAGGGTGGCTTGAAGGAGGATGGAGCCAGGCTCTTTTCAATGGTTCCCAGTGACAGGACGAGGGGCAATGGGCACAAGTTAGAACACAGGAAGTTCCGTTCAAATACACGGAAAAGCTTCTTTACGGTGAGGGTGACAGAGCACTGGCACAGGCTGCCCAGGGAGGTTGTGGAGTCCCCTTCTCTGGAGATTTTCAAGACCCGCCTGGATGCAGTCCTGAGTAATGTGCTCTGGGCAATCCTGCTTTGGCAGGGGAGTTGGACTAGATGATCTCTAGAGGTCCCTTCCAACTCTGAAAATTCTGTGATTCTGTGATTATTAAAAGGTGACACAGACTACAACACAAAATGCAATCTAATCTATGATATCTCTTCTGTGTAGTTAATTATGTTAATTAAAATAAAAGTAGGGTTCTGCTGAGCAACATCAATTTCCAGTAATCTAACCAGTAATCTAACCTCGGTGAGGATTAAGACAACTAAGGGGCAATCAGTGTGTTAGGAAACAAAAGAGTTAAGTAGTAAGCTGTATTTTATATACCAGGTGTGTTTGTAAGGTATAACCATAGTAACTGAACAAAGGTAACCAATGGTGATGGGAAATGTAGTAAACCGTAACGAAAAGAATGGATTCTAAGATCTTTAGGTACCTAGATGAAAAAGTACACGGCATGCCAGAGGGTCAAGCTGGACCTTGAAATGAAGCTTGAAGAACTTGGCAGAAAACAGGCACTGGAATAGAGTCAAAAGGAGTGAGGTGAAAAGGACAAAGTGAGGAAGATGTCTTACTTCATCTGAGGAAGACTTCTGACTTCATCATACCGACCACCGACGACCACTAGGGGGAAGACGAGCACGCGCGGAGAAGGAGGCTGATGTCACAATAGGATGAAGCAATCCGTAATGCATATGTATTAGATGATGGAGTGATATCTACTGAATATGTATAGCGTCATGTAATTGAGAGTGTATAAAATGTGCACCGAGGAAAGCGATCATTGGAGCCAGATTTGGCTGCGTACCCCTGGTTCCCCGGGCCTCGGAAATAAAGCACCACATATAACCGAAGAAAATTGGTTATGTGTTTGTCTCTGCCCTAACAAGTGCATAGCTAAAAATTAATTCATTTTGGATATATATGTATATATAGTATATATAGAAAGAGATTTCATGAGCTAGTACTGTTAAAATGTAGGAAGCTCTTTGTGTCCACTGACTTTCTTGCTGCTTCCTTACTCACCAGACTGCATATCTCTTAAGAGCACATAGCCTTTTTCCCCCATCCAGGCCTGACTCCCTGACTCTGGCAGCATTATGCATCATTGCCACAGAAAGAAAAAAAAAAAAAAAAAAAAGAAACACCTTTGAATTATTATTTGGTAACAGCATTGCAAGAGTTGAAATCTATTCTATGTCTTGATTCAACTTGCATGTGCAGTACAAATTTAGTTCTGGGCAGCATCTAGTATGTGAGTGTCTTAATGCTAAATACCACATGTATATGAGATCACCTGCGATGTTGCTATGTAATTGCCACAAGGTGCTGCAAGTCCCTGTATTTAACTGATGCCGTTAATAATTATCATTTAAAGTTCTCCTAAAACCTTAGAGAGCCAAAGACAATACAGGGAAGAAGATTACTGGAAGAATGAATTAAAATGTCCCTGCTCTTGTTTGACACATTTCATTCTACATCGCTGCTGAACTGCAACACAAGTGAAATATAGCACTCTTTAGTGATATTGCACACTACTCGAGTGTGTAGAGCAAAGACTAAAGATACATTATAGATTGGATTTGCACAAATATAAATAGACATTTAAGAAATTACTCTAGAAGGATGTGAAGTGAGAAAAATCATATCAAATTGCACAAGGGAACTTGTAAGAAGCTATGAACTAAGAAGAAAGTTAAAATACCTCATTTCCCTTAGATAAATATAGGGACAATAAGAAGCAATGGACATGTGGTAGAAAGCGTCTGTTGAGGGATGATGACTAATCAATGTGGTTACTCCTCCCTAACTTAACAAACGCCGTGGGTTTTGCTTCTCAGAGGCTCTTATGGTCTTTGTGCTTCACTCGTAAACTGTACCATGTGTCAATTTGTCTATGCACAAAACCCATCTTGCACTACCACAGACCTCCTAGATCTGCTGTCTCTAGACTGAACCTTAGTGAGGTTCAGAAAGGGGAATCTGGATTTTTAATCTCTTGTTGGTTGTGGTGATTCTTTATGCAGCTCATAATAATATAATCTGACCGGCTGTTACCTTTGCTGTCTGTAAATCAGATCTGTTATACTTCTACTATTAACTTTAGTGAGTAAACAACAGAGTTTATTAAGGAAATTACCATACATTGTACCCATAAATGAGTATTGTGCCTTCAAAGGTTATTTTAGGCATATTATATCCAGGTCGCTCATCAAATTCTTAGAAAAGAGGAAGGTTAGCTAAATGCATTATTTAAATCATGTTAAGGAACAATAATTCCAAATGCTCCTGGCATAGCTATGATACAAAGACAGCATTTAGATGAGCTTTTACAGAAGAACTGTGTACACAATGCTGAAAAGATGCTAAATATTATACTCTGTGGTAATATTCATGGAGGTATTCAGAATGCAGAGGTATAATATGATTAGAACACTGGACTTGGATGGCTGAAACAGAGTGCCAATTTGGCAAATAAATGTCTTTGGATTGTGTTAAAATAAAATAGCGTTGATGTAATTATGCCTTCCTTTTTCATCTTTGTTTAAAAAAATAAATTTTCCAATAATGGGATAAGAGGTATCTTGAGCAAGTTCAGCATTGATGTTCTGATAATTAATGAAACCTTTCTGGGGTCTGCTTGCCAAACCTGGCACTGGGAATTTGTAAAATGTTCCAAGTGACCCTTCTAATAAACACCTCAAGCTTGTTTCAAGTATTTAAATCAAAAGATGCCTTTTTATTTTTTATTTTTTTTTTTTTTTAGGTTCATGATTCAGGTAATGTCTTATTAGTAGAGAGAATAATTTGCCCAATAAAAGCTAAAATTTATCAAATGGTTTTGCAATCAATTTCTGCATTATATGTGGAAGAATCAGATGATAATCACTGGAAGAAGGAATATGACTTTTTCTGTTAAGTTACAATATTTCACATCAGAAAAAAAACTCTTTTGTGATTAGTTGCAGCCTTGCATCAGGTATTAAGCACATCAGAATGACTGCAGTCATTTTTGTGACACTTCTGTTGTTTGGTTTGATGAAAAGAGAATGAAACATGTATGCAGAAAAAAGTTCTTCAAAAGTTGGTATAAATAATTTAATTCTTAATGATTTCTCTATTTTTAATTGAATAAATCAATTTCAAAGAGGCTGTTTAGAGGAAAACTGGAGACATTCAAAACCCGCCTGGATGCCGTCCTGCGTAACCTGCTCTAGGTGACCCTGCTGTGGCAGGGGGGTGGTCCAGAGGTCCCTTCCAATCCTGACCATTCTGTGATCCTGTGTTTCTGTGATTCTGTGAAACTTTTGAAATACATGCTTGCTCACCTGATAATCTTTCCCCAATTTTTAGTACCATTTTTCTACTTTACATTGGACCAGCCTGTATCTATTCAAAATTAGTTCAACAGTCTGGTTTTTAGGTGTTCCTTTAGAAAATAAGCATGTGTATCAGAATAGATCTGAGAACTCCACTTTCTTGGAAAACTTGTGTATGATGTCTTCAAAATAGCAGGTTGTTCAGAAAAGTAATAAAAGAAATGTTCTTGAAGGCAAATTGTATGGCATTATAATAATTGCTTACTATAAATAATTTTCTATCTCTCCAGTGTGTCCGATATAGAATTTGTATTAATTATAATTTATTAGAAAATTATAGTACCTGAGGTATCATGGTTCACCCGCAGCCAACTGAAATCCTTTAATTGAACAATTAAACTTGTTCTTCAGCCTTCATGAAAAATGTTTCCATAAGAGAGCTGTAACTGTAACAAAATAAAAAAGTACTATGAATTCAAAAGTTCCATTTTTAGCCAACCTTTTTCTGAAATCACGCAAGTGAAATGATACACACAGAATATTATTTTGGGAGGTTTTTATTCTTCCTTCAAGCCAGCCTTGCGTTTATTACTTTTTTTTTTATTGAGTCTTAGAAACACAAAATAATTAGAACTGGAAGGGACTTCAGAAGGTCATCTAGTCTAACCCATCTACTCAGCACTGGGCTTACTTCAACGGTGAATCAAGCTAGTTAGGGCATTGTCTAGCTGATTTTGATTGAATACCTTCAATTCATTTTGTTTTCTGATTCTTCTCTTAAAACATTAAACTTCTTTTGTACCTCCGCTATCCCCAAAGAAAAAGGTTTACCACTATCCACAATAAATAACACAGTTAACAACAGACAGACTTTAATGGAGGCTCTTCAATATTCATGCTTAATAGCTTCAAAATCACTTGTCTAAGGTATTTGGGGTGTATCTGGACAGAAGGTGCATACAGGAAAAACAGTTTTTGTCTAGTCTGAGTTGGCAGTATATAGTAGATCACTGAAAATCTCTTCCAGCTGAAGAAACAGATGTGATCCATTAAAGTGATTTGTTTGTTTCTACTTAGCATCCAACTATGAGAAAATTTTCCATGAGATAGAAGCTTGCAAGTACAAAGCAACTTTTGAAAATGAGGTTTGAGATGCAAAGTGACTTAGGAATTTCTGAAAAAAATTACTCTACTTCATGTACCCTAAATTTGTGAATATGAAGGAAGCTGTCAGGAGGTGGCAGAGTTACAATGAAACTACTTATGTATAATGACAGCATTCACAGAGCTCTGAATCTTACTCTTTCTTTTCTGTGAAAGTACCTAAAAATGTTGAAAAAAATAGAAAGGAAAAAGAGGACTTCTAAAAGCCCTTCTTTTTCCTTTATGATCAAACTTTTTGGTTTCCTACTACACAGTGTGATTTTTTTTAACAGTGCTGTAATCTTTTACATTTTTATACAGATTTCTGTATAATAATATACATTTGGTTTTAATTCACGTAAAATAATGTTGCAGGTAATTCAGGAGCCCATTGGAAGTGCTCCTTGTTGCACCGTTGTCAATACGAAGCTTGATCTTGGAGAAAGCTAAGAGAATTGTCTTCTCTATACTTATCTCTCCTCTAGGATTAAATGACTTATTTACTATTGCTGTAGATATGACTTGTGCTTTACAAACATTTACAAAACTAATTGCCTGACCCAAGGATGTTTGCTTTGCAGAAAGGGAATTTATTTTTTCTTCCTTCATTCATGCTTACTTCAGGGATTTACTGTTTGAGAAGTTGAACTTCAGACATTTCTTTGATTTCCCCGTTTTACTACTTGCATAACTACTTTAATTTTTCTCCTCTGAAGTGTAGATAAGCATATTGAGTAATTTTCTATCCATAAACAGGATTCATGTACAAATAAGCAATATATTTAAAATTTTAAAAAAAATTATTTGATTGTTTTTTGATTTGCTTTTTAAACCATCCACAAACGTAGGACTTTAGTTAAAAGAAATTAGGCAACTTTGTTAGTGAGGATCAGGCTATACCATCAGCATTGCAGTTCTAAAGTTTTGCTGTAAACCCTATAACAAATGTAGATATACCTGAACCCAGTGCTAACTCAGAGAAGAGGCCCCAGTACTGCTGTCTTACCACATAGGGTGATTTTCCATATCCACTGGAGCTGATAGAAAGTTTGGAGATACGGGCACTTTAGAGAGTTGCATTTACCTCTTGAGGTGTTTAAGAGCATAAGAATGTCTGTGTTGTGCTAGAGCAAAGACCCTTCCAGTCCAATCCACTTGCTCCAGGGTAGAGAAGAGCACATGTTTAAGACCAGGAGAATGAGATGAGCAACCCTTTTTCTCCAGTATGTTTTTCTGGTGTGTTGCGGTTTAAGAACTTTTGGTTTTAGTAGTCCATGATTGGTTTCTACTTCAGAAAGTTCCACTGGAGGTGGTGGGATGGGAGTGGTGCATCCCTGCTTTCCCTCAGAAAAAGAGTAGCACAAGCTGTAGGAGCAGACAGGGATAGACCCCAGCTCAGTACATCAGGCACCTCCAATTCTTTGGAGTTATTTGGGTTAATTTATTTAGGTTCCCTATCTGTTTTGTATTGCATAAATTAGAGAATGGTTATTATACAAGAGGTTCATGGAAAAATGGTATTGGATAGCAGCTATTGAAGGATGTGCTTCACCCAGAAGCTTTTAGAATTTGTGTAAATACAACTGTTGTGAATTAGATGTATATGCCTGTACGTGCAGGGACAAATTTCTAGTTGTATGAGGTGGCTGATACCTGGAGAAGCTGCTGGGTATGCTGCTCACTAACATAGCTGAAACTACATATGCTGTTTGGTTTTCTTTAAAAAAGTATTGTACATTTGATAATATTGTATGCTGTATAAATATTTTTTTTTGTAACTCTGCTACAGTATGTTGCTCAGAATCTCTTCATAGTACAAATAAATTGGACTAAACTACCTTTTTTCTACTGTTTTATCTACTTGGTGTTTGAACTCACTTCATTGACTATAAAATAATTTTTCCCTTGGATCCACCTGGGCTGGATCACTAATAAGTCACAAGAGTTCTTTGACATATTTCTTCTTCATATCAGCAATCTACTTTTCAATAATATGCAATTAACTCTCTTTCATGACAATCTGTTGTCTTTCAGCCTCTCAGTGTGCTATCACTAAATGAAAAGCAAAACAACACTAAATTCCAGTGATGCTCGTGATTGTTATCCCATTGCAAAACTGCTTCTGCTTGTCAAAACATGACGTATTGACTGCCCAACTTTCAAAAAAGCAAACTCCACTGTGATGGCATATGTTGTTTTGTGCCTTTTAATAGTAGAATATGTGCAAGTGTGCCTCATTTGGACATTCATTACTATAATTTACAACTCCCCAAAAGCAGAACTGGTGAAAGAGTACGCTGAGGATTATTAAACTGAGGAAGCCCTGATACCGTGTCAAGTAAGAAGTGGAAGTTTAATGGATAGATATGCCGAAACAGAAATGAACTCCCAGAGCTGAACCTGCAGGCTATAAATCTTGTATACCTTCCTTTTTATGCTAATAGACTGTACGTAGCAACAAACAGTACTGCTGCAAAAAGCACCAGAGATAAAATTAAAGCTGGTATCTGAGTGTTTTCTTTAGGTTTAAGTTCTGTCAGTCATTCTGCCCTTCTCAAATTCACATCTCAGGACTGAAAACACTGGTGTCTTGTGGGCTGGAAACAATATTAACAGACCAGAAATTCTGCTGCAGTTCTCATCTTCACTGAGCCCTCCTTCCTTAAGAATTTGTTGGATGGGAAAGGGAGAAAACCATCTAGAGTGATGCTTATAAAACTGTTCCAAGAAGTTGAGAATTTTTTTCCTTGAAACTTAAAAATACATTTTTCCTGTTAGGTACCTCTGTAGAGGGCATGAAATACCTAATGAAAACTATTGTAACTATTGACATTTGTCCTAATTAGTTGTATTTTCACTGACTTTTCCCATTTGGGTCTGTTTTGGGAAACAATTTTATAATTCATGAACTAGGAGCCCTTTGTCCCTGTAGGTCTTTTTATAAATATTTGCTTTCACTCATGGGTAGACAGTGCTCTTGTCATACAGAGACAGAGCTACATTACATTATGTCATCTTCTTACATCTTCATGTAAAAGAGATCTAATTGCCTCATCAGGAAGATTTTGTAAATGCGAGGTTGTTCCACAGCAAAGAAATAATGCTGCTACCATCTTTCCTCATTGCTTGTGTACGGGAGAAGAACAGGGTAGATCAACTGAGAATTAATGAGATGCCTCAGTGCTGCGCTTTTCAGTAATGTTTCTTTATGCACCAGCTACTTGGAAATCCCCAAATACAATATCCATAAAAGCAATCTCTACGATAATTATTGTCCATTTTCATTTCTTTAAGGTCTTTTAAAATAGATTTGCAATTGAAAATATCTCTTTAGTTTGAAAAAAAATAAGAAAATTATTCGCTATTACCTGGAAAAGCAGCAGAAGACTGAAATAAGGTATCATCATCATCATCACATTTAAAAGAAAAGAATATTAATGTTGAATTTTGGATGTGCTAATCTACATCAGTAGGATAAAGGAAAGCTGTGTAGTCATTTCACATTAATAAAAATTACTGACATTCAAATATATCCCGATGGATATTTTTTTAGAAAACTCAAACAACATTGTGCATTTATTTAACTATCATAAAGAAAAGAGGATTATTTTTGGTAAATATATTTTCAGTATTTGTATGAGATACTTCTGTCTTTGACAGACAGTTATCCTCCCACACAGTCACTTGCACATAGCAAAGTACATAGCATTGCCACAATATCACTTTTGTCATTCAGTGATATAGCTGCAATCCTGAATGAGAGAAAAAAAAAAAAAATTAACAGTTCTTTGCCTTGTAATAAGAGAGCCTGCTTTGGAGGAAATGTTGAAAATACTTAGCTTGAAGATAAATTTCTTTGGAAATTTGCTGGATGTAAATACATTCACTGTAGCTATATCTTTCGTTTCCTTCATAAAACCAGCAATGAATGTTTTATTCCAAAAGTAGTTCATCGAGGCTAAAGATACTAAGAGTGGCAATATTAGGTCATAGTAATTACCATCCAAAGATCTAGTTGATTGTCTATGTTCAACCTGCTTTGGGCTTGTCTGTTGACTGAAAAATGCAGCATGGAGTACAAGGGAAAACCGAACTGTTAGTTTAAAAAAACCCTCCAAACAACCCTCTAGAAAATCTGAACTAACTGCACTTCAGTATAGATTTTTATGCCTGGAAAAAATTTGCATCAGTGTGGAGCTCAGATTTTTAAAATTTCATAGTGCATTTATGTTTCACATAAAGGATGTTTTAAATCTCTATTGTATTGTTCTACTATTTTTAACACTTTACAAAAATTATTTCATCTTTCAAACATGGCAATCACCTACCATATTCTGACTTCTCTGCAAGACAATGTTTTGAGATGCACCCTGTCTGCACTGATTCATTCCATGTATAAGCATCAGAGAGACTTCAGTTAAACCCTCTGTTTTTCAAAACTTGTAATAAAGTTGCATCCATAGTGTCTTGCTCCTGCAGAGAAATTGGAGAAATTTATTTACATTTTCATTTCCCTAATAACCATGAAGATTCTTTTCTGCAATATTAGGGATATTTTCCTATTAGAATATCTTTTATCCACAAGAGAACTTTCCTACTTTACAGGAATTAAAAGAATCTTAAGAAGGAAAAACATGAACAAAAGTGGCAAGAAAGCGTGGAAATCAAAATTAGGATTGTCCAAACTTATCAAAACACATTTAAGAAACTCCAGAACAGGAAACATTTTTGACAATGTGAAGAGACGTTATTATTAAAAAAAAAAAGATGCTATACAGAGACTAGAAAATACACCTTCATCCTGTTTATTCCTACAGGAACAAAGCTATGGAATCAATTTGCTAATCTACCAGTGTCCTGCAGCTAACTTTTGAGCAAAACTGGCCCATTTCAACCCGACATGCATCAAAGGAGTTTAAATTCTCATTAATTTACGTTTCCCTAAAAGACATCAAAGGATTCATGCACACAGAATAGTGTTACAAACACAACAGAAAAAGCTGAAAATGGAGCTCTTGCCTTCTGAGGCATGTGAAAATAGCATTTTTTTCTGCTTAGATAATCTAGGTCTTAGTGAGTTATAAACTTCTATACATTATTTCATGAAAAATATCTCTTGTGATTTGCCGGGATGTAATAAGTTCATACCGCAGTCTTATAATTCAGAAAGACCATTATCGACAAAACAAATCTGTTAGTAGATTTCAGTGGCTCTGGCTCTTGTGGATTCTTCCTCCTGCCCCACCCCGCGCTAGGAGGTTATACTTACTCTGACTCCACTAAGTAGAAGAAGTTAAACAATATTGCAGTAGCATTTAGAAGATTAGGAACCTGCCAACTGTGAGGATTTAACTTCTACTTCAGCTTTAATAAGTAATACTTTCAGTAGAGGACACATGCAATAACTCATGGCTTATCACAGGTGAAGATCTCAGATTCTTGTATTTATACTGTATGATCGGTTAGAGGAAGAAATAAATAGACTGATGAAGTAATATTTCATACAGAGAGAATTCAAAATAGAGGAAAAATCTGTGACAAAAAATTCTCTGATATAGATGTATCTAGTTAAAGAGGAACTTCATTTTAATAATTAGAATGGAATAAGAGTATTTCCAGTTGGCCAGAATTTCCTCGTTCTGGCATATTTGGAGTCAAAATATGCTCTCTAAACTGGGAGCTAAGGCGCTTTTCGGCAGCAGGGGGGATACTTGGATCAAGTCCTTCATTTGCCAGTTCAGCCAGCTAGACTGCAACAATGTCCTCTATCTTCTCAACCTTCCCAAATGTAAAAGCTTAGGTTTTGATCTGGAAATGGCCATTTTCTCATAATTTTGTTATGGTGACATCAATCATAGAAGTCTGATTTTATTTCAATACAGATCAAAACCAAATTCTGAATATTGAAATACTAATATGTAACAAAATTATTTCTGTTTTCAGTATTATTAATTGTGTTACAGGAGAAAAGATGATAGCTGCTTGTCAGATATTTTTTTGTAGTAATTCCATTTGCTATTATTGATGCTGAACTGCAATTTATATATTTATTTGTGATGCTTTCCCTCATTATATGAAATAGATATAAACCTGGGTTTTTGAACGATGAAACAGAAGCAGTGGCACAATGCAGACATAAACAACATTTTTTCAACAACCATTTCCATTAACATTAATACAACAGCACTTAGAATCACGAAAATACTGTTCATTCTGAATACAAATCAGAACATTAGATATAGACCGGGAAAGTACATAAGAACTTGCAGTTCTGCTCAGATGATTGTTTCTGCACATTTAAACTTTAAGTATTGCTTTCCTCTATCAGTATAAAGCCCAATGTTTATTGAAAAGAAAAAGTTTTTAATTCTCTAAATGCTCTTCAAGTGTATACAGAAATAATAACTTTTTTTGTGTTTTATACTGTATAATATAAAGGGCTTCAGGCCCCCAAACTTTAAATTTTAATTGCATTATATCAAATGTCAATTCTATCATGCTTGGTCTTAAATGAATATAGTTGGGTAATTAACTACATTTCCCAGATGACTGCAATGTTTCTTGTTGTCATTTTTGTATACTATAGTTTTACAAACCAGTGTTTTCAATTACAGGGATGTTCTTTCAAGAACAACTGTAATAACACCATACTTAACCACAATTTTTTTTCCATCTGAAAAGCATTCTTTCAATAAAACACCAACATGTATACAGATGTTGGAAAGTCTGATGGGAAAAGAATTTACTAAATGCAAGCAGAGATACAGAATCATCATTGCTTGCGGTCACTTTCTCTCTAAAGACAGTCATAGCAAAAACCTTCTATCTTTCCCAGTGTGATGTGTGCAACCACTAATGGTAATTTTAAAAAACATATGGTTAAACCGTGGAGCACTGTTTAAAAAAAAAAAAACAACCCAAAAAAAACCAAAACAAAGAAAATCTCACAGTCCTTGTAGAAGAAAAACATAATAATAGGCAGAAATTTGTTTTGGTCAGCTCATTACCTTACTGTTCCATTTATTTTTGCATATGGAAAATAAAGTCTTAACAGCCATGCTATAGGGCCTTGGAGAGGACAGCCATCATTGTTTTTTTAATTGATTTTGTGTTTCGTAAGAAACCTGTACTGAAAGAAACATCAGGTGGCTAATTTAGGCCAGTTATTGTCTTGCCAGAGAAGGCAGGACTCTCTCTCTCTTGTTTCAGAATGCGTTTCTGCTTTATGCCCCCCTTTCCTAGAGAAGCAGTAGATGTGATGGAAACGCAAGATCTGAGTCCCACGTCCAGATGATCCAGAGTAATTTCTTAGTACTTCCAGAAGGTAAAAGCAAGGTGAAGGTGAAGAACAAGAAAATATCTCTAAACAGGCGTTTCAAACTGTATCTCCTTTAATGTAACAGCATTGTTTGTGAAATTCTAGCTACAAGGTTTTGCATGTTGGGACTGTATTACTGTGAAGGCAAGAGTAGCTGGTTCGTGTTAGAGGAGACTTTTACTTTCCTGTCAACAAGGGAAAGAGGATGGTGAATCACATCAGGTGACAAAAGCACTGTGATTTGAAATGTCTGATTTGCCAAAGAATGACAAGTTTCTTATCTATGATACCAGTCTTATACATTACTCTGCATGTTTCTACAACTGGTCATCCACATACTTCCCTGCCTCCTGCTCATGACCATAGGTGGTATTACTGATACTGACTCTTCCGACCAGATAGTTGGATAAGCTGGAATAAGCTGTGTGTTTCTACCATTTCCTAGGCTGTTTGTATTTCCCTAAATTGTCAGCAAAGTGCTGGGCAGAACAGGACCTTGGTGCTTAGGACAGAGACACAACTACAACAGTAAAGGAAGTGGAACAGAATCTCTGTGGAACTCTCTTAAGAAGTCGTCAAAAATCAAATCCTCCATCATCAGTGTAGTCAGAGTGGCTGAGACATAGTGAAGGTGGAGACGGAATGAACCCCTTTTCTTCCACCTAGTCTTTTACCGACTTGAAAAATTTGAATATCACTAGCTAGCATACAGTGTACACTACTCCAGTATGCTATCCCAACCACTGTTATTATTGATCTACAAGAAAACGTGCTGATCTTTGTGGACTCCATGCATAAAGATACAACCACAGGCTGTATCTTTATGGATGAAAAACTATGTTTAGCTGCATTTTCAGTAGTTAATTGGCAAATAAAAATATAATGAGAACGGGAAAATATTTTTTTTTTTCCTCCTTAATCATCATACCGCATGTTAAGTCTAAATAGCTATTAAAATGTATTAGAAACAAATATTCAAGTGAAGCACAAAGATACGAGCCTGATTCAGAAAACGAACCCTCTTCATTAAGGAAATGTAAAGAAGTGCTTCATGTAACCCCAGTATGGAAACTTTAAATTTTATTGATTAGGCCTAGTCTTAGCTGTGTGCCCGAGGCTTGGCATAGGCAACCTTGTCCTGATTGCCCCCTTTGCTCAGCTGGAGCCAGTCTTGCACCTTCTGCCCTGCCCTTCGGAGGCAAGGGGGGACCAAAATCCCTGGGGCAGTGAGCCTGCTGTAGAGCAAGGATGCGCCCTTGGGCTTTTGAAGTGCGAAACCAGGGCATAGCCACAGTGGCTTCACATCTAGCTGGAAGCTGGTCTGCTGTGACCCCTGGAAGTGGGGTGTGGGCCACAGTGATCCCAAAAGAGAACAAAGAGCTGCCCTCCAGCTCTGCGACCAGGGACACCCAGTAATGCTGTTCGGCTGGAGTGGGAAACATTCTATGCCACCTGCCGTTTTACAGAGTCACATCACTTGCAGCATAAGAGAAACTAATTGGAATCCATTTCTGAAGACAGAGTGTGTTGATTCACTTATTAGACTTTCAGATGTTTGCCATAAAATCAGAAAAATTTTGTCAGTGAAAATCCTTTGGCAACTTTTAAAAATTCTTCGGAATCTGTGTGATTAGATTTCTGCTATTCTTTATGCCTGTGTTATCTCCAGCAGAGAAGAAAATACTTGGTGCAAGAATTAAAAATGTATTTCTGGTGATGATAAAAAGGTTTCCCTCCTTTCTAAGCCATTGCTGTATTTTTGTGTGCAGTGCTGTGTTTTGCCCATGTGGTCCCATCGTGGTTATTGCTCAGGTTCCCAACAAACATGGCTGTTGGTTTTCTGCCTCCTCTTCCAGTTGTGGATAAACCCTATTACCTCAGAGGTAATTGCCCCTGTGTGCAAGAGATTTATGTAGCTTTGCATTTCATATTTTGAAATTTTCTTACTAGTGTACATTAGTTTTACTGTGTTTCTCTTGTGTTTTTTTCAATTGATTCTGATTCTGCATAAAATGATGTGCTGACCTGTCACCAGTGTCTGTGACCAGATGAAAGGAAAGCTTATGATGTGGCACCCTACTTCTGTACCTGGAAAGGGCTGAGTGTTTTGACACAACCACAGTCTTCAAAACACAAATTATCATTTTTTCATTAGAAATCCTAGCTTGTTCCTTCTTTCCTTTCCCTCATCTTAACTAATATGCATTTGTATTTATAGTTTATATATAAAAAAATTTCTGTGAATTTGCAATGGGGGGATGTGAGACATGGAGATTCAGACAGATCATTCCTACGTGTGTGGGGCTGACCAAAAGCAAAGTTGGTCTAAATAAGGCCAAAATTTCAGTCTCATTTCCTCAATGTCCAAAACCAAACAGCAGACTTTCATTTAAGTGGGGACAGAAAGAAAATTCTTAATTTTTATCTTGTTATATTAATCAGTAACAAAAAAAAAGAAAAAGACAGCTTTGAGAAATACTTGGGGATGTTAACAAAAAAGTGGCAGTAAATTTTAACTTTTGTATTCTTCTGAACTCTTCATGTTCACAAGTCATCATTGGAGATGGCGAAAAAATGTTTTTAAAACTCCTGCCAACTAGGGTTGCTCCATTAAAGATTTGTTTAATGAAATGTTATACAATGGTGCTTTACTCTTTATATCAAGATAAGATGCAGGAAGGGGAAGACAATTCAGAGAAGAGATTGTTCCCAAAATAAACTTGAACTATACCAGTTACAGCATCAGGTTTTATAGTTATACTAATAATGATAGTTATATAGTTATATTAATAATGAGGTTTACTCTGTTTTGTTAAAATTTGTACACTGAGTAATATGGCATCATTATAATTCCAAGTCTGGTAGAACCTGGGCTAATTGAAAACTTTAAATTTACTAGAGTGCAACAGCTTTTACTTCACCTCACTCAGTCCAAATCTACCAGCATACATACATACAAGTTGCTGTCACTTTAAAAGAACTGTATTTTTTCTTTGAAAGTATTCTTGTGCAGAATCATCTTTTGTCTTATGGGAATGCTGCAAATGCATAGAAAGCAGATCTACAGCTGCTTGTGCTGGCATACAGTTAGTGTAGCTGCTTCCCCAGAGAATGAAGATCTGTGTATTTGTCGTCCTGTGGTCCCAGGCACGTACAAATCTCTGGGTACTAATGCAACAAAAGTAACTTGCAGTTTTATGAAATAGCTACTTGTGGCAGTATTATTTTTTCTCTTTTCAGTACCTGTGCTTCCTTGAGTAAGAATGCATTTCATACTTTCATAGATGACAATAAATGAAACATAACTTAAAACGGTACCCAGAAATTCAAAAAAACAGGTTATTAGAAAAGCATATAAAGGAGATGGACAGACTGTATGCTAAGAGGTTTAAAATAAAACATTTGAGACAAAAATGTTAAGTGGAGAGAAAGAATCAGTGAAATGAATGTGAGCTCATTATGAAACGAGCACTTTATCATTCCTCTAGCCTATGATATTCTAATAAGACTGTGTCTTGTAGTGTACACCTTCTGCTGTTAAAGGCTGTATGATTTGACGTGTTGCAATCAAATGTTTTTACTTGTGAAGCTACAAGTCTTACTGTCTACAGAGAGTATGGGTTGTAATGCTGAAGTTAACTGAGCATACGCTATTCTTTTGTAACATGCAGTGAATTCTAATTTGATGGACACAAGAAATTACTACTTTTAATGTATTTTTGAGTAACTACAAAGAACGTGGCAGAAAATCTGAAGCAAAGATGGTTAACATTTGCTCATTTATCATTTTCTTTGTGTGTGTGTCATTAGAGAGAAATCAGAGATACAGAACGTGTGTGTGTGTTTTGATCACTCAGGGACCCTTCATTATTTGCTGTTTTGTCAATAATAGAACTAGCCTTGGAAAGATAACAGTCAGATGCTGCACACAGAAACAAGTGCCAGTGCCTTATGGTTTGGAGTGGTGTGTCTTCTTTTGCAGCATGTTACCTATAAACAGATGCTGCCATCTGTATTCTTTTTTTTTTTTTTTTTTAACATTCCTTTTGTTCTCAGGGGCTGTCATCATAAGAATTTTGGATTCAGTAACCTTGAAACCAGTGAAAGGATGATCCCTTGTTTCACCAGCTTTGGCATCAGACATAAGTCTTCTGACTAAACTAATTTGTTGGTGAATGTTTTTAAGGCATATTGGAGAACAAAGAAAACCACACACAGAGGTATAATTTGCTGTTTTATTTTGTATTTTACAGATTTTCTGTATCACATTGTTTATAGAACTGGAATGTAATTTTGATTTAGTACTCCATCTTGTACAATGTAATGCAAATTTATATCCAAACTGAGAACAAAGTATTGTTGGGAATTTTACCTCACAAGGTTTGATAGATAATTGCACACATTGTTAAAGCATAGATAATTGCTAAACTCTAAGACAGTAAATCTTATTTGGAATGGAAGTCACAAAAGGAATGTCAGGGAAAGAAAAAAAATTGAAGCGATACAAAATATTAAGTTGAAGAAAACAGTCCAAGTAAAAGAAAACATTTTTTGTTTGTTACTTAAGAGTTGTTGCAGGATACTGATACACAAAGAGGAAAGTATTTAACTAATGATATATTAAATGTAGCAGTTATGAATGAAGACAGTTTTGAACGAAATTGTTTTTCTATCTCTGTCTCAAAACAGCAGAGGGTGTGCTTTGATCCCCTTAATAAAGGGGTAATGACACATAAGACAGAGAAGAAAGTTGCCCTGCCATGTGTACGTCTTAAATGAGTGCAGCAGAGGCAGCTCAGAAAATGGGATTACCCACATCTTTATGTACCTCCACCTGCCCGGCAGATTGGGTCACTGTGCCAAAGAGCTTCTAGGCACAATGCCTGGAAGTTGTGTCGGGCCAGAATTTCGGTACTGGGGCTGAGTACAATACTGCTACTCCCTGCTGTCAGGAGTTCCACAGTGTCATTGCACAGAATTTGGTTGACCAACATTTCTCATGTGAGGAAGCATTGTTTTCTAGATAAATTTTTTGAGGTTTTATAGGAACAGTTTAGAACACCAGAGTACAGGCTTGTCCTTTTTTCCCTTTTCTTTTTGCCTCACTAATTTTGCCTTCTAATGTGCAGAAACAAACTTGGTAATTACACGTCAAAAACGTGGAAAACAGAGCCTGGGGGATATTTAAATGCAAAGCATATACTTAGCTATAGTTGTTACCATACATGAAAAATTAAGAGATAGTGACCTGGAGAATAAAAAATTCTGGAACAGGCAGTGCAGGAACTTGTCACATTGTACGAGCAAATCTATCTTGTGAAATTTCAAGGGGTCTTTACATTGTGCTTTGTGATTTAAACAAAGCACAGGTTTGATGCTGCCATTCACATACTGTATTTCGTAAACTGATCCCACAGCTTGTTCTGCTGAGATGAAGTCTATGTATTTTTTCAGCTTTCTTTTTGTATGTAAGTTATGAATTCCAAAACTTCCTAAAGAAAAGTCAGATTTTGGCTGTGGAATTTCCTCTAGTAGCTCAACAAGACCTGGACCTGAGGCTGCTTCATAGAAATGCAGAACTCCAGAGTATCTCTTTGACCTCTTGCCATATATTACCACAAGAAACAATTTTATCCCTTTGCAAGGTGATTCCTATTTTTTTTCCAGAATGACTTGGAAAGCTATTTTTTATATACAATCTCACTAAGAAGTTCTTTGAATTCTAGATTATATTCAGAATTCTTATGCCAGTACATTCTATGTGTAGTGACCATGAAGTATTATCAGATCCTTGTCATACACCAAGAATGATTGCTTTTGTCTATGTTTGTACCACCCTTCTACAAAGTTATTTCTGACTAATATATTTTGGTGACTCCTCATTACTCACAGAAAATTTGACTGTGATAGCACTCAGTCACTACAAGAAAGACATTGAGATTCTGAAGCAGGTCCAAAGAAGTGCAAGGAAGCTGGTGACGGGTCTAGAGCGCAAGTCTTGTGAGGAGTGGCTGAGAGAACTGGGGTTGTTTAGTCTGGAGAAAAGTAGATTGAGGGGAGACCTTATCTTTTTCTACAACTACCTGGAAGGAGGTTGTAGCAAGGTGGGGGTCCGTCTCTTCTCCCAAGTAGCAAGTGATAGGACAAGAGGAAATGTCCTCAACTTGCACCAGGGGAGGTTTAGGATGGATGGTAATAAAAATTTCTTCACAGAAAGGGATGTCAAGCATTGAAACAGGCTGCCCAGGGAAGTGGTTGAATCACCATCCCTGGAGGTATTCAAAAGATGGGTAGATGTGGTGCTCAGGGACATGGTTTAGTGGTGGTTTTGGCAGTGTTGGGTTAACAGTTGGACTTGATGATCTTAAAGGTCCCTTTCAACTCAGACCATTCTATAATTCTATGATTCTATGATTTTATTAAATCTGTCTGTATTCTAGAATGTTTGTATTAACCAAGTATGAATGGTGTTTTCTTTTAGGTTTTCCCTGTAGATCTGATATACAACCTGTTTAATTTTATTATATATAAAATGGTCTCTTCTCTGTGTTCAGCAATTTATCATTAACAATCCATTATTTAAATGACTGTGTAAAACTTAAAGGCATGAGAGTAGAGAACAGAACCTGTATTCCTGGCAAATACAGAGTGAAACTAGGCTAGTAATAACATTAAGTTCAGACATGAATTCTGACCGTATTCTCACTAAGGTTTGTGCCGTGGGCAACAAAACCAACAGAAACTTTTATTTATGACTGCCTGTTGTGGTTTAGGCCAAATCCACCACTGGGGACCCGAGGGACCCCAAAAGGGACTGACAGATGCTCCCCTCTACCCCTCTTCAAAGAGAGAGGCAGAGGAGGAAAAAGAGACTTATGAGTTTAGAAGGAACTAAATATGCAGTTAATTTCAGTAGTTAGAAGAGGCCCAGCTAAGAAGCGAAGTTACTGAACAAAATTGGTTCTGTTTTACTTCAAACCAGGACATTGCCAAATGAATTAAAACTATTTAATTATATATTGGTGATTTGGGGGGGAGGAGCTTTTTTAAAATACATATCCCAGTTCTTTATATAAAATATGTTGTACCTATTTTTAGTACCTATAAAAAGGTTTCATGTTAACTGAACCTGGGCATTTAGCTCTGTGGAAAAATAAGTATGTATTCATGCTCTAAAGAATATCAGTGTGTATATACACAGGGAGATCAAATGAACAACGGCCAGTCTTGATTATTACTTTCCATAGCTTTTGATTGCCAGTTGTATTTTGACCTTTGAAAGTAAAATTTATGTATTAACGTAATTTAAATCTGCCTTAGGAAACTATTCTAAATTACTGGCCCCTATGTGCAGTTATATAACGCAAGAATGAGAGATGCGGAAATTTGCAACTTTTAAAATATATATTAAAATATATATTAAAAACCTTATTTAGAAAGATGATAAAAGTTCCAAATGCATATGCAGTACGTAGAGGGCATGGCAAAGGAAAAAGCTCAACAGCTAGGTCATAAGCATGATGGAGCTGCCATTTGGAAAATGAACAAAAACATTGCAAAAACAAGTTATGAAACAATGTAAAAGAAAGGAAGACTGGGAGAAACAAAATTTCTGGTGGAAACAGGTTTTGACAGCTGTGCTAATGGCTGTTAGCACTTATGGTCAGCTGAAGGACTGACATAAAACATCATGACCTCAAATAAATGTATCTAACTACCCTGTTTTCAAACAAACCAAAAGATCTGTCTATGCTACATATGAACAGAGATCTTAATATAAATAAATAAAAAAAAAAAGTTTGTAAAACGTCCACTAATTTTCTTTGTTAAAAGCTAAAAATTAGAGAGTTCGGTTTGTTTTTTTTTTTTTTTTTCAAGTCTTGATAGACAATGCTTTGGTATCAGCAATGAAATGGCTGTACAGTGTATAGGTTGTTGGCATTTCGACAGCTAGCACGCAAGCAAACACGCTCCATTCAAGAATGGGTTTTACAGGAGAAAACATATTACAATTGTCCATTGAGTGTTCATGTAATGGAAGTTTGGATTACTGTGGCTCAGTCTGAAATGATACAACCCATGGATGGTGTAGGAGAGGTTTTTGTATTACCTGCCTCTGTTTTGGATTTCTTTTTCTTTAGTCAGGGTGTTCTTTACTGTATTTTCAAAACAAAGTCGCAACCTACACTTGAGGTAGTGTAGTGTGAAAGCAAGAAGTGTGAAAGCAAGAAGTATTTGAATGAATGAGATGAATGAGGACTAAATAACAACAGTACAGCACTTCATACTAGTTTATATTACTCTGTTGTTTTTTTTTTTTCATTTTAAAATCTAAAAGCCAAATAGTGTAATACAACAATGTGAGGATAATTTGAAGTATAATTTTAGTTCACTTTGCCCTTATAAAGTTTCTTTAGTTGCTCGTTTGTTTTTTTTTTGTTGGTGGTGGGTTTTTTTTTGTTTTTTTTTTTTTTTTTTTTTTTGACAAATGTATGTGAACGAGAAGTTAGTGCTGTTAGGAAAAAGACCCTTTCCAAATCCAGAAGCAATTTGTGACATCATTGTTTTTTAGCTTTAAAGAACAGATTACATAGCCAAAATTGCTGATTCAAGCTTTTGTGGTTAATTGCTTTGATAAAGCGTAACTGTTTGTTATAGTAATCCTGATACAGCCTAACCTTAATTGACAAAATTCACACTGGCTTTGAGTTGTGGTAAAACCTTGCAGTGTGGTGTCATTACTCTAAACGTAGTGTCATTCTGAGCAAGCTGTTGATAGCAGCTCAGTAACTGCTATTTGTTTCTGCAATAGCATATCTCAGCAGTGCTAACGATTCAAAGTTCTGCAGAACATAATGAGTCTTTGGAAGGGAAAACTGCTGTTCAGCAGACTCTCTGCTAGGTTGCTGCTCTTTCTAGGCTGTGCAAAACCCATGAACTTTTATTTAAATATCAGTATAAGTTGGGAGTTTAAATTTCCTTTATTTTGTTTGTGCTGTGCAGTTGTCCACAATGAAGTGTGAGACCTGTCCTGGATCTTGCACCTATGATCTCTCCCTTTTTGATCTTACTGATTTTTGCTCATTTGGGGAAGGTTTTATTATTTGGTGTTCTTTTTACACATATACCAATTTTAGCCCTACCTACTTTGTTATTGTTTTCCAGAATAATGGTCTTGAAGTTATGTGTGTACCTGTATCTGTTATTGCCATGGTAGATAAGATCAGCACCTGTTGATTTCTGACAACAGACTTCACTTTTCTTCAGCAGTATTTAATAGATATATTCATCATATCTTCTATGCAGAAAAAAAATTGGAAAGCACAAGTGTTTACTTGTGTTATAACGAAAAAGACTATACTCTTTCATGCTTTCAGTAGTATCAGTGTTCTACTATTCACATTTCTCCATTTTCTTGGAAAAAAAGTGAGCTTTGAGCAGTCAGACCTTCTTACATTTTGCAGTGCTTCAAGCTTTCCAGATTTCCCAGGGGAAGTCCTCAACAAATAAATCACTCCTCTTCAAAAATGTTCAGAAGAGCTTTAGTTTGACATATATAACTCCAGAGATTTGAATTAATTTACTATTTTGAAACTCAGGCATTTGTCATGAAATTTATCTGCATATTTTCTGTATTAGTCAAGTCAATGTATATTTATTTCATTTTTTTCCAGTTTGCCGTATTCCTTCCTAACACTTTTTATAGGCTCCAGCATGTTGCCTTTATCTCTCTGATAACTTTTTAAAACTTTAAACTTCTAAATCATGTTTTTCATTACAAATTGGATTTTTCCCTCTCTCTGCTTCTCTGAGTCTTGTAAACAAACCACATGTATTTACAGGTTGTTTTTTTGTTTTGTTTTGGGTTTTTTTTGTTGTTGTTGTTGTTCAATTTTGAGATATTAATGGAAGCCATTTAAAAATATTAGCGTAAAATTAATCAGAATTAATCATACTGTGAAATGTTATCTGTTTTGATACTTAATAAAAAAAAGGGTCTTCAATGGAAAACTGATTCTGTTCTTGATTACATCTTTGTTGGAAAAAAATTTCAACACAAACGTTTATATTTTGAAAAAATCTTATACTTCCTCTCCTGTTAGGATAGCCAAAAAAATTGAATTGAAATAATACTCAGAACTTCTTTTAAAGACCATCCCTGATGTTATTTAGTTGCCAGAGAGTGCTATAGCCCATAGCAGCCATCTTGTAATTAATTAGTTTGCTCAGGGGACTTTCCATCTTCTAGATAGCTGCTGCATGGCACACGCCATGCTTATTTTATTTTCTTACAGTGTATCAGCCCTTCATCCTACTACTTGTGTTTCAAAAATTTTGGATACTTAACCTAGAATAACTTCTCTCTGTGGCTTATAAAATAGGTGTTAAAAAATACAAGTGACTCCACTGTGTTCAGAAATGCCTATTCATCATCTTTATTCCCCAAACCCTATGATGCCTGACTCTTTCATTTCATTAGTCCCTCTAGGAGAAGAATCAGATTATAAACTGTCACAATTATTTCAGACAGAATCTACTGGAGGATGTGGTTGTAATAGCAGACCTAGATGAGGATAAATAGAAAGTTCTTGAGCATTAGTTAAATGAGTGGTGAAAGAGCCTTTAACTCCTCTGGCACAGAAGTTAGGTATTAAAGGCACATTCTTAAAATGAATAGTTAAAGCAACATACTTATTCTTGGTAATGCAATATCTTCATGACAGACACACTATGAAAGAATTTCCTAACATAAGTAGGTATTTATAGCAAACAGTTATTTGCCTGATATTTCTACTCAAAGGTGCTCTGAAAGTTGAACCTTCCCTATAAATGAATTTTTATAGAAGTTTCCCCTGCTTTTCATCTGTTATGGTAGTTTGATTCTTCTTTTCACACCACGAACACAGGCATGTAAACCAACATGTGATAGTTCAGCATTGTAGGATTTTTAACACAAGGAAATGGTTCTGTAAAAGACTAATAAGCCAAAACTGTGGAATGTATTATTTCAGTAGAAGATTTGATGAGAGGTGTCTTGGTACCAACTTCAGATGACTTTTTAGATCAAGCTGATCAAGAATATCGTGTTTTAGAAGAGAAGTTTTTCTATCAGAATATTCCTTTGTGGTGCGGGAGATTTCAGCTCACACCATTTGACGTTTTTGCAAACAATGTATATTTTACATGGTCAGACAGGGACAGAATTTGTATTAAGATACTCAGCTGAAGTGTGTAGCTGTCTGACCAATTGATCATTGATTTCTCTAGAGCCGTGGCTCTTTGATTTCCTCACATATATTTCTATGCTTTCATTCTGCTTCAGATTCCTGTTTTTCTGGTCAGACATGGTTTCATGAGCTTGAGGGTCACTGATGTTTGAGTTTAATGGCTTTTTGGCCATTTGCCACAGGGCCTGAAAGGGAAGTCAGGGAGGAAAGGATTTAAATATCCTAGTTTAAGAAGGAAGGAAAGCAACTATTCTTTGTAATCATTAGTTGTTTAATCCATTTGAAGCACATGGTAGACTATATTTCTGTTTGTTCCCATATTACTATCTATATTACTGTAACAGACATTTCATTTCTCTCTACAACTATGCGCCAATGAAATTAGATCATACCAACATGAGATTTCTAGACTATTAGGAAGGATTAGGTGTTATTGAAATTGCTTTCCTGCTACTTACGTTTCTTTTTCCCCCTGTAAAACAGGAGCTGTGTACATTAATGGTAATAAACCCGTTCCACTCAGGTTTTGTTAAGTTTGTGAACTCCACAGATACAAGAAGTACCACTTTTGCCAGCAATGTAAGTGGAGGAGACTATGACCACATTTCTATAACCTAAGTTTTATGCAGCATCTCACTTTTTCAAGAACTGATTATTTTCGTGGTTTTGTAGTAGGTTTGTGGAGCATTTCTGATTTTTTTTCTCTTTCCTAAATATGCTACTTCTGAGCACACAATTAACATTTTCTCCATTTAGATATTGTTTTATAGTAAACAGACTATAAATTAATGAATGTAAATAAGTAGTGTAATGCCAGAATTCCACTATTGAGTGCTGGGGAGCTGTGTCAGCTCTCTCATACCCAGTAGAGTATGAATATTTAATTTTACAGCTGGTTTTGCCATATGCAGAAAGAAATTTCTTATAATATCTTTATGATATAATAATGTAATTGAACAGTAACTAATTAAGTTACAGATTTTTCATTTGTAGATTTAAAAAAAAAAGCCCATTTGACAATCAATCTTACCTCCAAAAATTCCACAGATATCCCAAATTTGGATTGAGTAGTTGGAATACATTTCAAGATATACTTTAGGAGAACATTAATAATGACTTTGAGTTCATCCATGAACATGCCTCAAGAAATAGAGAGAATATTCTTGAGTTTGGTGTTCCACTTTAAGCAATGGTGTATCAATCTGTTTTAATCACGTTTTGCTAGAGCTTCAGAAAAATTTGAACAATGGTGTCTGTGAATTATACCATTACATTAATTTAACTGCTATGAAAAACTTGAAGATTCTCACAGGTATAATAAAAACAACCTGTGTTATACTGATGGTCTTCAACTTGATACCTTAACACAGTGACCTTTACTGGAGCTTGGTATGAACCACGTACAATGGAAGTAACATCTACTGGTCATTTTGCTTATTCAAAATGGAACAGTATTTTTGGTTTCTTTTCGAGGTATAAGTAGGGGTTTGTATGTGTTTTGGATAGCAAATCAGTGTCTCCTCACCAGTTGAGAGTATCCTAGTTGGGCAGGAGGAACTGTTATTTGTGGAAGGCAGAGAAACACTTTGTTCAAAACCTGTTCAGCAATAATGAGGGCAGCATGGTCACTGGGATGTCGTTCCACCAGCTCCATTGTGGTAAGACGCCTGCTCAGCCTTGGCACAGGGTGGAATACATATACAATTGGGAATCCTCAGACGTCTCAATTTTTCCCTCCCTCAAAATAGTTAAATAGTTGCATGATGTGTCTTTTATCCTTACCTCACCCCTTTTCACTCTGGAACTTCACATCAGGGGCAGAATGTGTCCTTCTTTCCAAGCTGATGAAAGTGAAATAATAAATGTTTGACCCTTGCTACATGTACCCTCAGGAATTGAGACTCCTTTCTAGATATAGCTATATGGTGATTACCATACAGTATTGAAGAGCTGTTCTCATTTTGAACAGATGTTTATGCGTGCCTAAAGAGAGGATGCTAAATACCTCCTTGAGGGACGTGCATATATTTTACTGCCAGTTTTCAGCTAAAAACTAATATTGTAGCTATAACTTAAAACTGGCTATATAAGTGGATGTGATTTTAGTAATTGTATGTCATTATTTAAAAGAAATCTTCTAAAAGAAACCTACATTTTTAGCCTGTGTATCTTTTACCTTCAAGTATGCAGACATTTTACTGGGAGAAGAAATATGACACTCTGTAAGGAAGAGCAAGGTTTTAGGATTTTGTAGAGGGCATACATAAGCATTTTGTCCTTCACCTTAAAACTCAATTGGAAATTTTCTCCAAAGAATTCAGAGGAATTTAGACACTCAATATTCTTAACAGTCATGTGTCCCATTGATTGAAGATACCCCACTCAGCAGGAAGAGCTCCATTGAGCAGATGAAGTGGTAAGCTATGTTTACATGTCCATAAATGTTGTTACTCTTTCCTTGGCTGTATATGGACTACAATATAAGTGTTTGTTTCACGAAAGTGTTTTTGAGTTGGCCATTGGGCCTAAAGCTCCGAAAGGACTTCAGTACCTAAATCCAAAATTTATATCTTTCAAATCACTCTTTGTTTACCCTCTCTTTCCTGGCAGTACAGAAATTACTGAAAATAATATCCACAAGGTTTCCTGTTTTCTGTAGCCCAGCATGGATGCATGCAAGCTTTCTCCAGCCTGACAGCATCAAGCTGCTCACTTCTAAGGCATGGAATATATTCTTGAACTGAGCATGGTTGCAAACCTCTTTTCTGAAGGACCTTACCCTGTAGATCCTTTTGAAGTAAGATTTAGCAAATTATACTTTAGAGCAAGAGCAGATAAGCAGTTGAGTCTCACATCAGTCATCTTGGATACAAGATCCCTCTCTCTTTTTCTGGGTGATTTGGGTAGAATTTCAGTTACTGATCATTAGGAAAGTAGTCAAAACAGTGAGCTATGGGGTATTTAGATAGAATTGAGAAATGTTAGCTATTATGTGGCAGCAACCATTTACCATTCCCTTAAAGTGAAACACCTGCCAGAAGAGAAGTTGACTAAGACTTGAAGGTGCTCTCCACAACTTGAAGGTATTCTGTACAGCGTTTCCTGCCAACTAATTTAGATCACAGAATCACAGAATCACAGAATCCTAGATTGGAAAGGACCTGTAAGATCATCTAGATGTGTCACTACAAATTGCCAGGCTTCTGCAAATATTCTCAGGCCTAAGATATGTGGGTGGGGAAACTTTCAGAGTCATTGTCACCTGCTGTAAAATGGTTATGTTGCAATGCTGCCTGGACACAATTTTGTAAGGGCTTTTTGGAGTCAGGCTACAAATGTTGATAGACCTTGTGTGTGATAGACCTTGTGTGTGATAGATCTGTGGGTGGGAGAGGCCCAAGCTTCTTGTAGCTTAATGTCTTTGAGATGAAGACTTCATATTCAAACATTATACATGGTTATAACTCAAGATTAGGCTCAAGTGTGGAGTCAGGCATAGAGTTTGAAATGCTTTAGCTTGCACCCTGGCCTGTGTGCCTAGCTGAAGACAGAGACTCCAATACACCTCTGCTCCCAAATGCTGTACGCAGTTTTCAGATACCTAATTGAGAGTTTAGGTACTGTAAAGCACTGAAGTATCTAAGTCCCTTTGTCATTGTAGTTCTAAGTTCCTCCATTTGTATTTGTATGTTTCTATCTTGTGAACCAGAGGCATCTTTTATCCATTCACATTAAAAATAAAATTTGAACTTTATTTTGTCTAATCTTCCATTCTGATAAAGCTACTTTTGGCACATATATACTTGCAAAACAGTTTTTTTTTTTTTTTCCTCTGGGTATGATTTCCTTTCTACTAAAAGATTACATGCCACTTTATTGTCACTCTCATTATCTAGGCAGTTTATTTACCACTAAACTTTATGTAGTGAACAGTGGGACACCGGAGCCTTACAAATCACTTTACACAGTCAGCTACAATTTTCATGGAGAATTCCAGAGGAATTACAGGAGTATAATAATGTGTCTCCAAATGAATAACAAAAGTTTAATGCTGTTTCTCAAATGAGCAACTGCTATAGAGGACTAAGTAGGCTAGCAAATGAGAACATGGAATTACTGGCAAGATCACACGAAGTAACGGGTCTTAAAATTTTTATTCTGGAGGAAAATAGGACCTGTAGACTGTTTTTTTGATACACTACTCAGTCATCTTAGAGCAGTTATATTTTATCAGAATTGACTTTTTTTGACTCCAATAATATTCCAATATTTCCTCTCCACTTTTGGTGAAACAAGATGTGGAGTGGGTGAACTACTAGCATATATAGAAAATTACTTAAAATTCACTTGCACGCCTCTTTGGATATATAGTACAAATTTATTTTAGGTACCACATTTTTAGTATGGTAACCAGTTATTAAAAATTTAGAAAAACTTAGTAGTTCTGTTTTTTGTAATAATAAGGAGTGAAAGGCTACACCTCTGATTAAGGATGGAAAGAATAGGAGTCAAGGTCTTATCAATCATTTGTCTTTATCTGTGTTTTGGAGTAGACCTTGTGAGCACTTAGATCTACCGATAGATGTATGACAAGGTAGCCTGCAAATTGTATAGACAGGGAAAAGTGGAAGTGGAAGGGTTCTAGTGGAAAGGTTGCATACTGCTAAGATTTGATCCAGGAACCAGTGGGAAGAGGTATCTTCATATAAGCAATCACATCAAATTTCTGGGATCATATATCAAACACCGAGTTAGGCTAATGAAAGAAGTTAAGGCACTTTAGTGTTGTTCTGCTTCACCAGTAAATTCACAACCACTTCTGTTGTACAGAATATTGGCTCCTTTTATCTGCGTGCTTGGAGCTAAGGGAGACACTCAGTCTAGTTTTTAAGACTGCAATCCATATTAATAGTTGTATTTGTTTATAGCACATACATTTGTTTCTACCTAGAGAGCTGACCAGATAACTTGGATGCATATCCCTGGGTTAGAGAGAAGAGTATTATGACAGATAAACATTTCTTCCTCTGTAGTGTAATGTTTTGGCTCTGCTGATCTTGGGGAAAGGGATGGCATTTTTCTTCTGATCTAGGGCACACTGAAGTTTGCAAATATCCAAACCTAGACAGAAAACCGCCTCTTACAACTATTTCTCCCCTGTGAGATTTCAGGCACAGCAACAGTGAATCATTGGCTTCCTGTTAAGATCTTTATAATCCTGTTTCCACAGCTGACAGAAGGCCAGGCCTTATCAGCAACTGATAAGAGATCGGCCTAATAATGTTCTCAGCTTCCTTTGAAAAAGTGTATGAGATGAAAAGGATTATTGGATACATGTTAGTTGGCATTCTCGGTGCCTCAGTCTAAGTTTATCTTTATTTGCATGCTAATCACAGTGGGACTAGAAATATGTGTAACAACATAAATCAAAGTTTATATGTATGAGAAAACAGCAGTTTCACAAGTAAATACGATGTATGAACTGATGTTACTGCCTGAAAGGTTGGAAAGACAAATGGAAGAAGGGTCCTTTGAAGTACAGAATGCTGACAGGATTTGCATTTCCTTTTTTTTTTTTTTTTTTTTATGTGGTTCTTAATGCATTTTTTGTGTCCTTGCTAGTAAGCCTTCATAACATGTGAGTTTTTCCTGGTATTTTACCACTCCCTGGACTTCATCGAAGCGGACAGAGCCATGTAAAGAAGTCTTAAATTTTGGGCCTGGGTGGCAGCAAATTATTTTGTATAAGGATTAGGAAATTTACTTCCCATCTGTCTAACAGCAGCCTCCTCTGTAACACTGCACAACAGGGTCTGCCAGAACTAAGTCTGCTGAGGAGCAGCAGTTGCTCAGAAGCTAAAGTTGCTTGAACTGTACTACAAACGAAATAGTGCTTCCTCACTTTATTCCTGTGACTAGTAATTTACCAGAGAAGCCTTGAAATCATGAGGACAGCTTCGCATTCATTTTAGCACATCATGTCTTCCTGCATTGTTATTTCTATACTATTTTTAAGATAAAGGCCAGTTTAGTAAAAAGCAGTTTAGGAGTACATGAAAACTAGAAGGAACACTGAACTGGGTCATGGCTGACTCCTCTAAATACAGAGGGTTGAATAAAATTGTAAGTGCTGTGCTTAGCACTCAGTGCTCAGTGGTCAGTGCTCAGTCTTTGTCCTTCATTGCCTGTGACCCGGCAGACAAAAAAAAAAAGACTAGGGTCAATAAAGTACAGAGGCTTATGCATGGTTTTAAACAAAGGAATAACCCTACTGACTTCAGGAAGAGTGAGTGAGAGTTCAAATGCATTAAGATTTTAGTTTTGATTAGGACTGGATATCTGAAAATAATTTTCTGATAGTCCCTATATACTTTGCTGTGCATTTTAAACCGGCCTTGAGTGCATGAACTAGGTCCCTTTCAGATTAAATGGAACCAGAAGACAGACTTCAAAGGTACATTTAATATAAAATCCACAGTCCTTCTACTGAAGTTTTGCAGAAAATATTGCTGTTTGTTTTTATTCAGTTTTAGTTGGTATTCCCCTAATTTCCCTTTCTTTCCCAAGCTGGTCTTTATGACATGTTTTTCTTATTACTTGTTTTGATTTAAAGAATTTAATTTTCATCAGATGATCCATAAAAATAATGGATTCCTGACCTAAACTTTGATGAAACACAGGAGAAAATTAGTCTGATAAGCAAAAATTTTTTTTTTTTTTAAAAAAAGAAGCTTTACTTCTGAACTAAACTAAACCAAGTAGCAGGCTGCTTCTTTTAAGTAATATGCTTCCTTTTCTGAAATGAATACAAGTAATAGCTAAGGATAAATAACATCTTTGCATCTCTCTTTTTGTCCATCAACTAAATTGCACCATTTTAACTGTATATATATAACACGGTTATTACTTCTCTAGATATGCCTGGGACAGAGAAGATAAAAAATTTAACACAATTTTAAACACTATATGTCCACAGCAGGGATTTGTACTACTTCAGTGATTTTTTAGCAAATTTATTTGTAATAACACAAAAACTTGACAAGGCACACTTAACAGAGTTGCCTTACAAAATGCAGTAAACAAGTTTGTCCCTCCTTTATTTTTTTCTGTTGTAATTTATTACTCAACTATATAATTGAAATCAATTAAATTGAGTGTGAAATGTTAAAACAATCAAAATTGGAAGAACTAGCTGGATTCTTGCAAAATAGGGCAAAATAAGATCTTGGGGTGTGCATAAAACAAGAGAACTAAAGAATGATTCTGATATTGTCCAGTCATTATAGAAACAGAATATTAAACTGTTTGGAAAAGGGGAAAAATTTAAAATAATTCAGTAGTTTATTGCTTTCCAGTGACTTTTCAGGCATGCACAAAAAGATATTTTTTCATTTTCTTTTCAATTGTTCAACCAAATATTAAGTATTTTGTGTAACTCTTATGAAGTAACATATAGAAGAAGAACTTGACCTTTTTCTACTTGATGCCATGAAAAGCTGAAATCAGGTCTCAACAGTCTCGGTGACTATTGTTATAGGTTAGTCCCACAAATTGATGCGAGGAGACAGAGCCAATTAAGACTGAAGTATTTATTTAGCAAGCGGCAGCAAGCAAAACAGCACTGGGCGGCCCGGGAGTCTCACTCCGCCGACAGCTCGCGCCCGGTTCCCGAAAGTCCCTGGTTTTATACTCTTCTTTTTCCAGTGTAGGCGTACTCTGCATCTGCACGACACGACTTGTTGCTAGGGGGTCGTTTTCTGTTTTCTTTTTCCTCCTGGTTGTGGCAGGGATGAAAGATTCATGTCTTCCTCACATCATGTACTCTTCGTCTTCATGAGCCCCTCTCCCCTCCTCCAAGTCTTTTTCACATCCTACTTTGTTTGCATAACCTGACCTTTGCAGTTTTAGCCTTGCTCGCTCAACAGGATGCTGGCTATCTTGCAACAGCCAGTTCAGCAGTTGCCTTTTTGTAAAACAATGTAACAATGTAAGTTTCTAGGTTAGGTGAACAAACAGCGCTGAGCTTATCACAACTATTAAGGAGGTATTCTTTATTGCAGCGCTGGACACACAGGGGATTGCTCCTCCTAATCTGCATGCCATAAAGGGTTAGTTATGCAGCTTATATACATGCCATACATACATATTCACAAGATTTTTGAGAAATGATCAACACCTTCATTACTTTTCCAGGAACTCATTACCACAGAGCTACTACCTACTCCCGTATGGGCATTATAGTCTCTCATCCTCTGGTAGTTGCTTACTCCTCTTTACCACTGTGCTGTTTTGGTGAACTGTCCTTATCTGGTTGCCAAAGCTGCTAAGCTGATTCTGGCCAAAAACTGGTTCATAGTGTCTCACTGGTCCCGTTTTCTTTGTTGGGTGATAGTTGTAATAGTTTAAAGCTAGGCCTGTTCCTTAAAAATAAAGTTAGTTAATAAGTTTCCATCGGGTCCTTTCTTCATATCATAACCTTCTTTAGGCTGAACTGGCCCTGGTCCTCCAGCATCTCCTCTCAGGGCCAATGCTCCAGGCCTGACCACCTCAATGGCCCTCTGTGGAGTTCAATCTAGTTTATTGATGTCTTTCTTGTACTGGTGGGCATAAAATTGGACCACTAGATGTGGTCCAAAGAGTACAGAGAGGAGAGGGATAATCCTTTTCTGTTAGCCACCTTTGTTGCAAAACCACGCCACTGGCTTGACACAGCTCCAGGAAATTCTGATTGTGAGTACAAAGCAGGTTTCATCTCATGGGCTAAATAAGAAAATGTATCTCTGACTCAAAATCTTCAGTGTTTTGCTTACAGAGAAAACTACTAAACTGGTAATCAGTGATCTCACGCTCGAAAATCTTACTCTGGGTTATCTATTGGTGGGGAACACTGGCACTTGACTCTTGACCTTTGGGCACTTAAAGTTAAGTGCATGAGGCAGTGTAGGACCGTATTTTTTAGAATATATATATTGATCTTTTACAGTTTTCTAGCAATGTTTCTGTTCAAGGTTAAAAATACTTGTCTCTTCTGCTTGCCTAACTTCATCCATCATCAGTAACGTTGGCTGTTTTTAGAAGTCAGTGTATGGAATCTAAAAAAATATTATCATAGGCCTGTGGAAAGCTTAGTGCCTTAACCACTATTTATATTACAACTTTTGTATTATCCTGAGATGTCTGAAGGACTTACTTATTTATGAGGTTGCGGTGGCCAGGCTGGGTGCCTTATTATTCCAGCTTGGCACAGTCTGGTTCAAATACAGGTAAATGGGGAATGAAATATATTCTTATATAAAAATTACTGCCTTCCTTGGAATCCCTAACTCAGACATTTTATATTTTCTGTAAAGTAAGTATTATCAGCAGTGAACTAATTAGACGCCTCATTTTACTAAAATCTGCTCTGTAATGTATGTGCCATCTGTTCAGTTTAGTCTAAGAAAAACAGACTGTAATTCTGTTCTGTAATTCTGCTACCAATCATTTCAGTTAGCTCATCGTTGTCTTTCTCTTTGCAAATATACATGAAAATAAAAGGACATAGTTAACTTTGTTTGAACCAAAAATGCTGATGATGGTGTCACATGAGAAGTCCTACTTGCATGGATATCCTTCCCATATATTCTTTAAGCCACAATAATCTGCATTCTCTAAACCAGTTTGGAAGTTTGCCTCAGTGACTGCATCTCAGTGACTCATTGTCTGGGAAAGTGATCTCATAGCATGAGGAGAACAAGTTACTTGTATACTGTACTAATTATACGTCTAGTCAACAAATCAAATCCAGATTGAGCACTACACCGACAGCATCTCAGAAACTCTACCAAAAAAACCGCAAGGAAGCATAACGCAGTATCTACTGAAGTAGCAAATTCATACCATTACCTGTCACGAGACCCCCATCAGTGGTTACAGCCAACCAGTCAATTCAGTTTAGAAACCTCCAAGGTTCTCAAAACCCTTTTTTGTCCCCTTCCTACATATTGCAATTGCACAGACATTCTGAATATTAGCAATTTGAAATCTTTTTCTTACTGTTACCTGTTCTATTTGTAGTTAGGGTGGTCCATGCCTTTATTCTTTTGACAAGTTTGTTTAAACAGTTCTCCCACCTTCCTGGTATTTATCTCTTCGCATTTATTGAAAGCAATCAGTAAACTTGCCATAAGTATCCAATGTTTTTCTCTGATAGATCATGGTTTTCTAAGTAGTCTAGGAGATCTGTTATCATATGTAGTCACATATTGTAGGACAGGTTCTTTCTTCTCTTTATCATTCTAATATGAGTCATCTGGACTCATTAAGGTTTGATTTTTAATTTTTTAAATAAATAAATAAATAAAATATCCGCAGGTAAAACGAAGGCAAATAGAACTTCAAAGGGATATGACCTGAAATATATACAATATTTAAATGACAGTTCACTGGTAAGTGACATAAAAAAAAAGAAAAAAACCCAAACTGTTTATCTCAGAGGTTGGTCTGGTACTTCGTTTGCATTCTTTTCAACATGAAACACAGCAGCAAAATATTTTTAGCTGTTTCAACAGTGTAACTTGTAAAGAGAGACTTCAGTTAACTGAACCCTTCCAAAGTGGTTAGGTTTTCTTTTTTTTTTTTTATGGCAAGAAGTTTGTCTTTTCACTTATTTGAGAACCTCTGGGAACTTCTCTTTAGATATAGTCTAAATCCCATGATGATAATTTTATTACTCTTTCCAAAAATGTGGTCATGTATTCTTTTGCTAGTCTTAAAACATCTTTGCCCTTACAGGAAAATTACTTGCATAGGATAGCATTTCCATCACTTGCTTTTCATAACAGCATTTGAAGAGTTGGCATTTTTTTCTTGACTATCAGCTTTATGCATCAGAACGTGGGTTAGTAGATAAATAAAGCTACTTTATTGATTTAATTTGTGTCCTAACTCTAACCATTGTTGTAATTATTAAAGCTAAGCAAATAATTTATTCAATTACTTCATTAATCTTTCAGTTTCTGGAATATCTCTGAAGAGACAGAGTCTCAAATTTTATAAAATATTCAGTTTTGTTTCAGTAATCTATTATAAAATACATTACATCGCAGTTTTTATGAATATTCTAAATTAAAACTTCATTGCTTGGTAGAATAGATCAGGCATATTGGATAAGATTTTTCTCTTTATTTTGCATAATACAGGAATTCTTGATGGAAAATGCCTGCGTAAAATTTGACTGCTGCTAATCTTCGCAGATAATCAGCTTGAAAGTTTTGCTTGCAGTGTGTATTTTGGTCAGCAAAGTTTATGTTAATCCAAACAGCGGAGTGGCAAAAGTACAGTTATAGTAAACTGGTCAGGTACCAGCCAGGCTGGTATTGACAGATGTCAGTGGTAGATACACCTCTTAGTTATTTAGAAAAACTTAAAGACAGACTCTTAAAAATGTAAGTGGACATGGCTGAAAGTGTTTTTCTTTATTGGCCATAGGTCCATTGCAAGTGTTCTTTTCATTGGCTTGGATTATGGAAGAGGTAGAGCAAAACTGTGTAGACACAGTGTCACTGGTGGCATCTTGATCTATTTGAAGTTGTCCCTGCTCACTGCAGGAGGGTTGGACTTCTTTTTTGTTAAAATAAATTGCTTGAATTCTGTTTTGGTTTCATGTAGCCATTTGATGCATACAGTTATTTATTTTCATGGTGCTGATCCTCATTTAAATCAGCTGATCTCAGCTGTGGCTCTCCATTACTTTTTCTTTCACTACTTATTGATTTTGAATTAATATTCCAGTTGCTGAAAAGTTTTTTTCTTTTGCTAGGACACTTTTACCTTAAATTGCATATGTTAACATGCATGTGCACTCACATGCATGCACATGCATAAGCACACACACAAATGTATTAGAAATATTTTGTCCTTATTTTTGTCCACTTAAAACATTTCAATCTTTATTGATTCCCGGGAAACAGCTTGATCAAGAATCCTTTGCCTCTTCTTTCATAGGTAACTCTTATACCATACTTTTGAATTACATCTCTTATATGGAATGATTTCAGGTAACATCTCCCTTCAAAAACTTCCACTATAATGCTATTAAAAGCTTTGGTATATGCAAAGGAAAATAAAGTCTTTCAAAGAGATTAGCAAAAATATAGAAATAAAAATAATAAGTAAGACTTAAGGCTAACAAACTCCAAAATTTATAGAAGAAAAGGTACCATCTAGCCTGTATCTGGCAATTCAGGAGTTATATGCAACTTAAAAAATGACACTTTACTGCAGCGACATGATTACTTCTAGTTGAAAAAACAGTGCTGTGCCCAGGAAGTATGCACAAAATAAGGCAAAATGGCCCACAGAATTTTCCATGAAGAAAAAGAGGTTGCTTGCTTTCTTTTCTAAGTTTTAGTCAAACCTCTTTTTAGTATTTAGTAGAGGAGGTTAGAACCATGTTCAACATTCAGAAACATCTTCTGATTTTTATTTATTTTAATATTTGTTGTTTTGTCACAGACAGTTTTTTTTTGTTTGTTTGTTTGTTTGTTTTTTTAAGAACTGTCCTAGACAGACAAAACCTTGGTACTGGCCTCTAACATTATATTCAGGCATCTAATGAGTACAACATAATGGGTAACAAATGCATGTGCTGCCAGCATGGAGTTCTGTAGAATCTTGAAGACTGAGTGCTATGCAAACATTTACCTCTGGACCTTTTGTCTAACACTTGCCATTTTAAGAATAACGATGGTATAGAAGATTGTTCTTTAACAATGGTTTTGCAATTATTGAGAATTCATAAAAGCTTAAGCTTCTTGTGAAGGATGTAATTGCCCTTAAATTTTTATTGAATTTGTAATTATCCCATTCAGCATTATCTAGTGTTAGATAAGAAGAAAGCACAAATGCCTTTGATCACAGTGGTATTTTTACATAAAAAGAATAGCTGATGAACATTCCTTGCTTAAAGAAAACAGGTTGAATAAAAGCGAACAACTGAGTATATTGCTTTAACCTACTCCATTTTGGCATTTTGGAGTGTCCCAAGTGACTGATTTCTGACCAGTGACTCCATCATGCACATCACGTGTACTCAGGATTTCATTAATTATGAGTTTACAAAGTTGCATTGATCAGTGTGGTAAGAACAAAACTGCTTTGGCAAAGTAACAGCAAATCAGACTTAATTTGCAGGTTAACTAAGAGCCCAGCTGTTCTTCATAGGCAGTACGTCTCAAGGACAAAGCTCTACATTCATAAGATTCCCTGACATCTTTCAGACTCCAAAAGCACATAAGCAAGGATAAGCAATCCGATTTTCCTATTTCCCTGAAGTAAAATTCAGCAGGTAGGAAACTCAAATATATTTTTTATTTCAGATTCCCCTCCCCCCCCAACCCCCTATCCCTCCACCCCCAAAAAAGGGAAGAAGATGACAGAGAGGATGACAGAAAAGTAAACATACTGCATTTTGTGGTAAATTCACTTGTATTTTGCTGTCGTAATACAGTTCCAGTCATATTCCACACACTGCCAATTGCTTTCTGCCTTCTCTTATTTAGAAACAAGGAAACAAAGTGCAAACAGTTGTCCAGGGCAAACCGATGACATGGGTTACATTTGTTATTGTGGTAGACGTTTACACCTCAGAGGTTTTGGTTTATCTGAGTTGAACAGTGATTTTTTTCCCCAGGGCACTTCTCCAGGACACCAGAGATTTAGTAGAGAACCTAATAAAGATAAATATAATTCAACAGTTTTGATTAGCAATGACAAAACATAATTTAAGTACCTCAAACGACCAGTGTTTACAGTAACTGTTGAAGTCATCTGGACTGAAAAGGAATGCTGTCACATCTTGATTTTTCCTTTTTATCTTGTTGTACTGAAAATTTGTGAAGTGCATATCCTCATAAAGAAACTGTGTCCATACTCTTTCACAGAAAAGAATTAATTCTAATGGTCCGTCATCATATGCAATTGAATAAAGAAAGGATTAGTAAGTGACGTTTCATGTTGGTATCATGTAACTCAGAGGAGGACATGTATTACGTGACAAATAAACTTTATTGCCAATGGATCAGTATTTATTTAAGCTCAAAATTTGCATATGATTGAAGCTGCTGCCACCATGGTTCTGATTTTGACTTTTCTGCATACCCGTAAGAAACAGTTCTACTGAGGCAGCAAGCAAACACTTGTGAAAGAATCTTACAAGTGCCAAGATTTCATCTCTTTCTTGAGCACCTTCTCTCTGAATCTTCTACAGGAGGTATAACTCTGCTAGTAATTTCTCCTACCTGACAGAAATTCTTTAATTCTTATTTTTTCCCTGCTTCGTTTCTATCTCATTGGCCCTGTCTGTCCTGAGGCAGTAGCTCTATTAGTGAATTTTTCAGCATCCAGTCCTGCTACTGTCCTACTGGATGCCATGATAAACTCACTTGTTTTACATTTTATTGCTGTATTTCTGCAGCTTGCTCTATAATTCTGAAGCCCAATCCTTAGCTTGTACTCCAGTTTGGCTTTGATCCTGGTCTCCAAACAACCAGTTTAAACTATTATAGTTTTCATCTTTCTTAATCACTGAATAGAAACATCTTCATTACTGTTATGAAGCCAAATTATCTTGAGAAGTCTGTGTAGTGTTTTAGACATGCTTATCTGTACTTTATATTTCTTACAGAGCCCAAGGGACTCTTTACCTCCTGTTACCCCAGACTGCAGAAACAGTTTGCCACCAAATGCTTCATCTGTCACCTGCTCTTCAGTCCAACTGAACATGCAGTTTGAGAGATCGTGTGTATGTACAATGAGCCCATTAAGACCTCTGCCTAAAGGACATATATCCATCTCTTAGCCTCTAAATTGGGGTCATTGATGAAAGCTGGTAGTGTTCTTACATCTTACATGCTAAAGTCCAGTCAGGGGATAGGATATCCCCACTCTGGTGTTAGCTAAGACTGTTGTGAGTGCCATTGTCTTCCTTGCTCACCGTGCATTTCAGATGCAGAGAAGATAAACAGGAAGAAAGTGCCCATCTCTGGGAGCAGAGAGAACAGGACTGAAATCTTACTAAAGTTGCATATGTCAGGGGCGCTGTCCTGCAAAGTGCACGTACTGCTTCACTGAAGGCCTGGAAACAGTGGGATGGAAGGAAAATAGGAAACTGGGAACTAAACCAGCTACAGCGCTGAGAATATTCACAGTGTCTTCTTTGCATCTTCTTACATGTGTTACATCTGCTAGAGGGCAATGCCTGGAGTCCTGTGTCCAGCTCTAGAACCCCCAACATAAGAAGGACATGGACCTGTTGGAGTGTGTCCAGAGGAGGGCCACAGAGATGATCAGAGGGCTGGAGCACCTCTCCTATGAAGACAGGCTGAGAGAGTTGGGGCTCTTCAGCATGGAGAAGAGAAGGTTCTGGGGAGATCTTACAGCGGCCTTCCAGTACTTAAAGGGGGCCTACAAGAAGGCTGGAGAGGGACTTTTTACTAGGGCATGAAGTGATAAGACGAGGGGTAATGGCTTCAAACAGGAAGAGGGCAGATTTACATTAGATATTAGGAAGACATTTTTCACTCTGAGGGTGGTGAGGCGCTGGAACAAGTTGTTCAGGGAAGTTGTTGAGGCCCCATCCCTGGAAGTGTTCAAGGCCAGGCTTGATGGAGCTTTGAGCAACCTGCTGTAGTGGGAGGTGTCCCTGCCCATGGCAGGGGGGTTGGAACTAGATGATATTCAAGGTTCCTTCCAACTTAAACCATTCTATGATTCTATGGAGGTTCCAGGTACACAGGATCAGTTACCACTCAGGACTGATGTGCTGAAGTACTTGCTCCAAGGATTTTTGAGTATAGCTTTGGTTGTGTAAATCTTTCAGACCTATGTGAACTTTCCGGCAAGAGGCAGGTTAAATAACTGTATTAATTGTTGAAAAAAAAGTTAGAATTTTGTACTGCATGTGACAGCTCCTTGTACTATTTTTTCCTAGTGAAACTTTTATTTGCAATTGGATAACATTTAGGAACATTTACCATTTGCACTTTTCTGTGATAAAAGCATCTGCAAATTAGTGAGAATTCTCCAAGGAAATAAGTATTGTTTCTAGGTGTGTACACTTAAATATAGAAGAAGTTTAGTTTAATGATGCAAGACTTTGGAAAGAAATTATGCCCCCCCCCCCCAACTCCATTAGTAATTCTAAATTACAAGATAAATCTATTTTACTTTTTGTCAGTCCTACAGAATAATTTTACCACCTCACTGCATTTTGAAATCTAGAATCAGCGACACATAATAACTCTATTGTTTAAAGTAAAAACACATATTAGAAGGAATCTGGGAAAAGAGCCTTCAAATTTGGTCTCACTGATTGAGAAATCATTACAAAAGGCTAATAATTTCAGATTAGGTGTGTAAACCCCATTACAGTCAAAATCAAAATTCTCTTTGCCATCAAAGGAAACAGAATGGGGATTGTCATAAAGTCTAGGACCAAAGCAAAACTGACTGAAATAAAAGGAGGGATGTCAGCTAATGCACTGCCCTTTATGTTCACTGTGTTCATCATAGTTATCGCACTCAAGAATATCAGTCTGTTAAGGCTCACTCAGCGACTAAGCAGAAGTTAGCTTTGCCTATCTAACCTTCATTAAGCCCCAAGACGGCAAGATATGGTAGAGTCTTTTAATCACATAGTTACAGAAGTCATGTGACAAGAAGCCCTACCTCTCCTTGTGGCTATGTTCCTACAGTGAGAGATATATAAAGCACTGGATGCATGTCGGCTACTTATGCCTTGGCTTCCTTCTGGAGAGGCACACTGTCAGAGGATGAGCTGCAAAACAGTCCAACAGCTGTGAATGATGATGAAATTAAGACTTTAGGTCACACATTGGAGTGCATTATACCAGAAAACAGATGCATAAATTTTTGGATCTTTTATGTGAGCTGCACTATAGACATGCAATGCATACTGCTCAGTTAACCAATGCTTTATCTTTCACTTACAGCTCAAAGGGCAGATTAAAGCGTAGGGTTCTGACCTTAATTGAAGATATAATTATTCATTTTTTCATATACTTCTGTTTCATGTCATGAATAGTGTTTGTGATATGAGGAAATTATATAATCCGTGCATTGCAGACGAGGATTTCAGGAGCCAAATGGAAAACTGAAACACAAGCAAAAAAATGTTTAGAAGTTTTCTATCTGATTTCCAGCTGTATTTGAAACACAAAAACCTGATTTATTTTATTGGTTGATTTGGGGTTTTTTGTTTGTTTGTTTGGTTGGTTTATTTTAATCAGAGAATTCAGCATTGTAAAATCCTGTCAATTATGAAAGCACAAGTCTTGATGACTTCAGTAGCAAAGATGAATCAATCAATATTCCTCTAATTTATATCACAAGAGAATAAACTATGTCACCAGAAGAAGAGATAGGCATTTAGTGACCACATGAGCAAAGTGTCGTGCAAGTAACTTGTTTGCTGTGAAGCAAAAAGCTTGTGATATTTGTCTAGAATCACATAAATGTTTGGTGTGGATTTACATCGAATCCAGTCATTCAAGCATCATTTAGTAATATTTGCTATGAAGCTTCCTTGTCTCTTTTGTATTACATTAATTTACCACAATATTTCCAGCTTCTGCAAAAAGCAAGACATTTTATTGTATTTTCTTTCAATGTATTTTGTGTTGACTATTTTAAGCTAACAGTAATACTAAACACTCCATGATAGATATTTCCAGATATACCCATGACTGAATCTGTCAGTGGCACCAGAGCTTTTAGTTGTCTATTTTTTGAACTAGGAGAGGAAATTATAGCTCTATCTGAGAGCCATCCACTGTTCCTTTCTCTTTCTTTCACTTTTATGAAAACTAATTTTTCCTTACACATAGTCTGCATAGTCAAGGTGGTAATGGTTGAAGTCCATTGGTTGAAGTGCTGCCATCCAGCGTGACCTGGACAGGCTGGAGAGCGGGGCAGAGAAGAACCTAATGAGGTTCAACAAAAGCAAGCGCAAGGTCCTGCACCTGGGAAGGAAGAATGCTAGGCACCAGTACAGGTTAGTGGCAGACCTGCTGGGAAGTAGCTCGGAGGAGAAGGATCTGGGGGTTGTGGTAGACAGTAAATTATCCATGGCCCAGCAATGTGCCCTTGTTGCCAAAAAGGCCAAGGGAATCCTGGGCTGCATAGGGAAGAGTGTGGCCAGTAGGTTGAGGGAGGTCATTCTCCCCCTCTACTCTGCACTGGTGAGGCCACAACTGGAATACTGTGTCCAGTTTTGGGCTCCCCAGTTCAAGAGGGACAGGCAACTGCTGGAGCGAGTCCAGCGAAGGGCAACTAAGATGATTAAGGGCTTGGAGCACCTCCCTTATGAGGAAAGGCTGAGAGAGCTGGGACTCTTTAGCCTGGAGAAGAGAAGGCTGAGGGGAGACCTTATTATGGCGTACAAGTATCTAAAGGGTGGGTTGAAGGAGGATGGAGCCAGGCTCTTTTCATTGGTTCCAAGTGACAGGACAAGGGGTAATGGGCACAAGTTAGAACACAGGAAGTTCCGTTCAAATACGGTGAGGGCGACAGAGCACTGGCACAGGCTGCCCAGGGAGGTTGTGGAGTCCCCTTCTCTGGAGATTTTCAAGACCCGCCTGGATGCAGTCCTGAGTAATGTGCTCTGGGCACTCCTGCTTTAGCAGGGGAGTTGGACTAGATGATCTCTAGAGGTCCCTTCCAACTCTGATAATTCTGTGTGATTCTGTGATTCTGTGTGATTCAATGAGAGTACATGAAAAATACATTCTCTGTTGTGAAGTTTAACGCCATCTTCTGTTCCAAAGCAAATGGGAAACAAACATTATTTGGATTGTTCAGTTTAGTCAGCTGTCAGGAATGTGAGAAAAAGAAAATTTCCCACATGTTCTATAGCAAAAACTTTTTTATGTATACAAGCCAGGAAAATGGAGAAGCTATGAAAGACTGAATCATACTTATTTTTTCTGTGTGCACTGAATTTATGCAAGGTGGTTAGCACTAGGTCTCATGAGAGGCTTGCACAAACCCAGCAGTTAGCTTACTTATTTGAGGTGTTTAGCTACCGCTAGGAAAGTGCAAACTGTGATATTAGTTTATAGACTTGTCATTAGGGAAGTGTCAAGCGGATTTTTCATGAAGACAGCAAAAGCATATCACTGACATCAAAAGAAACAAAACAGCCCCAAACCTCTTCCTAGCAGAGGAATGGAGCACTTTGTGCAGGAAATGAGGTGTAGGATATTGCTTTTTCTTTGTCACTTTATCTATTTTCAATTCTATTTCTATTCCATTGCTATTACACAAATAGATTCCCATTAGTTGTACTTCATTATAACTACATTATACTTTACATGCTTCATTGTGTTTCTTTTAGGTAAAATAGAAAGAGCCTGGTTCAAACCTCAACTAAATTCAGTGTTAAGGAGTCTTTGCAGCAGTTTCAGAGATCACTTTGGATCAGTACCTTACAAATGTAAATATAATCTGTTTTATAGTAAAAATGGGAATTTTAGATTTCAACCTATCCTGAAGTTCTTTGGCTTTGGTTTTATTTTTTCTCAGTATTTTATGTTTTATCTCACATCTTCTTCATTTTATTAAAGTAATTACCAATTCAAAGACTGTGGAAGAAAAAGCTTAATGGGCCAGCATAACTTGAAGTTCACTATTTCCTTCAGAACATTTATGGTTAAACTGTGCCTTACTCTGCAAGAATATTCAATGACTATTCTGGGATTTAATTTGTTTGGAGTATTTCTCTTTATATTGGTGGAATTCAGCTTCTGAGTGATCACTTCCTTTGTGCTGAGCTATGCTGCCTTGCAGTCTTCATTGATTGTTAAAAAACTAACCAAAAGAAAATAAAAACTAGATATGTAGTGGCTTGCCTCCTGGTAGCCAAGTGGAAAAGGCAAAACCTATTTTTAAAAATGTATTAGTCAGATCATTATTTCTATTCCTCAGTGTATCCTTATCAACCCCTTTCAAAAAATAAGGCTTATTCTTGCTGTGTGGTCTGTTCTAATCCAGCTGAGCCTCAACATTTCACTGGTGCTAGAATGGAGATGGCAAAAACATTTTTAATGCTGACGGTAAACGACAAAAACTTCCTAATCCTGAGGTGCTGCCATTTTTGATTCCTCAGCATAGGTGATGCTAAGAGAGTGAGCAGCTTTTTTTTGAAAATTTAGATCAACCTCTGAACTTATTGAGTGGCCTTAATAATTTTGTACATGCAATACTGTATAAGAAATGTTTCAAAAGACATGGTGTTCTACCAAAGGCCCTATCTACTGACTTTGGACAACAGGGTTGATACTTGTTTGAAGCCATTCACTTTGCTCTTTGTAGAAATATATCTTCTTTAACTCCCTGGGGCCTCTAGCTTATGAAATACCTGCTTTGAACAAGTCAGTGACATGCAAGAGCAGTTTGTGATTTGTGTTGAGATATTTCTCATTACACATCAGAATAGCATGCCTGAAAAGATTGCATTGCTATGCTGGTCATTTGCACAGATATTCTGTGTTCATATAGCAGATCATTAATTGTCTCTGAAAAGACAATACTCAAACAAACAATAGTGTAAATATGCTCTGACATCATTGTTTTGCAGGTTTCCCATCTATGATAACAATACCGCTACCAGATTAATTAGTTAGCTGTAGAAAAAGACCACAAAAAGACTCTTTAAAGGTTCTGCAGACTTTTGTTTGGTCAAACTGTTGGCACAACTATTGAGCTGCCCCGTTCTTTAATTTTTCTATAAAGCTACTGTATTGTATTTTTTTTCACCCACAAAATCATGAATTTTACTGTCATTACTTTTTGGATCATTTTAGTCACATTTATTCATTTAAGTTATTGTATTGACAACACATGTCAGCTCAGTGAAGCTGCTCTTACACTTGACTGTTCTTATCAAAATAATTCATATTCAAACATGACAACTTCAGAGAGAAGAAAATCCAAGCACACCTTAATAAGAATCAAGTTTTTTATTTCACTGCTACCATCTGTGCTGAAGGAAGAATTTACAGACTATTCTGTCATGAAAAGCCCAAGGTTTAAAATCGGATATTTATTTTTCAGGAAGGAAGCAGACATTGGTACTGGACAGAAACGTATGAATTACTGAAGAATTCTAAATTAATCTACAGATGTATTTATCCTACAGGTCTGGTAAAATTTCCATCATTTTGAAGCTCGTGACACTAATTGTGCAGTTAAGGTAGGCTGGCACAACTCTTGTCAGATATATTGCTACGCACTAAGCCCTTTATGCAATTATCCGCACTGTCTTCATGAGCAACTAATGCTGTAGCAAACAGGAAATTACTGTTTAAAGAAATGCTGATTATTGATCTCCATATGGAAGTACTGCGATGAAACGAAATTGTGCATGATCTACAGGAGATCAGGCTTTAAAAATGTGTGAATCTGTTAAATGTGTTTTAATTCACTTATTAACTTGCACCTAAATAAGTCTCATGGAGAAGAACAAGACTTCTAAGATATCCGTATAAGCCAATATTGGAGAACTGGATTGAGAGGAACCACATGAAGTTCAACAAAGGGAAATGCAAAGTCCTGCATCTGCGGGGAAATAACTCCAAGCACCAGTACACACTGGGGGCAAATGGCTGGAAAGTGGCTTTGCAGAGAGAGACTTCAGGGTCTTAGTGGCCACCAAGCTGACTATGAGCCAGCAGTGTGCCCTTGTGGCGAAGAAGATCAGCAGCTGTCTGGGCTGCATTAATAAGAGCACAAGTTGAGGAATTAGATACTTCCCCTCTATTCAGTACTGATGAGGCTGAACTTACACTTCTCGCTCCAGTTCTGGGCTCCCCAGTATGAGACAGTTGCAGAGTTCCAGGAGCAAGTCCATCCCAGAGACACAAGACGACTAAGAGACAGTTCAGACTGGAGAAGAGAAAGGTCAGGACAATCTTATCCATGTATATGAACACACAATTGGACAGAATGAGAAGAAAGAGACAGATTCTTCACAATGGAAACAAAAATTTTATTTTTCACTTACACAAAGCCAACAAGTCAGCTATAGAGAAGGAAAGAGATATGTAAATTTTGAAAACTTCAAAAGAAAACAGAAGAAATACATATATTTTTTTTTGTGGAAAATATTGACCATGTGCTTTGTCCATGTAGCATCGACCGCTAACACATTTCATTATCTGTTATTAACAATACATATATCTCTTCTGTAAACTGCAGATTAGAGGCATTTGAAGTATGCCAGTGACATCTCAAAATTCTCTTTCCATTTCTTTTTAAAGATATTTTTAACAAATACAATCAGTACAAATATTATTATCTGTTTGGTTAGTACTGAAAACCGAATAAATGTAAAATAAGGCATAAGGCTGAAGCTAAAAGTAAGTGTTACATTCTGACAAATAACACAGTTCACACTGCAGTGCTTATGAATCAGATGATGGTTTATTTCAGGGATCTGAACTTTATGATGACTGAGAACTATTTCAGTGCTTTAAGACCTGTGGGTGTCTGAGATGACTCAATCAGCTGTGACATGACTCGTAAAAATTAGAGCAGTTCAGAGAATATATAGCAACTTCTTGGACCTCATCCAGGAAAGTTACTAGGTGTTTTACATTGAGCATTTCCCCTTTCAGAAATGCAAAAAAGTTATTGGACTAAAACCATAAAATAAATATTTTTTTCACACAAAAAAGGAAATGTGCTGCGCTGGGATAAAAAAGAGACAAAAGCTAGTATTTAAAACTAATTTTCATTTCACAAGCAGACGGTATGTATAAATACAGTTTGCTTCCTCACCTTCTTGAGCAAAAATTGTTCTTTGAAGGACTCATGGGTCGACAAAGTTGCAGTATAAATAAACAATCGATGTTTATTCATCAGTTCTAACTGAGCTGTTCCCTAAACAAGTAGCAGTGTATTCAGTTTATGATGAATAAAAACTCCAAGAAAATCATATAACATCCCACCCACAGGTGACTGAATGAATATCTCACTGTTTTCTGTGTGCAGAAAAAAAGATATGGTGACAAATACTGTCTGCAGTTTGCCTTCATCACATGATAGCAGTTCAGAAGGAATTGCAGATAGGTTTACTAATTTATTAAAACTGACCGAAAAAGCCCCTTTTCCCATCTCAGTTTATAAAAGAACCTGCTTGGAACAATCTGGCAGTTTAGGCAAAGCAAAGAGGAATGAATAAAGATTTTACAGGCATTTATGGTTTGACAGTTGGCAGCAACATGGAATTGGTAGAAACGATAGGAGTCATTGATCTGAAATGCTTGATTTAATTTAATTTGAAATATTACTGAATATATACTATGGAGTATCTGTCTAATCTGACTTTTATGCAATCAATTGAGCACATAAAGTATGAACTTCTTATTCTCCACTTCATTTATTAAGAACATTACTATTTATATAGTACACAATGAGACTTAGGATTGTTTTGTAACTCTCTCAATTCAGTACTCTTATCTGATTACCCGTATAAGAAAATGCTGCCTGAACATTGATGTAGATTTTCGCTCCAAATAAAAATGATCATATGTACCACTCCTAAAAAAAAAACAAACAAACAAACAAAAAAAAAAACAAAAAACACCCAAAAGCCCCCAAAATAAGAGCTACAAAGTAAAAAAACCCCAACACCTATATTTGACTTTATTAGTATTCAGGTTTTCTTTCAGACTGGTTTGGGACGTACAGAGTCATTTGAGAAGGCAGGATTTGTTGCAATTTCATTCTGAAACAAGTTTTCAGGGTTAACAAAGGTAGACTTATTCCAAAAGACGTTAGGAAAAAAGAGTGTATGGAATTGAAAACAAAAACCCAAATGAACTAATTTTCTTAAAATAATCATATAATAGAAGATGTCATTCTGAAGTGTGATAATGGGAAATCAATGAAATCACACTAGGAAAATATGACCCATAAGATACTAGGGTTCTCTTACACTGATAAAAAGGTGTTATCTGAAAGTTTACCAGCACTTTGATCCACTAAGGAAAGTGTAAATTCATTATATTAATTCTTTAACTTTTGAGGAACAGAGCCTTATCACACAGGAGGTGTGTAAAAGATTCTTCTAGGAAACCATACTGTGCTTAAACTACACAGTTGGTATCTTTGTCACTCTTTTAACTGTTAAAAAAAAAAAAAAGTGTTCTGAGTAGTCAGAACATTTGCTATTTAATTAATGAACCATAAAAGAAAGCAATTAAAAATCCTGAGTGTTAGAAAAATGATACTCATTATACTCATTAGATGTGCATTGTATAATGGTTAAAAAACATGGACCATGTAACTTGTTATTTTACATATATGATACTGTCACTTTGCAGAGGCAGCCTTCCATCTTTATTTAGATATATTGTTTCATGTTTGCTATGAGCACAGGTATTTTCTATAAACTGATAGTTTTGCTTTCAAGCCCTATGAAAAAATAATTGTCATTCTCTTTTTCTTGCATCCATCATTCTTCTCCTTCATAGCTGTCTCTGAACTTAATATTTATATTATTATAATCTCCAAGGAGTTAAACTTTGTCAATAACATGTATGATGAAAAATTACTTAACAGTTGTTAAGGTATTCCTCCCAGTAGAGAATGCAAATTGTTTAGTTTTAAACTCCCAAGAAGTCTTTGCATTTAAATAACGCCACATGTAATAATTCTGTTTTACCCAGACACTGGTGAAAACACAGAATGAATGAATTGGTAGGATGCAAATACATTTTTTTATGGAATAAACATGCATTTACATGTCTGGTGTACAGTTCCAATTCTAACCTGTATCTTTGGTGGGAGACACTGCAATCTCCATTGGAGAATGAAGACCTCTCACTCGTTCAGACCTACCTCCTTTTTCTGTGGCTCTTAACTCTACAAATTGAGGGTTCAAAACCAACAGATTTGAGTCTAAAAATAAGCTTCTAAATTGGTAGAGATTTTAAAATAATGCCTTTGAGTCATAGCAAGTAAATTATTTACAATATTATGAATAAGATAAAAAATATTTTCTGACATTGGCTAATACGTATCTCCCAGAAAAATTACTTCTTGACAACTTTAACACCCAGATCTCTCATAGAATATACTGGGTCACATCTTTGCTCCCCAAACTGGGCTGAGCATATGCAGCTTGGATCATAGTTTTACCTTGTTGGGTCTCAACAAACTGGTGCCCACAACAGACTGTAAGTTTGCACTTAAAAGCTGTTCAGACAAAGAGCAAATCAAGTAGCACTTTACAAATCTGACTCTGTAAGTCAGATAAACGAAAAAGTCTGGGAGCTACTCCACTGAAGCCCATACAGTTTCTACTTCCCATCTGACTCTCAGGTGAAGACACCATTCTCTTTCTCATCTTTCATCTGCCAGCATCTTTCTCCGTATTTTCTCCAACCTGCTTCTGGTCTCTTAACTCCAGGCCCATGCATGTTATGAAGAATTACCCCAATGGCATTCATCTGGAGGCCTCAAATCTGTTACTCTTCTGTAGCCCTCTGGGTTTGAATGGACATGTCTCACTATACCCAGTGGAGGTAATTAAAGGTCATCTGTAATACCTTTACAGGAACACTCCAAAGATGCACCTCCATCGTGAACAAGCCTCCTTTTCAATTTCATCAGGTCACAAAAGAAGGTGGGGATGGAGGCCAATAGAAGGAAATTCATATATGCGTTATTTGGTTTGGATGGGTAAACTTTGCTTATCGCCAGGACTGGATGTTTGATGCCTGAATATTCATGCTGAGCAGAGGCAGGAAGTAACTTTCTCATGCATCTTGATTATTGATTACTCACCCCTGTAACAGATCCTTGCTAGCACACAGACAAAGTACAACCAATCCTGCTTCGGAATACTGGCTGATTATCAACATTGGGTAGGAAGAGATGATTCTTAGTGTCTTGTACCTACGAGATGGTGGGGAGCAAGCACTGAAATGGTCCCAAAGTACAGTGCATCAGACCATTTTGCACAGGACCAAATTGGTACCTTGTCCCTGTGCCGAGCACTCTGTTGAGCGCTGGTTAGTGTCAGCTTGCTGCTGTGCAGGGACCCTGTGCTGCGGTGTCTCATCAGGGGGCACTCAGAGACAAGAGCCACTGCTTTTATGCAGAGTTAAAATAATTGCCCATGCGTTAATAATGCATGTAGCTGTTTTTTTCCAGCCATTCATGGCAGTGAAAACCTTTGAACTGGTTTTGACTCCAACTATTGTGATGTTAAAAAAATAATTATTTCTGCTGTACAGATAAATACCATCTTGTTAAGCAGAATGACCATAGATGACGGATAATAGCTTGTAGGATTCATAAGCATTTGGATAGCCCATTTAAAATTCTATTGTATTAAAAGACTCACAAGCCGATACAAATTGCTTCTGACTGCAAACTAGATTATCATATATCTTCTTGAGTTGATTCATGGATCAGTTTCTTTTAAATTGTCACATTAGCTCTACTTATTCTAATAAGATTAAATTTCAGACATTTCTAGTGTTGTTTTACCTCTACTCATGAAAAATTATTGTTCAAACTTCTAGCTACTGGGCTGGAATCCAACTCATAATTTTCTGCTTTGAAAAAGAAGAAATTAACCAATTTTATAAAAGCAATGTAAATAAAAAAAATGTTTTAAATTTTGCTTTTCTGTTCTAACTCTTGCTAGTGATGTACCACAATTTTAATGTAATCTAGTATTTTAAATGGAACACGAAAATCATGAAATCACAGCTGGGATTCTGGGGGTGGAATTCCATGTGAAAATATTTCACAAAACTCAAACTAAGGTGTGAAAAAATTAATAATTTCTAATATAGGGACATAATAAATTAATATTTAATGTGATGTCTAGGGTTTATAGAACTTGAAGTAGTTTTCTAAAAAAAACACCACTCAAATTAGAATGAAGTGTAGTTTACAATAACAATTATGTTTGCTGCTGTAATCACTGTACACTTGTTATTTGCATTTGAAAGGGTTGCAGAACAGAGATTATGGGGATTTACTTAGTCTGTTATATCAAGAATAGTACAATATTTTACTTGGGGGGAACTGAATTAATTCCATGTTGGATTAGAAGATAAAATAGCTTAAACTTTTCTTGTACTTCTGGTTCAATTCTGAAGGAGTGGTTGTAGATTTGTGATCTTTTATTATTTTCCTCAAAGCAATAATGGAAATCCAGACACAAACTTTTTATCTTTCTAATACTTTGTCATTATAAAGCCAATACTGAAGATGCACACACTCACAGACTGGGAATTCTTGCTATTAATTTCCTCTTAAATGCAGCTGTATCCAGAATTTTCATCATGTAAAGAGAAAGAAAAAAATAGAAAGAAAATATAAGTCATATATTTTCTCAATTAATTGTAAAGACTATGGTTTATGTAAAACTTTATAGGTGAGAGGCTCTTCATTATACAGGTGAGCTGCACTCGTGCTCTTCAATCAACACACATTTCCTGTACTTGTGTTGGCCCACCAAAATTAAATATAGGTAGATAATCCTATGAGACTAATGCATATAATAGATAATTCCTATATTGCATGCAACAACGGTGTAGAATACAAGGTAAATTGTCAATTTGGACTATGCATATATTCAGTAGGAAAGGGAAGAGGGCAGGAAGAAGATGCAATGAACTTCATTTCCAGGTATAATGAGGACCTTCAAAGTGCGGTGTAAACACATGTGCTACTGTTTACATAGGTAAAGCTGATGTTTTTGTGGGAATCAAGCTTTTACACACAAAGATTATTTAGAAATCCTTACCTCTAATTCTACAAGATAGTATTCACACAAAATGTCTTGGTTCTGTATTAAAACTATAGGCTAGACCTTTCCGGAGTGTGCAGGCAGGACAATGAAATCAACATTTGCTCTATGGAATCTGCAAGTCTGTGAGGAGTTGAAAATGAAACAGATGAAAATATACCAGTAGAGACTCTAAGCCTTTTCATTTTACTTTAGCTACTAAAAGCAGGTTCAGTTACATTCTGTGAGTTATTAAAAATAGCAGATGACAATAATGGAGGATGTTTTCTAATCAGACTGAAATAATAAATTAGGATGGCTGTGACTTGTGTACTAATATAATTGTTGTCCCAAGAATTGCTGTTTTTCTTTTTGTAGACCTGAATGTTTAAAATGCATGTTTTTAAGGTAAAAACATTGCATCCTAATCTAAGAAAGTTTCCAATCTTTTTTTTCTTGGAAAAGAATATATTTTTACAAAGAGCCCTTGTTTAAAAGCACATTATGGCATTTTTATACATAAAATGTATATTACTGACAGTAAGAGCACCAAAATTTCACACTGAAACATTTTAATAATATATTATCTCTGTTGTTAAATTAACACAACTCCATACCTTTATTTTTACATTTCAAAGCCTGGCACAGTATACTGTAAAATAAATTATATGCTGACAGCTTAAGAGGACTTGAAAGTAAAGAAAGACTTTACTTATACTACAATCATTGAAATCCTCAGCAGTAGTGAAATTTGTAAGCATATATTATTCCATCTTCAGCCAGTAGCTTTAAAATACAGCAGACAACTGTCTCCTCTCCTCTTCCATGCTGCCACATAGCCATATTTTTAATACACATATTTCAGTGACATATTTTCCTAGGAATGACATGGGAACAGCCATCCTTTTTCATGCTGTGGTGTACAGGCCAAATAAGCGAAAAGAAAGTGGTAACATATTTAGTGTTTGTTTGCTAAACTCTGTGAAAAAATTTAGTGGGCACTACAAGTCATTGTACCGTAGAAGTTATTGCAGCCTGGGCTAGAGTTTGAGTTCATTAGATACCAACTCTTTCGTAACAGTCACCTAATCACATACCATATTCAACCGTAAATGCAGATGGCTTACTCCTCTGGCATTGAAAAAGCCAGCGCAATTTGCCTCACATTTAGAGGAATACAAACAGCTGTGCATCATGGAATAGTTAACTGGTGAAAATTCGTTTTACCATCCATACTTTGGACACTGCAAAACACTTTTCAATTTGTTTTTTTGTTTGTTTGTTTGTTTGTTTGTTGGTTTTTTTTTTTTTGCTAATTTCAAAAGAAAACTGACCACCTTGGTTTTGCCCTGTTTCTGGACCAATTAAAGGTACATTTTTCAAGAAAAATTATTACTTCTCTGTATGTGTTTCTGCTGTGGTATTTTCTTCTCCTTGGCTTTTACCTGTTCTTCAACCAAAAATCTTGACTCTAATGTCAGCACTGTTGAGTATCCGTAAGTTTTATCTTTGAAAAACTGATATCCTTTCATGTGAAAGTTACAACAAAATTCAGATTTTATTGCACTCTGTTTTCACAAGTAGGTACAGGGGTCTAAAAATTATGTTTCAAAAGCTAAATAAAATATAAATTCATATAGTGAGAATGCCCATTAGTTAGTCAGCATGAACTATCTGTAACTGAACAGAGTACGATTTGAATCTTAATTATATTTTTCAGTTAGAAAATTTCATATAACTAATGAGAATGTAATTTACATAATAAGTGCACGAAGGGAATGTAAGTAACAAAAACGTGTATACCTGAATGTTTCTAAGTCCCTAACGCTTGGCAAAATGTAAATTAATATTGAAATAATAGCTTCCAGCCATCATATGCTCACTAGTACAGACTATATTCAGGGAGTTAAACCTTAATTTTTTATGTCCCTTGAAAGAGAAGAGTAGGTACTTCTGAGGGTAAGAATTATAAATAAAGCTACTAGAAAAATTATTGTAATGCAACAAGACTGTCTGCTGGTGTTTTGGGGTTTGGTTTCTTTTTCTTTAATGAAACAACTTTTTATAGTAGAAAGCCAAGAAAAAGAGTATGTAACATTTGAGTATTCAGAGCTGTACAGTTTCAGGCATGTTTTAATAAAAGATGAAAATATACTTATTGTATTTTTATTTGAAAGTGAATTGCTTTTCCATAGTCTTCATTTGACCTTTTCTGTAATAACTCTCTATTCCTCTCTCTCTAAATTTATCATTGCTCGCATACTCTACAGTAGGTGGCTTTACTTAGAACCTCTCTGAGAGGAGCAGTGAATTAGTTTAATGCAAACTGAAAGATCATAAAGCAGATGGTGCAGCTGGGAGTTTAGTGGCAATGTGGAAAGGGGTGATACTATAAGACATCTCATCATTTATTTATCTTTACAAATAGAAGGATGATCTTGTAATTTAGGGCATGAGTTAAAAATGGAGGGAAGTAACTGCTGAGGATAAACCAAAATATCTTTCTGGGTGGACATACAAATACTTCATGAACAGAGAAAAGCTGCACTCCAGCTGTGCAAATGCACGTCCAACCAACCATTTCTTGTGTTTCTGAACCACGGAGTCAACTTGCATCATCTGTCAACCTAACTGCATTTGACTAAAGATCTACATGTGACAATAAAACAGCATAGTCACAGTGAAATGTAGAGAGCTAATGATTTTTTGGTCTGGGACAGGAAATAGAAGGGAAGTAGTAGAGCGTTTAGAACAGAAAGCCTCATATAGCTCTCAGAAAAAAGGATTATGAATAGTTTTGGCAGCAGAAACATAGCAGATTCATCTTGCATGGTCCATTCAGAAAACTAGGCATTTCATTCTCTTTTCTGAAGTTTCCTGTATATTCTGCAGTACATGCTTGTTATCAGGGTGCTCCATTACTATGTATGTGGTGCAATTATAGAAGAAACCTAGTGAGAGAAGTGATTCTGTGCAGAGGAGCAGTATGTCCATTGCCAACAGGTTTTTTTTCTAAGAGGTTGTGAAAGTAGCACTGATTTTTTTACAATATTTTTAGAATTCTTCCTCTCTCCTTTTGGAGAAGACTTTAAGAAGAAAAATAGACTTTTAAGTGGTGGTTGGTTGCTTTTCTTTTGGTTTTGTTTTGTTTTTTAATTTGGAGAGAAGTAAGATGATTGGTTTAATATTAATCACGTTTCAAAATTTCTACCTGCATAAGTTATAAAGTATTTATTCTTAAACACACACAGATTTTCCTATGATATAGAAAAGCCAAGTCAGTATTATGGTTAACACCTGGAGGCAGGCACTAAGGCTAGTACCTGGTAACAAGATTGTATAACAGCATCTTTTCTCCCATGTCTTGAAAAAAGTGGTCTATATTGGTATGATAGCCTTGCTTTTAAAGATTTCTCAAGAAAAATTAAAGAAGGAACAGCACTTACCACTCAACTATATCTTATCAGTTTTTTTAATCTCAGATGCTGACTGGTAGGTCACAGACAGGCTAGATTGAGTCATGCATTACTGTCCTTCCTGGCAGCCTGTTCCTTCATGGTGAGTCATGTTCTAAGGAGGATGTGAGTAGCATCAGAGCATCACACTCACTAACGAAAAATAGATGTTCCGTTTATTTGCCAATTTCCAAATGTGTAAAGGTCACAGATCCACCTGGTCTTGCAATGGAGCAAGTACAGTGCTATATCCATGGAGAGCTGCCTATGGTGGGGGATGGTAAAGGAAGACAGTAAATTGAAATGAAATTTAAAAAAAGGGAATTGTGGAGAGGGTGGTTTAGCACAGGAGCAGATTGCCAGGAGAGATTGTGGAATTTCCGTCCCCAGAGACATTTGTGTCTCAGCTCGGCAAGGTGATGAACAACCTGCTCTAACTTGGAAGCTAATCCTGTTCTGAGGTGAGGGTTGGACCAGATGATTTCAAAGATCACTTCTGACCTAAGCCATTCTCTGATTAGCCTACTGTAGATAAAATTTTGACCCTCTTAAAATACTGAAATCCTCCATATGATTATATTATTAAAATCACATGCCGACAAAGTCATTTTAAGAAAAATAATTGTCAGAGGAAAAAATGCCTGAAGGACAATGGGAAATATTTTTAAATAAGTGTGATTTTTATGCAAAGGAAATGAAAAATCACAAATGAGAACTCTTCTGTATAATGATATGTTTTAGTAAAATACATCATGTTGGCACAAAGAAAAATGCAACATACTGGCACAGAGAAAGCAATCATTGATTAAATACTGTTCAGGCTGTCAGGATCTCATGAAGAAAGAAATTTTTTATGCTTCATTAATCTGTGCGCACCTCCATGCTTCACTGCATGTGTTCTGGTAGTTTCGAGGAGCAATGAAAACCTGCTTTCCTCTGTTATACTAATAATGGCACCACAGCATTTTTATGATTGTATCTACAGATACATTTTCAGGAGCAGCAGATATGATGTAAAGATGGAAAGACTGGGGTTTGATTTGGTGTCATCTGTTATGCTTCTAGGAAGATTACATCCATGTTTTTATTTAGAAGCAGTGAGGGTTGTTCCATTTTGTGACCCTAGGTTTGTGCAACATATCTGTATACATACGTGTATCTAACCGGTGGTGACTGTACATATTTGTATCTAAATGGCTTCAGTACTGCCATCCCAGATTGCCTGGCTATTATGAAGAGAGTCTCACACTGATAGAGAGAAAAACACCAGCGGATCTTAAGAATGTGTTTCCTCTGGGGGGATGGACTATGTCCAAATGAATTTGAATATGGTCAGTGCCACGTGCTGTAGTAGCAGCTTGAATAATCTTCAAGTTTAGTAGAGTGCTTGTCATAATAGCCACAATGCAACCATTTTGCATTGCTTTGGAGCGTACTTTAAAAGTTCTTCCAGCACAGAACTCGTGTTTTCTAAAACCTTAGTGGTGACTGGTCTTACTACAGTCTCCAAACGAAGACCCAAAATAGAAGTTCCCCTCCCACTAGCTGAGATTATGTTCCATTTAATTTCCACAGAGGGGCTTAAAATGAATCTTTACATCATGTTTTGTGGTTAACAAAAAGCAATTTTTGTTGAACTAAATGATCTGAATTCCTATATGTAGTTACAGAGGTGCACAACTGTGAGAAGATAAATAATTGGAACCTCGCTGAGGACAGAGGGACACCAGGAAGATGTCAGCATTTTGGCACCCTTAGGAAGGATGGTGTGTGTGTGTTTCTGAAGTGTTCGCCTCTCTTACATGTTTACCAACTACTTTTTACTGAGAGAGAACAATTTAGAAGGTAGAGAGAAACTGTCATTAAAAATTATACGCTGTATTAAGCTTCCTGCAATAACACCAGCTATTATTGTTGTTTGTTCAATTTTGAAAAAATGCATTCAAAAGCTCTACTTTCTTTACAAATTCAGCATTCTGTTATTTTTATTTAACATCTTTAACAGAGTAAAATGAAAGGTAAGCTTTTCTGTTATAAGGCTTACTCTTTTTCTAAAAAATAATGTTATATATTCATTCACACTGCTCTACCTTAGGGGTTTCCTCAGAAAAAAACCCAACACTTTATGTAGCCACCCTAAACAACACAAAGCTTCAACTTCAGTGTTTAGCCATCTGCAGAAAAATGTTATTTTAGCAATAAATTTTGTAATTTAATTTCACTTAACTGAATAAGACATATCTTTATTTTGTACTCAGTATCCTTGCGCAGCTATTGTTTAGTTTCAGAAAAAAGTTGAAAGACTGAGTTGTCATAGTTTGATATTTACCATTGTCTGTAGTTCAGTGACATGCAAGTACAGCCTGGATTCATTTCACAGAAATTGTCTATTTTGTTTGCTTCCGAAGAGTGTCAAACACATATCAGTCATGCTACATTAAGTTCTAGTCATTTTTGGCTGTTCATTTTTAAAACATGTTCTGTTCCCTGTATTGCGTTTTGTGCTAGGCATTTTTAATTTTGCATATTATAGACATGATATAACATTGTAGTACAAAATTCTGAAAGAATGGTCACTGGGGAAGTTTTGGGGCTTTTTTGTACTCAAAAAAATACTTTAGTTAGTAAGCTAGTCAACTATACTAAGATTTATAGGGCAATGTATAAATTACATTTTTAGGTTTTGTTTCCATTTATAAAAATCTCCAATTTCTTTTACTAAGGATAGAAACTTCCGACAAGTTTCAGAATCTGATGCTTTTTTTTAAGGATTATTTTGGTTTCCCAGAGAAATGAGGATTATACAGTCACGCTCTTCTGAGTGCTGGCTATTTTCCTCTGGCAGTGTCACCCTAATAACTTTTGAATCCTTTTTCAGCTGCTCAGGATGAAGGGATAAATGTTCTGATTTTATGATGTTTGTGTAACTTGTGGAAGGCATCGTACAGATTGGGAGTGAAGCCCAAATATGTGCATGGTGAGAGGCACATTGACACCTGAGTGTTTTTTTAGCTTGTACTTTTTCTGTTTGACCTACTGGCAAATTATTAGGTGTAGATTTTGCCACTGTGTTGCAGACACACTTCCTACGCCACTTCTCTGTCCACCTTCATGCCTTGGAACCTGATGCAATCACAGTTGGGTTATTAATTCATGTTTCTCAAAAGGATGTGCATAAACGATTTAATAGCTTTGAAACATCCTTTGTTTATCTGTCTAGAAGTGAATAATTTCCATGGGGACCTCTTTAAAGCTTTTATGTCTTGAATAAATAACAGTTATGAATAGCTGAGTTTCAATTGTCAGTCAGTAATGGATCCCTTTACCCATGAAGCCTCTCATATATCTTATATTTTTAAGCCCAGCCTACTTTTAATAGTTTTTTGGTAAATATAAAAATCCTGTAACATCTTGCCCATGAGAAATACTTTTGTCACCGAACAACAGTTTTCAAGGTATCGAGTGGGCCAGTTACCTATATGACCACAGGCACACAGGTTACATTTAATTTCAAAGCTCATGTATTAGTTTGTATGGCTTAAAGTTCATATAATGGAAGACTAATTTGGCTCAGTGAAAAATATACAGAATTTGAGTTAAGGCATTTAGTAAATTATTTCTTTCTCTTGATTTCCTCTTTTTTTCTCATGCCTTTTTTCTAACTTTTCTAGCAGTTTTTCCTTCATAGGAAAACATTGGGTTTTGCTTTTGTTTTCTAAGGTAAACATATAGGAAAGGCCTGAAAACTTAAGAATCCTTATTCATTATGAAAAAGCACTTTGAAAGTTTATCACAGAGCATGACTGTCTCCTTGCAAGAGATAAGTTTATTGTTAGGCTTTCATGATTATTTCTGATAAGTAATATCTGAAGTTTGTTCCTTTCTTCCCAAAGAGAAAAAAATTCTTTTTGCTTGACACAAAAAGCCAGATGTTAGTGTTTTTTATAGGAAGCGTTTTTAGATGCTTAGTCTTGGGTGGAAGCTATCTGCACAAAAAAATGCAGCAGCTATTAACCACATTCCATTCCCCCTCATTTTTTTTTTTACATCAGCTGCCTAATGCTGTCATTTTATGATGCTGTGCATCGATAATTCTTATTTCATTTAAAAATGCTAATTGGAACAAACAAGCTTTCCTGCCATTTATTTTGCAGGTAAATGTATTTTAATTATGTGGAAGGAAAATGGTAATTGCCAGGAATAAATGTACTGTGCTGGTTCTGAGGCAGTCTGGCCTTTCAGGCAGGTGAATGAAGCAGACAAAAACATACCAGCTTTCAGATATTTAAATAAGTAGGTTTTGCCTGTATTCATGTTACTTCATATCTGAGGGTAAAAAACATACATTTTAGTAGCACTTTAGATATGAAAATAATCTTAACTTGTAAGGTTTTGGTGTTAGGTCCCAAATAACCCCCAGAAATATCTAGTTCCCTGAATTTGTCGTCATTGTTTTAACTGGAAATCAATTAAATCATTGAGAGAATCACATGATTCAAATACTACAAATGAAAAAAAAAAAAAAAACATGTCTTGAAGGCCTACTGCAATGATTCAGCCAAAGGCTAGAAAGCTGACTTAAACTTAATTTGGTCTTGGTTAGAAACTGTTGTTGCATCTCAGTAAATGTCTATTCAGACAAGGACAGTAGTCACAATTTTTAACCATTGGGGCATATGCAGTAGTACAGCATTTCTTTTATATATTTATATATAAAAGCATATATAAAAGCTCTGTGTGAGCATGTGAATCTGTCTGTGACTTAGTTACTTTCATAACATTTACTTGTACATATAGAATATCATAGCAAGGAATGGCATAGCATAGAACAGAAGAACACAGAACACAACAGAGCAGAATAGAATATTTCAGCTGGAAGGGACTGGCAACAATAGTCTGGTCCAACTGCCTGACCCTTTCAGTGTTGATCAAAAGTTAAATCTTGTTATTAGGGGCATTGTCCAAATGCCTCTTAAGCACAGAGAGGCTTGGGGCATCAACCGCCTCTCAAGGAAGCCTGTTCCAGTGTTTGATCACCTTCTCAGTAAAGAAACCATAGAATCATAGAATGGTTTAGGTTGGAAAGGACCTTGAAGAGTTCCGCCCCCCCTGCCATAGACAAGGACACCTCCCACTAGACCAGGTTGCCCAAGGCCACATCCAGCCTGGCCTTGAACACCTCCAGGGATGGGGCCTCAACAACCTCTAGACAAATCCAGAGTGCTTAGGCGCTTCTCATAGGACATTCCTTCTTGCCTTTCACCAGGTTTGTTGACCTCCTCTGAATGCCTTTGAGTACCTTCTCATCCTTCTTAAATTGTGGGGCCCAGAACTGCAGACAATACTCAAGGTGAGGCTACACCAATGCTAATATGACTTTTTATGCTGAAGACCTATACTACAGCCAAAGAAAATATGTAAGAAATATAACTCAAGATTGAAAAATTTGTCTTCCATCACAGCAACTAGCATTATTACACAATAAAAGAAAAAAAAAAGAAAAAAGAAAAAAAGAAAGACTTTGACAATGCTTATTTCCCATATGAATTTTATGCACTTAAGAAAAGTTCTCCTAATCATTGATATTTTTCCAAATTGATATTTATTCTGGAAGAAAAAGAAGTGCATACATTTTTCCATTCCGAAGAACCTGTAGGGAGTTTTGTTTGGTTGTTTTTTTAACCTTCTATTTACATTTCTTTTTTTTCTTTTTTGAATGCTCTCAGTAACTCCAGTGCAAACTTTATTTGAATTATACTAACATAATATAGTAACTGAGAAGAGTGTTTGGTGTGAAGTCTCCCACGATTCTATTTGTTTCTATCATCTGTTCACTTGATGACATAAAATACAGACTCACAGTGGGTGAGTATTTTTGGTACTTCTTTATTTTAGGGTTTTGTACAGAATGCTTATTAGACGTGGGCTGACCATGAAGTATGAAAAAGTTTGAGACTTGTCTACCAGAGACACAAGTGAAATTTGACATGAGCTGAGTGAGGGGACAGTCTGAGCATTCATAGAACAACAAAGAGGCATCACAGTGAGCAGCACAGCAGTCTCTGAGAAAGAAGGTCCTCCTCCTTTTTTTTTTTTTCACAGTCAGCAGAGGACCACAGTGAATGCAAAAACACACTGTAGCAAGGAATATTTTTGTAAGTACCTTGTTGAAGATATTCAGGTGAACACCAATGGGCAGGGAGCAGGAGGAAACAGGAAAAAGGAACCAGGAGAGGACTGTGAAAGATAAATAAAAGTAAGTGTGTAAATTAGAAGATGCTTAAGGATTTTGAGTAGTTTTGGCATGATCAATTTGTGCCTTATAAGTTGCATCAAGTAGGAGGACAAGGTGCATGTGAAACCATATAACTGTACACGGCAGTTGCTGCAAATACAGAAAAAGTTTCACTTCTACTGTTTCCATTTGCTCAAACTCTCAGTAGATGTTTCTTGTAAGTATTGACGGCTGGTACTATATCAGGAATTATCAGTGCCTTCATATAAAATCATTTACGTTACTTGGAATTTCCATTGGTAGCTTAATGCATTTAAAAGAATATGCAGGCTTCAAGTAAATATTTTGATAATTGACTTGGACAGGCAAATAGGTAGAAACATCACTTAGTTGACAAGATGGAAAGAAAAAAGATTTCTGAATAATGGCCATCTAGTTAATCATCTAAAATTTGCCTTGTGCTTACAAATTAAAATCCTACATTTCGACTCTTTAAACAGCTCTTTTTAGCTTCATCTGCTATTTTTTATTGTGAGGAACATATACACAAGACTTCTTTAGTTACACCTAAGCACAGCTGATGAATTTCAACTTGCAAAGATAACTAAATTAAAAAGAAAGTAAAGTTCTATGTGTAGATGAGAAGAAAGAGCTGTAATAGACTGGAGGATGAGAGTATCAGATTTTTAATATAATTATTTCTCATATTAGTATTCTGTCAAAGTAAAGAAAGAATGAAAAAAATCACTGAAAATATTAAAAAAACACTTCACAGGCATTTTTTTGAAAGCTGCCACCCTTTTCTTTTTATCATTTTTACCATGTCTCTTGCTTTAGGGATTTCACGTTAATGAGACTGCTGTGCACTGTGATTTTTTTTTATTCTTCTCCTAATAGTAGCATTAAGAAGCATCAGGAATAATGGATTGCCAGGGCATTAGTAGCACTATATTTGCCTTATGCTTGAGTGGATGATAAATGGTTGCATCATATTAAGTTAACATTTTATTTAATTTTTCTTGATCTATTCATAATTGGCTTACCATGTCAGAAGTTAGTCATAACGTACTAACTGATCAGTTTCCCTGCTTACCAGAACTATACTGGGTTCAAATAATTTGTTGCTGGAATCTATTCAGAATTATTAACCCAGCTAACAAAAAAGAAGGGGAGTACATACAGTTTCTTTAAGGCCAGCCTTTAATTTGGCAGGAAAACTCTGAGATTGGCACATAAGAGGCTTATTGACCATCACCAGGATAGAAAACAAAAAATAGCAAGCCAATTCACTTCTCTGTGTCTACAAAATACAGTCAAAATCCTTCCTAGAAGAAGCTGCATATTTTTGGGTCATGAAAGAGAAGACGTGCTTGTAGTTTCTCTGCTTAAGGCCTGGTTATTTAATGCATAGCGTGGTCCTGTTATAGTCACCTGTTTCAAAGGCTGTTCTTCTGAGGAACTTTTCCTACCAGGTAGCTGTGGTAAGAGTATTCCCCTCATGCTAATTGAAATATCTTTCCTCTAAAATTTAAGACTGTGAAATAGATACCTGTAAGAAGGTGGTAGGTCAGAGACCATATCCTATCAAACAGTAAAAATTGCTTACATAACTTAAATCATAAGTAATGTCATAGTGACATTTATGTTTTAATATTAGGTACAGAAGTAGAGACTCATAATCTAAGAATAATCTACCATCTATTCACTTAGTCTCATAAAAATGGCATATATGTCTAAGACCAGAATCGCAGCTGGTATTGTTGGAAACTGGGGACTGCTGTGGTGGAAGTTTTCTGAGAGACTGAGACAACAGGTAAACCCCACGACTTCAAACACGCTAACAACTTCTCAGCTACTAGACAATTTATCTGCTAACGCTTGAAACTCAAGTACTAAACAAACATACCAGTCAAACCTTAGGTTTATAATACCTCCAGTCTTACACCGTACTGTTGCTGACAGTCACAGTGTGGGATGGTTCTTAGTCTCCAGGTCAAGATATAGCCTTGAGAGTTCTACAGGGGGGCCCAAGACCAAAGTGAAAATTTTTCTTCATCATACTCCACTGTGTTGGAGCTGGTGTCTATATATTAGTATTTATTATATATTTTTATATAACATTTTATATTCTATCTCATAATATATATAAAATTTTATATAAAATTATAAATTTAATAGATATTAATGCATATATTTATATATATTAGTACAGATGTACGTATTTCTGTGGAGGAAGACTAGTCTGATCCAAAGGTGTTGATCTTTCCATGGATTGGACCACCTTGCCAGTGCAGGTCTGTTCTTGAACCTCCATGTGGTTATTACTACTTGGCAGAATGTGTACCCAACTACAAGTTTGATCATCTGATTCCTTCGAGTAGTTGCAGGCTGTTATCTTAGTTTTATTGTTTTTACATGATTATGCCAAAGAAGCAGGTAATACAAAACATATCACTTGCTACCTGAAATTGGGTAGTCTTGTGGTATGTCTGTGTACAATGCAAACAGAATGATTTGTGTTTCTCCTTCAAATAAAGCAGGTTTGTAGTAGCTTGTATGCAAGGCAAATAGGATATGTTTCACAAATACATTTCTCATACAGGCCTGTCATTTGTTATTTTGAGACAAACTCAAGACCTCCACATTTCCAGTATCAACAATAGCTCTTTGTAGGTAAAGCATCCACTTTAAGTGGACAAAAAATTTGCTTCAGGCAGTCAATGTCAAAAGCAGTAAAGGTGTCATATAATGATAGAATTGTAGAATTGTTTTTGTTGGAAAAGACCTCTAAGATCGTCAAGTCCAACTGTTAACCGAACACTGCCAAGTCCACAACTAAACCATGTCCCTAAGTACCACATCTACATGTCTTTTAAACACCTGCAGGGATGGTGATTCCACCACTTCCCTGAGCAGCCTGTTCCAGTGCTTGACAACTCTTTCAGTGAAGAATTTTTTCCTAATATCCTTGTTGACCCTCATGTCCTTGGCCTTGGCCCATTGATCCATCCTGTCAAGATCCCTTTGTAGAGCCTTCCTACACTCAAGCAGATCAAGACTCCTGCCCGACTTGGTGTCATCTGCAACTTACTGAGGGTGCACTCTATTCCCTCTTCCAGATCATTGATAAAGACATTAAAGAGAACCAACTCCCACACTGAGCCCTGGGAAGCACCACTTGTGACTGGCTGCCAACTGGATTTAACTCCATTCACCACAACTATTTGGGCCTGGCCATCCAGATAGTTTTTTACCCAGCAAAGAGTACACCATTTCAAGCCATGAGCAGCCAGTTTCTCCAGGAGAATGCGTGGGAAGTGTTACCAAAGGCCTTACTAAAGTCTAGGCAGACATCATGATGAGAAGGGGCAGAGAATTTTGAGGAGAAACTGTTTTAATTAGCAGATATGTTACCCAAACAAATAATTATTTAGGTCCAGAAGTGAACCAGCTCATTCTATTTAAAAAGTGTTCAGTACACGGTCATTATAAAACTTTTTTCTGTATTGGGGAGTACACCATTTAAAGGATTTCGTAGTTTATATTCCTTCTCAGACTCTTTGGCTTACATGATGTACACATAACCGTAAAGCAACTTATACTAGCAGGGAGATGAGAGTTCTCTGATGTTGCATAGTAATCTCTATGCAATTATGTTGCCTACTACACTCTTTAGTAGATTATTTAAAAAATGTTCAACATAACCACCATAAATGTGAAATCAGAGACAGCGATTCTTCCAATTCTTCTCGAAGGAATCATCTTGCTTCAGCTTCATTTTACAGCAGAGCATGTGGTGTTTAAGGTAAACCATTCTACATAAAAGTAGCCATTTAGATCTGTACTGGTAAGACAACTACATGCAGGCAGATGATGAGTCTCGTGCATTTGTTTCATGTACACACATAGACCCGAGGCTGCTGCATATCCCATGTTTTTTGTTCTGTTTCCTACATGAGTATTTCTGAGTGGTAGGGGGGGAAGCAGAAGCATTTAACCATTTGGGGGGACGTTTTGGAAGCTTGATAAGAACAGTGACCCTGATCAGGCTGACCAATATCTTGCTAATTCTGACTGCACAACAGTGTTACCATGGCCAGTCTGCCATGCACAATGATGCTCTGCACAGGGACAGCAAGCCTCGACACAGTCATATCACACTAAAATCACCAAGCACGTGCGATAGAAGTCCACGCAGCCTTTCTGAAGAGGAAGGTGGGATTCTTGCACAAGTCTCAGGATGATGAGGATTTTAAGCCAGAACCTGATACAGCTGGCCAACAGTTTGACCCAGAAAACAAAAAGGAACAGAAAAAACAGGAACAGAGAATTGGACTGACACCTGTAGTACCACCATCAGTGTAATGCACTTGTGTGACATTTAGGGAGCTGTTAAACAGATGGGTTGCATATAGATTGTTGCAATCAGTTTGAAAAGAAGCAACATAATAAGACAAATCCAGTGTGTAACTATAATAGTAAACATTTGCATAATGATTCATTTATTAGGCACTTTTTGAAAAGTATGCAAAGCATGAAGAATCCTACATGCACTAAAATAGCATGAGACAAATAGATGTTTTGGAAAGTGTTTAGTACTTAAAATAAATATGCATATTTTTCATCTTTTTAATTCCTATTTTTCTACTCCAAGTTAATTACTCACAATAACGAAAGCTGATCAAATAATTAGATTTAAGTTTTGGTTTAGCCAAAAATATATTGGACCTGGGAATTGAGAAAATAGATACATTTGTTGATTTCAGCTTCATTTGTGCTAGTCCAGTTTTCAGTTAAAACAACCCAAGAACTTAATGAAATTTAGCTGAACTAAAAAGAAAAAAGGCAGAATACCTTAAAAACAAGTCTTTGGAGCTAGTAGTATTAAGTGCATTTTATTGACTACCATAAACCAGCAAAGTGGCTAAATCTTTTATTTGCTCAATATTCAAGTGGTTTAAAACTGAGCATCTTCACTACCCTTTGGAACCAAGATATGTTAAAGTTTCATTCAAGCAAAAAAAAAATCTTAAATTTCAACATCACCCAGAGATTAATATGTACAGATAATAATTCTAATTAATCTTTCCTGGTTTTAAGAAATTTATGAGCTAATATTTTTTGCAAGTTAATTAATATAAGGTCTTTCCTGTAATAATTTCTGCTTTGCTTAGCTGAGTGTTTTCATCAATTTTAATGAAGAACCTGTCAATTTTGGAAGAAGTTAAGACAAATGTATTGTGCAAATATTTTTCATACTGTTAAGGTTAGGCAGTAAAATTTATAGTGCATTATATAATGGGGTTAAAAGTAGATGAGAAGGTATTGCGAAAACTCTTGGTTATTCCATAATATATGAGGACTGAATTCAATTACAAAAAATGATGGTGACATAAAAGCCTTTAAAAAAGTGAAGAGAATGAAAATAATCTATCCTGATAAGTAATACGTTTTTCAGTATTTTTTCTCTTTATTTTCTTCCCTTTTTTAAACAAAAAAATAAAAGGAGGAATTATTTGAATTTTCCTTATTTTTGTTTGTCTATATAAAATAAACCAGCATGACAGGAATTTTCCTTTTAGTGGATGTTGTGTCCTTATTCTCAGGAAGGTCTCTTTATACTATACAGCAATGCCTATTTATGTGTCGCTATTGCTGTCCAATTATTATTTCTCTGCATTATGTGTTTTTTTTTAGCTACGGGTCGTATTGCTGTGTCATCCTTACCTAACCACAGGCTGCCGACATTCATGCTTTCAGTACTCTTCCGTGTCTTCCTGGCTGGGGGGCAGCAGGGCAGGAGGCGCACAAAGTTTATGTCTTGGTACCCAGCGCAGAGTTGGATGAAGCCCACAGTGTGCATCCCGTTTGATGGGAAGGGAAGCCATGTGAGCAGCACTGGCAGGCTCTGCCTTCAGCCCTAGGAATGCATACACCAATAAGTCTGGCGGGGTTGAGGTTAGAGGGAGAAGGAACTGAAAAAAACCCAGAACTTCTTATTGGACAGGCATAAGGAATAACACCACCACCCATCATCTCCAAACAGCAAGCCTGTGAAAAGGTGTGTATTTTGGAATTGTGATTAGTGTGGGGAGAGACCACGATGTCCGTTAACAGTACACGATATGTCACAACATATGCTGTGAGCAAAAGCCTGGCTCGCCTGGGCAGGTGGCAATGTCGGGATGCTGGACAGGCTGGTGGGTCATAGCATCGGCGTCCAGATCAGCCATGGGGGAGTCCTTGGTTAGCGGGAGAAGTGTGGGTTGGCAGAAAAGCCAGCATCATCTTAGAGGCCCATACGGGGACAGCGTGAGTCATTAGTCAGAGGACGCTGCATGGTGCTAATTACTGTGTTAAAAAGAGACATTGGTTCACTGTTTAAAAATATAAGGCCAGCTTTTCTTCCTGCTGACAACTTCGGCGCTATCTTTGTTGGCAGATTAATTATTGTAACAGAAAGCTGAACCAAATGTTCACAAATCCTAACCACTTTTAAAGTATCACCAAGAATTATTTTCAGTCTCTTGAAGGCTATGTTGTTCTTCTTTCAAATTCTGTAAATTAGGAATAAATGTGTAAGTGAGAACTCCTAACCAGCGTTTAGCTTATTAGTATGTCTAAAAAGGAGTTACCTACCTGTGGTAAAGAAGCAATTTTTCTCACTCTACATCTAGAAGTTTTATGTAGTTACCTGATGCGTAGCATTCAAGCATTTCAGTTTCTACGTACCAATGCCTTTTCTGCATATTCTGATGTCTTACCTCCTCCTTACCAAAATGATAGCTGAGAAACTGCTGTTTTTCTCCTGCTCAGGTAAACACTTTACGTTTTGGTTTTGCTTGTTGTTTTTTTTGGATTTTTTTTTTTTTTTGCTATTATTTGTAAATAGTAATGCATTAAAAATTCTCCTATTATAATTTGAGTTATATCCTACATTCTTTATCTGAGTGTTAGCTGCTCAGCTACTGCTGCCTAAATGAAGAAAACCATATGAAATTCTTCTATCTGAACTAGGATGACAACTTTATTTTTTCACGTTATCATAGAAGTATTATCAATGAGTGAGAGAAAACATATACTAGTATTAGGATTCCATAGCGAACAGCAAATTAATGTTGGGTCAAGTAAATTTGTGAGATTTACCTTTTAAGTATTATAACTTATGTAACAGGACTGAAGAAGCATTTTCTGAATGTCAGGGGACAAGATACTTGTGTGATATAAACTGCTGAGATCAATTTACTGAAATACCAAGAAATGCCAGCTGATGAGCTTTCATGCCGAGTGCCAAAAAGGGAAAATAAATGTACCTTTGATTAAGGAAGGCTCATAGTATAGGAATAAAATGCCTCATTTACAATAGAAATGTAGTTTTCACAATGTGAATAACATTTTTTAATAAAAACTATTCTTCTCAAGCCTCCAGTACAAATATTAATCATTTGTAAAATTAGGTATTACTAACGTTCATTTTCAACTGCTTTTCATCGCCCATAAATGCCACAGGCTTTATCTGTGGAGTAGCAGCACTTGGCAAAATCTTATCTGCTGAAAATTAACTTTTCTTTTTAAAAATACATTATTTGTAAGATCTGAGATAAATTTAAAGGTCTTCCAGACAGCTGAAAGTCTCAGATTTTATTCATCTACTTTTCCATAAAAACCAAGAATCCTATAAAAAGGTCTCAATTTCTTTCTAAAGTGGAGTATAAGAATGTATTTTAGTCCCTCTCAGTAGCTGTGAGGCTTCTGGAGGAGTTTTAGTTTTGAAAACTAGTAATAAGTTACAGCAAGAGGGTTCATATAGTTGGGCCCCACATGCTTGTGTATGCTTAGTGGACATGTCTTACGAATCATTCACGCTGGAGTGTTTTTTACCTAACAGATACGAACCATCTTTTAAAAATGTCTTTATAAAACCTGTATTTGGACTATTCTTGACTAGCAACGTTGCTAGAAAAAAAAAAAAAAAAAAGCTTCAGAGTAGGCTGATCATGTACTTCTTTTTTGAGAGCTGAACAGCAAAACCATATTTCTATTTGAATCGAAGTGTAGACTTGTTATATTTGTAATGAAATTGTTAATAAAGGGAAAATGTTTACTTCTTTAAATCTAGTTATCTAATTGTGATCTATTTATGATAAATTCTCTTATGACATATGTAGGGAAAAGGCATTTGCTGAGGATGTTTGACTAAAGTGGCAGAACATCCTTGACTTACAAAACCAAAAGAATGTTCACAGAAATTACAAGATCAATTTTAAATAATTTTATTTTAGTAGGGCATCTGCTCAGAAAGGCTCTATAAGCCTTTGAGTCCGTAAGAAACACTTTTCAATAGAGCATGTAATCTTTACTTCCTGATTACTTCTGCACTGGCTGTTTAGGGAGTCATATTTTTATATTCTGTCCATGAAGAGAAAACCAGGAAACACTTAGCATTGTATATATTCCCTGTTACCCTTTATTTTCTAAATTAAATTATAAATAAGGTACAAATGATACAAAGAGGGGAAACCCATATTTCTGACATCTTGCTGTAAAGAAAAAGAAATAAACACTAATTGAAACTGTTATTGGTTATAGTCTAGATACTAACGTGCTCTGGGCAGCGGCCATACCGTTATACAAATAACAGTATAAAAAAATATGTGCTAGAATTAAGTAGACATTAAAAACATTGGAATTGGATTATGATGACACACCAAATTAAAAAATCCCAAATTAAAAACATAAAACCATTATGTTATTAGAGGTCTATTAAACCTGCTTCAATAAATTATTGTCCCTTTTTCTTTGCTACATTAAAGTTTAATGTGTCAACATTTTATGTTATATGCTCAGGGCAGCATTTGGGTTTTTTTTATAAAAAGTACCAAAATATTAACATTTTTCAATCTGCATTAAATTTTAATGTATTTGCTTTTTTTAAAAAAAAAATTATATGGATAATATCCAAAGTTGCACAATGTGGCCGAGTTACCAGAAATTGAGGAGGAATTCTAACACTCATTTTAATAATAAAGGTTTGTCATTAACTTTTCCTGGATTAAATGATAGTTATAAAAGAAGGAGAAGAACTGTTATATAAAATATTGTTGTTTGACTCCAAATAAACTTTTTGTGCCTGCCAATCTTATGCGATCTGTTCAGAAACTGAGGTATCAAACAAATGCATCACAACACAGGTTTTAACATGTCAGCAGCCTCAGAGTGTGGAAAGATACCATAAGTAGCATATATTCTCATGTGCTTTTGACGCGTAAGATGACAATGAGAAAAAGACGGTACAATATTATTTCTTTTGTAAGCAGATTGTTTTGAAAATGGAGAAGCCATAATTGAGAGAGGTTTTATATAATAAGGCTTCTTTTCTTTTTTTCTCAGGTGCAAAGTTATAACTTTTTCCTTTGCTCTGTCAGTGGATGTGACTTTACATTTAAGGTTATTTTAAGAAGGGTCTTGGACAATAATACTAGTTGCTTTAGAAGGAATACTACCTCTTCCCACCCTCTTTTGGGTGCAATCCACCAACATATAGAAGAGTGCCTCAGTACATGGCCAAGGAGAAGCAATAGCTCTCTTGCCTTTGCTAGGAGAATATTTTTATTATATAAGTTAATTCGTTGTGTAGATGACGAAACATATTCCAGGCTGAGGGTCATAGAGATCTGTACTTAATCTTTTAAGGAAATTAATCTTACTATATAAGTCTTTTTTTTTTTTTTTTTTTTTTTTAAGTGGTTCTTTAATACTCTCTCTCCAACTTTTGACCTGGGGAAGGGGAGAAGATCTGGTTCAGCTTGAAGTGGAAGCAGTATGACCCTCACTCTGCCTTTGATTGAACTGTAATTGTTTTCATTTTCTAAAATGCAACATTGGTTACATTTCTGTCTCTCTCTTCTTCTTTCAGAGGCTTGCAGAGTTTAACTGCGTCTCTGACTAGCTTCTGCTCAATGACTCAAAGTGTCACTTCCTAGCAGTCTTGTGTGTCTCCTGTCTAAAAAAATATTGCTTCTACCAAGACAGGTAATTGTGCTAATACGACGTTCCCCAGGAAGACAGGAATGGGGAGACAAAAAGCAAGGACAAGGGTTTTTTCAATATTCACCATTTTCTCCCTGTTATTATTTTTGAGAACGTAGCAAATGCCTTCTGAGGGACGTAGGACCTGTCGTTTTTTGAAACTGGGCTCTAGCTCTGAAAATCCTTACAATTCAGGACATGGTACTTAAAAGTTGTTACTCTAAAACGTCTTCCTACAGTGCTTCAGTAAAAGTCTTGGGCTCACCCTCCTCCTGTGGACTTTTTGTCATTGATATCAACATTTGTTATAGTAGCCTCACAATATGACTTTTGTTGCGTTTTCCTCCTGCTGCTTCAGAGCTTGGTCTGTTTTACATTCTTCTATGGCCCTTTTTCTGTGATCCTTTTTCTCTGATAACATCTAACCTCACTAGGTTTTAGCTTTCCTTTTTCCACATTGAAGTAAAGCCTATTACATATTTGAAATCTATTTTGTTTGGGCAGAAGTGGGAAGGAACACAAGTAAAGGTACGATGAATAAAAGTAACAGTATCTTTTATCTTCAAGACCACTTGATTTTTATATAAATGGTCTTTCAGAGCCAGCACAAGATAAAATAAAATTTATTTATGTAATTCCTGATATTCATTTGTCAAATTCCTGTTTACAGTGAAGATTGCGCAGCCTTATGGAGAAATGATTTTGTATGCCCTATTATGGACAGGGTCTTCCAAAAAGCAAGGCAAAAGGATTACCTCAAAGACCTGGCCATCTTTCTAGATACTCAAATATATTGTTGTGAATACTTCTCAGTGTTTTTATCCTTTGCTAAATGAATCATGAAGAACACACGCAATATTTTGCTTCAGTATCAACATCACATGAGAACATGAGAATATTAGTTTGATAGCTGAAATCAGTGCAAAACCAAAGAAAACTTTGTGAAGTGGGTGTTCAGAATAATGCTACTTAATTAACATTCTGCTTATTTGTAGAGATAACACATAATTAACTATTTTGCATGAAAAATATGCAAGTCAGATGGTGATTTATCAAAAGAGTAAAATTAATATTTACCGCAGCAATCTCTGAACTGTATGACAAATATTATCTTGTAAGACCTGGGAGGAAGAATAATCATAAGAAATGCTGTTCACTAGTCCATGTTGTTTCTCAGTTCTGGGAAATTCCCAAAATGTATATTGACAAATGAATATTACATCCTTTTTCCTCCTAGTTATGTTTTTGTAGCTGGCCAATAACCAAGACGTTGTGGGAATGAAACACAAAACTGGATTGGTTCTGAATTATTAAATAAGAATACTTTTGCATAGTGTTTGTTATTAATTTGTTACTGTTTTATAAACAGTCAAATTTAAGCATAGGAGAAATGTCTGGAAAACAGTGGCCTGTTGTTTTTCTCTTTTCTTTTCGTTTCTTTGCTTTGCTTTTCTTCACTTTTCTCGAACTCGGGTCTTACTGATTGGAACATGAAAGCATGTTTATGCATGAAGCGTAGAGTGCCCCTGTTAGTCCCTGGCTGGGATGGTTCCTCAGCGTGGGCTGTGGGGTACACAGAGCTGGAACTGGGGTCAGGTCAGGAGTCCTGACTACCAAAGTTAGTCAAGCGCAGAACCACGGAAGTATGAAGGAAACATCTAGATGCTTTGGGTAATGGAACAAGTCCCATGCTGAAGAAAGACTGGGGGAGTGGTGTTTTATCAGGTTTGGTTACATCTCAGCATCCAGTAGTTGAGCCTATAAAATGCTTGGTAGGGGCAAATGAAAAAGAATACTAGCTTGCATTATTTTAGGATGAAATTCCCTGCCAGGTGCCAGACAATCATAATCACCTTGTGTTATTTAACTCCCAGTTTGCCTACTTAAGAAGTGATTGTGGAGTCTCATGCTGATACTGTATAACGTCAGGTCTTTATTTTGTAACTTATTTCTGATAAAGCCAAACATGGCTACCTGCAGAAACACCACTGCTCCGTAAAGACTGCAGAATCGGACCATGTATGAAAACAGGACTTTCTTCTTTTCAAACAATCAATCAAACAAAAAAATAGGAATAGTTAAGAACTAGGTCCATAAAAAATCATGTCATAGTAGGAGATCTGCAGTGAATGGCCCACCCTTCAACTGAAACAGTAAATCCAGATGGAAATGGGGCCCACAACTAAATGCATATGGACCTAAAGCCTATGCTAGCAATAAAATGCAGAGGAGAAAAGCAGACCCATGCTGCTCAAAGACAACTTAGTAATGGTGCAAAAGTCTTTCTCTTGCTATAGTTTTTTCCTACCTGGTAGGCTATCCTGACTTAAAAACCTGACCTAAGCTGCCTTCTGGGGTCACCTTCTGCCTTCATTTATAATGAAAACAAGAGAAAAAAAATATGTTTTGGGGGATTATATATCAGGTCTTTGTTATAAATTAGATCTCTTGACAACTGAATTTTACTCTATTCCTGATTCGTTGTTAAAGTCTCTCTATATATACTTTGTATATATATATATAAATTACCTATTATTTTCCCCTTATTATTGGCAGCACAATAAATTACATCAAGTCTCCTCTTTCCAGCTTCACATTCAATGCTATGTCACTTGTACTGGCTCTTTTGTTGAGCAGATATTGAATGGATCAACAATTTTTCTACGTTTATTAGCAAAGGAACAGTGATTTTACAGTAGTAGAAATACCTTTTACTATTCTGTATTGAAGACTAGCGCAGGTCACAATCTGACCTTTAATAAAGAGGCCAGATTAATAATTATTTATTAATTATAATTATTTACTATATAATAATAATTAAATCACCATTTGAAGCATAGCAGAAATAGTTTTCTTGTATTTGTAAATACAATTACTGTTTAAATACATCCCATCTACTTTCAAACACCTGTTCACTAATGTCTAATAGAGATCACCATAGTTCAGAGCTAAATTATTAATTTGGTTTGTTTTTTACATAGGAAGGACACATTACTTATGCCCATTTACATTTCTTTTGCAAGTTTAATGTGTGGCGTAAATTAAGCTACCACCCAAGTAATCTCCAGCATCCTACAATATGATTTAAGGACTCTGAAGATTCAGCATTATCAGCAAACTTTAGGCAAGGAATTTAACCCATTATGAGGCTAATTCTACTAAAAAAAATGGTGCTGAACACACTGATTTTTTATTTTACCACCAATTTTCTGGAGAGTCTAACTATTTTGTGGAGTTTTGAGGGGGCAATGGACAATAGTATTCTGGAGAATACAGGGATCTTGTGCCCAGTTGAATAACAGTCAAGTCAGGACTCCTATATAACACGTAGATTCTAGATTTAGCGTTCTCTGTTTTGTCTTCATGAGAACCTGTCACTACCTAAAAGCCTATATGCAGCCAATAAATGAAACAATATTGTCTGCAAATGTATTTGCAATGAATTCAGCAGTACTCCTTTAGAGCAGAGTTGTAAACAAAACTGTGTGTCTCTAAGGCTCATTAAGACTAATTATCGCTGGCATAGAGGGTGTGAGGACATGCTCTGCTTCTACAGAGATTGTTGGAAGCACTGAAGTTAACATGAACTGAACAAATATCCATGGAGCAAAGTGCATGTCCTAACAGTAGCCTAAAGGAGTTGCAGCAACCGGTAACACCACAAGTAGCAATACAACTGGAACGTGACCTTAGGAGTCAAAGGAAAGGCTGCTTCCTTCAGAAGTCATCTCTAGCTTCAGGGTTTGGCTAGAAACTTCTTCAGGAAAATGCTACCTTGGCAATTCCAGATATATATTGGATACCATAGGTTTCAGTTAAATGCCAAGAGAGGTTTCAGGCTTGTGTGCCAGTACTGATCAAAGTAGGTCTTGATTCTTTTACAGTAGCAGTGTGACATACTTTTTAACCAGCTACATTTCACAACTTTCAGGAGTTCCTGTTCTGTTATAAATGAAGGCATATTCCCAAATAATTAGTTATGCTGGCATCCTCAAAAGTGCAAGCTAGAAAAGATATGAAATCCTGACTATTTCTTCTCTGAATATCAAGAGTTAAATACTGAAAGGGACCTGACTATGATCTACATTCACAGATTTGGCAGTCAGGTCTTAGAAAGTACTGAGAATTATTTTTTTTATATTTTATATTTTTTTATATTTTCACAGGAATAAATAAATGCGTGTGTTAGTGGATAAGTTGGTATAATTAGTGGTAAGTGGCAATTTGCTAAAACTGAATGTTCAGTATCTTTTCTGAATGTCCGTATAGGCTTTTTGACTTTGAAGGAAATGAAAGAAATTACCTGAAATATATTTTAAGGAACTAATGAATTCAAAGTGAAAGCATATGGCAGAAGATTGAGAAAAATATATTAATCATTATGTTAAATTTCTGGTTGCCAAACTATTCCATGCCAAAACCAACCAAGGAAAAAACAACCCCAAATGGATCTTTTCTTTTACTTTCTTCCATAGGAAAAAAACAATTACTTTTACATGCTCCTGTAGGGAAGATGTAAGTGTGGAAAACCAATGTAATATTGAATTATATAACTCTTAACAGTATTTACCCAAAATCTGTGGAAAAATAAGCATCATAAATAGGGGCTACTATAGGTTAAACGAGAGGATGATAAAAAAGTTTGAATTTACAATTATATAGAAAAGTAGAAGTAATAATATTATCTACAAAAATTAATAAGTTTCTGTTTTGATGAATAGCCTTGCTGCATATAATCTGAGTGAGTGAGAGCTCAGATACAAATGCAGCCAGAGGTTCTTTAAATATCTTTGATAGAATTATTTCTGTAAGAAAATATCATTCTCAACTAATAAAAATATTTCTAAAGTATTTTTAAAATACTTTCCTAAATTTGCTAGGGTGAAAAAAATCAGGTAATAACTTAAAATTATATTTTGATACTGTCTTTCAGTCTGATTTTGAAACCACTGTTTTTTAATGAAATAATTTTGCTGTACTCCGAGGTTTAAAAATTGGCAGTTCAAAATTTGTTCAGGGTTTTTTTCCATCTACAAAAGAGAAATTTGCTTTTGCTTTTTTTTTTTTTTTTTAATGCTAAACAAAACAGACAAGCTATCTTTTTCCTACAACACTGAATCAAAGAGAGAATACTGTAGATCTTTCAGTTTGTTTGTCAGAAATAATGACAATTAAAAGACTTTTCTTTTTCTTCTCATAAACTCTTTTAAAGCAAAATACTTCACCTGGAAATGTCTTTGCCTTATTTCCACCACGTCTCTGATCTATGAAAATTGTATTCAGTGAAATATATATTCTTCTAAAAAATCTAGAACAGTAGTCATTACCAAATCAGAAGAAAAGCTGGAGGATTTAATTATTACAGACAAAATCATATTTACCAAAAGTTAATTTGTTTTTGTTCCACAGCACAGTATAGTCTATATAAAATGAGCCAGTGCAGTTCCTTTATAAAACACCAGATTAGGAGGCTCAGACTGAGAGGCTTCATGTCCTCCTTTACACACAGTCTTCTGCACAAATCTGCGAGCCTGTTTACTCTGTGGAGCAAAGTGACATAGTAGATTATTGTATCTGGTACTAAAAAGCATCAATAGTTCATACAGCATGAGAAATGAAGCAGAAGCTTCCTTACAGAAAGGGAATACAAATTCACAGTTCACTGTTGGTCTGTATGGTAACTGTCACAAATTATTCCCATAAAGTTGTTATTTATTTTTATACCTCATCACATATAACTTTGTAATATCTCTTTGGGCTAGAGAAGTTTTTGGTCCATTTTTCAGCTAAGGAGTTGAGTTTCAAAGAGAATAAGTGATTCAATCTCTAATAGGAAATCAATCAGTCTTGGTAGAATTTCTCTCACCAGGATAGATTGTCAGAAATGCTACAAATCTCTCTGCTCTTGCCACGGGATGGTAAATTGGACACCTCATGGTTTCCTTGTTTGTTAAGAAAATGTTAATAAGCCTTAGTGTAAATGAAAGTCAGATTTCAACAGCACATCAATGGAAAATGTGAGTATAATTTTTTTTCTGGAACTTCTGGGCCATTTTCCTTTAGCTATTGCTTATCCTCTAATCTGACTTAGAGCTTCAAAATAAGCAAAACTTTAACAAAATAGTCTGAAGTATGTTGTTAAGGGTAACAAATGGAGAGAGTTTATTGATTTGTCCTTAAGGCAGTACAGACTTTACCAACTTTTGCATTTATCCTTACATTATTCACTGATGAGATCAAAATGGAGTTGCATGTGTTCCAATACTTTAGGCTAAGCAGAAATCCCTTTGGTCAAGATTTCTCTGCATCACATGCAAAACTCAGAAAAAAATTGTCTTTCTCATATTTTTCCAAGAAATTAACCTGTGCTGCTCTCAATTAATCAATGAGCAATTTCAAATGATAAAAAAATACTTTACGTGAGAAACTTACTAGCAGTTTATAAAACGGTGGGAGAGGGGTGTGCATTTCAGGTATAATCACTGAAGAGCACTGCAGCTGCAGTTGTGGAACATGTTCAATATTTATTTATTAAAGTATATGTTTCAACAGCCCCTGCAAATTAACTTAAGCAAGAATCTTGGTTTACAAAACAAAAGATGTACCAGCATTTTCATGATTATTAGGTTCATATTGTCATTTAAGTTGTTAAAATATTTTTGTGGATGAAATTTTGAAATATAGCATACAGTTAGACACACTACTAACATTTTTGCTGAGAGTTTGCCACAACTATTAAAAGATGTTATTTTTAAAATTATTTCAAATAGACCATCTTCTTTTAATATTTTTTGAATTACTCATCCTATATTTGGAATAATACACTTCATTGGCATCAAACATTAGAGCATCATCACAGTAACCCAATGAAATCAGCAGTCCAACTGCCCGGTGGGTTATACAACCCATATTCTACCGAATGTTTCAAGATGGAAGCTGGAACACTGCTGCTTTGGATAAGTAGTATTTTCCCTGTATTTGCTATCTATATAACTTTTGATCTTGAGGATTTATATTTTTTATTTCCAATATTGCAGCATATTTTTAATGTAATTCAGCAGTGATAGCAAAAAAAATAGGCATTGGTCTCAGAGGTTCATTGACAAATTAATACTTTTACCCATTTTTGAAAATGGTAAAATTGATGAAGTTTTTACATGCGTGGTGGGTTCACCTTGGCTGGCCGTCAGGTGCCCACCTAGCTGCACTCTCACTCCCTCTCCTCAGCAGGACAGGGGAGAAAATATGATGAAAAGCCTTGTGGGTTGAGATAGGAGGTTGCTTATTAATTACCATCATGGGCAAAACAGGCTTGACTTGGGTAAAATTAATTAAATTTATTGCCAGTTAATAACACAGCAGGATACTGAGTAATAAAACCAAAACTAAGAACACTTTCCCCACACTCCTGCTTCTTCCCGGGCTCCACTTCACTCGGAACTGCTCTACTTCCCCCTGCAGGGGGGTGGGAATGGGGGTTGAGGTCAGTTCATAAAGCTTTGTTTCTGTTTTCCTTCTTCCTCATATTGTTCCCCTGCTCCAGTGTGGGGTCTCTCACAAACATCTTCACAAACTGCTCCAACCAGGGTCCTTTCCATGGGGTGCAGTCCCTCAAGAACAGACTGCTCCAGTGTGGCTACACTGTGGCCACAGCTCCTGCCCCAAGCCTGCTTCTGCATGGGTTCTCCATGCGCTGCATCTTCCTGCTGTGGTGTGGGGTCCTCCATGAGCTGCATGGAAGGACATGCTGCATGCAGGGACAACTTGCCTTACCATGGTCTTCACCATGGGCTGCAGGGGATCCTCAGCTCCGGCACCTGGAGCACCACCTCCCTCCCTTCTTCACTGACCTGGGTGTCTGCAGAGTTGTTTCTCTCATGGTTTCTCACTGCTCTCTCCCAGCTGCTGTTGCATAACAGGTTTTTCTCCTTCTTAAACAGGTTATCACAGAGGCACCACCAGTGTAGCTGATGGGCTCACCTTGGGCCAGTGGTGGGTCTATCTTGGAGCCAGTTGGAACTGGCTCTGTTGAACATGGGGACAGCCCTTGGCCTCCCTCAGAAAGACACCCGTGCCGCTCGTCCCCTCTCCCCAACACAAAAACCTTGCCATGTAAACACAATACAGTATTTTAAGTCTTTTTTTTAGTTTCAAGATGAATTTTTCCGTAGTGATTTTAAAAATACCAACCAATATTATGATTTGTTTTTGTTGTTGTCAGAGATTTGTACTGATATTGCATCAGCCCTGATGGTGGAAAGAGCTTTTCAAGATGAAGGGTTTGTGGGTCCTGTTTTCTTTGCACTATAAATCCGTGGAACTGAAGGTGCTTTTTTCCTCAGGAGAGCTTTCATCAGTTTTATTCTTCAAATGTTTGTAGAGGCTAGTGATTCATTGCTTAAAATTTGATCTTTGATGTAAATAAGGCTTGATGTAGTAATTGCTTTGAAGTTTAGGTCTGAGGTTTCAAGCTGGCATCCGACTCTGAGAGCGGATAGAAGGTGTTGAGCACAGCTTGGTGTGTGTATGGGAAGCCTGTGCCAGGGACCAGGCATGCAGGCACACTTAATTGGAGCAACTGAGCCTAGAAATGACTCATTCAAGAATCACTGACTTGTTAAGGAGAAAAAAAATGAAAAAAACAACTTTCCTAACAAAATGAAAAAAAAAAAAAGGTATTTGTGAATATTGAAGTGATTTAGCCGATTTTAATGAAGAAAACATTTTAGACACCTTAACTATCTTAGACTTCAGATTACTATCTAATTGTAGCTAGGACTGTGAAGCTTCACTCAGTTTTGGTAAATGTAGCATTTATGTCTTTGATGCCAAATATTTAGAAGATCTCCTTTCACACCCACTAGCTGCATTGTATCCTGGAGTTTTTTCTTACAGGCTTCTTGGCACCTTAATTTTAGCAGTATCTTTCACTGAAAGCAATAAGTATAGCTGAGCATCATCAGCAAACCTTCAACAGCTGGGATTGTGATCAGTCACCATCTTTTCCAATGACTGTTGGCCTGTATTCCAATGACTGAAATTAAAAAAAAAAAAAAGCAAACAGTTGATGTCGAGCACAAAGTGTGGCCATCATTATTCCCATAGGTTTAGCAGACCAAAATACTTGGAACCAGTTCAATGTTGAATTTTATTGCATGTTAAATCATGTATATGTATATGTAAGCAGTGCATTGTATATTACAGCTTCAGGGACACCTGTGAGCTCTTGCAAGAGGAAAGATCTCTCCATAGTTCTTGAACAGGTGCTGTCCTAGGGACCGGTGTGAATTCCAGTTGTGAAATGCTTCAGACAATGGTTTATATCAATTTTTTTCATTATTTACACAGGTTTGGGGTTGGTTTGGTTGGGTGTGGTGTGTCTGTTTTTTGGTAGGGTTTTTTCCCAAGATTGGTATTCAGAAAATTAGAAATGCAATTTTTTCACTGCCAGTTGCATAATTCTAGTCATGATAAATATATACACATCTATAAGATGCATTGCACATTTGGCTGTCAGTTGTTCCTTCATATTGCATTTCCTGGTAAATCCCTTCTGCACCATTGGTGTGTGCTGTAGAGCAGCTTTAGGCTGTGGATGAAAGGTGTCAATCTGAATCCAGCTCACTGTCAGCATTTGTAGGGACAGAGGTTTTCGCTTTCTTACAATTCCTTCTAAAATGAAAAAAGAATGAACTATTGACAGATTAAAGTCAATGTGTCATAAAAATATAAATTCTTAATATTTCATAGTGACGAATCTTTGTTTAAGTATAAAGTTTACAGTTTAGGTAGCTGAATATGAAAAAGCTGACAGCAATATTTACTTTCTGGTCTTCAATTACACCTATAGTTTTAAATACTATACTAAACAAAGCAGTTCATGCACCTCTGGGAGATTTTATCATTCTGGCTACAGAGTAGCCTGGTAGTGAGTGGTTAGTTAAGTAAACACAGCCCTGTCAGCTCCCATGTTAGATACAAGACAACCACAGTAAAGTTATGGAAAGGTTGTATACAATAGGTTTGGGGTTTTGTTCTCTTGTTTGTTTGATTGTTTTTATTTTACTACTTGCTTTTACATAGGGCTAAAATCATTGCTGATTTTTATAGGCCAAATCTAGTTTTGAATTATTCAGGCAAAACTGTTCAAAGCAGCTGTGCATGTTTCATAGTGAAAAACATGTTTTCTACATGTTAGATATTAAACTGGTTAATTCCCTTGAAGTCTCTGGGAAGCTGTAAATATATACTTCGAAAATTGAAGCTCTCGGTAGGTCTGTGTATGGCCACTCTGTATAATTACTAGTTTTGTCAGAAATGCTCGTTGGTATCTGCTGTTCATATTACGTGGGCAGCTCTGTGGAGATTTGCTGTAGTCAGTCACCTACATACATTGTTTGAAAGAGGTAGTGCTAGAAAAGTTTATCAGCTTTCTAGATGCGCTAGTTCCTTCTTGCTAAACAATAAAGCAGACTATTTCAGCAGAATAGAGCACTTCAATAGCCGCTTTATTCAGCACCTGGAAAGTGGGGGCAGTTCTGCAGTTTGGTATACCTAGGACAGGAATGGTGGTAAGGATTAAGAGGGAAATATTGATTGAAACTAAATATTAGGCTAAAATGTGCTTGAGTTCTAGGAGTTTTAGGGAAGAAAGCAATAGGAAACCAGTAATCCTGCTTAATACTGTGTGTCAGGTGCTTTATTGTAGATGTAGTCATAAGGATATAATCACAGCAAGGACCTGCTCTGGAGATCCCATCTTCCTGGTATTAGGTGGCATACGTAGAAGAATTAGATTATATTTCCTGGACGCAAAAGTCCTCCTTCAGGGTTGAGCTGATCACCTCGAAAGCTAGATGAAGCTCATTGAGTACTGTTATCTGTGCCCCACCTGTTTGCATTGCTATCTACTAGGTTCTTGTAGTTCATGATACAGTTAAAGACAAGCTGAGGGCATGAAGTCTTGTTCATGCCAACCACTGTGCCATAGCCTGGTTGTATAAATGCTAACTTGATGTCTTGGTTCCGGCAGGGATGGGGTTAATTTCCCCAAGGAGCCGGCAGGGGAGGCAGTTATTCCATATCACGTGCCCCATGCCCGGCTATAAGAGGCGCTAGCCGGGGAGAGGGGGGCAGTGGCCACCCGGGGGCGGGCTGCGGCGGTGAGCGTCCGGTCGGTGTGCTGCGTGGCGGTACTGTAATCGCGTTCTTACACTCCTTTATCAGTGTTACTGTTTTTCTTTCTTCTTCCCTTTGTCTGTTCTGTTAAATTGCACTATTTCAACCCACGAGTTTTGCCTTCTGCCGATTTTTCCCACGGCTGTGGGAGTCGAGCGAGCGGCTGTGTGGTTCTTTGAGGCTGGCCGAGGCCAAACCATGACACTTGGACACTTCAAAATTTATGTCTTAATGGCATCTTAGAAGTTGGCTAATTTGACAGGTGCCATGTATTTATTTGTTTCAGAAGGCAGTTGAGTCTGGAGTAGGATTGACCCTACTTAAATGGCCCTGCACCTTCTTTTCTTAAAGAAGATTAACAAGCTGGTAACTCCCAAAAAGAATATTTTTACTGTAGTAGAATCTGAATTCAGACAAATACTGCAACTATGATAGAACATTTAGGCAACTATTAGGTCAGGCATAACTACAATTGAAAACAGAACTGTATTTCTTTCTCTCCATGTGTCTTGTCTCTGTCTGACAGATCTAACTGACCCTGCCTGAGCAAGGGAGCTGGACTAGGTGAACCTAAAAGGTTCCTTGTGAACCTCAACCATTCTGTGATTCTCTCTTTGTGCTCATTTGGATCAGACATGCTCAAGCTCTTCTAATAAGCTAGCACTTCTGATAAAGCCTTCCCATCTTACCAAGCTCATCCTATGTATAAGATCCATCTTAATGGTGGACAGTCTTGTATGAAATGTTAAAACAAGAAAAATCTAGAAGACTTTAATTTGCAAGACAAACAAGACCTCTTTTTCAGATTTTCAGTGAACTGACAATGCTGTACTTTGTGACTATAGATTTCAGCTGCATGTTCTAATTAACAGACGTCTATTCAGGTTCTTAGCGTTTTAGCGTAACGTTTGAATGCTTAGTTAATATTTCAGGGTACGTGAATGCAAACTTCTCAGAACTTGAAAAACTTAGTAAAATGAGCACATCAGCCACTTGTTTAAAGGGTACTGTAGATTTATCTGTAGATAGAGGTTTCTTTTCCTGAGCAAGGCATGCCTGACAGACTTTGAAGTACATGGAATCATAGAATCATGTGCAGAACCTGGAGCAATTGCTGGCATATTTCATAACAACTCACCTCTTTGCAGTTGTGACCGGTAGTGATTCCTTTGCCAGCGAGGCACGGAGTGTATAACTGGAAATGGCTGTTTGGTTTAACTACAGGGTTTAGCTGTGCCAAATGGTAAACCAGAAATTTCAAGTGTAAAATTCTTGTTAATAATACCATTAGAAAGCATGTCAGATGTGAAATCAATAAAACAAAAACCACTCAGCAAGTACATTGATATACAGTTTAAGACATTTGTAAGGAATATTACAGCATTAGTAATTATTAGACACTTAATCACTGACAATAAGTACTTGGCAAAACAGTAAAGAGTACTTAATAATGTATCATTGTTAAAAAGGTGTTAAATTAGCTATTTTGTTAGTCTCTGCATCCCTAATACTGTATAAATGAATCTTAAAATTTATTAATGACCTGTTCACACAAGTGCTTTTGATAGTTAAATACATCTTACTTAACAGTCTTCATGAATCTTGTACAGCTGCAGTGAAATGCAGCAATATAAGACATAAAAATAAACTATAACATAATGAGTGAGTTTTTGCAATGCATAAAGCATCAGATTTGCTCTGCCCCAAATAATCCTGGTAAGGTTTGTTTATAATTGATTTTAAGGAGGTGTAGTCTTAAGTCAAATATCAGTGATTTGGGATAATTCTTAGCCTTAGCCTTCCCATCAGATAATGACAGCAGAGATGATAACAGGAATTATTGACACACAAGCACTCCCAAAATTTAAAGCCAGAAGCAGCTCAATATACAAAAATTCATTACACTGAAACACAGCTAGCCAAATGCCACGGAATACTCTCAGTTTATCTCCAAATGATACAGAAGTTTTGAACAGTTCTATTTGGTCATATTAATTTGCCCTTCTATTTTTCTTGCCATGCTAAAAGGTCTGGAATTTAATGTTAGCTTAGTAAAGCTGATAATTAAACAAATCAAGTTCCTTGCTTTTTAGGGGGGTATATTTTCTAGGAAGAAATAATATTTCTTTTATTATATGACTGACCTAGTTGGGACAGAATAAAAACAACTGATAACTTTTCAGACAAATGGCTTCAAGCCTGTAAGAAAATGATACAATTATTTAAGATTTTGTTTCTTCCTTCTTTTTTTTTTTTTTTTTTTTTTTTAGATGACAGTGGTATTTGGCATTACAGAGAAGTATTATGCAAGTCAAACATAGATGAGATTCATTTGGGTTGAAAAGGTCCTCCACAGGAACCTAGAGAAATTTTGAAAGCTATACCCTCAGCAGTATGCCATGGTACTGTAGCTCAAGTTGCAAGCTAATTTAAAAGGTAACATAATCTGATGCTGTACTAACGAAGGTGAAAATGGGGTAGAAAGAATAAGCCTACTTAATATCTAGCTTCCATTAGACTGAGCTGTAATAAATATTTTTACAGTGTATGGGCCAACACGCTTAAAAAAATGAACAATTTTGAACAGCACCTGGAATGGAAGACTAAAACTAATCTCTGATTATTTTCTGTTCTGTATGAGCAGTGGTTACCTCCTCTGAATATTTTGTATACCTAGCAGACACCAGATGCTTGGACTTTACAGCTTTAGGGGCAATATTACTGGTTTATAATGTTTTCTGTTTTCCTTTCCTTGCTTATATACATATCCATACGCTTATAGCCAGAGGTAGATACAGTTTTCTCCATCTTTTATTCTTCTTTTCCACCAACTGAAGGAAAAACTTGCCAAAGTGCAGGTTTTAGTTTTAGGACAGGAGAAAATATAAGGCTAACACAAATCTAGTGAAAATAATCTTTAATTTAATACATCTGTATTTGAAAATAATCTGTAATTTAATACATTAAAATGATCTGTAATTTAATAATGCAAATACCTTTAAATTTAATGCATTCAATCCCGTCCTCCTAACACTAAAACAATCTTTTATTTTTTAAATATGTAGTTTCCATGTTTTTCCTTATAGTTCAATTAAGAAACAGCCACAATTCTACTTTTTGCTGAGTAATTACTAATTTTAATAGAAGACTTTCACCTATACCTATCATGTACTTCAATAAAAATTAAACCACCTAGTAGCGTGACAGTTAAACAATTTTCATTCACCCAGATAATCCAAACTCTTTACAAAGATTGCAAATATAGCAAACCTTTCGATAAAGGTTATCCCAACTTACAGAAATACAATGTTCAAAGTCCATGCAGCAAATTTTAGAATGAACACTGGTGTTGATAAATGTCTGGCTTATTCCCTCACTAATGATTTCACTTCTTACAAAAAAATCACAGCAACAGCAGTGATGGTGTCCAAAGCCTGGCCCTGCAGAGAGTTGAATAATGTACCTGTCCAATACCAACTCTTGGTATTTTAGTCATATAATAATAACAACGGTTGCTGAACCCCTGTGTACAGTTTGCCATTTTAATCACTTTATGAAATGACTAGTTTTGTAACTACATACAGTCATCTTGAAATCTGAGTAGTAACTGTTGATTCTTATGTTTAGGTTAGGTTACCATTATAAACTTTAGGGGGAGAAAAGAAAAGTCTCTGAAACATCTTGTTCTATCACTTTCTGCAACAAGAAATCTCAAAGTTGTGTATGCATTAATTTTATTAGGGAAGTATTTTCTTTCATTTACCTTAATTTTCCCATGACTTAATTTAAAAAAGTAACCAATGATTTGTTTAGAAAGTTAATGAGTAAACCAGCGAAAATTGTCTGTTTTCAATATCATAAGAGTACTGTAAGGGTACAGAAATCTCCTGAGAACCCTATTCTAAACCAATTTGTTTCAGAGCTGCTAAGTCTCAGTGTGCCCATTGTTTTTTATTTCTTTAATAGTAATTTTGACCTGTCAGTGTATATGGGACAGTTTGCTGTATTTTCTGTTCTATAGTGTAGTTACAAGAGAAGTTATGAAGAATAGAAAAAGAACAATAAAATGCCAGCCAGAAGGAGGGGAAAGGTGAATGAGTATCTGTGTTTTTTATAATCTAGTACAGCATCACAAATCACATCTTAAATTGCTATAAAATAAGTAGTGTCACTTCTTTTAGAAAGTGATAGTTATCTAAATTGAAAAAATCTTAGAGGGCCTCTTGGGAAAAATGAGGAGCAAATGGATCGCAAGTTAGAATTAAAGACAAACCTAGGACCCTGAGAGATCTGAGCATCCTTCATCTGCAGAAAGCAGGATGCAGAAGGCTTATCATTAGGATGTATACCTTGAGATGAATTGATCATCTGCTAATGAATACCATCTTGGGGCTCCAGTTATTTACCAATATAAGAAGTAGCTGAGAATGTAGACTGTACAGAAGTTTAACATGGAAATCACAGGACGAGGACTAAGACAAATATTTCTAGACGTATGCAGCGAAGCTGGCTAACCATACTGACATTTGATCTTGCTTATTTATCTCTTTTTATCTTTATTTTCTTTATTGTCTTTACTGTTACTGTTGTTGCTGTTGCTCCTGTTGGATATTTTGGGTTTTAAGAGTATAGAAGTCAGCATGGCTTTTCCAAGGGGAAGTCATGCCTGACCAACCTCATAGCCTTTTATGAGGAAATAACGAGGTGGATGGATGATGGCAGAGCGGTAGATGTGGTCTACCTTGACTTCAGTAAAGCATTTGACACGGTCTCCCACAGCATCCTCATGGCTAAACTGAGGAAGTGTGGACTGGATGACCGGATAATTAGGTGGACTGCGAACTGGCTGAAGGAGAGAAGCCGGAGAGTCGTAGTCAATGGGGCAGAGTCCAGTTGGAGGCCGGTAACCAGTGGAGTGCCTCAAGGGTCGGTACTGGGGCCCATATTATTCAATATATTCATCAATGATTTAGATGAGGGAATTGAGTGTACTATCAGCAAGTTTGCTGATGACACTAAGCTAGGAGGAGTGGCTGACACGCCAGAGGGCTGTGCTGCCATCCAGAGAGACTTGGACAGGCTGGAGATTTGGGCAGGGAATAACTTAATGAAATACAACAAGGGAAAGTGTAGGGTCCTACATCTGGGCAGAAACAACCCCAGGTTCCAGTATAGGATGGGGAGCTACCTGTTAGAGAGCAGTGTAGAGGAAAGGGACCTGGGGGTCCTGGTGGACAGCAGGATGACCATGAGCCAGCACTGTGCCCTTGTGGCCGAGAAGGCCAATGGCATCCTGGGCTGTATTAGAAGGGGGGTGGTTAGCGGATCGAGAGAGGTCCTCCTTCCCCTCTACTCTGCCCTGGTGAGACCGCATCTGGAATATTGTGTCCAGTTCTGGGCCCCTCAGTTCAAGAAGGACAGAGAGCTGCTGGAGAGAGTCCAGCGTAGGGCAACTAAGATGATTAAGGGAGTGGAGCATCTCCCTTATGAGGAAAGACTGAGGGAGCTGGGTCTCTTTAGTTTGGAGAAGAGGAGACTGAGGGGTGATCTTATTAGCGTTTATAAATATATAAAGGGGGAATGTCATGAGGATGGAGCCAGGCTCTTCTCAGTAGCGACCAGTGATAGGACAAGGGGTAATGGATTCAAGCTGGAACACAAGAGGTTCCACTTAAATTTGAGAAGAAACTTCTTCTCAGTGAGGGTGACAGAGCACTGGAACAGGCTGCCCAGGGAGGTTGTGGAGTCTCCTTCTCTGGAGACATTCAAAACTCGCCTGGACGCCTTCCTGTGCAACCTCGTCTAGGTGTTCCTGCTCCGACAGGGGGATTGGACTAGATGATCTTTTGAGGTCCCTTCCAATCCCTAGCATACTGTGATACTGTGAAAGGGACTATGTTTTCCTGCACGTTTATACTTACACCAGCATGTCTGAATGTTCCTATGATGTAAATAAATGATCGGTAGGGTATAAAAAATGAACAATGATAACTGGTACACATGATAGCTGAGGCAGAGGTGACAGATGATGACTGCTAAAGTCAGCTGTTTTTGTTGATGTTGTCTTTCTGTTATCTGTTCTGAGAAATGCCTTTTCTGGATTTGGAGTAGAAAAAAATAGGCCTTTGAATTTATCAAAATAATCAGTGATGCATTTTAAAATACAAGGATCAGACTTTTGTAAGAGTACTGGGAATTAATTTTAAAAGCTTTAGAAGGAGCACTACCTACTTCCAAAATGATTAACACAACTGACAGTTCTAATTTTGAAGTTGGTTTAAATGCCAAAACACTGAGACCTAGAGTGCTTGATAAAAATAAGCTTATATAGCTTCTGATAATTGTATTTCACATTATTGCTTTAGCCATATATCGGTACTCTGTCATAATGACAGACAGAATTCTATTAAAAGTTTGAAAAAGGTATATTGTTGATGTAGTTGAAGGATTGCTTTGATATAACCTCCTCTTACCCCCATCTCAAGTCCAAGTTCAATAAATAGCTCTTTATAAATAATCGGTGTTTAGGTCAGTCCAGAGATAAATCTGATTTATAAGATCACCATCTGAAGAATAATTGATTCTGATTTAAGCATGAGAGCTTCAGAACATTTGAAAGGAGGAATTGTTTAAGCCATAACAGCATAAATTTTATCCATGCAAGTGATGCCCCTTTTATTTCAAAGCTTAAGTTAGTACAATTGAGCATTTTAAAACTGTTAGGGATTACTCTGCATAGTGAGGAAGGAATAACACCAGATGGTAAATAGGTGGCTGGTTACTTAGGTGGCTGTCTCCAGCCCTTACGCACTGTGCTTGTGCTGTCTAGAACAGGATGGAAGGAATCAGACAGGAATAGGGAGAAGTCTATTGACTCTATTACGCTAGTAGGTGGAAGCAGTCCATGCAACTTTGAGAACTAAGAAGATAAAACGGATTTCAAGGCAGTCTTTCACCAGATTTTGCATTGGATGGTGCTGTCTTGTAAAAGAAAACATATTTGACTGGCTGAAGAACAAATCCCCTTAGGCTAAGAAAGGGAAAACCAGCTTATGTAGGCACTCGGCCACAATTGTAAAGGAGGAGGACAATACAAATGACTCAATTGCTCATTGTCTGTATGTCAGATTTCGTTAACAATTAGTTACATATAGTCACATATATTCATTGTGTTTATTTTTATAAATCCATGTAGCATGTTGCAATACTCAAAATATAAGTGCATCGTCTTATGAAAAATAGTATTTTTAAACCACTTCATCTTTTAAATTGTGAATAATTCCCACTGCTTTCAATCTAGTTAACTCCCACACTTTACAGCCATTCTCAGAGAGTGCTGCACGAGAAGCTTTCCTTTTGTGTAAGAATCTCATTCTTTCTAAATGTCCTCCGCTGCTCAAAATTAATAGCTTACTACCTCTAAGTTTGTGGATTTATCACTCAATTTATCTTTCCTTTTACAATCCAAACAAAATGAGTAAATGAAATGGTCTGATTATAAAAAAAAAAGAAAAAGCAAACCCAAAATCCCCAAGATGCAGTTCATATATTATGAGACATTTAACCCAATGACATTATTTTTGTAAAATATCCTACCATTACATAGAACTAGTTAAAACAGAAGATGAAACCCATTTTTCAGGAGGGAGTAGGTAGCAAAGAACCTTGCAAAACAAAAGCACACAATTAAAATAACCACTCTACACTAGAGCACACATTTAGTGTAAAATATCTTTCTCTTTCAGGCTGAGATAGCATTTATCATGTTGAGTAACAGCAGGGAAAATAAAACAGCATTCATCCATGTCACAAAAAAACCCATATCTCACTGATTGTTAACGTGACCATTACTGTGGAAAAGGTATCAGTGAAAGCAAATACTTTTTAGTCATACCACATCACAGTAATAGATTGTCTGGGCTTTGCCCTACAACAGAATGTCTCGTCAGTTTGTAGATAGGATGTGGGACTAAGACATTATGAGGAAGTTACATAAGAAGTTACATGAGATCTTAGAATTAAAGATGAAGGCTTCCACATTTTTGTAGGCCTTCTCTCACAGTGGGGAATAGTGCGAAAAGAAAATGTAGAGTGAGTTGCTTGGAAACTGCAGCCCAATGCATAAAGTCATCCACAGACAACTGTCTCTTTTAATTGCGTTTTAGATTTAGCTTTAGATTTACTCAGCATTGTATACGAATCCTAATGGTATTTGCTGGCATATATTGCTCATTGTCTCTTGAAACACCCCATTAAGTTTCTCTAATGAAATGCAAGCTGTTCTTGTCCAGTGGTCATGTGAATTTACCTATGAACAATGTTATCCTTCTGCATCCCCGTGCCCTTATATGACCAGAGGCTAATCGTTCACACTGTTGCTACTGAAATGTACAGTGACTGCAAATATGCTTTCACCATTACCACGACCTACATTGCAGACCTCCTTAGCTGAAACAAGTAAAGCTAACCAGGAACCTTGGATGAAAGCTAGCAGACAACAAGGAAATTAACAGTTACAGGATTTCACATTATTTTTGTCTGTGAATGATATGTATATGTGTATTTTTTTAAGCCACTACATATATGAAGCCTTAACAAAAGGGTGGGAGAATCTGCTAATAAATAAGGTTGGATAAATTCAAACTCAATTTTTTTACAAAGATTTTTAAATTGGAAAACTCAACTTGTTTATTTAAGTCATCCTGACAAATATTGTTATGTCCAGACAACATATTTAGTTAGAATAAAACAGCAGGCCATTAATTAGACCACACACACTTTTATGTATGAACTGCAAATTAAAGTCCTTCTTCTGAATAATTAAAAAATTTAAATCTGAACTTTTCATAGATAAACCTGTCACACAAAAGAGCACAGTAAGGATAAGCCCAAAGCTGAAGAGTGTACTTTCAAAGCTAATATATAGGCTGCTCAAAAATTCAGATAAACACTCTGAAACAAATTTATTCATTTGAAACAAATATAAGATCAGAAAATCTATCCTATTTAGAAAGGTAGACAGCAGCAGAATCTTTTTTTAGGACTTCTGCTGAAACCAGAAGAAATGTTACTAGCCAGTTGATCTGTACTCATAAAACCAGGTAAAATAATTCCCCGATATTTTACAGCAAGTCAGCAGGCAGAATGACTTCTGCAGACACCTGTGGATTCTGAAAGTGGACTTTTCCACACTGTAGAATTTAAGTATCCTGATTAAAAACAGGACACACACAAGGCCTTCCCTGATCATTAGTTGAGCTTTCTGCAGACTATCATTTGAGAGACAATGACACCTTGAAAAAACACACCTGGACATTCATTTCTACTAAATGCTGACAGTTATTGAATAACCAAGAACATAACAGTACAGTATATTTCTTATTGTAAACTACGGCACTTTTCACAAATAGGTGAATTTCTCCACCAATACTTGGTTTTTAAGAAATAAATTTCTGAAGGGCAAAAAAGCAGCTTTTGAAGGAAAATAGTTACAGTAGTCATACATACTACTGGATATAACTGTAGTTCACACAGAGGAAAAAATGAATTTGCCCATTTAAAAGGTCCAGAGAATAAAATATGTAATAAGTGGCTATATATTATTTCGGCTGTTTGCATAGATTGTTTAGGGTCAAACAGAAGTAACCATTCAGTCCAGTTTGACATTGTGAGTATTTGTTGAACTAAAACCTTTACAAATTTGTTTTATGAACGTTTTGCAATAACAATTTCAAAAGGAGCTGGTAGATGTCTAAATTCAAAATTATATTTTGATATCATGCTAACTATAAAATAGTTTAAAAAAATTAACTTTATGTAGAGTGAATATATTTTAATTCAGAACTTTTTTCAAGATAATCCATTTGTCAAAAGGGACGTTAATGAATATTTATTACTAATATTGTAGGAAATCATCTATGCTGTGCAGCTAATATAATAAATCTGCTGCTCCATACACAGTCTCCACTACTTAAAAGTTTCGCAGCTTGGCTTCTTTCCCTCAGGCTCAGCTAACCTCAGAGACAAAGCCAAAGGAAGATAGTTTAGAAGCCTTTAGTGAAGACACACCTTCAGAAATTATTGTCCTGCAACTTCCTTGCAGATCTTGTTCATTTTTAATGGACAGCAGATTTGATCATGTTCTCAGATTAAATATTTGTATACGTGTGAAAGATCTGCACATTTGCTTGTTACTAAACAGTAGACTGGTATGGTGCTATGCCACTACATAAGGCCATGCTCCTTTGGCAGAGGGTGGTTACAACCAGGGGAAGGTGGTATACCTTCCCTAAGCAATTTGAGTATCTGTTAATCCCAGGAACTTTAACCTCAGAGCAGCTAGAAAAATATCTTTATGTCTTCTATATATACTTAACAAGGAAAAATCAACTGCGATTATGTGGAGATTTCAGTCTGCAAGTTCCAGTAGGTAATTATTTTACAGGGAAGTATTTGAATTCTATTGAATTGTTTGTGGGAAATAAGTTATTACACTTAACCATTTTCTGCTACTTTATTACAATAAAAGGAGCTCTATGCTAAAAACAAGACAACAGTAGCAATATTTGGGGAATCCTGTGAGTAACAAAAGTAGCAATTTTCTACAAGATAGAGTAGCTAAGGATGAACTTGAACAAGTAACCGAATATATTTCTGCCTGCAGGCCATGAAATGCAATTTAATCACTGGTTTGACTTTGTCTAGCCTGTAAATACCACCTCAACATTAATTGTACTGTGATTACCTTTTACATTTTGTTCTACTTTGTCTTTGCATTTCAAAATCTGATAGAGCTTTTGAGGATTGCTTTTTGACTTATGGTAAAAATTTAGCATTCCACTAGAAAATCAATATAATAGCAGAATGTACTTGTTTTACTGGTCTTTATCATTAGATTAAAATTGAAAAATAGATGGTCATCATGGTGAAAAATAGTGAATGTGCATGATGAAAAAAATCTAATATCTTTGGTGGTATCTTTGTGAAAGATGTACAAGTCTATGACCTGTAGGAGCTGTGGTTGATGAATCATACTTCTACATTGAATTAGGACATTTTCTCTGGACTGTATGAAATATGTGGCTTTGTTATGGTCTGTTGTGATGTTAACCTGTCTCAAAAAGCATCTTTGGAAAGGCAGGCTGATTCATACCACAGACCAGTTATCTAAAATACAATTCCCACAAAATGCTATCACAAGTCAAGAAGCAAAGATGTGCATTAACAGAACCAGACTAAAATGTTTTCATTTATGCTTCAAATGAGCTTTACTGTAGGAGGCAAAGAAGCAACATCATGAATTTGGAAAGAACAAAAAAAAACCACAACTTGAGACAAGCATCTGTCATCATCAGTTGGAATTAGTTTGATGTAGAACAAATATTCTTAGTCATTCTTGGAGGGGCCTTAATTTTTTATCTACTTTATAAAATACTTGAGAATTGAGTGTTTTAGAATATTTCTACATACATTGATGTTTTTCTGTCTAGGATGGACAGAAGACAGAACAGAAATTATAAATGTTTCCTTTCAAGTACTTTTAACTAGGCAGATTATCTTTAGTTTAACTAAGCCAGTTTATTCTGCTGTAATTACGGATATTGAAAGACATTTTTCAATTAGAATTGGGTTTCTGCAAGACTAAGCCCTAGGAAAACTAATTCAGTACACAGTCAGATTTTCACTGTTCCTTTAAGGCATATGTTCTGAAGCAAGAAGGGGTTTGAGGTCTGGTTTTTGGGGTCCTGTGCTAATGTAGTGCTTGAAAAATAAATATGAGAATAATCATGCAAGTGAAAGGCTCAAAACCTAAACTTCCCATTGTGATTTTTTTCAGCCAAGAAAATACAGACAACCAATCCTCATTTCAAAATTGTCTTTAGTTTTTTTATATTGCTTTTAGATACTTTCGCAGAAAGCTACTGTTATAGCAAAAGGAAACCTATGATTTTTATACAGAAAATGTGTAGAACACTGACCACCAAAATATTGTAATAACTAAATGAAAAATGAAACACTTGTCCAATTTCAATGATGCTGAAAGAAACTAAAAGAATCCTCTTCATCTGGCATTGTTGGGTCATATTTAACAATCTGTGGATGCATATTGCTTCATTTTCTTTTATTAAGAAGAACAGACTTTCAGAAGTGAAAACCATGTTATACTGCATGATTAAGAGGACTGTGTGGAAGAAGCTTCATGGAAAATTAAAGGTGTAGAGAATATCACATAATGGAACAATGTTTTGAGATTAGTCCACGAGAACATATCTTACCTTTCTTCATGGATCATACTTCAGTATGTCCCTGTTGTTTAAAGTGTAATAATTAGTAACTCTGAATGAATGTACAAATGAATGACATGTAAGATACCAAGGAACTTAATCATTGACATATTAAAATATTGTTTAAAATACTCAACTGGTGTTTTATGTATAGAAAACTACTTTTTTACTATAAAAGTGTAGCTTGTTGACATAGCATCTAAGCGACTCTCTGGAGAAAAAAATAGTTTCTTTTACAGCGTTAATGGAAGTATCCATAATTTCTACTTGTTTATTCATGCAATAATGGAATAAAAAGGTGATGCATGGAAGAATCCTTTTAGGGGAAGTAAAAGAACTATGTATTTGTCATAATATGAGAATGGAATTTAAGCAGAGCCAAAAAAGTGACTCGGTGTAAGTCAGGTGAAGTTCAAGGATCACAACGTAAATAAGAATACAATGTTTTGTCAAATTGATCAGAACTTTGGAGGCCTAAGAAAAATAAGCAAAGATCAGGTGAGACAACATGATAACAAACATCCTTGCAGTGAAAGAGTACCTACATTGTTCCTTTGTTAGTTTCAACTCTGTTATGCTATTTTTTCTATAGCATGTTGCATCCCAGTTACAGCCCAGCCTCAAGGGCAGTATACCTATGCCAAGCACAAGCCTTAGATGTTTTTAAAGATAACAAGACAATACTGATGTAGTGTCTGAGCATATCAGTGATCAATTCAGTGTACTTGATTCCGAAGCTGTTGCATTCATGCAACTAGTAGTTTTTGTTGCAGTCTTGACATCTTGAAGACTGTTCCGCTTATGTTATCAGCTACAGACAGCTTCAGTTGCTACACAATTCTACATCCAAAATTAATCATTGGTCTTTACAATCTTGAGTCCTCTGTATGTGTACTCAGTGTGTGCCATCATACAGTCTTTGTTTATGCCATGTATCCTTATTCTAGTATCATCAATAGTTAATGCTAGATAACAACAGTTTCTTAATAATTTGTATATATGTATAAGTTCTGAACTACTTATTGTTAATATCTAATGACAGCAATATTAATGGTAGTTTTTAAATTTGCTTACTTATATTTATTCTGTTCTGCGCAGGGTACAACAAACAAGAGCTGAAATAGTCAATATTTAGAAAGGCAAACTGACCTATTACACATAAATATATCTTTAAACCCCAACTTAGTCACAATATTGTACAGAACTCCCAAATTTCAACATCAGGCTTTCTTCAGACAAAAAGAGAGCTTTAATACATACAGGAGATTTTAAAAATATTTTTATTAGGTTATATTCAAAGAGTAACACAGGGACTGCACGTTTAACTTTTGCTGCTGAGTGGAATATTCAAGTGCACCTGGTGCCTAAGCTTCTGTGCAGTCTGCAGAGAGCTCAAGAATAGCATGCAAAATTCCCACATACTGAAAGAAATAAGCAAGCCAGCCCGTAGATATGCAGTGAGCTTAAATTGGGTAAAGAATGAACTTTCTAGCTGTATATGTGTGTCACTGCCTTCCACTTGACTTCAAGTGTAAGAAGAGAAACATCATCGCAGAGCACTTTAAAAATACCATCTTGTTTATTTATGAGTTTGCATGAATCCTAGCAAATTGTTACTATCCACCTGTGTATCTGCTATGTATCTGCTTAACTGCATTCTAGAAGGAGAAATAGAGAAAAACATTTTTGTTCTGTATTTGTCTATCAGATAGAAATGCAAATCCAGATTTCAAGGCACAAGAACTTACACTTACTGTTAATAATGGAAGGAATAAGGAGATACTGAAGTTAAGTTTAATCTTTAGGTGGCTTTTTGGGCACATCCCTGTTTTTCTTTTATATCTGTAAAGGAGTTTTGTAGAAAATGAACTCCCACTTTAGATAGATAACTAAGCTTTGGATTGCCTGGCTATTTTTTAAACTAGAAATGACAGTAAACCCAGACAGGTGAGTGCCCTTACCATCAGTGTATTCATAAATATTTAATTATATCATGAAAAATCAAACATTTATACGCATCACAGAAAGTCTTCTTGTAGTCGTCGGTAAGACATGTTCCTGACAGCAGGATGATCTGTGGGCAAGGAAATATTTTTAACCTATCATCTTCTACAACCCACATAATCTTATTTGGCAGAAAGACTGTTGGGCCCGGTATTTACTCTCAGTGTGGCTTTCCAAAGCTCAAAGCAGCAGGCATTCAGACTTAGCTTAGTACCCTGTGAGCTTGAGACGTGCATGGGAAATACCTACTTTATGACTCTCAAAGAACCTTGCACAAGAGTGGTTTGGGCCAGTCTGGTCAATGAAAATGAATAACAGATGCTCTCCTTCACCGCTATCTCCAAGGAGAGAAGGGAGAGAGAGAGGTTTATGAGTTTAGAAAAAATTAAACTACTTTAATGAAAATATTAATAAATTAAGACAATACTTAAAAAAATATATATACAACATATACAAAACTGTATCAAGCTCCCAGGATGACAATCACATCACCAGCTGGCACTGTGAAAGTCCCAGACTGGACTAAGTGATGGACGGGAGCTGGATTCCAGATCTGGATTCAGGAATGCAGAGAGTCCTCCTCAGACATCAGCCATTGAAGAAAGAGGGCTGACCCTTTGATCCCTCAGCTTTTATACTGAGAATGAGGCAGATGGGATGGAATACTCTCTTGGTCAGTTTTGGGTCACCTGTCCTGTCTGCCCCTTCCCGCAGGTGGGACTCCTCTACACTTTTCTGCTTCCGACCCTCCAAAGGGGCAAATAACCAAGTTAGCTGCCCTTGGGTGTCATAGCAGTAAGTATAAGCAAGAGCCTCTGCATACCATGCCTGGGCATAAATTACAACTAATCAGGTCTTACCACTCTTAGAGCGAGTTAATTTCGGAAAGTTCATTTAGTTAGAAGAGGCTTAGCTGTAAAGTAAAACTACAAAACAAAAAATGGGTTCTGTTCTACCTCAAACCAGGACATCAATTCAAACAGTTTTGGGAATTCTACTGGCCAAGACTTAGCTGGCGGTTTGCAGTTTTGAGGATGAAGACTGGGATCACGGCATCCAACTGCTCCTTTAGGACCATAAAGCTTACACACATTGGTTTTCACTCTGACTTATTTTTTAAATATGAAACACTTTTAAGCGGTTAGAACTACTATAATACAAACTGTAGATTTCCATTTCAATGACAAAGGTTTTCTCATAAATTTAGCTTAAATTTTGCAAAGACGCTTCCTGTTTCCTCAGCTTAGAAAACAAAACAAACAGATTCCACTCACTGAGTCAAATAAGTCCGTCGTGTTCAGTACTGAAAGAGCACACGCCTGTCTGAGGAACTGGGAGCAACTCTGGTTTCGTACATGTGATAAACTGTGACAGAAAACAAGTGCTACATAACTTATCCATAAATTTGAGATGGGAAATATCAGATCTAGAAAGAGATGCTAAAATCGGCTATTTACCTTTCCTCAAAGAATCTGTGATTGATCTTCCTGAATGGGGAAAAATAAATTGATTGTGAAATACTTAGCATGTCTGCCAGCCTTTGAAACCTGAAGAGCTGCCAAAGTTGCTAAAAGCATTTTTAGTCTCCTGAAAGTACTGACAATTTTCTTGATAGGCTAGTTTTTATTCAAGAATGCTTTACATTTGACCAATGTGACAACTCTCATGGTGGCACCAACTTTGAATTTTATCCTCTGCTATCAGTTATAACCAGTCGGTGATCCATTTGATACTGACAACTTTGCAATGCTAAAAATAATTTGAGGGCCAAGACATAAATTCCTGTATGTTCACCACATTATCACCTTCTGACTCAAAAATGTCATAGGAAGAATTCTGAAAGGTAGCTGTAAAACACAGACATCATCTGCACACAAGACAGAGTCTGGAAGATCCCTGTTTAATAATAATAGGTAAAGGACAAAGGAGATAATTGTTACTATTAGAGGATAATGGAAGTTAATAGCCTTTTTTCTCAAGAGCCAGTTGGAGACTGAAAGTCCTAAATTAGGTCCTATTGATTCCTTGTCTTCATCAAGACTTTGCAGTAGCAGGTAGGATCAGTAGCAATTATGTCTGGGCTCAGTTCCTTCATTAATTCCTTCCCTACAGTCTCAATTAATGAAAGAAAGGTGAATGGCTGTAAGATTATCAGTGTTCTTTTAAGCATTTCATTTACCTGCTTGTGTTGTGAAGAAATTTGATACTTCAGGTCTTATGGGTACATTTCTACATTTCCTGTGGTCTTAAAGACCACATGACAACTAATCCTGCTGTTATTCAGGATAACATGCAGTTAATTGCTTTTTTTTTTTTTTTTTTTGAGTTTTGCTGAATGCTCTGCCCTGCAATAGGCAACCATTTGGTTCTTCTAAATGGCAAAGGTTGATCTCTGCTTGAATTTTTTAAAGGTATGTTTATGTTCTCATTCTAAAGGTCTTGCTGAAGCTTCTTTCCAGGTCAGGCCTCTGAAGCTAATACAGGTGCTGAGGTCACATGCTCCCCAGGTCTGTTTCTTACACCCCATATTCTGTGCAGTAAACCAAGTTGCCTTTCCTCCAGCTGCTACATACAGGCAGACTTTAGTACTGGATGAACGCTTTCGGTTGTCAGTCAAATACAGCTTAAATGCAGTCTGACATCTATGAATCTGAATACAGAGTTTGGAAGATAACTACCAAACAAAGGGGTGCCATACCCAATGATTAAAACTGCTGAAATACATTAAAATTACAGATTTTTCTCATGTACCAGTAGAGCTGCACCCTACAATCTACATGTCGTACTATATTATATTTTATGTCACTAATGTCTATAGAAGGGCTTTTTTTCTGTATCATCCTCAAAGGCAGAAACATACCTACTTTTCATGCAACAGCTGTTAAATACCCCTCTGTAAATTCAAAATTCCAGCACATCACTTGCTAGAAAAATCAGTCAGGAAATTTCTGAACATTTTGCAAATGAAGCTAATGTCAAATTAATCAAATTCTTTTCTCCCATTGAATTCATCTCCTAGATAATTGTTCCTGTGTGCCTAACAGCACGCTAATGGAAGGAATAGGAGATGACAGAAGTGCAGAATTTTCAAGCCAAAGTAAAACAAGGGAAAAAGAATGTATTTTACTATGAGGAAAGCCTATCTTTCTTGTAACACAAGACAGAAAATATTTATGACGCTGGAATATATTTGTTGTATAGATGCTACTTACTGCATAAGTATGAAAATCCAATGTAGCAACACACTTTGCAGACTCGCTCAGATTCCAATTAAGTCAGTAAGAACTTGGTCATTCATTTCTGGGATACACACATGTTAAACATGCTTAGTGCTTCACTGAAATTACTATAACTACTCAAGTCTTGTGCTCCCTGCCTAGGTATTTAGTCACATATGTTGTTAAATTCATTCTTTACTGAAAAAAAGAAAATTGTTTTTACACATGCTTTTCCCTCCCATATGAATATTATCCTTTTAGTGATCTCCTAAGTTACACAAAATTAATTAGGGAAAATACAGTAGCTGGCTAGAGTAGTAGTATTTACTAGCTGTTACAACATAATGTGGAAAATAAATCCTTTATGCCCAGGTATTCAAAATACTTAGCTTCCACAACAACTTTTTTAGTTTGAGAGGAGTTGGGACACAAAATACCACTAGGACACTGGTTTTTAGACTTTGTACTTCAAAGGATAACTAAATTTGCAATAACTGATCTTTTCAGCAGCTCTAAAATGTCTGTATGTAAGTTCCAGTTTTACAAGATAATCCAGTTTTAAATACAATAAACCACAGGTCCTTATTGATGATTTCAATCAACATAGTATTTACTGGGGTTACCAAAAAACTGATCATGGCAGGAATCTATCTAAAGTGTGACAGATATATATTACTAATCTGTGACCTAAATTTAGTGATATAAATTAAGTAGTGATCTTGATTTGATATTTTTGGATTGTTAAATTTCCTAGATATGAAATTTGTCTGTGAAGTTTTTAAAAAAAATCTGTGTAATGAACATACAACTAGAACAGATTAACTGCTGAGTCATAGTTCTGACAGTGACAGGACTCAGATCTCCTGCTTTTCCATGTTATTGGCAGTAACTATTAGAAAAAGTTCTTGAAAGAATTGCAATGCATGTTTTATAATGAGTTTGATAAAAGTTTTTTTCAAGCAAATTAACTCACATTTAAGGTGACACATTAAGAATGAGACCCAAAGACTTAGAATATGGATGTAGATGTCTATATCCATAATTGCCATTTTCTGTCCCCAGTACTGTGTGCTCACTGACATTTTAACTTAGTAGGTAGCTCCTTTTTGGACATGAAATCCTTGTGAATATTCAGTTCCTTTTGTACCAGAACTGCTCCCCAGGGTAGTTAAACTTGGTGACACAGCATCTGACACAGTCTCAGTTTGATAGGCCAGCTTGCAGCTAATTTAGTTCATGCCAGCAGAATGAGGGCCTCATAAATACTTAGAGATTTCTGTGGATTAAATATCAGCGACTTACATAAGCAGTGATAGTAATGCTCTTTTGTATCATAGCACAGTGGCTATGTAAGGAACAAATACGTTTCTCTAGCAATGGCTTCTGCTTATTGTAACTGGACAAGATATTTGCAAAACACCTATGCAACTCCATGAACTAACAGTTGAAAGGCAATTAGTTGCAACACCAACCCAACTACAGTACATATCAAGGTAAGTATGACCAGGTTGATTTCCTTTGTCTGTAAGAGCCAGGGTGGGATTAGACACTCCAGGTATTTAATAGTATTGGCAGGAGGCAAATTGTGCGGACTTAACATACGACAAGGCATACCTGACATTGACATGAACTGTACGCTAAAGAACTTTACAGTCTTAGTCTAGACTAGAAAGATATATTTCACCTCCCAAGTTGACCTTCCAGGTCATTGTTTTCAATTTAATGTAAAATTCCTATGTTCATGAAATGGAGATGATGAAAAAATTTGAGTACTACGTAGTTCTTGCAGTGTTACCATTTTAAATATGTGTATGTCCTCAGTAAGACACTTACACAAGCTTAATTATCATCAGTACTGTCTGGTTACAAAAACAGAAGGGTTACTTTATTTGTGAATCAAACTACATTTCATCATGTTCCACATGAGCAAAAATGGAAGTAGTAAACATTTTAAAAGGTATCAAAAAAGGCAAGGATGACCCGGGAAACTATAGGCTGGTCAGCTTCACCTCCATCCCTGGAAAGATGATAGAACAGCTTGTTCTGGGCATCACCTCCAAGCATCTGGAGGAAAAGAAGGTTATCAGAAGCATTCAACATGGACTCACCACGAGGAAGTCATGTCTGACTAATCTGATAGCCTTCTACGACGCCGTGACTGGATGGGTGGACGAGGGGAGGGCAGTGGATGTTGTCTACCTTGACTTCAATAAGGCTTTCAACACTGTCTCCTGCATCATCTTCACAAGGAAGCTTAGGAAGTGTGGGTTAGATGAATGGACAGTGGGTAGATTTAAAACTGGCTGGCAGAGAGAGTTCAGAGAGTTGTGATTAGTCGTGCAGAGTCTAGGTGGAGGTCAGTAACGAGCGGTGTTCCTCAGGGGTCAGTACTGGGTCCAGTCCTGTACAACATATCCATCAATGACCTGGATGAAGGGGTAGAGTGTGCCATCAGGAAGTTTGCTGATGACACAAAACTGGGATGAGTGGCTGACACACTGGAAGGCTGTGCCACCACTCAGCATTACCTGGACAGGCTGGAGAGTTGGGCGGAGAGAAACCTTCTGAAATTCAACAAGGGCATGTGTAGGGTACTGCATCTGGGGAGGAATAAGCCCATGCATCAGTACAGGTTGGGGCTGATCTGCTGGAGAGCAGCTCTGTGGAAAGGAGTTCTGGTGGACAACAGGATGACCATAAGCCAGCAATGTGCCCTGGTGGCCAAGAAGACCAATGGCATCCTGGGGTGCATCAAGAAGAGTGTGGCCAGCAGGTCGAGGGAGGTCATCCTCACCCTCCACTCTGTCCTGGTGAGGCTGCATCTGGAGCATCGTGTCCAGTTCTGGGCTTCCCGGTTCAAAAAGGACAGGGAACTGCTGGAGAAGGTCCAGCAAAGGGCTACGAGGTGATTAGGGGACTGGAGCATCTTTCATATGAGGAAAGACTGAGGGACTTGGGTCTTTTTAGTCTAGAGAAGACTGAAGGGGGATCTTATTAATGCTTACAAATACTTAAAGGGAGGGTGCCAGGTGGATGGGAACAGTCTTTTTTCAGTGGTGCCCAGTGATAGGACAAGAGGTAACGGGCACAAACTTGATCATAAGAAGTTCCATCTTAATATGAGGAGGAACTTCTTTCCTTTGAGGGTGGCTGAGCACTGGCACAGGCTGCCCAGTGAGGTTGTGGAGTCTCCCACACTGGAGACATTCAAAACCTGCCTGGACGCCATCCTGTGCAACTTGCTGTAGGTGACACTGCTTTGGTGGGGGCATTGGACTAGATGATTTCCAGAGGTCCCTTCCAACCCTGACCATTCTGTGATTCTGTGAAAAGGTACCTGGAATTAATTTTCTTAACTTAAAATTAAATCAAAGTAACCTGGTAATGATTTTCAAAAAGCCTTCATTTTGTTACTACTGTGGCAAAATGCATCGAAAAATCAACATGATTTGAAGCTGTGATAAAGTTCCCTGCAGTGCTTCTACATTTATATTCATGAAGATGCCATTAGGAGTAGAATTTATTCAAAGTGCCAGAAGTCCTTTAAGAATGTCTCATGCTAAACATGCAATAATTAAGAAGGTCTCAGCTATCCCACAAAGCTTCTTCATTTCCATTAATTCAGGAAGAGATTTGCAGGCCTTCTCCAGAGATAAAATACACAATCAAATAATGAAAATAGCTCAGTTAAGCTGAAAACAAAATTCATGGTTGATTAAATTGAGATTTCATAAACTAGTTTGAACAGAGGTTACTTGAATTTAAGATTGCTATAGACATCTCTGTTAGAGATCCATCACTTGATTGCATCCTTTTATTGTTTCCATCTGGAACTACTGTGAGGAACTAGAGCAGCAGGTCAGATTAAAATTAAGCAAGGTGGGAAACTAAGACTAGTAATGATGCTGTTAGTTCTTGATAATGCTTGTTCTGTTTTTTCCTCATTAAAGTAGGAATATTCCTACTATCTCCAGGTACAGTTACAGGTGTCGTTTACTTTCCCATTTTCCTAGTTGCTGTTGGTCCCTCAATTATTATTATTCTGTGGTAGGTTTAGTCTCTAAACTTCACAGTGCAGCATAGCCTGCATAAATCTCTGTGGAATAGCCTGAAAAATCCACCTACAAAATTATTAGTTTAACTGCCAGCCACCTTGCATAAATGATGACTGGAGGTGGAATCTGTTACAAAATTGCCTAGCTTATAGGAGTAGCCATTTCATACCCACAGATTAATTTTAGAATTTTCTGGAAAAAGAAGGGCATCTTGGAAGGATCAGCAGCTTGCTCAGGCTGACTCTGATTGAGCACAAGTGTTGGACCAGAAGATCTCAGGAGGTCCCTGCCAACTTCAGTCATCTGTGACTCTGTAATACAGGCTGCTCATAGTACAGAGGCGGCTCATCTTATGAATTCAGATGCTAGTTCACAAAAATATTTCATTATACTTTCAGACACATTAGTGAGAATTTTCAAGTCAGTAAGGTTATAACAGAAATGCCAGGCTAAACCCTAAACATACAGCACAAAGGATTTTAAGTAATGTATGTGAAATACTTTTTTTTTTTTTATTAGCTCCTCATAGCAGGTAAATAAATAAATAAATATTCTGCTGTGGAATGATGAAGCATACTGCACTTTTTTGTTTGTTTGTTTTGTTTTGTTTTGTTTTGTTTTTCTGTTTCTCCTTCCAGTGTAATGGATTCTCCCTTTCCCTCCACAGGACTCCTTCATATCTTATTGAATAAGTGGAATGTATTAAACTACTCTAAAATATTTTTAGAGCCATAGACACTGCATTTCTAACCTTTTTTTTCCCCAGCTCTCATACATTTACTACATGTACTCATGGCTTCTCAACTGACAGCTTAACCACTGGGATTTTAATATATTTATTAAATATCACATTTCAGGGGCAATAATTTAAAATCACTTTCTTTTTTTCCTGTTTTTGGGTGGTGATGAGATTTTGAGTATATCCCAAAGCAGTGCTCTACAGACAGATTGAACCAAAATCACATATAAAATAAGAGATGCAACACACATAAGCATAATGAGACCTTCCTGCGATCAATTTTTTCTGTTGTTTACCACTGTGTTTTCACTGGAGTTAGTGCAAAGATGCCAAGCTCACTGCAGTGGTACCTGAAGATTTTCTAACATGAAGGCCTTAACTGTGGAAAAATCATCAGATTTATTTCCGTAACAGAATGTGCTACTTCCAAGACACCGCTGTTGAGGCAGAACTGAATGTACCATCTTTTCCCCAGATTTGACTTCTTTTTTCCATGACCTTGTGCTATGAAAATCGCTGTTATTATTATTTTGTATAACCCTAGTTTAAACCATTCCGTTACTTACAGCTCCTGCAAAGAACGGACATTTTAGTAAAGCATAGTCTTTTTCTTTAGCTTCATAACTTTATTTGAGGCATGAACTCTTAGCTTATATCTTGTATTAGTATCTAAATTGTTACCCACTCTGCTAGATTTCCCAGCAGTTTTTGAGTCAAATCAGAATTCTTGTGAAAAAAGCTTTGAAATAAACCTGTGAAATGTCTGTTGTCTACAAAGACCATTATGTCCAATTTAAATCTCTAGACTCTGTACATTGTGCTTATGCTTATGTATAATATATTTATACCATATACATTTGCTTAAAAAACAATTACATGTCTGTTTATTAATCTTTGGCATTCACCACAGGGAAAAAAAACATAAGTCTTAATTCATTAAACATTTTTAAATGTTTTCCCAGGTGAAGTCCTTACTTGCTAAGGACAGGCAGAAGAAAACAGTGAATCTCAAGCATAATTTTCTGCTGCTTCTAAGAGTCCTTTTGTTGGATATGTACTGATTCAGATTAAGCAGGTTTATGGCAGAGTATGAGACAATTCTGAGCCAGGGAAAGAGACAAGACTAATGAGAAAATAACTGTGTGGGACATGAGAGCTGGCCCATAAAGTACTGTTTCATACATGTTTAATTCTACTGTGGATAAAGTAACGATTAGAGAACTTCCCTGGAAGTGCTTACATACTGTTAAGGTAAAGAAAGACCTGGATCTCACTCGTCGTGTTCCCAGCAACTGCTGTAACTGTGAAACATTTAGCACACATTTATGTCTCTCTCTCCCTCCATCTTTGTCTGCATATATCCTTCTCTCACAGGCACACCTGGCAGACAACATGATCTGCAAGTTTCTCTTGCAGGAATGCTTTATTCCCTCTTCTTCCCTTCCTTACTTATTGAACAAAGATTTCCAAACCACAACCACAATCTACCAGCAGAATAAAATCAATAGAAAGGCTATAAGCTGCTAAACCAGATTTTTTAAAAAGCATATATTGGAACACTCTTCACCTGCAATTCAGGTGCAGAAAATCAGCTTGGGCTCCTGCACCCATTACCACTTTGATGAGCTTCTTTTGTCAAATACTGAGAGTAAGCAAATGACCAAAAGATTCAAACTAGTGTGTCAGACCAGTCGTTTTATAGAAAGGCACCTGATTTGTGAAAAAGTGTTAGAATAGTAAGTATGTAAAAAATACTCAGCAAAACCATATTTTTTTATAAAGGACAGAGTCCTTGAAGTATGAAAATGATCAAAAGTGTTTACATCTGGCTATAAAGACCGGGTCTTTCCATTTTAAACCAGATTCTAATATACCCATAAAAAAGAACATCATAATGTGAATGTACCATAAAGTCCTCTGATACATTGGACACATCCTCACTACTGCATAGTTGTCTGGCATATTCTCGGCCTTGAATACATGCACCTACAGTGAATTATATTACTTTTAAATGTACAACAGTAGTTCTCTGAGACTAGTTTTCAAGAAAATTCAGCAGCAGTAAACATGAAGAAAAGTCTTGAGGTATCTATGATTAAGTGGTCTCATAAACTGTGAGACAGAAAGCTTGTTGACGGAATTTAGCAGTCTGAATTTGTCTGTGAGAAATACATGTTAAAGAAAGTGTCTTATCAAGGGGAACTGCAAGGGCTGCTGCTAATAAAAGCTAAACAAACCATTCTCCTTTCAAAACAACAAACTAACCTATGGCTATCCTTTTTTTCTGTATGTCTGGAAAATTAATAGTATCTCCTACACTTAATGAGATTATTTTGATATTTTTTTAAAAAAAGGAAATAAGAGAAGGTGACAACAGCATCAAGAAAACTTCTCAGCATGCTTTTTCTCAGACTGTAACAAGTTCATGGACTGTTAAATTATATCAGTTACTTCACATCTGAAAAGACCAATCTTTTGATTATGCCCATAGTATTCCTTGGGAGAAAGCTCATCTTCATATATATTGAAAACAGTAACAATATTTTAGCTCACATAACTTTTCTGCCAAGAGCAAGATCCATTCATTCACTTCTAATCTTTTGCTTTATTGTAAATTCCACTCAGCTTTTAAAAGGTGGCCTTATCCAAGGATGCTGATGAGGATTTCTGAATCCTTTAACGTATACAGTGAATACAGTTTTCCAGTGTAAGTGCAAGACTACTTGGGATACCTGGACAAATCATACTCAAAATCTAAATAAGCACTGGAAGCAGATATATTATTAACTCAGCATTATTACTATTATGCTGAGAAAAAAAAAAAAAACAAACAAAACAAACCAACAACAACAAAAAACCCTGCAAAACCCAAAAAACAACAAAGAAAAAATTGTTGCTTTAAATTAACAAATCAATACTTGAAATGTCTCATAACTTTGAAGTGGTTGTAGAAAACCTTTAACTAGAATGTCTGTTTCATGCAAATTTTTACTGGAGTTAGTTAATAGCCATTATCTCCACCTTAATGCCAGACTGTTTTAAGAGAACTTCTATTTACAATACACCTAAATAAAAATTCCTGCTCTATAGCAACATCTGGGGAAACATTATACTTTCAAGGTTTCAAGCTTTTAAGACAAAACAGGAGTCATTGTAACAGGCAACTGGTCCTTGAGAAAGGATCCATTGACTGTGGGAGAAAAAGAAAGCACCCAGAATAAAAGCGAGGAAGCAATGCTGTGCCAAGGCTGAAGAAATAAACAAAGAAAAGGGATGATTTTTCTGCCTGAAGAGAATTATAAACTGGGATAAAGAGAGATGACAGTAGAGGGTGATCTCCACATGTAAGGGAGCTGTGACATATGTGCAAGTGGGGGAGAGTGTGAATAAGTGAAAATAGAAAAACAGAAATAATGCATGAGAATAAGTATTGTTTTTTCTAGCAGTAAGCATGGTATGACAATGTTGTCTTAATGCCTTAACCAGACTTTTAAACTCCCATTGTGAAAAGCTTGCTTTTTTAGACAGATTTAACAGAGTGTAGTCTGCATTCAGGTCTCAAATCATCCTGTGCTTACTTATACTTGATTTTTAATCTGTATATGAGAAATAAGTCTCAGATCTTAGAAGTCAAGAGAAGATTAAGAGAATAGTTGCTTAGTGCTGATTTTAGTAATTCTAATTAGCAGCTGTCAGGTTTGGAACCTCTCTCAGGATTTTCCCTTTGTGGACATTACTATGTTGCTATGTCTCACGTATCCTTTTGAGTTTGAAGTTTTGTATGAACAAAAAATGAGATTTATATAGTTTGGTTATATGAATCACACTGAGTATATAAATGTCTTGTTATATGAGTGTGAAGTTGTACACAAGATGTATTAAATTGTAATGAGATGGGGCCAATGATGTTATGTTGCTCTACCAAAAATAACAATACAAGGTGATTTATCTTTGTTGGCGGTTACAACAAAACTCATGTATTTGGGGGGCTTCTGAGTATGTGGAAGGAAAAAAAAATCTACCTTCACCAAAAAAACAAGACAGAAATGGACAGGAGAAAGACATGAACAAAAAGTATGGAAAAATATAGTTTTCCTTTTAATGTACAGAATACTATTTGCATTGATAATTTTTGGTAAGACAATGTATGTCTAATAAATAAAGGGGAGTGCAGTGTTTTTCTGTGCATTTCATTGATAATTTCATTTGTTAACAGTCAGGAGATCTAAGGATTTTTTATGTAAGCTTTCCTTCTGCACAATAAATTCTAGGTACACAAATGCCGATATTTGGTCATGTGAACATGGTGATGTAAGCAACTTGATGTGCAAACATTGGTATAGTGCCTTTTCAATATGTTCTCAACTTTGCAAGCTATACAAATTACATTAATTACAACAAGTGAATCAATGGGCAGGTTTTGTCCTCTTACTCATATGTGGAGATAATAGCAATAATGGCTGAACTAAACAGAGGAAACAAAGGAAACACAGAAGATGTTTGTAGACTTCTTGCCTTTTATGATTAATATTTTGGTGAGGTGAAAGTATTTTTTTCAATTTTATCAGCCCCCTAGCAAGATATTTGATGTAATACTCATTAGCAGTACAAAGAAATTTTCCCCTTCTGACATTTCACTGTGCCGTTTAAGGTCTTTCATGAGGTGCCAAAGATTTCATGATCTTTCAATGCAGGTTTGTGAAGAGTTAACGTAATACCTGTAATACCTGTAATACCTGTAATACCATGGATAACGCGTTGTCAGACTGCACTGTAAAAAATGCTGCTGCTCACAGATTTGTCAAATGAAGAGCGCCTCAAGCATGTTTCTGTGTGCTTTTTCACAACGATAAATTGCTCTTCACTGCCCAATCATTCTTTTTTATAGACTTGAAAAAATTAACACTATTTACTTTTTGTTATTTGCTTTCTAGATTCAACAAAACATGCTGAGGTGTAGATTATCATGCAGAATATACATAAACCTAATTGATATTTCAGCATAAGTGGGTATTTGAGCATTTGGTTTAGTAAGTACTTGCTACCAATAACTCACAGGTCTTTCATAACTCAGAATTGCAAGACTTTCCTCCGTGCACTAGAATGGTTAGCTGCTGTCACTCAGGGACACAGCACATGAACACTGCTTCTGCTGAAACAGGAACACTGTGCTACCTCCTGAAAGTCTGCATTTTCTTGTCCTCGTAAGCTATCTGGTCATTACAGTGCAGACCATTTCCATCTGACATTCTCTCTTTTTTTTTTTTATTTCCTTTTTTTTTGTTGTTTTTATTTGGGTTTTTTTTTTTGTTTTTCTCTGCAATGATACAAAGATAAAAGGACAAAAAACCCCACATGCTCTTGATCCTTTTAATTGTGCAATGGCTCTGGCCTGAACATTTTAAAATGGAAGAAAAAGAAAACAGTTTGAAAAAACAATACAAATCATATCTAACTAAGTCACACATGGAGCAGCTCTGATGAGGTCACCTTGGGACACTACAGAATTATTTAGGGCTGGAGAGGGAAATAATAACCTTTCATAACGGTGCTCAGTCAATCCACAATAAAATAAGAAGTAGAATATTTTTACACAGTAAAGTCATTCTGAGAAGGATAATTTAAAAAAATTACAATATCAAGAATTGGGGTAGGATCATCTCTTCCTTGATTTGAAACGCAGTGTAATGAACAAGATGATTTAAAGAATAGGCTGCTTAAAGAGTCAAAACAATTCAAAAAGAAACACTGGAAGTTCAGGAAGAGGCACTCCAACACTTCCAATGGTCACAATATGTGTGATCTTAACAGTGAAGGAACAGCCAATAAGTCAGTCTTCAGACAGAAGGCTAATTACTGGATGAGCAACTCTGAGTTATATGCAAGTCGTTCCTCAATACATCAAAACCCCATGTTACTGTCCTACATTTTACAAAATGCTGACAGCTCCCTTAATAAACTTATAGTAACTGAAAAAAAAAGTCTGTGGGGGGAATAAGCAAATTTGATTACTCTAATTAATATTTTTCACTATATATGAAAATAATAGATATGAAATTTAGTTATAAAAATGATTATGCAGATGATAATACTTAATAATTTTTCAGTGTTTTAACAATAGTTTTCAGATATATCTTTATATTCTTCAGCTTACATGATTATATTGTTCAAGTATACCTTAAAATTAAAATTGACTGTTTCAAAGACAACTTCAGCAGCTGCATCCTAAATTAAAATTCTTAAAGTTATTTAAAATGATTGATTGAAGAAATATATATATTACATGGATTTTTTCATTTAAATAGAGAAGTTTTGGGTGTTATTTCTATTACCCTGAGAGTTTAAATTATCCAATAAGTCAAATTCTAAAAGCCAAATCCCCCTAAAAACCATATAAAGATTCAAATAAGAAGTAATGAAAATATCATAGAATCACAGAATGGTTTAGGTTGGAAAGGACCTTGAAGATTATCAAGCTCCAACCCCCCTGCCATAGGCAGGGACACTTCCCACTAGACCAGGTTGCCCAAGGCCACGTCCAGCCTGGCCTTGAACACCTCCAGGGATGGGGCCTCAACAACCTCTCTGGGCAACCTGTTCCAGTGCCTTGCCACCCTCAAAGTGAAAAACTTCTTCCTAATGTTTAATCTGAACCTGCCCTCTTCTAGGTTAAAGCCATTCCCCCTTGTCCTATCTCTACATGCCCTAGTAAAAAGTCCTTCCCCAGCTCTCCTGTAGGCCCCCTTTAGGTACTGGAAGGCCGCAATAAGATCTCCCCGGAGCCTTCTCCTCTTCAGGCCAAACAACCCCAACTGTTTCAACCTGTCTTCAGAGGAGAGGGGCTCCAGCCCTCTGATCATCCTCGTGGCTCTCCTCTGGACCCACTCCAGCAGGTCCATGTCCTTCTTATGTTGGGGACTCCAGAGCTGGATACAGTACTCCAGGTGGGGTCTCACGAGAGTGGAGTAGAGGGGCAGAATCACCTCCTTTGATTGCTGGCCACCCTTCTTCTGATGCAGCCCAGGATACGGTTGGCCTTCAGGCCTGCGATCGCACACTGCTGGCTCATGTTGAACTTATAATATGGTAGATAAAATATGATTGATAATATAAAATTAATAGTATATGGAAGTTACTTGGCCTTTGCAGAAATTGTTCAGAGAATAGAATAACTACATCTATTGGGAATGTCAAAATCTTGGTGTTTAGTATAATTGGCCTAAACATCTCCCTTGTATTCCAGTGTTTCAGTTCACGGTGTGCCTGTATTTTGCTACCCATGTGATTTACATTTATGTTTCTCTCTCACTCAAGCAACATTTAAAGCTACTTTTCCCTCTGAGATAATGGAAAAGGTATTGACAACCAAACAAAAACATAAACTCTAAGCAATGGTACTGACAAAGCACAAAACCACAGACACAGCATGTTCTGCACCTCAGACTGACGGCATTTATCCAGATGAATGACAAATACATTTATTCTTCCCACTGAAGCACTGTTAATATCAAACAGGTTCTGGTGAAAGGGGCTAAGACACTGCCCCTTTCACACTGTGCCATTGTGGGGGCTCCTGAACAAATGCCAGCCAAGTCAGCCTCAGAGCTGCAGCAGTGTAGCTGCATCAGACTCGTAGGTCTAATTGGTCTGATCATTACTAATCTGTAGGGGCAAAAATGTCAGCTGACAGAATTGTACTTTTCGAGGAGTCCACCTAGGATTGCTGAGCTTTGCCACTCAGAAGTAGCAGCTTGCTCAAACTAGTCTGACACAAGGTGAACCAACGTGAACTTACACAGTACATAACGTGAGCCAACTCTGTTTTGCCTAGGGTGCCCTGGATTAAAGTAGTGTTATTTATAGCCGTTGGTAGTCAGCTTTTCAGTTGGCAATCATTATTATGTTAATGTTAGTGAACCAACTGAACCAGATTATGCAAAAAGGCATGCTTCTCCCCAAATCACTGCATCCTAAGTAGGTGCAACAAAGGCTAAGGAAAAAAAAAAACAAAAAAAAAAAAACAAAAATGAGTAGAAGCACAGTGACATTCAGGATACGTTTGGTAAACCAAGTGTTATTCACAGACGAAAGGGATTGCTGTACCCCAGATCAGGAACCTAAACTGAAAAGGGATGGCAGGAAACTGTAGTAGGCAGTAGACCATCATTCTCTAAAAATTCCTACTGCTGTTTCTTAAGTAACACGTTTCTGGAAGTGGATGCTCAGTGAGAAATTATGTATTATTAGAAATTTAATCATATTGATACACAGGAGGTTCAACACATTGGTGTTAAAGGATCAAAAAACCACATTCATCAGCATGTTTCAGTTAACCAGATGGTAAATTCTAACTTCAGATCCTGAATTGCCAATAGTTTACTTTTTCCAGAGGCAGGGTGAATTACATTTTAATTTAAAGAGGCTTTAATCTGCAAATTTTTCTTTTACACAGATACTGTCTGCTAAAATCTTTTAAATTTTACCGTGCCTTTATTTAAAAGGAGGAATGTATTTCAACCAATCGCTTAAAAAATGAATTACTGTTCCATTTCTGAACTACTATTTTTTATACACCTATACTACTATCTATTATTCGATCTTTCTTATAGTGATGTTCCTATCATTTCTCTTACTTGAGCTGCAGTGTGCTTCCAAAAAGTCTTTGTCATATTTTATGAAACAGAGATGGGTAAAACTCATACACAAAAGGGTAAGCAAACACTATGAAACAAGAATTGAACAACAAGAAGAAATATGGAATAGCATTGCTTAATTTATGAACAGTACATTAAATACCTGAGACATAACAATTAACATTAAAAAAACCCAACAAAGCGGTGCTGTCTGCGTGCAGGTAAGAACAGTCAAAAGACTTCACTGGGACTGCTTCCTACATTTGTGTCCCTGAGCCACAAAGCAGCAGCTGTTCAAGTCCACATACAGTGTTCACAAAGAAGCACAGAGGTTCTTTGAAATATTTCATTGCTACTCAACCTTGTTAAAGTCAATACTTCCCTAATGTTTAAATTACCAAGCAGTTATCTTGCCAGTTTCTCAATTCTTTGCAAATATTTTTCTGTGGTCTTAAAATATAGATGTATTTTAAAAAAATATACATATTACTGACTTGAAACTTAATCTTTCTTAGTGTTATACACCAGTAACTTATTATGATATCATTGAGGTGAACAATCAAATATGCTACTTTCTATCTTTTGATTGCACGTCTAAGATCAAAAAATTTTATAAGATACTGCTTTAACTGTAAAGTTGGTTTAATTTTTTTTAATAAAAAAGCTTAATTTAACTAAAATGGCCTTTCAGCCTTTAGCCACCATGCTTCTGAATTTAGATTAATTTTCCCAATACTTACACTGATAAGGCAATGCATAAAACAGGTCAAGTGTAAGGCTACTTAGTAGAATTAGTTTCAGTGATACATGGCATTTCACAATAGATTTCCTGTTCAGTGAACTAAGTTGTATGTCTTATTCCTGTTCTTGACAATATGTGTATCTCATAAAATCTTTACTTTAGAGGTGCTGCAAATTGAGAGTCAAGTGCCCTGGGCAACTGGGTCAGGGTACACTAATTTACCTTCTTTGTTTATACAGACATGACATGTTCCAAGTTTTTAAAACTCTATAGATCTCCACTCAGCAGAGGAATTAATTTCATTTTGCTGTACTAAGAACAACTCATATGACACAAGCAAAAACAACAGTGCACAGAGTAGATGGTTGGAGCACATTAAAGATGTATTTGATCACACTTGTGACACTAGTTACTGATGGGATACAAATTTCCTCTTTTGTGAAAATTTTGAAATCTAATTTAAAAGCTTTTGGCACCTTTAGATCAGCCAATTTTGGATGTACTGCACAAATATGGTGAAGAAAAAAATCATTTGCAACAAAAGAACTGTATTCACAGTATTTAAACCGGGGAAGAAAAAAAAAATAAACAATTTTTTGTTCTTCCTTAAAGTGAACTGACCGAAATCAACTTTGAATTGGCTTTATACAACAATATATAGACAAGTGTTTCAGAACCAAATTTTCAAGTGTTTTACATCATTTGAAATAACAACAGGAATTATTGCCAAAACTTTAGCTGTACAATGTCGCAATATAAAAAAAAAAGATATCTAACCTGGCCTGGCAGCCTTTAATCTTCATCTTTTCTTTTTGTTAAGAATCCAGTAAATGCTATTCTAATGCAAAGAATGGAAAAAAAAAAAAAAAAAAAAGGAGAAAGATATTTAAGAGATTCTCAATGTTATGACAGCCAATTTATGCTTTTTTTATGCTGTTTCTATGACTACATGTTAATCTTCTCAGCATGGGAGTGCCCAAGCAAAAAGCTAGTTTAGCAAGGTGTCTGAAACACTACCTCAAGCTGGGGAGGCTGTGAAGAGACACAGACTATAGTGGCCAGAGGACTGAAGTGATCTGTAAATTATCATTCATCGGGCTACTATTGCTTCAAGAAGTTCTGCCAACTTTAACAACAACATTGTTTGAGGTTTGCAAATAAAACGTGTCCCACTGGGGTAATCTTTTCTTTTCAGTTCTACATAACATGTTTTTCCCTCCTTTTCAGGCACAATGAACATAAACTGGACTACTAGCAGTACTACTGCAAATTGTGTATTCTAATAGTATTTTCTATTCTTATGTGTCCTTTTGAATGCAAATTGTGAAGACTACGATGTGTGTTATTAGGTATGCACTGTAAAATAGAAGCATAGAATTGTCTAGGTTGAAACGTACCTTTAGGACCGTTGAGCCCAACCATTAACCTAACACTGCCAAAAAAATACAAGTGACATTGCTTCTTTCGAGTGCATTTGTTTAAAATCTTATTTATCTGAACCTTTTTCATATCTTTTAGTATTTCTAGCATCCACAAAATACAAGTTTTAAAATATTTCTGCAAAGAAACTTTTGCATTTAATAAAAGTGTTAAGCTATTCCTTATTTACAAATTATTTCCAGTTGGAGTGCTGGGTTGTGTTTCCCAGTTTTGCTTCTGCCACTAGTACAAATATTTCCAGATAAAGTCTGGAAGTGAACGTTTTCCAGTAATAACTACAATTGCAAAATGCATTAACACTAATGGCAGGGGCTCTAAAAATGTCAGGGCCATAGTTCAGTGACCCTTAAGAATTGACGTTCCGTGTTGGTAATATCAATAAATGCCATACTTACTTAGAATTCTGCGTAAAAGGCATTGACAGTTTCTGTGTACTTTTTTCCTTATCTTGTCAGCAATCATTTATACTTCTGTGATCTTGGTCAAACTTCTTTACTGCCTCAATTCTGAAAACACTCTAGAAATCTTTGTAATATCACCACTCCTGTAAAGAGGAATTCTATAATAAAAAACATGAAAATATTGTAAAATAACTAAAAATCAAGAAGTACGTAAAAAAGACTCTGTTTCATCCACCGCCTGTCTAACTGCTTGGGCTTTATGATTTTTCCTTTCTACAGTCTAGGTCATCAGAAGCTGTAGGCTACAACATAAGTAAAACAGAGATCCAAAGGAATCCACTAGAGCCATTCTAACTGAGAGGTGAAGGCTGAAATACACAAGGTATGGGTAGAAACGAGAAGGAAACAAAGAATAGTTGCTTTACAGGCAGAGGTGAGTTTCAGCCTGCCTGTGAGCTCCTGTCTCCCTTCCACAGTCCTGGTGAATCGCATATTTCACATCATGCAGCATTTTGAATTCACTTTCACTCTTTACATCTATGACAAATACATGGAGAGCGCTGTAGCCCTGTACAGAGCCAGAGCAGTCACTCTTCCTTCGATCCCATGCCACAGGTTTACCTTGTCAGCACAATACATGTGTCTGGCATCACCTGTCATCTCATTCCCCCTGTTTCACATCAGAGCTACACTAAGGATGGGGAAGTAGACAGCTGCAGTGACTGTAAAACCTTTTGTGTTTTAAAGGAGGAGTTCGTAGATGATATGGCCGTTCTGCAGACATCATGCCAGAATCAGAGGGGTTATCTGAGCTGGTTTTTTGCGTTTACCTTCAAATGTTAAGGCAAATACCGGAAATAAGTCACTTTCAAAGTGAGAATGAACTCCACATTAACACATACCATTCAACATGGCACACCGCATTTAAAGTGCACAATCCCATCCTGTTTGCTCACAGAGGACGTGCATTAATTATTCTCCATGCAAAAACCAAAAACTTGTTTAGAACTTAAAAATACCTCTAAATTTAAGATCTTTTCATATTTTATTGACATGCAATGAGGGAAAAGAATGAGTAAAGTACCTAATTCAAGTAATTGCATGCATGGCTTACTGAAAACAAACTCTGAAATCATCTCTGTGTATTAATGTGCCCACATATAAGCCCTTATATGTGATTTAAGAGATCTACAAAACACCAAGTGTATTCACAGGCACATTCAGTGCACAGTTTTTCCAAAACTGAGTTGTTTTTTTTTTTCTAGACCAAGGTCATTCATCACCTCATGATGTTTTATATGTCTAGAACAATTAGTCTTCAGAAAGAAACTGCTTCCACCTGTCTTTTCTGCTATTGTTTCTGCTATTCTGTTGTTAGTCAATAAGCACTGTGGAGTACGTACAATATAGTAAATAAATTATATCTGTTAGATATGCACTGTCTTTCTGTTGATTACATAGTGTAATGTACACACACTGTGGAGTAATACGTGTACATTATCATAGCTACACTGTTAGAGCAACAACTTCAGGTATCTTTATACATTTCCTCAGGGGTCACTGTTTCCAAGAAAATGTATGAAATGCTGCAGGCACCTGCTTTCTGTAATTCTAAAGATGACTGACTGACTGCTGCCTTGTAGAAGACAAGCAACTCTCAGACCAGAAGTAACCAGCACATCTCTGGTCACTTCTTTTGCTCCTAGGTAGGTTTTGGAGAAAATCAGTTGAATCAAATCACCCTTAGAAAAATGACAGCTCCACCTTCTGAATGACAGATGCCTCTTACAAAAAAAAAAAACCAAAAACAACTGAATTGCTTCATGCCAGATGGCTATCAAAAGTTAGAACCGAGGAACAAGTGTCAAGGCTTTTACAGAGCTTTTGCCTGCACACTCAGTCTTGCACAAGATCTCCTTGTTTCCCAAGAACACTTAAGTATCCACTGTTCCTCATTCAGCGTATATACCAGAATTCACACTTCTTGAGGAGGGGGGCAAATCCTCAAACTAAACCCTGGGAATTGCATGTGGAAAGGGAGAGAAGAGTGAGGAATGGAACCAAGGACAGTAAAATTTTAATCAAATCTATTGTTTGCAGAATGACTTGTCACTGGACTAGTGAATGGAACATTCAATTATTTATCCTATTCATACAAAGTTCAGAGTTAAGAAGAAGGTAGCACTTTCACAAATACCCTTTAAAAATGGTTAGGTGAGCATTCTGAAAAGGTGAGAAGTTGAGTGTTATCACACAGAGCAGACTGAAAAATCCAGGTCTTTTCCAACACCTGAATAAACAGGTATTGAAAAAACAGCTGCCGGCACATGAAATATCTGCCATCAGTCCTGAAACAATGTAGGGGTTCACAAAACTCTGATGAGTCCTTTCTTATCAGGTATGGTTGGAGAGAAAAGTAATTAGAAAAATCAAAAGATCTCCAAATTTTGTGGACATGCTTGTCTAATATCATGTACCAAAACCAAAAAATAAGAACAAAGGATTCTCTAAGTGTCCTAATAGTTCTAGTTTCAAAAAGCCGAAATCTTGTTCGATGTTATAAAGCAAATATATAATTTACATTTCACAGCATCAAGGTATATAGGTTATTCATCAAGGTTATTATTTACATTTTTAGTAATTTTTGCATAATTTTTTTATAGTTCCAGTTTACATATCTTTTCTATATGTAGATTTTGTGTTAAAAGGAGCATTGTTTTTTCAACTGAATGACAATCTTTATCGTTAGAATGACAAAAAAGTACTGCTGTGTTCATACACTTGAAAAATCTCTGAAGACAACACTGCTACTGCCAAGGACATACTGAAATTGCGATAAAGAAAACAGGGAGTAACAACACATCAGTCAGGAGTTTCTGAGCTGTCAGCTCTGATTTTCTCAAACATAGGTACACAGGCTACAGGAGCCTTAGAGGATCACGGTCTCAGAAAACGTTAAGGAACCCAGCTTCGAAGAATCATGTGATTCAGGTTGCACTGTCAGACACAGACACCTAAAACTCATTGTTCATTTCAGAAAATCTTGATTTTGAATTTTGTTAGCTGTAGAAGTTAGGATCTTGGATATTTAGAGAGTATTTTAGTGTCAGGATGCTGACAAACCACCTGCAAGGCAAAACCTGTGCCTTAGTAATGTACCTAAGAGCCTGTGCTCTTAGTAAGCTACCCACCATGATTGTTTTGTCTCTCCCTTTCTCTTTAGCTAAAGGATAACTGATTTGAAGGATAACATCTGAATTCTGAAGGTCAATGGGCAAGATTGTCATAAGATTCAAGAGTTTTGTGTAAGATTACACCATATGGAAAGTGAATTGTGGCTTTCCTTTCCTACAAATGTGACAAACCTGTCTATATTGGGAATCTCCTTATGTTTGAGCCACCTGCCACAACTGTACTCAGAACAGAGACCCTCAGGCAAGAAAAGAAGATGTTTACAGTGGTGGCACTTAGTTATTATAATTAGGTTTTTGTCTACATTGCTCTATTAGCACAGCTAATGCTAGTCTCCAAACTTTGAATGACCTACCATAGTCTTAACAATTCTCAGCTACAGAGAACCCCTGAAACAACCCAAAGCAATGATGCTTTGCTGATTTTTTCCTTCTTCTAGAGTTATGGATGGCTTTTCCAATAAAATTTCCAATAAAATATCCACAGGTGTGTGTACTGTGGGAAGTTGTGTGCTCTTAAGCATCCTTCTCGTGCATCCTTTTCAAAAAAGGATCTGTCTTCATAATGTTTGTCTTTTTCAGTTTTACTTTTTGACTGAAAGTTTGAACGGAGCAGAAAATAAATCTGTGTACACAGAAGCTGATATTAATGGTAGATTAAGATACTGTCCCGATCCAGTGTTGGGGAGGTTTTGTTATCATCCCAAGGACAAGATTAAGACACTGAAGTCGGTCAAATGTTGTACAACCTTTTACTTACGTTTTCTTAACAAAAACCGAGAAAGAATGGTAAAAAGGGAAGGGAAGGCAAAGGGGAAAGGAAAGGGGGGTAAGGAAGGAAACAAAGAAGGAGGGAGAGAGTTCGCTACTGCCACCCTGAGTCCAACGGTTCTTGGCTGAGTCTGGGGTCTGGAGATGCGCGCAGCAGGGAGGCGAGGAGAACAAAGAGCCCCGGGAAGCCCACCAAAAGCCTTATATATGGCTTGCTATCGACCGGAAGTGCTGGTCCCATACAAGCCTCTTCCTGGTCTTTTTGCGCCTTTAGTCCTTGCGCAGGCACACAGGTCCACTTCCAAGACTGTGACGAAGATGATCCTTCCAGAAGATGGCGGCATGGTGGCAGAGTCGAGACAAAATCGCATCTGGTATTGGTTCTCTATAGATACTACCATTAATATATCTACAAGACATGCTTATTACACAGGTTAACATGTTCATTGGTGGAGGGTACGTCATATACAGTTCATTAATCGTAGAATCATTTAGGTTGGAAGGGACCTTTAAGATCATCGAGTCCAACCATCAGACTAACACTGCCAAGTTACCCCTAAACCATGTCCCTAAGCACCCCATCTACATGTCTTTTAAATACCCTCAGAGTATTTAAAACCACTTCCCTGTGCAGCCTGTTCCAGTATTTGAGAACTGTTTCAGTGAAGAATTTTTTCCTAATATCCGATCTAAACCTCCCCTGGAGCAATTTGAGGCCATTTCCTCTTGTCCTATCTCTTGTTACTAGCGAGAAGAGCTCGACCCCCACCTCACTACAACCTCCTTTCAGGCAGTTGTAGAGAGCGATAAGGTCTCCCCTCAACCTCCTTTTCTCCAGGCTAGACAATCCCAGTTCCGTGAGCCGCTCCTCATAAGACTTGGGCTCCAGACCCCTCACCAGCTTTGTTTGTCCTTCGCTGGACATGCTCCAACACCTCAATGTCTTTCTTGCAGTGAGGGGCCCAAAACTGAACACAGTACTCAAGGTGGGTACTCACAAGTGCCAAATACAGGGGGACAATCACTTCCCTAGTCCTCCTCACCACTCTATTTCTGATACAAGCCAGGATCCTATTGGCCTTCTTGGCCACACTGCTGGCTCATATTCACCCAGATGCTGATGAACACACCCAAAGATTCTTTAACATTGTTAATTGTCATGTAACCTTTCCTATCTCTTTTTGTCTTCTGGTAAATGAATACAGCCAGGAGTCCACAGTTACTAATTCAGTTTATCTTTTTTGCTTCACTTCAAAAAAAAAAAAGGCTGAAAAAACTCTTGGTGTATACTGACAAAGAAGTAATACAGGAACAGAAAATATAACAGCCATTATGACCAGATAAACATAGAGAAGAAAAGTAGAAAAAGAAAACCATAGCAGTATATTAAAGGCAGAATAGACAGAGAAAGTAGCCACTGTAAACTCAAGACAGGTCCCATTCAGATTGCCAATCCAGTAGGAAGAAACTGAACAAATGAAATCATCCAAATTTTATCCTACATTCTGGAGGAAGGTACTATTGGGAATTCAAAAAAGATTTAGCTGAGAAAGTCCCTGGCTCTGAAAAACAAATCAACTCATTAAACAAAGTTAACCTTTTCTGTAAAAATAGTAGTAGCCAAGAAAATGAAAACATCAATTTCTAAGACAGGTGAAGTGTTGATCATTTTCCCACATAAACTAAAAAGTTGTTTGCATTTCCCAATTTTCATCTTTAAGCATTACAGCTACACTTAATTTAAAATTCTTATTTGCACTTTCATTCAACCACCCTGAAGGAGTTAAATGTTTGCAATCAAGTCAACAATGTAAGAAGTCTGCATGCAGTTGTAGAACCACAGTAAGAAGCACTAAGCATGGGATATGAAAACACCACATATTTTATCTCCTAAAATTAATAGCAGCCCTCTAGACAATTTTAGGAAAAGTAGGCCTAGTAGCTTCAACAGCATGGGCTTCCGCAGCTCCAGAGCTCACATGGTCTGTGGAGATGGGAATCGAGGGTTGGAATAGGTGTCTCCTACAGGGTACAGCAGTGGGAATAAGTACAATGGTTGACAGCCAGCTGATGAGGCTATTTATATACATTAAAATTCTATTCTTGTCTCTCCCAGGCAATTCAACTTTGCTTTACTGCTATTGCACTTTGACTATGATGTAAGTAGTCCCGACTAGTGGGTAGGACACAATTCACTTGGATAGGACGGATTTCAGATGCCTTTTCTGTAAGTGAAAGAATTCTCAAAATTTCAGCAATTATGTGGCAAAAGTATAATTCTTAATAAGAAATCCAGAAATCTATTTATGAACAAAAGTTGTTAGTGTGTGCTACAATTTCAGATATTCTTGAAAGTAACTCGGTTATCTCTGAATTTTTATCTGAATCCTCTATAACTTTTTTCTGTCATATGTACAATTTCAGAAGATACCATACACTATTTTCTGACCCATTTTCCTGTGATTAGCAAGGAAAATGGATATGCCTGATGGATTTCTTTTATACCTGAAATGTTGTTTTCTAGTTCTTCAACTTGGCCACAACTAGAATACTGTGTCCAGTTTTGGGCTCCCCAGTTCAAGACGGACAGGGAACTGCTGGAGCGAGTCCAGCGAAGAGCAACTAAGATGATTAAAGTCTTGGAGCATCTGCCTTATACAGAAAGGCTGAGAGAGCTGGGACTCTTTAGCCTGGAGAAGAGAAGGCTGAGGGGAGACCTTACTATGGCGTACAAGTATCTAAAGGGTGGGCTGAAGGAGGATGGAGCCAGACTCTTTTCAATGGTTCCCAGTGACAGGACGAGGGGTAACGGGCACAAGTTAGAACACAGGAAGTTCCGTTCAAATACACGGAAACACTTCTTTACGGTGAGGGTGCCAGAGCACTGGCACAGGCTGCCCAGGGAGGGTGTGGAGTCCCCTTCCCTGGAGATTTTCAAGCCCTGCCTGGATGCAGTCCTGAGTAATGTGCTCTGGGCAATCCTGCTTTGGCAGGGGAGTTGGACTAGATGACCTCTAGAGGTCCCTTCCAACTCTGAAAACTCTGTGATTCCGTGATTCCGTGATTTTTTTAACATTTAATGATAAAAAAAAAAAAAAGGAAGCATCTTGCCAGTGTCACAAAAAGTTTCTGGGAGAACACTTCTATGTCATTGACAATTTTAAATAAAATCTTTTCAAGGTAGTATTTTAAGCTCTGTGGAATAAGGATATTTTAAAAAAGAGTGCAAATTTGCTCTTCTGTGTGATAATATTCACCACTATCGTAAGGACTTTTGCTGTTTAGAAATATAATAGGAGACTTTCAGTGTGAAAGTTAGTAGATAACTTTAAAATATTTGTTGCATGGGATCACTTGTAACCTGTAGAGTATTTTATGATTCATCCAATGTTAGTTATCAGAAACATACATTGCGATTTCTATTTCATTAGATGACCTAAGTAAGCAAGAGTGAAATAACTGGGAAATAGATCTATACTTAATAAACTACTCTCAATTTGCCTTATAAATATCCAATATACTGCAAAATTTATGAATATACTAATAAAAATCAATACTTCTTCACACTGCTTAAAGACAATTAATGAAAACTGCCACTTTTGCAATTGGAATTTGCTCTAATCTAATAATAACTGAAATTACCGTTTTATATTTTCATTTATAAAGCTTGTATTATTGGCACAGCATAGACAAGTATTGTGGTGTAATTTTATATGGAACAGTATTTTATTGTTTGGCAACCCACTTAGTGGGAAATGAACATAAACTCAACAGTTGCTCAGAGTGGGTATGCTGGATCTCATTGCATTGAACTTCAAAGTCCCAGAGAGGACTCTTTGCAGCAAGTGGTCTACATAGTCATTGATACAATGCACAAAGAAACTACTGACCACTGTAAAAGGCAAACAAAAGAGCGTCAGGGAGAGTTAGTATGATTTAAAAGATCTATACTTTGAATATGCACATCCGTGTTCCAGTATAAGTGTAGTGTGGTGTTATTTAAGCAGAATGTACTGATGCCATGTGCTTCCCTTGACAGAAATAAAAGAGTTTGATTTTGCACACATCTGCATCTTAGACAGTTTGGCTATTAAAATATAAGAGTTTTGCCATCTGGGAAAGTGGCAGGAATTGAATGTAAGCAGATGAATCTGTCAAAAGGAGCCTATATTCTTCTAATGAAAAAAACGAAAAGCAGTGAGCAACTCAGGAAAATTAAGCCTGTAAGTTGGAATTGACCCACAAGAATTCTAATTTATGGGATCCACATTTGTAAATGCTGAGCCACATTTCAAGGAGAAAGAGCATCACCCATGCAAGATCAAGGTGTTTACGCCTTTGTGTCTTTGTCATTAATAAAAGGCTCAAATGTTTCTAGCGTTCTACTCTCTTAACAGTAAAGTGACAAACATTAGATATTAGTAGCTAGGTGTTGCTCAAAGGTTAACCTGTTTTCAATAGCAAAACATACCCATAAGCACATATAAAAGCAGCTGTTTCTTTTAGAAACAGTGTTTAGAGAAAGTGTGCTTTTTTTTTTTTTTTTTTTTTTTTTTTTGTGATAGCAAGGTGTGTAGACTATTTTGGTCTCTTAAGGGGAAAAAAAAAACCCCAAACATTGAACTATGTACCTAGAAAGATATTCAAAGCCTTTGCTATTTAAAGCTTCTACAGGCAAAAGTGAAAAAAATGATGTACTCTGAGGAACAGTGGTTAGTGAAACAGGTAGCCCTAACATCAGGAACAAACCAGCAGGCTTCAAGCCCCTTTAAAAAGAAATTTTGGCAAAGTTTATAGGAGAAACCTTCTAAAGCAAGCAAACATAGATCCCAGTGTCATAGTAGCTGGGGGGGGGAAGAACAGAACACAGGAAGGTTCCAAATCTTGATGTCCCTGAATAATAATTATTGTAAGTTTAGATATACCCTAATTTAATTTAGATATCTGACTGCATAGCGCATAATGCATGCTTTACTTCTAGCATACTATGTTAAGTCCATGTGGTGAAGGCAAGGGCTGGATAGAAACCTTTTTTAATGGAATTTGCACATTGCAGAATATGCAATAAAATAATATGCACTAAGGCAGGAAGTTAAGGATACATAGAATCAACACAATGTTGACAAAATATATGATTCTTTTGTAAGGAAGAGTTAGAAGAGATTAAAAGCAACTTAAAAAATAATTTTGCTCCTCTAGCTTTTAACAAGGAACCTAGTTTATTTAGACCCCATGCATCTGAGGAAATATAGCACAAGATTAAAATGGCTTGATCAGCAGTAAACCAGAGAATTACTGAAAGAACAATAAAAAGCCTATATGTGCTAAAAATGTACAGAAAAAGAGTAGCCAAATGTAAACAGATGAAACCAACAACAGAGTTATTCCCTGAAAGTATGATTTGGGCAAAATCAAATGGTGCAGTAAGTTCACATTTGATAAATTATCACTATATATAGCTAAAGGAAAAAAAAACAATTATATTCTTTTATGAAGAGAACCAACATTAATGGCAACAGAACTCTAACAGGGCTTCTCTGAGCCAGCAGAAGGTACCCTTACTCTTCACAATCACACATGTTGATATATTTTTTTCTTACGGGTTTTGATTGTGAATCTTAGCAATATTTGTACATTTTATCACTGAAATAGGTATAAATTCAATGCAGGCAGAAGATGGTATGAAGAGCTTTAAAGAAATAAAATCGAATTCAGAATTTCTGTTCTTCTGGAAATTTTACTATTTATTTGACCCTAAGCTTGGTCAGAGAACTATACTTGACTGACTATTGTCTGGGTTAGGCCTTGAATCAAGGCTAATTAAAAAAAAAAAAACAAAAAAAACCAACAAACTTCCAAATAGACATTTTTAATTGCTATTTTCAATTCCTCAGAAGTTTATAATAGTTCCAAAGGATGAGGCATAAATGAAAGAAAGCACATTAAATTGAAGAACATATACAAAATAGATAGCTAAATGAAGTTTATCTTTCCATATTTTGACTTTTTAATATATGAATATATACAAATATGTTCTTCTAAATTTCAAATTTTCTTGTTGAAAAAATGTTTGGTGGAAGAGAGAAATAAGGTTTAATCCTACACTGTAAAATACGTGAACCTAAATAAGTCTATGTTTTCAGTTTCCACTAACATATAAAGAAAAGGTGCTATTAAAAAGAAATATCACCTTAAACAGTTTTCATGTCAGTTTAATCAGAAAAATGAATACTAAAAATCTCTGTAATAAGTATTTGGAAAAAATGAACTTAACAATTGGAAAATGGTCTTTTTCTGAATTTAATGTGAAAAAAAATTGTTGCTCCGAGTTCATTGGTAGATTCAACTGTTTGATTCAGAAAGAGACAGAAAGATCTTCCAATCAGGTTTCCTGTAGGACCTATGCATCTACACTTATTCTCTGCTGTGAAAACAGGGAGGAAGTACCACTAAAATTCAAAGAGACAAAAAAAAAAAAAAAAAAGAGACTAAAACCAGATGGACCACTAATAAAGAAACAAGAAGCGAAATTGAAAATAAACCCAGATACAAAAGTGATAAAAAAATAGAAAAGTTGTAAAGTAACACTGACCCCAATTCAAAATTTGTGAGGGTTTTTTTGGTTTGTTTCCACAACACAGACTACCCCAGCCCCCCACTGGATATCGTTTCCAAAACTTAAAAAAACCTCCATGACTTTTAAATCCAAAGCTAAAACCAGTGTAAAATTTAAGGATTTCTTTCTAATATTGTTAATGTCCCCCAAATAACAATAACATTTACATAGTAAATGAAAATAAAAAATGAAACTATGTACAAAACAATTGACTCAAACAGGGCATGAACCAAGTTGCCCTGTCTATGTATTTTTGTTTCTGAACTGAATAAAACGCTATATGAAGTAAACAATGCTTGTTCTTTAATTTAATGATCTGCATATTCAATTGGAGCATATGATATAGTGCATACTGAGCAAATATGCGCCCTTAGGCCTTGCATTTTAACCTGTACAGCTATAATGAAAAGAGTAAAAGAAGCCATCCTCAAATATAGTGCAATTGCCATGTTATCCTGATAGCACAGCACTGTAAAAGAGGACATTAAACTCTGGTTATTAATTATTTTGACATTGCTGATCAGAATTAAATGTACATTGTATTTGTGAATACAAATGATTCAGCCAGACAAAACCTTCTTCAAAGTAGAGAATCATCTGAGTAGAGGTGATAGAAAGGACTCCTTTGAGTCTCTAGTCTTTTAAATATTCATCTTCTATGAAAAATAAGCTTGTGGAGACAGGTGTAGAGTTGGTTAAATCTGATTTAGTATGCAAGGGGAAACACATCAAGATTAAATTGCAGTTTCTTTGAAACTACAGAAGAGTAGAATCTCCACTGCAAAAAGCAGGAATGTCTTCCCCTAAGCCCCAAAATTTGGATAATGTTCTTTCCAGATTTAGATTTTTCAGGTTCTGAGGAAAAAAATTGTATTTTTTTTCTTTTTTAAGAAAGGTCAAATTGTTTCCACATTGTGGAAACACAGTTTTCATAGAAAATGTCTGTGGGTTTAGATTTTTTATCATCTTCACCACTCTCCCAAAAGTCAAAAATCAGTCTATCAGTCTTCTAATATGTTAACCATCTTCTATACTAGGCCAAGGGAAAAAGAAACAAACAAAACCTGAAAACTTAAATTGCACAAAGAAATATAAAATGCTGCTTATTGTAACATAATCTGTGAGACTGCAGCCTAAAGCAGTGAAAAAAAGCACAGAACATAACAAAATATTTCTTTCGTCTTCATAGAAACATGAATGTCACTGTTCAATAAAATGGCTTTCAGCATCAATATTGGCAAAGCTACCTACTATTTTACTATGAAAAGAACACATTAACTTCATTTTTATTAGTATCTTATCAAAGAGAAGATCACAGATCTTGCTTGCCTTTTGTGATTTATCTTGGGTTCAGTAATAACACAAAGTGAAGCAAAGGGACACAATTAAATCGCAGATCATGAAACAAGAGACTGAAGCAAGATGTCAGGCAGCTGCCAAGTCAAAATCCTTAAAGTTATTTCAAGAAAACAATACAATTTTTAATTAACACTGACCAGGAAATTGTACGCATTAAGAAACACAGGGAAAAAATATTTATTTATTTATTTAACAAGAGAGTTCTTAATCCTGAAACACAAATTTGCATCCCACAGGCACTTTATGAATAATATATATAACTATGTCATGTTAGAATAATAGCAAACACTACTTTTTCTTTTTCTTTTTTTTTCCTTTTTTTTAACAATACCTCTGCTTTCCTTGGAAGAAGGTTAACACAGTGGTGATGGGTTTTTTATCACAGCTGTGAAGACATTCACACAGGATAACTAAGGAAACCTTGATTTCTAGAAACATATGTCTGAAGCTTAATCTTCAGCTTCTTAAGATGAAGAATTTTAGAAAAGGAAGTTTTCAAGAAAGGTTCAAAAACAAAACACAACCCTGCTTTCCTTTGGACTCCGTTCAACTTAGCTCATCCCCTGCCTAGTTATTCTGTACTGGTAGATGTTGACTTGGTAGCCTATTAAAACCAGCAGTCACAGAAGTGCTGGAGTCAAAGTAGTCTCCATGGAAACAGTAGTTAAAATTGAGCAGTAAAATATGTTAGTACAAAACTGCATCTTTCCATGGCTTCTAGTGAAAATAAATAAATAAATAAATAGTCAAACAGATATAAAATAATATATAACTCTATTTTCTGAGCATATAAGTCTCCAGCACAGTACTATATCAAATGTCACACTGAGATGATAATTTTGGACAAAGTGACATCCCCGGACAACTTCTCTGTACTAGCTCCCCTTCTCTTAAGCAAATAGTTGCTACTGCCACACTATAGTTTGGGAACACAATGGGAAAGAAAAAGGAAAAATAAAATCTTCCTCAAAACCAAGCAAATAATGTATTGCACTTCATCAATCAAGTCTCCCTTCTGTTCCATGCCATGTGAATACTGACATAGGAGTGCAACAAATAAACAAAAAAAACCCCAAAAGTATTAAAAGGAAAAAAAAACACATTTAAATGAATTTTATTAAAACAAAGAAAAAATGGATTAGCACCTCTAAAGCACTATGACACCCACAAAGAATTCTGTGCTATCAAAGGGAACTTAATAGAAATATAGACATTCTGCATCACAACTGATGTGTATCATTAAAATCAGAAAGCTGAGGGTTTGACAAATTGAAAAAACCCCCAATCCTAAAGCTTTCATTTTCAATCAAGCTGATGAAGGAAATTAATCCTATAAATTAATCCTATATTTTTCTTTATGTATGCAGTTTTATAGTTCACTTACTTCTTTTCTAACAAGTTCACAAACAGTTGTTTTTTCTTCTTAATAGAAATTCAATGAACTACTAACATTCTGTCTAGATTGGGAACTGAGACACAGTGATACTAAGTGCCCAGGAATATGCAAAATTTTATAGTTGAACTTATGACTCAGCCAGATCCTTTCAAGATACAGTCCAGTATCTAGATCTGTGCTTTTCCAATACACCAACTGTAATCTTGGGAAGCTTGGCAATATATTGACTTCTCTGATCATTGCCGTAACAACCAGGTATTATCAAATAACCTTATTCGAGCAGTCATTTACTGGCAGACTTGAAAGCTACTTGGAATGACAGATTTCTCCTTGTAATACCAGAGTACTATAATCAGCTAAATTCAAGTCACAGACATTTCTAAAACAATCCTTCACAAAATCATGATGCATGGTAAGAGTGGTTTAGATGCACTTTCCTATACCTTTGTTTTTTCCAGAATTTCCTCTTTGGGAAGAATAGAAAGGCCTAAACCTTCCATATCTTTCTTCCTAAGTTACAAAATGTGACATGTTAAAGTCTCTAAGTCACCACACACATTTTGAAAGACAGCAGTTACTAGATAGAAGTAACTCCTAGATCTCAATTGTTCAAGAACAAGACAACTCAGATACACTTCTCAGATGAAAACAAAAATCACAGCACTTAATAAACAAACAGATTTCCTTGAATATGGCCATATATTTTAAGGCCATATTTTAACTCTCAAAAGAAATTAATTTCTGACAACATGCTCTATACTAGTTCAGTCAGACTATGCCATTTATTCTATTTATGTAACCATAGAGTTTTCCTTTCTTTTGCTGTTTTTTTATTCCATAAAATTGAAAATATAAACTTCCCAAAGTATAGCATTTCATGCACAGCAATGCTTGCTATTCTGTCAGTGACTCACCAGCCAGTGTACAAATTTACAAATAAATCCTATAAAGAGATTTCCAGTTTTATAACTTTGATACTCCTGCCTTTTCACTCAATTCATAATTATATGAGTTCCTACGCACACATTAAAATGAAGAGAGAAAAAAATCAAATAAATAGGGATTATAATACTAATGTTATTTTATAGATATTGCTTCTTCATGTGACAGATAAATAAATATGTTTTAATCCTCACCAATGACACATGACATCAAAATAAGTGCCCAACAATCTGATATTTCAGGTCTATGTATAGGTATTAGTTAAAAATAGAGTTTCTCTCTTTCCTATCTTTCAAATGGCGTCCTCACATAAACATATTCTTCGTGTGATAGACAATGTAAATACAAAGGTAAAGGAATTTTTGTGAGAACATAATCTGTGTAAGAAAACGCCACCAAAATCTGATGCATGGACCACTCAGTGGATAAGGAGTTGGCTGGGTGGTCACACTCAAAGAGTTGTGGTCAATGGCTTCATGTTCAACTGTCGACTAGTGATGAGTGGTGTTCCCCGGGGGTTGGTACTGGGACTCGTGCCACTTAACAACTTTGTTGGTGAAATGGACAGTGGGATTGAGTGCACCCTCAGCAAGTTTGTTGATGATACCAAGCTGTGTGGTGCAGCAGACATGCTGGAGGGAAGGGATGCCACCCAGACGGACCTGGACAGGCTGCAGAGGTGGGCCTGTGCCAACCTCAGGAAGTTCAACAAGGCCAAGTATGGGGTCCTACACCTGGGTTGGGGCAATCCTAAGCACAAACAAAGGCTGGATGGATAATGGATCTACTCTGTGAGTAGAGACCATGGACTGCCTCTGTGTTGGACAAACCCAGTTTCATCCAGTTCCAAAATGGACCAAATGTTGGCCAAACATGAGCCCATCAGTGATGCCGGTGGTGCCTCTGTGATAATGTATGCAAGAAAGGGTAAAAAACCCTGTGCAGCAGCCGTGAGAGAAAGAAGTAAGAAAAAACATGAGAGAAACAGCTCTGCAGACACCAAGGTCAGTGAAGGAGGTGGAGGAGGTGCTCCAGGCACCAGAGCAGAGATTCCTGTACAGCCCGTGGTGAAGACTGTGGTGAAGACCATGGTGAAGACCATGGTGAAGCATGTTGTCCCCCTGCAGGCCATGAAGGTCCATACTGGAGCAGCTATGTACACTGCAGCCCATGGAGGAAACTTAGATCTAAAATCTTATAAAGCTACCTTTCTGAAAAGAGTCCTACAGTAACGAAGATTTCCAGGCAGTGTCAGAATAATTGAGATGTTTTGAAGATTCTGTACCGGCATTTCTATCAATTATATCTTGCTGGAAGAAAACATTACTGTATATTTCTGCAAAACTTAACCCAAAAATTTGAAGGATTTCAAATACAGATCTAAATTCAAACTTCTAGTCTCACAATGCAGAGAGATCTGCTTGACGTCACAGTTTCTAAAAGATCAGATACAAGGAGGAAAAAACCTTCCTCCAGTAAAATGGCAACATACAAGAAGCGAGCAAATCGAAAGCTACAGCCAACGAGGAAGTGTATTTTGACAGGCTACCACATAAATCAGGGTAAAGGAGAGCCTTCTATGGTGGTACTCTTCTCACAGCATTCACATGTAACAATGCAACATTACATAATGCTTTTGAATTATTCAGGTTAAAAATGCCCTGACAAAATGTACGCTTCTTAAACTCCAGAATGTGCTGAACATGTGCAATTCAATGACCTTCTAAGGAAATATAAGCAACTTTAGCAAACCTCTCTCTTTTCACCTGCTGGCTTATATGGTAGGCTCTTTGTGCAAGTTTCTTCAGTGCATGGATCTGCTATAATTACTGTTTCAGTAACTTGTGTGTTTAGTATCAGCATGCAAAGGTTCACAGAAAGTCTATATTATGCCAGTGCCTAAAATTTTTCTGGTGAAATATAAGGCACTTGCACTTCGAGTTCCGTGTCACTCTCCTTGGATGATTACTAACTTAGAATTACTGGGAAGTATATCTCATCACGATTTCTAAATTAGAGCTTCAACACTGTAAGTCATTATGTTTGGGTTTGTTTTTTTAAACACAATTTTAATTTTGCAAAAAAATTAAAATATGTTGTAAAAGAAAGAAAAGGAACACTTACATTCTTTTCTGAGATACAATAATTTCACCCCTTCATTATATTTTTTTCTGAAACAGAAGTTATAACTTTTGATTATCTGTATTTTCACACTCATATTAGTGAACAATATAAACTGCCAACATGGTAATTTGCCGTTTAGAAATAATACTACTAATCAGTATAAATTTCTAGTGAATGCTTATAATTACAAGTAGTCTCTGTGGTGTACGCATCCCCACTGACACATAACTTTTCGTAGTGGAAAAAGATCACTTGAACTATTATAGTTTGAATGAATGCAAACATATTTTTCCTGAAGTTTCCACCCTTTACTGCTTTTTTTGATTCCTGGTCTCCTGTATTGCTTACAGTGTGTTATATATTCAGTTTCAGCGCATTTTCAGGGGTCACAAGCAGTTTCAGAGCATCAGGTGACATGTTGCCAGCAAGCCATGTGTCAGGAACAATGAGCTTAAACATCTGAAGGCAGCCCATGTGTTGCTAAAGTCTCTCAAGAACCACTGCTGGCAACCTATACCAAAAGAATTAACATCTACTTTAAAACCTGAGCCAAACAGAATGGTTTGTTACCTTGTATTATCTTTTATACGCTCAATACTAAGCCAATAATTTCTCATGTGCCATGCTTCTCTTGTACATTTTGGGAGCCAAAGCCAATAAAAGTGCCATATGGTCCACATACCAAGTTTATAAAAATACTTTGGCAATTCATTCTGAAGAAAAAGCGTTGCGGATGTAATTTGTTTTAGCTCTGAAGTTATTAAGTTCTAAACTTAAAGACATTTGAAACTAAAAAAATAAAGTTACCAACCTTGTTTCCTGCACCCTATTTTAATACTGATCAGTCTCTAATACTCTCCAAAACCTGTTTTGGCTCTTTCCTCTAGTAGCTCTTGTAAGGCTTAATGGACAGCCCATGCTGTAATTTGTCTCCCTGTAAGGAATGCTCACATTCGTCTTTCTCTCTTTTTAAGGAGGTTGTCTCAGCCAGCCAAGTGGATGTTGACAGCCTGACATCTCAGAAGCAAGGCAGAGGTTGAGCCTCCACTATCTCCTTACTGTATTGGTACCAAAACTTCAGCATATGTCTCTTCACAGCGCCCGTGTTGCAGTTGCATCTCCTGATTTCAGCAGCTATCTGGGGTGGTAAGGACTTAATTTTAAAAAAAAAAATTCAAGAGTAAACCAGAAAAACACGAAGCAGATTCATAAAGGACTATTTAATTTGGCTACTCATAAACGCGACCGTGAATTTTACACTATTTTTTCAGTGCCGTAACTGGTATCACCATTCCTGTATTGTAAGTGTTTTGTAATTTATCCTAATTCTTCAGGAGATACCATAACTGCCAACCTCTTGTCAGCTCCTGTTGCACATCCCACTTGCAATGCACAGTAAGTTGTTCTGGTGAAAGTGAAGGATTAATTTCCTTAGGATATGCAAAAATTTTCTCATAATCTATTAAATAAAGCCACTACTCTAGAACATTAGCACAGATAAAACAGATGCAGCCTTACATATAAAACCAAATTATGACTGTGAAAGTATATTTTTGGTTTACTTTCAATCCTAGCAGGAAGGTTTTGCCTGAGGTCCAGTGCATAGACTTTACAGGTACAAAACTATTACAAGAAGAAATACAGTAGATCTAAAGTAAGATTTTTATGACTACCTTACACACAGAAGTATTACGGTCAGAAAAGTACTTTCACAAACTTGTTGTATGACCAAGTGTCTATTCTCTTTTCCCTTATTAAGGGAATACTGTCAGTCCCTTCAATTTACAGTCTGTTAGGAAAAGATATGTATGTCCATAAACAGATGACAGTAACACACTGAGAGCTTATTACTTGTATTCAGTTCTTTGTTGCAATGTCAATGGGTATAAAACCATCTAATAATTGAAGGGGAAATTCTAATTGTAACTGCTCAGCAGTGGTAATTTGTGACCGAGGAATGATCTGGCACAGAAGGTAAGAAGGCCCATCTGCAGAAGCAGGAATGCCAGGGACAGAACAAGTCCCTGTAAGGGAGTGAAGTTTCCCTTGGCAGTAAGAAACGACCTCAGCATTGTCTTGTGGCCATCCTGGAATGGGAGAGCTCAGGGGCCCAAGCTCAAGGGCCACTTTTGGGCAGCAGATCTGGGCTGGTGGATAGACCCAGGGCCAGGCTGTGGTGCCCCATGCAACCGCTCTTGGGATTGGTGCTGGCGCACATGTATATAAGGAATGTGCTTGTGATGCCTCTGTGCAGACTCCATGTAGAACCACATATTGCAGTTGGACTCTGCCCAATGCACTGTTGATTAATTTTTTCTTTTATATTTAAGCACAAACCTTGTGTTTCATTTGCCTAGGGGGATATCATAAAAATTCCCTAACATAATACAAAATACAGTTCAACTAAACATCATGAACCTACTTTTTAGCTGAATAGAAGGCTAATTAAGTTTAGGTAAGGATTTGTAGATTTTGAAGGCAGAAATTTGTTGCTTATCAAATTCTGAAGAAAAAAGAAGAAACTGAAGTGGAAATATATTGTTTGCAGAGATTTTTTTCAACTTTAATACTTTTTACATCGAAAAATGAAAATATTTAAGAATATAGAAAAAAGGAGTAGGGGAGGACTTTCCCTAGCCTTTCTCTGCAATGTAAATTTGCTGAAGCTGACGCCATTCATGAAGTATTTTGATTAAAGAAACATCTCCTGATGGAAGTCCATCCACTGAAATTTATTCACCAGGGTAAGCTGAAAAGTTATGAAAATATTAATCCTGTTAGCTATGCATAACAGTTAATCAGTAAACTCAATACTTCTATGAAAATCAGACTGTCTTGGAGAGTCCTACATCTCATGATTTTGGCAACTAATTTTAGGATTACCTGTTGGATATGTTTATTTCTATATCTTCCTCAAAGGATCTTAAGTCAGAATCGATGTGTTCTGTGGTTTCATCAGAAATCACTATTTTAAGACATCAGACACTGCAACATCAACATTACTATACCTGGATTTTGCCATTTCTGTTGAGGAATGTTGTTTGAATGAAAGTCTACAGCCTTTGAATTAGTAGGATAATGAAAAAAATGGTTTACGTGGAACTTCTGTCTTAAGTTACGTACTCAGCGTAAATTACGTACTCAGACATCGGCAATAATCTTGTTTCAAGTTGTAGGTGGGACAAGGTGACCTCCAGAAGTCCCTTCTAAGAGTGCTTTTATGGTTCCATGGAAAAAGCATCAGGATTTTCCTGAGAAGTATATATTGGTTGCAAGCCTTAATAGAAGATAGTGCATTGGGAAAGCATAGAGATGACATAAAAAATATGCTAATATTGAAATACATTGCAAATAGAACATATTAGGCTGATTTATTTTAAAACTCAGTAATTGCAGGCCATTTGTCATGTAAGCAAGCAAGTGGAGAATAAGCTTAATGCATTTCAAATGCAGCAGAATTTCTAAAGCTCATCACAGTTTATTCATAAATATTGCTTCCAGTTAAACAGTAGAGGCTCAAGGATTATTACAATATAGTCTCATGTATGAATAATTAGTTGCATTCACTCATGTCCTCCAACAACTCAAATAGTTTTCTGTATGCAAAAACAGTTAAGTGTGCTCTCTACATACAGATATACTCTGCAAATATATGTTCATATTAAAAAATGAATTAATATTCAACAAGACACTGCTGAAAGTCCTCTAAAATGAATAATTTCAATGATTATGTTAGTCAAACTCAACAAGTACAAATCTGGCATCTTGGAAGTCAATGGCAAAATTTTCCATTAATAATTCAACGGGGCCAGGCTGACCTTCAATAATAATCCCTTACTAAAGGGATCACATATTATACTGGGCTCCTAAATACATTTCCAGCACAGCCATCTTAAGGAATATCCTCAAGTGATTTTACTTAACACTTAAAGTCTTGGTCCAGATGTTGGCTATGATAGAGTTAAATTTATTCATAGTAGCTTGCATGCTTCCATGTTTTGGATTTCAGCTGAAAATAGTGTTGTTAAAATAGATGTTTTAGTTATTGCTGAGCTGTGCTTACACAGCATCAAGGTCTTTTCTGCTTCTCACACTGCCCTGACATCAAGTAGGCTGGGAGTGCACAAGAACTTGAGAGGGACAGAGCTGGGACAGTTGACCCCCACTGACCAAAGGAATATCCCATACCATGTAACACCATGCTCAACAATAAGAGATGGGGGAAGAAGGAGGAAGGGGGGAGGTGTTTGGAGTTATGGTGTTTGTCTTCCCAAATAACCGTTACACATGATGGCGCCTGCTTTCCTGGAAATGTCTCAACACCTGCCTGCTGATGGGCGGTAGTGAGTAAATTCATTGTTTTGCTTTGCTTGCACGCACAGCTTTTGCTTTCATGATAAAAATGTCTTTATTTCAACCCATGTGTTTTTTCACTTCTACCCTTTGTATTGTCTCCCCCATCCTGCATCACACAGATGTGATATAGAGTCACTTTAATTCTTAGCTCCTGTCTCACATGCCAACATATCTGCTTGTCAAATTCTGAACCTTCATATTGATAATAAAGTGTAAGAACCTGTATAAACTTATATAAAATCTACTGCACTAGGAAACATGGCAAAAGCTCAAAAAGAAAAATACTTCGGGAAAGAAAAGACCCAGTAGAGTAGCCAAAAGATAGAAAGTGTATCTTCAGTGTTTGTCTAATTTTATGCAAAGCCAGACATGTATTCAGGCGAATGATCACCTCATCTAAGTAAACCCTACATCCGCTATTTTCACTCCTGCTTTATCATGTTATTAGATGTTAACACTCGAAACACAAAGTTCTGTTAACATAGTAAAAAGTTATTACAGCAGAATAACTTTTTTGAGTCTTACTGTGACTTTGAATATAAAATCTAATGTTTCAATTTTAAGTTACTCATCCTGGAAAACGTACAGTTGTAAAATACTATTGTCAGTTTTGTTGACAAACAGAAGGACAGATACTAAGGTAAGGACAAAAATCAATTTTGGGTGTCTCTGCCAGCTAGTATGTGCGTGTCATTCTACTCTTTAATTATGTGCTGTTTCTGCTGCAGGACCTCTACCTTACTTTAGGAAACTTTCTAATTGCCTTAGGTTAGCAGATTTTAAAAAACACACCATTGCTTTAGACCTTCAAATTCTTTGGTACTTCATAAATCTGAATATTTTTGCCATTTCATAGAATTCTGTAAAATTTACCCACTGATACTTTTAAAATAAATTTGAGATAACCATCCCCTTTAGACTACGACAACAATTAGTCATATAGACAATAGCTCTGGGGATACTGATGACTATAGCAACTTCAGGTCTGCACTAGTTTCTGGAAATGTTATCTCTCCAGTAATATTAAAGGTTCAGCTGCTTATCAATAATATTCACTCCCTTGGCCTCAGACTACAATCCCTTTCACATTTGTATATACCTAAGACAATAGTGCTCTTAATTACATGGTAATAATGCCTTCTTTAAAGGAGTTACCAAATTGTATATAAACAGCAGTCCTAGAAATTCTCTGCTAAGAACTCTACTAAGCAGAATGAACTTTACATCCACAATTATTCTGAAAACAGTTTCCCCCCACCCCCCTAAATTTTAAGATATAGGATCTGCTTCAGTGAAGAAAAATAATTTGCTATCTTCAGCTCATGGGTCAACATGTCTTTGAGGGTAATTGCACAAGGCTTGCAAAAATCATCAGAATGATGCCAATTTATTAAAATAAAGGGCCCTTCTTTTCATTCTTTTCATTGTTTTATGAGCTGCATTAGTCCAAACTCAGTGTTAGCAAGCTAAAGTAATATCATCTTTGTCAGTTTAAATGAATAGTACTTCTATTACAATAGCTACTTTCTTTTTCAGTTAATTCAGATCTTATTTAAAGAAAAAAAAAAAACAAACAGCTATTCCTTGTACCATATGAGCAGAAGGAGACATCTTTTAAGTTTATACAGGGGCCTTTCACGCTTATAGCAGTACAGTTCTATTATTAAGCAAAAAATACCCCCATATTTAAATTTTTCTGAAATTCGTAACCTGGCAGGAGTTGCTTTAGAAATGATTGTCAATTGACAAATGAAAGCAAGAAAGTTCAATAGGGTACATTCGAATTTATACTATAACATCTCTATAGTTCTCACATTACCAAAGGACTAGAGCAAAGCTTCACTGAAGCAGGTCCCTTTACTTTGTTTGCATATGGTTTTCTGTCTGAAGGTGATTGGGAATAACATAAATTTCATGAGATAATGTGAAATGTATTAAAAGCAACCAGTGCAGCACATTTTGCTTCATTCAGATACATTACTGGAAGTCATTAGTAATACTTGGGTGATCCTCTCTTCCTATGTGTGCCTGAAGCTGAGCCAAAAATGAAATTCTTAATAGTTCAAACTGAAGCTTTGAGGAGAACATCCTATGCTTTATGTTAAATTTTAATAGTCGTAACGTTGTTCTAGTCTGAATTTACCTACCATGTTGCTATGAAAGAGGGTCTTTTGTGACCCAGGAGTGAGGCAAGGGTGAAGAAAAGTGCAAGAATTGGGAAAACCTTTGGTTTTGTGATTATTTCACTACATCTGGGAAATGTGAACAAAGATTCTGCTAGAATTTAATTTTCTGCAGGTAGTAGTTTTATTTATGCATTCTCAAACAATTATTGAATTTATGAAAATGGAAGGATTAGTTTTGTTCAAAAATGTTTCAAATGAAGCAATTCTCAAAATTGGTTTGGTAAATTTGGAAGAGCAGATTGTGATAAAACATATCTTCGACCCCCCCAGAGTTGGGGCTGTATTGATATAGTGCTATAACACATGAATTAATCCTTTAGAAAAATTGGACTTAACACAGATTTAACCCATCTTATGACTTTTTTGTCATAAATCAATTGCACGGACAACTGTCTGTCATGTAGGAAAAACATTTTTAAACTCATTTAGATAATTACATTCAACCTTTTAAGCCTACATTGCATTGTGGGTGCAACATCAGAGGATATTGTCTAAAAACGGGGATTTCAAAACATTGAGAACGTTTAAATTGAATAATAGATTTAGTTCCCCCCAAAAAAGCCCCTGAAAGAGGAAAATTGTCTAGACATACACATGAAATAAGAGATAGTTGTCGCTGATCATTTGTGAGAACAGAGGAGTCTTTACAGCTGAAATAACTACAGTGAAGTTGCCAAACTGTCAAGCGCAATCCAATGTAACTTTCATCCAACCCCTAAAGCCCAAGTTCATCAGTGTTTGTGCATATGACGAAAGAACATCTCCCTTTGAATGCGTCATAAAGGACTCAACAATGAACATACATTTCAGAAATCATGGAAAAAATTCTGAGTTGTTATCACAAAATTAGAATGTAATCACAAGTATATATATATAGACCAACAATTTTCATTAAAAAAAAAGGAAACAAAAAGCCAGTGTTTAAACTTTATGTCTTTTTCACAAACAATCTATTTAGTCTGCTTAAAATATTTCAAACCTGTAGAAGAAAGCACATGCCATTCAGTGAAATGGTAGATCAGCTGGTCTCATGCAAATGCAACCATGCAAAACTGTTAGAAATCATAATAATGCCAGTTCCCAGCTGCTGGGCTTAAATAAAGTTGCTACCCAGGAAGAATACGGAGTGTAAGAAGTATGAAACCCAGGAGCACATTTCTAAATGCTATTGACTCAAGCTACATCATCACTAGAAAAATTGAAATTTTGTCTTTGTTGAGGTAAATTACTCTTTTTTTTGTTTGTTTGCTTGTGTTTGAAAAAAATGTTCAGTCAAGAAATTGCAAGTGAGAGGGCTGTGGTAGATGTCCTGAAATAACAGAAATGGCCAGAGGTGACAAGAGGTTGTTCCTTTTAGTGAGCTGTGAAATTGCTTGAAATCTAGTCCATGAATCATCAGAGAGAAGTTAGGCTTATTGGTCTTTCTTTTTGGCTGAAATTTGCAAGTATAATTTAAAAAGATAGATTAGGAGTATTAGACTGCTTGCAGGGTTACAAGCTGCTGCACGTTAAAACATGAGATAACAGTACAAGCTTGTCTTGTTCCGTGCCTCTTTCGTCCTTCAGTTGTGTGATGCTTATTTCTGAGATAAAAAGTATCATCTCAGACTATTGGTTTATTAAGGTCGTCTTCTACCCGGCAATGGCAGTTACACCTTCAACCTGAACCCTATCTAAGCATCTGATCCTGAATGGGAAAGCTGTAAAAAGTGAAGGCTTGGAAGAGAGGTGGAAGGACGAGATTCAGGATTTTGCATCTGAGGTCCTAATACATGTTAAATGATGCACCTGGGCTCTTTCACCACAATCATCAGCAAAAAATATCAGTAAGTTCATGTATCCTTTAGTCTTTTATAATTCCGTAAATAAGAGAAACCAAATGAGATTTCTCAAACTAATATGCTTTTTATCAATGTGATTACAAAGCTATACCAACCACTGCACATAGATTTGTGTCTTTTTTTTTTTAAACCAAACGAATGAAATGCTATTCTGCATAATTTTGAAAGTCATTGAAACATAAGCTGCTAAGTCACACTGATGCTCCTAGCTCTTGAGCTATTAAAGGCTTATTTGCAAGTACATAGCAATTAATTACACCTATAACTATATACTCATATATTTCTGTGAAAGAACAAACTTTTGATTAGCTGGTCCATGTTTTCAGTAAAAGGTTTCTTAATTTTTGTTTTAAATATCTAGTGCACTAACTTTTTTTGCCTGTCGGGGTGTGTGTAGAAAAAAATTTAAATGTTTCATTCATCCAGCAGAATGTTAACAATAACAGCATGCAAATGACTTTTTTTTCTGCTGTAGTGCCACAGCATGAAATCAGAATTCACTTTTTCTCATCTGTCAATTTCCTACAAGATGAAGAATCTTTGTAATTATTCTTTTTTACATAAGAACAGACACAAATTCAGGAAAATCACATTTAACTAAAAAGTCATTATAGAATTCATGTTACCTACACTATTCTTATCCTACAAATTCCTCCTGAAAACTCACTCCTACTAAGATACTTGCAAGAAACCACTAATAGTAGTGAAAGAGGAAGAGAGACGGAAATTAAAGTACATTTGGAAAAAACCCAACAGCATCTTGATTATTATTTTTTAAAAATACAAGCAGTGTTATCTTGTGGGGATTTTGGTTGTTCTGTTGTTTGTTTCCCCCCAACAGTTGCAGCCAGAAAAAAATATATTCCTGATGAGATACTTCTGCCAGCCTCATAGAAGCTAGCTTGTTAGGTTATGATAGAACAGTTGCTTATCATATCTATATATTCTCTATTACTTTTACATTAATCTTTCTCCCCTCTCCTTTCCTTCTTTATACTCATGTTGTATTTGATTTCAGCTTATACTTCCAGGCTGGGGACTACACCTTGCCTCATCTCACGTGGTTCCCAAGCCTACTCTCTCACTGAAGAAGACTTTGAAAAATTACCAAGAACAGAAAGCAAAAGACTTGACGTGGATAATAATCTTTGTAGCTATAACCAAAATTACTCCACCAGCAGAGAAGCATAGTCTGTCCATGTACAGAATTGTGTCTTCCAGATTTTCCCAACACATTCATTGCTTCTCCCTTTTCTCAGATCAACTCTTTACCAGCCTTTTACACTCCTTCTCATGCCCTGTCTCTGCTCTGTCTCCTTTTTGGATGAGTATGTGGCAACATGTCCTGTGACAGATTTAAATTAATGAGCTTTTTGGCCAACTAGCACACATAGTTTCTGCCTCTTTCAAGTGATGACAACAAACTTCAGCTTGAGGGGAGTAATACTTTGAGTTTCTCTTGAACCCACTTGCCAATTCCATAAGATAGGAAAAAAATAACATACCTTCAGTGAGAATTGTTTATTCAATTATCAACAAGATGGAAGAGTATGATTACATAAACCTTGCTTCTTCAGGAGGACAGACTAAGAAGAATCTTCCTCTGATGAGGAACTTTTTGTTTTGTCAGTCAAGAATAAATTAGTAACAACAGTTGGTTTTTGGTTTTTTTTTTGTTTTTTTTTTTTTTCATTTCCATTTTGAATCACTTTAACATGAAAGTGAGTTGCAGAAAGAAGGAACCAAAGAGAGAATTGAAGTGGAGATCCTCAAGGTACCCGACCAAGTATTGAACTAGATAGCTTTCTCAACTGTGCAAATTAGCCTGCCAAAACTTGGCATTGCAGTTGCTAGATTCATTACAGTAAATTATTAGCACTGAGGAGAATTTTGGCTAGCAGCAGTGACAATGAGCTATAGCGATGCTTTAAATACTCAAGCCATCAGACAAGAGCATTGCTTTTGCAGAATTAACCTATTAAAGGACCTGTTTAAAGCTGGGTCAAGTTTCCTGCGTGCTTTAGTCAAAGCAGTGGTGTAATTTTCCTTGACACAATGCATTTTACCTTTTTAATCTGTAACTCCTTTCATTCTCACTTCAGACTAACTAAAAGTGATGAAGTAAATAATTGGCTGATGATATATTCTTCAATGTATCAATATGATTATTAAAAACTCGATGGCTTGGTATCTATAGTAAAACTGAAATTATCATGAAAACAACCACCCATGTTTAGTAGAGTTATAAATGCCGTATGATAGTATGTAAGAGATTTCACAAGTTAGTCTAGCTTTCATGCTGGACCACCTGATTTAATAAGTATGTACAGACTTTCCAGTTTTAAAATCTGCTTATTTGAAATTTAAAACTAACATTAAAGCAACGTTTCCAGCAAGGAAAAATGTGAAGCAACAACATCCAAATGTTTAAAAATACATTTTTCAGCACTATGAATACTGTTCAGTATTTTCTGTAAATCTACTTTAGATTATAATTTCTAATAATCCCATTTTCCTACACTATTTATGTCAATTCTTACAAAGTAAGCTCATGACCACTCAGCAAGAGACTCATTTGTTTCCCATTATTATATCTTTGAATGCCAAAGAGCTTTAGAAGTACAAGACAAACCAAAGTTAACGTATTTTAAGTCTTTACTCTTCAATGAATAAACCCCAAATGTAAATGTTTACAGAATTTTTCACTAGATATAGATACAATTATGCTAAGTTGTAGGACAAATACCAAAGTCATAATAAGCAGGTGTTGGTCATATTCTACTTTAAATTGACAGACTCCATAAAGCTTCATTAAACTGAGGTGCCTTTCTGTGAAATCAGAAACAAGCTCCATACTCCCAGTAAAGGGATCAAAATTTGGTCATGACAACAAAACTTGTCAAATGCAGCTTGTCCCAACTGGAGATCTAAGGTATAGTAACGGACCCTTTATTCCATGACATATATGGTTTAAATTATGTGACTCGTGCTGCAAAATATTGCATTTAATAACCTTTATTATTAATTTTTTTTAAATAGTTTCTCTTCCACCACTAAACCAACTAGATGTATGTATTTAGTATTCCAGATTTTTTTAAAGTAATTTTTTAGTTAGCTTTGGGACTTAACAATTTACAGATCAGCACATCATCTTCTGTTCCAGATTTTAGATTAAAGGTTCTTTTTATCCATGTTAACAGTGCTTCCAAACAATAAAAACTCCCATCACCTTTCTGGATAATTACACCTTTAATCATTCTTCTGCCAAAATAACTTGAGTGCATTTTAATAATTATTTGTTAGACTGAAAGCATAAGTGAGGAAATACAAATTTCCAGAAGCAAAAATGAGGATTTTTGATTTTCATTCTCTCTTTCTTGTTAGCCTATTATTGTTTCTTCAGCCGGAAAACCAACCAAGATTTAATTTTTATATTTACACACACTATCTTGTATAATGCTTCAAGTCCCCGTGTTCAGCCCAGAAACTCCCTTCATGTGAAAGGTGACTGGATGCCTTCATTGGAACAGAAAATTTAGTAAACTCATGTTACAAAGGACTTGCTAACCAGAAAGAGCTTTATGAAGACTCAGAGTTACAGTCAACCTTATTGGATTCCTACTAATACTAGTGATTCATTATAGTTAATCATGACTGCTATGCATACACTTTACAAAATAAAATATTAGAGTTACCAGAAAGAAAATATTTTATCATTAGTTGAAACAGTTAGAAAACTCTGAGGGTGGTGGTCAATAGTTTTTACTCAGGCTGGCAGACTCTCAAGTGTGCAGTGAGGGTTTATATTGATACACGAAAAACTTTTTTTACAGTGAGAACAACCAGTCTCTGGAACTACCTTCCCAGGGACATGGTAGAGTCCTTGTCACTGGAGGATTTCAAGATGTGAAAGAGTGCCAGATAGTCTCATGTAGGCTCCCTTTCCCACAAAAAGTTGGACCAGAAGATTTTTTGAGGTTCCTTCCAACTTGTGCTGCTCTATGATTCTGTGAAAACTCCTAAAATGGCTTCAAGAACTGATGAGCTGTACCAGTGAAACAGATGCTCCTGCTCTGTCCTGTAACAGATTTGTAGTTGTCAGTCTTCCTGAAAGACAAATCTTAGCAAGTCCCAAACTGACCTTGGCACAGCATGGCAAAGCACCTGGAGACCCACATTCTCCTTGATCAGGGAACTTTTTAGATGTCACAGTAGGAAGGAAGGGGGTCAGCAGAACTGCCACCTTGAACTTACGGAAAGTGGACTTTGGGCTCTTCAGGAGCCTGGTTGACAAAGTCCCCTGGGAGGCAGTCCTCCAGGGCAAAGGAGTCCAGGAAGCCTGGATGTCTTTCAAGACGGAAGTCCTAAAGGCGCAGGAGCAGGCTGTCCCCGTGTGCCAGAAGACAAGCCGTCCGGGAAAAAGACCGGCCTGGCTAAGCAGGGAGCTAGTGTTGCAGCTTAGGGAAAAAAAGAGGATATATGGCCTTTGGAAGGAAGGGCAGGCCACCCAGGAGGACTACAAAGAGGTAGTGAAGCAATGTAGGGAAAAAATCAGAAGGGCCAAAGCTCAGCTAGAGCTAAACCTGGCTTCTGTTGTCAAGGACAACAAAAAAAGTTTCTATAAATATATTAGCAATAAAAAGAGGACCAAGGATAATATCTGTCCTCTAGTAGATGGGGCCGGTAACGTAGTAACCAAGGATGAGGAAAAGGCTGAGGTACTTAATGCCGTCTTTGCCTCAGTCTTCAGCAGTAGGACCAGTTGTTCCTTGAGTTCCCCGACCCCTGAGCTAGAATACAGGGATGGGGAGCAGAATGAAGCCCCTGTAATCCAAAGGGAAATGGTGAGGGACCTGCTTCAGCACTTGGAGGTGCACAAATCTATGGGGCCGGATGGGATCCATCCAAGGGTACTGAAGGAGCTGGCGGACATGCTCACCAGGCCACTCTGCATCATTTATGAACAGTCCTGGATAACCAGGGAGGTCCCAGCTGACTGGAGTTTGGCAAATGTGACACCCATCCATAAGAAGGGCCGGAAGGAGGATCCAGGGAACTACAGGCCAGTCAGTCTGACATCGGTGCCTGGGAAGGTCATGGAGCAGATCATCCTCAGTGCCATCACACGGCACATGCAAGAGAACAGGGTGATCAGGCCCAGTCAGCATGGGTTTGTGAAAGGCAGGTCATGCCTGTCAAACCTGATCTCCTTCTATGACAAGGTGACCCACTTAGTGGATGAGGGAAAAGCTGTGGATGTTATCTACCTGGATTTTTGCAAGGCTTTTGACACTGTTTCCCATAGCATTCTCCTGGAGAAACTGGCTGCTCATGGCCTGGACAGGTGTACTCTTCGCTGGGTAAAAAACTGGCTGGATGGCCGTGTCCAGAGAGTGGTGGTAAATGGAGTTAAATCCAGTTGGTGTCCAGTCATGAGTGGTGTCCCCCAGGGATCGGTGCTGGGGCCCGTTCTCTTTAATATCTTTATCAATGATCTGGATGAGGGGATCGAATGCACCCTCAGTAAGTTCGCAGACGACACTAAACTAGGGGGGCGTGTTGATCTGCTTGAGGGTAGATTGGCTCTGCAGAGGGATCTGGACAGGCTGGACAGATGAGCTGAGGCCAATGGTATGAGGTTCAACAAGGCCAAGTGTCGGGTCCTGCACTTGGGTCACGACAACCCCATGCACCGCTACAGACTGGAGGCGGAGTGGCTCGAAAGCTGCCTGGCAGAAAAGGACCTGGGGGTGTTGGTGGACAGCCGGGTGAGCATGAGCCAGCAGTGTGCCCAGGCAGCCAAGAAGGCCAACACCATCCTGGCCTGCATCAGGAATAGTGTGGTGAGCCGGACTAGGGAAGTAATCATCCCCCTGTACTCGGCACTGGTGAGGCCTCACCTCGAGTACTGTGTTCAGTTTTGGGCCCCTCACTACAAGAAGGACATTGAGGTGTTGGAGCGTGTCCAGAGAAGGGCTACAAAGCTGGTGAAGGGTCTGGAGGACAAGTCTTATGAGGAACGACTGAGAGAACCGGGGTTGTTTAGCCTGGAGAAGAGGAGGCTGAGGGGAGACCTTATCACCCTCTACAACTACCTGAAAGGAGGTTTTAGAGAGATGGGAGCTGACCTCTTCTCCCTGGCGACAAGTGATAGGACAAGAGGAAATGGGTTCAAGTTATGTCAGGACAGGTTTAGATTGGATATTAGGAAGCATTTTTTCACTGAAAGGGTTATTAAACATTGGAATAAGCTGCCCAGAGAGGTGGTGGATTCACCATCCCTGGAGGTGTTTAAGAAAAGGGTAGATGAGGTGCTTAGGGACATGGTTTAGAAGTGGTGGTGTTTTTATCAGGGTAGGTTAATGGTTGGACTTGATGATCTTAAAGGTCCCTTCCAACCTCACTAATTCTATGATTCTATGATTCTATTGCTGCCTGAAGAGAAGACAACCTCCATTTTACTGTTTTAGATTTTAGCATTTATGACCCAATCTTTTCAGTGCCATGAAATCGCCTTGCCTATGGATGCCTTTTCCTCTTTGTTCACTGCTGTCCCTTTTGCCAGTACACCATAAATCTATGAACAACAGCACAGCAAACAGCACTCCAATTCTGTATCTCTTAAGGATTCGTATGACAATATAAAGACCTAGAATATGCAGATCTGCAAAGTTTCTTGCTGTCTTACTCTACCAGAATGGACATAGAGTAGCTAAAGGACCAATACAGCCTCTAGTGTTTAAGGTTTTGTATTCATAAACACTGAAAAATTATTTAAGTATATTTCAGTTAGTGCTGTAAATAAAACCATGAACACTAAACTGAAGCAAACAAAAAAGTTTGAAAATCAGGCAGCATTGTTTTGCTGAGTTTTAGAAGTGAAAACATTAATCACAGGAAAACTGTTGTTAAAATGTCTTTTCAAGATAATCAACGTCAACTTAGGAACCCCCAGAGTTTTAGTGCTTACTTTTCATCATAAGTACTGTATAGTCTTTCCTTGAGCTTGATCAGCTTGGTTTGGGTATTTTTGTTCATGATGTTCAGATGACATTGTCAGTCTTTTCCAGACCATAAGATTTATCTCCATTAGTGATAGTTTGCTAGGCACAAAACCTAGTACTTGCTCTTAGTTGAAGCAAAACATGCAATTCAGCATGACGAGATCATAGAAAATAAATCAAGATCATTTCTGTAACATATTTGAAAGCAATAATAATAAACTCCTAAGCTTTCTAAACAGGCACTGAAAAGAAAGGTTTTTGTTAAATAACAATACTAAGCATTTGATAAAAATAAGGTGCCAGAAGGATAGGAACAAAAATGTGAGTTTATATGAGAAAGAAAAGACTTAAAAGAAAAAAAAGAAAAAAAGGAAAAAGAAAAAGGGAGAGAGAAACAGTTAGCATGGCACTAACTGAAGTAATTGGCAACAGAGCCAGAAGCACTTTATAAATAATAGATCTTTGAAACATTGATAGCTATTTAAAAATCAATCTGGAAGAAAGTGACACTAAATAAATGAAAGCTCTTCTAAGCAGAATAACCAAGGCCAACATTCACAATAGAACAAAACGTGGGGTTTAGATGCATTTTCATGTTATCCAGTAGTCTTAATAAATGAAGCGTAACATAACAGAACGAAAGGATTATGAATAAATGATATTGCTATCAGACACTCAATAACAACCAAAAAAATCTCCCTTAAGTTGTAGGAAATTGAAAAAGACTGGAGAGGAAAAAAAATCAAAGATACTACAGAATTTCTCACAGCCACCTGAAACAACTACAAGCAGAATCAGCTGCCTGACAGTTTCATGCAGAGGACATTGCTTTAGGCAGCATCTTATGCTTGGAAGAGGCAGAAAAACAGCTGCTTTAGAACTTTTTAACAAAGCCAAGTATTGTAATGTAAAATCAATAGCTTAAAAATATTCTACAATTTTCTCATGGTTAGGTGCAAAGACATTTGTTGAATATGGGAAACACAGATCGAGGTCTTTATTTGCAGGGAAAGCAGAAGCAGATGGGGGGTCTCATGCAATCTACCTAAAGCCAAATTTGCAAGGACACTTACAATGGATAACATTGTCACCATCAAGGATACTACTGACAGTCCTATTTGACACATTTAATTCCACATGGGAGAGTTACTCTATTGCAAAAGATCTCAATAAATTATTTCCTTTCTTTTTTAAAAAAAGCTATCTTTCCCCAGCTAAAAGTGAGTATCTATGCACACAGGGACAAATGAGATGAATAGGGAAAGCATCCCAGTTAGATGAGTAGGGGTTGGGGTGGGGGAAAAGTCAGTTAACAGGTATTAGACAACTATAGAGAAGTGAAGTAGATGACTACTGCTTTACGTGGGACGTTAAGTTATATGAGATGTACAGTCTTAATTACAGAGAAATTAATTTCAGAATGACAGGACAGAAGAAGGAAGCATGTCTAGTCTCATTCCTACAAAAGGAACTCTTTGCAAAAGTATACTGAATCCTATGAACTGAGAGGTGGGTACTGGTTTGTACAAGAGATGTTATTGTATGCTTCTTTAACATAAACAGAGATCAATAGAGATCAATTAAGCTGGATACGCACAAGTCCATGGGTCCTCATGGGATGTACCCACGAGTGCTGAGGGAACTGGTGAAAGTGATTGCTAAGCCACTCTCCATCATCTTTGAAATGTCCTGGAGAACAGGCAGGGTGCCTGAGGATTGGAGGAAAGCCAATGTCACTCCAGCCTTCAAAAAGGGCAAGAAGGGTGACCTGGGAAACTACAGGCCGGGCAGCCTCACCTCCATCCCTGGAAAGATGATAGAACAGCTTGTTCTTGGCATCATCTCCAAGCATCTGGAGGAATAGAAGGTTATTAGAAGTAGTCAACATGGATTCACCACAGGGAAGTCATATCTGACTAATCTGATAGCCTTCTACGACGCCGTGACTGGATGGGTGGATGAGGGGAGGGCAGTGGATGTTGTCTACCTTGACTTCAATAAGGCTTTTGACACCATCTCCCGCATCATCCTCACAGGCAAGCTTAGGAAGTGTGGGTTAGATGAATGGACAGTGGGGTGAATTCAACAGTGACTGACAGAGTTCAGAGAGTTGTGGTTAGTCATGCAGAGTCTAGTTGGAGGTCAGTAATAAGTGGTGTTCACCAGGGGTCAGTACTGGGTCCAGTCCTGTTCAATATATTCATCAATGATCTGGATGAAGGGATAGAGTGTACCATCAGGAAGTTGGCTGATGACACAAAACTGGGACGAGTGGCTGACACGCTGGAAGGCTGTGCCACCACTCAGCATGACCTGGACAGGCTGGAGAGTGGGGCAGAGAGAAACCTTCTGAAATTCAACAAGGGCATGTGTAGGGTACTGCATCTGGGGAGGAATAACCCCATGCATCAGTACAGGTTGGGGCTGATCTTGCTGGAGAGCAGCTCTGTGGAAAGGAGTTCTGGTGGACAACAGGATGACCATAAGCCAGCAATGTGCCCTGGTGGCCAAGAAGACCAATGGCATCCTGGGGTCCATCAAGAAGAGTGTGGCCAGCAGGTTGAGGGAGGTCATCCTCACCCTCCACTCTGTCCTGGTGAGGCTGCATCTGGAGTATCGTGTCCAGTTCTGGGCTTCCCGGTTCAAAAAGGACAGGGAACTGCTGGAGAAGGTCCAGCAAAGGGCTACAAAGATGATTAGGGGGCTGAAGCATCTTTCTTATGAGGAAAAGCTGAGGGACTTGGGTCTTTTTAGTCTAGAGAATAGAAGACTGAAGGGGGATCTTACTTATAAATACTTAAAGGGATATATATACTATATACTTTTTTCAGTGGTGCCCAGTGATAGGACAAGAGCTAACGGGCACAAACTTGAACATAGGAAGTTCCATCTTAACATGAGGAGGAACTTCTTTCCTTTGAGGGTGGCAGAGCACTGGCACAGTCTGCCCAGAGAGGCTGTGGAGTCTCCCACTCTGGAGACATTCAAAACCTGCCTGGATGCCATTCTGTGCAACCCGCTGTAGGTGATGCTGCTCCGTCAGGGGGTTGGACTAGATGATCTCCAGAGGTACTTTCCAACCCTGATCATTCTGTGATTCTGTGAAATGTAAGAAAAACTTATTTTTAAGATCATTCTGTGATTCTGTGAAATGTAAGAAAAACTTATTTTTAAGAGAGTGGTTTCGATTCTAACTTCAAATTTCCCATACAAATTTTCCAGGGGAGCTATGTATTCCTACATATTTCATCTTACAGGTGCTGTCTTTCCCAAATAGTTTTCTTAGGCTGTCTATTATGTAATAATAATCTGTAACCTGATTTCCACAGATCCCTATAAATCTGTGGGGTACTTCCAGTTGTAAACTTTCATTGGCAAAGGCTGTATAAAAAACATCTGGATACTTCTTTCCCATACTAAATTTTGCTGGTGTCGGTGGTGGGTTAGTCGAACAAAATATCATATTTTTGGCCCCAAGTATTGTTTGCCTTGATTTTCATCCCTTCTGATTTTTCATTGCAAGTTTTTACAGATGTAACGTGTTATACAAATTATTTTCTAAGCTATGTCTTTTGTCAATACCATCAAAAAGAGATGCTAACCAGGGTAGGCATTCCTCTGAAATAATTTTTACATCAGTTTGAACTACTTATAGTTTTGATGATAGAATTGTAATTTTTTTGGTATTGATTACAGTATAGTACACAATTTGAGAATTCTGTAGTTATGTAAGTTAGCTTAACCATAGTTAGCTTTTTGACAGAATAATGACACTGGAAAAAGAAAATGCAAGTGGTACAATGAGTTAGAGAAAAAGCAAACTAACATATTAATGTATTAAAATTTACTGTAAAAAAAGCATGCAGATTCCAAACCTCAAGTTAGAAAATGCTGGAGAGGAAGGTACATGCTTCTGTAGGCATGTAGCCTGGTAGATTGCCTGGATAGGGATTGCTATAATGCCTAGTAAATTTTGGTACTGTGTCATTCCTGGACTCCCACTTGGTGTTGCCCATCCTTGCGTGGTAAACCGCTGGGAGTAACAAAGATATAACTTCTGTTTGACATGGTCAAAGATGGTTTCACCTCATTCACTTGGGTCATTCGCCATCTGGTGAACAATTTGAGTCCCTCTCATGCCGGAATGTATTTAGGTCTGTGACCCATCTTGTTGCTGACTTCTTAACGTACTGAGTTTCACAGTGTTTAGATTGCTGAAATATAAACTGGAAACTATGTTGGAACAAGAACAACTTTTGTTAGTATGCTGTTTAGTAGACAAATAATGGTTATGGCTGAGACTCCGAGCATTACCGTGTACAATTAAAAGAATCCATGTTTAATAAAGAAAGTGCTAATCTGAGGAATAAATTGAATCAGGGATTTATGAAGTTGGAGGGATCAGGCCATTCTGCAGGTGAAGCCTTCTAAAGAGACAGTGTTTCTAGCTGTATGATTCTTCATGTAAACTGATGGGTTTTGTATGCAGAGGATATGAGAAAACACTGGAAGAGGTAGAAACACTGAAACCCAGAAATAGTACTTTCTTTCAACACAGGCTCACTGATCAAATCAACAAAAACAGCTATGTAATATATTTCTTTCATTCATTACTAAGTATGCTAGCAAATGTTCAGCCAAAGATACAATAGGAAATGTGGCTGCTGTAGAGTAGCCAGGTTGAACAAAAAAGAACAATTCTTCCTTTAACATTTCCAAGTCACCCTTTGATTACCAGAAAACCAAGTTGACTTTCCATTTCTGTACAGTTTATGAAATATTTAGGTCCTCAGTTCTTTGCTAAAGCTGTAATGAAGTTTTAGGGTTAAGAGTTAGTGTCACAGTTGAAAAAATATTAAAAATATGTGAGTTAAAAAGAGAACTTTTAAATCAAAGTAGTCATTTTTAGAACAGTTAAGGTATCATATTGCTGAAGTTTATAGTCAACAACATCAAGCAGAAAAATCTAAACAATTAAAATAAAACAAAAGAACTAAAATGGAAATTAGCTGCTGACTATGCTTAGGCACTCTGTGTGAGCACTGCTGGGTATTTTTAATGACAACTATATGTCCAACCCTTTGTACTGAATAAAACCTTCATTTGTTACAGAGGGGGAAGTCTATCCTCTCCTGCTTCTTGTGATTTGGTGTTGGATATGCACACCTGTATTCCTGTGTTTTTCATATTTCCCCATTTTCCTCAGGCATTGAATGATAACAGCACCTATATATTAATGAAAGCTACTAAGCCGTATAGTAGTAAAATATAGGGTGTTTGTTCACATTGCATGTTGCAGTTTTTATAGGCTCTGTAACTTAATTACTCTAATATTTTGTGGCTGTCTCTTAGGGATCAGCATCCTGTTTTTTGTTGTTTTCCTTGTACATAATCGAGCTTGCTTGTGTAAGTAGGATGCATCAACAATGAAAATTAAAAAGGGACATTGCAGTATTTATGTTAAGGATTGGTATAAAAAATTAATCTTTCACCTTCCTCTCATCTCAGATTTCAAATTCCCTCTTTTTTTTTTGCTTTCCACAAAACCCTCCCTCGTGCTTGTAATCTTTGGCTCCTGGGAAACTCATTATGCCCTCAACTCCCACCTGACAGAACGCAAAATTTGAAAAGGCACTTTTTTCTCTCAGCGATAACTCTTACCATGCCTAGTACATACAACGAAAAGGAAGCAACCTCTGCAGTTCCATAGCACAAGCTGCACCCCTAATAAAACTAAAACATGTTTTCTACAGGTTAATTAATTATGTGACATCATCCATGCCGTGATATTCTGAAATTTTGCTTCATGGAATAATTAGAAGGGGATATTAAGAAAGGAGAAGGGAGTACAACTTAATTTTATATCACGTATATCACTGACACCTCATATTGCAGTCATGTACAAAACAATCCTAAAGAAAATAACTCATGGAATTAAAAGACCTTTTTTGCAGTTTCAGCACATTTGAAAAGGTAATATTCTACTTGAATTTCATGTGCCAAAGCCAGGGTGTGGACTAAAATATGCTATTCTAATAAACAATCTGAAACAACTATGGGTATTAAAGGAGTGATACATGTCAGTGCACAGCAGTAGATAGCTAATATGCTGAGGTGAATTAGATATAGTGTGCATATATGTGTATATAAGCATACATCACTTAGATGCTAGGTTTTAGAATATCACTGAAAACATTAATTACTTAATATATGGTGCCTTTATGTATCTTTAAATCGCACAGGGCAAATCGCAATGGGTATTGTAAGGCACATCTGTAGCCTCGTTGATGTCATCGCCCTGCCTATCAGCATGCTTCCAGCTCTTACTGAAAGACCAAGTTTATAACAAGCAGGAAGTAGATTAACTGTACACAATTGGACATGTCTTTCACTAATGCAGTATAATTTAACATCGAGTATCAAAATAATCAAAACTAATCTTCAAAACAATAAGCAATTTTGATGGGATACAGATTTTTAGAATGACATTAAATTTCCATATTGAAAAATGTATTTCTGCACAGGTTACTGCCTTAGAAATAATTTATCATTTTTATTTTTAAAATCTGATGCTTTTCACAGACATACCAACTTAGCTGTCTGTTACAGTAGGATAATGACACAACAATTAATGCACTGTATTGAATGCTCAGAGGAAGAATGGAACATATGCTCAAATAAATGTGCATTATAACTTGGAAAAGCTTTATTAAGGCCCGTAATAGTGCTCTTCTAACCAAGCAGTCTGTTTTATTCTCTGTATGTCAATTTGCATTACCAAGCACAGCTAAGTTCATTGGTGGACCTGAAATAAGAAATTAAGATTTCTCTTGCATGAAATGGAATCAATACTCATTAAAAACAAAACAAAACAAAACAAAAAAAAAACCCCAAACAACAGATCCTTGTTAAAACATTTTTTTTTTCTGACCAAAGTACTCTAGATTAAGACACTTTGGAAAAGGGACTAAAATATGAAGAGGGGTTAGGGGGAAGATCTGCATCTTAAAAGTATTGTCACTCATCAACTATCTCTACCTTCCCCTTTGAGGGGAAAGACCCCACTCAGGAATAGATGTCTCTTTATAGATTTGTCTGAAGTAAATCTTGTCTCCCTGCAAATAAGGTATGCACACCCAAGCTAAGGGAAAATCAAATATAAAAATTAATAGCTACTGCAGAGAGATGCATAGGGATGATAGGTGTTAGTACGAACTAAATATATGCTTAATAACTTGCAATTAAAAGTCTAGTTTGGGGTTGTTCGGGTTGATGCACAGTGCTTGAAGAATTTCTTAGGATTCTGAACAACAAGCAAAACCCCCTGCTGCCTATTTTTATTGTGTTACAGCAATAACTTTTTTCAGATGTATATTATTTGGAAGAGACACTTTAATTCTGATTTTGAAGAAATTCCACAAAGACGTGCCCCCAGAACATTGAAGACAGCACAGAGTAACAGTCATACTGTAAGAAAGTCTGTTTTTCAAAGTGGGTTCAGAGAAAGCATTTGCAACTTCTGCTGTATGCAAACCTTTACTATTATCTTCAACATGAGAAAAATGTCAGAAACAGTCCAGAATTCCAACCTGTTTTCCTCCCACTGAAAGCACTAGTGCCATGCATGAGCAAACACCAGTACATCTTGGCCATTGGTAAGAAAGCAAGGAAGGTTTGTTTGTGAATAAGTGTTATACTTACTATTAAAAACTTGGAAAAACAATTTCTCAGTTGCAATACTGATATTATCCAAATTCACATACATTTCAATGACTAATGGAGCATTGCTACAACCAGAAACATAATGTTTATTGTTCAAGTCCTTGTCTAAAGATACTGCAGTCTTCAGTAAATACCAAAACATTAAGTTTTGCAGAATATTCACCCAGAAATAAATTTTTATTTGAAATATTTGCAGTGAAAAGTTGATTCTATAGGTCAGTGAAACAGGAGACAAATGCACCATATTATCCTTATATCCACTTCAAGTTGATTTTCATAAGGTTAACATTTAAAAAAGTATGTCAATTATTTATGAGGTGATTTTGCCCAATATGAAGAAAACAACTAAAACCCAAAATAACAAGCATTTCTGTAACACCAATGTGTTTCATGAACAGATCACAAGCAACAAAGAAAGCTTCATTTTGTGAACCAATTGCCTGTTCTAAATAGGTCAGGCAGATCTGGTCACAAGTCCCAGCAGCTGTTCCCTAGCGCTTGGATGAAAAACATAATATTCTCAATCTAGACCTAAATGATGGCTGACTTCAGGACTATAGCAATCAAGCTAGACTTTCACACATGTGCAATACTTATCAGTACCACTTAAAAAATTCAGTGCCTAAGCCAATCCATCCTTGAATGTCTGCAGTTATTTGTAGGGCAGGCAAATGCTCAGGTATCAAGATACAAGTAGTTAATTATAGACTCCTTTAACTGAAGCCAAAACTGTGTTCTCATTCTGCATTTTAATGACTTTTATTTGGGGATGGGGAGAGCTTCCTGCACATTTTTGAACTGCTACCAGTTAGAAGTTTAAAGTGAAAAGCAGAATATACTTTGCTCTTTCCCATTCTTTACCCTTCATCCTCAGTAGGCTGTGCTTAATGCTACCTGCAAACATAAAAGATAGACTAAAAATGATTATGTATTTAATATGAATGGAGAGCTGGGGAGAAGCTATGAAAATAACAAAGTATTCAAGCAAGAGGCTTTTCAGAAAGCTAATTATTATGACAGATTATATTTAATTATACAACGATGCATAAAAACAACTTTAATTTTTTACTATAGCTTCTTCCCCTACCCCCACATTGAAGTTTACTAAACACCAGCATTCCCACACTGAAGTCAGCAGGTTAGACAGAGCTATTCATTATCATTTTAGCATAAGCAACAAGGTTAGAGTAGACCTGCATTTCCTCAAGGGATTCACTTAGTCTAAATATGTGGCTTTTTGTTCTGGATTTGAGATTATTGCTCATAACCAGCTGGACTGCAGTTCTGAATTTATCGTATGCCCTCAAGAAAAGATTTTTGTTTTCCAAGGGTCACTGCTGTTGCTGTTATGCCACAACAGACAAGAAAAGGGTCGCTTTATCTGTTAAACAGACATGCTGATTTGGATTGACATCACTCTGTAGTTATAAAATACATAATTTACTTTACATCAGCAACTTTTACTGTTATGAAAGCAAATGAGGCCAAAAATGACAGGCACTGAAATGGATATAGGAAACTGCAAAGCTTCAAGGTATAATAGTATTTGTACAAAGCTACTTGGTAGAAGTTGTCTTTAATTCATTGTCCTGCAAGTTCACTGTTAAGACCAAATAACTTTGTCTCCAAGGCAAAAAAGGTTAGTAGCGTATGTCAGTATATTTTTTTAAATATTTGCTTGTATGGTGACAGCTATGGTTTGTATAATTATTTCTGTTATGAGGGGAGATGAATTAAACTACACGTACTATGAAAGAATTCTTCCATATTCTGACTAGGTTCACAAAAAAAGACCAAAGTCAAACCCCAGGTATTTTAATTGTATGGGTGACTTCAGTTGTTTGGTTTCTGACTTAAACTTGCATCCTGCAAGATGCAGGTCTGCAACTACATACATGAATGGTGCCAATGATTTAACTGAATGAGAAGGCAAACCATTTTCAGCCAAATAAAGATTACTCATGTGGTTGGAGTATGGTGCAAGAACATAGATTATTGCCCCCTCCCCACATCTTCCTCTCCACAGTACACCCTTGGAAACCAGCCTTGTAAAGGTATAGCATTTTATGGGTGAAGAATCAACTCTCAGCAGAGAATCCACCATTATATTTGCCATATATCGAAAGACAACTTTCCTGAATTGTGAATTGGAAGATGCTCTGATTAAAATACATGACTGTTTTAGACAAATCTTATATGCCATGCAGCTAATTTAATAAAGATGTAGGACAGCAAAAGTTTCATATAACCTGTACACAGACACAAAATTCACATCAAAGTAGTATTTATCACTCTGAAACCCTTAGACAACACCTCCATCAAACTTAAGTTAAAACAGTTACAGATCACTGCATTACAACAGCCAAAAGTGGCAGCAGAAGTAAACGCAATACCAAAGTGCTTTTCTGATGACAACTGGTTGTTTACCCGAACACAGGTGCCTTTATCAACTGACACTACCAGACTCTTCTGCTCCAGCTGGCCTTTGATTCTGCCCTGCCTTTCACTGCAGAATTTTTTCCTCTGGACAACATTGGTTGCAGTCTTTTCACAGGTGGTCTGTTTCAACGAAACAGTAAAACCATTACAAGTTCCCAGCAAGGCACACACCAGAATACTTGTTTAAATTTTATTTTATTTTTATGTATATACATATTTTTTTTCTACAGGATGTATCTGTAGAAATGTTAATAGTGAGAGATGCCTCACCGCACACCTAACCTCACTTTTATTTTCTGTATTCTTAACGTATCAATGTAGTACTACTGAGGTCCTTAAATTAACAGGTTAAAACAAATCCAACAAGCAAAGGATTCAGCAGTTGAATTAGAATATACTCAACACAAAACTGAACTAATGACTTTACATTATAAATCTATCCTCATAAAACATAGCGTCTTCAGTATTGCTTCTTAATCAAAAGAGAATTATATCAGTATTTGTTTCTGCACTGTTTGCTTTGCCATGAGCGCACCCCAACTACACATTGCCAACTTGAGACGCAGGAATGGCATGAAAATAAAGGTCTGCTTGTGGATGAGAGATAGAACATGGCTTTTGATAACACTTAGCACTTGCAGAACACAGAAGCGTGCAAACAGTAATTCTCATAATTGTCTTATAAGTTAGGTAAATATTGTTTGATAGAGCAGAGAGATTCAATATCAAGATATTGTTCCTTACATTAATTTCGGTGTGTTTACATATTTTCCTGTCAATCTCTAGCACAGTTTGATAAGCTCTTAAAATTAAACTTATTTCATGAGAAGATAATTAACTAATGGAAATTCTCTTGAATCTCTTTTGAGAGTTTTTTATGAGAAAATATACTTCAGAGATATCATGTCTCGACTTGCTAAGTGCTTAATGATGAGTTTTAAAATAAGAATTGAAAGTAGCTTCAGGCAGGAATGAAGAGTCAGCATACTAATGTAATAGAACATTGAAAACATTATTGTTTTCTAACGTCTGTCTCCTGCTTTTGTCATGTCTGTGATTTTTATTCTACCTCTTTGCTTCTTCTTCCCCTCCACCCCCCTTTTCCCTTCTTATTCCATTCTTGCTTTGTGAGTTGTCACTGAAGGCTGAAATAAATTTATATTGCCAACCCAAGGACATTTCTCTGGGTTTGGAATGTAAGCACTGCTGAAACAGTTTGAAGGGTGAAGGGAGAAAAAAAAAAGAAAAAAAATCAAGAAACCTAACCTTTATCTTTTGAGCCAGATGCAGCTTCAAGATCATTTTATTAAACAGAAACCACTGGATTTACATGAATTTTTAAAATCTTTTGAATCCACTTGTACATTTGAAAGCTGTGTTGATTTGCAGCATTTACAGAGATCCAAGCTAATTACCGTAGGAAGTAATTGATATAGCTGGCAATGATATAATGAATGACACTTGAATTTTTCAGGGATGTGAAGTGTGAGTTAAGTGGTTTTGAATGTATTGACAGCCTCAGATAACCGAAGATAAATTGACAAAAAGAGAATACATGCAGCTATATGGAAAATTTTCCTCCATTTTACCTGCTGGTGTTCATTAGACCAGTACTGGATAAAACAATTTTCTTGCCCATTTAGTCTTTGGCTTTCCAAAACTGTGACTGAAAAGGTTGTACTGATATCCATTAATTCTGGAAAGAATTCTAGTGTGATTTTTCTCCTTTCTACAAACCAACAAGGAATTTAGCAAATGTTAGGATGCAATACATTCAATCAAAATTCAACAATGAACAAATTAATGTCTTCTGATGATCTTCACTACTTTAGTGGAAGGCTGCAACTATGTTTTTCTTTTTTCAGTTTTCTAAATAGGTCTTAAAACAAACTGTTCATGTAATTCCTGTATAGTGCCTATAGCCTTCTGTTTATTTTATACAGACAATAGAAAAAAAAAAAAAACAAACCATGAAAAAAAACCCAAGAACTGCTTAATTTCTGTCCCCTTGTACTCAGTATTGGTGAGGCCCCACCTGGAATACTGTGTTCAGTTTTGGAACCCTCACCACAAGAAAGACATTGAGGTGTTGGAGTGTGTCCAGAGAAGAGCAACAAAGCTGGTGAGAAGTCTGGAGGACAAATCTTATGAGGAACGACTGAGGGAACTAGGGTTGTTTAGTCTGGAGAAAAGGAGGTTGAGGGGAGACCTTAATGCTCTCTACAACTACCTGAAAGGAGGGTGTGGCAAGGTGGGGGTCAAGCTCTTCTCCCAGGTAACTAGCGATAAGACAAGAGGAAATGGCCTCAAGTTGCACCAGGGGAGGTTTAGGATGGATATTAAGAAAAATTTCTTCACAGAAAGTGTTGTTAAGCATTGGAACCGGCTGCCCAGGGAAGTGGTAGAGTTGCCGTCCCTGGAGGTATTCAAAAGACATGTAGACATGGTGCTTAAGGACATGGTTTAGGACTTGGCAATGTTAGTTTGATGGTTGGACTTGATGATCTTAAAGGTCCCTTCCAACCTAAACCATTCTATGATAGTAATGAAACATTAGTTCATTGCATAAAAATAAAATGATTGAGTAGGAATGGAGGGAAAAAATTATTCTACTCTATGTACACAAATGCCATAGTGAATTCATAGAAAACGTATGAAAACAAAAAAAGATCTGACATAGGTTTTTACTGATGGCATTTTGAAATATTTAGCATCAGAAAGCCTGACAAACTGGAAAAGAAAAGCAAAGAGAGCAACAAAATATCAACCAATTTGAATTTGTGTGTGTATATGTGTATGTATATATACACACACACATACAAACACATATGTAATAATATACTCGGAGGCCAATCTTACGTTAATCATATACTAATTAGTAACAGCTTACAGCATGAAAACATGATCGCTAATTCTTGCTCCCATGAATATATGACAATAGGCAGAATTAATGGTGACTTAAAAATACCTCTATAAGGTAATCAAGAAAAGCCATACGTTTCACATCACCAAGACTAGGTTTACTTTGCAAGAATGAGCTACAGTTATCAAAAAGAAAAAAAAAATTAGGGAAGTGTTTGACAATATAGTGGCAGCTTATGCATTCATTGCAAGATAAAATTATTCCCATCGTTCATCTAAAAGTGTTACTCAGTGATGGCATTCAAAAAAAAAGGGTTTGCAGCAAGCTCAAAATGGAAGTGAAATTTTATTCCCTTCACTTTACTACACTGAGCCAGAGATTGTGCAGGAAGAAACAACAAAAGGAGGTAACAGCAGCAGAAGAAATAATGAATGCTCAGCTGTTTTGTCATTAGCATAAAATCATTTATAGAAACAAGTCTTGGTCATGTTTTGAGGTTTAAACTTTTTTTTAATAGAGAACAAACTTGTTCCATTACCTGTCTCAAACATAGCCACTATCTTTTTGTTTTGGTTTGTTTTCTTTTACTAAATTTGTGGCTTCAGATCACAAGTCATGAAAAGACTCTGAGGCATTCAAACGGAGAAGTGTGTCATGAAGGTCTGGAGATACACTGTGCTTTTTTTATAAGACAACATAAGGCAATAATTCAGTAGAAATTCTGAGTACAGAAAATTCAAGAATCAATAACATAATGAAATGAACTTGGGAAAAAATATAAAAATATGCAACTCAATCTAATTAGAAGCAGAAAGCAATATTTTTATTCTTTAAAACTGTAAAGAGCCAGGCACAATAGAAAAAAAAAAGGTCTTTAAATACATCAGAGTATTCAATAGCTATTTTATTTATTTATTTATTTATTTTTAAATAGGATGATACTCCTGCATTATGGGAGAATGGAAACATACTTCCTTTACCAGGGAAGACAATACTAGTAAAGTCAAAAACATAACCCTGCTCTCCGCCCCTCTGGTCCAGCTTTTTAAATAAGTCTTTAACTAAGAAAAATACAGTACCTGGAAGGCGTGGTAGCATGGCATCCTTGTTTAGGAAGGGTGGCACTGTAACTAACCCTAGGCCAGTAAATCTTATTTTTCCTATGAAGCCCGTGCAAATGGGCAGGTGAAGGAAGGATGACAAAAAATTGTTACTGGATTCAACTGAGGGTTTCATGGCCACAGATGCTGCAAGTTTCAACCTACAAACACAAAAAAAAAGTTCACCAGACAAATGTGATACCACCTACTGGGATATGAAATACAAATAAGGCAAGACACTAATTAATTTTCCTAGCATTTTTCAAAATATTACTTTAAAATCTATCTTTAAAGAAATTGCTAGTGTGAGAACTCTTTGTTAGTGAGTAAGGGGATTTCAGTATTTGAACTGGGAAAGACAGCTCTCATGTAATTGCAAGGTGAAACAACACTTCTCAGATAATTTGAAGAACACACCAGTGTGTGAGCATAACTCAGACATAACCAAATTAGTGTTTGCTAACAGTGTGCTTCAGCACATGAGACAATAGATATTTTGTTCTGCAAGACTTGAAATAGCTCTGTGTTCCTCGCAGCAGTGATATACTGGTTTTCTATTATGACTGAAATTCCCGTGTTAAATTTGATTGCTGCTCTTTCTAACACAATTTCCCTGCTGCAACCACGACCTATGTCAGATGTTTCAAAAGAAGATGAGCATAAGTTTACTGACTGCAATTAGAAATAACCAGCCCACAGAGAAATTTAATTTCTATGCATTGCCAGTGAGAGGTGGCTTTATTCCCAGACACTCAGCATACACAAAAAGATAAGGCAGAAAAGCAGACAAACCCGTATGTAATTTCAGAATATACTTCCCCTAGCAGAACACTCACACTGCCTAACTGAGGGCTCAGCTCACTTTAAGACAACACATATGTGAATCACTGACCCTTTTCCTTGAACTCTCCCTGTGCGTTCCCATATTGTTGTATTTGCCAGCAGTGGTATTCATGCACCCAAACAACGAGCGAGATTTGTGGACTAGTCTGCCTGAGAGGTTTCCTTATGATTTTTTATCAGCTTAGTTTGTGAACAAATCAATTCCTTATCAAGCTCACCCAGCAGCTGGCAACATACAATCATGTCAGCACAAAGCAACTGTGGAACCTCAGAGGCCCAATCTCTCTTTATAACCAAAGAAAAGTAACACTATTTAAGAGCTGACCTCTCTCTATTGACTACAATATAAAAAAATAGCCATTCTAAAACGGATGCCCTCTCATGGACTACATGAATGAGTCTCACTCTCTGTATAAGCTTCTCTCCCTCTTTTTTTGGGCTCTGGGTGCTCAGCTTTAGAAAAGGTAAAGGAGGGTCACACCCCTATTTCTTTTAAAAGTGCATTTCCACTTATTAAAGAAAAAGTTTCCTTCCAGTTTATCTGGATGGCATCTTATTTTTGAATTATAAGAATGAGACAACAGGAGTACAAAGTTTGCAGGTGTTCATTACCTTGTAAAATTTGGAGGGTTCAAAATATTTTGTTGAATAATGAAACTGTAATTGTAATTGAGGATGACTTTTGAAAAGGCCTGTTTTTTCTCTCGTACTCACCAATTCTGCCAAAAAAGCTGGCAAAGGTTTCCCCAATTTGTCTTTAGAAGACTAAGTTATTATGATTTAATAATTATTTCCTCAGACAAAACATACAACTGTTTCTTGTGCTGTTTCAGAGACTTTTCAGATTATTTTGTCAATCTTCCTTTACTTTATATGCAAAGATAGTTCTCCCAATGTTTCTTCTTTCCTTTCTTCAATCTTTGCCTAACACTCCTACAATTTTCTGGTAAGAGCAGGCCTTCTAGAGCCAATCCACTGTAGAGGACATTCTGGTATTCTTTTAGCTTTTCCAAATCTTATAGCCATTGTGCCAAAATACTTTCATATGAACAGTGGTTTGGAATTAATCTGACTTGCAAAAACCAGGAAAGGCAAATACCATAACATCCTTACAATTAATTTTTTAATCCATTTATAAGGGACACTGTAAAATAGGATTTTTTTTTTTTTTTTAAATTAATGTGACCTTGGTGTAGCTCAATCCTGAGGAAAGTATCCCATTGCCAAACATCATTACTTTCATTTGGCACCTTCTGAAGATCAAAAAGAAACTTATGTATCTCCAAGGTATAATTATATCTTATGCCCAGCTTGTAGATCACTTCCTTGTATATACACCCAGTTCCCAAGTCACTCAGCTCCACAGCATTTATTCTGTTCTTCAAGAGTTAATAGAAGTTAGGGTCAATTAATTCTTTTTGCAGATGTTGCCCTCATGCTCAGGAGAAGGGTTTAAGACATAAGAGACAGACTATAACAGCTTCCAGTCAAGGGCACCCATGTCATGACAGCTAGCTAGCTCTCATGTTGCTATCCACTTCATTTTCCACCTGATCAAAAGAGGGGTTTAGGTCAGTATTGAATAAAACCCTACTGACCTTGTTGTAATGGTCCTACCCATAATAGATGTGAAAGTTAGTCACATATGTCATAGAAGCAGAACAATCATCAGCTATTTCCTAAAGCAGCAAGAATAAATATAAGCTATAAGCAGTATGAACACCGTAGATCCAATATTCCTAAAAAAATTCTCCCCCAACCACACTTCAACTTTCAGTGAAACAAGCATGTAGTACATTTGCTCTAAAGGCAACATTCTTCGGGTTACCTCAAATGCTTCATAACTCTTGAGTTAATTATAAACTATCTGCTAACTCTAATAGATGATGTCTTAGATATACATTTGAATGCTACCCTTCAGGCAGTCTTTTGATCACAGAGATTTACTTTAACACACTACAGAGCTGAATGAGTATCATCAAGTCTTAGCTGATCACCTTAATCAGAACTTTGAGAAGACATACAGAAAGTGAATAGTTTCTGATTTACTGCAAAAAGTCACACATAAGCTGTCTTCTGAAGCAGTAGGAGAAAAAAAACAGACAGCATCTAGATAAAGGGAAAGAACAAACTCAGTGTTTATTTCAGAAAAGAAGCTCTTGGACATACACGTGTACCCTTGTACAGTATATTGTCTCTTAGAGTTGCACATTACTCGTTGTTTTGTTCTGTGAAAATAACTGGCATAGTTCATGTAACAAAAATCTGTTTCAAGGCCAGATTTCTAACTTTATTGCTGTTTTCAGTTGAATAACAACTTATTCCACAGAAAGCCCTACTGCAGAAAATAAGATTATTCGTTTAGTCTGGCAAACACAAGTCCGGACACCGGAATCTCTCGCTTGTTAGTTGTGTGAATTCTAAATTCTTCTTTTTATTTAGTAAATCTATGCATAAAATTAAAGGGTAAGCAGAAAATATATATTTCTTTTGAATGCCTCATACGTATTGCAGTTTAACTTCCTATGTTTGGATATGATTTGCTACGTGGAGGTATACAGATATAGTCTCACGTTTCTCTACATGTTAGAAAACGATATTATCAAAAATTTATTCTATTAAGAAAATCCACAAAAGACTTGCATATTTCAACTTTTTCCTAAGAGAACACAAAATTCAACATCCATATTTACAGACTTTGCTAAATGCATTTTCTTATTACCCCAGTTTGTATGGCATTTATATTTTGAAGCAATTTTGTGGAAAACATAAGACCATGCCATCATTATTCAGGAAGTTTCCCTACTGAGAGTCACATAGCCAAAAGCAACAGCATGAATAAGCAAGAGTTATACATCATGCAGCTAAAAGAAAGTGAAAGTAAGTATTTTCAGATTTATGTGAAAACCACGGTACAATTACTGCAGATTGGAAAACTGCCAGCACATACACTGAGCAGCGCCTCTATAAACATGATCTTTCAGGAAATAAGTATTCAGACATTAGATCATCTGAAGTAATTACCATCATTAACAAACTTCTGCTTTCTCAAACTATCATTAGTTTACGTGAAAGCTTTGATACATACAGAAACTTTCCTAGTGTTTTCTCCCAAAAGGCAGCAGTTTACATTTGCATTTTAAAAAAAAGTGTTACTTCTTTTTGGAGGAGTATCAAAGAAAAATTTAAAAAGTGATAAATACATGCACAACGTATTGATTTTTAGCAACCTTTTTAGTAAGGAGCTAGACTGACTTGCTTTCAAATCACTGTTTTATCACTAAAGCAACACCAATGAATAAATAATGTTCACTTTTCACTGAGAAACACAAGATATTTCAATTAAAAAAATCCAATTTCTTTTCTTCATATGCATAAATAGCAGTAGGAGTTCCAAAAAATTTATAACAAAACCACTTGCCAAGTGAATAAGGTAGGCACGGTAGTGTTGAATACCAGCAAACACATCAGGATTTTGACATATTTTGAATGTCACCCTGCCACTGTAAAACAGTACTTTAGGAATATGTGTATTTTTTTCAAACAAATTTTAGACATTTCACTGCTAGCAACAGTGATAATTTAATACATAACCACTGACAGAGTACATACGGCATCAAAAATTTGCAGTATCTCTACAAAAGCAAAATATATGCATAACTAAGATGATGGCACTCTCTTCACTGTTCCGTATTGTAACAATATCATTTGAGGTACTAAATATTTTATTTACAATTCTTTGAAACCAGGTACACTACAAGCAACAACTCTTTATTTTTCTGTTATGTTTCCAAGTTTAATCTGCCCCTTTCTCTTCTACATCTTTCTCTCCTTGTCCTCATTAAAAGCAGTGTCATTTAACAGTCATCTGCATTCCATTTCCCTGCTTATGAAAACTGGTTTTGCAAATTTAAGATGTATTTATTCATGTACACTTAGCTTACAGTTTTATGACAAATAGTTTGTAATCCTAACAGTTGCCATTGTTCTGGTGACTATAAAAACAATCTGAGAACTGCCAATGGAACTAACACATCTTTGAATAGTTTTTTTTAATCCATGCTTTTTTAAGAAAAAAAAGTTAAGAGCATCCTTTTTTGGTACAATACATTAGATACCTATGCAACAAATTATTCACATGTTTTTTAAAGAGGAACTGGATCCTTATTTTCTCTGCACTCCAATACAGTTGGCAACACAGCTTTTAATTTGTATGTTTTGATGTGTGTCAGTATGATGACTTGAGAGAATAGAGTCTGTGGTAGGTAATGTGAAATTTATCAAGAACGAACTTCAAAACTGTTTCAGATACTATGTCTCTCTGCCATTACCAGTGCCAATGCTTTTTCAACTATATTTTATAATTTATTTCCTCTTTTTCACTACAAACAAATAAAACCTAGCAGAAATCCTGAAGTAAAATACTTAAAAAACCTCAGTAAATATACATGAAATTAATGCAAACTGGTGTAAAGGCACAAATTAAGTTACACCTGAAAAACAAAAACAATCTCAAAGTAAATAGCCTTTTCTGCAATTAGTGCCATGGAAGAATCACTTCAGGACTTGAAAATTCACCTTCCCTAAGGCCTCTTTTCATGCACCTCCTTGCAGTAGGCTGTCAGAGTAGAACTGGAGAATATTTGTATCTCTTTAGTGGCCCCAAAGAGCACAGAATGAATAGTTTCTCATTTTAGGCGTATTGGATGGATGCATAGAATTGCGTAATGAAGTACAAGAAATTGTATGGTTTTTGAGGATTATTTAGTCAATAAATTTTTTTTGTAAAGATTTTAGGTAAGTCAGGTACATATGCTTCTAAAATTCTGTTGTTTTAAAAAATACACAAAAGCAACTGATAATTTTCACTTTTGACTACATTAAAGTTTCAGTTAATCAAGTAAATTTATTAATACATTTTGCCAAAGTTCAGATTGTCAAGATAAATGTCGGCCCCAATACCTGATCTGCCTTTTAGTCTACTAATGGAAAGATAAGCTGCATATTCACTTTCTTTATTCTTAAGACTCCACTTTTTTTTTTTTTTCGCTTTTCTACCCTTTATCCATAGTAGTCCATGGCCATCATTGTTCAAAAAGAAAGCTTAATAGTATTTTAATATGCAATAGTAAAAGTATCACAATGACTTAACATGGGCACAACATAGCAGGACTCACAAAAAGGGGTAGAATAAAGAGCTAATCCTCAAGTCCAGTTTCATGAAAGTCAAGTCTGCCTGTTGTTTTCATATTATTCATCAGTCCATTATTATTTGTCAGAGTACTGCTTTCATTCCAACATTATCCATTTCTTGGCCAATTTTAAAGGTAATATTTCCTTTATATTCTTATCCCCTTTATGTAATCTACAGCTGGGAGTTCTCCTGTAACAAACTTACTGACTAATCAAAGCTGGAGGAAAGATGAGGGAAGGAGGTGTTCCTTGGAAACACAAATATTTCTTATGCCTGCAGCTAAAAGAACAAACGTTGGGCCAGTTGGCTGGTCCAACTTCATTAAGTTAATCAGGTAGAAACTTAACAGAAAAGTTTTTGGACCCTTAAGAGCAAGATGAATGTTAGCAGAGGGAGAACAGCATAACCACAGCTTCATATTCTATGAATGAACTTAAGACACTATTATGTCACATGTGGACACTCCTCACCTCTTTCAAACAGTCAGGAATACAAAACTTTGGGAGTAAGGAAAAGAAAGGAGCATTTTATTCTCAAGATGACTTTGCTAATCATCACAAAAATGAAGAGAGTATTGCAGTTACCAGACTTTGAGAGAAAAATACTAACTCTTACTGAAAGTAGGTAACTGTGCCTATGTTAATACTGACTGGAAAGGGAGCTAAACCCAGGAGACATCTTAGCATAAAAAAATACTCATCACCAGACAAGTCATTTGTTCCACCTCCAAATATTCTTCTCCATTATTATATAGGATTGTTTTCAAAGCAATTTGGAAGTTAAAATACAATGAATCTTCAGCCTTGAGAACAAAAAGATTCACAATAGTTTTTCCATCCCACTGTTCAATAAAAAAAAATCCAAAAATTATCATGTTTTTAACACGAGTAAATGTGCAGTGGCTTGTAAACCACGTCTCAGTAAAATATCTTACTTCTCACAAGATAAGATCATGATTTTATTAAAAAATGTGGAACACATGGAGTTATCGTCTTATGGAACTTTGCATAAGAAAATTTAACTTCAGGTAATTTATCATGCTGGAAGAGTTGTAGATCTTTTTATCAATCCAGAGAAGATTTATCTCTTTCATTTCAGCCGTAGGGAAAAAAGGGTTACTCAGAAAAAAACCCCAAAAGGTGGTTAATAGAGATTTGCTTTAGGGACAGGGAGAGAGAAAGGGATCTGTAATGAAACCAATTTTGTTAGTTCACTGAAATGTCAGGTACTGATGAATTAGGGTTTCTTATCACAGATTTAATTTTTTCACCTACTATGAAAATTTCATAGAAAACAAATCCCTGCTGCTGTGTCTCAACCGCATGATCAGTTAGCAAGCCATGCATTTACCATGTGTTTTCTTTGCTGGCTAGGGTCAATATTGTAGGTTACTGTCTGTCAGTTCATACCGAAGCTTATTTTCTAAGTTGCATAGAAAAGCTGTTGTGTAGAAAAGCTGTTGCATAGAAAAGCTGTTGCATAGAAACCTATTTTAAGCATATACTTTACTTCTCGCATTGTAGTTTAGGGCTGCGAAAACACTTCTCAAAAAAAGACGTCATCTTGATAAAAGCATAACAACTGAAGAACTTAATTTGGTAGTGTATACCAGAGACATTTCACGTGGAAACTACTGTTAACACTTCATATGCAAATCCATTTATTAATTTTGCTGACTATGCTGGTTTGGTTTAATTCTTTTTTTCTTTTTTTTTTCTTATTCCCCCTTTATCACATTATAGAGGATGGCATATTTTCATTATGGAATAGACTTTCCTTGGCAAGGCAAAGCAAATATGACATTCTGTCAACACTTCCCATACTTTCTCCATTTCCATACCACTGCCTATTTGTTCATTCTCTTTCTTTCCTCTTCCACCACAGCACAAGGACAAAAGCAGTTTCAGTTCCTTCAAGAGTGTATTTACTTGAAACCTTAATGAGTGAAGAATCAATTCCCATCAGGCACAGCAGTGCTTTACACTCTTACCTGTGTTGAGTTTCACTGTTCTTGCTGCAAGATGCATAATGATTACAGTGCTGATCCTAACTATATGTTCAAAATTGCTTAAAAATTAAGAAAGAAGGCAAATTCACAGAATAAAATACCAATTCAACACGTATAATTTTGCAGGGAATAAAAATACCCTAGCAGAATGGTTGTAGGAGGAGACGTAAAATTTCATCTGAATGTTACAGACTTGTCCAGGCTCTATTTAAGACAAAACAAGCATTAATTCTCCTATTCATTGGCTACTAGCTTTGGTATTAAGATAAGTCTGTCTCTGGAATTTTGTTAAACCCAGATCCTCAAAAAAATTACTAAGAAAGGCTAATTTCAAATCGCTCATACTAAATGGTGAAGTAGAATTTGCAAACTCTCCCATTGAAAGGCAAAGAGCTGTGAGGGGACCACCTGGATTTAGGATGAGCACAGAAAGTCAAGCATATGCAATGGATGCATTAAGCACTGTGTGTACACACCAGTTGCATCCAGAAATCCAATGTGTGAAAACAAATTCACCAACACACATGCTTGTATGCACAAACAATCTATGATTTTTCAGATTGCCATATACAATTTGTCTGGAATAGAAATTACTAATGGCAAAAGAAAACCCAAACCACAAAACAAAATAAAACATAACAACATTAGAAACACCGGAACAAGTGTGGCAATGGAAAAATGTGGCATCATTCTGTTCTTGAGTAACAAAAAACCTGTCAGGTTTTCAGAGCCATCTTTGATAACAGAATCACACCAAGAAAGGTCTGTCTTATACAAAGAAATCCTAAGCAAGCAATGAAATGTCTTTTCAAGACCTTGAAATAACTGCTAAGACTAAGCATATGAACAAAATGCAACAAAATGCCTAAGTTTACATTAGTTTACATTTTAGTTTAGGCATTACATATTCTTAAGAACTGCAAACTCTTCACATCCTTATCTCTACAATTAATGATTTGTGTTTAGTCAAGAGCCTTTGTAGCAAGTAAAGAGAACCAAAATAAGTAAGAGAACGTTTGTTACTGTATCAATACAATACAGAATTATTGTAAGCAGGGGAGATGGCTTGCAAAGAATTGTGTTTCTGTCTGCCTATCAAGTACTGCATTTTAAAATAGGGAAGTGATGAGAACATTCTTCTCTGTACTTTTTATTCACCCAGAATAATCAAAGTGAAACTTTCCTTACTTCCCATATTGGAGAAATGCTATTTTGACTAGTTTTCTGGTGTAAAAAACTAAAACATGGCCTATTAGAGAAAGTCTGTAAATACCCCACTATAGGTATATACATTTACAGTGTCTTGTTATCAAAAGATATCTGATTGTTATCTAAATTTTCTTAGCTTCACATACTTTTAAGATGTGGCCACTACCTTGTTTCCTTTCTTACGAGAGCGAACCCAGCAAACAAAACACTGTTCTGCAACAAAACAAGATTAAAGAATAGAACCAGAGCTGTAATATTCAGAAAACATATGCCAACAAAGGCTGTAAGAATTAAGTGGAGAATTTGAATTTAATTAATAGTATTGTTCACAGAAAGAGCTGCATGTCTTGCCCAATTTTGTAAGAGTAGGGAATCCCCATCTTCCACTGCTGCTCACAGGCATTCTTGCTCATTAGGATTTTAGAGCTAAAGTATGAGCAGAAATTTGTAAGTTTCTCTTTTCAGAAGCAGTTCCATAGTGCCTGAAGGATTTTAGAAGAATAGGTGGCTCTAACCATATGTTTGCAGGTGTTTAAATGCAATATTCCTCCCATTCCCCTCTTAAAGGAAAAAAGTTGGGGTACAGTAGTTGGAAAAATGTGTTGTTAGCAGAACTAATACAACAAAGATTACAGAAGTGATTCTTAAGGATTTATATCCTTTATCACTTATAATTTTGCCTCTGTTCATTGATAAAAACCTATTTCTCCTATCCTCTGATACTTCTCAGGTACAAATGAGTTCGCACAAAACGCATAAAGGTCATGTACAAAAAAAGGAATGGAAATAGAGAAAGCCTTTTAACACATTATCTTTTAGATTTGTCCACATTACTTAAAATAGAAAGTTTTACTTCCTTAATAGGTTATTACTTCTTGATATAATAAATAATAAGTAATAATACTCCTTAATAACTAAGGACAAAATAGGAGGAACTGCACATGAGTTCTACTTCTTACCGTTATGCCATTAATTTAAATACATTTTTTTCATTGGTTGTAGAAAAATTAAACTTCAAACTGTTAAGCTAACAACAGAAACATTTTTTTTAAAATCTGTTTCCTTTCACTCTTACAGTTTTTCTTTTTTCATTGCTTATCCATACTCTGTTCCCTTGCTTTGATCATGCGCTTTCTGAAACAGGTGAAAGTTAGTATCTGATTTAAGAACAAGTAGGGTAGTTAACATCACAGTCGTCTTCTTCCCACTCATTCTCTTCAGCCACACATCTGCTAGCAATGGATTTTCTGGCAGGATTATTTTCTAGATGTATTCAAACCCCTGTAAGTTTTCTTTATCACTGACATATGTTAACTGAGCTCTAAAACAGGAATATCATGTGAAATGTAACATAAGAGAAAACAACCAAAAGTTCACAGTTAAATAAGAAATATTAATCCATTTCTTCATAGGTCTCTAATGTACTTCAAGTCATTGGCCCCTTTTGTCAAAGTTTATTGGAGAATCTAGCAAGAACCTAGTGCTAAAGTCTTAATTCTTCCTGAATTTGTTTAAAAAATAGCTTCAACAAGTCATCCAACTTGAGATTAAAGCATGCATTCTCTGCAGCTTCTTTACACTGTATCACAAGACAGCTACTCAATTGAGCAATCTTTTATTGCCTTATCCAAACTTGGTTTTGTTATTATTTTTCTAAAACTGTTGACTTTTAATTACGTTTCACACAGTTGACAAAAAATACAACTCGCATTTAAGAAGCTCAAGTAATGCCACTTTTATTAGCTTAGGTATCTTTCAAGGCAGTAAGTGTATTCAAATATTAGTAACTGGATGCATAATACATGTTATCCCCTCTTCCAGTACTTTCACACATAAGGCAAGGCCAATTAAAGGCACAAATTTGCATTAACTGTCTTTTGATTTCAGACTCAGGTGAGACATTCGTCCTTTCTAATTAGCACCTTATTGCAACAAATCAACTCTTTGTGATTCAAATGCAGGTATACCTGCATATGACAAAAAGCTCTCAAAAAATAGCTTCAAATACAACTACCCAGAGTGTAGAACTCCTTAAGACCCTTTTAGAGCATATGTGGAATATCTGGACTGATGCAACTAAAGATACAAAAACGTTCAAAGGAAACAGGTTATTCGTATGCCTTCAGCCAGAACCATCAATTTAACAGAGAGTCATAATACAAAATCTAGCCAACTCTCTTATCTAAGAGAGAAATGAAGTGCAAAAGTTAAGGCTAGAACATATAACATGACAGAAACTGAGTATCTAGTTGAAGATGTCCCTGCTTATTACAGAGGGTTTTGAACTAGCTGACCTTTAAAGGTCTCTTTCAACCCAAACTATTCTATGATTCTGAAAAAATTATGAAGTTGCCTATTTGAAAATGTTTGCTTCAATCCCTACCTATTCAGTTTGTCACAATTACTGTGAGGCTAAATTGCTCTTTTAAATTGTCCTTTGTGTTTCCTGCTAGTCACAAGAAGTCAAGATGTCCTGATTTAAAACACTTGTACTGCCCCAGAGGCTTTTGGAGAACTATTATCACTGGGTGCTTAACTGCTACAAACTCGAAGTTTAGAAGAAAAAAAGTTTCTTCAGAGAAAACAATACAGTCCATACTATATTCTGTACTATCAATGTATTCAAAGACTTCCAAATTGGGCTGGTCTACAGTTTTTTGTTGAGATGTAAGCTTAGACACTCAGGGGAATAAAGGTTCTTACAATTTCTCCTTATTTAAAGATCTCTAGTCCAAGGTGTTTGTTTCTTTACAGAAAACGGTACTTGATCTTTTCTGCTTGTTTGTTAATATCATTTTAAAATAATAATGGGTTTGATTCACTCCTAAAAATTTTGTGCTTGATGATATACTTAATTCTTATACTATTTTGCTTAAAGTTACAATATTCAGTGCTTCCTGAGTAGCAGCTACGTGAGCACCCTAGGAACTGGAGAGTGTCGTGGTTTAGGCCAAATCCACTACTGGGGACCTGAGAGGCCCCAGATGGGACCGACAGATGCTCCTCTCTACCCTTCTTCAAAGAGAGAGGCAGAGGAGGAAAAAGAGACTTATGAGTATAGAAGGTACTAAACTACTTTAATGAAATATTAATAATAAAATAAAAAGAAATAATGAAATATATACAAAACCGTATCAAGCTCCCGAGATGACAATCATGTCACGGGCTGGCACTGGGGCAGTCCCAGGCTGGACTCAGTGACGGACGGGAACTGGATTCGAGATCTGGATTCAGGATTGGGATCACAGGCAGACGAACAGAGTCCTCCTCAGACATCGGCCATTGAAGGAAGAGCGAGTGACCCTTTGATCCCTCAGCTTTTATACTGAGCATGAGGCAGATGGGATGGAATACCCTGTGGGTCAGTTTTGGGTCACCTGTCCTGTCCGCTCCTCCCTGCAGGTGGGACCCCACTATGCTTTTCTGCTTCCGACCCTCCAACGGGGCAAATAACAAAGTTGGTCGGCCTTGGGGGTTATGGCAATAAGTATAAGCAGGAGCCTCTCTGCATACCATGCCTGGGCATCAGCTATAAACAATTGGTCTTATCACTCTGAGAGAGTGAACACTGTCTGCACAATATGCAGTTAATTTCAGTTGTTAGAAGAGGCCCAGCTAAGAAGCGAAGTTACTGGACAAAATTGGTTCTACCTCAAACCAGGACAGAGAGAACATGTTAACGTTGTGTGCAACAATAACAGGGAACATTGGCCCATAATCAGGGGCAGAAAGGAAGGAAAGGAGAGAAGGAAAATTCTTACTTACCAGTGGGTAAATTCACAAATAGGCAATACATGCAGAACAAATTAAAAGATCTTCAAGTGAATTTAACAAGGAATTTAAAATAACCGCACATTTTCAGATAAGGCTCTATTGGGTTCACAAAAAAGAAAAATACATGTTTCAGTATCAAAGGGTAACTAAAATAAGTGTATACTTGGAGGTAACAAAAGCAAAACAAAGGTATCAAAAGAATACATTATCTCTTTTTATAATTCTGCCATGTAAATTCCCAAATAATTAATTGTTTTATTTTTTTCAATGTATTTTCTTTCTGTTCAGTTTTAGAAAACTTAACAGATACTTCAATGATTGCTATTTACACATTTTACTCAAAAAATTGGAACAGATGTGGGTTCTTGAAGCCAAGATTAATTCACAAGCATACTGATATATAGCTTGAACCACATGCACCACCTTGATGGGTTCTCAATTTCTGCTTCCATCCCCAGGAAGGAGGGAGAGAGGTTTAAGAGGTAAAGAATAAGACAAAGAAAGCAAAAGTACAATGACTTCCACATAAGTTAATTTATATGTTCAATCACAGTTTTAAGCCTCCATCATCTTAAGTTGAAGCATCTCAAATAAATTAGGTAAAAAACAAGAAAAATGAGGCAAGAGCAGCTCCTCTATTGTTTCTACTTTTATGAAAAATAAGCATATTAAAAATATATTATTTTTTGAGATTTACTGTCAGGTCAAACACTAAAATTTTGGTTTCAAGACTGCATAAGAAAGTTACTTTCAACTAATAATAGGATTAAAGATAGAATTTTCACAGTGCTCTGATATTAAGGTCCAATAATAAATTACACAAATTTATCACACACATTATAATAAATTTAAAATAAACTGTGACAACTTTTACCCTACATGGCTGAGGACTGCATATCAGCATGAATTTGAATAAGGTTCATCAGGTTCAAAATAATGTTTAGCTCTTTCTGCAGAAAAAATGTCTGTCAAGGGAGAAAAATTACAAAACCCAGATGCATGCACACACAAAAACAAAGGAGAAAACCACATCATAGCCAGTTATGTCTCCCATCAGTTTCAAGTCACTGCTGATCATACAAATGACAGCAAATATCACAGTGAATGGCAGTACTATGGAAATGATGAGAGGTAGAGTCACCTGTTAAGGGATGTTTTCTCCCAAAAGTCCTAATTTTACATTTTGTTTTTTATGTGAACTGGCATCCAAATACGCACTTCTCTTCCTGTGTGTTTTGCATTGCATAAAGAAGAGGGAAAAAAAACCAAAACCACAAGAGAAACACAGGAGTGAGGGACAAGTACAGCATTCTGCCATGAAATTTGAAGTGTAACACTGCACAGAGCAAGTGGCAGGAATTATTTTATATGGAGATTTGATGTTCCTCTGGAGTCTGTTCTACTTTTCCCCCATTAATCAGTCTCAATAATATGCTAATGAGTCCAGGGTCACTGGTTTTGTGAAGTACCATTTAAACTGTTTTAAGGAGCTCAACACAGAAAATGAATAATATTTTTCCATCCCATCTATATCTTTACAGTATTTATTGCATTTCTCATGTAATGCCTAAATTGAATCTAATATCTCTGTCAAAACAAAGACACCTTTTTTTTTAAATTATGTCAAATGTACTTTGGACAGCATAACATAAATCATACACAGAAATAAGTGGTAGGTAGAAACTAATACAGATAATAAAGTTGTATCTGTCAGCAGAAAAAAATTAACCCCATCTCTTTCCCTCATCATCACAATGTGGGGGGAAGTGGTGCTGGGGGAACCGTTATACAGTAAATTACCCTAGGACCTAGGACCAGAGAAAAATACAGCAAGAACACATAGAAGAAACAGCTGAGTGGTTCCATCACTTAACTAGTAGCAAGGGAGTTCTGAATTATCTGCTCCCAAAACTATTTCTAAGCTTGTTTGCTCCTGAAATTTGTATAACGAGAGTTTAAATTAGGACATAAACAATCCTGAGAGCAGTTACTAGAGCAAATAAACTCTCCATACTGCCCAAATGTCCTTTTTACCAGGGTAGAAAGTCAAGGAGAAACCTCACGAGTCTTAAATTACTGGCAAATTTTGTGCAGTGGCACAACACAGAGCAGTGAAGTTTACCTTCATTCAACCTGAACCTATAGTTTAATGGTTAGGGCCTTTTCAGCTTAAGGAGAATGCTAAGTCCACAACATCACTAAAGCCATGGGGGCTATCCAAGTTGATATCTTAGATCTATCACTAGATCCTTCCATAACCATATTTAAAAGAAAAGACCCAGGCCCTGATTGGTTCCTTGGAACAACAGGAGTTACGTACTTGGAGAGGAGGTCTACACTCAGAATCGCACAGAGATGCAAATGCCTTCCAGGCATCCTTATTCCAGGACTAAGGACTAGAGATTAGTACATTTACAGCGAAATTCTGCAGTTTAGCAGTCAAACTTCTTGCTGCTCTTGCCTCAGCTCGTTTCAAGCTTAGGTAGGGTAAGGTGGTGTGCCTTTGGAGCAAAATAGGTAAACACTGTCATCTGTACCAATGAATTTGAAAGTTTTCAAGTTCAAAGTCTAGTCCATGTTGCTTAGAATTTTTTTTTCTGAGAAAAAAATTGTTTAGAATTGTTTTATATATAAAAAATACTTTTCCCTGTGGATGTACGTTACTCACTCTAGCAGAGCCAGCTTGTTCAATATTCTTTTAATGAGAGATGTTTATTTTTTTACATTTCAATATAAGCCTGTTTCTTACATAGCTTTATTGCTATCCCCTCTTTCACTGAGAATGGGTGTTCAAGTGTTCTCCAAAGCTGTTTAGAGATACCGCCACTATCCTCCAAAGACAAAAACATTGCATTTCCATTACAGACAAGACATGTGCTCCTGCTATGCTAATAGCCTCCTCTTCTACTGTATTTCAGAGTATAGCAGCATGTTCCTAGCTAACATCAAAGGGTAATGTTAACGTCTACAGAATGCCTCATCAGAGCCTTGCATAGCAGATCTCTTCTTGTCGCTATGAAATTTTAAGAAAGCTATCCAAAAAGAAGGTGCATGAAGCCCAGCAGCTTGCACACTCAGTGCCTGCTCTCACTTAAAATAGGGTAGTCTATTTATCCATTTAAGTCCAAACAGAAGAAGAAAGCAGACCAAGGTTCTCATCTTCCCTGATTCCCACCCCAATAACCCTCCATTAAACTTTTTTCCCATTTCTTACTTTCGCTGCCTGTACTTTGTCACAATCTTCTCTCTGCAATATTCCTCACACCGGCCTGCCCCTCCAAAATGCCACCAGGTTCTACCCGTAAGGCACCTGGCCACAGGCAGCTAATTGCTTCTAGGTGTCTGCTGAGCCTGTGCAAAGGGAGGGGTTAGGGTACCAGGTACCTCTTACAGGGAACCACCATGTGGGTGCTTTCTGTCTTATTGTGGGGAGCCTTGTTGCTTTTGCTGTTTTCTCAACCCTCGGGATAACGCAGGCATATAAAAATACTGCAAATCCTCAGTTGTTTGTGTATCTTAGTAACTTGGTGCTGTACAGTTACCACTGGACTTGAAAGCATCTTCACCCACATGTCAGTATACCACAACAGCCACTAGCTGTTGAAACAGAGGTTACAGAAAACTAACCTATCATTAATGGCTCTATCATATTTTTAAGCCATAACCCTCAGCACTATAAAGGAGACAACAGCAAAGAAACAAGCTCAGATAAAAGATTTCAATAGCAAGAGGAGGAAAAGAATGATGGTAAAAATAACAAGTCTTAACTGTATTAGAAATTTGGAAAGAGAGAAGGAAATCATACAAAACATAAAGGTAAAATGTCTTTCTTTATACTTCAAAATATTTTGTAATCTGAATAGTTTGATTACCACTGATTTATTATATGTAACTTTATTCTGAAAATACAGATGATAGATAATGTTGTAGAGTCCTGTATCTTCTCATTCATGGATTACTAACATCATTTAGACCATAATTAAGGGAATGCTTGCCTAGAAGCCAAATAGATGGTCTACAGAATGCTGTACATACTTTTTCCTGTACTGTGTCATCAGAAGCATTGACGCAAATGAACTGTATTAAAACAGAAACTACCAAAAATGTCTGCATGTGTAAACAAAGCTTACTAAATCATATTTGTGCTAGTTATAAATACAATATTACATCTTTAATTCTAACATTTTTTCTACATGCTTTTGGGTATGTGGCAAGATATATATTTTTTTTTTTTTCCAGCTTCTTCCATTAGTCTGTCACCCTAGTCTGAAGAGTGTTATATTTAAAGATAAAACATCTTTTTCTTCAGCCACATAGCTGTCTTTTGGTAGCCTTTATGATAATAAGAGCTACAAGAAATACCTGAATTCCTAAACATAACAATAGCAGAACAAGCCCCAACAGCTATGCAAGATTTTTAAAAAGTATTTGGTTTTATCTGTTTTCTTTTTCCTTTCTTTTAAGTTTTAGACCAGTTGTTAGTAATGCCAAACATCTGTTGACTCTGTTTACTTTACAGCACAAAAGTTGGGGTACTGCCTTCTATTTGAAGCTAATTAGTTTTGTTTGAAAATTACTTTTGCAGATTTGAGGTCACCGACAGAGTGAAAGGAAGCTTTGGACTGAGCCTGGCATATAGAAAAGTAGTGGACAAGAGCACTTTTTCCGTGTTGTTCAGAGAAGATGATAATGTCTCTGTAAAATGTCTAAAAGAGCTTCATGTTATCTGAATACTGAATAAGTAAACTGGACGGAATCAAATTTGAGAAAGACATGCTGTCATTTCAAATAGATGAGTTTTGAAATCAGTCAGGTAGGTGAAGGAATCTTAAAATTTTCATCTTCTTGTACCTCTTCTTATGCCGTTTGTAGGTAATGCTGTTTCAAATCACAGACATCGCTCATGATTGAATCATACCATGTGTGAAAGAAAAAGGGAAAAAGAGCAAAGATTTTACATCTAGAGTTTTCTCTCTGAGAACTCACATCATGATAATTCTGTTTGTTTCCTTTGTCAGTTTGAACATGTTCCTATTGCTAAAGGGACAGTTAACACTAAACTCAATGCAATGAATCTAGTGAATCTCCAAACTCACAGACAAACATTTTTGGGGGAAAGAACAGACACATGACCTTCTTCTCACTGTCCTTCCTGACAGTGAACTGTAATGTCCCCTTTGTTTTTATTTCCACAGAATTCAAATCATAAATGTATCTCCAAGTTAACCCTTCAAATTTTCTTAATTATTCACCTTTTCTATCATTTGATAAATACGGAATCCTCTATTTTGTCTCAGGAAAAGAAATAAAAAAGATGGTTATGATCTTTATTTTTTTAAGTCCTTATTCTTGAGAAAGCAGACGATAGTGGTTTTCAGGAAAGGATTTCAGCTAAACAAGGATGAAAAATGAAACAAGATCATCTAACATAGTTTCTTTCTTCTCATGTTAGGATGAGAATTTCAAATAGTGCATTTGGTGTCACAGAAGTGCAAGAAGTTGTTTTGCCTATGGTTCAACTGGAACTTGACCATCTTGGTAGGACTCAATCAAGATGGGATGTTTTATACATATGCATATGTAGTCAGTAAGTGGAAAACTTAATTTCCAAAGTTGTTAAATTAATAAAGATTTATTATTTTTTTATCCATTTTCTAATGTAGCTTTTGGAACGTAAGTCTTAGCCGGAGGGTGATTCACAAACCTTCCTCTTGGGAATAGCAAAGAATGGAAGGAGATTCTAGCCGTTTTGGGGAACTTATCTGGATACAGTTTGTATTGGTGCACATGACAGCTTCACAGATTTTCGTATTTATATGTACAGCTTTTAGCAACTCCTGGAGCTTGGCATGCAACCAAAATTCCAGTGTGCAAGACCCCCTTATTATTGGCTGCTGGCCAGGTAAGCATAGCATTATTTGCTAGCTTCCTGGCTGTATCCACTGTAGTAAATCCACTGTCTGTGAAGACTAAGAGGTGGTCTAAATTGTGGTTTCTGGAAACTACTCAAAGACCTATTTTCTTATGAACAGCAGAAGCTATCCGATAAGAAGTGAAATGTTGGTCTGAAGGGTGGAGGATTTCCCCAGTATTTCCAGTTGAACTGGAAATGAAGAATTGATTCTGTACCACACTCTTGACAATGTTTGTTGGAGCAGTCGGGATGAGTAGGTTAGTTCCGTTATTGTCACTGGCAGTATCAGACTGAGCCAGTAGATTATCAAATATACAAAGGTTACAAGAACTGCAAATTGTCCTTGGATAGTCTTGGTTTCAAGACAAATCAGAAAATAAAAGGGTATACCTTACTGTTATAACGTTCCTTACACATTTGCTGTTGGCCATTGTCTGAAAGAGGATACTGACTAGATGGACCCTGCCCATCTTCTCTCAAGTCATGGTTTGGTTGGCTGACATGTGCATTTCTCTCTACTATATGCACCAGAGCATTTTTAGAAACTGAGAATCAGAATGACCACATTTTATAGAAATGGCAGAATGTAAACCAGCAGTAATGGTAAGAAGTTCTTTGAGTCAATTTAGTTGAATTTCAATGAGATTTGTATTCATTCCTTTATATTAGCAGTGGAACCTGACATACCAGTACTTCAGATGGAACCTAATTGATATCCACTTTCTGTTCTCCAGAGTTGCCCACATCATTACTAAATGTTTTAATGTGTTTTCCCTCTTATTCCTGCAGGAATCATTCTGCAAAGCCTCCAGTCAACAAATTGAATGTTGGACTCACAAGAGAGCTGAGAAGAGACTAGAGGAACTGAATATGGTCACTCAAATGGAAGGGTATATAATACAGCAACAGGAATGCCATGACATGATTTAAAGTCAACTGATGTCACTAGTGCATTCCTTCTGCCAGTTCCAGCTGCCCGACTTTCTAATTATATATATTTAGGGAAAATGTGTTTGGAAATACTGTTTTAGAGCTGAGAGAAAATATCGAATGTAAGTCACGTCAACCCTACACACCTCACTTAATTCATATCTTGTCTTTTGTGATGCTGCTTCGCCAGTTGGCATGTTTCTTTGCCAGAGAGGAATGTATTTCCAAAACTTTTAGGAAATCCAGCAACTGAAAGTTCACAAAAAGGAAGCTGAAATAGAAAATGGAGTTATAAACCATGCATAACGGCAGAGCTATTAATGCCCAATGACAACAACAATAATTTACTGGAAAACTAGGTCTGGTATTAGTCAGAGGAATTCAGATGGTAAGATTTAGAGGTTTGTTGTGTGTATGAGACTGGACTGTATGTGCCCTACCTAATGGCTATGCACCATTAGCCAGCTAGCCAAAACTGATTTTTAAATGGAAGAAAATGGTAACAGACTGCTGCTCCAAAAAATGTGAACAAAACCTGACATGCAATATTAACACTGGGAGGTGACTTCAGAGGCTTCTAGCTTTGAAGAAAGTAGACAGATACCTCCTTTACATCGACCTAGTTTTAACCGTGGTTTTTAGTCGTACTTAACCCTGTGTGAAAAAAACTGGCGACACGGACTACAGTTACAGTAGCACGACACTTTGCTCTTAGAAATAAAATGTGATGAAAGGGCATATACCTACATATCTGCAATTAAAAATGGTAGTCTGTCATCCTATTGCACATCAGTGCCCTTCTCATTCATCCACTGTGCTTGTAGTCAAGACTCTCAAAATATAATATGTATGAACATATTTATTAGTCAGTTTTCATTCTCATAGGAAATAGCATCTTGAAATAAGATAGAAGTATGATTCTTGACATAAATTACGTTTATGAAGACAGTAGTGTCACAGTCTGAAGATCTTCTCCAACCTTATTACTAGAGTGCTTGTTATCAGGTTTTAACTGTACACTTTTTCTTCTGTAATAAAAGCTGTCATCCTATAGTATAGATCTAGTTCGGTGTTTTATGGTTAGTTTAATTTATCTGCTCTCTCTCCTTTCTAGAAAACTCAGCCAGAAACCAGACACTCTGATCTACTCATTCCTTGGGATTGTGATGTGATAAGCCTCTCTGGGTGTTAAAACACTTCAGAGGATCTTGGGATAGATGCTCATCAGTTGATTTCTTATCATATTTTATTCACAATTGATTGTGAAGAGTGTCTTCCTTGCTAAATATTGAAAGTTAAATGTGCTTTTTATTGCTGATCATCTATATTTTTGTCTTAAAATTGTTACAGTTGTAGGATATTAACTGGACTTTTGATGATATTTGGAACAGTGAATCAGCTTTTAGTTTTATTTTTAGCCATTGAGATGTGTATCGAAAAAAATCCTCTTGGGATAAATGAGTTTTCAGAAGATATCATTTCCTTAAAGTAACTTCAAGATAATTTTATAGACATCTGTACTTCAGAACTTTATCTGGCTGACTAAAGTTATTTTTCTTTATGTTTCCAACAAAATTAATTACTTTTTCTAACTTTAACCACAAGCTCAAAAACATCCAAAGTCCTTTCTTTCCAAGGTCTCCAACATAAAGGAGATGTCACAAATCCAGATCAGAATTGAGGGCCAAGGGGTACGGCAAGATGAATTTCCCTGTAATGTCCCCTCTGGCACACTGAGCTATGTTGTTTATATATTAAGAGAGAGATTGGGAAGTTGTCATTTACTCCATTTAGCTTGCTCCATTTTGATGGCACTGGGTGCTGTTCTGTTGTTCTGCAGTCAAATGACAATGAAGGAGCCAACACACAAACTTCATGAAGCACAGAAGCTAGATGTAGTTTTCACTTATTTTACAGAATTTTTTAGCAAACTGACTGCACTGCTCCTGTTTCTAATGGATTAAAATATATCAATACACCATTTAAGTGAGATTCCTGAATAATAGTGTATGCCTGTTATTTTGAATGACATTTTGAGTGCAAATCCAATCAACATTTTAAATATATTTATCACAAAGTATATCAAGCTGTACATAATCCTCTCAGGAAATCTAATGTACTAGATCCTTTTTAATGCTTCACTGCATCATGAAACAATCATACAAGAATTTCTCTTGTGCATTACATAACTTATTATAGAGATATGTTACACAAACCTTCAATGTTCATAAATACAAAAAAGAATAACCACTCTTCATGTAAATAATTTAGAACTCAATATTTCTAGGTTGTATTTCTGTAATATTTAGAAGTCCCAGAAACCCCAGTATTGGCTTTACTGAAGTAAGCAGATGTGTGTAATAGCATCCCACAGGCAATCCTGAGCTTCTCCATCCTCTGCCCCAAAAGCTCCCCATTCTCTAGAGCATAGTCTGTCCTTCCCCTGCACCTTTACTGCCCTTTCTCCTCCTGTTTTCACCATATGTCGAAAAAAAATCCCTATTAGCTCTTCCTAGCCTTTTCATATTTTTGTTATGGGTCTTGAACAGTACTTTTAATTTCAGATATACTCCTATATTTCTAAAATATTCAGACCAAACACCTTATATACTAAAATCAAAAAGTACTTTGCCACTTTTCATAGTTCTTGTACTGAAATGAGATTATAGAAAATAATCTGGATTATATTATTCTTCATTTCCACAGTCTGATCTCATTGGTTCAGTCAGCGTTTGCTTTTTGGAATCATAGAATCATTTAGGTTGGGAAAGACCCTTAAGATCATCAAGTCCAACTGTTAACCTAACACTGCCAAAAACACCACTAAACCATGTCCCTAAGCACCGCATCTACATGACTTTTAAATAACTCCAGGGTTGGTGACTCCACCACTTCCTTGGGCAGCCTGTTCCAATACTTCACAGCTCTTTCAGTGAAGAAATATTTTCTAATATCCATCCTAAGCCTCCCCTGGCGCAACCTGAGGGCATTTCCTCTCATCCTGTCACTTGCTACTTGGGAGAAGAGACCAACACCCACACCCACCTTGGTACATCCTGCTTTCAGGTCGTAGTATGTAGTTGTGGTTTTACTCATTTATAACTGTTTCCAACATGGTATATATATTGTGGAAGTAAACTTCTACTGAGCTGATCCCATTAGTCCATCTTACAGTTTTGAAAAAGAAAGGTATTTCTTCATTTATAGTATTTTTGTCTCAAAATCTGTCTCACAGTGTTAGAAAGAAAGCAGCAAATGTAACTCAATTACCAGCCTTCCAGATCCTTCAGGAAGCTCAGATGGTTTCTAATTTTCTGAGGCTAAGAACATTGCTTTTAGTAAATTTATCCTCCAAGCCATCTTACACACTACAGATAGAGCAAAGTAGATATTGCTTATTTTTCTAATAGTCATAATTCACGCAGATGTACTGGTATCACAGTGAATAAAACAGCCTCTGTGATATTTCTTCTTAACAATTGGTAGTGTTTGTCAGAAACAAGAACAACATATGTTCTAATTCTCTTAATGAGGAAAGCCTAGCCAGTTTTTATCATAGCCGGACCAAAAGATAATCTTTACAGCAGGGATGAGATGGGGCTTAAATACTGATCCTCATTCATAGTTGCAGGCAAACTGCCCATTGGTTGTTTGACGTACCTATCATAAGAATAATGAACTAGCAGTACTTGAACAAAGTATCTGAAAATAACAGCTTCTGCCAGGCCAAAGATAATTTTGCCGTAATGTTCAATGTTTTGGAAAGTGAGACGAAATAAGTGATTGGAGCACAGGCTTCAACATTTCTTCTTTCTCTTTTTAAATTTAGAGAAGTAGATGCAGAAATCATGTTCTTAAAAAAGTTTATCAGTGCTTTTTATACAGATGAGAATGATAGCTACTGCATATTCAGTACAATGTCTTCAACTTCACTCTTCACATTTTTTACATATCCTGATATCATTTTCAAGTTGCCCAAGTTTTCCTTCTTTCCTCCCAGAAAGTCATAGCATGGAAAATTGGGTAACAATAAATTCTTCCTAAGAACTTGCCACAACAATGGGTGGAGTAACTATTTGTGAATTCTGAATTTTGGGAACAGAATTTCTTTTCCTAGAATGTGTTTCTTTAATGAATATTCTGGCATATATCCGAACTAATTTTGAAATGACAAGTCATGAAGGGAACTATAAAACATGTCCTTTTCTGCCTTCTTACCCCTTATGTTTCTAGTACTTCCACACTTTTTTCTTCAGGTTGCATAAAAGGGAATCTGTATAATCAGTTTCATAAAGAAGAGAGAGGAGATGTAAAACTTCTTAAAACCACTTCCAAGAGTCTTCCTGCTTATTTGTATGTATATTTTCAAATTATAAAGTAACATGTCACAAAAAATATCAACATGATTCAGAAGTAGGGTGTTTAGTTGATATTTCTGCTTTCCTTATTTATTCAGTGATAGGCATCTTCAGGGTAAGTCTTCTGTTTATCCTCCAGGGGCTTTATCCACTCATTTTTATTTTATTACTACTTTTATGCTGATATCTTACCAGTTTTGTAGTGGAGACAGAATTTATGCAAGTTTCCCTAATTGTTGCCTAAAGTGTTTCCAAAGGGATGTAGAAAGGTCTATGGAGCACTTAATAAAAGACAAAAATGAAATGATAATTTTTGAAGTGTATTATCTTTGCAATTTTCAATCTTAATATCAATTTTTTTTTTTTTTTTGGAAGAACAAAGTTCAGTACAGTATGCTTGTGAGGTTAAACACAAAACAATCTGACAGTAGGTCACAATAGCAAAGATTTAATTCTGCTTTTCTTATGTTTAAGCTTCCACCCTCACTCTCTACTTTGAGGATCTGCAAGATAATGAGCCATAATCTTACACTATGGGCAACAAATGGAGTAGTATTTGGGTAGTAGATATGGTTAAGCACACTTTGAGGAAAATGTGATTAATCACGTCTTGTATTTACTGGCAATATCAATGTTTCCTTGAGAGATAAAAGATTTTTTTGTGTGTGTTATTGTGTGAACCTGGTATGTTTGCTTGATTTTTAGGTACTCGTAGTACCAGCTCCAATGCAATGGTTTTAATGGTATTCTATGTCTCATAGTGAAACAGATAGAGCTTTAGCAGGGGAGTTGGACTAGATGATCTCTAGAGGTCCCTTCCAACTCTGAAACTCCATGATTCCACCATTTGTTGTAACTCATTTTACAACAAAATTCAGTAAACAAATAATTTGATTCTCAAAACTATTTCTCATATTGAATTTATTTGTATTTTTTTCAGCAATTAATACTAGATGAAAAACTTGACGTATTCTTTTGTTACTTGATTGGGTAACATCTGTTTAATGCATTTTTGGGTTTTTTTTGTATTCAGCTGAGTAGTCTTACTTATAACTTCATTTTAAAGAGCTTTTGTAAGAAGTAGGGGCATATGTGCACCGTGTATATCTGCAGGTATCTAACTCCATGTCTCTTTGATTCCCATAAATTCTTTTCAAATCCATTATTCAACTTCAGCCCTGTTTTATATAGCTGTAAAATCAAAGACATTGTGTTCCAGCAATTTCCATGAAAACAAACAAGTGGGGTAGAAGAATGAAATCTAAATTAGACTCAAGCCTTTTATTAAATATCAGAAAATCTAGAGAACTGTACAAAAATCAGTTTAAGAAGTCTTAACCAGGAATTAGCATTAGTTATATAAAATAGCTGATCCAAAAAGAGAGCAAAGTTAGTAGTAACTTGAATTTTGCAACTTCTGCAACTTCTGTTATGGAAATTGCATAACATTGTTTCTTTACATAAACTCAGAGAACTCTCTGGAATACAGAATTTCAAGACAGAAAATTTCAGATTCAGAATTTCATCTGAGGAGTTTTCTAAGGAAGTGATCTGACCAACAAAAAAAAACAGAAAACACCTGTGTTGCATAAAAATACTATGCAACCTTTAACTACATAATTCTTTCATTTTAAGAGAAGAACACCATTTGCAATCATCTACTATGGGTGACATGAAACTACAGACAAGTGACTCAGATTTTAGAAATACTTCTTTTCAGAAAAAGGTGTTTTCCTATGTGTAAGATAATCATAAGATGGCAAAATTTGCTTTACAATTTACAGTCATTGACATGCTTTTAGATGCTGCAGCTTCATGTCTGAGACACAGAAAGGGACCATGAGCTTCATAATTTTGGTAACAGAAAAAACAATGTGGACTTCTGTGCTGGCTGAAGAAAGTGATGAATGCTTGGGTTCCTTTACTCATGGAATACATTTATAATAATAATACTGAATGAGCAGATAGGAAAATGATTTTTCTTTCTGTATCGGATGTGTGATGCGATATATTTACAAAGTGACAAAACAGTCTGGGATGCATAAAGTTCGTAGTGGAAAGATAAGAGAATAACAGGTAAAAGAAGATTATTGTGGGTGATTTCAGCAATCAGTTTTACTCTAATGTGCAAGCTGGTAAAGAACATTAAAAATTAAAAATAGACTTTAATATATTATTAGAATTTCTAATTATAAAAAATATCATACAAATGAATTCCTTGCACTAATAATCATTAGTCAAAAGGAAATATATCTAATAGAACTTGAGGGTAAATAATCAGCATTTTTATCAACCTTGGGGAGAAACATAAAAGCCAAGCTGAAAACATCATTAAAAACGTAGAATCTGTAGCCCCATCTATTGGCAGAGCTAAGAATGTTTCTTACTAATATGCAATAATTGCACACAGCTAAGAGAAAAGAAAATAAGAGAGAATTCTGATGTTTGGGCCCTGGTGAATGACTAACCACAATATTATTCACCCCTTACCATCTTATTGGAGGGTTCATTGGGAGCTGAGACTCTGCAAGTGGAGAGAAGAAACACATGATGCTGGTATTGAATGCAGAATAAACATTCTTGCACAGAGCACAATAAAGTTAAACCACACAGTCATAACACCTTTTCCTTATCTACTCTTCTTGTAGGGAACACAGAAGAGAGAACAAGAATCAGGAGTCACCAGAGAAGTTCTAGTGATTTGGAAAGGGAGTGAAGTTAATATGAAGTGTAGAGCGTAGTGGCAGTAGCAATATATTCACAGCCTTCTCTGTTTCACCTAAGTAGAAGAAGTTTCTCTGTCCTGGCAGGATAAGAGAAAGATACTGATTTAAAATAAATCAGAATTTAAACTTGGTCACTGGAATTTTTAAAACACTAGAAAAAATTATGGGCATGGAGTAAGATTCTGCTTATGTGGCAGTCTGTCTATTCCATGTTCTACTTTTGAGAGTATGCATGATCCAGGACTTCCTATTAAGCACCTCTCAAGTCATGTGGCCTTTTGAGGTCTGTTCAGCACCTCATAGAATCAACCCTGGTACACCAAAATCTCTTGGGAGGTGTTGGCATTCCGACACAGATTGTCCACTGAAATAAGAATGCTTTAGTGACATTGAGAAAGTAGCCTGCAGCTTGCGACCTGCTGCCACTCCTACTTCTTCATTTTTAAGACATTGAATTTGATGTATAAATGTGATGGAAAACAAAACCAAACAAAGAAATAAAACAAAAACCAAAACTAAACTAAAAACTTCCTGAAACCCCAAACAAGATAGGCTTTTTCTTTTCAGGGAATGTCAGCTGAGAGGTGAGACACGTGTGCAAGTCTTTGGTCCAATTAATATTTAAGTACCATATACAAAGTGGAATAGTGTCCAGAATAGAACAACATTAACAAAATAGACTGAGTAATTCATCCCAAAATACTACCTAGTATGACGATTACAGATTACAGCTTTTTTTTTTTTTCAAGTGGACATAGATGTGGGGTAAAGACAGGTCTCCTGTACACTAAGCCATAGGCAAAGTAGCTCATCTTCTCCTTGAATATTTTTCTGAATAATGCCTAAACCTGGCCTGTCATTCCCCTTTCCTTTTTACTTTGATTTCTGGTTTTGCATTTGTTAAACTGTTCTAAGCAGAAACAAAGTATTTTATTCAGAATAATTGAAAATTTCACTTGCATCAAGGAGGAGTTCTTTTTCTGCAAGAGAAATGGAGAGAGATTCATGAGATTTTGAACGGAAAGAAACTCCAGCCCCACATTTTCAGTTCAGCCCTGATTATTCTCACAAGTCGTTCAAAGAAGCTTTCTCAAAATCATCTGAGTCATTAACACCATCTGCATAGGATGGTCTAGATGAAAAAGGAGTTTGGATGAGGACTTTAACCTGCCTACAGGGAAAGTACAGCAAGTGTTCACAGAACTGGTGAGTCCTCTAGCCAGAAAAGCCATTCGTAAAATATGTTGTGAAGAGCAGTTACTTCTGATTCTCTTACCTATTACATTACTATCACAAATGGTAATGCCATGCTACATCCTTTCACCTTGTTGCTGCTAAAAAGTACAGCACCCAAACATTTAGTTTGACCTTTCTTCTCCTCCTTACTTGAATCAGGGCTGCATAAAAATGAAAAGACAAAGGCTTGATTAGGTTCTCAACTAGTTCATGTATTGTAATGACATTTACAATTACCATAATATAGTTTCTTCTTTTGAGAAAATCTAACATTTTAAAATAGGAAAATCAAACTGACTAGAGCAATGAGGAGGAAAAAAAATAAAATTAAATAGAGCTGAAAAGGTGTACAGTAAAATATCATGCCCTGCAGGCAAAGTCTATTCAGAATCATAATTTCATTATAAAAAAGGAGAAGGAGAAAATCTAATGGCAATAAGAGTAGACCAAATGTGTGAACTTGCTTACTTACAATTAAGAAAATATTATAATTTGTATAAAGTTAGTAACCAAACACCCATATACACAATGATTACTGATTTCAAGATTTATCACATAGAATTAGATTATTACACAAGTTCTCAGGAGAATAACAAGTGAAGATACATACAAAAATAATCGTGTGCACATAGTGATTCCAGTGGGTAAAGAACCACATCATGAATAGAAGCATTAAACTTAGAGAAAAAATACTTTGAACATAGTATACATGCATTGACATAACTTCATGAAATTCAGCAAGGCCAAGTGAGAGGTTCTACACCTGGGTTGGGGCAATTCCAAGCACGAATACAGGCTGAGCAGAGAATAGATCGAGAGCAGCACTGAAGAGAAGGACCTGGAGATGATGATTGATGAGAAGTTCAGCATGAGCTGGCAGTGCATGATTGCAGCCCAGAGGGCCAATTATACCCCAGGATACATTAAAAGTGTGGCCAGCAGGTCAAGGGAGGTGATTCTGACCCTCTTCTGTACTCTGGTGAGATCCCATCTGGAGTACTGCATCCAGCTCTAGAGCCTCCAACATAGGAAAGACAGGAACCTGTTAGACCAGGTCCAGAGGAGGGCCAGGAAACTCATCAGAGGGCTGGAGCACCTCTCCTGTGAAGACAGGCTGAGCAAGTTGGGGTGGTTCAGCCTGAAGAGAAGGCTATGGGGAGACCTTATAGCAGCCTTCCAGTACCTAAACCAGGCCTACAGTAAAGCTGGGTAGGAACTTTTTACAAGAGCATGTAGTGATAGAACAAGAGGAAATGGCTTTAATCTGGAAGAGGGTAGATTTAGATTAGATTTTAGGAAGAAATTTTTCACTCTGAAGGTGGTAAGGCATTGGAACAGGTTGCCCAGAGAAGTTGTGGAAGCTCCATCCCTGGAGGTGTTTAAGGCCAGGCTGGATGGGGCTTTGAGCAACCTGGTCTAGTGGGAGGTGTCCTTGTCTATGGCAGAGGGGTTGGAACTTGATGATCTTCAAGGTCGCTTCCAACACACGCCATTCTATGATTCTATGTTTCTATTACAACTGACAAAAACTGACAGAATAAGCCTTATTCTTTAATATATTTAAAGAAATATTTTTTAAAATATGATTTACCATGATATAGTTTGCAGAACAAGCAAATCTTTTTTTTTTTTTTTTTTCTTATGTTTTACCAAAGAAAACCACAAGTCTTTAGCTGTTTTCTGGAGATAAACTAAAGATCAAGTATAAAATGACAAATGGATGAATACATAGCAAGTCAGATATCAATAACTCCAATCACTGTCGTTTTTCTCTTTGTTGTAATTAGAAGTCCTGTTGTACTTAATTTACCTGTATTGAAAAAATGGAGTGCATGTGGGTTAGAAGAGTGGAGTTTGTGGCTCTGGCCCTAGAACAACTTTCCTCAGTAAGAACTATTACTTTTATCTGACTTTTTTTTTAGTCTCAGAATAGATACTCCCATTTCTAAGCCTTTTTTTTTTTTTTTAGATTTCCTTTAGAATTACATCTAACCAGCAGATTTGAAGTTCATTATTTCCCAGCAGAATGTTATGTTTTCCGTCTGAGTATATTCAAGACGACTAGGTTTTTCTTTACAAATACTGCATTGTGTTTTCAGAGATCTCGTTCATCTTTGTACCAGAATCTCCTTTATGGGTTGTAAGAGATGTATTATATTCAATGTGATATTTCAGTCACCAGCAGTTAGATTCATTTGTCTATCAGAACATTTGTGTATCTGATTCATTTGTCTCTCTGTAAACCTTGTTTACAGTACAGATGTCTACAGCTGAGCAGGTTCCTCCAGGCTAGCTATAATCTTCCCCTGTCATTAATGTAAACTGAAGAGAGCTTGTAGGGCAATATGCATCTCACCATAAGGCAGAAGAATTACTGCTTAAAATGGCTATTTCTCTGTATTTACTATTGGTAACCTTTAAGGTGAATAGCTTAGAATTACTTTAGGTACTTGAAGGCAGGCAGTTTTTTGATAAACGGTATTTAATTTTGATTTTTGCAAAATAACAGATCTGTCCACGTCTGGTTTTGGTTTGTGTTTTCTTCTATGACAGTGAAGTGTTTTATACCACATCTTTTAAACAATTAATTCAAGAGATTTCTAAATGGAGACTCAATTTTTGCTTATTTAATTTTCTTACATGGCAGATTTGTGTGGATTTGTGATTGGGTAAATCTATTTTCTTGATATTCTTCTAACTTTGTCAGTATGGCCAATTTGTGTTCCAGAGTCACATACGTTGCCCTTGTGCTCTCTCAACACAGAATTCTCAAGATCTTCCTTTTTCAGCTTTGAGATTCAACTCTGATGCCACATTAAAGATTCGCAGGCACTGTACGACTATATTTCTGACTCACAGGTTTCAAACCTGTTAGAAAACCTTGTTTGTTCTTCTTGTGTTTGTTTGGGGTTTTTGTGTTTTTTTGTTGGTTGTTTTTTAATGTTAAGCTAACATCTCCCAAAAGCCATAAAGTTCTTGTACAAGTGTAGAAGTGTCTTTCTTCCTGTATTTTAAAACTTTTCAAATTTCTTTATTTTGACTGCCAGGCAAACTGCTTTTCTTCAGTCATCTAGAAGATGTGAATAATATCTTCAGCTGCTGACCTAGAGGTCTTCAAAACAATGGCTCCTTTCAGAAAGCATGAGAAAGACTGAAGAGGCATCTTTTGCCTGGGCAGTCTGGTCAGCCTTGTCGTTCCAATATCTTTTTTTTTTTTTAAAGAAAGATATATCTCACTGCTCAAGACAGAATAAACAGGTATGTCTAGTCTAACATAATGTGTAATGTAAATGGTAATCCTTAAATGTTAAGTACTCTTTCAGTAATTCTGAGTCCCTAGATCTCATATACCCATGCCTTTCAAAGTTCTTTCATTTCGATCATCTTTCCTTATTAATATTATTAAATATATCCACTTAGGATTTTCTAACTTTTTTCCCCATCTTTTTAGACAGAGAACTACTTATAGATTAGTCCTTACTGGTGTTTCAAGCACTGTGAAACAATATGAGTCTTCTCTAGAAACGTCAAACACTGTATAAAAATTTCCTTTTTAGGCTACATTATTAGAGCCACAGAGTCATTTACCATGCCCTGCACTTAAAAATGGAAACCAGCCTTAGAAGGCAGTATGACAAAAAACTAATACTACTGACATTTTTAACTTTTTTCAGAAACAGTAAAAAAAAAATCCAGTTTACATGTTTTCCATTGTATATAATACTCCAGTCAATTTATTTGCACTTGGGAAAAAAAAAAAAAAAAAAGTATTTGTTCCAGTGAAAAATGAGCAGAGATTCAAAATATAAGAGCAAACATAGGTATCCAAAACTTGCCCATTTTGGTACTTCTTAGTTACCTGGGAAATCCTCTAGGAAAATATTTAATATTGTTGTTATCAAGCAAAGTAAGATGTACAACCTCAGTAAGTAACAATGTAAGATAAAACTTTCTCAGTAAGTGAAGCTTCTGTTTAGGAACCTGTTTCTTGAACATCCTAATGACCAAATAATTAATTTCAGGTTACATAAATTTTATTTTAGATATTCATCACTTTACCACTTAAGATACCTGAATTTTTTAATTGAAATTCTGGAAGAGGCAGTTACATTAAAACAGGATATTTTATTTTCTTTCTTCTTTCTCATTACTTATTCTTTCTTCGGTTTGAAGTTCCTCTCTCTTATTGATTAAAACTGTATGAAAGTCTGGTGAAAAAGAATAATTTGGACACCTTTATGTCCACCCTAAAAAGTTACAGCTAATGAGTAATAGTTTATATTGACACAAAAAAAGTGTGTAGAAGAGGCAGGTATCCTACCAACTCTTTGACATGTGAATTACTGATTGCCTGGAACATGGAAATAAAACAATACATGAGATCAAAAGAATTTCAGATTTGCATGTTATTTTGTGGTCCAGCTCTTAAGAAGATATCTTAACAAGATTTCAGACTGTGTATGCCTTGCTCCCCTGAAATATGCATTTTTATAAACCATCCAAATGTAGCAAAATATAAGCCTAACTAATAAGACTGTATTATGAACCGAAGTTCTTTTTGAGCACCGCGAATTTCTCACTACTTTTTCACACGGTGGTTTTTTTGTTTATTAAAGAATAAATTAAATATCCACTCCTTAGAAATTCTGATGAAGGCTTTTACTATGAATCATGCTTGACCATGACCAGGAATAAAACGTTTATGCATGTCTGGAGAAATCATCCAGTATTTCATGATATAGTGTTCATTTATTTTGTTCTATAGAACTTTTTAAACTATTTTGCCCGGTAATTTCCGGATGCATTAATTTGTTATACTCTCAAATTGCATTATTTCATGGCTGGTAAGTGCTGTTTATTAGCTATTGCTTGCATATGTCTAAATTGCACACTTAATCCCTGTCAGGGACGTAGCAGTTTGTAACAACAGAATGCTTAAGTAAAGGGAGAACTCCCAAGGGAAAAACATAGTCATTGAATTAAATCAGCTTGCAGAAAGAACTGCTTTACCCTCTTGTTTCAAGAAGCTACAACTGATATTATTATATCTCTAGGTCATCATTTCAAAAGAGGTAGTTGCAAAGCTAATGAGCTATAATCCCAGAGACAAATTAGGTTGAGGTCGGCTTTCTTTACTCTTTCAAAGTTTATGAATGTGACATAAATTACCTATTTTAGTATAGTAAGGTAAAATATATTATGCAAATGTGACATTACAGTGGCGACAATTTGTGAATGGAATTCTAGTTACAACTTTAAGCTGGGTCCCAAGCCCTTTCTTTGTTCCATCAGCTATCCAAGATATTAATCCTTTCCAAGCAAAACCACTAAATTTAATTCTGAGTTTCACCAAACCCTAGCTAACACGCTGAGCTGGCTGCTCAGGTCTCAGCCTCAGTAATGCATGAATTGCTTTTCCAGGAAGCAGTAACCTTGAAAATCCACTGCTTCCTATGCACCAACGTTACTAGGACTGCAAAGAAATCCACTTGAAAATACACAAAAAAAGAAATTCCTAAATATATGCTTATCAAAGAAGTTTTAAAACACTGCTTCAAGAAAAATAATGCATACATCACAATTTTATTCTTTCCAAAGCTTTAACATGCTAAACTTTGTTATTTTAGCCATACAATAGTCACAGATTCTGACTAATATTTACATTTGTAAGCACATGAGTCAATTCTAAATTTGGAGTGAATGTCAAAAAAAAATAAAAACAAAAACAAAACCCAAAATGTTGAATAAACAATTCAAGGCAGCATCTCTTCTACTTCAGCTTAATGCCACCCCTGCAATCATGTTAAACAGTTGCTAGGCAGATACATTGAATAGTCACAAATTTTTTTGTGGATTTTCTGATTACAACAGAAAGTACTTGACTAGATGACTGACACTAGGAAAACACAATATGGCCTTTTGTCATTTTTCCTCCTGTGTTCCACAAATATCTCTAGAATAGCTTCATGTTTCAATAAAGAAGAAGCCCTTGCAAGGGTGGCCAGGTACTCCTCTGTTCAACCTCCCAGGTCAGTAAAACCTGTGATTTCTCTTGAATCACAGGTTTCTGTTTACCCAATAAAGAATGTCTAATGGGTGTTTTCCTGAGCTCTTTGAGCTCCAGACATAAATGAATACTGGATTCTTAAAATAGCACATTTTGAAATAAATCTCATTCATTGCCAACCAGACTGGAAATAAAATTGTTTCACAGAGTAGTTAGAAGCATCTGCTTCCAGAAAAAATCAAAACTTACAACTAGTAAAAGTAACATAAAAATATATTTACTTTTGCACATACATTTTTTAGTCTGTTCTTGTATGTCCAATTTTTATTTTGAACTGCATAACTTCACCTGATGCATTGTTTATACACACAGAATTGCTCCCCAGCTCTCATTCTTTTATCTGCCACAGCTTAGTTTGTATAATCAGTGTCAACATATGCCAACACATTTATAGCAACTAACATTACTGAGAATAAAGGAAGAAACAGACATAACTGTTGGATCATTCATTACTGCTACGTCTACTTAGTGAAAAAGTGCTGTGAAAAAACAGTTGTGCTATCTCAGGCTATGAAAGCAGCATAACCACCTTGCCCAGATTCATGTGTCTGCATCTCCATTTGCCACTGTGCCTTTCTGTAGGTACATCTGTTGTGGTTTAACCCCGGCCAGTAACTAAGCACCACACAGCCGCTCACTCACTCACCTTCCTTCCCTCCGCTTCCCGCCCCTTCCCTCACTGAGGAGGGGGAGGGAATCGGAAGGGTAAAACAGTAAAAGAGAAAACTGTGGACTGAGATAAAGTCAATTTAAGAGGTAAAGCAAAAGCCATGGGAGCAAGCAAAGCAAAATAAGGAATTCATTCACCATTTCCCATTGGCAGCTGATCTCAGCATCTCCAGGACAGCAGAGCTGTATCACACATAATGCTAATTTGGGAAAACAAATGCCGTAACTCCAAGAGAGGTTTGGTTGGTGGGATATTGCCATTGGTGCACCAACGTGCTAGCAATCAGCACCTGCTGTTCTTCAACCCAAAGCAAGCACACAACGGAGGGATCTTCCAAGAGGCCTGACAAGGTAGACAGCTGTTTAATTTTCTCTCTATTCATGGTGGCTACACAAAAAACCCATTGGTACACTTTTGGGTCCTTGAAGCACCCACTCCTGAGGTAGCCTGTGCCTAGGATACATGAGGCCTCTGGACTGTCCACAATAGGTGCTTTTGTCTCTTGTCTTTTGTTAAGTTCACATCAGCCTCCAACAGAGACAACTATTGGGATCCCCCTGTAACCACAGAAATCCGGGTGGGTTCCATGTCCTTATACCCCAGAGGCATTAGGGTACACTGTGCACTGGTGTCTAACAAAGCCTTTTACTTCAATGGATCTGATATGCCAAGCCATTGAACCCACACAGTTTAGCATAACTGTTACTCCCTTTCCTCCTCCTGGTCAAAAGCAGAGACCCTCTATTCCTGTTCAGAGCATTTACTGTCTGACCCTTGCACTGCCAGACCAGAGGTGCCTTCACCAGAATCAAGGGAGGTGATCTCAATGATTCTCCTGCATCTGGGGAGTGATTGGCTTTTTACATCTCAGCAGCAATTAAACAGCCTTCTTGGATGGCCCCTTCTCAGCAGATGTCTTCCCCATCAGTTTGTGTACCTTCCAGCTTAAAGGTGGGCTATCCATCCCACTTTCTCATGTCCTCTCCCTGGACATGCAGGAAGAACCAGGGAGTGTGATGCAGTGTGTGCCTAGGTCTCCCTTTCCCTCTCACTGGGGCACTGTGGCTCTCTCCATGGGAAGCCCCTGGCAACCAAAGTGCTGCCCCAGGGGACAAGGAGGGAGAAAGATTTTCTTCAACATTTCAGAGCCAGGAAGATGCCCTCTCCATAGAGCTAGTGTATCCAAATCAGGGCAATACATTGTTGTCAAGTTGCTTGGAAGCTGATGGTGGTGCATTTGGACTACCTTCCTCTACGTGGCCCGTATACACAGGCTGTCACCCAGATCTTTGGAGACCTTGTTGTCATCTAGGTCACTGTAGATGACTTTCAACACCTCTAATTCTCCCAGATTCTGGAGGCCTTTCTCAGCAGTAGTCCACTTCCCTTGGTAATTAAAAAAGTCTTTCTTGAATGGGTATCTTGCCTTCATGCTGACAGGAGCTGCCAGCAGAGACTCTGAATTGTTGCCTCATTTCTAATTTGTCTGTCAATTCCCTTGTCCCTAGGGAAGGTTCCCAGCTGTTGGGCTTCCTTACATTCTGATTTCTGATTGTTGGTCCCGCTAACCCAGCACTGGAGCAGCCAGGGAGCAATCTGCTAACCTGGCTGGCAGCTCTAGAATTTTTGCATGTCTTGAAGTTCTTTCAAGGTCAGTGTCTAGATAATTTTGTCCTCTTGGGTCAAAAGAGGTCAAAACTATTTTCCTCCCATTTCTTTGCTGAAGGACTGGCTTCCTGATCAGACTCTTCCTCTTCCTCCTCCCTTTCTAATGGATGATGTCATCTTCCTTCATGTCCACTGCTTCTTTTTCAGTATTGTGGTGATTACTGTAGTTTGGATTTGGGTCTCTGTCTCAACTGTCATGTTCTCAGTTGTAGTTTGGGTCTCTGTCTCAATCATGGCATCCTCAGAGGTGGTCTGGGTCCCTGTCTTAACCACCGTGCTCTGATAGTACTGAAATATGGCTTGATAGAATCATAGAATTGTTATAGCTAGAAAAGACCTTTAAGATCATCAAGTCCAACCTTTATTTAACTCTACCAGACCCACTTCTAAACCACGTCCCTGAGCACCATGTCTAGACCTAGACGGCTTTTAAATACATCCAAGGATGATGATTCAACCACTTCCCTGGGCAGCCTGTTCCAGTCTTTGATAAACCTTTCAATGTAGAAGTTTTTCCTAATATCTAACTTAAACCTCCCCTGGTGTGACTTGATACCATTTCCTCTTGTCCTACCAGTTGTAACATGTGAGAAGAGACCAACTCCTACCTCTCCACAACCTCCTTTCAGGTAGTTGTAGAGAGCAATATGGTCTCCCCTCAGCCTCCTTTTCTCCAGGCTAAACAAGCCCAAGTTCCTCAGCTGCTCCTCATAAGATTTATTCTCAAGACATTTCACCAGCTTTGTTGCCCTTCTCTGGACCCTCTCCAACACCTCAATGTCCTTCTTATACTGTAGCACCCAAAACTGAACACAATACTCAAGGTGCGCCCTCACCAGTGCTGAGTACAGGGGGGCAATCACCTCTCTAGCCCTGCTGGCTACACTATCCCTGATACAGGCCGGGATGCTGTTGACCCTCTTGGCCACCTGGGCACACTGCTGGTTCATGTTCAGCCAGCTGTCAATCAACATTCCCAGGTCCTTTGCTGTCAGGCAGCTTCTCAACCACTCCTCCCCAAGCCTGTAGCATGTCACGGGGTTGTTGTGGCCCATGTTGCAGGATCATTAATAAAGGCATTAAACAGGATAGGCACAGGCCAAGCCTCAAAACAGTGCTAGAACCTGCTGGTTTTTATTGTGATAGGCAAGGCACCCTTATATCAATTGGTGCATAAATTCACAAGGGTTGCTTGCCTGTTGAGGTATAAAAACCTAGGCTATGGGAGGTGATAACTGCCCTAAGCACCTACCCACATACTTCCACATGTCCTGCTACCCAGGGACCAGCCCCCTCAGGGCATGTTTCAGTATCACCTCTCCCCAAAGTTATCTCCTCTTACACCAGGATGATACAGATTCCACAAACCTGACCATAACCCAACGGTGTTGTAGTACTAAATAGCTCACATAAGAGTGAACAAAGAACTCAGGAGCTTTCAAAACAAAACCACTCACATGAATCCTGGGCAAGAAGAGGAAGTTGTATTCTCTCATATTCTCCACAACATAGTTACCCCAGCCCAGCAAGGACATCAATGCCAGGGCAAACCACTTAGCCATTGTATTAACATGTTTTCTCAGCAAAATAAAGACCTGAGCAGTGCAGCAAATACACTCCATGACCCGCAAAGAAGCCTGCCAATTAATAACTACTATAGCTATAGCACACTCAATTGAAAACTGTCATTGTCCCCAGCCTCACATTGAGTGCCAAAAAAAGACTGTGGTGGGTTGACCTTGACAGGACACCAGGCACCCAACATGCCACTCTGTTGCTCCCCCTCCTCAGCAGGATGTGGGGGTGGGAAATGAGATGAAAAAAACTTGGGTCAAAATAAGGTCAGCTTAACAAAGAAAAGCAAAGTCTGTGCATGGAAGCAAAGCAAAGCAACAAGATTTATTCTCTACTTCCCATCAGCAGGTCATGTCCAGCCATTTCCTGGGAAGTAAGACTCCAATATCTATAGGGGTTGCTTCAGAAGGCAATTGCTGTACTAACAAATGCGCACCTCTCCCCTCTTTTTGCTTTGTTTTTGTTTCTGAGCTCAACACCGTATGATGTGGAATATCCCTTTGGTCAGCTCGGGTCAGCTGTCCTGGCTACAACCCTTCCCAAACTCTTGCCCACCCCAAGCCTACCAGCCTTTGGGGAGGTGGAGAGGCAGAATTGATACTGTGAAAGCACTGTTCAGCAGTTGCCAAAGCATTAGTGATTTGCCAACACCATTTTCGTTACAAATGCAAAGCACAGCACTATAAGGGCTGCTATAAGGAAACTTCATTCCAGGCAGACCCAATACACTTTTAAAAAATAGGGCTCCTATGAGTTGACAATTTTTCAGTTAGTTCTAAAAGCTTATCTGCTTGTAGATCCTGTTCTCACATGATCAGTGCTCCAGCCCCAAGCACATCAGTGCTTATCGCTTCAGTTATTAATGCCCTTCCTGTGTTGGAGGCATAAAACTGGACATAGTATCTAGAAGTGGTTAATTTCTTCCCACTGAATGTTTCACTAGCTTTTGCAAATCCAGTGTCATTTTCAACAGCTGTTATATCTATTTTCAAAAGTCATTATGATAAATAGTTTGAAGAACAGGTCCTTTCAATTCTATTCCGATGTATCTAGTCATGGGCCAGAATATTTTCAACTTTACCATTTTTTGTCTACCCAAGTGTGCCAACTGTTCAACCATGCCAAATACATAAAAGATTCACCAGTCTTCAGGATAAATGTTGGCTGTCCTGGTCAGCTTGCACCTTTTGAATAGTAATATAGCAATTATTTTCAGCTAGACTTCATGGATTTCCTCAGTGTTCCAGGATTAGGGAAAGTTAATCATAGACTTTGTTAGCCATCTCTTTCAGAGACCATTTATTCAGGTTTTCTGTTTGTAGGTAATGCTTAACATCCTTCTTATTTAATAAAAACCTCCAAATTACCTTTTAATCCTCACAGTAATATGTTTAATTACAAGTACAGGACATAAATCTTATCGAATAGTTTTAAAATTTTTCCTTTCAATTTTGTTGTTGTACTGGGTTTGCATGACCAGGTTTTGGTAGTGGAAGGGTTGCAGAGATGGCTTCTGTGAGAAGATGCCAGAAGCTTCCCCTGTGTCAGATAGATCCAAAACCAGCCAGCTCCAAAATGGACCCACCACTAGTCAAGGCTGAGCCCGACAGCAACAATGGTAGCACCTCTGGGATAACATATTTAAGAAGGGGAAAAAAACTGCGCAATTGCAGCTGGAGAGAGGAGCAAGAATAAGAGAAATAACTCCGCAGACACCAAGGTCAGTGAAGAAGGAGGAGAGGAGATGCTCCAGGTCCCAGAACAGAGGATCCTCTGCAGCCAGTGGTGAAGACCATGGTGGAGCAGATATCCACCTGCAGCCTGTGGAGGACCCCACACTGGAGCAGGTGGATGCTCAAAGGAGGCTGTGACCCCATGGTCAGACTCCTGGCAGGACCTGTGGCCCCATAGAGAGAGGAGCACATGCTGGAGCAGGTTTGCTGGCACGACCTGTGACCCTATGGGGGACCCAGGCTGGAGCAGTCTGTTCCTGAAGGACTGCACCCTGTGGAAGGGACCCACACTGCAGCAGTTTGTGAAGAACTGCAGCCTGTGGGAAGGACCCACATTGAAGAAGTTCATGGAAGACGGTATCCAGTGCAAGGTGAAACAGGGAAAGAGCATAAGGAGGAAGGAGAAGCAGAGACAACATGCGATGACATGAGCACAACTGCCATTCCCTGTGCTGCCTTGGGGGGAGGAGGCAGAAAATTCAGGAGTGAATTTGAGCCTAGGATGAGGGAAGGGTATGGAAAGGTGTTTTAAGATTTGGTTTTTATTTCTCATTAACCTACTTTGATTTTATTGGTAATAAATTAAACTGATTTCCCCAAGTCGAGTCTGATTTGCCATTGCCAGTAACTGCTAAGTGATCTCCCTGTCCTTATCTCGACCCTCAAGTTTTTTGTTGTATTTTCTCTCCCCTGTCCTACAGAAGAGAGGAGTAACAAAGCGGCTTTGGTGGGCAGCTGTCAACCCTCCACAGTCATCTTTACCAAAACCACATGTATGCCAGTGGTATGATTAATTTTTTACCACAATATAAATTAAAATAGCCTTAAAAGCAACACAGCAGCAACTACAGTCAACTGTTCTCCTATATCTTTACAACTGCTTATGGAATTTCTCAACAGCATGACTTTTACAACATCCTTATATATTTCACTTTTATTTTTCAGTTAGTTACATGTACTTTTTCTGACTTCAGGGAAATTATTAGTGAACCAGAATGAGGTTTTAGACATATTTCTTCCTTTCTATTCTTTGTTGAATCATGACAACTGGTTCACACACACACACACAAAAAAGATTTCCCAGTTTTCATCTGTAATTTTCTGCTTTTCTTTCCCTACTGACAAATTGTACTCATGTTTTAATGTAATTTTATTAATTCTTTATTTGAATTAATTGTTGTATAATATCAAATATGCACTTTCCTTTCTGTATATGTACAGTTTCACTCATTCTTTGCCCATCTTGAATATAAAGGAATCATGATTCCTGATCTCTAAGTAACACACAACTTTCAGTTTGGTGAATAAGTAATCTTTCTGCATTGTTATAATTGTTAATATACTATTGCATACAGTAAGTTCTTGTTAGATATAACCTAGAAACTTTTAGCATCTTTAATAATGTTTTCCTAATTCCTATTTCCTACAGGAAACCTACAACTTCTTTCTCTTTAAGCTGAAGTTTATTTTAACAATAAAGTTCTCTTAAAATCTTAATGAGTGGGTCTGGAGCAAAATATTCAATCAATATTATCATTGGCAGAATGGCAGAATGAGTGAAGCACTTGACATTGCTGCCACTCCAACACACAATTATTCAAGATCCTTTGATGCTAAAGCTATCAACACAGTTAAAAAATAAGAGTTTCTAACATGACTGCCTTACTACTGTTTGCAGTATCTGAACAGAGATATGAGAAGACTTTGTAATATAGAGGTGAGATTCAATCAACTTTTAAATTGTCAATTATACCACCTTTATTCTCAATGATGAGAACACTCAATGCCTCTTCCTAACTTACTGAGATTCCAAGCATTGGACAGAAACAAGAAAGTAAGTTCGTCTCTTAAACTTTCTTACCGTATTAGCTTGATGGGTTTACAACACCCTAAGCACATGCAGCATTTAACGCATACAATTATGTGTTTGTATATATAGGCTTCTGTGTACACATACGTACACACATCTGCATAAAATATGTGTTGTTGATTTAACTCCCTCTTTAATGTTAAGGTTAAGTCCCTTCCTCCTCCCACTTGTGAGAATGTCTATTCTCATACCATAATGAATTCCAATGTTCTATAAAACCAAATTCTCAGTGTGACTCAAGCTGTGACATCAATCCTTTCCCTTATTTATCACTTTCTTCTTTTTGCTGGCAAAAATAACTGTGATAAAATTATTTAGAGTTTTGAATTCTTCTATGAACTTCTAAATAAATTTTTTTTAAATGTCCTGTAATGTGTGTACTTAATGGTGTATACTGTGACCAAGCAGATTTCTCAAATAGCTCAAGAGAGTTTGATGTTCTTACTCTAGGAAGACAAACACACCATTATTTCTGTGAGTGTACTTTGCCAAATCCTCTAGAAGTTTTTTTCTGATTACATAGTTACTACTGACACTTAGTTATCTCATTAACATGGCTGAAGAAAAGAAGCCACAAAACAGTTTACAATTAATATCACCCATATTTATTCTTGGCATTAATACCTACACCTAGTTAAAAGGAATATAACCACTGAAACTGCAATTATCATTTCCCCAAAGTATATGCTTTATGTATATTTTAATAATGGAAGGAAAGGCTTTAGGTGGATCCTGGTCTGTCAGTTCAAAGTCTGGTCAATTTAAAATACTATTTGAGAGAGAGAGAGAGATAGGAACTACTCTTCACTTCTTAGTGACTTTCAATACTAGCAAATCAGTAGTAACAGTAGTAATAATTGTAGTCATAATAGTACAACCAAGTCCGAAACACCTTGTAAGACAGATCGGAAGAGAGTGTCACTCTTATTCTTAATGTAGTCGATTATGGGAAGGATGACACTGAGCAAAATCACACAGATCTGCTTTTCCTCCCTTCTGGACTCAAAATCATTCCACCAAGAGAAATAAAAAAAAAAATCCCCCAAAACCCCAACCAAACAAAAAAAAAGCAAACCCAAACAAAAACCTTAAAACAAACCAAACCTTACGCACACACCTTCCCAAACAAATAACCCCCAAAACAACAACTAAACAAAAAAAGACCCCAACCTGTATTATTCTGAAGATTAAATAGTTCAGGAGTATGGATTTGTCTAGATAAATGCAACAAGTAAATGCTGAAGTAGTCTGTAGCGGTGAATTTTCACAGGAGGTAGTAGGTAGGAGATCAGCTGAGGAGGATTTGGGATCAGTGCTAGCAGTGTTATAAGGTTTTTGAGAAAAAGGCTGCTGAAAGTCAATAGTGTTACAGGGCTGAAACTAATACTTCAGCTTTGTCACTTCTTACTTTATTACTTACTCACTGGTTATAAATCTAAAGCCTGACAAAATCAACTGTTAATCAAATGGTTAAAACAAATGCTAGTTCAATTTACTCCAGATCTAGACTTAGCAGATCCTTCATCTTAATACATTGCTTCAAAATGTCATTGACTACTGTATCGTTCTTTTATCAAAAGCCATGCACCATAAAATCCTTATTTCCATTATGATTTGTCTTTCACAGTCCAATCAGAGCCCAGGTTAAATAATAACAATAATAACAAAAATAACAACAACCACCACCACCACAACAGTAACAATAACATAGAACTGGGAGGTAAAAAATGAGAAAATTTTTTGACAAGATAACTTTGACACAGTTATAGACAACTTCCCTCCATTTCAACAATTAGGTTGAAATGTATTTCACATTGAAAGGTTGAAATACAACCTAATGCTCTGTTAGTGTATTCTAGACAGCACACTTGCCCTGTTAAGGTGAACTGATTTCCCTTAATACAGAAGTAGCAATACAAACAGAAAATAATAGAAAACCATAAAATACATTGGTGACCTTGTTCTGTCAAAAAAATAATGAAACAATAAATGAATGTAATAAAATATTACATTTGCTTCCAAACATAATTATGGAATAATTTTGAAATTCATGATGCTTATGTCAACACCTGCACCTGTTTATTCTGATAAACACTAATTAGCTATAGAGGAAATCTCCTTTTTAATAAGCAGCATTACATACTTTTGTGAAAGCATTGTTATCTTTTTCCATTTATTTCTTCTTTTATAAGTATATGAGATGTGAATAATAGTTAGATTACCCACTGTTGAAGCAGGCATTATTTCCATGAGGACAGAGAATATCCTACGTTTAGTGCATATTAATTTCCTTCCTGCAATATGCGGTATTGATAACTTGAATAGAAAATCTTAGTTTCATCTTCAAGTGTTGAAGGATTTCTGTTTAGAGTTTCCTTTGGTCTTCTCCATAAATGTAAATGCCTAAGGGGCAATGCAAAACATCATTTTATGGCTGGAGCAAAGGATAGATCCTTCTGCTATTTATTCAATATCAGAGCTGAACCGAAATATATGAGACAGTGGTTTTGAGCCTACTAGCAGCTATTGTTTTATTTGAATGGTAGGTTAAGTTCTATGGTGGGTTAACAAGCCATTCACCTAATGTTGTCATTGCTTGAGACTTTGAATCAATCGCAGTCTTGAAAATTACTCTTTGAAAAATCTCTGGATCATTATTTCAGTTAGGTAAAAGAAACAAAATCATCAGAAAGTTAAGAAGAGAGGGTTGGTGAAAAGTTACCCTTTTTATATGTACCATGGATTCTAGACAATGCAGTCTGATACTTCTTATAAACACTTTTATTTCTGAAAAAAACCAAAACAAAACAAAAAACAAACCAACAACCAACAAACAAACACAAAACAAATGGAAACTCTCTGCAAACTCTAGACCACATTTTGCCATTATTATCCATGATAAGCAGTATTTCATCTTATAAGGATTATTGTTTGAACTGAATGTCAGAAGTAAGTTACTACTCAAAGCGACTAAGAAACCTTCTTGTGATTTCGCCTTCATTACTCCCTCACCACATTCAGCTTCTTATCAGACATAGTGTTGCTATTTATAGTGAGTAAGGTAGGGTTCTCTTCAGATTGACTAATAGGTCTTTATATCTGTTCCTTTTTAAAACTAGTTAATAGATGAGGTGGCCAAAAATAAACCTTATAATAAAGTAGTATATGGTAGATCTGGGGGATTAGGATGAATCACGTTGATTTATGACATGATTTTTTTTTTCAATTACTTCATAATATCAAGTGACAAAATTATGTCCTCGATTTTCTGGTCCTTCTCTTCACCATTTTTCGCAAAGAAGAAATGAAAAGTGTTTTGCAGTATTCCACAAGCAGCACGTTCCTGTTTGAAGGTGGTGATTTACGAGATTGTTCTTCATAATGATAATAGTTACGCTGTTGTCTGTTGCATGTCTGAAAAAGAATTACAACAAAGTGTATTCTGGGATCCTCCTGTGGTCTCTCTGACAAGCTCACAACCTCCAGGTTCTTGGTTCCTGCTTTGGTTGCCTGTTGTTGTCTTAATTAAGTGTGTTCAAAATTACTTTTCTAAATAGAAGTCTGATGACAATGGCATTTTTCTAGCAGATTACACTGAAATTAACAGAAGATACTGAATCAGACAGTGTATAAGGAAAGGAAGATGATTTGCAGGAAGCATTTGAGATTCACCTGCAAGAGAACAAGCAACAGGCACAACGATCCCAGGCTCTTAACACAATGGTGTTTTACCAAAGACTTGAGCTTGCCACTGACTGCCGTCTGTATTTACTGACTAGCAGTTACCATTTCTCATGATATCCTTGCATGATTGTCCAATAGAATGTGTCTCTTTTAAGAGTCCTCCTCTTATAAGTTCAGACTGACAACTAGACAGAGAAAACTTCAGAATTTACAGCAAGAACCTAAGACACCCATGTTGTGGTTGTTTTTTGTAACACTGAAAGATAAAGAAAAATAAAAATGCATTTAATTTCAGGGAATTTGTCATACATTGGACTTCATTATTGACTTCAGTTGTTTATAATAATAAACAACTATAATCTCCTTATTGTGTTGCAGGGATTTTTTCTTCTGTGGTCCTCTAACTTCACCAGAATGATGGAATTACCTTTACATTGTAGAGTTCTGATCAATGATAACTTCATTGCACCCAGAAAAATATTGGAATGAAATCTTGAAGAAAAAAAAAGGAATAAAATGTTTGTAAAATTCTTTGTCTTAAATGCTGGTTTCAGACATTCTGCATTCCTTAAGCAGTGAATTTACTGAAAATTGTCCTGAGAGGGTTGTAAGATGTAACAGCAATTTTACAGAAGGCATTTATGAAAAGGAAGTTATCTCAGGTTGGAAAAGTAACAGAACTGGGAAAAAAAAAAACAAAAAACAAAAAACAACAACCAACCAAACAAAAATGTTCAGAATGCTTTTTCACTAGCAAAATCGCAAACTTTTAAGAAGTTGTTAAAGTAGAGGAAAGTCCCTTCAGAGTTAAAAATATTTAATAAACACTTGGCTGCTTAAAACTGATCAAAGGAAAGCATCTTCAAGCATTTCTCACGTCAAATTCATGCCTCTCTAGAATTTATTAATAATAAAAAGATTTTCTAGGCCACAGAGATTGATTTCTCCTGATCACCCATAATATAAAAAATCTTTAAGGATTTTTGCTATTTAAATTAAAAACACCGAAATCATACCAACTAAGAAAAACTGCCTGTGAATGCAAATACTGACTCCTACCTTCATTTTAATATTTAGAGACCACACAACAGGTAACAAGGTTTTGAAAAGAAATCTTTGATCACCTTACAGCAATTTATTCTGAAGCTCTGCTGTACAAAGTAGCTGAGTCATTGCTTTTTGGTATGTCACTCCACAGACTAGAAAGAAATCAATAGTCTTCTTAACACCACTAAAAAAATCAGGCTACCATGAAGAAAGCTGTCATGTAATTAAATCTTGATACTCACAAACAGAAGAGAATACTAAACAAAATTAACAAAGTGAGGTTTAATTTGGAAAAAAAAAAAAAAAACAACAAAATTTTTTAAGACCTCTAATTAACAAATGAAGACAAAAGGAAAATGGCAAAGACAACACTTTTCATATATATCAATAAGCCTTGAAGATTTTCTATTAGTTCATATGTGAAGATTACTTATGTCATTGTTAGGCTATTTGTTCACAGTCCATAGTCGGATCTAATAATAGACCACTTGAGGTACAGGAGAAGTTTTTACCTAATAATATCATTCTATCTCATCTTAATAAACAAAAAGTGAGAAACAACAGGATTTAAAAAAAAAATAAAATCAATCTCTCTATCATCTAAGTCTCTTCTAAATTTTTATTTGCTGATTAAGGAAGAAATAATTTGGAATGATCAATGAAATAGAAACCCATCTTTTTACTTTTTCAACATATTAATAGATGTTTGCCTACAATGCTTTGCAAACAAATAAGTTTTTTCTGAAAAACTATTTCCAATTTTCTCCAGAAAACCACAACTGCTGAAGATCCTGAAAATTAATTTAATTGAAAGTGTGTCAATTTTGAGAGAAACTGGTGAAAACATGTATTTTGGAGCTAGGAGAACATGCTACTGTCAATGAAAGGAAGTAAAGAGAACACCAGGATGTGATCTCCACCACTGAAGAGAACACTCACAACCAAAGCAGGTGTTACAGAAAAGTAAGTTTATCGTGGTTATGAGATTAATTAGACAAGCTATACAAACATTTCAGAAAAATGTCTGAAATATCAGATGAAGATTTACAAATTTAAACTGAAAAAAAATTAAAACCCCAAAACATTTCAAGAAAGAAATTAAATGACAAAAAGCAGGAAACAAAGGTTCTGGAAATGGTGAAGTACTTATATAAACTGTTCTTTAGCTCAAATTGTCCACCACTTGTCTTTATTATGCCAGTTAAGGTAAAATGCAAATATAGCTCACACTCTCCCAAAGGCTTTCGCATATCTCTGAACTAAAATTGGGGTACCTGAAATACCCCAAAGTTCTCCAGGCTTGGAAAGATAAGAGAGGATGGGTTACATTACAGAGGAATTTAAGACTTGTCTGAGGACACAAAGCAGTCAGCTCAAAAGAGTATGTTTCTGTGAAGAAGTAAAAGAAAATGAACTTTTACCCATGAAGTTATGCCAGAAACACCACAGGAGTCAGTGGAAGAAATCTTGATGGAATATCGTCTAAGTGTGACCAGAAACAACAGTTGTTTTTCACTGCATGTAGTAGTGAAGATGCAGCTTAGAAGAGCTCAATCAACTAAAAGATACATCTTTTCATCTTAAGATTTTCTCATGAACAACCATGAAGGAAAACAGACTATTAGTATTGTTTCTGAAAAAAAAATAGAAAGGAAAAAATTATGCTACTACATGGGCACATCTTGAGTATCGTTCTCCTCACTTCAAAAAAACATATAGAAAAACAAGAAAAGGTTCAGAGGACAGCAAAGGTGATTAGATTAGTTGAGCAACTTCTGTATGAAAAGCTTTAAACCACCTAAGTCACTTCTACCAAAAAAAAGGTAACTGAGGGGAATATGTCTGGCACAAAGGTAATAGGGAATGATTGTTCTCTGATTCTTCTGATACAAGATAGAAGAGCATTACATTAAGCTAACAGATAAAAGGTTGAAAACAAATAAAGTAAGTCAAACAATACATAGTTCAGCTGTAAAATTCTTTGCTACAGGAGACCATGGGGGTTAAAATCTTGCATGGCTTCAAAAATCCCTTTAGATTCTAGTAAAATAAAGTCAAAAAGTTCAAGGACTTCAAAAAGTTCTTTTGTCAAAAATCACAGGAGACTGAGAGTGGTAATTAGCATTGGCCTACCTTCCAACCATCTTTGTGACTGATGAAGTTTGGCTGCATTACTTCCTTTTTTTTTTGCTCATAATTTTAGAATCTGACATGTTTTAAAAAAAAATTATCCTATTTCAGAAAATTTTGTGAGCTGATGCTTACAAAACCTGTAACTGTGATTTAACCACTTTTTTTAACTACCTTCAGTGGACCTACAATATTTGATTCTAGCTGCCGTTTTAGTCATGAATGTCATATGTTGTAGCAAAACTTAGCTTACATTACCAATCACTTTTGATAAATCCTAAGAAACCTTTACTAGTGAGTAAAAATTAAGTTTCAAACTGTCCTCCAGTTTCATGCTACTTTGTTAATTTTTATTTTTGTTTATATTGCACAGGCAGATTTCAGCGGTCAGAGGACCAATCTCCTATCTGGAAAATCTAATCTGCTAAATTTCCAAGTTCACTAGCTTGTTTTTTGTGATGTTTCAAAATGAGAACAGTGCCAGATTTCTGCAATCTTCTGAAGTCACCTGGTTATCCCACCTTCCTATGTCAGTGTTGAAGAAAAAAAAAAATGAAACCAGCATTATGTTCCCACTTCATGTTCACCAAAGAAACCCTTCATAATTGACAGATTCCAACACCAACCGACATTTTTCATCATTCATTACGATCACTGTGGCTGGGCAGCAGCCTTGCTGAAAGGCATCCTGGTGGACAACAAGTTGAACATGAGTCAGAAGTGTGTCGCCGCAGCAACAAAGGCAAACTGGATCCCAGGCTGCATCCACAGGGACGTTATTAGCAGAGACAGAGATGTGATCATCCCACTCTACTCAGCACTTGTTAGGCCACACCTGGAGTACTGTGTCCAGTTCTGGTCCCCACAGTTCAAAAAAGATGCAGACGGACTGGAGAGCATCCAAAGGAGGGCCATGAAGATGAACAAAGGGCTGCAGAACCTGTCGTATGAGGAAAGACTGAAGCAGTTACACTTTTCTTCCTGGAGAAGAGGTGGCTCAGGGGAACCTCATCACAGTGTTCCAGTGCTTAAGGGGCAGCTACAAAAAGGATGGAGGCTCTCTCTTCAGAAGGAGCCACATGGAGAGGACAAGGGGCAATGGGTACCAGCTGCACTGGGAGAGGTTTCATATTGACAGAAGACAGGATTTTTTTACAGTGAGAACAATTATTTACTGGAACAACCTCCCCAGGAACATGGCGAAGTCCCCGTTGCTGGAGATTTTCAAGATGTGATTGGACAGGGTAGTGGATAATCTCATGTAGACTCCCTTTCCCACAAAAGGCTGGATTAGAAGATCTTTTGAGGTCCCTTCCCACCTGGGATGTTCTGTGATTCTATGAACCAATATTAAAAAATACTTTATTAAGACCTGAATTAATTGTCATTAACTTTTTTCTTTTTTGAATTGTAAAGGAGTTGAAAACACGTGTTCCACAGCAAAAACAATGGGTAATTCTTTTGTGCTTTATGATACAAATTTCTGTGTAAACTCTCAAATATTATTGCTAACATTACACCAAATTTGAGAATAACAGAGTATAAAAATTAATAAGAATTCAAAAGTAAAAGCAAACTCAAAGGGACTTAATGTACTTACCAAGCAATTAGTATAAGCATTAATCCTGCAATGTGTTAAGCAAATCAAGAAACAAGACTGTTGAAAGAAAAAAATTTCTAATGTTGTAAATATTCTTTTCAAAATAAATGATTATGTATTCTGCAAGTCACGTTTTGCTTATTACCTAATATAAATCCTTTATTGTTCAATGATACATGCAAAGGAAGGCAAACAATTCTATCAAAATATTACATAGTTGCAATTTTTAACCATGCTAATTAGAAGTGAATTGCAACCAGTCTAAGTCAAAATGTATCCATTGTTTTGAGGAATTAAAAAATGAGGTTCCAGACTTGACTGAACTCCAGTTTCCTAATCAGTAGGCCTGCTTCAGGGTTGTATCTAATTTTAAACGCGACAGTGAGCAGTTCAAGCTTGACATGGATATAACAAGTTTCCCTGTTTTCTGTGAAGGTTAGGCATAAGGTCAGTGCAAACAGATTAATTCTAAGCTGAGAGCCAAGTTCCAAGCTTCCATATTATTTTTCTTTTTGTGTGTGTGTGTATTTCTGGTTTTCAAGTTTTGATTAGAAGGAGGAAATAATAAGAATGGGGCCTGTAATAAGATGGTATCTGAAATCTTGACTGAACTCCAAATTTAGCTGTCACCTACTAAGACTATGTAAAAAACTGTTGAATGCTCATGTCTAAGAGAAAAATGCTGTTTATCTTCATAATCTCTGACACCTACTAAGGAAAAATAAGTAAATGCATGTAAAAAGACAGTCAATTTCTCCCTAAACTATAGATTATGTTTTTATGTAGCATATCTTGATGTATGACCTAATTTGTGGTCCATGCTGTGTATCTTAATAACTAGAGCTATTGCTGGAAAGAGAAAGAACTCAGGAATTGATCAGACTTATTAACTGTTTTAATAAAATGTAATAAACAGTTTAGGAAGGTTTCAGCAGACTTACTAATAACATGGCCAGTGTTTAATTTCTATAAAATTTCTTTTGTTACATTGTTGACCTTATCCTTATTATTCCATTGCCTGAGCCCACATGGAATTTGAAAGCTAACAGGAATCATTTTCTTTGAATTTTACATTGTTTTACTTTTGCTTTGTTATCACTTTCATGTTTTCCCCCTCATTTTATCTACCCATTCACAATCTCCCATTTTCTCTGTCTCAACTTTCTATGACTTTTTATTCATGTCATAATAACATGATTTCTGGGTTTCTTCTAGATGTTTGCAGGAACCAGGAAAGAGTTTTCCACCTCCCAAAGAAACCTTATCTACTTCTTGAATGAGTAAAGGGATTTTCCTCTATAGTCAGAAGAACAGAAATTGATAATTTTCCTTCCTTTTCTTTGTGAACCACATATATGCAAATATATAATACAGAGAACTCCTTCCTGATGTAAAAAATACTGTGTTTCTCAGAATGGTGGTGATACGGGTGTGTATAAGGATAATGATTACTGGGAAGCAAACAACTTTTAGAGTAGGTTAAAATCCTCAAATATCTTCTGCATGAAACCACTTGACAGGAAATATAAACAAATTCACCTTCAAAAATTGCAAAGCAAAAATTGCTAAACCATGCTAGTCTAGTTAGCATAAAAATTTGGGGGGTTTAATAATAGGTAGTTTCACTAAATAATAATAATTTTTACTATCCATAGATTTTTTTTATAAGAAGCAACAAGAATAAGAAAATAATGCCATCTTAAAATACTTCTGATTTTAATTTTATGCTTTTATTTACATCACTGATATAAAACGTTGTATCTGTAATATGCCACTACATATTTATGATAGATAACAACATATATAAATTCCTTTAATTACATGAAAGAATAGCTTTTTCACATTGCTTAGTTTCAGAATTAGTTTCAGAATTCGCTTCAGATCTTTATGAAGATATGATATTCTAACCTAGAAAACTGCATGAGATTTGTCCCAGGTGAATTTCATAGTGCATTCATTACCACTTATGCAGTAGTTGTGGAGTTCTAGATAGCCATGTCTCCTTTTTTGCTGCACTTGTGCTTTTGTAGGATTCACAGTCAGACAAAGGTAGTTCAATAACTCTTCTTTACCATTTTTTTTCGTTGATATGCAGAATCTGCACAGAAAAAGGTTATTCAGAAGTTGTAATGCATCAGGCAGAGTTCACTGTATTCTGTGAGAAAGTTTCAATCAACTTCATTGGGTTTTGGATCAAGTTTTATTTACTTGTCATTGTGATACAGCATCTGCATCTACTTCGTGTCAAAAGAACTCTGAAAATTAATTTTGACCCGTGCTAACCAGTCTTTGATCAATGTGGCACAGTACACCAGCAGCTAGAGGGTGAAAGAGGTATCTGTTTCACATAAAACTAGTGAACTACAAGTTACTTGCCAAATTTAAGCAAATAAAACATCCTACTTCTACAGCCAGATTGTTAGCTTTGTGAAGCATGATGATACCGGGAAATAAATAAGAAAATAAATAAATAAATAAATAAAGGCAGAAAATCAAAGACAGGATTTTTTTTATTGTTTTGACGAGATACAGAATTATGCTTCTAAGAATTTTTTGAGAAAACTAATGAAATAAAAATTGGCAGCCTGTGTTGCCCCTTGCTGTTTCGCATCAGTCGTGTCAAAATGCCATGAGACCTTGTCTAAAATGGATTTTGTCACCTTTTCTAAAATGCCAGCACCATTTGCTGTGCGTTGTGGTAATTTGCCTGGGAGCTGTTGTCCCTTCCATCAGCCATTTCTATATTTGCCAATGTACATTTATGTTTTCACTTTTTTATGGAAAAAGATGCTTGCCACTGATGCAAGCTGACCAAAGACATGAGATTGCACAGGGCAGCTGCATTTTCACACAGCAGCTTTGTCAGCTTTTAAACTGCAAAATTGCTCTTCATAATTCCTTTTTATGTAATACAAACTCAAAGCAGAATAAGATGAGGGAAACAATGTCTCCAGGCAGACAAGATATTATAATGTTTATTAGTGCAAATCTCCTGAGAGATCATGTTACATTCTAATGGTGGTGCAAATTAAGCTAGTCTTATCATCATTTTTTACATATGAGATAAAATAAGTTAACAGCTACATCCATGTTCTAACTGCCCTCCTTGATTCCTTTTCATTTTCCTTGAATCCCAAATACACACTGATACATGAGTATTTCTGTCTCACACTTCTGTTTGGTACAACTTTGACAAAAAATGGAAAAAAAGCTTAGCTGCTCTCTACAAACATATGTTCTGAACAGGAAGATCTATGTCAGAGCAAATTTCCAGTCAACAACTTTAACATTTCAGCATGGTCTCGTGTATGCCCAGAGCATAATGAAATACAATTATTTCACTTCCATTTTTTAGGTATCTCCTCTCAAAAAACTGCAGTCATGAGCTTTCTAGAGCATAATCAGTACTTTACACTCAGCTGTGAAAGTTGTTTCTTTACCTATCACTTCTGCAAGTACACTGCCAGGTCCTTTCTAGGCATCTTGAACGCACAGTACAGTTTGATAACTGAAGTCCCACTACCCCACATTTGGGATCCACAGATTCTGAAGCTTTTTGGGGAGTTCAATACACTAAACCAATCTTTGCACTCTTTTTGCTCTGTATGAACTCCCTAGGGATGTTAAGAGTCCAGGAATTGTTGATCAGCCTATTGAGCATAGTGTTGTACACAAAAGGGAGAAAATAAAAATTAAAAAAGTAATCAAATAAGATAGCTATCAAAAAAAATCTTGAAATGTTGTATTAATTTGTTCTTGACAAATATTCAGGTTCAGACTTGCTTTTTTTCTTGGGAGGAAAAATAGAAAGATGTTGTTACCTTTCAGTCTTTTTGTTCAGTCATGTCAATCAAATATAGGAAGAGCTTGCTACAGTATTTCTTGGCATATATTTAATCAGTAAAAATTTTGATTAGTTCCAGCTGCACATTTCTTACCAAGGAAGACAGGAAAGACAACATCTTAGATAACTAGCCATAGGGAGATATTTTGAATACTTAGACACAGCTGATATTCAGCATACAGTATGCTTTGAAATAGCAAATACAAAGACCTTTTACTCTGTGCTGTTCTTATGCAATGACTTTCAGAGCAGAACTTGCACTTTAAATAATAAGGTTTGTGTGCATAAATCCAGAATTTCTTTGAAATATGCCTCTAAGGAACCATTGGCCTTTTCCATGTAGCTCTGCATCTGTAAAAGACGAGTCAGCCTCAGGGCCTCTCTGAATAAACAGCTTTTATTCAGCCTCCGGGACTGTGGAATGGAATAGGTGTTTTACTGAAAAGCAAACAGCAGTGGCCCACTTCTTTTTACTTCAGTTTGCAAACACTAATTTATTTGAACCGATTGGCATTGGGAGTCTTGATTTCCCCTATGTGGTTCGCTTAATATGTTTTTCCGTTAAGCTTCTTATGATGGGAGCATTCGACCTGTTTCTTCCGAGAGGATAAACACGGCCAGATTAATCAGAACACAGATATCACCAGGGCTCCTTACTCACTCAGCAACTGAAACACATGCACAGTTCCGTGACTTAACTCTGAGACCCACGCCTTTCTCCCTTCTCTGCTCAAGCCTTTCCAGAACTATATGTACTGGACTGCTTTGCAATTGCACCCTTTTCTGGTAAGGTACCTCAACCCCAGTGAAATCACATAGTAATAAGAGGAGAATTAACATGATTTTTCCATTGTACTTATTTACCAAAGTTTTCCTATCTACCCTCATTACTGTGAACACTGCCATTCAGCAACAAAAGCTGCACTTATGAAGTTATTTTTACTTTTTGTGTTTTTAGTTTTACATACATTAACATTGGAGATTTCATGTCTTCTGTGAACCTAATGAAACTCAGTGCTCTGATTTTACTGTCTCTGGTTGGGTGAGTGAACTGTGCTGTGTTAATTTTTATTTTTCTAGAGAAAGAGTACAGTTGAGAACTGATCAGTTAACAGCATTTTTCATTATTATTATTATAATGTACGTTACATTCTCACACTGAAACAAGGGGAACTACTTCTCCCTCTTTAGCAATCTGAGGAACAGCCCCTTTTTCCTTACCAAAAAGAAAAGAAAAGGTCCAGAAAAGGCTGGGCCACATTTTAGGAGATTAAGCAAAGATTCTGAATTAATGTGTTAAATCTATTGAAAATATTATGTTCTCTTCCCTTATGCAAAAAGCCAAATCACAATAAATAGACTGGAATTGACTAGATTTTCTCTTAGAAAGCTCTACTTTTTAACTGACCCTGAAAATACAAGCAGTTCCTTTCCTTCCTATCTCCCTAAAACAGAATGTGTAAAAATACATACAGCTGTATTATATTTTGAGTCAAGTCTTTGCCAATTTATTTATATGAGTTTCTGGCTTGTATAAATGGACAAGAGGACTAAAGGGCAGAATGCAGGCTGTTTGGCTCTTTAGTAGACTCAATTTATGTCTCATAGCGATGACCAGCATATAAAAGTCTTGAGTTTTTTTTGGAACGGAGAGCCTCACACCCAAAGCAATATTGCCACACTAAGGGATGGTGTATATGCATTAGAAATTTCTGCACAATTACTGAGGTTTCATCAGAGCTTACTTTCCTTCTTTCCAAAGCACAATCTTCCAAGTAACCTTCCAGAATTAACTACTCTGGGCTAACAATTTAATTTCCCAACTCACTATAAAGAGGAAAGCCGATCCATTTAAAGCTTTCACATGATTCTAACCACTTCACAAGAACAAATGAACCAGAAAGCTTTACAGAATAACAACAAGGCCAAGGTTTGAGATTTCCCTTCTGCAGATTCAATCGAAGCTTTGTCAGTGCCTTGAATGTATGTTCTCAACACTCTTGTTTGTGTTATGCATCTTCTCTGACAAGAGAATTTCAGCCTCTGCAGGTTGAAGATACAGTGCAGGTATCAAGTATAATGAAAAAAATCAGAAGACATATGCAGTGGCAAACTAAGCTTTAAATATTACCTTTACGATTAAACCAGCTGCATCCACAGAAGATAAACCATGTGGACTTTAGGTACCTTTTCTTGAAGAGGACAGCACTTTATTTTACCTAAATGAGGGTTACCTCTCTTTAAGAGAAAAAAAAAAGAAAAGAAAAGAAGACAAGACAAGGCAAGCATAACTACAATTCTGGAATTACAAGTGGCTGGCATAAAGCAAAAACTATGTACAATCTGTACAGTATACAATGGCTCTGTGTTAGAAGATCCTATATACACAAATTGCCAAGGCTAATCTACTTGAAAACGTATTTATGTATACCAGGCTGTGAAGTAGTTCATAAAAAAAAAAAAAAGAAAAAGAAAAAAAGGATGAAATAACTGGGAATTTTTAGCTCATCATCTCCTAGCCACTGCTGAGTCAGCGTGTAATCTTCACAGTAAGTATGCATTACAGCATAAGAAAACTGGAAGATTACAGTGTAATGCATTTGCAGATGTGGTGTTTACATCCAGATTTTTTTAAGCCTTACAATATACTTTAATTTAAATATTACAGTGAAACTTAGGCACAACTGAAGATTTGAGAATCTGGGCCTCAGTACCTAAAATACTTTTTCCCCTCCTTTTATTCCTTCTTTCTTTTGGGGATGTAGACCTAAAATTAAATCCTTTTCTGCCATACAAGGTCATGAAGGGGGCATCAAATTATGAATTTAATACAGTTGAGCTGTTCACAGATAATAAGATAATGGAATAGACAAAGTGAGCATATGCCCTTGCAATGAGTGCAAACCAAATGTGCAGACGATTCTTCATATGCCATGTCCAAGACATACGTATGTGTGTGTGAGAGAGAAAGAGGATGGGAAAGAGGCTGAAGAAGAGGGCTAGGCTAATCTTTCCCTTCATAACATGAATCATTACCACCAGGTAATTCAATGACTTGGTATTCTCAGTGCTCTATATCTCTATATTCTGAAGAACTATACTAGCACATTTTTTTTTTTTTTTTTTCAAAATTACCACTTTTCAATGCCAATTTCCTTAGGATAAATTCTTGGGAGACAATTTATCCTGCAGAGCAAATAGTATGGCCGAATATCAAGGTTAGTTTTTCTGCTTAGCTTAATTGCGCTCCAGGATTTGAATTTTTCTTTAACTTGCTGATGCTGCTGTAGCAGATATGGGGGGAAAGAAAAGGAGTTCTTTGCACTATTAGGTGTGTGCTGCTTCAAAAGACATATAAAACCAAGATTCATCTACCTCTACCTGCTGTTCAGAAAATTTGGAGAGTCTGCATCTCTTAACACACTCAGAAAACAGTCCTGGTTGTCTGATTTCTTCCAGATTTCTGTTGCTTAAAGCTGAAGAAATCTTCTTACAACAGAGTTCATTTACAGTCATACACACTTTAATCGATTGCCCTCAGGGTGTTTTAGTATGTCTAAAGAATACGAAATATGACACAAGCAACTAATGTTCTTGAGATACACAGAATATCCTTTTTATTTACTTAGATAAAATCATCCCATGTGGTTACATGAACGTGAGTATGTGAAAATGAATATGTTTTTCTCAGGTTCAGTTTATGAAAATTTTGCTCAACTTACTAATAACTTCTCAGAAGTTAGGAGGCAATACCATGTTCTTAATTGTTATGTCACAGCATGGTAGACTAGATAAGCTGTTTAAGGGGGTCTCTGGATTTTGGAGGGACCTTTTTGGATTGATTGGATGATGCTGCAATTATGTTGCAATAGATTTTGTGAATGACTCTGTTAGACTCTCTCCCAGTAGACTGTCATGACCAGTGTGGTTCACATTGCTTGTAGTTCTACAGACATGTGACAGGGCTGAGATTAATGTTATGTTTGCTTAGATACAATGATGACTTACATTGGTATTCATCCTAAGACAACTGAAAAAACAAGTTTCAGGGGTTACAGTGGTAGCATATGAGAGGGGAAGAGATATTTTTCTAGCACTAACTCTGCTATTCAGGCTTCTTTCTTTTTTTTTTTTTTTTTTTCTTTGCCCAGTGGTTTGCTTTTGTCGTCTTTCTTTCTGGAAGCTGACCCTTCAAACAAGTAATTAAAAAACATAGTACTTTTTTAATTCTCATATAATTGATTCAGCCATGAGAGAAATAGGTTGTGCTTTCTATTCAATTGTTCTGCATTACTGCACAAAACGTTTACTTCTTTAGAACATCTGTGGTGGCCAGAAAAAAATTATAAACAAGGGTAAAGACTAAAGCTGGAATGCTGAGTGTCACAGATTTGATTGAAACAGCTTAATCCCCTTGCAGAGCATTAATGAAGACATTGAATAAACCTTCATGTGGAAAGCTGTTTCAATCAAATCTGTAGAGGATTCTAAACTGAGCATACTTGTAAATATCAAGGAGAACAAAACAAACAATCAAAAAAATGCCACAAACCCCACCCCACAAAACAAAACAACAAAAACCCCAACCAAACCACAGACAAACAAAAAAATGCCCCCAAAACCACCCACAAAGAAATTACCAGAAAAGAGAACCACAGGCAGAAGGTCAGGAAAGTGTTAGGATATAAAAGGGAGGACGGCTTTCTGGGCCACCAGAACGAGACCGCTGGTACTGAATTGATACATATAATCTGCTTAATAAATGTTATCCATTAGCTTGCTATACCAGCACACTGTCCCAGGTTGTTCCAGCTTTTTATGCATCACATTCTTTTATTCTGAATTCTTATAGCTGGCAGTTAATAAGAGGGACATGGAAAAGGATTCTCTGAAGGTAGTGTGTAGCCAGAAAATTAGATACATTTTTGTAGAAACATGAAACCAAAGGGGCTCAATGTAAGCACGCATTAATATTCCATACAATTCTCTTTTAATAAGCTGTTGTCACTGTTCAACCTGACATATTAATGGGAAGAATCTGAATGGTTTGATACATAGAAATTTATTGCTAAATTAAAAGGAGTGAAGAGAAGAGCTACAAGTATAAGAAAAGCTCATTTAAAAAAATATTTAAGATACTAATCTCTCAGCATGAAAGCAATAATAGAGTGCCAACATGGGTAGAACCAGATAGCTTGGGAACAAACTGAAATATAGTTCGAAGGTAAACAGCCAGAGCCATTACAGGTATGCACACAAAACACAATCATGATAAATAATACTACTAAGATAACATTCAAGAGTTAAAATATACAAAAACTTAAATTGCAAGGGCAGTTTCGACTTAGCTTCTTGAGTACATGTATATAACCTATAACATACACTGTAATAGCATTTGCAATTGAGGTTTTTTAATTCTGGTTATCTGAAAATATTTTGCTTGTTCTCAAACAAATATATTGAACAAACTTAAGTCAATCACAAATACATTTTAGAATTATTGTTGGGTTTGGTTTGGCCAATGAGCTGAAAAGCTAGATATTCACAAAGCTCCAAGAAACCTGTTCAGTCAATCCACCTACCCAAAGAATTGATTTTACTTTGACACAATGCAGTTTTCTACAGTGGAGTGGGTCTTCATTCCTTATGCATGTTGAGAACTTATTTTGCCTCTAGAAACACTGAATGCACAGCTGCCTTCAGTATTTTTAACCCCAAGAAGGGATTCTTTCTACCTCTGCTTTTTCACCCACAGGCACAACAACATCTGTGCAACTCTGTTAAAAAGTGCTGCGTATTTAAGTGGCTAAGGCAAAACCAGATGTGTTCCCCAAAGTGTTAAAATTGGAGGTATTTCAGCAACAATAACTTCAGCTTCTATTCCAAGTATTGTTTTTTCAGGCTGCAAAACCCACCAGTTTGGCCAGTCCTGCATTTCTTGAAGACATGAATCTCAAGATATAAAGTGTTTCTTCAAATAAATAGAAACGTTGTTCCTAAAAATAATATGTGAAGTTGCAGGCGGCGGCGGCGGAGGAGGCGCCTGTGCCGTTGCGGTGGGGGGGGCGGCTGCCGGTGGTGCCGTTGCTCTGGGGGGGGCAGCTGCGGCCGGGCCGGGCGGGGCCGCGGTTCGCGCCGCTGCAGATCGCCGAGCGGCTGCGCGGGTCTGAGTGGCGGCAGCGCACGGTACCCTCCAGCTACCCCTGCACAGATGTTTCACATGAAACCACCCCTGCACCACATTCAGAAGCACCGACAACAAAATCACGATCTTAACAAGGTAACAATCCTTATCCTCAGAGCCCAGAAGGTTTCCATGCCCCAGCTCTGATGGTGTCACATTAGCATAAGTATCAAAGGGCGAAGTAAACATTCCCCAGGTAGAACCGACAGTATAATTAATAACAGAATCCATCACCTGATGCCCGAGATATACAGGTAGAGCCGTTACCCAACTCATCGTGTTATACATCTGAATTGCGAACCACACCAACATAGCACCTTTAAACCTTCGCATAAAAAGACAAAGAATAAATGAAGTTTGCAACACATTTGACAGGTTAGACCAAGCTGACTGCATTAAAGTCCAACAAAGCTGCTTAAAGGCATGATACATGATTTCGTCTAAGAACGACATAATGCAAGCTGTCTGTTCTAATCTCTGAGCAAGTTGGAATTCAAACTATTTGGACAATTTATCACAGCTCTGGGGGAGCACTGTTCGTGCCCCACGTTGGGCGCCAATTAATCTGTCGTGGTTTAGGCCAAATCCACCACTGGGGACCCGAGGGACCCCAGACGGGACCGACAGATGCTCCCCTCTACCCCTCTACAAAGAGAGAGGCAGAGGAGGAAAAAGAGACTTAAGAGTTTAGAAGAAACTAAACTACTTTAATGAAATATTAATAATAAAATAAAAAGAAATAATGAAAAAATATATACAAAACCGTATCAAGCTCCCGAGATGACAATCACGTCACCGGCTGGCACTGGGGCAGTCCCAGGCTGGACTCAGTGGCGGACGGGAACTGGATTCCGGATCTGGAGTCAGGATTGGGATCACAGGCAGAGAGAGTCCTCCTCAGACGTCGGCCATTGAAGGAAGAGCCCGTGACCCTTTGGTCCCTCAGCTTTTATACTGAGCATGAGGCAGATGGGATGGAATACCCTGTTGGTCAGTTTTGGGTCACCTGTCCTGTCCGCTCCTCCCTTCAGGTGAGACCCCACTATGCTTTTCCGCTTCCGACCCTCCAACGTAGCAAATAACAAAGTTGGTTGGCCTTGGCTGTTATGACAATAAGTGTAAGCAGGAGCCTCTCTGCATACCATGCCTGGGCATCAGCTATAAACAATTGGCCTTATCACTCTGAGAGAGTGAACACTGTCTGCACAATATGCAGTTAATTTCAGTTGTTAGAAGAGGCCCAGCTAAGAAGCGAAGTTACTGAACAAAATTGGTTCTGTTTTACCTCGAACCAGGACAAAATGAATGAAGCTTGGCAGATTTCACAGCTTTGGTTACTCTGTAGTATCACTTGCTGATTAATAGGGGGATAAAAAATAATGTAGGTGTGTGGTTTCCTGGTTTTTACCTACATATTATTTTTTAATCAGTTACAGTGCTGGATTGTTCTTTCCCTCTCACCACAAAAATGAAGAAAAAGGCAGGCTTCTGAGAAAGACTGTCTACCAAAAAACGCAGCAGCTAGGAGATCTGCCAATCATCCCCTTGAAGTCAGGTGTCCAAAACACCGTGGCAGCGTTTTGTTGGTCCCAGCCCATGGAAAGTGAGACATGAAGAAAGACAAATCTGGCTGTGCCTGCAACCCAGGCAACACGAGGGGACTCCAAACATCTGGCTGGAAACCAGCTGTAGGTTACAGGCCCCCAAAAATATGCCCCCTCACTCTCAGCACCAAGAAAAAAAATTTTCTCCCTGTCAGAGTAGGGCCTGGATGTGTGCCTCTCCCCCAGAACTGGCAGAGCCCCTTGGGGATGGGACAGCGGACTGCAGGTTGTGGTACCCAAGCTGACCCGTATCCTGGCACACAGAAAATTGATGATGTTCTGCGGCCCAGATGGTGTTATCTCAGTGCTGTTTGCTGCCCTGCACTGTCCACAGCATCACTCACTGCGCGGTTGGCAATCCCTGTCAACCTCTATCTGGCACAAACAATTGAAGCCTGGCTTTCAAAGAGGGACTACTCTTGCATCAAAAGCGAAAAAAAAAAAAAAAAAAAAGTGGTCAGAGTTTTAAAAGAAATTAGACGTTATTTGCTGGACAGATATTGGGTGAATATCAGTTAGTTCAATGATGAAACCAAATCTGGAGTCTCAGAAAATCTATTTATCCATTACTAAGCTGTTACTGTTTTTTTTTGAAAGTCTGCTTTGTATCATAACAGCAAGTTATACTATATTTTGTTCTTGTTTTTTTTTTTTGTTTTTTTTTTTTTTCAAAAAGCTTTGCAATACTTCTAACACAAACTCTTCTATCAGTTCAGCAGCTGTCTTTTTTTAAAATTAATCAGCCTTTGGTTTATTTAATATTAATCTAAACCTGTGTTGTAGCCAGATATTGTGTAAATCTTCAATGAATTTATTCATAATATATGCTTAGGTGCATTTTACCATCTCTTCAGACTAAATATTAATGTTTTAAATAATACTGAGATATAAAAGTATTGGAAACCAAACATAAGGAAAGCACTGACAAGGATTTGCTGAGACAGGAGTATGTTAAATAAATAAAGAGCAAAGTGTGTGAAAGAAGAATTATATGTCACAATGCCAGCTGGGAAAGAAAAATTCAGTGCTGATATAAGTAAAGGATAAGAACTGATGATATATGCAATGATAAATATGAGAGTACAGCTAGTCTTCATCAGAAGAAAGCTGGGAGCATCATGGGAGGAGATGGCCTCTGCTACTCTTTTGATCACACAGCAAGGTGGAATAACTGGCCCAACAAAGAATCTTTTCTTCTCTTTCTTGCTTGCCAAGTTAGTCTTCTGCTCTTTTGCGGAGCTGAACCAAATTATTACACCATCAAATAAGTGCCAGAGAGAGGGTAAAGCAAGATGGGCATGTAGGAGAGAAGGAAACAGCTCATGCATTTTTCAGTGGAGAGGAATTGTTAATTTCACACAGGTCATCTTATGAAAATATACCCTCAGGAATTTGCTTGCAAACCCTCTCCAAAGAAGAGCCAGTCTGCTTCTGACATGCCTACACCAAAGAAGGGCATGATTTGCACAAACATGTGTGTGCTAGAATTTTAAAGATAGCAGAATTTTATTTTCTGCAGCTTTTCTCTTTTGGTAGTAGTAAAACAGTCTTCTAAAGACAATCTGTGTCAGCAAAGTACAGAACTAGGTACTACACAGTTTTCCATGGGCATTTTTGTCCTTCGAGTGGAATACAGCCATTTGTATATACTGCCAAAGAATGCTACAAATACTTATGCACCACTCTTAATTTTAAAGCCTGTTTAAATATCACCACTTATTTTCAAATTGCTATAGTACTTCCTAGGAGCCGGGCAAACTGGTTCAGAATATTTTAATAACAGGTTCACACATGACACCTGAAGCTATGTGATAGCGGGATGTGTGCACTGGTGTCTGCAGAAGCATCTTTTACTATCAGCCTTTACAAACTTCAGAGCTCTTCCTGGACTAGCTTTGCTTAAGGCATTCTCAGACAAGTCTTATCTACTAAGTCATGCAGTTTGTGTTCACTTTGACTAAAAACCCAATCAAACCCAGCAGTGTCCTTGACTGACTGAAGCACAGGTCTGGGCCAGAGAATTCAGAGAGGTTCTGCTGACTGCTGTGAACAGAGGTCAAGTTGATGAATAAAGCCCAATTGCTGCAGGTACAAAGGCAAAACCCTCATTGCTGGAAGAGTGGGAAGGGAGGTGGAGCAAGATGAAAGGGAGGGCCAAAAAGGATATTATTTTAGTTACATTTTCAGGACTTGTTTAAAATATTTTGCAGTTTGGTCAATTTGATGAAAGTTTTGAAGCACTGTTTTGGTGTTCCCAGTCAACCTGGGATTGTAAATGTATCATAGAACAAGGATAAACAATTTTTTCTTCTAAGTGTAAGTCATATTTTGTTCAGTGTTATTTTGCAGTAATAGTTGTCACGTGAAATCAGTTCTTCCATTTGAAGAAGACAGCTCTTCATATATATCTTAGTTGTCTTCTTGTCAATATGTAAGTATTGGAATAGAATTTAAAGGAACTCTATTCCCAACTTATTAGTTAAAATTATGAAACAACCTCTACTGAAATGATAAATATTTCTTATAAGATTTTGTAGAAGGTAGCCATTTTTAAACAGTTTATAGAAAATAAAAGCTTGTAAATTCTGAAGCTAAACTTTTTTCCTAACCTTTCTAAGCAGACAAAACTTTGTCTTTCTTTGCTAATTTCTGTCACAATTTGTAAGTTTGGTAATTTCTTAAGAGTTGCACGATTATATTTACACCTGTAAATAGACCACAAAATGAGAATTCTAGCCAGAACTAAGAAATGCATGTGTTCATAATAAAAAAATGAACATAAAATTTTCAAATGTAACTATTGAAAACTGTAGCTGTATATTTTGGAATGTTGTTCTTCCTTGGTTCAATTTTTCCCCCAAGCACTTTGTTCTGCTTGTAATGGTGTCAGGAAATAAAACTGCCATGTGTTACTGAATATCATCTCCTCATAATCCAACAAAACAATCCAATCCCAGGTATCCCTCTAAAAGGTAGTATGACCCTTCTGAGAATGTTCCTTCCAGACTCCAGAGTACACACTTTTGAAATGACACATCTGCTTTTCTATTTCTCCTTGAAAAAGCAATCCATGACCCTCCTCCAGGACTGTCTTCATTGCTGTCTCTGGATTATTTTTTACATGATTTCTAGCTGTTATATCTTGTAGTCCCCAGGGATCTTACATTTTCAAAAGTTTTCCCTGAAAATGGTGTGAATGACAGTTGGAATGTGGAGGCACAGTAACAACCTTTTAAAATAAAAAGTGTGAGTATTGGCCAAAAGGTATATATTCCTTTGAGAAAAGATTTTAAACATGTGAGTTTTATATGTAAACTGTTTTACCTATGCTTTCTGTTTTACTGAATTCCTTATGCAAACATGCATCGGTATTTATGCCCTTGACTATTCTGCAAGCTAAGTGATGGACTTGCTGAAGATTCTGTGCTTGATCTTGCAGAATCCCAAACTAGCAAATCCACACAGATCAAAGCAATGCCATGTCAGATCAGATCTAGATCCAGGAAATGCACATTAACTCAAGAATTACATCTGAACTAATAAACCCCAAGTCTCAACAGGGTTCCAGAACTGTAACATCTCTGTACCATGTCTGGACATAACCTAGATTACACCTGACAGCTCAGTGCTTCTGCTTTATGTTGCCATGTACTTTCCGGGCTAGGGTTAGGACAGATGAAGTCCATATGCCACCCAAGCCCTACATAAATCTTCCTCCTGTACTCTAGGCTAGAGGACTTGTAATGGTCTAAAATAGATCCTAGGTTTAAGATTAGAAAAAAATTGTCCAAGTTTACTTGTCCTGTAGCCAAATTACAGTTTACCTGGTTTTGCTCAGTTAAGCTTAATCTCTTTTTTCCCATCCATTGTCTGTGTAGTTTAATGACTAACTAAGTAGCAAATAACCCACCAAAAAGAATATATACACAGAAGCAGGCATCATGTTCAGTAAAATAAAACTGATATTCCCCTGTCTGTCATCACACACATTTACTGTTGTCATCATAATGCCTTCCCATTGATGAAATCAATCCACATTTATGGTAAAAAGCCCTCACCTTTTAAGGAACTAGGGGCATTTTTTCAATTTTTCCACCTTTCTCACTGAGTGAAGCTGACACAGATGTCAGTCATGACAGAAAGACATAAACTACCCATGTAACAGAGTGTGTCGCTCATTTGAAAAATAGCATCATGTTGGCCTCCTAAGGCAACTGCATTTCTTGCGGGTACTGGTACATACAGACTTGCCAGTTGTGGCTGTACAGGACAGGCAATTCTTAGTGAGCTGAAGCTTAGCTGCATTTTGAGAGCCCAAACTCTCTGTTTAACACTGTAGAGAAATGCACTTCTGTATTTATATTGTACTACTTGTACTGCTGGAAGCGACACTTTACAATGTACAGTTTTCTTCTGGCACTTCTATTTCGTGCTGCACAATTTTATTTTCTCACAGACCACTGAAAGATACAAAGCATTTATTTCAGATGCTGAATTAGTTCAATAACATTGATCAAAAGACTTTCAGTTAAACTTAGTTTTGGCAGCAAATTAACTCAGGCTCAAGTTTCCTCCAGAACATTGTTGGCATCTAATTTGATACAAACCAGTGATACTCTGACTTCAACACCTGGGGAACATTTCTGTTACCTGACACAGTTTCCTAGAGCTGCAAAGACTTCGAGATGGCAGAGGGTTCCCATATTGGTATTGCAACATCATGATTAAATGCCTTCAAATATTTAATTCAGCATAAAGATGTGACAAGACAGCATTCATCATTTTCCTTTTTCTCTCCCCCCTTGAAGCTAACTGTGTTATCTGTGACCCTGAATCTTGCATTGGTTACTACTTGAAGTCTAGAGGCTGTATGACCTGTTTGTTTGGTCAGAATGCTTTTTTTATGCCTCATACATTGCTGTCACTTATCATGAGAAAAGCTCTTGCAGAATATGGTACACATTATTTTGCTGCACCACTGCAGCTCAGTTGTAACTCAGACAATACAGCCCATTTTCTTTGGGATTATGTATCTATCTATCAGATAAATGTAGCCTGCAAGTCCAACATGATTTATAGAAAATTGTGTTTATAATAAATAGTCCTGCTAGAGAAAAATAGACTAAATTGTGCCCTAAGTTATACAAAAACCTATCAGTTTATCTCGGTGGTCCTCAATGCTACTCCAAGTATAATTTAAGATAATTTGGGGCATGATCCTTTGTATAACTCGATATCTCTGTACTGATCTCAAGTCACTGTTTACAAATGCTCATTACATTAAAATATACTTCAGATAAAGAAAAATTACCATATAAATAACTTACAGTCCTCATTCTCCTTCCCATTTCCTACCCACCTAGGCTTTTTCTTATGATATTTTCATACAAGAAATCATATGAATCTTAAATACATTTTATTGTTATTTTTATGTGAACTGATTTTATGCAACTTGGCTAAAAGAACAGAAATAAATAATGAAATAGAAGAAGAGTCAAGTCAGCCTTCATTCGCATCTGAGCACAACACTCTTTGATATGCAGTTTAAAAGGTGCACAATAGTATCACACCATTTCGGTAATTGTTTCTTCTTTTTTTTTTTTTTTCCTGTAGAACAAAAGAATTTGACTTCCACACCAGGATTTTCTCTACTTACTATTACTGTTGAAACTGTACTGACTTCAGTGAATAAAAAGAGACTAGATATGGTAATTAACTAAAAATGTGGCATAGGTTAATTTGTGTTGACAAAAACATACTGCTATTCTGCCAGCTCAATTTCATTCGGGATGCACCGTTTGAACCATAGTTGCACTGCAAACTTCAAAATTTGGAATGCTAGGAAAAAGGTTGACACCTAGGTAGAGAAACCAGTAATTAATAGCTTCCAAAGGACGCCTATCTTTGTTTTCCTTACTCCCACCTCTTTCCCTACCTGCCTGACAAGGTGGCTGCAGCACGCACTGTGTCTCAGCTGCGTCCCAGGACAGAGTTGAGCTATATCTTTGAGCGGTGACAAAAACGTTGCATTTTCCTCTCTAAAGGCCTTGGAAGCCTCATGTCATTGAGCCCTTTGCTTTATGCCAGATTTGGGTGATGGTGGCCAAGAGATCAAAAAGTGAGACAGGCAGGCAGATAACACAATTTCACAGGCTTTCTTTCCTCAGGGGACTAGGCAGGAAACCAAACAAAGAGCATAAAGTTCAACTAAAATAAAATAACCAGTGGAATCATAGAATCTGTATGTGAAAGCTGATTCATTGGAGACAAAGTTTAAACAATAGATGATGACCTTGAACAATATATGATTTCTCTCAAGGTTTCAAACCAAAAATAAAAACTATACTTACTTAAACCTACACAGAGTAACGTGTCGTTTAGAAGGCCAGACCTGTGCTTTTCTGATTTGCTGCTAGTTGCTTTTTAAGGAAGTGTTTTAGGAAGAGATTTAACAGATGGTTTGGATTTTATCTAAGCTGTCATGGCTGGCTGCTACATTGAAAACAACCCAAAACCTGAAATAAACACATCTGATTTAAAAAGATCAAACATTAAGTAAAATAATCTGAACTAATGCCTGTTCTGCTGGTTTGCTGAAAAGCATAAAAATAATTGGAATGAATGTCATTTGATTACAAACGCAGGACCACTGTGACAACATCTGGAAGCCAAGCTTCTATTCCCTATCCCCTCTCCCTCCCTATGCCATGTCCCCTCCCCTCCTGGCATATAGTATATCATCTAGTACAATAAGACACCTATTCAGAGCCTAATTTTATTGATTTACAGGCATTATGCTTGGTCCTAAAACAAAATAAATACAACAGCATTGCTTTTACTTCATTCCTGCTAAACATTAAATTTCAGAATGAAATGCTTTAGGTTGTATTGAAATGTAGAATAGTGTCAAAAGCAATATTCTTCATGGAAATACACCTACTAATAGATAAGAAAGGAAAAAAATATTTTTCTAGCTCTTAATATTATTTTAAAACCCATGGTACCATGATGAGGTTCATTTGCTCTTTTAACAGAACCAAGACAGGTACCAACGTTTAGGTTCAGTCTCCTTGTAAGGGGATGAAGTGATACTTTGCCCTGCCCTGAGTACACCAGAACATTAGGGGGAATTGACTTTAGGTGCAGTGTTACAACTTCTTGCCATAAGGAATAATGGCATTCTACAGACACTCGAACTTTAGGATGAACATTACTCCAGGAGACATAGTGACCACACAGAATCCAAAGAAACAAAACTGTTCCGGCTGAAAATATACTGTGATCAGCTCATTAGCCAAAAGGCTGAAAAGCTGCAGTCCTATTATATGTTGCCATCTAAACCACTGCATGTTGACATTCAAAATAAATGGCATAACCACTAGCAGAGCTAAAATTGGGGTGCAGAAGTTCCTAGCTCCCAAGAATAATAGTTGATGTTGTATCTGGGTAAACCTCTACTTTAACAACTACAGAACTAGAAGTCAACGAGAACATTTTCCAAAGCACACTCATAACCTGACAGAAATGGTGTGTGTTAGGATGAATCGTTCATTCTTTTAACAAATCTGATAGTTCTAATACAGTGCACCAGGTGATTTATTTCTTTAAGCATTTTGCCAATAACCTCTTCCGAAGCTTCTGTGCTCTAGGAGAGAAGAAGCATTTTAAATACATTCATTTTGGTGGAATAGAGCATTATATAAAGAACACAACAAAATGGATGTGCTGAAGATTTTTTTTTTAAATAAGAAAGAAAAAGTTAATGTACTCTAAATATGGTAGTGGTGAGCTGCAAAGTTCATATCCCGAAAAGGAGACTACTTGATGGACAGTCCTTTTCCTATTTGCATCTTCATAAAGGCTAAGAAATTCTTAAGGTGGAAAGGAACATTAAGCACGTATTCTATGTTGCCTAACCTATCATAAAATGCAGGTCAGCAGCTGAAATCCAGGAAGCGTGCCAGCATCTTATAATGAGATAACATTGCACAAACCACCAGAAAATACTCTATGGATAACTTCTTTGAGATGATATTTCAGAAAGAGTACACTGTCTGAAAACACAGGGTGATTTTCATGCTCTCACACCACAGCAACTGTCTCTGACCCTTATTACAGTGGTAATACAAAGTATCTTGGCTGCAGACTGAGATGACAGATTTTATTATAGCTCCATTGTACACTTACTGCAAAGTCACCAATACAATACGCTTTCATTTTTTTTCTCTGTAGAGGGATATGATTTTGCAATTCTATTAATAACCTGTTAGAGAAATTAAGGGCTCAAAGCCAAAGAAAAGATAACCATTGTTATCACAGCAAAAGATTTACGTAAGAATGTAATGGGCTTTTAATATGAAATATACACTTTTTAACAGAAAGATGATGATGTCCTAGGTCAGTGAAGTAGTGCATTTAAGAAATACTTTGCAAATGCACACAATATAATTTCAGTATTAATGGCACTGTCAGACTGGTTAAAAACACTTTGCTAAAAGAAAAAGAAAAAAAGAAAAACACCCTTTAAACAATCTGTAAGGTATGCATTTGACTGAGACAAGAGGTGCATGAGGCTTATAGAGAGAGCTCTTTGCTAATAGCTGCCTGTGGCTTACAGGTAGTCAGTACAGATTCTTGTCTGAAGTAGTCTTTTCTTACTTACTTTATTCAGGTTGCAGTAACACGTTTCGGAATCCACTGTCATCAAAATATCACTTTCAGGTCAATTAAGCCATTTTGATTACAGACTTTTTGCTTCCTATAGCCAGCAAGAAAAATGCCTATCTGCAATTTATGCTGTGGAGAATTGTTGAAAGCATTTGTAACATTTTGGCAAAACAGAACATGCATGTCCTTGACCATCAAGATAGTATATTATTTGGGGCCCTAGTGGTGTGACTCCTGCTTCCGAATCTCCCAATGACTGTGGAAATGTCACTGATCCAAAAGAGCAAATGTTCTTTTGTCTCACGTTCAATCTAAATACGGTTTTCTAGCTGTGCATCACTGCCAGGATACATTATTTTTTTAAAAAAAGGCAAAATCAGATGGTGACTTTGAAAGCCTTCCAGAGTCAAAAACAAATTCGCAAGATAGCCAACATTCATTCAAGTGGACAGACAGACAAGAATGCCTTTCTACATAAAAATAATAAATAAAATTTAAATTAAAAAAAAAATGAATAAATAAAATTCTCAACCTGATTTATGTGCCCAAACGTATAGTAGGTATGCTACGTGCTGTAACTCTGCAGCTAGTATGTAGTTATCTTGATGAAGCTGAGCAAAATGCATTCTTGATTAAAAGCTTTTCACTTGACAAAGTTCAGCAATAACCCAGGGCTGAAATTTTATTACTTTTTACCCAAAAGGACCTGGGAAAATAAATGGCTTGTCCTTACAAGGAACTGATTAAATAGAATCAAAGGGAACATAAGAAAAGAGTGTTTTTTGGCAGGTAATTTGTACATATGCAAAATTTCCAAATTCTAACAATAAAATCAATTTGGAAAATAACTGATAGCAACAGTTACCTACTTTATGCTTGTCAAGACCTACACCAGAGAAATACATTGGTATTTTAATCCACGTTCAAATACTACTTAATAAAATTAATCTTGATAAAATTAGTCTCCAAATATTTTCACGTAACATGAAGTTACTTTGATGGTAAACTGACAACAAGATCTGGAACAGTGAGGTTTTGTTCATCAAGGGCCTGATGTTCAACAAACCAGAGTACAAGTTCTGTCAAATTTAAACTGTTACCTGTAAACCCAAATGCATGTGGTTTCCTGAAGGTGATGAATATATAGAGGGACGTGCTACTTAGGGGTCTGTATGGCTGGAAGACTTTTGTGTGCATTTGGAACAGCTGAAGTCAAAGTACTTTTACAGCTGTGATAAACCATTAAGCACTTTTAAAAGAATAAAGTAAAGAAACATTCAATGGTATAAATACAACAGAACTAAAGCCAGAAGTGTTTTTCTTCAGCCCAGTATTTCCTTATCCTCTTTTCATAGCGAGGTACCTGAGAGTCAGTGTTTCTTTTATTTAAGCTTCTACCATTAAGACAAATGGAGTCAGTGCAGGAGTTACCCCCTGTGTTGCAGGATGATTTAAAATGCTGTTGGGTTTTTTTGCAGGTTAAGCAAGTAATAGTGATCCGTGCAAGTGTCTTACAAAATCAGTGATACTGATTGCTATTCCTCTGATATCCATCTCTCGCATTTGGCATGTAAAAATACAGCTTTTGAGTTATATTACAAGAATAATAAAACAGAAGAATAATAAAATCTGGCATGTAGCTGTCATTGTAGGAAAGCTGAATATGAGAAAGCAATTAGTACTGATTTATTTCCAAACAATAATGGCACAGTGATCTTCATAAATAAAATTCAAAATATTCTGCCTTCAGTATATATGTAGCCCTACTGAGTTGAAACCAGCAGTCTAGTTCCTGTATGGTACATGCATTTTGAAATCAGATGTGTATATTTAGGCCCAATATTAAATTAAACTAAGCAGCAATATTAAGTTAGAAAAAGAACCCAATCCTGTAAACAAACATTGGGGTCTCACAGAGCTTTTCGGTAAGAAATAAATGTGATAGTGCCATCAGGGTTTTTTCTGGTGGAACTGAGATTCAAGAAAAGTTCTGTTTGTGCAAACAGACTTGCCTTCCTCTCCTGCCTCTTCATTAGCATTCTAAATGAAATTTATTAATTTAATTACTTTTCCCACTTTGCCATGCATCAGTGCTGCCAAAGGCAGTCTTCCTATTCTGTTCCTGGATGCTGTTACTGCTCTTCCATTTAGTTTCCTTTACGTACACACCTTTGTGCGTGGATTCAAAGCTTTTATATCCAGTGTATTTGAAGCTATGAACATTTTCTCATTTGGCTTCATTTTAGACTTATTTTTTCTTTTGGACCTGCCCTTATGAAGGCTGTTAGCAAACAGACACATTCAACAAGGTTATCCCAAACTAAAATAAAACTCACACTTTATTCAGCAAATACTTGGTGATGGCACTGAGCCTTCTTAAATATCACTTACAGTATTTCTTTCAAGAAAGGAATTTGAACCAAGGGAAGCAGGGATATAGCACTTATTTGTCTGTATTCTTTGAGACTCCCATATTCCGGACAGTCAGCCCATTCTACTACCAGGTGGTTATAGTAAGGTATGTATGATACACATGCTTTACAAGTAGATCTGTCTTCATCAGGAGACCAGACTGCTGTGACATAAATAAGGACCACGGTTCAAAAATGTAGCCAAAATTTACTGCACTAGACACGTACAAAGGACTGTTTAGTATAAAAGTCTTCCTCCTGAGAGCAGGTGTCACTGGGCAGGAAATTCTGTGCAATCTCTTTTTATTTCAAAAAATTTTATTTTGTACAAAGTGAAGCTGTCTCAAAGATCTCCTGTCTCCTAAGAAATAAACAAGTCCCTGTTGCCTGGTCACTTTTCTCAGAAGAAAAGGAAAAAAAAGTGTGATCCAAGCTTTCTACTTCCTTTACGTAGCCGTAGGAGCTGTGTATTTTCTTTGCAAGCAATATTCTCTGTTCAGTTCTTATGAGAAAGGGGTCTGCAAGAAAGTGTCTCTATTTTCAGGAAAATGTTTGGGCATTGGCAAGACACTCCTTACACCAATGTATTGTAGGGGTACTTGCAGGGCCCACCCCTGGCAAATAATCTGGATAACACCACCTCATCTGTTAAAGGAAAGAATGTGGGCATAAAAAGTGTGCACATGGATTGAATACACAACACTGAGCATGTTAAATTACAGAATAAGCATCATCTGAATTAAGCAGTAAGGAAGGAATTAGAGACTTTAGACATGAAGAAGGAATCAACCTGAAAAGAATATAAAAGAAGCAAGAAGATACCTAACCACAGGGAGAGACCTTTGAGTGGAAAGAGCAGCAGTCACAACTCCATGTGTATATATAAGTACATGGAGTTCATGTACTGTCACCCCTATAGAAGGCATGCCCCTGAGTGGAGTATTCCTGTTAGACTGAGTAGCAGGGATGTGTCTGTATATTGTATGAGGCAGATACTCCAAAGGATCATTTCTTAACAAAGAATAAGATGAAAACTAGTGCACTTGCAGTGGACTTAAACCACACGTTTTGCAGTTACTTCTCAGAAGCTCCAAAGGAACTTTTCTTTAGGGAAGACACATGTCAATGATAGTTTTAATGAAGGATCTAATGAAACAGTGCTGGTACTTTAAGACTCGGATGCCAATATTCTACTGGGTTTTTTGAAGGCTCAGGGGAGACCTCTGGACACAGTTTAGAAACTAGGTCTGTGAGACTATGTTGGGGAAAAAGAGGGATCTTCTGAGATGCTCTAGTCTAATTCAGCAGACACTATTCTTTCTGTTGGATCCTAAGGCACTCAGTAAATAGAGGCCTGTTACGAAAGCTATTCGCTAGTATATAATAGCACAGACTTCCAAGCAGCAGAACACTGATCGGGACAGGGAGGGGATCAGAAATTGGGTAAAGGTCAGTCAAGCAAATAAGCTTTGAGTCCCTGGGCTCTCTTTAAAGGTTGTTACAGTACCTAAATGAGACTAGCATTTTGCCATGTACAGTGAACGTAAAATTTTTTCCTGTGTCTAAAAAATAAATATTAATGTCGATTTAATTTGCCAATTACAATATTTTAGCAGTGCTTTAACAATGCTAAAATATGCTTCTTTCTGAGTGGTTTGCATATGTCATTAGCTCACAAACCACATTCCTCCAAAAAGCATCCTTATCAAAGACATAAATATCATGGATTCCAAGGAGTAAATGTCCAGGGATTCAGTGCTTCAGTTATAGTGAGATTCTCAATTCCAAATGATATTGAGCATATTCTATCTTCAGATGATCATGATTTATATACAAGCACTCTCTGAGAATTACTTATTTCTGGAACTGCAGTTTCATGAAGGCTTAGTAAACTCCCTTAACATGATTTCTAGATTGGATATTGTAAATGGACAGAAAAAATTCTTTATATAGTGTAATGGAAAATAATCCTAAATTTTTACTCTACAAAATTATTGATTCATTAATGTTGCCTGAGGAATACTCCTTACTGCAGTATGTATTATGTCTAATACTTGATTCCAATACTTGTTGTCATTCCATTCTTCAGTAGGATATTAAATAAAATTAATCCCCTTTGGCAGGATGACAATGAAGATAAATGTCAAAACTGCTTCATCCAAAACTAGAAAAAAAGTATCTAAACATGCAAGCTCTGTGCCCGCAATCTTTGTGGCTCTAAATATTATCTAAAATTTTCAAATATTAGAATTGTATTTCTGTGCAGCTTCTACTCCAGCACAAAATACGTTCATATAAATATACACCTATATAAAAAGGTTAAATACCAGTGTAACAAAAACTGGCATGATGCCATCTTGGTGGGCAGCTCTTAATGGGGAAGTAGGTTATTCAAAACGGGTGAGCAAATAAAGCTTATTGTGGTTTAAAAAGAAAATTAAATAAAAAATCAATAAAAGCAAAAAAGAACCTGAGATCTGATTAATAACAAAATAAAAATAACAGACAAGAATTTATGTGGGTAAAGCTGGCCACTCACATTAGCTGGTCCAATTGTTCTCTGTACCTGAGAACTTAAGATTTCAGCAAATTAAAATACTTTCAATGTATTTGTACCAGAGAACTAAAGATTTCAGGTATCAGAATAAATGGTAGTTTAAAAAAAAAATCATAATATTTAAATCCCTAATAGGTAAAATTTCAAAACTTAATAATAATAATAATAATAATAATAATAATAATAATAATAATAATAATAATAATAATAAATTATAATAATAATAAAGACATTCCTTGGATAAACTCATTGTTTCTATGAAGAAAAAATAGTACATGAGCACACAGCAGGAAAACAGCAGGTGATGTCTATAGTCTTTGTCCTTCTACATCTATGTAATAAGCACAACTTTATCAAAGACATGAGTCCAGAGGGTACAAGAACAGAATGTATTAGCTCTGCAGTTCATGCATTTGAAACTTCCTATATGTTCTTTATGTTTCTGCCTGGAGCCCCAATCTTTCTGTCCTTAGAGACATCATTAAATTGCATTTCCTGTTTCAATCAAAATTAAAATATCGTCCCTCAAGGATTATACTGATGCCCATTTCATACTAATGGGAGTCTGAAAAGATTTTAAGGCATCTTTTTGCTTAGAAATGTTCACATATAAATTACATATTCTGGGTAAATTCATCTGCCCGTGTCTCTGCTTTGTCTATATGATCCCCCCCAAAAGAAAAATATGCTGGTTGCCACGGCAGATTCTGGAAGGACCTGCTAAATATTAATGCAGGCAAGAATTTATGATAACCTAGTAATATTTGTTGGAATCTAATGAATATAAGAAGCTATAAAGTTGTTACCTTCTGTTTATCTGTGTAAAATAAACTTTTTCTTTTTAGCATCAGTGTGGTTTTTCTTTGGGGTAAATATGACAAGGCCATAATAGTAAATTCTTTCTAGCAATATGACTTTAAAAAGTTCTGGTAAAAGACAGTTTATCTATTACCTTTACTGGTTATGCTCTGTGAACCTGGCTGTAAATGACTAAATTAATTTTAAACATGACCATTAATCATTGGTCAACACTTATTTCGGTGATCTTCTTGAATAAAGAAGGATTCATCTTATGTAGCTTCAGTTAACTTAAGGTTAAGTGTATAATCTAAATCATCTTTGTGCCAGTGGAAGGATGTACATCCAGAAGATAATTCCAATTCTCACATAATACATCTCAAATAATGAGAAAGAAACATTATTTGTTTTCAGCCCTTTTCCAACACACATCTCACTAAGATCCTCCCAGGAACCAATGATCCTAGTTCTTCTTTAATTCAGGAGCTAACCTACAAGTAGCCAAACAGACATTAATTACTCAATTTGCTGCTGACTAGGATAAAACAATAGTGGTGAGGAGAGAAGGTCTTATTTTCATTTAAGTAAATCCTTTTGCATTATGCTGTCCATAGAAATTAGAATTAAAGTGAGAACAAATTGTCTTTATACCTATGGCTGGATATACTTATTTTCACCCTGCTAGGTAAGTGGAAAGGATAACAAAGTTGCAAGCAATTAAATTTTTTTCTGCCCTTCGTGATGATTTTGCCCACAAAGATAATCATCTACTTTCATATGCATCTGGGCTGAGCACAAATGAATTGAAAGCAAATTCAGATAACGTGGTCAAAGGGGTTCTATGCTTGCCTGCATGACAATTTTCATCTCAAATCTTCATTTAGCAGAACAGGCAATCCTGAATACTCTTTTAAGATTTTCTACAGTATTTTGATTATAACTTTTATATATTTTATAAAATCTGACAGCCAAATATTTTATACTTCAGTCCTCCTGCTGTGTCAGGTAGCCTTTTTGGTAATATTCATGTGATCCATAATGAGCACCACACAGCTCTCTGAAATCCTGACAAGTACGTCAAAAGTGTATCTCACACTTACTCTTGGACTCGCACTCACTTTTTTACTATGTTGCTTGCTCCCAGTTGATAACTAAGTTAGTGATATTCAAATTCACAGCCTCATATCCCATTTGATGGCTTCTTTCCCATTAATAAAAAGGTCATATAGACCACGATCCTGCCTCTATGCTTGAACAAGCATGCATAAATCTTTGCTGTCAGATTGCTAGATTACTTTATGCTTCAAAACCTCTAAGAATGAAGACCATAAGACATATTCCAATGCTGTTGTGTCCTAAGGTCTCTCCTCATATCCAGCTTGAACAGGTCTTCATGTCATTAGGCAATTACTTCTTGTCCTCTTCAGTTCCACAGGGCTGCTGCTTCCAGTAGACAGAACTGGTTGTCTTCACAAAATACATGGTTAAAGACTGCTGAAGGCAGTAAAGAATCATAGAATCATAGAATGGTTGGAAGGGTCCTTCAAGTTCATCTGGTGTCAATCCCCCTGCCACGGGCAGGGACATCTCCCACTAGACAAGGTTGCTCAAAGCCCCATCCAGCCTGGCCTTGAATACTTCCAGGGATGGGGCTTCCACAACTTCTCTGGGCAACCTCTTCCACTGACTTTCCACCCTCATAGTTAAAAATTTCCTCCTAATATCTGTTCTAAATCTGCCCTCTTCCAGTTTGAAGCCATTGCCCTTTGTCCTATCATTACATTCCCTGATAAAGAGTCCCTCTCCAGCTTTCTTGTAGGCACCCTTCAGATACTGGAAAGCTTCTGTAAGGTCTCCCCAGAGCCTTCTCTTCTTCAAGCTGAACAGCCCCAACTCTCTCAGCCTGTCTTCAGAGGAGAGATGCTCCAGCACTCTGATTATCTTTGTGGCCCTCCTCTAGACCTACTCCAACAGGTCCATGTCCTTCTTATGTTGGGGACCCTGAAAATGGACTCAGTACTCCAAGTGCGGTCTCACAAGAGCAGAGTCAAGGGGCAGAATCACCTCCCTTGACCTGCTGGTCACATTTCTTTTGATGCAGCCCAGGATACGGTTGGCCTTCTGGGCTGCAATCACGCATTGCCGGCTCGTGTTGAGTTTCTCATCTACCAACACCCCCAAGTCCTTTTCTTCAGGGCTGTTTTCAGTCCACCCAGCCTGTACTTGTTCATGGGATTGCCCTGTGCCCTGTGCAGGACCTTGCACTTGGTCGTGTTGAACTTCATAAGGTTTGCACAGGCCCACATCTCAAGCCTGTCCAGGTCCCTCTGGATGGCATTCCTTCCCTCCACTGTGTCGACTTGTCCACACAGCTTGGTGTCATTGGCAAACTTGCTGAAGGTGCACTAAATCCCAGCATCCCATTACCATCAAAGATGTTAAATAGTACTGTTCCCAGTACCGACCACTGAGGAACATGGCTTTTCACTGCTCGCTGCTTGGACACGGAGCCATTGACTGCAACTCTTTGAGTGAGAGCATCCAGCCAGAAGAAAAGGAGATGTGCATTATGCAAAGGAGACCCTTGACTGAGTAGACAGGTGATGTGAAACCAAGGAGGTGTCTGTGGTGGCTCTCCAAGTACAAGTCAAAGAGGATGCAACACTGATGATGTTGTGATGAAGTCTATTACAGCCCACCTGACTAAGATGACGTCTCTGAGGCTGTCTACAGATAATCAGCAGAAATACCCTGATCACAGGCATTGGTTCATACAGAGGATTTTGGCCATAGGACATCTGCTGAAGAGGAAATACAATTCTTAAAGTCACTGTAGCTGTGTCTAGCGGGCACTGCTTATGGTTTCCTAATGCAAATGCTAGAGGGACCAGCCAGGGAAATACTCTATTTGACCTGCTTCTCAATGAGGAAGAAATGTTTGTGAATGTGATCACAGGTGGCAGGTTGAGTTGCAGAGGCCGGGAGAAGACTGAGATTGAGATTTGGAGAAAGGCTGAGAGGGTAAGCCATGGACTTGGACTCTAGACTTCAAAAGAGCAGATTTTGGCCTATTTAGAAAATTGCTGGAGCAAGGGGCACCCAGAATAGCTACCTGACATTCAAAGAAAACTTGGAGCTCTGGAGTAAACCACCCCTTCATGCAGAAAGACCAGGAATTTAAACCAAAGGCCAGAACGACTAGGCAAAGAACTTCTTAAAGAAATGCTAGAAGATATCATACAGGAAGTGAAAACAAGGACAGGAAATGAAGACTATAAATGGATTGCTTATGCTGTTAAACATAAAAATCACAAAGATTAAACCCTGATTAGAGCTAAAACTAGTTAGGGATATAAAAGATAAGAAGTAGGGTTCTTACAAGTATGCTGGTATCAGAAGGAAGTTCACAGAAAATAAGTGCTGCTGAATGGCAGAGACAATTGACAGATGATACGGAAAATGCTGAATTATTTAATGCCTTTTTCATCTCAGTCTTTGCAGGCATGGCCTACTTTTTAACTTCTGCATGCATCAGCCTGGTTTTGGAAAGAGGTAGACAGGAGATCAACAAGTTAGGGACAACTTAAAGAAGTTGAACTTACTCAAGTATAGGGTATCAGATCAAGCTCACCGGAAGGAGCTGAAGGAGCTGGTTGAAGTGAGCACAAGGCTACTATCATCTATTAAAATCACAGTAATCAAGAAAGGTCCTCAACTGGAAAAAGGCAAACATTACATCCATCTGAAGACAAATGGAATTTTCCTACTTTTTTACTTTTATAGAGATCTCACTTTTGCCACTCTACATTTTATCATTATTTACCTTCATCTCTGCATAAAATAAAAAAAAAACATGAAGAAATTTTAATTCTTAATTAGAACCTTGTTTTAATGTGAGCTAAGATCCTCTACACTGTCAGAAAAGTAAAAATTTTGCAAACTAGAAACATATTAATTATGTAGTGGTGATTTCATTCAGTTGAATTCATTCCATTCAAAACATCACATTGTTAGTTCAAATGGAACAAAGTCATAACAAGGTATATGGAAACATTTCTGATCCATTCCCAAGATACTCTAAATTATCTTTTTCTTAGAAAAGTCTGTTTAAACAGCCTACAGCAAAGACAGTGCCTTTAGTTAGGTTTTCCACACAAATACCAAGCATTTACTTTTCCACAAGATAAAATCAGTCTAACCTACATTAAACTAAGTCTGTTAACACAAGACAAATCTGCAGTATCTGTTTCTCAGAGAAAAAGACAGGGCATATAATCTACATGCAACAAATTCCCAACAGATGAATTTAGTTTTATAATGTCACAGAAGTCAACTGTAATTTGAAAAAAGAGGAACAAAAAAAACATAGGCCTCTGTTAGCAATATGAAAGCAGATAGCCTTATAGACAAACTGGAAAAAAAGCTAAGAGTAGATAGATGAAAAACAGTTTTAAAACCAGATGTATTGTCTTATTTCAGCAAGAGCATCATGACTGTAACAGTGATACACACAGAAATACTCAATATTTTACTTACTAAATTATAATAAATAGAAACTATTTACTGACTTTCTCAGTTACAACATTTTAAAAACATTTTTCTCTATGAAGAAAATCTTATAGAAATGTTTTTGCACAACCTATTCATTGCTATTGCAAAATCTCTTTAAATGGAAACAAATAATGAGTCAAATCAAATAAATTGTTATGTTCCATATTACATACAGATTGTCATTTGTTTTAGAATCTTATCTGGTCTAGTCATTCAAAATTAGTTTCAAAAGTTTTAAATTCTGTTGGCTAGGTCTTCTAGTGACACTCATTTTAATTGTGAATAATTATGACAAAATAAAGTGCCTAAGTAAAGTTTTCACTATGAATAATAAGTTTTTCATATGCCCAACTGCTGTCAGTTTGGTCTAAGCATATAAGAATTCTCTAGTTATTCAAATGCAAGCAATTCAAAGGAAGTTTGTCCAATCAAGGTGGGTTTCAGAAGTAAATTATAAGCTCCTTATTCTGGTAATGCAGATGGTTTTCATTCATAATTTACAATGCAACTGCATTTATCAGTACAGTATATTTATTCCAGTGATAAAATTAAGGAAATAAATAACCACACATTTACTTTAAAGAAATATATAATCGGCACTAGTCAACAGATTGTAAGTTATGTTAAGGGAACGTTTTACTTTCTGAAGCATGCATCTCTTTGCTGGGCATTATTCTTCTTAATTACTACACATGCCTACTAGAACATCAGTACCTAAACATCAATGCAACAGATTAATGAACTTTCAATCATGACAGAACTTTCAGTACACTATCCCTTACTTGTCTCAAGACTTTTTTGTTGTGTTTTCCCTATAAACATTCTTGTATAGTTTTGTCATTTTTGTTTTAGTAATAATGGTGCCTCTATAAAGAACACAGTAAACAATACAAAATAAAAGAATTTTCTGCCCAAGTGTTTCACCTAATGTAAATGGCATAGCTGGGCCACAAAAGCAGCTGCCAGTGATCAAAAGCACACATGTAGAAACACATCTTCATGATACCCTCCCTGACACCAATGGGTCATGGTTGAGCCAAAAATTAGATCATTTCATTTAGTAGCTCCCAAGGAATATTTTTGCTTTGCTTCTCACAGACGCTGCTGAGTCCCATAATCTTTCAGCATATGCAACGTGTTGACTGAAAGAGTTCCACAGTGTTCCCCCCATTACTTTTGTTGGTTTTGAGCTTGCAAATGGCTAGCTTTGTTTGATGTCCCCTACCACTGCACACTTGATGACACTCATGATTTTATTGCTCTCTATTGTACTTCCCTTTCACACCTCTCTTTTAAGCAGAAGAATCATTGGCTGCTGTCACTCCTCAGACAGAATCTAATCCTACCATTTGACTACCTTTGTCACACATTCTCTGAAGCTTTTCCAATGTGATTACTTTTTTTTTTCCTGATGAGGATCAGAACTGCACACTGTATTTAAAAAGATAAATATCATGGCCTACCACAGATCTATTGACTGATACAATGATATTAACCTTTTTTCTCTGTTGCTTTTCTAATATTATTAACTGCATACTTGAATTTTTGTGACTTTGTAAGCAAAGGACCAACATTTTCATAGGAATATTTAACTGTTAAATATTAAGCTAAGGGGAATATGTGAAATAAAAATTGGTTTTCATATTGATCAGTTTACATTCACCTTTAATGAATTTCTTTATTTTAATAACTAGTCGTTCAGGTCACTCACATTTAATACCTTTAATAACTTAGTATGATCAGCAGATTTACCAAACACCTGTTCACTACTGTTCCAGCATGTACATATATTCGCATACATTTTGAGAAGCATGGATCCCAGTACAGGTACCATGGAACTTCACTCGTGGTCTCTTTCCTTCATGAAAACCGACCATAAAAAATCCATTTTCTCTCATATTTTAATAACTTTTTTATGAATGTAGGAACTTCCCTCTTAGCCAGCTGCACTGTTTCCTCTATTTCCTCTTAGGCAGTTGCAGTGTTTGTTTCCTGCAGTGTTTGATGACATTGACACTGTTAAATACCTTCTAGTTCTTCAAAAAAAAGTGCTACTACAGTTTTGACTGATTTGCCCAGTACTGACTTAATGGTCTATACGCTCAACCTCCCTCAAATTCACTTTAAAATTGACAACTTATTTGCAACCTCACGTCTCAAAAGCTATCAAAATATTTTTAAGCAATGAATTTCACAGCATTTTGATTATTTTAAAAATCTTAGATGTATGCCATCTGGTCTTGATATGTTCTCCATTTTATTTTGTACCACCTTACACTGATGTGTATGTTACAGTATGATGTCAGATGATTTCCCCCATAGAGAAAAAGCCATGTATGAGGATGTACCAAAACCATTCTATAGCAAAAGCAGAATTTAAAAGTTAAGACAATTTAGTTCCTATAACTTTTTCTAATTGCTTCAGTTTTCCTTGATTATCTTTTGGTAGTATAGACTGTCTGCCAGACTTCCTGCTGCTGCTATTGTAGAAATAGAATTTCTTAGCTTTTATGTTTCTTGCAACTATTTTGGTTAACAAATCTCTTATGTATCTTGCAATTGTTTCAATTTGCCTTGCTGTGGATTTTTTTTTATTATTATTTATTTATATTTAGTCTTAAGAAGTTTACAGTCCTTACATTTCCTTTAAAAGTCTTCAGCTATCGGAAGGATATTTTCTTGCTCTCAGCAGTCTCTGATACCATGCTGCTTAACCATGTGGGCTCCCTTTTGCCCTTTCTCAAGCCTTTCTTGCTAAGCAGGATGTATTTGCTCTCTGCCTTCAACACAGTATCTTAAATAGTCTCTGTGCCATCTGCCGTGATTTAACTCTCTTAGTGATCCTTTCTAGATTCTTCCTTACTGGAGTCCTTGTTTATAATTGCCCTTTCTGAAGTTGAGTACAATTGTGTGGAGATTTCTTGGCTTCTGCAGCCCTGCATCATATTAAATCTGGAGAGAGATTCAGCTGAAGAATTTTGAATCACATCCACCTGGCTTTTGCTTCTTTGGTCATGGGATCTTCAACTATCCATTCCATGGAAATCATGAATTTAGTCTCAGCAGCCCTCTAAGGAAACTTACAGTAATATATGTAAGTGTTACTCTGTTCAATCTAATTTTCTTTGCAAGAATCAGTCTTGTTCTTCCAACTCATTCCTACAGTTTTGACCCAGTACATGTGTCATCTCAAACCACATGCTCTACTTCACCTGTTGCCTTTTCCCCACTCTTTAGGTAGACTCACTCGTGATCTCAATTTAAGTGTCAACCCTTCTTTACCACCTCCTGTAAACAAAAGTTCTCGTTGGTTCCTCTTAAGGATAAACCTTCTCCTTACACCATTTTTGCAGTTATACATGAAAATACTCCCTTTTAGCCACTTTGTAACTCAGGGAAGTTCACTGCAGAGATCATGGTCTGTTGTGCCAATGCTGTAAAACACCTGTTCTGGACACGTGTTAAATAAATCATTCTCGAACACACAAAGGGATAATGGTACTTAAAATCAGTCAACAGAAATGGACCTTTCCCTCCCAGCCACTCCATAAGTTAGGTCAGGTTAAGCTTACAACTTCTTTCCCAACATCCTTTAAATTTTGCCCTAGAAGCTCCAGGCTCCTTTTCTTCTGTCACAGACACCCAGAGTGTCCATGTTCCCCAACTCCTCCTCACTGCTGACTAGCAGATGGCCCTGACACTAGATAACAGAATCACAGAATGGTAGGGGTTGGAAGGGATATCTGGTGATCATCTAGTTCAACCCCCCTGCCAGAGCAGGTTCATCTAGAGCAGGTTGCACAGGATGGCATCCAGGTGGGTTTTGAATTTCTCCAGAGTCATCCATGATGAATGTCTCCATGTCACTCCATCGCCTCTTTGGGCAGCCTGTTCCAGTGCTCTGCCACCCTCAAAGTAGTTGTCTCATATCTCATGTTCAGATGGAACTTCCTATGTTCATAGTATGTACTATCTCATAGGTGGCAGGCATGTTCCTGCACAGATGTCCCCTGATGGGCTCTGGGTCTGCCAGATGCCTGAGTAACAGTTTCCCACTTTCAACGGGAGCCCCAGTGAAGGGCCATGGCTGTCCTCCTCCCTTGCCTCCCCAGGCAATACCCTCCCACACTAACACTGGCATCATTATCTTGTGGACAAGTTTTATTTATGATGTCATTGGACAACCTTGCTATAGGCCGAGCATGTATCCCATCAGAGAAAAAAATCTGTCCCTTGGGGACATTCATGCCATGTGACATTTGGGACGATTGCATCAGGAGAGGGGCACTTTTAAAACATCATGTTGATCACAAGATTTTTGCAATCTTTTGCTTCCACTTTAAAAAACAGCTATTTTAGCATGTCCCTGTTTTTGTCGTGAATGACGGTGGCCCAAACCACAGCACTTGTCTCTAAAAAAATCCAAGTGATGAAAGTATGTCTCATAGATATGTCCAGAATTCTCAGCTTTTTCTTTTGCACACCTCATCATTTCAAGCACATTGGTTGCTTCAGATTGATTTTCAGATGTCAGATAATGAAACACTGCACTATTCTAAATCCACTTCTGTAGGCACTTATTATATACATAACACCCATAAACCTACAAAAAGACCCATCAGTCACCATAATGTCACCATAGTAGAAAAATTTCTGCTGGTCTTGTCAAAATGTTTAGCTTAAGGGAATGGAAAACCCACAAATTTTTGGTTGTTCAATGAGATAATCTAATTGTCTCCTCTGGTTTTAAATTTATTAAAAAAAAAAATATTTCAGTGCTAATTATTTGCCAACAATTTCTGGAATCCCAATCAAGTTTTATTACCCTGTGTTGAAGTCTTAGCTCAGGGGAGTATCTGCATATTATATTCACATCAGCTCAATTTATACCACAATATTGAATACTTACCTAAAGACTTAACTATTTAAATATACAAAAATCAAGAAATCTGGATTTACCCCAGTGCTGCCGGTAGTAGAATAAGACATGACGCATGTGAGTGCATTCGTGCACACACACTGAAATTGACTTTCCAGCATGAAACCCCAGTTAATGAAGTGTAAACAACAGCATGTAATTGATGAGAACCATGATTTGCAGTGTCCTCTTCCAACTGCATTTGTCACTTAAATTAGGCCTACATGTTGGTATATGCTTATTATTTTTGTATTACACACATTGTGTAAAACCACTCCTGAGACTAGGGTTTGGTTTTTTTTTTCATCTTTGCTGTATTTTTTCTGAAGAAAACTGTGCATTGCTTCAGGTGTTTTTTACACAATAAAAAATTAAACACACAAGCTGATCTAGAACTCATCAGAAAAGTATTTGCAAGTAGTAACAAATAATTTCACTAGATTTTTATTGGGCTATTTTCAAATATAGATGAATGCATTCTGTTCACAAAAATAAGAGCTTTTCCAAATATTATTATTAGATAATAATGGAAGTGCTCAAATTATCATTCTGAAATTTTCTTATTGTTTCGATAAAGTTGTCCCTTCTTTAAACAACTCTGAATATTTGTCTTAAAGAGTAAGCTCTCCAACTTTAAAACACAGGTTATCCAAAGAGGGAGCAAAACCAAGCCCATGCAAGTTGTATGTCCAAATATGTGATTCTAATGACACAGAAACAAAATCACAGTTAAAAGACGGTAAGCCAACCATAAGCTAAAATGTGTGGAAACAAAACACAGCCATCATTCTTTAACAAATACAAAGGTTTCACCTATCCGTTGTGCCAATGGAAACAGGCCACTGTCTTTCTTTAAAAAAAGGAGTCAAACTATGAGATGATCCCAAGTTTTGCCAAATAAGGGAGGCTAACATTCACTTAATTAGTTCATTTTGTGATTTCCTGGCAAACTGTAAAAGCTATTTATGGCTTCAGAGTCACAAACAAAGACAGAGCTCAGGTCTTTCTCCAAAAAATACAATAACAAAAGCATCTTTTGCAGTAGCAGGACTTGTGGCACTTACTTCAGCAGAGCTGGCATTTCATTCATCAGCAGGTAGGGGCGCGCATGCGTGCACGCACACAGAAACACACACGCGTACACTAGTTCGTACATTAGAGCAGAGCAACATATTTTTAAAATATCTGCCCTTTACAAAGTTAACCCACAGATTAAAAAAAGGCTTGAATTTTCAATTTTTGTTGTTGAGAGATGATTTTTCTGTTAGTGAGCACTTCATAGGTTCCATAAAGCAATGAAAATAAGGAAAAGCCTATTCAGCTTTATAAATCAGATACATATGACTGGATATAAGATGAATGAATAAGTGAACTGGGAATCACATGCTTTACTTTTCTCTTAAAATTACACACAGGCTAATGGACTAAGAAAAAAGGAAAAATATATTTTTATTCAAAACAGCTCTAGCATTGAAATGTTCAATAATTCGATGACAAAACACTGCAGTAGATGGATAACAACAACTGTTCTTAACTGTAAACTGCAGATTGTTCTAAGGAACAACCTCTTATTCTGTAGCTTCTCAAACTGTTTGTGATCAAATAGTATCAACTTCATGGCCTTGTCAGTATGCTAAAACAAACAAACAAACAAAAACCAAACAAAAAGCCCTAACACACACACACACCAAAAAAAGCCCAAACCCCAAAAACCTAAACAAGTTTTAATAAAATGAGACAGCTGACAAATAGTCTCTGTATAATTTGGGAAACCACCGGTATCAGAGTACATTCCTTTCATTCTTAAACATTCAAATCTTCACTTCCTAAAACTCACTGATAATAAAAAATCTATCCCATTATATTTTTAGATTTCTTCATGTGGATATTAAAATAAACTATGTTCTGAAATTAAGAGTTAAAATACCTCCTCTTGTTTTCCATACATATTTGCCTGTATAAATATACTTAATCATTTTACAAATTACAGTATTTATATTAAAGCTTTCGGTCAGCAAATCATTACAGCTTAACATGAACAAACAATTCCTGTGTTTTGGTTCTGATTTTAAATCATTTTTGGAGATAACGAAAACTAGCCAAAATGAGTGACTGCAAACAATATAAACAACACATTTATTTAGAAAAATAAACTGAAAATGCTGTTTGTCTGATAGATTTCTCCATGAAGTATAGACAAATGGCTAAAAAAATTTATGTCAAATACATATTAGAAATTACTTCTTTAACAATAACTGGGACTATAATGTCAATGTTCAATAAGAACATTTTGGATGTGTAATTCAATAGACTAAATTTCTTGGCTGCTAATATGATAAAAAATGGATGCTATTAAAAAAGATTATATCCCCTTTTTAAATACACCTTATCATGTTGATGCTTTTTCATATATATACATATATATATATGTATGTATATGTATGTATTTATCTAAACCGAAGAAAGGACTATGGTCCTTTCTGTGAAGAGATCCCCATAGTGAAAGAGAGAGCAAACGTTTTTCTTCAGTTCTAATTTTTTAATTCCTTTTGCCCCGGCAAAATATAGCTTGTTGTGGTCAAAAATCTCCTGGGGCTGTCTGTGCAAATGGTGGTGCACAACATTACCCTGAATGGAAGTGACAGTGCAAATACTAGAAGTGCATTGAGATGCAATCTCTAACAGCTGAACTTCTTCAAAGTTGGGTGGAGGACAGGAGACAGCATCCTTTTAAGTAATTTAACATCACCGATGCCCTGTTCCTGTATGGCTTTGAATATGTACAAGGGATGACAGAGGTCTTCTTTCCCCACGGACAGTAACATTGCTCTGGTACAGTAAATGCATTAATTTTCTGCTGTCACCTTAAGTGCTTCATTTCTCCTTTTGGCTACATATTGAAATATTTTTGGATGCTGGCTGGACCCACAAAAAACTCATTGTTTGTTACTCTGGTTGCTCAGCACAGAACTCGAGGGCCAGGCCTGGAGAGAGCAATTTCCGCAACGGGGCAAGACATTTAGTCCTCTTTATTCTTCTTTCCCACTAAATGGAATTTAAGGCTGTGGCTTTTGCCAGGACTCAGCTTATAGCTGGCAGATCTGAGAAAGATGATTCAATGCAGATTACACTCATGATCAGTTGTGCTCTGACTTGAAGGGCTTTTCCATTCTCCACAGAGGGTCAGGTTCCTGGTTACTTCTCAGATCTGGCCTGCAAGAAGCCACAATGATGAATCTGATATGCAAGAAATTAACTGATGTGCCTCCAGATAAAAATAATCCTTCAAGCCTGAAGGTGCTGTTAAAAAGAAAAGAAGACAAGGACAAAGTTATACAAATGTTACTTTAAATAGACAAAGTTCATAGTAAAAAAACCCAAAATTTTGAATGATCATTCTATTTTTCATTTAAGCAAGAGTTCAAAGAATTATGATATTTTGAAACTTGACCTTTATAGTTGTACTTTGTTATCGATACAAGCCTTGATTCTCTGCTGGGATAAATGGGTTTAACTTTAATAGTTTCTTTGAAATCACATGATATTACACCACCTGAGAAACTGATCATTATTATCCTAGGTCTTGGAGCATTCTGGGACAATGAAATTATGATTTTTTTATCATTTTTTAATTATTCTTTTTAAGATTACCCTTCTTAACGTACATAACATAATAATTCATCTTAACAATATGCTTTAGAGCACAAAATGAAACACGAACTCCTGAGATCTTAAAAAAAAGAACTATACATTAAGCACTTGAGGAAACCTCTAAGAATTTAAGTCTAATTTAACCTGAGAATCTGGATTCTAATCCCTGTTCTCAAACTAAATAGGAAATTAATTTAGCAGAAGTTTCTCACCTGAAAGGTAAGTTTCCTAGTCACTAAAGTACTACACAACAGTCTGATTTAAGTTTCCACATTCCTTTTTGTGAAACCGCTTTAATCTTTAATCTAATTAAACTATAATAGCCCTAGAGTCAGTGAAAGAGAATAATGCTGTAATCTAGTGTTGAGGTTCACTGATTCACTGGATTTCCTTACTTTATTTATTAGAAAAGATACAGCTGGATCTAAAAGAGAGACCTTGGGATACTTACCTGTTGGTAGCTAGGGCACCAATTTGTTTAAATTATTAAATTCATGCCTCCTGAGAAAAAGAATGAGAACTTCCTCTTCCAGCATTGGTAATTTACACCCAGAGCTACATACTGCAAGGTGGAGAAAAACTACTTCTTTGCCATTAGTTTTATGAATATAGCCCTTGTTATGCTATTTATCGTCCCTGGGAAGTGGCTTTAGCCACTTTAGCCAATTTAGATTATTGTTTTCTGTGCCTTGCAGTGCGGGCTTATGATGTGATGAAATAGGGTGTGTTGAGGCTGTACTTGTTAATGATTAAGAATGATGAACAAGGCAAAATGGCAGCATCTTCGTACTTTGGGTGCCTAGCAGGAACTTTTTGCAATTACGCTTTTACCTTTCCCCCTCAGAGAACCAATCTGTGGGGCGACCTCCCCCTTCTCCTCCAGGCTAATTACAACAGTGTTCAAGAATTTTGAATACCCTTGGGATGCTCGAACCAGCACATTCCTACTGCTAGTGTTTTTCAATATGTTTCAGGTCTTGGTCCTGCCTAGGGTTAGACATGCGTAGGGAGGCATGCTATTCCAACCCCTGCAACGAGTGCTGCAGCTACTTCAACCCCCACGACAAGCGGTGCAGCTACTCCAACCCCTACAACAAGCGTTGTAGTTCCTCCAACCCCCACCACGAGCACTGCAGCTACTCCAATCCCCACAATGAACACTGCCACTACTCCAACGCCTACGATGAGCACTGCGGCTACTCCAACCCCCGTGACAAGTGCTGTAGCTACTCCAACCCCCATGATGAATGCTGTGGCAAGCCTGCCCCCATGATGGGCACTACAGCTACTGGACCAGAGAACCAACCTATGCTGGTATCAGTCGCCCCTATAGAGAAGAAGGTTGGGATGCTAAGAGGAGCTGTAAGTCAGTACCAACCACTTCTGAAGTAGCTCGAACCCCTTCATATGCTGCCAATATCTCTTTCTCAGTTGCGGTATAGCAGGCTTTGGATCCTCTGTATCCCTGACTCCAAAACCCTAGGAATCGACCTCAAGTATCCTCTGGTGCTTTCTTCCAGAGGTTCCAGGTAGGTCTGTTATCCTCGGCTGTGGTGTAGAGCACAATTTCAACATCTTACCCTACCCAGATGGGCCCAAGGGCTACTGCATGAGGTATTTCTTGTTTAATTTGTTCAAAAGGTTGTAGCTGCTCAGGGCCCCATTTAAAATCATTCTCCTTCCAGGTCAGTTGATGGACAGAGTTTACAATCAGACTATAATTTGGAATATTCATCTTCCAAAAACCCACAATGCCTAAGAAAGTTTGTGTTTCCTTTTCACTAGTTGGTGGAGCTGCTATTTTGTTGATTACATCCATTGGGATCTGATGGTGTCCATCTTGCCATTTTATTCCTAAGAACTGGATCTCCTGTGCAGGTCCCTTGACCTTCGGTTTATGACCAAACTGGCACTCAGAAGGATTTGGATTATTTTCTTCCCTTTTTCAAAAGTTCTTCTGCAGTATTGCCCCACAGAATCATGTCATCAATGTATTGCAGGTGTTCTGGAGCTTCACCCTTTTCCAGTGCAGTCTGGATCAGCCCACGGCAAAGAGTAGGACTGTGTTTCAACCACTGGAGCAGTTGATTCCAGGTGTACCAGACATCCCTCTAAGTGAAAGCAGATTGTGGCCTGCACTCTGCTGCTAAAGTGAGTGAGAAAAATAAATTAGCGATATCAATTGTGGCATACCATTTAGCTGCCTTTGACTCCAGTTCATATTGAAGTTCTAGTATGTCCAGCATGACAGCATGCAGTGGCAGTGTGACTTCATTGAGGCCATGATAGTCTGCCATTAGTCTCCACTCTCCATTAGACTTTTGCACTGGGCATATGGGACTGTTAAAAGGTGAGCAAGTCTTGCTGATTACTCCTTGGCTTTCTAGTCAACGAATTAGATTATGGATGGGAATCAGGGAATCTTGGGTGGTGTGATATTGTCATCGATACACCATTGTGGTAACAATTGGCACCTGCTGTTCTTTGATCTTCAGCAACTCCATGACTGAAGGGTCCTCCAAGAGACCAGGCAAGGAAGACAATTGTTTAATTTCTTCCATCTCCACAGTGGCTATACCAAAAGCCCACTGGAACCCTTTTGCATACTTGAAAGTCCTTCTTCTGAGGTAGTCTATGCCAAGGATGCACAGAGCCTCTGGGACAGTCACAACGGGGTGCTTTTGTGACTCATTCCCTGTTAGGCTCACTTCAGCTTCCAATACAGTTAATTGTTGGGATCCCCCGTCTCTCCAGAAACACGTATGGGTTCTGCCCCTTTATAGTTTGATGGCATTATGGTACACTGTGCACTGGTGTCTACCAGAGCATTATACTCCTGGGGTTCTGATGTCCCAGGCCATCAAATCCACACAGGCCAGTAAACCTGGTTGTCCCTTTCGTTCATCTGACTGGAAGCAGGGCCCCTCTAGTTCTAACTGTAGTATCCAGCATTGATGAATGGGCTTCTGTCACTTGCATGGGTTCAAATCCCATTTTTATTATTCACTTCTTGGAAATACCAATCAGGAGTTCCTCCAAGAGGTTCAGAAACCTTTCTGCCTTGCGTGGGGAACTGCCCACTGGAAACTGGAGCAGCCATTCTCCAGAAAGAGCCCCTGCTGGTGGTTGTTTTTCCTTGCAACTCATGTACCCATGCCTTTAGGTTTGAAGTAGGTTCTCCATCTCCCTTCTTCATGTCCTCTGCGTGGTCTCAGAGAAAAAATCACAGTGTGCTTTGTGTTGTGTACCCTCTATATCCTCTCTCTTGAGGAGGAAAAGGCTTACTCCTAATAGCTGAGATGCTGGTTTGTATGGGTGGAGAGTGGGACCTGTCCTCTTTGAGTTGCTGTAACTCCCAGAACAGTTTTCAGAACAGGCTTTTTATTTTCCTTGGACAGTCTTTCCACGGCCAAAATGCAGACCCATAGGGAAGTAGAAAGACTTCTTCATATTGCTGGCATTGGCCAGCTGTTGCACGCCCTGCTGGTGCCTCTGCGTCTCCCCAGCTCATTGTCGCCAATGCACTGGCATATGATGATGGTGCACTCTGTAGAAACGTCCACCATATGGGTTGGATATATCGGACTTCATCTGGATCTGTGGTTAATGATAATCCTGGGCCATCCAGGTCATGATAAATCAGCTTCCACAAAGCTAATTCCTTCAGGTATTGGATACTTCTCTCCATGATGGTCCACTTGCCTGGGTGACATATAATATCTTGAAGGGATAACTTTCCTTCACGGTAACAAAAGTCACTCCCAGAGGTTGAGAACTTGTGGGTTTTTTTCCAATCACTTTGTTAATAATCCTTTCCCTAAACAGAGATCCCAGCTGCTTGGCACCCCTACCCTCTAGTTCCGAGACACTGCCCCCATTATCTCAGCATTGGAGCAGCCAGGTGACGATTTGCTTGCCTGGATGATGACTGAAATATTTTTGTACATCTTCCATTTCACCCGGGGATAACGATTGGGTGATTACTTCTGGTTCTTCCTCCTTTCAGCTTCCCATAGAAGAACAGACAGAACAATGGAATGGCCAATGAAATACTCCATACCATAGATGTCATATAATAATAAATTTATGATAAAATTGGCCCGGAAGGAAGTTTTTTCTCCTGATCTATTTAGCATTCGGCTCACATTATTAATGAAAAAGATAAGTGTACTAAACATCTGTTAGAAGCTTATTTTTTAACTGAGGACAGTCTTCATAACACTAGAAACACACAACCTTTTTTCAGCTGTCACAGTTTGGGCTTCAGTTACATTCAATTACATTTGGGCTAATGATTCGTGCATGTTAATAGCTCATAAAGATCACCAAAAAAAGATGGTATTGTCCTTGAACTCAGCTTAATGGTCATGAAACAGGATGAATATAGTACAACAAACATGTATGTAAAGTAATAATAATAATAAAAAGGAAATAATACAAATAGTATTTGTTCTCTGTGAGAAAATATTTATTCCTCAAACTTATTTTGAATATAGCACAATACAATGCTAAGCAGCTGTAGGCATGAAAAGCAATATAATTTTTTTCTCTTCCTCTGGTTTGCAATTCATAAACATATTCAATATCATGCCCACAAAGATGTGTATCAGGTATACTGGATTCCTCTAGCATCTCTCTAATTCATCATCAGCTCATACAATTTGGTTCATTTCCAGTCATACAACCATGTGACATCCACATTCATTTCACCACGTGACATCCACATTCATTTCATCTCCACTCTACCAAAGAAGAAAAGCCTGCCTCTTGTTTCTTTATGATATCTCTGCTAAAAAGCACAAATTGCACCACTGTGAAAAATGTGATGCACCTCTCCACATTGATAACTAATTTGTTCAAATTAGAAGACTACGGTTAAGCTTGCTGAGTGAAAAATTTAGAAGGTGGCAACGCCCGCATTAAAAACAGAAGAAGCAATTCCTTTTGCCACTCCAAAAAAGCCCTGTAATTACAAATTATTATTGTACACATGAAGAAGAGAGGCATAGACAGAAAACAGGCCAGTCATTGAAAAAAATGTGTCTACTTATTACAGCTTCCTATCCTGAACTCTCTATTTCTTAATTCTACAGTTTTTACTATTTTGACAGCAAGGCTTTACATTCAAATCACTCCATTTAATTCATCATTACAAAATCCCTTCCTTACACCATATCTTGTCAATATCCTCATAGCGAAAAATCCTGACCTTAATAGGGAGCTAGAGTTCAGACAATTTACAGGGGACTATTTTGTTCACTCACATCCTTTCTCCTCCCTTTCCTTACTTTATCAGCATAGAGTCATTCTCTTCCTTCTACAGCATCAGTATTTATTTCCAAAAAAATAAAGGCTCAGAGGAACCAATGTCATTGTTTTCCTCATTCAAACCCAGATAACTATTCTTCTATAATAATAAATTACATTTTACTTCTGTGCCAGTATTACCCGAAAAAGACCTACTCCCTTCTGTTTCCTTCTGTTTGTCACAGTTTTCTCAAAAACTGAGTAAGTCCAGTCCAATCTACCATGACATCCTCCTCCTCCTCATGGCCATGACCATAGTGTCACTGCACAGAATGCTATGCAGAACGCAGCAGACCGAAAATATTAAGGGAAAAGGCTACTGAAGGGAATCATTCTCTCACCTCAGACCTATCGGATGGCTATGCATACACTGGTTAGCATAACTTGAAGAGTGATATACAGGTTTAGTACAAAACAGGAAAATGATGCGAAGGGACATCTACCCAAGCTTAGCTGAATAAGAAATAAATTTTGTTTTAAAGATACTGAGATACAGAGATACTCAGGTTCAACTTACAGTACTTAAAGCATAATAAATGCAATTTGATTCTATAGTGGCATGACAGGAAGACATCAAGCAAATTGTATAGAGACATTTATCAACTTCAAACTGATGAGTGCAGTGGTGACTGCCAATGATCACAGAAAAGGATACCTTAAATGCAACTTTCTATGCTGGGTCTAGTGCCTTTTATCAAGAAAAAGGAGAAAACAACTAGGAAATGCACTTCACATTCAATTGAGAGAGATTTACTTGATTAATACTAAGCTATATGATTTCCACATCATTTTAAGAGTCTGAAAAAAGCACCTGGAAGACTAGCCTAATTAAAATCTCCATTACTTACTCTATTTTAGCACAGACAGCATAATTTGGACATATGTTGTTACCTGTCATAAGAACACTGGCAGTCAGACCACATGCCATTAGTGCATTAGTTGTACTCACATATTTAAGAGTATAACAAATGTTCCTAAGGAAAAAATAAAAATAAAAAATCACACAGTAATAAATCCTCTTAAACACAGTGCACATATTTTCTAGATATTGTTTAAAGAGCAATGACATCTGTTTCAGTTACTAAGTTATACCTGAAAGATACAGAAATATTTAGATTCAGATATAGACTATTTTATGTATGTTACTTCAGGTTTTTTAGTCCTTTTAGATAAGATGTGCTACTACACTAATTCCTTCAACAGAAGAAAGAATTATTGAAAGGGAAGAGAATGTTTTTCTAGTGGGTTTTTTTTGGCTTGTTGCTATTGTCCAAGAAATCCCCATCACGATCACCGGTGTATTTTTTAGATATAAATTTAAATAATGATTTCAGAAGACACAAAGCTTCAGTTGGAGCCAGAACATTCCAGATAAAATTGTATATGTTTTATGATTAAAGGAATTATCCTGAATGCAAAACCAAAGTTTATACCAAGCATTTTATTTCTCCATCAATATTTTAACTACATAAGCCAATGTTAGCATTTTTGTGTTCTGTGGTATAGCACTGTTGAGACATCTTTCTCTGTAAAAACTAAAACAACCAAATCTAAACAACACATAATGTTAACAAATCCACCACCACATTTCTTTGTAATTCTTCCTATTTTTTTTTTCTCAGAAGCTTCAGAATACTTATTTGTGTGTGATTACCTCATCCTACTGTTTCATTCTGTAAATAATTTATTTGCCAAAGAGCAAACAAGAATTCCCGATTGCTTATTGGAAGTTTTTTCTTTCAAAACTTTGAAAGAGATTGCAAATGACATGAAAAAATCAAAATATCTACATTTACACATTTTCATTTTTTTTTCCTTTACACACATGCATTTATATGTTGACAGCATGGATTAGCTTCTAAAGTGGTATTAATCTTTTCATCTTGCTAACCTATCCTAAAAACATTTCCCTAATGTGATTACCAAGCCCTCTGTTGTTCCAGGTTTGATACATCTAGAGCTTTCTCTAAAACCAGTTCTACATATAGTTCTATAAAAATAATCCTAAATGGAAATCTGCAAATGACATCAGAGAGTATATGATGAAAGCAGTTATTGAATAAACTTTTTTCAACTGAACTGTTACTGTTTAAATAAAGTAGATGTAGAAGTTTACTATCTCTGTGTGACTGCACAACAAACCAAAGACCATCAGAATATCATCTCTGAGAGGTACTTTAGAGTAATTTTTTTATAATGAAAAATTAATAGTAACAGAAGCATGCAATGAAAGTCAGGAGCATCATTCTTGACAATATAAGAAACTCACAAAATTTCCTGTTTGTTACTTATGGACTGCTGGCCAAGTTGCTGTGGTGTTTTTCTCAATAAAGTCCCAAAGAGTTCAGATTTGAAAGAAGCAATTTGTGGGACTGACAACATGAAATTAAACCTTTTTTCTTGATATCACTGTTTTCCAATACAGCTGAAATCTAGGCAACCAAAGTTACCAGGTGATGTCTTGACACCATGGAAGTCAAAACCCTACATCAGGGGTTGCCATGATGAATGCCAAAAATGTCAAAACTCTGACTAAAAAATGCTAAGAGGGGAAAGAAGGGCACTGGAAAAAATCCTGTTGAATTATCCTGGGAAACTTTGTCAGCGTTGTTCACTGGTCAGGGGCACCTTGTCTGGTAAGAGGAGTATACATAAATTTAAATAGAGAAGTAAGATCTTACTTCCTCAGCATGCACAGAAATGATGTACAAATAAGGATTTTCAAAATTCCTCAAACACATTTTTGGCTGAGACAATACATTTCTGTTCACCATTTTCAACCTTTATCAGGTCATTTTTCTTGACATGACTTTCTTTTCATTTACTTTTTTAGTCACTCATCCACATAAATATTGGAAAACTGTTTTGGCAATGTCTTAAAGCATGTCTTAAGATAACATTCGTTATGCAAAGTGTGAATACATTCTTAGGAAGCCTATTTCTTCTTTCATTAGTTTTTGGGTATGGGACAATACATGATTCTAGGGTCTTTCGAGACAAGTACTCACAAAATATTTCTGGGAGGGTGCTTTTTCTTCATTTTGTCTCTGGGATGCATATTTACTAGGTCCCAGAAAAGCTATTTTCTCAAAAAATTAGCTTTGGACTATATTTTATCTTGTATTTGACTAACATGCACAGAAAAAGCAAGAAATGATCAAGAAGAGGAAATCAAGGGGTTTTTTTGTGTGCTAGATTATGATATAAAATTTGAGCTATCTTTCATTTCATTTCATTTCATTTCATTTCATTTCATTTCATTTCATTTCATTTTGTATTTCATTTCAGAGGAACAAGGTATGGATCTTCCAAATTTTCATTTACAGTTAAGCTTGTGGTGTAGACTTACTTAAAAAACAAGGCCAAGTATACTTATATACTTGCTTATCAATGGCTGTAATAAAATATATATACATATATGTAAATATAAACATATATCTATGCATTATTATATATCCTATGTATGTCTATACATATAATATACGTAAATATATTAACTCTCTCTTTCTTCTAGTGAGTTGGGTTAGCTACAGGACAGATCTTTGACAGTGTCCACAAGGCTGCAAACAGGCTGCAGTTCGCAAGGTCATATCCAAAGCCACAGATGTACCAACAGCAGTTGCTGGGCTACCAACATCATTGGTTCTGTCTATACGAAAGTAGTCACACTTCAGCTTAGTTACGTTCCTAGAAGAGATATGCTAATGTTACTATGGAACTGAATTTGATGTACTAACAGCCACACTGATGTCTGTTGATGGTTCTTTAACAGTAGATATCAATTGTTTAGCTACAAGGGCTTTTAATACAGAAAGTATTTGAGTATTACTTCATGAGGGGTTACCGAAATAATTTATACCAAGCATTCAGTGGACAATAATTAAAGCATAAAGCTAGCCTTGCATCTGCGGCACTTAACTATGTAAAAGGAAATTTGGGTCCGTTTTTTGGTTTGGCTGCAGATTTCCTTTGAGATCCAAGCAATACTTTTAATCTACATGTTACAAGTTAACAGCATTTTATTTGAGTCTGTCTCTTTCACTCTCCACAGATTTCTGCTTCATCTTTTCAGAAAGTAAATACTTCGAAACACTGAGCCTACAAGCACAACCACTAAAACAAGAGAGTTTTGATGCCTGTTGAGGGCTGCCTATACTCTAGAGGTAACAGAAACAAATAAACCCTATATTGCAAGTGGTAAACAAAAACTTGCTTCTTTCAGTATCCCTCTGCTGAATATCAGAGGGGTGGGGATGCATGGCTAGGGAAACCTGTCGCTTTCCCAAATTGAGGCTGTTTATCTGAGATACGCACAGAAAATCTTCTATAGTGATATGGAAACAATACAGTCCAGGGAACCCACTTATTCATTCTTACTGCACTTTTTTGGTTTAAAAATATATTTTTAAACACAAGAGTGAGACACTACGTGGTACAATTTTAATCTTTCTGCCCTTATTTTTGCCCTCTTTTTCATGCTGTGTCAAAGCAAATTTCATTAATTAGCTTGAATGCACATCTGTGTCAAATGGAGGTAGAATAAAGATTAGGAAAAGAGAGAGATGCAAAAGACAGCTAAGTCCTTAACAGAAGTAACTTTCTATTTCTAATGATTAGTGAAAAAATTAGCTAGTGACACACTTGGGCGGTTGGCTAAAAAGTTTATCTGCCTAGTTTAATAGAGGCAATGCCAGAGCAAGCAAATAATGAAACAAAAATATTAAGTATGAAGTAGGTTTGCATTTTCAACAAGTTGCCAAAGAATGTCACATCCAGTATCTAGTGGTGGGAAGTTTTCTATCAATGCTGTAACTATTACCTCTTTGGTTAATCTAAGGTCCTTGCCATCATTGCCTTCTTAAATTCTAGTTGGTGGCAGAAAATAAAAGAGACAGAAGGCCTGACAGGTTAGAAAAGTCACCACCACCCCACATCCCATAAGTGTCAGTGTTTTTTCTGTAAAAATTCAGAATTCCTGTGGTTTACTTTTAAATCAGTTAATTCCTGAAGCTATGTAACAGAAAACAGGATGATAATACAAATGCCTGTGAACCTACAGTCACTGAATAATAATAAAAAATTCTTTGAGTATATGGCATAATCAACTTGCCAATGGAAGAAATCTTTTATCAGTCAGTGAAGGGGACATTAGTCTTAGGACAAATGCAAGTTCACACAGAATAGTTAATGGCTTTAAAGGAGTTGCGTCTGCTATCATTTAAAAACCTTGAGTCTTAAGTTGCAATTTTTAGAGTTTAGAGGTTTTTGTCTTAAAGTGACATGAATGGTTTGAAAATCACTCTCCCCAGAGTACACCTTCCAGCTGACAGGTGTAACCTTTTCTCATTCAGCCTGGAGCTAGGAAGGATGGGTGATAAGTGAGCTGGCAGCCCTCCACTTGCTTATTTAAAATAAAAATAAAATGTGTATGGGTGAAAGGAGCCGTGTAAGAGACAATGTAACTATCAATATTTCTGCTTTTTTTGACATTTACTGATCTTTCACCTATTTCAAATTACTCAAGCAATCCAGCAGCTTTGTAGGATTAGGCCTACTTTGCAAGCCAAAAGGACTTAAAAGACATCAAAAAATATATCTGTAAATACTTTGGCGCAAGCTTTTCTGCAGGTTTGTCTATAGAGAGATGAAATAATTTATGATTCTACCTGACAACAGGCTGTTTGTGAAAAAGTGCTTTATAGGATTTACTTTTTCCCTTATCATTTGGCACAAGTATTTTGCCACATAAGAAAATTAGTTTCACTGCCAGTTACAGATATGGAGATTACTGAAACTACATTATCCTGTTCTTCCTAAACATGCCAACGTGATTAAAGCTCACAGTGATTCACTACTATTCTGGTTAGTCAACATACTCAAACTCAAATTTTTTCTTTACAAAAGAAAAGGGTTTTCTGTGTCGGTTCTGGGCACTGGGAGGTTCTGTCTTTGCAGCTAGGAATTTTTAGCTGCTGGAAGTTGAGTAGCTCACAGCTGAATCTTGGGCAGAAGCCTACAGGTGCAAGACTTCCTGACCACCAGCTGCAGCCTTTTTCTATCACAAGCTACAACAGAAAGCGTTGTATCTACTGCTTGACACTTCATGCATCAGGAAAGAAAAATATTGAAACTTCTACACATTCATTTACCAAGACTTAACCAGCTACTTTCTTGAGCTCCAGAGGAAATCATGGTATCAGGAAAAAATTGAATGGAAACAGCAAAATAGATTTAAAAAATGTAACAGAATATATTCTTAGATTGAAAGGTGAAAAAAAAACACCCCATGGCTAAGCATCATTAAATTACCTAGCATCTTCATATGCCTTGTACTTTCAGCAACAATATGCATGAAAGAGATCGACAAGACACTTACACTGAAGATGTATGAAAGAGCCTTCTCATGGAAAGCACTATGTATTTTCTGGGAATGTTCAAATGCAATTAATGTAAACCTTGGCAAAGAGCTCGGATTTGTGAAGAGGTACATACTTTACTGGAAGGTACTTGCTTTCTAGATTATAAAAATAGACATACAGGAAGCTAAAACTTTTGCAAATATACAATGGTTCAAGGCAAACTTTTGTTTTACGTGATGTCAGCTTCTGTTTCAACAGTTCTTCAAATACCTGGATATAAAACAACAGATGCTACTGTGCATCCTCTCCTGAAATCTACTTAACAGCTGTCTTATTCCCAATTATCTACCACTCCAAACATAAGAAGCCATATGCAATTGATGTTTTAAAGGCAGAAATATCAGTATTATTCTTTTTCTTATGTATTCAGAATGATGCCTTTTCATTTATTTTGAGTAATCCTAAAAGTGAGCTTCCAGAATTCTGTTATGTTGGTGGGATATAACACTCTATTTGAAAAAAAGCCATAATTTTGGGGTATTTTTGGAAAAATGCAAAGAAAACAAAGATCAATATTTGAGCTTCTCATTTTGCAGGTCTGTCACGGGTCACTTTACTTCTGTAGCCTGTTTAGTCATTTTAAGATGAATGCCAAAAAGTCTAGCCTTGCATGAAACAATATTTTTTGACAAATTTATCAATCACTGTTTTTCTCAATCCAGCTCTAATGATGTATAATGTTATATACAACTGGATGGGACAACCAAACACAAGTTCAGCAACAAATCTTACCTCCACTTAGCCTTTAAGGAACTTAATTTCTTTCAATTATTAGCACAGACAGCCCTATGAAAATCTACACATATGAAAAGTGTAGTAAAGAACTACTTTAAGTGCACAGGAGCACGTGGTGAGCTCCAGCAGGAAAAGGGGATGATTACACAGGCAATGATCTACCCCAGTTTCAGAATTCTTTTCTCAAAATTCAAAGCCATAAAGCATCTCTGCTTTAGACCTTTTGTAATATCCATCAAATATGCTTAATGGCTTGGCTTGCAATGAACATAAAATCCTTTTTTTTTTTTGGTGGTGGTGGTTTGCAGTTTTGGTTTTTGTTTTTTTTTTTTTTCCCAATATCAACATTTGCAAACCTCAAGACCTTTGCCAGTGCAGACCAGCTTGCTGACTGAAAATCACTGGCCATCCCTGCTTCAACACAAGTATTCATGCTCATCTGGCTTTGGAGTGATTTGCTTAACAAAAAAAAGATACTCAGGCCAACAAAAGCAGCTCAGAATTAAAATACAGCCCATTACAATCCCCTGCTTATGCTATTCAGGAAAAGGTTACTAGCAAAATGTGCAATCCAGTGCTTTGCACATTAAGCACAGGCCTCAAATACAGTGTTTTTCTGGCCAATAAAATACCACAAACCATTGGGCCAACAATTCTGTGACCTGTTCACGAAAGAGGTTAGTCATTTTGATAGACTGCCTTGAAGTTGAAAACAAGAATAAAACCTCTGGAGCGATTTCTCTGAATCAGTTAGTCAGATATATAACAAAATCTGCTGCAAAATCCTGATTCCAATCAGAGCAGCAGTACATGCTCTGGGCTGTCTGCATTGGAATTATGTTTGAAGTGCTGAACCTACTGTGTGCCCACTGATTTGGCTAAGGTCCTCTTCAATGTTGTTTTCCAGGCCACATTTCAAGCTAATGGAGTTTGCAGCTCCTTAGATAAGTCACAGATGGTCCTCTGCATATTTGAAACACCTCTTCAAGCATTTCCTCCTCTGCACAGGACAGAAGGCCAAAATCACTGTTAATTCTTTTTCAAGTAGGATGGACTTTCTATCTGTCATTTTATACAGTAAGGACACTTGGCTTTGTTTTCTGTGATTGATGCACCCATAAATGGTCAGCTCTTGGAGAATTAGCCAAAATTAATAGAAGAAAGTACTTAATCTTGAACAAAGATTACCAAATCTTACAAAGTCTATGGTTACAGCTCGTTATGTGTACATATTTCAGATTTTCTGAATTTATTTTGTACGCCATTGTTCTTTAAATCCTACCCTGTAGTCTGTTAGCATCCAGTTTCTCGTGTTTGAAACCAAGTAAATTCTCACTTACACATAATCCCAATGCCTAACACAAACCTATGTTTGCTGCTGTGACCTTGCATGGGAAGGTGATCAATTTTCTTGAAAGTCATGGGAAATCATCACTGTTTTGATGCTTCAGCACATGCTCTGAGAGGTGTCTGTGTGTCCCCAGTGACTTCTCCAGTGTCCCTCTTTCCTTTCCATGGAACAGAGAGTGTTAGAATGATTAGCAGTACAAGAAACAAAACTGAAAAACACACGAGGCCCCAGAAGCTCTCTGGGCCATCTCTGCCTGAAGAGTCTGGAGGACAATAATCTGCCACCTATCTATCAGAAAGACTAAAGATTAAAAAAAAAAAACAAACCCTGGCAAGTAGATCATCTTAGATTTCTTATAATTACACTCTTTTCCTTTTTTCCTCCTTTCTTTTTAATACTAAAAAGTCCAAACAAGAAGGACTAGTGTTAGTTTAGAGAGATAATAGTGCCCATCTAAGGCACTGACCACATATCAGCAGTTCAAAAGACCACATTACGATGGGGCAACTTTCAGGAAAAGGATAATTGCCCAACACATATGACATTATTGTATCAAGTATGGCAATGGGAAAAATTAAATATATTTGGTGAAGAGTAGTAATTTGGTCACTACAATAAAACTAGATAAAGGAATTTACACAGTGCATTCTTAGTTGCCCTGATAGTGCAGTAAGCCAGATATAAGAAAACAAAAAATGTAATAACAAAAAAATTAAGTAAATTAAGTAACCAAAACACAAATTCATTTTTGGATTACCTTTCTTGAATTGTTTTTGTAGAGACCAGATATGACTTTAGGCATCAGTGAGCAGAGCCTCGTAAAGATAGCATACACCTTGTGCTAAGCACTGTGTGAAGAAGAAACACACCCAGAAGAAAAAGAGGAAGGAAAGTCTGCTGAACCCTGCTGAATTTGGGTAATTCCCTTGCAAATAGCTGAAAATCAGTGCTGGTCCAGTCACAATGTACTTTCTTTTATTTTGGTGGCTTTTGGGTTTGTTGTGTTTTTTGTGTGCAAAGAATTGTACATTGGAGAACCTCACAAAGGAGAGGTGAAGTAGTTATTGGAGATCCTTAGATGCTTAAAATAACAATGAAAAATAAAATGGCTTTGTATTTCCCTTGAAAACCCAACAAGAGAAGCTGGAACTTTGGCCTCGTGAAACTTTCTTCTACAGTTAATATTGAAAAATATATTAATCCTTAATATCACTTCTCTTTTTTAAAGTTATCTAAGAGCCTTTAACTCTTAATGCCTAAAAGAGCCTCTAATCAAGACCAGTACAAAAACTTTTAACTGAAGAAAACTGGAACAGCTTGCTTTTATTTCCAGTACTTATATTTCACAGCCACAAATGTGTCCTGGGACAATAAACTGGGATAATAAACTGAATGATCTGTATCAATAATTAGAAGTACATGGTTACTGCTTACAAAGAAATACACAACTTTCAAAATACATTCCCTAGATAAAAAGAAGGCGTCAATGTATAAGTATCACTAAAAGCAAAGATGCTAAATTTACCTTTGTAAACTGTTTTACCTCTGTCACAGTGATTTTCCAATAAGAAAGAACGGAAACAAAACCCAGGAAGAAATATAACAAGCTCTTAGCATGTGGGTATATAAATCATGGCACTAATCACAACTGTAAGTCAGCTAAAAGATCGTAACGAAATGTAAAAGATGTAAAGAAATGTAAAAGATGTAACAAAATCTTCATGTACCATGTCAAACCTCAAAAGTACGTAATGGACAAATGACAAGATGACAGCAGAATTCTGAAAAGTCTTTTTCCACAACATCAGACTCCATTTTGAGTGAAGTCTTACCACTCCTCCCACCAACACAGAGTATGTGCTGAACGGTAAATTGCTAGCTGCATCCTCCTGCAATCTTCTATTAAAAGTCTCCATATAACTGTGAACTTACTTTACCTAAAGAATCAAATTCTAGACTCTTTTAGGGAATGTCTAAGCATATTCCAGCAGAGAGCAGGTGAAAAGCTGCCTTTGTTGATGCAATAAGCATCAGGTAACTGAGTCACCAGGAGAATATGGCTTTCCTTAAAGGGATGGGAAGGTAAGAGGAGGCAAGTTAGAAGACTCCATACCTTCTTTGTGGCTTGGGAAAAGTCAGCTTCTGGTGTTGCACCTGAGAAGGACGGACAGGAGGTCAGAATTTGGTGAAGTTTTTGCTTGCTGTTTCTGGTATTCACGGCTGTTGAGAAGGGGGGAAAGCTGGCGCAAAATGCGACCTGGCTAGTGGTCATGCTGGCAGAAGCAGCAGCTCAGAGCCTGGAGGAGCCCGGATGGTGAACTGTGGGCAACGGGGAGGCTTTAGATGTGATGCCCCAAAACAAGGAGTGCCTTGGCAGTGTATCCATGACTGTCACATAAACCGAAGAGGGTATGTGTTTGTGGAGGTTGCAGAAAAATTCAATCCATCTCAGGCATAGGATACAGTAGATGGAAAAGGGATACTCTGTTCTCCCAGTGTGCTGCTTATTGCTTTTCTAAAACACAACCACCGTCCTAGCACTCCTCTCTTCTCTCTCACAGCACCCTTTCCTAACAAAATCTCAAAGAAGCTACAGGTGCAGCCATGAGCAGCTGAAGCCGTACTGCTCTGTACAGAGACACAGAGCATGATTCAGACATGAGGCAAGCTGCATGTTCAAAATGCCTCAGCAGATGAAGCAACTCAATTTGGGTTTCTCTTATCTAGCAAGAGGGCAAAAGAAAGGCAGTCTACAAACACTATCTCCTTCTTCAGCAATTTGTAAACCTAGCACATCTATCCTCTGCTTTATTTATGAGTGAATGAAAAGCAATTGGATTTTTGTCAGCAAGAATATCTAGATGCTGAAAGGAATGACAGTTTTCAGTTCTTCATTCTGGCCATACAAATACACAGTCCATGTTTCACTGTCAGTGTGAGTCAAAACAGACTGGTTTTCCTTCCAGAGTCACAATTAAACAGGATGGATACACTTCGAATGAATGAACACTTTGGGCCCTACTGGTTTTCATTGCTTGAAATAATGCAGCCTAGTGGCTACCTCAGATAGTGACAATAGTGGAACAGTAAAACTGACACCTTTCCTGTTCCTTTTGGTGACTTGGACTCTAAGACCAGTACTGTGTTAGCTGCATTCTTCATGTTTCTAATGTTAATAGAAATATAGCAGTAGAGCTATCGATAAAACCAAAGCAGCGAACCTTCTGTCTTGCCTGTGGGCTGAAGTCAAACTATACACTAGTTAAAAAAGGGAATTATCTTGTAAGCAAGGATTTTCTACAGCAAAGATTAGAGGTGAATAATTCTTTCCATGTATCATCCTCCCTCCTTTACCCGATGAATTGTTCCCATAAATAGGAAAGTTCAAAAAGTGTGAACTGACTAAGAGTTAGCTGAATGCTCTACTAGCTGATAAGAATGCATTGGCAGTAACTAAAATATGATTTCTGCTTTGGAGGTTTTAATTGAAACACAAGTATTCTGCTGTTCAGATAGTAATTCTTCAATAGATCTATGTGTAGAAGCAATTAGTAATAATTTTATTTTATTGCAGCTGTCAAATAGTAGCAGTACAAAAACTAAGTGGGATGATGGCGTCTCGGATTTCTTTTTTTTTTTTCCTTTAAAAATACGCAATCAGTAAAAAGTAACATAAAAGCTTTTGGAGGAGGATCAATATACTCTTGATCTTGATCAAGAAAATACCACAAAGTTCTGCCTCAGAAAATTACATGGTTAGACAAATAAACCCTCTTTGTTTAATAGGATTTTGAAATAATGGCCTGTTAACTGAGATGGAAGTAGAAGGAAAATCCAAGGAGGCTATTTATGTTACCTGTATTAAGTAAAATGTAATTCCTCATGTTGGATCCTATAAGAAATAACCAGTACACTAATCGTCATTAATAATACTTAATTTTCTCATTTAATTTTCCAGCAATTAAGAAAACTATGTTTAAAAGTCCCCTAAGGTAATAAATTTTTAGTAAACTTAAAATCTAGCTTGTATTCAGATATCATACTTATTTATATAAATATTTGCCACCTTTTAGTACTTACAAAAACAACTGGGTACTTACAAAAACTATTTCTAAACAAAAATCTACTGAAATAATTCCTGTTTGATTTAATGCTCTTACAATAGACTTTTCATTTCATTTCTTCTGTGATACCTTACTAGTGCTAAGTTGATGAGTTTTTATGGAAGTTGCAGAAGTAAAATGTGTATTAATCATATAATTTATCCTTCTTACTGCTGAATCAGTGGTATGCTCCAAGTGGTGTATTTGAGGTTCACTTGCACCTTTAAAACACAACTGTAAAACAGCAACTATGTGAAAGGCCATTGCACCTATCTTTTGGTTTTTCCACTCTATTACAGTGATGTCTCATACTAGGTGGACACCTCCCCACCTACATAAGCCCTGCAACTTAGCTGGCAGGATAGCCTAGATCACAAGTGGGATATCTACATCAGCAAGAAACCAAACCACATGTAAGTTGTGGACACAACCCCATAGTAGAGACAGTGATGACTTGTACTGTCTCTTAGTTGACACCCAAGAGTGTGTCTACACCCACCACTGCTGGGTACACACACAACAGTTGGTTGGGGTGTGGTGTTCCTGCCCCAACAGCATCCTGTATCCCACTTGCCTGGTGAGTCTCAGCTCCTGCAAGGGCAGGCAGACTCACAGGCAGGGTGGAGCATTTTAACTACAGTACGTGCTTTTACTCAGGAAAATGATCATCTGAAAAATCCCCAGCATACAACAAGTAGTGTTTTTTCAGTTTATTTCTTCTGGTATTTACTGAAATATTTCCATCAAGGCTTTGCTTAACAGGTAAAATAAATTGTTGCCATGTGATGCTTCCTATTTCACTTTGTGAAAAATTAAAGTTTTCTCTCCATGGAAATGTACATTGATACTCTTAAAACCCTGCCAACCTGTTAATCTCCTCTGCTCTTGTTCCATGACTACTTCGAGTGACCAGGAGGCACTCCAGTATTTCTGAGCTTCTCCTAAATAGTGATTCAGACACTGTTAAAAAACATTCATGAACAGATGGGCCTACAAGATTTTTTTCACCTTTATTTTTTTCATCTCTCTAGATTTTCATACTTCCATAGGCAGTGATGTTTCTAACATTAGAATTACTTGCTCTAAACCTAGGTTGTTTGTTTTTTTTTTTCACAGATTAGTGAGGTGATAACCTCAGAACGTACTGTTCCAGTTATGCAAACCGTAAATTTTGGTAAAGATAAAAATATATTAAATTTCTTTCAACAATTTTTCCTTTTTATTTTGCTAGCTACCCAGGTTCCTAGCACTTATAATAGTCAATCAATTGTCCTCTCTTCAATTTCTTTATCATACTAATTGTGTTTTCTACATGCCTGCTCGGTCCTCCGCTCTTACACTGTTCAACACCTGTTGACTGTTCCAATGAAACTTCAGAGACAAGAGCATGCTCCCTATCTATTACATATGCATAACTTCTTCCTACAGTTCTACTCACTAATGACTTAAAAAATTAAAATGTGCACCAGTTACACATCTAATAATTCACCTTCTCTGTTTTCTGTCATGTCCTTCCTCCTGCTTATGGACTCTCAAGATCTCTGGAAAAGCAATTTAGACTCTCCTTTAGCTTCCTCCTGCAGCTCCTGAAGCATTCTGCAGTCAGTGCTGACACAGTGTGGGGTCATCAGCCTACTTGCACTCACAAACTTGTTTAATTTAAGCATGTAAGATCTATTACAGTTGCTGAAAACACTACAGTTTTCTATCGCACAATCATTACAATGTAATGAATTTGCAGTGGTTCAGTTCCATCTCAAAGCAGTAATGGATTCGTGGAAGAAAATTAGCGGCAAATTTTGGTTTCTTCTTTTATAAAATATATGCCCTACCGCAATTTAAATAACAAAAAGAGATACTGTTATGTCCAAGTAATGTTCCTGTAGATTATGGAACTCATATACATTTCACACTTTTAATAATATTTGAAAACATTATTTCCAAGTTTGAGGGTTTTTTTTCACTTTTTTAAGTTCTAGGACATACACAGAAATCTGTTTCTTTTCTAAAGTGCAAAGTTCATTAGCTGTAACAATGTCATTCTGCCTTGGTGTCAGATGGCACGGCATTAATTATTACAGAAAACACATAAAACAGTGATGCTCAGATCCTAATGCACAGGAGCGTTATCTATTAATTTTAAGAAGGTTACAGTAAGGAATCCTAGGTTAAACATAGAAAATAAGATGAGATTTTAATGACTATACATCATTAACCACTTTAAGGTGCATTTCAAACTCATAAAGCCACCACATTTTGTACTCATTGCACAAATTTAACAGAGGGCCAGAACTTGCTAAATAGTATATTTAATAATTTATTTACAGATTATCTAAATGCAAATAGCTGCAAAGGATTGAAATAGATGCTCTGATATTTAACCCAGGGTTTAGTTAAGAAATGCTTAGATTACTTAAAATTTCAGTGTTTTAAACTTGCTTTCTGTAGCTTCAACTAACCTACTGAAATTAATTAAAACAAGTTTCACAGTACTTTCAAGAGGTATATCTTCTTTATCCACTACTTCATTTCAATAAAACCTGTTGAATGTACAACTAAGAATTATATTGATGAATTTTAAAGATAACATGAAGATAATATAAGACTTTTCAAAACAAATCATAAAATGATTATATTTGCTTAAGCCCTCTACCTGGATTGAGTATCAACAGAGCCACGAGTCACCTTGACACTTTCCAGTAATTGTATTTTTGTTTAGACAGTATGCTTTTTACTTTACTGCTGAGATGTCTGTAAAAGATAAATTTCAACTAGTTGAAGTACCAGCAAAATATCTGAAGATAACGATTTGTAGATCATACAAGATTTGTACTTATCAGAAAGAATACATGGGCTTCCTAACATGCCTGCAGTCCTCTGTAAATGTTATCATTTGTGACCAGCAGTATAGCAACAGCAAAAATTATGTTTTCTTATATTTTACTTTCGATCATTCACATTTTCATAATAGGCATTTTCTTAACAGAAAATTTTATTATTTTCCTTTTAATTATACAAATCTTATCATGGTCACAGGATTGAGACGGGTTTGTACTTACTCCAGTTGCCTAAATTTTATACAGCTGTTTTCACATTACACATTACACCATGGCTCTGTTTTAAAGATGTTCTGGGCTATGAACCACATGTTTCTCTATCTGCATTAGAGACACATGGAGGACAGGCAGTGTGTCACCTGTAACTAGCTCTCTGAAAACAGGTACTTTATTTTAAACTATTTTCTCAGTAATTAAAATTCTGGAATTTTCTCCTCTCACAGCCTTATCCATAAGAACTTAGAAACATAGACTACTTGAAGTTCATCTCGGCTATAGAATTAATTCACTTCTGTGACCAGATGTGCTCTTAAAATCACTCTCATTAACAGTCCAAACCACTACTTCTACCGTTTTCTACCTGATCTGGCTCATTCCCAAGGGAAGGAAAGCCTACGTGCTATTCCCATCCCTACTGGTGATCTTGCAATGAGAAAATCACTAAATCATTTACATGCTAACAGTTGTCCACTACTTTTCCACAAATCCCCATAATCTCAGAAAAGCAAAAAAGTTGTCCTATAACTTATTCTGAAGGAAACCACAAGATCAGTGTCTTGCTCAGGATCCAAGTGTACAGCCGGAGAGGTTACTGGGTCCCACAGAGGTGAATACAGCAGCCATATAAATGTCGCACAGTATTTTCACAGCAATTTCTAATACAAAGTATTTCAAGGCAAAATTCTCTGTTGAACTTGCCAACACAGCTTGTGGAGAGAAATCTTGAGTACCTTTTAGACTTTAAGAACATTCACCTGCACAGATGAGCTGCAGAACTGACTCCAGCAGCACCCATTTATCCCATCTGCCTGCAGTGGTGCCACGGAAGCAGCACCGGGCATACACATTTGCTGGAGAACCCTCTGAGAGCGAATGGGATTTGCAAAGAGAATGAAGTCACCATTTGGCTATGACAGCAATTGAAGGTACTGATGCTCATCTGAGCATCATTTTTCCCAAAACCCAGCCCTCAGTTCCAGTGAGCCTGGACAGGAAAGAGACCAAATGAGGTGACTAGAATAGAGCTATTACCATTAAATCATACACATGGTATCAGAATTGTATGTAATATCACTACCAAGGTAAAAAAAAAGAAAGCTGTCCACAGCACAGTGAAATCTTTGCATATTCAAAAGCATACAGCAAAGCTGCATTATGCTGAGGTGCAAGAATTTCTAATTGTTGGGAAACTAAAATATATCAGAAGACAGAAGGAGAAAAATTCTGCTTGGGCCAAATTTTATTTTGATTTGCATCACATGTATGTAGTACAGAATTTATACTGATTGTACATATAAAAATACATATGCAAATCAATCAAAACAATCTTCAGGGAATCTTAAGTTAATATCCAGAACAAGAATTCTTATTGCTAGATACTTCTAAATAAAGCAAATTGTTTACATATTCTCAACTGCAATTCCCAAGACACAAGATAGTATATGAAAATAAAATCTCACATCATTATTTCAGTTTTGCTTTTATAGGCAGATACAAGGCATCAGCCAATGGAAAGTATAATCTCTGCAACATATGTTCCATGCAAAGTAATTTCAACTAGACTATGCCAAATATTCAAGAAAAAGCAATCACTTCCAGTAAAACTGAGCACTGAGGAACATTGCTCTGTAAAAGTGAAGAATGGCAAAAAGAATAGGGAAATATTTAATTTGAGTTTTTTTCCTAGACATATCTGAAGTTTTCCAAAGGTTATTAGGATTTCAGGTAGTGATGCAGTACAAAACCACTAGCTTATTATCTTAGAAGGGTCATTTGAAGTTCATCTAGTCCTTTCTAACATGCTACAAGTTAAACCCCACAGCACAGATGCCCAGAAAAAAACACAAGCACTAAATTCAAAATTATTATCCTGAAATGCCTGTGTTTAACGACTACTGAATCCTGGAGAGGCATTTACTTGATAAAAGCTTCACCTTGCAAACTTACGTATTTTTGGGTTTTGTAGATATGCAAAAGAGCTTTGCAGGGCTGAGTCATTTTGTCCAGCTGACATTCACGGTTGACTGGGATTCAGAAACAAGCACTCTTGTACCTGATTTCCCTGTAAACATAGATTTTCCTAGTAAAAACTGACCAGATCAGATCTGCTCAAAATGAAGTGATAGTCCTTTTTTCCTTTTGAAATGCATCCAGAGAAGGCACATAGGAGAGAGGGAAGGGAGAGAAGAGAGGAAGAGATGAAACCAGATTTAAAAATGTTAAAATATGCTTCTAGTAGTGAGAAAAGCGATGTTCATTTCCCTCATGGGACTAAGTTTTAACCCCAATCTTCTATTTAGAACACAACCATGATTCCCAATTACAAATTAGTCTGAGTATGGGATCTTCCTCCATTGCTTTTGCTGAAACTGTGCAACTTTGGCAGAAAATAATGCATGAGTCACTGAGCAAGAGAGAGAATGACTGCAGTTAATGACTCATTACAGGTGATGGGAGGATTCTGATGAAAGAGGATTATAAACTAAGAAACACATTTTATACTAAAACCAGACTTGCTCCCTCCTCATTTCTATCCAAATACTGTGCTACCCGAAAGGATTTTGACAGCTACCCTAGGGCACTAAGCAGATAAATTGTAAGCAAAAATGCTCTTTCAGGACTTGAAATGGGATGCAGTTTTCAGGTGGATCTGCCAGCATCTTCCTTAAATTGAATATGTTTCAAACACCAAAAGGTCTTTCAGTTTTTTATGTTAGGTTTCAGTAGGGTCCCTGGAATAAGGTAACATTTGGAAAATACAATTCAGATCTGTTGTGTGAGACTGGATGAAAATGAAATTGGTTTTGAATAAATCTCCCCTTCGCCAAGATGTCCCTCCAGGCTTGCTCTACATTCACCATTTTTGATGGCTTCCTACAAGTCAATAATCTTAAAAAAAGTACTTTTTTGTTTTTATAAATATGTCTTCCTTGGAGTCTGCCAGTGCAACAGTGCTAAATGTTCTCTGCCCATTCCAAAATTTCCATCCCACATGCCCAAACATATTGCTCTGAAGCACCCTCTGCTTTTCTCCCAGGAGGCGTAGTCTACACTCATTACCTGCTGTACCTGCAGTACCTACACAGTGCTCAAAAACTAAAATGAAAAAAAGGACAAACAGAACAGTTATACCAGCGGTCACACAGATTCATAAGGTGTCCTAACATAAGCACTGCAATTTACCCCATGAAACTAAACCGGACAAAACTGCAGTCTCATTATGGAGCTAAGCCCAAATCATCCATATCGTTGCCTTCTCATTTTGTATTATTCTTGATTGCTTCGACTGGTAATTTCTTGACCATTTGCAAGACACAAGGGAGATTAGCATTTCTTGTAAATGCCTGATTTTTTGGTATATAATAATATAAGACAGTAAGTAATATTTCCCAGTTAGATACACTTCCAGGATCTACTGAACACTAATAAACAACTAGATAGACAGATAGTTATATCAATAGATAAAAGAAACATACTTCTATGGATGAAATCAATAGAAAATGCCAGATAATCTTTTCCTAGGGCGTTTCTCAGGGTAAGTTTTCCAGGTAACTGAACCCTTGAAAAAAGATTCTAGATTAGGGAAGCAATCAGAAACTAGGTTTCATGTCAATCAAGTTACTGTAGTAAGAAACTTGGGAATCAATCGAGTGCTGAGATGTCACATAATTCCCACCTATTTGCATTCATCTGTACGTGTAAGGAGCCTGAGATGCTGTCTATAGTCATTTAATCACCACAATTCACAACCTTTCATCTAGCCTGAACGTTTTATGAGCTGGCTTTGGGATTATCTTATGCACTTGTGATTTTCTCTCTCTGCAAGGCAAATTAGAGTGCAAAGTAAATGAATACTTTCATGAAAGAATACCCTACAAGATCTGCTTTTACTTCAGAAATTACAATAATTTTGATCTGTAAAAAGAACACACCGCATCACTGGGTTGCTTTATTGCCTGTGATACTCAAGACAACAATTCCTGCTGGTGCTACTGGAATGTAGTGGTAATATTTGCAAAGTAATTCTGAGTGTCCAACACTTTAGAAAAATGTTGGATTGTTATTGAAACAAATGGACTCAGAGGTGACTAACTGAAATGTAACTTTATGTGTTCTGCAAGTTTCCAACATAGGCAGAGGCAAAGCTGTTTTGTTTTTTTTTGTTTGTTTGTTTGGTTGGTTGGTTTGGTTTGGTTTTGTGTTTTGTTTTTTTTTTTAAATAGATAGAGGATATTTTTCTCAAACCTTGTATACTGATATGAAAAAAAATATACTTTATGCAACTCTTATTAGTAGGTTCAAAAAGGAAATATTTCTTACAGGCAAAAAGTACCCCAGAAAAAAAGCATCTTCTTTTTTACCAAGTTACTTCCTATGTAGTACCCGTCTCTCAAAAACCACATCCAGTCACTAACTTGGCACACTACTAAGTGAATTCAGTGCGCCAGAGCATCTACAGACAGTACACTGACAATATCAATGAATACTGGAGGGGCAGAAGTCACATTCCCATGCTTGTGTGTTACGGAATGGAAAGAAAGGCATGACTATGCTCAAAGACATTATTATGAACTCAAGGAAGCAAGTGAATGTTAAATTATAATACTGCTGATAGCGTCATTAACTAAAACTAATGAAAATTCTGATGATTATACTCTCTGCTCCAACTATAAACAACAGTGACATATGGTACAAATGATATAGCAACATGGTGTTTTCATTTCAATTCACAAAGCTGCAAAATTAAGAATGTATGTGGTGGTGGGAAGACTGAATTGACTGTGGGAAGCATTCAGTGAACAGCCTGAAGGGAAAGACTCATAAACTTAGAGCAGATATCCTTAGAGCAGGAAAAAGAATGATGCTAAACATGACTTCAAACAATACTCAGTATTAACACAGAAAGTCTAAAACACAGTCTACAAATTTATGAGGGAAATTCAGCCTCGCAGAAACATACACTTCATCTTCTTGCCACTTTTCAACTAATTCAAGAAAATTAAGACCAAACCATCCAGAACCACTGCATACATGGGAGAATTCTCTTACAGCTTTCTCCAGATTGCTAAATCTGAAATAGCCCACGGCATACACATGCATCAATACCTACCTCTCATGGTACATTATTCTCTGAGGAAAACCAGGCTTAATACCTAGTTTAGAAAACATACATTAACAATCTCAAGCATAAACTAGGCATTATTATTAGCACCTGGCCGTTAGTGAAACTGCTGGATGCTGGAAAGGGAGCAACTTTCTAAGCCAGTGTCTTCAGATCATTTTAGTTAACCTCCAACCAGTTCATTGAGATAACAAAATCAGAGAAAAACTGAAGCTGGAAAGAATAGGTATATTCCAATCCAAAGCAGAGCAAACTTTAGTTAGACCAGGGTGTTCTGGGCCTTGTCCCAAAGAAATTTGAATGTTCCAAGGTACTTATCTGCTCTCAGCATAAGAGCATATCCATAAATACATCATATCATAAATGCATCATTCCTTCTGAAAAGGAATATGAAGCTAATACTTTGAATGTTCACTGCCTTCCGAAAAGGGATTTTGAACATAGCATGAAGAGGATTCCATATTTACTGTTTCTTTGAAGGTCTCTACTGTACGCATGCCTACAGTCAACCAAGAGGTCAAGAGAGTCTCCATATGTGAACCTGCTGTTGTCTTGTAAAAAATACTTTTTGAGAATAATATGATTTCAGTGTTATTTGCTGTTGAAGGGTACGCAATAAGAGGAAGACTTTTCAGAACTGAGTATCATTGTTACTCACAATAGAATTCTTAATTTACCACTATGAAAAAATGCTAAAAGTTCTTATGACATACTCATTTTCTTGTACTCTTCAAACAAACCCTACTCTTCTACTCCTCACAGAAAATTGTCTGTGGTAGTAAGTATCCCGCCTACTTGGTTCATTCACTGTTTATGCTAAAATGTTTGCATGACTCTTGATTGAACTTATGCTGCACCTGCGAGGACACATAGTTGAAAGAGAAAACTTTAGCCTTTGCTTTTAATCATGCCTGCTTTACACCCACCCTCCATGGTTTCTCTGCCCACAACTCACTATGCTATTTTGCTGTTCCTTCCCCCTTTCTTAAATTTTCTCTTTCCTCAGATTATGAATATCAACATAATTTGGGTTTGGGGGGCGAGGGGGAAGTTCGAGCAGAAGTAATATTTACAAACACAAACATCTAACATCGTACAAATACGTTTCCTTTACAATATTTTCTAGCAAATTAAACACAGATCTCTGCAGAATTCACATGACAATACAAGAAGAAAAAATGTTAAGAGCAACCTTCCTTTGGAGATGTTAGTAAATTATAAAAAGAAAAACATAATAACTCTGTCAAATGCAAAATTATTCCAGCGTCTTTTAAAAACAGGTTTTTGGCACAGAAAGGATTCTAGATACTGTAGCAAGTCCAATTTCAGCCTGTTTTTGCAAAATAAAGGTATCAAGTGGAATTGTATGTAATTGACAGTTTTGTCATTTCCAACTTATCTTTCATTCTTGCTGTGTGCATTTGTAAACAGATCTATGTTCTGAGTATAGACACTTTAGTGTATTTTTCAAAATATGTTTGTATCCCTGAAATTTTTCAGAGGATACAGGAATTTCACGTACAAAATGAAAATACCTAAGAAATATCTGCAAGTCTGCATTACAAAGCAATACCAGTTATATGGCATCTCCTTTATTGTTTCTTTTTATATAGTATGTAAATAAATAAATAAATAAAAACCCCCAACAAACCGCAAAACAATAAATTATACAGTGAAACTATGATATGAAGAATAAAGCCCATTGACAGAAGGGAATTGTTTCCATGCAAAATAGTACAAGCTTTGCTATCTCACAAATCTGCATTAGGTTCAGATCAGCAATACACTGCTTACAAGCCTGGAGAATTGCATATCCAACAAAAATCACTATGGTCCAGAACAATGTATGTGAATCACTGCAAATCTACTTTGGAATAAAAGAACATTTTGATAAAGCAGTATACTAAATTTTATTAATTTATCAAAAATGTCTTAATCCTTCCAGGTGGGGTGGAGCAGATATTACATTTTATTCATTTATCCTTGGCATTAATCTTGGAAATTTCTGCAGCATTAAGTCTATTCACTTGATCAATACAAATTTGTGTGTACTCACACCTAAAATGTCTGGCTTAATTCTGGAGAATAATCTTTTTCAGACTTGCCAGAACGTATTTTGTCAGGAAAAAGTAGCAGGGCACCTCACGCAATTGCTGGCAGAGGCCAGAACCTGGGAGGAGCTCTCCTCCGCTTCCCAGTGACTCTGCAGTGGAATACCAATGTGCAGCACCTTTCTATGATTCTTTGAGATGCCTGCAAACTTCCATGTTTCAAACTTAAGAACTACGCTGCAGGCTTGAAGATTTTTCTTTAAACAGGAAAAGCTGATTTACTCTGACAACCCTGTTTAGGAAGTCCTTCTTTTCAAACAGACAACATAATCAAAATTTTATTATGCAGATTTCAAACGTCTCAAATAGTTTTAAATATGTGCCATTTGAATGTAGCCAGTTTCAAAAAATACTTCGTTTGTTACCTAAGTCACTTAAAACTTTACCACCCCATTCCTCAACTGCACAATTTGACCCCCTTTTCCTCATTATTACATCAGCTGTTCCAGACAGAGCCGATAACATGAATGCCTCAATTTTCAAAAGATAATCGAATATGATAATAGTTCTTAAGAAGCAATGTTTTTATAACTGTACACAGAGCTAAGATTTGTCAGAAAGAGGGTAGAATAAACAGTTTATTTATGTTCCTCTGTGAATTAACCTTTTTAAAGATACTAACATTTTGATTTTTTTTAAAGAAACGGGTTTTTTAATTTTGTAGTTGTACACCTAACTAATGCCATTCATGTTCACCTTAACACTAGAAATGTAATTTTGCATTATTTTGCCCTACTGACTGTGAAATTTTGCTTAAAAACTGCATTTCAAATAGGATTCATTGTTGTTCCTACCTAGAGACGGCAGAAGTAACAGTTTTATGTTAAGCCCTTAAAATTCTAGAAAAAATAGGCATAAAAAAACATTTAAAAGCAACGTCCTTTTAAACCACTCCAGGTGAACAACTGATAGGAGGCACTGGAACTTGAGGAAAACTGCAGTAACTAATCTTCAAGAACCCAAAGAGACATTCCCCCATTGTATTACAAGACAGTTAAGGAACACTTAAACTGTGGGAAAGTTGAGTATAGGTCTTATGGTTTTAATCAACCAAAATCACTATTTGTATAAATGGTTATACTTACACCAGTGAAATTTGTCTGCTTCTCCCGGTGCTGAATTTGGGTACAGGTTTATAATCCAAGAGTTTTCCCTTAGCTACCACCACGAACTATTTAACATATAAAGGCAGCAGGTTGAAACTTACTGCAGACTCTACAGTGGAAAGGATTTTCACAATGACAGACAGTCATTAACCTCTCTGTTCGAAGTGTAGTGTGTGACTGAAAAATAGCAGCAACATTTGAGCAACAGTTACAGCAGAGCAGAGTGAATATAAAATATTATTCTGGCACAGACTAGCATGTGGATTTGAAGTTGCAATTATTATAAAATTGAATTATATTTTTAGTATGATTCACGGTAGCTCAGTTGCAATTCCATTTTGTTGGACATTTAACTGAAGCATGCAATATTTTGGAAAAAACACAGGAAAGGAAACTAGGGATTCATTTATCAGTCTTCAACCCAGCACACTGCTTTTATGTATTGCTACCTAACAATTTCCAGGAAAAAAGCTCAAAACAAAACAAACAACTTCAATCAATTAAATTAAAAACAACAAAACCAAAAAAAACTGAAAACCCCAAACCAAATAATAATATTATCTTTGTAATATTTTCAAGTGTTTTATCATTAGGTTTCAACTGCATTTAAAATATAGAATTTCTCTTTCCCCATGAGTATTTGCACTTTGCAACCATAAATCCAAAGTAAAAAGGAAACAATAACACTTCATATTCCTTTCTTTCAGGAGGTAATTTTGGGGAAAACAAATAAAGTGATGAATGGTATCCCAAGAATAAATTTCCAAAATAAAAGTTTCTTTGCCTGGGAAACCAGAATGATACTTTTATCATCTTTGGACATGGTAACAGGAGGTGACTATATTGAATGAAATTTGATAAAGCTAGTCAAAATATACGATAGAGAATTTTACACAGAATATGCTTCTAATTTTTAAAAGTCCTGATTTCAAAGATAAAATAAATGGATAAAAATTTTTAAACAATTAAATCATAAAGTGATGGAATTGCAACTGCAAAAGAACTACTTGAAGTCCTTAGGGCCTTCAGAAGTTTCACAGGAGAAGAGGATCAGGTGAGGACCACCTCGCCAAGGTGAGCGGGACCAGTTTTCTTCAGTATAATCAGAGACAGGACAGCAAATTGAGAAGTGACACAGTTGGTGCACACATTGAACATCTGGCATTTTTGGCTTTATCTCCTCTGAAAGTGCAAAAAGCAGCAGGATTTTTCTGCCAGCATATTCATAGGTTTGAAAAATTCAAATCATACATGCTATTTCACTGAATGTTGTCAGTTGTGCTATTTTAATGATCAAAATGCAATTTTCCTTGTCTAATGAAAAGCAGAAATCTCAGTTTAGCCAAATTACATTTCTAGTTATCTGGTATGTGTTTTAATGCTTAGATCAGTCCTGGAAGTAGCTTTCAAATAGTGCTAAGGAAGTAAGCAGCTCCTGTTAAGTTCATATAATGTTCTCCTGCTACCAAAGAGTTACTTGAAGTACCATGGAATCATTTAAGTTTCAACTTGCTAGGGATTTGTGTTCCTGATATATACACAGACAGATCTGTTAGTATGTATGAACCTCAGAATCCATATGATACTTTTATATAACTGGTCATTGCCACTGTAAGGGATCCGTGCTTATCTTTTTACTAGATTATTACAATGTGGTTTAAATGGCAAAAGATTTGGATACAATAAACATTGTTTTGAGTCAAATCAGAAAAACTATATAGGAAAAAGCATTTGACGCAGTCTCACCATAGGCAGTTGGTCACCCAGCCTCAAATATATATGGAAGTTTCAGTCCCATTTTGGACAATCTGGGTAATCTTGGAATAGGGATGATTTAACCAGAATGACCCAAAATTGAAAGGTAGAGAATGAAGTCATTAAAAAACCCACAAGCAAAAACCGACCAAACAAAACAAACAAACAAACAAAAAAACACTGCAAGAGGAAGAATTTCTGTTGGGTGACCAGTAGTTGGTGATTTGTGCTCGGTGACAAACAATCAAGAGTTATTGGTGGCAATGGCATTTGTTCTCCCTACAAAAGGGGAGAAGTTGCTGGAAGTGGAGTAATGGTTACGGAAGGTGTACCTTATATGAAGGCTAGTATGAAAGAAAGCGTTCAAAATAGAATGGTATTTGAACTGATACTAAATTTATTTAACCTTGGTTTTAGGAGATCTCTAGAAATACTCGTGTAAAACACGTATCTGTTCTTCAGAAACTGCTATGTATCACTGCAGTACCTGAACACACAGTGCATAGCTTCTAACTCAAAACCCCCTCATGTGTCTTTTAAAGTATGTATATATATATATACTTATACCTAATTATACTTCCTGAACGTGTGGACCTGTAAAATACATACATTTGGGTATGCATAAAGATGTGTTATATTGTTTAGGAAATTATAGATATGGAAATAGTGGGGTTTAGCCTACTATAAATACATAAAACAGGGTAGATTTAGGATAGGATAAGGAAGAAATTTTTTACAATGAGGGTGGTGAAACACTGGCACAGATTGCCCAGAGAGGTGGTAGGTGCCCCATCCCTGGAAACATTCAAGGTCAGGTTGGACAGGGCTCTGAGCAACCTGATCTAGTTGATGATGTCCCTGCTCATTGCAGGGGGGTTGGACTAGGTGACCTTTAAAGGTTCCTTCCACCCCAAACTATTCTGTGATTCTACAATTCTATAATCGGACAGATGCACAAAGCAAGATTTTAAGTGAAAGACTCAAATGGGTTTCAATACTGCCAATTTACACCCCAATGTGGCAGTGAATAAAAAGAACTGCTAGGGACATCAGACTTTACCTGCAAAGTTCTTTTTTATCTGTTGCAGCTACTAAGAAATGTCAATATTTGTGTTCCCCTCTCTGTCTCTCTCTCCTTTCTTATTGTCCCCTTGTATTTTTCAGCAACTGCTTTGCCCAGTAGCTACTTCATAAATGCATGATTTTAAAAATTCTTTCTGACATCTGTTTCCAATTCATCTTTTTTCATGCCCTTTTCAAGCTCCATATCCTATCATCAGTATAGTGGGCCCAGTTCACCCCTGATGTAACTAATCTAGCCACTGGCTCTATGGATGGTTTTGGTCTTGTTTGTTCAGAGGGTTAATTTCTGTCTAAGCTATTAAAAATGACATTTCAATGCAATTCCCTCATAACTGTCATGTTCTATAAGATGCATCTGTACTTGTCCTATAATTTCCATTTACTCCCAGGACCACCTCTATGGCTTTTATGAAATGTTACCTATTTCATGCTGCATTTCTTTTATTTGAAATCCCAGCAATGCTCTTAGGTTTCCTGTCCTTATGTTAGTCAGAAAATTCAAAAGAAAAGCTTCCTGTTCAGCCACAAGGACTTCCAGGCATTATATGAATAAAAAAAAAATAAAAAAAAAAGAAGGAGAAAACATGTTAAGATATGAAACTAAAGCAACTGTTCCCTGCCTCCTCCTTACACATTTAATAGAAAAACAACAAATGTTAAATACTTTGTCATTTCATGCCGTGTGGGCTTCAGGAAAGAAATTTTGTGAACAAGCCACTTAGCCATTACCTGTAAAAATAATCTAAGCTGGGATGTCACACTGTGGTGATGCAGTCAGAATATTTTCTAGGTGGACTTGCTGTTCTTTCATCTTTCTTTCACGGTTTCTTCTTCACCTCTACTTCACCTTTCACTTTCCACTTCAGTGGAAAGTCAAAATATACGATAGAGAATTTTACACAGAATACGCTTCGGTGGTGTCTTTCCTTTCATTGCCCCTTCACCTTGCTTGCTCACCCTCTCCAAAGCTCTCCCCTTTTCAGCCCCGCAATGTCAAAATGGTCATTTGGCCAGCATAAGGTCTGTTTCTTCCACCTTTTTTCTGAGCTGTAAATTAATGTTTGGAGCTTTGGAGGGGTGACTAGGAGACAACTTCCCATTGTTTTATGCAGTACTTGTTGCAATCAGTGGCCCCTCAACAAATACAACCCTCAGCAAGGCCCCAGGTCCAGGCCACTGATGCTTAATAACCCTTGACAGGTATTAAAAGAGACTCAAATCACAACCATCCAATAAAATGTTATGTCTTAGTAAGGGCAAGGAATAACAGCATAAGCTTGCAGTTATTTGCTACGACACTGTTACGTACAGATACGCACACACAGAAATGCCTATAAATGTTTTTAATTTTTTCATGTTTGAAACAGTAGCAAGCTCTTCCACTCAAGTTGAAGCTTTGTCTTTTATAAATAAATTATTAAAGCAGCATTCTAAAATAATGTGCCAGGAAATAAGTCTTATATTTTGAAACTTTGACCAAAGAAGCATTTTTCCTAGTTTTTCTAATGTTTTATTAGCTACATTTAAATATTTGCAAGCATATAAACTTGGGCATGCCATAAGAGCTGGGGGAAAGAAAACACATTTAAAATTTCAACACTATGCCAAAACAGTTGCTACCGAACATGTTGAAAAAGCTTTTAATGTAAAATGAATGTGGCACCTGTACAGTTTTGGCTGCCAAAAAACTCTCTGCTAGTAAGCAAAAATGATGAAAAGTGAGCAGGCAAAAAGTCCTATTTTTTGATAACTGAAGTCACTTTAAGCTCTTGGGCTCAGAAAGGCATGAATAAATAATGAGAAATGACCAAAAAGTTCTCCAAAGAAAAGAGGCCAAACAAACTTTTCACTGTTGTACATCACATGAAACAGATGGTAACTGATAAACAAGTTACCACAGTAAATTGGATCCAAACCAAGAAACTAAGAAGTAAAGCAAACCACTAAATCCCAGGTGCCTGTGGCACATGAGCTGCTCTGTTCACCCAAAAGCTGTGTTTCTTTTTTCAGTTCCTCCTTGGGAAATAGGGCAGGGTAAATGTACTTCTCATCACCCCTTCCCTGCACTCTTCCTTCTCATCCCTTTGTGTCTCACTGTTTCTTGCTTTTAGATGGATCCAATTTGCCCATGAATGAATTCTCCAGGGCTCATGCTGCCATTTACTACTAGCCTTGAAAAAAAAAAAGAAACCAAACCTGTGAGGAAGACTATATTCACTATTAATCTCTTCACCCAAATATTAAGTCTACACTGGTTAGCTACAGCAACAGCATAATACTGTTTTGTTTGCTTATATTCGGTGCAATTTGTGAGGTTCCTCTGCAGATGTAAAAAAACACAACCTACTTGCTTACCTCATGTATCACCTGGTGATGGTCAGTCCTATGCTGAAAAATTTTACAGTGAATATGACCTCAGATCTCTTATTTAGAAAGGGAAAAGTCAGCTCTAGTTTCAAAAATCCTTTGCTATTGCACCACAAATAAGAGATTATACAGTATATAATTTCATAATCAAGCCATACATATATTGAAAATTTCCTGAAAAACTATTTCCTGTGCTCTGTGTTCCTTCTACTGAGTCTTTTTTAATATAAAACAAAATAAATTGAAAAGCATAATTAAGTGAAATTATAACATGAAGAAAATGGTTCTTTGATTTTGTTCATGTAATTTATTTTGAAAACAGATCCAGTATAAACTGTTTCTCTGACAATCAGAAAAAGGCTTTAAGTATTATGGTTTGATTTAAATAATTTCTCCCTCATTCCTGACAGAAACATACACGATTTACAAAATATCAGAAGTGGTCTAACAAAAATATTAAGTGTTGAATCTAGACTGCCAGAATACTGCATAATATCCATTTTGAGCATTATGAGAGCATCTGAGATTACACTCATGTTTCTACTTTGAATCAGGTTTTTCTTAACTAACATTCAACTTATATTTCTTGGAGTACACTGAGAAACCTTTCTTTACCTTAAATTCAGTGGTATTGTAAAAATAACATGTTACGCCATGCAAGAATAGTGAAAGCTAGGTGTAGGTTCCACTGTGGTGTGGTGGGTTGACTTTGGCTGGATACCAGGTATCCACCAAGCTGCTCTATCATTCTCCCTTTTCAGCTGGAAAAGGGGCAGAAAATATGACAAAAGGCTCGTGGGTTGTGATAAAGACAGGCAGATCACTCAGCAACTACCATCACAGGCAAAACAGACTAAACTTGGGGAAATTAATTTAATTTATTGCCAATCAAAGGTCAGAGTGGAATGATAAGAAATAAGGACAAATCTAAAACCACCTTTTGTTCACTCCTGACTTCTTCCTGGGCTCAACTTCACTACCAATTTCTCTACCTCCTCCTCCCAAGGGTGCAGGGGGACAGGGAATGAGGGTTGTGGTCAGTTCACCACACATTGTCTCTGCCGCTCTTTCTTCCTTACGCTCTTCCCTGCTCCAGCATGGGATCCCTTCCACAGGAGACAGTCCTCCATAAAGTTTTCCAGCATGGGAACTTTCCATGGGGTACAGTCCTTCAGGAGCAGACTGCTCCAGCATGGGTTCCCCGTGAGGAAGAACTGCCAGCAAACCTGCTCCAGGATGGGTTCCTCTCCACAGGGCCACAGGAGAGCCAGGAGCTGACTACAGTGTGGGATCTCCACAGGGTAACAGTCCCTTCATGGCACATCCACTTGCTCTGGCATGGGGTCCTCCACAGACTGCACGTAGATATGTGCTCTACTGTGGACCTCCATAGACTGCAGGGGGACAAGATGCTTCACCATGGTCATCACCATGGGCTGCAGGGGAATTTCATCTCTATCTCCAGGAGAATGTCCTCCCCTTCCTTCTTCACTGACCTTCATGTCTGCAGGGCTGTTTCTCTCACTCATCTCTCCTGGCTGCTGTTGCGCAGCTTTTATTACCCCTTCTTAAATATGTTATCACAGAGGAACTGCCAACATAGCTGTCAGGCTCAGCTTTGGCCAGCGGCAGGTCCATCCTGGAGGTATATGGAAATGGCTGTATCCAATATAAGGACAGCTTCTGGCATTTTCTCACAGAAGCCACCCCTGCAGCCTCCAGCCCACAAAACTTGACACAAAAACCCAATACTATGTGCGTGCATTGCTGACAGCACAGCTGTAGGAGAAGATTTCCAGGCCAAGACAAGCCCACATGACATGAACAGCAAATCAAGGACAAAACCACACTTTTATTGAATGTAAGGGCAGCTGAAAAGTGGCAGATCTTGAGGGATCCAGGGCACCCATGGCATATTTGTGCCGCAAGAACAGTGGGCAGGCACTTAGTCAAAAATGGCTCAGAGAAGCCCTGGCAAGGGGATGTGCTCAGTGCAGCCGAGTAAGGCAAAATCACCCTTGAAACCAGTGCCAGTCTCCCTGGGGGAAAAAGCTCCTTCCTGACCATAAACCTAGGGCACCAGTGGCATCTTTGTGTTGAAAAACAAGCATCTAATTGCTGCAAAAGCAGCAGGCAGGCACTTATCCAAAATGTCCCTGGGGGGCCCTGGCAAGGGGCCATGCTCACTGCTGCAGAGAAAGGAAAAAAAAAAACACTGGGGACCAGTGCCAGTGTGCCCTGGGGGAAGGGAATTCCTTCCAGTGTGGCCCTGGGGGAGGAAATTCCTTCCAGAGCCGGTGATTGATCAAGTGTTCCCTGAGCATGCAAGCAAGACTTGTCACCTGGCCCCACGGTGTTGTCACACCTACGCGGGACACCACTACTGCCTGACGCCTTCCCTCCTACAACCTGGATCCATCTCAGGGGCTTCTGAGATGGCAAAAAACCCCTGGACAGATCAACTGTGGGGGCAAGAATCCTTCCTGAGCCTGGCAGGACACTACCGGGTATTCAAAAGCACTGGGGGAAGCTGGTGGCTCCGATACCCCTTGCAACTTCTTTGCAGCCCATTCAGGGGATGAGGACTGCGAGCTCTGCAGTGTTCCTCAAGCACTAAGAACACGTTCCCACAATCAACCCCAATCACTCCCAGCTCTACCAGGGTGCTGCCAGGCCCCTGAGTGTGAGTGTTGTAGTGGGTTGACCTTGGCTGGCCACCAGCTGCCCGCCAAGCTGTTTCATCACTCCCATCCTCAACTGGAAATTGAAGGAGAATGTAGAATGAAAGGCTCATGGGTTGAGATAAGGACATGGAGATCACACATCAATTACTGTCATGGGCAAAACAGACTCAACTTGGGGAAATTAATTTATTGCCAATCCAAATCAGACTATGATAACGGGAAATAAGGACAATATGTTATCACAGAGGTGCTACCAACATATCTGACAGGCTCAGCTTTGGCAGCAGTGGGTCTGTCTTGGAGGTGGCTGGAAATAGCTTTGTCTGACATGGGGACAACTTCTGGCATCTTCTCACAGAAGCCACCCCTGCAGCCCTCCCTCCCACCAAAACCTTGCCACATAAACCCAATGCATATGACTACTCAGCCTGTCTAAATTAGGAGCACCCCAAGTTTCCTAGTAGAAATCCGTGTACCAACTATGCTAAATTACTACTTGGCAAAAGCCAAGAGTGCAGCAGTGACCTAGCTCTGCCTCCTATTCCCATGCACCAGTTTCTATGCATTGAAAATGTCAGACATGTAGGTCACAGTTAACCATGTGCTGTTTTATCAACAGAACTGGGAGATCATCTTCTTCCACACCAAGGCACAAACCCACACATCTAATTAGACAAGGGATGAGGCTACCTAATAGTATAGGTGATTGAATCAGACCTACAGTTCATAGTTTTTCCAGTTAATATAGACGAAGCACAGTGGTACAAGGTTGGTTTATCAAACAGGCAATTTCCCGTTAAACAGAAAACCAGTACAATACCTTTCTACCCAAAGTACTGCATAATATTTACCTTGTGACCTAGAATCTTGCTGCACTATGATAAAGCTCTCTTCTATTTCAGACATTTTAAAGCTTCCATATATAGAACAAATTTTCCTTGAAAACGCACCACACAAAACACAGTTGCTGAAAGCTCATGAAGTACTCACTTGAACATGATTTAAAAGATTCATTGCATGTCTGAGAGAGAAGTAATTAATCTCCTGCATGTACGGTTAATAAGTAATAGCAAAACAAATTTCTTAAAAGAGATACTAGTATATACAAATGCTTTTCTAATAGTTTTCCTGCATCAGCGTGTGAATTCAGACTATAAGATCATCACTGAAGCTTGTTACATTGGCAGTCTTCTTTCTGGAAATCAATGAGACGGCTGTAATTTATTTACAACCTTATTTCTTGTTTCCCTAGCCCTAAAAGAAGTAACTGAACAACATAGCATGTCTTTGTACAGCTGGAGCTGAGTATCAGGAAAAAGAAGAGGCAGAAAATGAAAAATGTGTGTAAAATGCACTAATACTACAAAATTTACATCTTGAGCCTTAAGTTTATATGAACTTTGCTTGCCGAATTTACTGTTCTCCTTCAACTTTTCCCTCGTTTAATGCTTCTTCTGCCTCAGTCATGCAATTCAGGTTCTAAAAGCTGTTTCCTGCATGGAAGAATGGCAAACCGTTTTACTAGACCTACTTACTTAAGTGTGAATGTGATCAGATTTGACCTTGGATTATACTAAATTATATACTTGGAACAAAGTCTTTCATTTTCTGTCCACTGGCATAATTGGCCTGTATACCACAGTGACAAGTTCAAACCCAAATGACAATAAACCAAAATGTAAATATATGCATTTTAAGATTCTTAACAGGATGAAGTCAATGTTAACTACTGGCCTTCAGGTGAAGACAGTGCATTCTTATTTTTTTAACATGAGTTTCTCATCTCTTCCTGCCACTAAGACATGATATCCTTTCCCTCTGACATTTTCATGCACATACAAAATAATTTAGTCAACATACTGTAATAAAAGATTTTTCTAATTAAAACAATGCTTTGTAATATCAAAAGAAAAGGGTTGTTTCACTATTTGTGACTGTTTTCCAAGTTTTGGCAAAATTTAAGTTCTAATACTTTTTCAAATACCACAGCTAGTCTCCAAGCAGTGTACAATTACAGGTCTGCAGGTTTAGACATACTCTTGAAATACTACTCTTGTATTTAAAAATCAGGTCACCGCAGGAATAAAAACAATTAAATAATCAGTCTCTAAAGTATTCATGATCATATTGAGTTGTTTATACTGATTTGAAATATATAAATTACAAATTATGAATCATCATAGCTGTATTTTTTCATTTATCATTTAGGAGGTGTGATTACTGAAAATTTTTAAAGAAATCTTTCACAGAGTGATATACTCTAATTTCTCAGTAACATATCACCCTGATGGCATGCACCCATGAGTGCTGAGAGAGCTGGCAGATGTTATTGCTAGACCACTCTCCATTGTCTTTGAACGGTCAGGGAGAACAGGAGAGGTGCCTGAGGACTGGAGGAAGGCCGACATCACTCCGATCTTCAAAAAAGGCAAGAAGGAGGACCCAGGGAACTACAGACCAGTTAGTCTCACCTCTGTCCCTGGGAAGGTAATGGAGCAACTCATTCTGGATGTCATTTCCAAACACGTTGAGGAACAGGAAATTATTGGAAGTGGTCAACATGGATTTACCAAGGGTAAATCATGCTTGACCAATCTGATAGCTTTCTATGATTTTATAACTGGTTGGCTGGATGAGGGGAGAGTCGTGGATGTCATCTACCTTGACTTTAGCAAGGCTTTTGACACTGTCTCCCATAACATCCTCACTAGGAAGCTGAGGAAGTATGGGCTAGATGAGGTGACAGTGAGGTGGATTGAGAGTTGGCTGCGGGACAGAACTCAGAGGGTTGTGATCAGCGGCACAGAGTCTAGTTGGAGGCCTGTAACCAGTGGTGTCCCCCAGGGGTCAATACTCGGTCCAATTTTGTTTAATATATTCATTAATGACCTGGATGAGGGACAGAATGTATCCTCAGCAAGTTTGCTGATGATACCAAACTGGGTGGGGTGGCTGACACCCCAGAGGGCTGTGCTGCCATCCAGCATGACCTGGACAGGCTGGAGAGCTGGGCAGAGAAGAACCTAATGAGGTTCAACAAAAGCAAGCGCAAGGTCCTGCACTTGGGGAGGAAGAATGCTAGGCACCAGTATAGGTTAGGGGCGGACCTGCTGGGAAGTAGCTCAGAGGAGAAGGATCTGGGGGTTGTGGTAGACAGTAAACTATCCATGGCCCAGCAATGTGCCCTTGTTGCCAAAAAGGCCAATGGAATCCTGGGCTGCATAGGGAAGAGTGTGGCCAGTAGGTCGAGGGAGGTCATTCTCCCCCTCTACTCTCCACTGGTGAGGCCACAACTGGAATACTGTGTCCAATTTTGGGCTCCCCAGTTCAAGAGGGACAGGGAACTGCTGGAGCGAGTCCAGTGAAGGGCAACTAAGATGATTATGAGGAAAGGCTGAGAGAGCTGGGACTCTTTAGCCTGGAGAAGAGAAGGCTGAGGGGAGACCTTATTATGGCGTACAAGTATCTAAAGGCTGGGTTGAAGGAGGATGGAGCCAGGCTCTTTTCAACGGTTCCCAGTGACAGGACGAGGGGCAATAGGCACAAGTTGGAACATAGGAAGTTCCATTCAAATACATGGAAAAACTTCTTTACAGTGAGGGTGCCAGAGCACTGGCACAGGCTGCCCAGGGAGGTTGTGGAGTCCCCTTCCCTGGAGATTTTCAAGACCCGCCTGGATGCAGTCCTGAGTAATGTGCTCTGGGCAATCCTGCTTTGGCAGGGGAGTTGGACTAGATGATCTCTAGAGGTCCCTTCCAACTCTGAAAATTCTGTGATTCTGATTCTGTGATATAACTGAGGTTGCAAAAATTATTATTAAATTTATCACAAAAACAGATTTCTTATGAAAATTTATTATGAATTATGAAAATAAATGCATCAGGCCTATTGGCCCACATAAGCTTTCCCATAGATGCTCGTAACGAGGGTTATCAATCAGTTACTATCTCACTGCAGGCAAAAGCACAAAACGTTCCACATAAGCTGCTGGAGGTGTCTCACAATTTCTTTTTGTTAACCATGACATTTATTGTCAAAAAACATGGAGTGCTGAATCTTTATCAGATTATTCTCTTGCCTAACCTGTTCAGTAATTATTGATATTATATATGTTTATCAAAATTACAGTGAATGCATTGTTTTGTTGTTTCCTACTTTCACATTTTTGGAGGTCAGTTTTTCACTAGTATTTCAATTGTCAGAATTTCTCAGGGGGAGACAATGTGAGAATTACTGATGTATTTACAAATGCTTTAACATGCTGTGTCATATATCATAAAGAAACAAAAAATATCACAGATATTTCTCTCTCTCTCTCTCTCTCTCTCTCTCTTCTTTCCTCTCCCTCACCCCTCTCCTCCCCCCCCACTGCCCCCGGATGGTTTTAGATGGAAAGACCTCAGGATAAAAGATTAAAAAAAATAAAAATACACAGCTTCCTCCTTATACTTGGTAAGACCAAAAGAAAAAAGTCCCTCAACAAGTCCCTAGAAGAAAAAGCTCGACTGTTATCTTATTAATGCAAATATGAGTTGTGCTATTTCTGTTGCTATTAATCTATTTGTGTGTAACTGCAGGGATTATGTTTTAGAAAATAAACATCCGTGAGCAGCTCTTTGTTATGTAGTTATTACTCTACTGGTATTAAGACAATTTGGTGCAGAAATAAAAGTTACAAATTCCTTAGAAGTAGCAAAGTAGTTTACCGTAATTCTTATGAAAAGACACATTTTACTACGAGCATTATCAAAATCACATCAAAACACAACTTCAGTTCCTATTTTGGTTATATTTTCACCTCAGTTACACTGGTGAAGCTCAACCACTTGTTTGAAATATATCATGGTATGTATAAATGAAAACATTTCTCCTGCAGCCCTACATACGTTTTAGATACTAGTCAAGCCAAGACAAAACCTCACATCCGTGTGACAAAGTTGATTCTTTTCCTTCATATAATGGTAAAATCAAATAGAAGCACACAGGCTTAGATGTCTATTTTTATTTAAAGGATTCATTATGTCTTTGCTTAACTTCACATGGACATAATCTTAGTGATGAAATTCAAAGACATGTAAGCATTGGACGTCACCAAAAAAAAAATAAAAATTCCACTCCATCTTCTTTCATAGACTGTCTCATTGTCTGACTCACCAGTTTGGGAGATAAACATTTTTTCAGACAGCTTGGATTACCCATCTGGTTCACTGCTTCACTGCAAAAATGTCTGCAGTTGACTTATTGTACAGATGACACAAGAATGTGTGGCAAAGGTGAGTTAGGATGTTTTTTCAAAAATAGTGCAGGGTTAAATATGCACTAAGCCACACCAGCACTGGGAATTGAATAACATTTGTTTATGGCTGTATCCACAGATTAATTCTGAGGCTGATTCCTGCACAGCCAATTAGCACGTTGGCTGCCAAAGGATTTGTCACTATGGTTGATCTGGAGTATGTGGTTCTGCTGTGAATTTTACACACAGATACAGAAAGATGGTTTGTTCCAAAATTATAATTCTAAAACATAGAGGCACTTCCACATATATCCATAAAAAGGCATTCAACCCCTTCATTTCAAGCCGCCGTACAAGTAGAAGCAATTCACTAACACTCTGCAAAATTTGTACTGAGTTGTGCCTGTTCATAAAAAACAAAGTTTGACATTTATTTTTCCATTGCTTCTGGCATGCTTAACTGCTTTTTTTCTTCTCTCTTCTTTGTCAAGTACAAAATCGCACCTGCTGGAAACATCAGAAAGGTATATTTTTCATCTGTCTTTTAATGAAAGGTGTATCAGTTCTTTTAATGGCTAACAGGGAGCGTTAGGGTAAATTACTTTGCCCTCCTGTTTACCACTGTAGAACTTCAAAGTGATTTTCTCAGACTTAGTGTGTCTCTTCTTTTAAGAGACACCCAATTTTAATTTAAAAACTTTGTAGTGTGGATTAGTGACTAATTTTCCTAGTAAGTTGCTCCACTAGCTACATACCTCACTGTGAAGAATTTTTATCTTATTTCTAGTCTGATTTTATTAACTTAGGCAACAGTACCTTGTGTTTTTACCATATTAATGGGCCCTCTGCTGTTGGAAACCTTACTTCCACCAAATTAATAAATAAGCTTCCATCTAAATATTTTATTTGTTAAGTTAAAGCAACTCATAGCCAGAAAGTTTTAACTTAAAGGAAAGGTCTGACTAAGAAATAACTTTTATTATTTTTTGTAATTTTTTAATTTGCATTATATTTTCTGAAGCTCTATTAGAAGGAAAGGACATTTTCCAGTAACAGCCTAACTAGATGTCAGCACTCTTAGGCACTGCTTTTGCTGTTCAACTTGCTCATCAGGGCTAGTAAGTCTCTAGGAGTCACTGCTTCAACATACAGCCGCTAAAGCGAGCAAGTATAACTCTGGTATGTGGCCCGGCCTGCACTTTAACATGCTAAAATCTTAATTCCCTACAGAGTGAATCCTCTTCCATACTCAAGCACAAGAGCTCTGTACTAAATACTTTCCTTGAAAGGCAGTAACAGAGAACGTTTGCCATCTGCAAATGTTTAATAACTGCCTGCTGTAGTAGCCACTCAGCACACATTTTTCATAGAATCACAGAATATCTCAACTCAGAAAAGACTCATAAGGACCATCAAGTACTGGCTCCTTGCAGGACTACCTAAAAATAAATCATATGACTAAGAGCACCATCCAGATGCTGTGTGAACTCTGGGAGGTTTGGTGCCATGACCCCTTTCTGGGGACCCTGTTCCAGTGACTGGCCATCCTCTCAGTGAAGAACCTTTTCCGAATTTTCCTAGCACTACATATTGTTGCTTGAAAACCTACCAAGTTTTATGCATGATAGCTAAAACATTCCTATCCTTGTTTGAATCTAACAGCTTTGGTATTGTGATGGCTGTAATTTATTAACAACTTTCTCCTAGAAAGATGTGCTCTGAACTCACAAAGATGATATAAGACTAGAGATGTTGACTGACTGGAAGAAGTATTTGTTGAACTAACTCAAGTTACACTATCAGCTACCATACTACCACTATACAAAGACATCACTGTGGGTATAACATCACTTAATGTAAGATGGCACTAATATATCTTTGGGTGATCACCTAAAAGACTCTGAAGAGGAACTATTCACACCTGTTCAGGGACATGAGCCAGCGAAACATTTATACTATACCCACAGAAACTCATTTCTTCAGGCCTCTGCACCAAACTGATCATCCCTGCATTCTAATATGACTTTCAAAGTTCTTAATCACAATTTAACTGCCTCTCCTGTCATCACACATCAGGGAAAAGTGCTGATGCAACTAAATAGTTTTAGCAGTATCTAATCAAGTCCTTGCTTTCTGAAGCGTGAGAATTATACGCTCCATTCTTAGGGACATGTGCAGGCCAAGGGGACAGTATCATAGAATCATAGAACACTTTAGGTTGTAAAGGACCTTTAAAGGTCATCCAGTCCAACCCCCTCTGCAATGAGCAGGCACACCTTCAACTAGATCAGGTTGCTCAAAGCCCCGTCCAAACTTGCCTTGAATGTTTCCAGGGATGGTGCATCTACAACCTCTCTGGGTAACATGTTCTAGCGTTTCACCACTCTCATCATAAAAAATTTCTTCCTTATATCTAGTCTGAAACTGCCTTCTTTCAGTTTAAAACCATTATCCCTCATCCTATCGCTACAGGCCTTACTAAAAAGTCTGTCCCCGTCTTTCTTATAAGCCCTCTTTAGGTATGGAGAGGCCACAATAAGGTGTCCAAAAAGCCTTCTCTTCTTCAGGTTGAACAACCCCAACTGTCTCAGCCTTTCCTCACGGGAAACGTGTTCCATTCCTCTGATCATCTTCGTGGCCCTCCTCTGGACCTACTCCAACAGGTCCATGTCTTTCCTGTTCTGAGGGCTCCAGAGCTGGATGCAGTACTCCAGGTGGGGTCTTACCAGGGCGGAGTAGAGATGCAGAATCACCTCCCTCGACCTGCTGGCCATGCTTCTTTTGATGCAGTCCAGGTCAGCTTTCTGGGCTGCAAGCACGCATTGCTGGCTCATGTCCAGCTTTTCACCTACCAGTAATCCCATATGCTTCTCCATAGGGCTGCTGTCAATCCATTCATCCCTGAGCCTGTATTGATACTGGGGGTTGCCCCAACCAACATGCAGGACTTTGCACTTGGCCTTGTTCAACCTCATGAGGTTCACACAGGCCTATGTCTCGAGCTTGTCTAGGTCCCTCTGAAGGGCAATCCCATCCCTCAAGCGTGTCAACTGCACCACTCATCTTGGTGTCAGCTGTAAATTTGCTGAGGGTGCACTTGATCTCACTGTCTATGTTACCGATGAAGATATTAAACAGTACTGGTCCCAGTATGGACCACTGAGGGACATCACTCATTACTGATCTCCATTCGGATATGGAGCTGTTGACCACTGCTCTCTGTACGTGACCATCCAGCCAATTCCTTATCCACCTAATAGTCTGTCCACCAAATTGATATCTGTCCAGTTTAGAGAGAAGAATGTTGTGGGAGACCGTGTCAAAAGGCCTTACACAAGTCCAGATAGATGACATCTGTAGCTCTACCCTTGTCCACTGATGTAGTCACTCCATCACAGAAGGCCACTAGGTTGGTAAGGCAGGACTTGTGAAGCCATGCTGGCCATCTCGAATCACCTCCCTGTCCTCCATGTGCCTTAGCATAGCTTCTAGGAGGATCTGTTCCATGACCTTCCCAGGCACAGAGATGAGGCTGACAGGTCTGTAGTTCCCAGGGCCCTCCTTTCTACCCTTTTTAAAAATGGGTGCAATGTTTCCCTTTTTCCAGGCACCAGGGGCTTCACCTGACTGCCATGATTTTTCAAATATCATGGAGAGTGGATTGGCAACTACATCAGCCAGTTCCCTCAGGACTCTGGGATGTGTATCATCAGGTCCCATAGACTTATGTATGTTCAGATTCCTCAGGTGGTCTTGAACCTGATCTCCTCTTAGAGTGGGAGGGACTTTGCTCCCTCAGTCCCTGCCTTGAGGTCCATCCACGCGAGAAGCATGGAAAGAGAGATTGCCAGTGAAGACTGAGGCCGAAAGGTTGTTGAGTACCTCAGCCTTCCCCTCGTCTCTTGTTACCAGTTTGCCAGTCGTGTTCATCAGGCAGGACAGACTTTCTTTGACTTTTGTTTTCTGGCTGACATAGAACCCCTTCTTATTATTGTTTGCATCCGTTGCCAAGTTCAGCTCCAGTTGTGCCTTGGCCTTCCTGATCCCATCCCTACACAACTGGGAAAAATCCCTTTACTCTTCCCAGGATACCTGTCCCTGCTTCCACTGCCTGTGCATTTCGGTCTTGCCCTTTAGTTTGACCAGCAGGTTTTGACTCAGACATGCTCTTCTCTTTCTTTCCTTTCCTGATTTCTTACACATGGGGACAGAGAGCTCTTCCTCTCTGTGGAAAGAGACCTTAAAGATCTGCCAGCTCTGTTCTGCTTCCTTGTCCCTGAGTGCAGTTTCCCACGGGGTCCCATTAGCTAACTCCTTTAACAGCTGGATTTCTGCTTTCCTAAAATTCAGGGTCCTGACTTCGCTCTTTGCCTCTCCTGTATCCCTCAGGACTGTGAACTCCACCTGTACACAATCACTGCACCGCAGGCTGCCTCCAAACTTGACATCACCTATTAGCTCACTTGTGTTGGTGATCAACAGGTCCAGTAATGCATCCCCTCTAGTAGGTCTGTCTATTACCTGGCTTAAGAAGTTATTCTCAATGCACTCCATGATTCTCCTGTATTGCCTACAGGTTGCTGTGCTACTTTTCCAGCAGATGTTGGGGTGGTTGAATTTCCCCAGCAGGATGAGAGCCTGCGAGCATGATGACTCCTGTAGCTGGAGTAAGAAGGCTTCATTGATAGGGTCCCCTTGATCAGGCAACCTATAGTAAACACCAACCACAAGGTTCCTTTTGTTGCCTCAGTCTCTAATTCTTACCCATAAGCTTTCTACCTGCTCATGTTTATTCTTCAGAGACAGCTCTTCACACTCTATCCATTTCTTGATGTAGAGGGCAACCTCTCCATCCCTCATTCCTTGCCTGTCCCTTCTGAACATCTTGCAGCCATCAATAGCTGCACTCCAGTCATGGGATTCATCCCACCAAGCACTTCAGCTGGGTGGTCGGCCATGTCACCTTTTTAGAGGAACACCCCTTAATTCATTTGAGGTATTTCACCAGGGTTCCCTGTTGGCTTCTTTTACCTCAGGAGCCCCTGGCCCACCTCCATAACACTTCAGGTGTGCTCTGGTGTACCCAGCAAGTCTCAGAGCAGTGGCCTGAAAGCCTTTGCTAGCACCCTCTAACCTTGGCATGCCGTCCCTTGGCTTGTCACATGCGAGCCTGATATTACCCTTCCTCCCATACCCAGTCTAGCTTAAGGCTCTGTCAATCAGCCCCGCTAGCTCGTGAGCAAAGAGCCTCTTTCCCCTTTGAGAAAGATGCATCCCATCTGACACCAGCAGGCCTGGTAGTGTGCAGACCATCCCATTATAAAAAAAATCAAAATTCTGGCAGTGACACAATACACAGAGCCATGTACCAATAGACTGGGTCCATCTGCTTCTTCCAGTATTGCTGCCCACAACTGGAAAGACAGAGGAAAAATTCTGAAGTAGGCCTACATAAAGACCAGTGTTTAATAATGGACTCCTAAGAAGTCTTGTTCCTTTCATAAGAAGCTTGGTTATGTCCAATCTGAGACATAAAACCAACAGCTAGATAGGACACACTGGATCCAGCAATGGTAACCTGACACAGACACCCAGAAATATGGACTAATTCAACTGAAATGTCACTAGGACTGCACACCTGCACCAGAACAAGGATGTACAGATGCAAAGCTGCCTGGTAGATGCACATCAACTATAAATGATCACGGAATGACAGCCAAATGAGCAACACCTATCCCAGTGGAAAAACCCAGGGAAGTCAAGAGGTACCGTCCACTTTCAGCTCCTCTGTCTAGTTCTGTTGTATAGGGTTGAGCCCAGTATGTATGTCTACCTCTACCATCCAGCTTGCAGTAAAACACAAACCTATGTATTTTTAACACATTACTGTTGTGAAGCTAAAATACAATGTCCATTTTTGCCAGTTGGTAAAATGTTTTTATGTTGCTTTTACTTTTTCTTCCCACTCTTGACACTTATTCAGTAGCATTCATTAATCTCCTTGTCCTCCAAATCACTTGATTTTGCCTCAATACCAATGAAAACCGAGCTTTAAGATCATTATATACATAGCTAAATGTGAGAAGTCTGTTAATTTATCTCTTTGATATCCTTTTATTCCTTTAGGTCCATCTAAACTAAAAAAGTATTTTATTGGAGAACTGCACTCTATATAGCATGTCCAGTTTTAATAGTTTCTTGTTCCTTAATCAGCTAGTATAAAATTAGCTCAGTAGTATCAGATATTTCCTGAATCTAGACTAGTAAATTCTCTAGAGGCAGAGACTGTCATTACCCATTTCTATCAGAAGTATTACACACTTAGAGGTTAAAACTTGGACAAGTGGAGACCTTGCTGAATGAAAAAAACCTCAGTATTTTTTTCCTCGCATTTTAAAATAGCAGAGTTAGACATTTTAAATATCGGATTCCTAGTTTCCATTCAAGGAATGTTCTAAGCATGTTTAAGCCCTATCAGTGAATATATTTTAGGGGATATTTGTTGACAATGTGTTTGGACATTTGGAGTATGCAAAGCTTCCTTTCCTACATTTTACTGCTTGGAATGAGCCACACATTGAAACATTGCTCTTTGGAAACAGATGAAAAGAATAAGGGTTTGATTTCCAGAACAAGAAAATTGAAATTCCAAATTTGTACACAATATCCTGTTAACATCCATTGGGGAAATAAGGGCTGATACAAGAGCAGCAAGCAATCCTATGCTTCACTAAACACACGCGCCCGACTGTTCTTACATTTGCAGCAGTCATTCCATAAGATTTTCTTGTCCATGACATATGCTACCTGAAAGAGTTGATTGCAGACAAGTTAGAAGTATTTCTATTGGTACAGAATTACAGCATTTTGACAGAAGTTTTATTTCACTTCAGAACAATAAAGAGTTATTCAGAAATTCATGGAAACAAATATACCATTAAAATTGTTTCAGGAAATAGGTGGTTTATTTCAGTCTTTTGATAGATTTACTACAGTGATCTATAAAAACAGATCTCCTGAGCTACCAGTACTTTGGTGGGAAGTTGAGAGCCCCAGGGCACCTCAGCCTTTTAGTCTTCAGGCTAAAATCAGAGTCGAGAAGGCCAGGCCAGTTCTGACAAGAAACTACATGGGTTTCTGATGGAAAGCTTTTGATGTTGCTTGAAGAGATGATAAAAAAAATGCCCACTCTCTCTTCCAATATTCAAACATGAAGAATGGTGTCAGAATCTTTATTCTGAATACTTAGGGTGAAAAGCACTGACCATAATGCTGTGAATATTTTCATCTGTGACAGACACATCAAGGACCCCTTCAATCTGTGAAATACAACACCTTCAGTTTGTGACAACCACAAAGACCTTAGTTTCAATCACCTGCTTAAAAATAAACTCAGTGATAGCATTGGGAGTCTACCTGGCTGTCCAGTACCAGTCAATGCATGCTAAGGCGCGGTAGATAAATTGTTTTCTCTCTTGTTCAGTTCCTAGCACTGACTGTTGATAATTGGCATTTTTCCAGTTAAAAATGAACTGAGAGTATGTGAATATCCTTTATAAGCACTTTTATGGTCAAATCTAATAAATTTTAGTAATCTTCAGCCACATTAAATAAAGTTAAACACTTAGATCCCCAAAATTTATCCCATTCTTAAACTATCGTGCATTTGTGGAGAAAGAAAGGGAAGAGTAGGGCAGGAGAAGATAATGAAGGGTACAAACCCCCAAACTTTCAAACTACCCAAATACTATGTAATTCCAGTAGAATTAAACCCTGGGCTAAGCAAATTGTGTGGTTCGTGTTTTCTGCAGCGCACTGAGACACTGCCTTGTTACTACACTGACTTGCAAACATGTCTGGCTATGCAAGGGATACTGAGATATAATGTCACTTATATCTGATTTAGTATCAAGTCCAGAAATGCTGCAGTGCTAGGAACACAGTTCCTCCAGGAAGAAGTTTGTCATTGCCTCCCACTGCTCCTCCTGGGCAGCGCAGCTATACATCATACCTTCTTTCATGCTGTATCTAAGGAACAAGTCCCAGAGATATTAAAGTCTTACTGACTCATTAGATAATTCTATGATTCTATGATTTTAAATTTATCCTTTTACTGTTCCACAGTACAGGACTTAAAACACTAACCACATTTTTCTTTTATTTACTATATATTATTAAATGTCATGTTTTCTATGCATTCATTAACGGGTTCTACATCCGCTTGATAGCTAATACTAAAAGTCCCCTCTACTGCTAATTACAAATGTCCTATTGAACACCACTTAGCTTTCTGTATTATTTCTCTATCTTCAATTCTAGCACAGGAACTTAGTTTTAATGAGTATAGCACCCTTATTTTTCAGTTATATGCTAAACAGCAAAAGTTACTTTTATTCCTTTGTTTAGTCAGTGAGCTAAAAAGAGAAGCAGGGGCAGGACCCAGCACTTGGCCTTCTTGAACTTCATACCATTGGCCTCGGCCCATTGATCCAGCCTGTCCAGATCTCTCTGTGGAGCCATCCTACCCTCAAGCAGATTGACACTCCCACCTAACTTAGTGTCATCTGCAAGCTTACTGAGTTTGATCCCCTTGATCCCCTCATCCAAGTCATTGATAAAGATACTAAAGAGAACTAGCCCCAGTACTGAGCTCTGTGGAACACCACTTGTGACCGGCTGCCAACTGGATTTAACTCCATTTACCACCACTCTCTGGGCATGGCCATCCAGCCATTTTTTACCCAGCAAAGAGTACATCCATCCAAGCCAGTTTCTCAGGAAAATGCTGTGGGAAACCTTGTCGAAGGCTTTACTAAAGTCCAAATAAGCAACATCCACAGCTTTTCCCTCACCCACTAAGTGGGTCACCTTGTCATAGAAGGAGATCAGATAAGTCAAGCAGGACCTACTTTTCATGAACCCATGCTGACTGGGCCTGATCACCTGGTTGTCCCACATGTACTGCATAATGACTCTCAGGATGATATATTCCATAACGTCCCAAGGCACTGAGGTCATATGTGTCTTGTTATACACTTTTGAGAAATACCTGCTCTATAGTTTTCTCATAAGAAGGTTTGGTGATGAAAGTTTTCTCATAAGTGAGTTTGCCAACTGCACCAAGCTGTGTGGTCAGGTTGACACACTGGAGGGAAGGGATGCCATCCAGAGGCACCTGGACAGGCTTGAGATGTGGGCCTGTCCAAATCTCATGTAGTTCAACAAGGCAAAGTGCAAAGTACTGCATGTGGGTCAGGGCAATCCCAAACACAAATACAGGTTGAGTGGACAATGGATTGAGAGTAGCCCTGAGGAGAAGGACTTCGGGGTCTTGGTTGATGAGAAACTCAACTTAAGCTAGCTGTGTGCACTTGCAGCCCAGAAAGCCACCCACTGCTGCATCAAAAGAAGCGTGGCCAGCAGGTCAAGGGAGGTGATTCTGACCGTGATTCTGACCCTCTACTCTGCTCTCGTGAGACCCCACTTGGAGTACTGAGTCCATTTCCGGGGCCCCCAACATAAGAAGGACATGGACCTGTTGGAGGGAGCCCAGAGGAGGGCGATGAAGATGATCAGAGCACTGGAGCATCTCTCCTATGAAGACAGGCTGAGAGAGTTGGGGTTGTTCAGCCTGGAGAAGACCCTATAGCAGCCTTTCAGTACTTAATGGGTCCCTACAGGAAAGATGGGCAGGGACTCTTTATGAGGGACTGTAGAGATAGGACAAGGCCTAACAGTTTTAAACTGAAAGAGGGTAGATTTAGATTAGCTATCAGGAAGAAAGACTTTACTCTGAGGGTGGTGAGTCACTGGAACAGATTGCCCAGAGAACGTTCTGGATGCCCCATCCCTGAAAGTGTTCAAGGCCAGGATGGATGGGGCTCTGAGCAACCTGGTCTAGTGGGAGATGTCCCTGCCCATGGCAGGGAGATTGACACCAGATGAACTTGAAGGACCCTTCCAACCATTCTATGATTCTATGATGTTGTGAGAATCAGTGAGGTTTTTCTTTCGCTTTGTATTATCTCCAATGAATCAGTATTTCCTAATATCAAATATTTGCAAATCTAACATTTACCAAAGTAGATGTCACTGTGGAATTTTTTTATTTTTTTTTTTTTCAAACAAGGAAGAAACTGGAACATAAAGACATACAAACATCTTTTTATGTAGTACTAGAAAGATTCTGCAACCAATCCTTTTGCAGTGGGTGTGAGGAAAGTACACTGGCTTTGTTTCAAAAGTCAGCTTCCACTGGCTGTAGTTCATCTTAATGACTGCTAAACACAATGTTTTGTCTCACATGGGTCTGAAGCCCCAAATTAACATCATAAAATTGAACTATGTAATCGTGTTGAAATTGTGAAACTCAAGGAAAACAGTCATCCATTAAAATTACAGCATGTTAGTTACTCCTTGGTGACAGATGATAATGTAATTTGCAGCTCCAGTATAAAATCATCATTGTATTTGCAAAATATGAGAACAAAAATATTCTGTAGGCATTAGAGATTTATAGAAAAAGATATCATTATCATGTTTTGGTTTTCACATACTAATTTATCCAGCAAGGAGACTGACATGTATTAATAACTTGAACATAGCAAAGTCAAACAGAACTGGAAAGGAAATAAACACTTCTATGAAAAATTCTGCCATGGACTGGCTGTTTTCTTGCTCTTTTATGCTTAAAGTGATTCAAGATAAAGTTTAAAGTAATGACAATAACCTTACTTAAAGAAAAACAAACTCGGGGATTGATGTAGGCATCATCATGCAAGCACTGCTGAAAAGTACATTTAAACATTCGTTCAAAGTTCCTTTTTTTTTTTTTTTCATAATTTACCTATTACTTTTCCCTTCTTACGTTTTTTTTTCATTATTGCTTGCAAGATTGCAAAAGAAGTGAGTCAAAAGATCAGGCAAACAACATAAAGGGACAGACTTGGGATCAGAAAACTATAATTTCTTATTATGAATACAATTTACAACCAACAGTAAAGCGGATTGTGCTCAGTTTCTTAAAGAGCTTTAGTACACAAATAAAATATTTCAGGATGAAAGAAAAAAACTCTTCTCTTGAGGAGAAGAGTTTCTGGAGCTCCGCTCTTTGCCTTCCCCAACCAAGGCAGCAGAATGAACCTGGTCTTACCCATTGTTCGAAGCACTGCTGTTGGCTGGCTATCACAGGCAATTTATGTTGTACTTCTTTTACTGGATGGGACCTGACTTTTTTCTCATCTATCTGTAAAAAACATTTTCACGCCACAAAAGGTACATAGTCCTGCAATAACAAAAACAGCCCTGCAAAAAGTGAAAGGTTTTAGTTCCTCTTGGTCATACCTGCATGACAGATTCTCACCTGATTTTCATAACCTGACAGGAGACTGATTATCTCAACAATAAGAAAAATCTGCCTCAAAATTTCCAAAGATCCAGCATACAAAAGACTGGGCGACCTAAACACCCCTGAAATAATGCAGCCAAGCTGATGGATACAGTACATGGCTCAATTTCTTAACAAAACCCTCCAACTACATAGTAACATGGGGACTCTGCCATACATGAACAAATGTAAAAAAAACTCAGAAAACAGTAGCAGACTTGCACAGGTTGACAAGGGCACGGGCCGTTTTCCTGGAGCAAGATATCTGGTCAAGTCCATTTATTCCAGCAGCTCCAGTCTCAGCTAACAAGAACACTCTTTGACCAACAAGAGGCAGACAGATGCCAGATCATTTAAGAACAGGAACTCAACTCCCTCAGATAATTAAAGAATTCACACTGCACTGTGCTTGCTTCAAAACCAATAATGAAGTTATCCAAAGGAAGTTAATAAGAGCTGTAATCTACTTCACTTACTTCACGCAACATTTTAAATAAAATATTGATTTAATAATAAAAAGGAAGATGAAGATTTGCAACCTTTTCTTGTTTCTATGAACAATGGATGATGTGATGAAAGGTATGATGAAAGGTGTGACAACTCCAGAAGACAAGAGAGAAGGAAGAACAGTGACTTTTATTAGGTGATAAAAAGATCGAAAATCTTTTTGAAGATTCTTTCCTCATGTCCTTAAAAAGGATTGTTATTGGATTTTATTCTGCTAGTGTTCCTTTCTTACGAAGCGTCCATATGCCAGCTTTTATTAATCAACGACATATTACAAACTAAGCAAAATTCATGGCTTATTTTCCTAAGCTTATCCCCTTCATTAAATTGATAAATTGATCTTCTCCTTCTATTTGCATGTTAGAAGTCTAGATCTGGACAATTCAGACATGAAATTCCTTTGGGGAATCAAAACTGAGCAGTAGACTGAAATGATGGCAAACGTTGATTTAAAGCTCTGAGTACTGTTACTGGTCTTTCAGTTTTTCAAGTATTAACGTCTTTGCAAAACACTAAATATAATCTCAAAGATATTAAATTTAAGTTTCAAAGGCAGACAATTCCTCTCAGGTTCTGGTTAGTCTATTGTGTTTTTCTCAGTAAGGTGTGAAAAATACTATGTTACAGGTATTCAAAAATGCTTCACAGAAATTACATACTTAATTTAAATGTAAAAAACATTGCTTGCTGAATATAGTATTGCATTCTTTCTTACGCCATTTTTATTAGAAGTTTCCAGACAGTGCTGCAAAGCTTAAAGTTAATTGTTTCCCATGCTTTGCAAATTTACCTGGTATAACCTGAATTTTATGGTGTCATGTTAATATTGTGGAATTATTATACTGATAAAAATACCTTACAACAGGACACAGGCCAGAAACACTTTCATTAAAACAGAAGAATTGATTCATCATTCATAGCATGATTTAACAGAGACCTTGGACCACGTTGGTGCATTAAAGAGAGCCTGGGTTAGCAAACTGCAGAAAAACAATGTATTTGCTGCACATTTGGAAACTGCGTTTCTGGCCAAAAGCTGCATTTGAAAAGTTGCATCTTTTGTTTCGATAGCATAGCATTTTTGCCCCACCAATGAAAATGCACAAAGAAGGGCAGTGGTTTGTGAAAGGGTGCTCAGGAAGCATGGGGAAAGAGAAAGGAAAGCACCTCTGAAAGAGAGGACAAAGGGCAAGATGGAAGATGTTGGATACCAAAACTGAACATGAAATGCTGAAAGTCAGATGCCACTTAAACTTTCCAGAGCTGAGAACTGTAAACTTAACACCGCGATAAAACTGAAATTTACATGTATATCAATGCATATTCATAAAGTATAGCATCTAATTTGGAGGTACTGACATGTTCATGAGACTCTGACCAGCGCAGAGGCAGAATCCAGAGGAGCAGTACTGTACTCTGCTATCAGAGATGAGTTTATACTGAAAAAAAAAACGAGCCAAGTGAGTTAAGACATGTGCAGCAGACCCTCCCCCATTAAGATTAGCCAGTGTAATTTTGTCAAATTTAAGGTGAAAGAAATATTTTAGAAAAAATATGCCATGTTTGATTTGCATTAATTTATTGTACACAGTGTCTATTTTAAGAAGGAAAAAAAATACTAAACTACCTTATAACAGTTGGCATATGATCTGCACAGTAGCGATAAAGTAAACCAGACAGAAGAAGTTTTCTTTTTAAAAGAAAAACCTGTAGATACACAATGTGGATAAGTCCACACATTGTTTCTGTAATTTTAAATGTAATTTTCAATGTGTGAGCAAAGGAGGTGCTGTGGAGTCTCAGGGCATGAGCAGAATCCACCTGACAGAAACTTCATTTAGGCAGCAAAAGTCTCGCACACATACAGAACGAGTTACTGCCTCCTGCTGCAAGCTCTAGGACTTCACTTGGCAACAGCTCTCATGAGATTAAGTATAGTCAAGCAACACAAAATGTGAAGTGCATCATGAAAAACACGTGGGCACCACCTGGGGAAAGCATGATTAAGCATTTAAGGCAATTTCCTTGCTTTGCCACTTTTATGCAAGGAATACAACATGAAGCTTTAGACCCTAAATGCGTATTTGCACAAAATACAATCCTTGTTTACTGCAAAGGTTTTCAAAGGGTAGTTATCCGTTAGAATTTCTGTTATGATTATTCTTACTATTTGGTTTAAATACTATTAGTGTACTGTAATGTGCATACAGGGAAACTGTTGAAGACTGGTTTTCAGTTTAATACTTATTACTGCATGCAAATCGAAATTTAAATTAAAAAACTGTTTTGTCTAGTTTTGTCTGCTTTGCCATAGAGTATGTTTTACATTTCAGCTGAAAAAAGCATACTGCTTTTATATAGCATCTGTTGGGCCATTTGAGATTAATTTGGCACAACTTTTATAAATAACAGATTTATTATCAGATTTTCTTCACTGATCAGATGTTTTTTAAGTCTAGGTCCCAACAATTCTCTTTGTGAGAATAAAAGAATGTTCTTTCATAAAATAATTAAAAACACTGAGGACTTTTTTTCAACTAGTAAGAATATTAATTGGGTTCAGCATCAAAATGTGATAACATGTAAAATATCTTGTTTTGCATGTTAATGCTTCGTAATTGCCCAAAGCTTTTCAACTTCAAAGCTCTTTACATGAATTAAGTGGATGTCCCTGCAGGCCTTAGGCAAAATTTTCTTTGGCTTCAAAAAGAGATTTGCACCAGACAAAAGCTTTGTGAAAAACACAGGACTGAGCTTTGTCATTTTAATCTACCACCATCACAAATGAGATAAATTATTACTACCATTTTGCAGTTTAAGCAGTGGAAATACGGCGGAGCTGAATGGGGTCCATGCTCACCTGAAAACTCTGCACTTCACCTTGGCTGTGGCACATCAAGCAAATGAGAAGCAAAATGCAAGATAATTCAGTTTTCTGATGCCATATTAACATACCTTTCAATTATTTCTTTACTTCCCCACCTGAGATCAAACTGCCTGAAAGTTCAATGATTATCTCCTATAGCACTGCTCCACACACAATGCCTTCGCTCAAGCAGTCAGGCAGAGAAAAATGCATTTGCTAGAATTCAGTCAAAAGCTGTTTTCTGGTACTCCACTATGCTTTGTCAAATGACATTTTAAAAGGTATTTGCTAGAAACAGGAAGTTTTCCAAAACCCAGGAGCAACGGTTATTCCCTTATGTCAGATAGACTGAAATCTATCATGAATTGCCACTCAGTATTTTCAAACAAAACCTTATTTTCACTGTCTTTCAAACCACGCTACAGATATGAAACTGCAATAGACATTTACAACTTATGAGCTAAAGCACGAATATTCTTTCAGTATCCTTTGCCATAATGGCATTTTTTTGGCGAGTGAGATCAACAAGCATTCCTCTTTGTACTTACCATGTGATTTTTATGCCACTTCACTGGACACAGGGAGTAATACATTGGGTCTTTTTATTGCTCAAGTAGAAAGTGCTCATTACCTATTTATGCTTATATATAGGAAAAAAAACAAAGAGTTGTTTCAAGTGGCATACATCACACTGTTGTAGTGGTTGATTTCCTCAGGATGGTCTTCTGCGGTTTTGGTGCAGTTTGTGGAGGCACAGTCGCAGGTCTTGGAGGAGGAAAGCTATTACTGGGACTAATCCCCAACCCTCCATTTTCCAGAGGAAATGGAGGCAGCGGAGGTGGTGGAGGCGGCAGAGGAGGGCACTGGTGCGGCAGCTTTCCCACAACACGGGCAGGCTCACTGTGCAAGTGCACCTCCCTGTTTTTAATGTTATACCGAACATCACAGTCGGGGCAATAGCCGTGGTACTGCACTTTTTCACTAAATCGTACCCGTTCCCTTGCTGCCGGCTGAGGACACCGCTCTTTCTCAGATCTGTGCATCAGAGGCTGCATCGAAACTTTCTCCAAATTACTGTTTGGTACACAGCATATATCTCCGTTCGGGATGCGGTTGAGTCCAACTGGCAAACCCCCGTTTCGCAGCAGGGTACCATTAGTCTTGACAGGGTTGGCTGATGGAGGCAGCCTCGGAGGCTCATCACACTTGACGGGCGTCAGTCGTGGTGGAGGCGGGGGCGGATTCGGCTTCCGCAGCACAGTGAGGATAGCGGAGGGGTGCGCGGGTGGCTTGATGAGAGGTGCGCTGCCCCGCACCTTGACTTTCTCCAAGCTGGAAGCTGTTGTGCTGCTGGAGCTGCTGTTGAGCGTGTCCGTTTTGGAACTGTCTGTCATCTCATCCTCCAGCTGCAGGTCAGACGTCAGTGTGTCAATCTGGTCAACCACCTGCATGACAGCAAGAGTGAAAATATTGAGAAAAGCTTGCCCCACTGAAGGCACAGAGAAACAAAAGCACTCTCCGCTATGAGTTCTGTCCTACCCAGAACTGAAATATCCAATTTTTTTTGACTGTTATTTCTTTTTTCATACCAGCACAATAAACAAACACAATAAATAATGATAATGATAATAATGATAATGATAATGATATTATTATTATTGTTATTATTATTATTATTATTATTAATAATAATAATAGGGGTGGCTAGTTTGCTAGCTCATCACCTGAATACAAAAGAAATATAACTTGCACTCTGGAATGAAATTCCATTTCTTTCCCTCTAGGGTTTAGTTGGTAATATAATTGTAAGTGAACTGTAATCCTTCAATATTACGCTTTGCCTTCCATTGCAGGAGGAGACTGAATTATTTAACTTTAGCTTCTACATCACAGATTCTGAATCCAAATCTTCTGCAGAGTATCTTTTAGCACTGACCTTTCATACAGTCCAGATTTAAATATGCATCTCTGTATACATGATACTATACACCTACAATCATAAGTTTGGTATGCTCTTCCCTGACAATTTTTTAACATAAATAAGGTACTAAGAAGCAGCTGCCCTCTTGTATCAGTCTACATAATCCCCCTTCATGAATATTTTCCTTAAAATCTGAGATCCTCTGAAGCAATCCTGAAATAGCATTTGCTGCAAGAAAAGCGGAAAAGTAGCTTGGTTTCCAAAGTTACAAGCATTTATTAACACATGCACTTTATTCCAAGATTTCCTCTACCTCCCATATTTCTCTTTGTAGTTTCGACAATGTTAGATCTCTTCTAGTCTTTCAAACTCCTTTTTCTACTCAGTTTTTTATAGGACAAGCAACTGATGGTGCCATTACTAGGTAGCAAAAATTTGTCATGTCAACAATTAAAAGCCCTTCCTGAAAACCGCATTTCACTCAGTGCCTAGTTGAACATCTGTAGCTACAATCTACAGGTAACTGCAACACACACCACAAGAAATAAGCACGTATTTAAAAATTGATCTTTACCCTTTATATCCTCACAGGATATACATAAAGTAAGCAGTAGCTGAAATGTTATTAGCTAACTTTGGCCCATGAATAAAAATATTGTGCCATTGTTTGGGCTCCTTATGTGACGTTCTGGAGAGAGAGCTGGAGGGGACACCCAAGTATATCTGAAATGAAACTAGATGCTTCCACTTGTGCCACTGAATCAATCCTTACCCCTCTGAGACTCTCAATTCTACTACCTGCTTTCAATAATTCAGTCCTAATACTATTGATTTCAAGGTAAGCCTATTTTTGAGGAGTATAAGCCATATGTTAACTGCAAAGAAAGTGAAAGTCATTACTACAGCGACTCTTTATTTGGTCAGCTTTGTAACTCACTCACATGCCCAGTCATAAACAGTAAATAGTGAAAGCAAAACCACCATAGAATGAAAGAGTGCTTTAGCTTCCGCTGTGATTCTGTAGCTATGATTTGTGTGATATAAAATTCATAAAAATTCATATTCATATTCAGTTCAGTGCCTGCCTTCTCCTAAAAATGGCAAACATGCAGATAACCATGATTCAGAAAGAGCTTTCAAACATCTTTGAAAAAAAAATTTACAGGTTTTTCTCCAAGACCAAAACAACTAATCTTTTATTCACTATTCAAAGCCCAATACTATGTTGGATTTCAGTTTCTCTTTTAGCATTCTGATTTTTCTCCAATAAAAGATAAAGAAAAATTATACCCTTAAAACACAGACGTTGATTCCCCCAGATAAACAGGATTTAAAATACCAGCCTAGAAGTCGAAAGATATGGTTGAACTCTGGTAAGTCAGATCCCAAACGTCTCCTCCAGGGTACAGCATATTACTACACTTGGAAATTTCAAAACAAAAGAAGATAAACCACATCTGTAGTAAGACAATGCAAAATTCATAGCAAGACAGTTTACAGGAGAAAGAACTCACATTATCACCTTACTTTACACATGCAAACCAAGGTGGAGAGAACTTCTCAAAATGAAACAGTGAATCTAAAGAAACAAGGAAAAGACAGTCCTGGGCACTAAGCCTGAAATCCAAGCACCCCTCTGCAAGTTTAGTACAGATTTGTGTAAATATTAGGGTCTGCCTACATATGGCTGAATATACTACTGAATGCTCTCCTGGAATCCAATATGTAATCTTCTAGTAAGTTATAACAGCTACAGAATGGATTGATGCAACATAAACCAAAGAAACTCCTTGGCAAGCAAAAAAACAAAGTCTTTAGACAGGTGCCAGCAAGAGAGAAAGGAAAGACATATCTGTAAGGATGCTCAACACAGGAGCCCTGGATAGCTCGTACGTGTGACTGTGCATTGGCCTATATTACAGTATTAGATTATACTAAGTGATAATATTTGGTCGCTTTACATTGCTCAATAAGGGCAATATTAAAATGCCAAGAACGAAAACTGGTTTCTTTTGCAATTGGCTTATTCCAACAAAACGTAATTTTTCTTTCCTACTATGACAATCCCCTCGAAAGGTACCTATAAGGATACAGGACCTTAGAAACCAACACCGCACATGTGAGGAAAAAGACAGCCACAGACTGCTGACATGGTTATTGCATAATTAGCTATGGATAAATCTCATGGGGACTATGCAAATAATACATTAAATTCTCATTGTCTTAATAAAATTCACTCACAATATCTAATGTCAAATTCCCAATAAAGAAGAAAATAATATAACAAAAATGCATTTTAATGTTATTTTAAGACATACACAAAATTCTAGTAATTTAATGTATTTTTTTTCTGCAGAACTAGTCACAAATGATGGCTTCTTTGCTTTAGGCCTCGTGTGCAACAAAAATTGTCCCTATTCACAGAATCACAGAATGGTAGGGGTTGAAAGGGACCTTCAGAGATCAAAGCAGGCTCACCTAAAGCAGATTGCACAGAATCACATCCAGGCAGATTTTGAATATCTCCAGCGAAGGAGACTCCACAAGCTCTCTGGGCAGCCTGTTCCAGTCATCTGTCACCCTCAAAGGAAAGAAGTTTTTCCTCATGTTCAGATGGAATTTCCTAGGTTCCAGTTTGTGCCCGTTGCCCCTCGTCCTGTCACTGGGCTCCACTGAAAAGAGTCTGGCCCCATCCTCTTGACACCTGCCTTTTAGATATTTATAAGCATTGATGAGATCCCCTCTCAGACTTCTCTTCTCCAGGCTAAACAGACCCAGGTCTCTCAGTCTTTCCTCATAAGAGAGGTGCTCCATTCCCTTGATCACCTTTGTAGCCCTCTGCTGGACTCTCTCCAGCCTTGTCCTTCTTGAACTGGGGAGCCTAGAACTGGACACAGTACTCCAGAAGTGGCCTCAATAGGGCAGAGAAGAGGGGAAAGACAACCTCCCTCAACCTGCTGGCCGTGCTCTTTTTAATGTACCCTAGGATACCATTGGCCTTCTTGGCCACAAGGGCACATTGTTGGCCACTTGGTCAACTTGTCCACCAGGACTCCCAGGTCCCTCTCTGCAGGGGTGCTTTCCAGCAGGTAAACCCTTAACCTGTACTCCTCCCTAGGTGCAGGACCTTATTCGTGCCTTTATTGAACACCATTAGTTTCCTCTCCGTGCAACTCTCCAGCCTGTCCAGGTCTTGCTGAATGGCAGCACAGCCTTCCAGTGTATCAGCCACTACTCCGAGTTTTGTGTCATCAGCAAACTTGCTGAGGGTACACTCTGTCCCTTCATCCAGGTCGTTGATGAATATGTTGAAGAAGTCTGGATCCAGCACAGACCCCTGGGGAACACCACTAGCCACAGGTCTTTAACTGGACTCTGTTCCACATTCTACAAAATAAATGTATTCCATGCAGTGTAAATCTAGAGAAACAAAACCTGTTGTTTATTATTTTGAGACAGACACATTAAAGGTGATATTCCACTGATGCTGTGAGGATATAGCTGTTATTATGCAGCACGTGTGTCATGAAATGGCAGACCCTAGTGATAAGAAAATTTTTGTCCATTCAAACTGTCCTTCTGACAGTGCAAACATTTTCTCAAGAGTAACAGGAAAGTCTATTATGAACTGTCCTTGAATTTAAATGACTACAGAGTTTATCTCTTGCCCTCTGGGCAAATGTGTAGTACACATCAGAATTTTTTTTTCACCTACCCATTTGTAAAACATAGAACCAGCACAAAATGGCTCTGACATAACAACACAGTTTATCTGTCGAGATTCATTCCCACCACAAGTTGTGATTCTGTTTACTGTTATTTTCTTTTGCTTTTTTTGTCCCAGAAGGAAAAAAATCAAGTAAGATGAAAAAGCAACAGAGAACCAGTGACTAACCCAGTGATGTAGTTAAAAAAAAAAAAAAGAGAAAAAAGAAAAAAAGTGGGTTGAAAAAAATAGCCTCCATTTCACAATGCACTTCCTGTGGAAGTAAGAAAGAGAATATTTAGAAACAAAAATGCTGCTCTAGTTGTGCAGAATCTGTCCATTTTTCAATTCTGAAATAAAACAGGACTTGATTCACATGTACAAGCATGTGGGAGACATCTTTTTATAGCCTGAGGAGCTCCTTAGCCATTAAGCAGATTTGAGCTCTGCAGAGATGCCCACTTCTCCCCCACCATCGATATCATGAGGCTTCAAGCTCTGTAGGATCTGGTGTCACGCTCCTGAATGGACCAGGACATTAACTCATTCCTACCCTCTTTCTGGGTTCTTATGGGACAACAATATAAGGTTCCCAGCAGGGATGGAGCTGGATTTCTCTAGCTGACCCCAAGAAATTAAAGTTAACATGCGTACAGACCCAAAATAATTTATCCTGAAATCTAAATTGTTCATTAAGTCAAATCTGTGCTTATAGTTTCACTTTATCTTTAGAAATATCTGTGGAGCCTTTGGTGGGTTTTTGGTTTGGTTTGGTGTCTTTTTTTTATTGTTTGTTTGTTTTGGGGTTTTGGTGTTTTTTTGTTGTTTTTTTTTTTGTGGTTTTTTTTTGTTTGTTTGTTTGTTTTCATTTAGACAACAGCTGGGCATGTTTACCACACAATGAACAGAAAAATTGATGGTTTAGATAAAGCAAATTTAATGTAGATATTATGTTTATCCATCACCTCCAGTTTACTGATTGCAATTTATTTTTTATTTTCTTGTCCTTTTAATTTTTTCTGTAGCCACTCAAGCCTTTCTTGCTAGTAATGCTCAAACTAGACAGAAGATAACAGCAACAGCATCTGTAAAACATACATAATCACCATTTAGAACCAGCAATCAGCTGTCGTGAATTAAATTAATCTCTACCTAAACTCAAAACAGCAAGGGTATATTTAAAAACTAACACTAGTTAACAGCAATTTATGAAATATATATATAAAGAAAAAGAAATCAACAAAAGTAGAATTAGAGTTATGATCCAAGATTCTTTTGCTTTTTCTTGTTCTTTTAAATTTTTATGTAGACACTCAAGTCTTTGAGTAGATTTGGGAAATAAAAAGTTAATTATGAACATTCTAATTAGGAAACAGACAAGCGCTCAAATGCACCAGTGCTACTGAATCACTTAACTCAGAGGGGCTGGCTAATGTATCTTGTAAGCTACCTCCTTCTTGAGTACCTAACTACAAGACCAGTTTCAAGGAAAAAATCAGTGTTGTATGACTATAGGAAGATCACAGATCTTTGCTAAAGCAAATGAATACTACAGCTGTTGAGTTTTTGCTTGTCAATGCACTAACTTTAAATACTTTTTTTAAAACTTTTTTTAACTCCCTATTTCAAAAGGTTTTCTCAAGATATCTAAACTAATAACTTGAATATTAAAAGAGTGTAGAAATATATAATTGAGAAGACGGTAGGAAGTGTTCTGGGGCACTTTGCTCATAGCAGCAGAATCCAAATCTTTAGAGAATGCCATATATGCTTGAGACATTTTACAGACAAGCAAAATAATACATTTCTCTCTGCCTCAAAAGCTTTCAGGTTTGGATTGGACACAGAAAACTAAAGAATGATAATAAAATGAAACCAAAAGGAAAATTCTAGATCTGTGGTTAAATCTGAAATTTGTGCTTAATTTTGTTAGATAATTTTAATTTAATTTTCTGTTAAATAAATGCTTTGAATAGTATCCACCAGAGACATACAAATGAAAACAACAACAACAAAAATGGTTAAAAGCTCATCAAAGAGGACACATGGAAGTGAAAACTCTGCACTCCAGAGAGGACGCAAATGAAAAAAAGCACCTGTGCAGGAAATGATAAACAGCCATTGGGAAGAAGAAAAGCAAACCTGAAGTAACCAAGGATTGCTTCATGCTGACAATTTGCCAGGGAGTTGTTACTAAGAGTAGGCAATAAGGCCAGACCACTAGACTTTAAGATGGGAGTGCAAAATAAAACAGTGATTGCACTCTGGATATGCTTTAGCAATACAGCATAGAAGTTGAAGAAGCCAGAGTGAGTCAGTGGATGAATGTTGTAAACATGATTCCTGAGAACAAAATAATAGTGCAATGAAAGCTAGGAAAGAAAAGGCAGCCATGTAAAACCACATCTCACGAGGAGCTGACAAAACATTTGAGTTAATGGCTACAGCTGTACGATCATTTGTGAGAAAGACTGCATGCAGAAGTTTGTACATGTAACTTTTAATTTTACACAATATGTAAGATCTATAGTAACATTACATGAGGTTTTTATTCCCACTTCATTAAGATTAAACATGAATACAATTCGTGTGACATTTGTAAGATAGAACCTTAAGTAAACTGAGATGAAAGATTACTATTTGGAGACAACTTTACTCCCTGTTGTCTTGGTGAGTGTTAGAGAAACTGTAAAGCTGTTAGAGAAAATGTAAAGCTCCTTGTGGCAGATAGAAGTAAGATTAAGTTATGTAACCGTGAAAAAAAAACACCTTACCAATGTGCTTTTTGACTCAGAAATTCTGTGCTGCAACCACCAGTGTACGGAGAATGAATCAGTACTATCAAAGTAAGGAGGTCAACTGGACATAAATACTACCCACCCCCAATAAAAGAAAAAGAAATAAATTGAAAAATAAAGGAAGACATTGAAGTTGCAAACAAATTGCAATGCAAAGATATCCTAACATTAACCCCATCCCTCAATGCTATCAAACTCTTCCATTAAATTGCTTAAAACTACAGAGCTAGCATAAAGTATTGCTTTTCCACTAAGGCCAAACTGCAGTCCCAGTTTAAAGCAACTGAGAACCTCTTCCAAAAACACATTTTGTGATTATCAAAAGCAGCCTATGCTGGCCGAATATTTCCTTTGCTTAAATTGCACCTACAAGTCATTTTCTGGTTTTTACCTCCTCTCCTAACGCACTTCTGTGGGCAAATATCTTAACTTGATCAGAGCAATACCCAAACCCCCATATTTCTTACTCGATGCCAAGATCTCATTAGAAGAATTTAGCTTGGCAATAATAAGACTAAAACATGAAACAGAAAGCAACAGTTTCTTTTACTTCTTAATTATGTCCCTAAACTTCTCTGGAAAAAAGTATCTACAGCTATTCACAAACACTTTTTGCAGTGCTTCTCTTTGTGTGATTATGCAATACACATCCAAAAATGCATAGATAATCTACTGGGATTTTATTATCTCCTTATAATAAATGTTTCACCAGGTTTTTTCTTCCTCCTGTTTAAAGATAGCGGGAAACAAGGCAGTAAAGTACCGATGTTGAATGAATATATAAATCACTAGCTGCACTCAATCAACCACAGACAATTGTTGTGCTTTTTTTCAACACCTGAATAAAGAGCAAATTGTTTTTCAGAAAGAAAAGTAATACTCTTAAAAATTCATATACTTTTACATTCACAGAACTATAATTTTTTTTCTAAGATGTCAAGCCATTTTCACTGTTTTGTGCATTCTTCAAAGTTTCACATGGATTTATGAGTAAGATTTCTTTTTTAAAATGACTTGGTTCTGTACGGACTAGTACCTCTCAAAAAAGCTGTATAAGCAAAATGGAAATGGTACTTAGCTGTGATATTACTTCTGAGATGGAATAGTTACAATCCATATATCCCTCTTTAGTACTACACCACAGCAGTGTACAGCTATGAGATTTGATTTAACAGTTTGCTGGAAGTGTTCTAGAAAATGAATATTTACAGACAGATATTGATTTTGATTTTAAATCAACTGAAATCAAGTCAAGTCATGAGACTAGGACAAGTTTTTGCTCTCTTACTTTGAAGTAAAAAATGTACTGGAGAAAGGAATGAAATTAGGTGGTATTCTTTAATTACAAATAAATGCAATCAATCAACATGTCTTAATTTCATTATTTTTGAAGCATTCCAAACACTTGCAAAGTTTGACAGGGATAAATTTTGCCCTGTATGTGCAAAAATGAATGACATGACAAGCCAGAAGAATAAACATGTAATTAACAATAAAAAGCAATATCAGCTCTATCACAAAGAGGCTACTCTTGCCTTTAAGTAAGGAACTGGTAAATATGCTATGTCAGTGGTAGTAGTATCTTATGACTGCATCTCCAATCCTACAAGAAATTGTTCGCTTGCTGTAATTACTACAGGAATCTTAAAGACAGGCTGACAAATTATTTACCTTCCCATCATCTTAGCTTATTATTTCCTGTAGAGTTACTAGTCCTTTGTTGACAAAAATGAATGTTCAATATAACTAAGGACATAATTAAGTTTTTTTCTTACCAAGTCTTTGCCTGTAAATCCTGAACCAGCACAGAGCCAATAACAAATGAAAGGGAAGTCCCTATGAACGAGAGAGCCAGTATTTCCCTCTACAGTTTAAGCTGCATAAAATCAGAATTCACCCTGTCCTCAGGTGCTTATATTACTGCTTCAGTCATCCATGGTCATATCTTTTGCATTTGCCACAGCCAGCTTCTCTACATTGCCCCCCTCCTGCCATCCCCAGGGAATACGGCTTCTAGGTCAAGGAGAAACAGAACCAAATTTAGACTAGAAGCATGTTTATAAAGTTGTGTAAGCCAAAAAGTTGCAAATAGAAACCAAAAGAAGAGCTGTACTAGAAGAGATAAGTGGTCTACTTAGTACCATATTGTGAAGAATTACAAAAAGCAGGTGCTCGGGCAAGAACACAAGAATAGAAAAGTCACACAGAAATATTTCTGTAGAATCTTATCCCAGCCTCAAAAAATTTCTAACTCAAGTACTTCTTAAGAGATTTTGCATTAAGTAGATCTTGACATATTTATCTACCATGAACATGCCTATTTCTGCTTGAACCCATATAAGCTTTTAGCACCCACAATATCCTGCAGTTTCCCACCTTCATTATACGGATATACCACCTACTCCTCTCTCTGCTTGAAAAAAAACACAGAAGCTTTTATACACAAAGTGCTTCATGGACTTGCATAATACTTAAGCTGTAGCTGTTTTGTAAAACCACAGCTATGCAAGCCCTCTCAGTCTTGGAATTTTTCTTTTGTTTTAAATCAAATACATGACAGATGTCTGTAGAACAAAGAGTAATAACTTTACACAAGGACACAAAGACTCAAATCACTGGGTACACCCAGCAGTCCTTCTGCCACCACTAAAAAGTTATAATAGAAGTTTTGCAGTGTACCCAGCAGCATCTTCCTATCTGAAGCTGTATTAATAAATAATCATGTCTGTTTATGCTGAGACATTCTAGCACAGCACTAAGGATGAATCCGGTATGTGAGTTAATACACACTTCCAGGCAGATTCAAAGCTCAGCTTTCAGGAGATGACTCTCTGAGTAGCATCTCAGACAGCTCAGTCATCCACACTGCAGCACCAGCAAAGGGCAAGGTTAGTGTTAAGGTATCTAAAAGATCAACACCACCCTAAGCAAGCTTACACACATCCCAACTCAATAAATAACAGAAAAACACCCACATGCAGTTCTTATTGCCACCAGAAAGTTTTGCTAAAGAACATACTAGTAACTTCAGCAAACTGGTATTACCCTTTGGAGTACATTGTACAGTCATTGATTCAAGCGCACTCTCCGTATACAAATGAATTCAGAAACTCTACTCTGACATTTGGAAGTAAACTGAACACCAAGTTAGGCTGGACATAAATGTCTAAATGGAACTTTAAGAATATGCTGGACTCTTCAGAATCTATCATCAAGGCCATAAAAGCTCAGTATCACCGTCCTGACTTATAATTTCACAGAAAGCAAACTGGGAAGCCCATATTCAAAATCTTAGAAGAAAAAGTCTTCTTTTCCATGAAGGAATTAAAAAAAAAAAAAAAAAAAAAAGGAATAGAAAAGGTGGTACGCTGTTCTCTGTGTTCCCCTTTAAGAACTTAACATAGCTATGGTAATTCCTCTCTGTACACTTTTGGATGAAGTTTGCTAGGGAAGCTGCTTGGAAGATCACAAAGAGAGACAAAGGCAGGTATGTGGTGGGCATTCATAGCATGAAGAATAGTGCAATTACAGTTCCTGCCACACACAAAAGATCCCTGATAAAATTATGATAACCAAACAGAAACACTAAGAAAATAAAGTAAAAAACAAGCAAACACAAAAAAAAATCCCTTTCTAGAAAAGCAAGTTCAAAGAGTATTTGTAACAAAAAAAAAAAAAAAGCTGTTCTAAAATACTACCTGAAATAAGTCAGTTTTCCTTATGAATGGTAACAGAATTTCACACTTCCAGTGAAATACTCACATCATCTCCTATTTAGCAATATAGGAAAGTAATTAATTTCATGAAAGCAAAGGGGATTAAATCTGTTTTCATGTCACTTCTAGAAACATAGAGAGATGACACTGGTCTTATCTCTGGTAAGGGAGTGCAATGATTACACTTGTTACCCAGGCTAAAAGACAAACTGCAACTCAGACTCAATACTAAAAAAAGAACTCCCACTCTGAGTTATCAGCCACCCCTTTCCTTTGCTTCTCTCTCTTGCCCATGATGCAGTCACCAAACTGTGTAAGCACAGCAAATCAATCCACATATTTGAAATAACACGTAGGATGCAGATCTCTATGGGCAGCAGTTTTGACTGAGAGACGTTCAAGAACAGATTCCAAGAGCAGCAAGTGAATCTGGCACAGCTTGTTCTGAACTTCAACAAGACTCACAACTAGAAAAAAGGGCTTTTAAGTACTGAAGAAACAGCTGAGGACTACACAATAAAATACAAAGAAAGTCTAATGTCATATGACTCACAAAGAAAACTGAAACAATGGGAAATCAGCAATTTTCCCGTTATTGTTATACTGATGTCAGTTATACCTTTTTTTTTTTACTCTTCAAGTTCAGTTTTGACACTGTAGATATAGCCTGTGTGACTATTAAAGCTCATGAAAGTAATAGAAAACCAAAATAGAAATCTACTTTTTATCCTATCTCTGACAATGGCAAATATAAGACTATAAAAAGCAGCGTGCACAAGTGTACAAATTGTTTATTATTTTGGTTTTGTACATTTTCTTCTAAATTTGTGGAACTATAAACTACATTTTTGGAAACACAAAGACTGCAGACCACTATTTACACACTATTAGATGAGAAAAGGAAAAACATTGAAAAGGATGAATCTGGACATGGTAAATATGCATATGATCAATGATATTTTTTTTAATTCATTGGCACAAATCAGGAAATTTAAAAGACAAATTGCTAATCAGCATTCAATGTGTAAAAGCACATGTACATACAAGTAAAAAGGCTCCCCTGTAAAAAACTCAGGACAACGTGGAACCCTTGTGTACATGTTTCAGTAATACTCTCTGACAGTGGAATTCTTTTGTTAAGGCCAGAGAATAACAGAGCTGGGAGACTTTTTTGTGTTTTCTGAATCAAATATATCTTTCTAAATCAACATTTTAGAATCTGCAGCTTACTACTGCTTTTCTCTCTCAAAACAGGTAAAAAAAATGAAATGGCTGCATGTTGACATAAACTAAGGAACGGTTAGCCTATGCATTCTCATTATTTCCGGTGTTTTTAAATAAAAGCGTTGTAAAACAGCTGAAAATGCGGTACAATAAAATGTTGGAGATTTTAGTCCCTACATAACAACATTTATTATAAACATTCGTTCATAAGGACTACAAATACAGCTATTTGCCTAATCACACATCGTATTAATTTAAATGAATGCTAAATATTTGTTTAAGCTCTTTACTATTAATGTGAACAGCATGTAGAAGTTTTTTAAAGTATGTACATCCCCAAACTATTAAAGCTCACCATGGAGACTGAAAGTTCCCCTGTAAGATTAGAATAAAATGTTCCACTAATCACATAGTTTCCTAGGTACACTCTTCAGATACTTTAATAACACCTATTGTGAAAAAAAAAAATCCACCTCGTAACATTATAGCTCTGAAAAAGAATTTAAAATATTTAGCACACAGAAAGAATTTTCTGAGAAATTGATAAACAACTCTATTGCAATTCTTTTGTGTTAACTTCAGTCTTAAGCACTAGGTATACTTCTTTGATTTTAAATAAACCACCTCACTAGGCACAGTATTAACCAGCATCCTTCCTTGGCCTCTGACGGTCTAAAAGAGACTCCAGAAATAAATGTTTAACATCCTTTTGTTCTAAAAACAAAGAGATGTTCCCCAAGAACAGCCAATATATCTTTTGGGAGACCACATATTGGGCTGGCAGATTTTTTGATTGAAAGAATGTTATTAGTGTAATACTACTCTGAGTTTAGATGGCCTTCATATTTTAATATTTCAGCACCATTTCTGTTACAGCTCCAAAGCCACATTTAAGCCTAAATGAAATGTGCAACGAATTTACGTTAATCTGGAAGTACTAATTCCAAGCCTGTTGGACATTTATTAAAATACAGTTTCAACAGAGCTGAACAGAACTAGAGGATTTAGTTTCATAGACACATTTCAAACCAGTCCTTTTGGCTTCAAAACACGACCCAAAATTGCACAATCCATTAAGTTTCATTCTAATTAAAAGTTTGAACCAATCCAAAAGTTCAAAGCAAATTTTAGATGAAGTGACAGCATCATCTGCTTTTTACAGCGAAAAAATACAGTAGTAAGCTTGCTTTCTTCAGATATACCTGCAATACTTTTTCTGTTGATATGGTTTTATTGAAAGGAAGAGCTTCTGCTTATGCAATAGGTTGAACTATTTGCCTGGATAAAAATAATGTTATTGATAATGACGATCATTATTAAAAAGTTGTATAACTCTTTCAGCTGAGAGGTCTTAAAATGAGTAAGCTGCCTTCTCTCTCTTGTTCTCCTGGTGAGCTGCTGGTGACGTCTGGAAGTAAAGTGTGCTGTAAACATTGTTCCAAGAATGAGAAAACAAAAAAGATGTCGTAATATTGACCCCACTGAAGGCTTCTTGGGACTCAGTTTGACTTTTTCCATCTGGATGGACTGGGCAGAATACATAACAGGGGAGAGCCCATGGTGAGCTTACACCACTAATAAATAATGGTAATGAATCAGCCAAACCCTGCTACTAGGGAGAGTAATTGCCATGAACCATGTAGGTTTGAAATGAATACTTGGTTGCTTTTTAATTATTAGTTGCTCCAATTTAAATGACTTCTGCTCACACTGCATCACAACATATTTAAGGAATTTAATTAAAAGCAACAGAATATTCTGTCTTAATATTTATTGATAACATTTTTTTTTCAGATGCCTTTAAATAAAATGCTACATGTGCACAAGGGAAATATAAAAATAAGGAGTTTTATCTCATCCTTGGTTCTCTGTACATAATACATGTCAAAATGTTACAACAGTTTATTGAGTCTAAGCTCTCCATGGCTTTGGCCTGAACCACATTTTTTATTCAATATGCTAATTATCTGAAGAAAGCTAATAACAATATAATCTAGTCAAAACTTTTGTTCCCTTAGGCGGATACATAAATCTGATCCCTTCAAGTCATTAGCATAATTTATATATATTTTAAACAGTGAATAAAAGCAAACTGTAGCTAGGGATTTTCAAACTAAATAATATGATTAAATGATTTAGCAATAATTACAGTATACACATTAGCATATGAACAATGCCAATACAGGTGTTAAAAAAATTCAAAGTAAATAATATAATCTAATATTACCCTTTTACACAGATGTTCACTTATCATTAAAGCTGAACTTAATCAAAATCACTTATTTCAGAAGCTGACAAAAGCCTTCTCTTTGCCTTCCAGTAAAAAAAAAAAAAAAAAAAAAACAAAAAAAAAAACAAAACAACACAAAAACCCCAAACCATAAATTAAGGATGCATGGGGAGCAAAGGTGAAGGAGCAGAGTTTATAGATAATGTCTGCAGTGACAGACACACTCTATTTGCTGAGCCTTAAAAATGCTTATCTAACAGCTTTAAGATGCCTTTAAGACTTAGGAAGTCTTCTGTTTTCAAATGTAGTATTTGTACTCTTAATCACCCCAACAGAAAAAAGATCAGGAAATCTGTAGCTCAGATATTTCCGGCACTTTTGCAGGAGGTAAATGATTCAGTGTGCGCCAAAGCACAATACCGTGGATGTTTTTCAAACAATGACTAATAAATTTTTGTGCTTATAAGACCATTTGCTCATGTTTTTGGCACTATTACCTGCGGTTCCAATTCTATTTCTGGTTAAACATCAGGTAGGTTATACTGCAAGAAAACAGAAAGTTTTTCTTTGCTTTTGCACAATCTGCAAAGAAGCTGGGCCTGTTACGCCTGTAATGTACCTACAGTCCCAGCACTACTGAACTGCTAAAAGAGAATTTGGCCACCTCACGTGGTACGTGGTGCTGTGCTCAGCACCACGACACTGTATTTTTACTGCTTGTGGTCCAGTCCCTCTCTTGCGTATTCAGTTAAGATGCTGCTGCGCCTGTGGCACAGGTTTCCCTTGGGTCTAGTTACTTTTGCTATTTTTAATGGAAGAGAGGCATGACTTATCTGAAGCGTTAATTAAAGGCTGAAGGGGAAATTCAAGAGGTCTGTTTCCTTCACTAAATGAATAGTTGCATTGCAGCAGGAAAGTGCAGTAGTAGACTACATTGATGCAGAGAGTAGAAAACCATTTCCAAACAGATGTGCAAACACTGTGGTTTGCGGGGCGGAGTAGAGACCTGCAAACTGCAGTCAAGATTCAGCACGGCTACTCCAAATTTCCAACCAAAGATAAGGACAAAATGATTCATTCCTTGAAACAAATTGTTGATACTTAGCCTTTGAAGCTGTTTTGGTTTTTGCCTTCCCTATGAAGCATTTTCAGGTGAGTCAGCACGTTGATAAAAAAGCTATGGCATATTTATTTTAAAGTTATGTATATTAATAATTAATTCCATAGTGACTATAAGAATACAAGGAAAATCTGACCCAAACCTCACGGAGAGAAGAGAAATAAAGCAGTTTTCTGTGTTTGCTGGACCTTCCTTTCACATTATCTTCTGGAATTTACATGGTAGGAATACTTTTTCCTCTTTTTTTTTTTTTTTCTTTCATTTTAAAATATATAATAGGCAAGCAGCACAACTTCTGCTTAGGTTAATTACGCAATCCCGCACATACGAAATAATTTCTTTGATTGCCACCCACATTACTAATCCACTTTGAAGAGTCCTTGCATCCTGTCCTTATAATTCCCAATCCCTTTCTGATAATTGCAGTACTTGTGGCAGCAGGAATGAAATGTTTTGTACCTATTATGTTGAAGTGGTCCTTAGATGTAAAGTGTGGAATTTTTCCTGCTGCTGGCAGGATGCACAGAGAAGCACTAGGAAGACAGATCAAGTGCCTGCTTCTGCTGCTGTCCTATGGAAGTCAACTTGGTTCGCTTTATTTCAAATAAAAACACAGTCCTACTGTTCAACAGAACACGACTGGCGAGAAGAAAAGACATGACATACCAGAGACCTTTGGTATATGCATTAACATTTTACCATAAAACTCATCAGCTATGTATACAATATAATCAGATAGCACTGAACAATTAATCATTTTGTTTTCTGGGCTGTTAGTGAAAAGAAAATTATATAGGTAAGCTTTATAGCTATAGTTCATATTTTAATACTAAGACCTAGAATTTTAAAGCCAAGATTTGCCCTTTTAGCAAAGCATATATAAGCTGTAAATGCAGATACTTGGGGTTCAGACTCATGAAACAGGCCTGTGTACTAAGGTAAAGTGTATATACATCTAATAGAAGGAAGTGCTGCAAACTCTATCAAAAATATTATCTGTACTTGAAAAATAAAGGAACTATGAAATGCCTAAAGAAGTAAGTTTTGCAAATTATTCTAAAGTTTCAAATGAAAATTCTTGAAAACCCTATGGAATTGCAGTTAGTTTTTTAAAAGGCGCAAGAAAGGTTTTAGTTTTAGTGGAAACAATTGTATTTATTTAAGTTAAAAGTGTAAGATTTGACACATTAGGCAGCTCAAGAAGACAGAACTCTATTCAAAGCTAGGTTCTATCTTCCTGGCAGAAGTTAACATGTTTCTTTTGGGCTAGATACAATGTATTAAAAATGAGAATTCAGCCATAAGGAAAATGTACCATTAAGTAACATTTAAATTTAATTTAAATTATCTTTTAGGGACTATAATTTTTTATTAAATGGATACTAGTTAATTATTGATAAGACATTAGTACTATGTAATAAATACGGCTATTTAATATGTGTCTGATTTCGTTTATTTCTGTGCAGCATGATTGCGACACAAGCCAACTGCATTCTTGACGGAAAGTGCAAGAGAAAATGTCACAAGATAAAAAAAAAACAACTTGAACGTGCAAAAATGGATCATAGTTATTTCTACTATTCTTAACGTCAGAATAGTTAAGACTAAAGCAGTTCTGCAAACTCTTCTCTCATGTTATTGTACAAGTATTCTTAAATGTATATATGCAATATTACATGCATATTTTATACTTGCTATGAAATATTTGTAATATATATGGTTAACCTGGTGATCAATGTTGGGGCTTTTTTTGTTCTTTTCACTAGGTTAGTAACATAGAAGGGCTGAATTACATTTTTTAGCCTAACAGTTATGACAGTGGCCTTTTTGCATTAACAAAAACACTATAAAAATGGTGTCCACTCATGGTTCGTCTCCTCATGATTACAGCAGGTAGTTTTTTTGCTCTTGATTTTACACCCTTAGGTATCTTTAAAGTAAAAAAATTCCCCTTCTTCCAGATGAAGAACTGTAAAAACAACACAATTGTATTGCAAAAAACCAACACCATTAAGTCATTGCACATGCTCCTATCCAATCATGGGTATTGCAGCAGAAGGAATGATTCTTCACTTATTTTTCATCTCTTTTTCTGTTTGTGACAGAAAAAAAAAAAAACAACCCACAGTTGTTTTGAATGCAGTTGCTACCTATTCAAATAATACATATTCTATAAATAATTTTAAAAGAGATCACAGGAAATAGCTGTGTGCCCAGTGGTTTCTGATTTCTAGCCCTGCTATTGACGTAACAGTTGTGTTGTGCTCAAGAAAGGAGCTTTATGTGGCGCTGTTTTTCTCCTTACTCTTTATCTCTCATCCAGTTAGACTCTACACTCTGGAACAAGAGTTACATTTCTTTTGTGTGCAACCCTCCCCGCAAAATATGTGCTACTTGTTACTATTATTCTTTAACACCATTTAAGAGCAGAACATTGTTGGCTAATCTTGTTGGCTAATTTTTTTGTCTAATAGGTTCTCTCTACAGCAGGATAAATAAAACACTTACAGTGAAGTTTCAAGTGTAGATGTTTCAAAATTCAAATATGCCTTTCATTAACATTTCCTCGCAATGTATGCACTTGAACGTTTATTGGAAAAAAAAAACAAAAAAAACCAAAAAAAAACAAACCAAAAACAAAAAACAACAACAAAACTACTCCAAATTCACTTCATTTAACTATATATTGTAGAAATTATGTTTTAGATACCAGATATTGCAAATAGTTGTGGGAATTACATATTTTCAAGAGCAAGGTGTAACTAAATTACATACTAGGCTACATAACACTAAATGTCCCCATGGTAATTGTGAACGTGTCATACCATCCCTGACCACTATTACATGTTCACTCATTCCACCACTTGGCGTCTTAGATGTTGCTGCCATTCAAATGCTACTCATATCTGCATAATCTCTCAAGAAGTGATTTAAAACCCTTGTCCCAGAACCCAAATTTCAAGAAGAAATCAATACCATATAATTTTTTAAAAAGAGAAATCCAAAGCAAGTATACGCATTAAATGAAAGACAGGTGAAATACTGTGGTGCATGAGATGAGTTGAAGTTGACACAAGAGAGAGCCTATAAAACCTGTTCCAAAAGATGGATATAGGGTTAGAAGAAGTTACATGAAGTAACAGGAAAGCAGCAGAGTGACTTGTCTTAGCAGTTGAGACATGCTATCTTTGGTATTTAAAGATAAAACTTTTTGATCAAATTTCAGAGGAATTTCAGGCTTCAGCTTTCATAGGATTACCCACCTCAAAATCCCCATACTTTAATGGGAGAGGACAGCACAGTGTGAGACTACAGAAGCCCCCATCAACACACTTTTAATATTTTTCTATTGATCTCCCAGACTGCTTCTGCTTCGTCACCATCTGGCTTGGTGCTCCAAGTTTCCATGCAGTACAAGCAAGTTATATGGCAAGTTAATAAAGGGATACACAATTTGTATCAAAATCACTCTGACTTTCTGAAGCTATTGTATCTCTATATCTACTTCATTGTCCATTTGCAAGGTTACCTAATTTATACATGGTGAATTGTCTGTCCTTGCTTGTTCCTAGATCTCAGAAGATCGTTAACGGTCTCTGGTATCCGTAACTGTTAATAAACCAGGAGTAATGAAAACATAAATAACCCTTGACATAAAATTGTTCACAAATTCTCCATCAAGTAAGCTTTTCCTTATATGTTAACAAACAGAGACTCACCCATCTGAGCATGCACATCTTTTCTCAGGCATAATTCAGGTTCTGGCACTGAGTTCCAAGATGCAGTGAGACCCACCTACTCATCAATTACACGGCACACAGGTGATGCAGCTCTAACTTAATTAGCTGGTTTTAAGTCATCATAGAAAATACTATTTTTTTCCCCACAAAGGACTACAAGAATTCATAGTGACCATTCTTTTTTGCAATGAACAAAAATAAACACCAGTATGGCGTCTCAGTGACTAGCAGAAACAAAGATATGCTGCACAAACATGCATTCATTTCCAAGTGGATATTACAGCAACTATTATAAAAAACTACAAATATGTTGCATCCATATATACAAACAGTCACAGCAGAAAGGAAATGAAGCAAACGAAGCACAAAATTTGCTCAGTTTATTCACAAGCTTGGATTATGTGGGCTGCCTTATGTACAGGTATATAAAGAATTCAAAATTTCTAACACCTCTGACATACAAAAATATAAATCCCAGAACCAGGAAGGCTTAATGTACCATAAAAGAAAAATGCTGGAGTGCTACTTTCAAAACAAGCAAAACACTTTCTGTTTGTATTAAAAATAAATATAAAAAAAAGAATTGAAAACTCTGCACCAAGAAGCATTAGACGCGTGATTTTTCACGTAGATCTTTAAGTAGACTAGTTTCACCATGAAAGCTGGAAAAAAATAACTTTACATCTTTGAGATGGAAGTGGTTGGAAAAAAAAAAAGATGGAAAGTGTCCTACTGATGGACTATCTACGTCAGGGACATGTAATAACATGACACTAATGTATGCACCAGTCTGAGACTGGAAAAGGACAGCCTGCAGATCTAGGTAGGCATGGTAGCACCAAAATAAGCAGTGAGTATAAGACAGAGTTTTTATGTTTTTTCTTCTTTTATTTTTATTTTTTTATATATTTTTTTTTAAGAATAAAAGTGGTTGAGCTAAACATTTAGAATGTTCCTTCTCTTGTGAGGCAGACAATATTCAGGTCTTTCCGAAGCTTAGCAAGGACAAAGGACAGTTATGTTCAGACTATCTAATTGCAGTTTATAGGCTTCCTAGAATTATTAAGATAAACGGAACTAATAGGCAGAATAGAGTCCTGACAGCTAAAAGATTGAAACTTTTAAGCATTACGACTGTAGTATGATTTCTGTAAAAAATGTACACCCACATTACAGATAATGAAATAAGGACTTCGTTCCCTTCTTAATTAAATCAATGTGTTTCTATTTGCTGACATCAGGTTCTTATTCCACAGATAAAACTAGGATCCTCACAACCAATACGTATAATCTGAAATGGTAGCACTGATATCTAAAAAAGAGAAGGAGAATAAAGAAAACATCAGAATGATATAAAAGAAGCAACAACAAGGGGAAGTTATTGGAAGTGGTCAACATGGATTTACCAAGGGTAAATCATGCTTGACCAATCTGATAGCTTTCTATGATGTTATAACTGGTTGGCTGGACGAGGGGAGAGTCGTAGATGTCATCTACCTTGACTTTAGCAAGGCTTTTGACACTGTCTCCCATGACATCCTCATTAGGAAGCTGAGGAAGTATGGGCTAGATGAGGTGACAGTGAGGTGGATTGAGAGTTGGCTGCGGGACAGAACTCAGAGGGTTGTGATCAGCGGCACAGAGTCCAGTTGGAGGCCTGTAACCAGTGGTGTCCCCCAGGGGTCAACACTTGGTCCAATTTTGTTTAATATATTCATTAATGACCTGGATGAGGGGACAGAGTGTATCCTCAGCAAGTTCACTGATGATACCAAACTGGGTGGGGTGGCTGGGTGGCTGACACCCCAGAGGGCCGTGCTGCCATCCAGCGTGACCTGGACAGGCTGGAGAGCTGGGCAGAGAAGAACCTAATGAGGTTCAACAAAAGCAAGTGCAAGGTCCTGCACCTGGGGAGGAAGAACGTAAAGCACCAGTATAGGTTAGGGGCGGACCTGCTGGGAAGCAGTTCTGAGGAGAAGAATCTGGGGGTCCTAGCAGACAGTAAATTATTCATGAGCCAGTAATGTGCCCTTGTTGCCAAAAAGGCCAATGGAATCCTGGGCTGCATAGGGAAGAGTGTGGCCAGTAGGTCAAGGAAGGTCATTCTCCCCCTCTACTCTGCACTGGTGAGGCCACAACTGGAATACTGTGTCCAATTTTGGGCTCCCCAGTTCAAGAGGGACAGGGAACTGCTGGAGTGAGTCCAGTGAAGGGCATCTAAGATGATTAAGGGATTGGAGCATCTCCCTCATGAGGTAAGGCTGAGAGAGCTGGGACTCTTTAGCCTGGAGAAGAGAAGGCTGAGGGGAGACCTTATTATGGCGTACAAGTATCTAAAGGGTGGGTTAAAGGAGGATGGAGCCAGGCTCTTTTCAATGGTTCCCAGTGACAGGATGAGGGGCAATGGGCACAAGTTAGAACATAGGAAGTTCCGTTCAAATACACGGAAAAACTTCTTTACGGTGAGGGTGACAGAGCACTGGCACAGGCTGCCCAGGGAGGGTGTGGAGTCCCCTTCTCTGGAGATTTTCAAGACCCGCCTGGATGCAGTCCTGAGTAATGTGCTCTGGGCAATCCTGCTTTGGCAGGGGAGTGGGACTAGATGATCTCTAGAGGTCCCTTCCAACTCTGAAAATACCGTGATTCCATGAGCCAACACGTTGTAGAGATACACAACATATTCATTCATGCTGACAGTTTTTACTGATGGAGTGGAAGAGAGAACTGCAGAGAATAAGAATCTGTATTTTTTCTCACTGGCCTGTAGTAAAGGGTGAATGCTAATTGGAAAAAAAAAACAACACAATAATACAACTCTTTCCATTGCTACTAACAGTAGTAGCATTACCTTTAATTCTTCTCTCTAAGGGCAGACTTTAGAGAAGAGAATCCATGAACATATAAATAAATGAATCCAAGCTGTGGGAATTAACATTCTAAAGAATACAGATTTAAGGCAGGCTGTAATTATTTGTTGTATTAATAGTAAACCAGGAGAGTTTACTGAAAGCTATACATTAGACTTTAATTTTTAAAAAAACCCTCATCTTAGCTAGACACCCAAGTGCATCTCACTCTCAGACTGATGTGTTTACTCACAAAAAGAAGCAAGCAGTAATATCTTTATAAGACCAGCTGATGGCTGGAACAAAGCACTCTGGCTTTCAAGCACACAGAAGCTTTACTAAGTAAGAAAAAAAAAAAAAAAATGGTTTTACTTCTTTCCAACTTGCTGCCCAGTTCAACTCTTATACATTTACTTCCTTCTCTTAATGAAATGAAAACTTTGAAAAAGAAAGGAAAAAAAGCAGATTCGCTCATCCAAATTCTTTACTAAAACTGGACACTACGCTCCAACTTTTCATTTTGTGCATTCTACCAAAAGAGGAGGTGAAAATTAATTCTTGTGATCTCAGAAGTCAGGGGAGAAATCATTTCTTTTCATTATGAAAAATGAAGACATAACTGTCTTTAATCCATGAGCTATGAAATATTTTGATCAAAGAAGCAACATTCAATGAAAATCAAATTAAATTCTATTTTCTGTTGACTCATACTGCCTTGTCAAATCTTTTGAAATCTATTCTTTGCAGGTAGTGCAACTGTCCATTACACTGTCCAATTCTATCACACTGTCCACTTCTATCACACCATTTTTAATCCTCCACCCTGTTTTGATTAAACACATGAAAAAAATTAAACACAGCTTTCATGATCTCAGTATCTGACATTTCACACACTTATTTGCTCTTCAGATCTTTTGCTGTTATCTTTTGCCAAACAACCTTCCTGCAGTCATGGGTCCAGTACAAAATATTTAACATTTGAGCCAAAGCAAAAGTAAACCATGTTAGTTCAAAGCTTAACTGACATTCACATTGGTCAACTTTTAAAGCAGCTATAGCTAAACTGAATAAAAATCACTTCATTAATATGCAGTAATAAAAGAAAATTAATTCTTTTTCCTTTGAGCTCCTGTTCTGGTTGCTGGCACAAGCTACTATGTTCATGTTCATAAAATCTGAACATGGAGATTTGCTAATTGCTGTGGTTGCCAAGACATCAGTATTCCAGACTGCACCACTGTGAGGTACCAAAGTCACTTCAGTGACAATATTAAACTAGCCATTAAAATTTTCATATTCAATAGTACCATGCATGTGCAATATCCACGTAGCAAGTAAAAGTGTGAGATCAATTCAGATTCCTCAAAGCTTAGAAACCATCAGCACTATCCAACTCTAAGAAATATCCTGATTGTCTTAATACTGCTCCAGAAGCTACAGAAGTCATGACCTTCAAAGTAGTGAGTGTACCACTGAATGACAGTTAATATTTTTGCTTTCTGACAGACAGCAAGAAGAACAAGCAAGAATGTATCTTTGCATGAAAGATGCTTCTGTTATGTGTCTGATACCTAGAAACACTGAAATACACCGAATGATGGAAGGGAGAAAACTGTCATACAGTGATTAGAGCCATCTGAAAGTAATGATACTATACAAATCAGCCAGTTAACCATATATCCATATAATCTCTGTATCACTTTTGCTAGTACATTACCAACAAGATGACAGAAGGAAGACTTTGAAGAGCAGAACTTCTACAAGACATGTTAATCGCTAAATATAACTTAACAAAAAACTCTCCTGAGGATTTTCAGAATCCATTACTGTTAGAAATGGAAAAAATTGTTCACTGCCTGAATGTAAAGTGGCTCTGAAACATACTGTGGAGCCCTCATGGACCAAAACCTCCACGTTACCTTATTCACTGCTCCTGTACCAGCACCACGTACATCTGTCAGGTAGCACCACAGAGACCTGTGCAACAGTCATGCCCCAGCACTCTCCCTGTGCTGCCCACTCAGCAGCCAATGGTATAAAACGTCAGGCATCACATTTTAGACCAGCTGCATGCTATAAAGTTTTGCTGGCCTAACCAGATTACCTAGGCCTCAACGACAAGTCTCCTCCTCCTGGAACTCTTCTGCCAGCAAAGCTATGGAGCAAGCAGCACCATGCCAGCAAAAGGGAGCTCTTGCCCTGTGGTCTCTGCTGCACAGGGTGCGTAGTCATGCCTGTGGAAAAGCCTCTTCTGTTGGCCTGTGCTGTGACTGCACTAGAAAAGTCTCTGCTGCCATTGAGACACCAGGCATAAAGAAGGCAAGAGACTTTACTGTAGGTTTGGAGCAACTTCAGATATAAAAAAGTCATTCGCATGAACTGAAATAAATATAAGTAGGCAAAATCTCCAGTCTCCAAGTTCCAAGCTGGATCAGCGAGAGTAACATAATGGTTGCAGACTTTTGCCCCTGACCCTGGAAACCCCAGCTCCGGCCACCATCCTGTGGTTTCCATTAGTTCTCCTAAGATACCCAGGAGACGGAATCAATATCCCTTAACAACTGGTACCATACTGAGGAACAGCACTGCAGCTTCTCTTGCATCATTGGTCTACCAGATTTGGGGACAGAGCAGTGACTGAGTAACTTTGTCCCTTACAACCCCATAGCTCAAGCCCAGGATTTGTTCTGAGGGAGGATTCTGTGAATGCGGCTTTTACTAACTAGAAAAGAATTTGGCTGCCTTGAATGACAGAACTGTCTATGCAAGGGCAAGAAAAACTCTAGAAAAATATGGTCAGTGCTGAAAAATAATAAGCAGGTCTTTTGATTTGATTTTTTTGAATGCCCTAAAAATTAGATTGTATCAAAACACAGGGTATATAGGCTTGATGAATAGTCATCAAAGAATTTGTACAACTACAATTTATTGCATTTAACATACAAAATAACTTTTCTTACTTTCCTGAAGAGAGGAGCAGATGTGTTTCCATTATTTTGATTTACTGGGTTCAAATTCAATAATGTTCCTGATTTCTCTTCATCTTCATTAGTATTTGCACTAAATACTATTTCTGTTAATATCTTAACTTTTTGACTGACTACATTAACTTCATTAAAAAAACACCAAACCACAAAATGTCTCTTCTTGCTTGTAATTGCTTGCCATTCTTCCTACTGCTGTGCAACTTTGTTTTTTAAGTTTATACCAAGTTTAATGAGACTGTGGTGTGTTGGGAGTGATACTATGCTACAGAAAACAAGCTAGTAAATACATTTTAGGGAGATTTTTCAGTAGATAGAAAAGATGGCTCTAGAAAGATTTGTGGACTTTGTAAAGGGTTTTATATAACACATTACTTGGATTATTTTTATTCACCTTCAAGGAGTGAGTAGCTGCCCATAAAGAAGTCACAGAATTATGCAAGTCCACACTTCAGTGAAAATAGTTCTTTTGTGAATGTAAGTGTTTGGTTACATATTTTTCTTAGAGAATAAGAGAAAAATTATCAATAGAATATTGTACTCCTAATCCTAGAAATGATGGCCTAGTACCACATTGGAAAATATTATGATCTGGGTTTATTTTTCTACAAAGCTTCTTATGCATTAGAGAAGATATACATGAACAAGACTAAAGAGTACTCAGAACAGTGATTGCTATTTCCTTTGAGAAACAGATATAGTCGAACTCGAGTTCACTTTTTAATACATTTCATTGGTGAAACGACATTTTTGAGGTGACTGAAAGTGATTATCCTGTTTACAGAAAGTATTATTAACATTTCCATTCACTCATCGTGTTTGAATTATCCCAGATGATAAAAAGAGTAGGCAGTTTTGGAAGAAATAGACCAATCGTTTTGAAAAAAAAAACAAGGCCTTACCCTCAGTCCCCAAATTAAGCAACTGACATTTACAAACAAAAGATGTGGACCTCTGTTCCTTATGCTAGGCCCAAAAGACAACTTAATCACCCAAGGATGAGTGATTCTCCACTGATTCACAGCATACCCTATATTCCTGACTTTAACATCTCAGGACAACATGGCAAAAGCTGCAGGGACGAACATCATCACGACTGCCTACACAACACAGTCTCCTGATCCGACTCCCACGGTGCTGGCACAAGGCTCAAAACCTGTTTCACCAAGTAGGTCCCATGGCTGAGGAAGTGTTGACTGGCTGTGCATGTCCAGGAATATGGTCTGTGTTCCTTTGTCAAATCCCAGGAATTTCGACTGTTTTTAAATTCAACAAAAGTGGGAATAAGCCATTTGGAGTATTTCATCCTTACTGAATGCACCACTTCATCTCAAAAATACGAACGTGTACCATATTTCTCCTGTGTGACAAATGCACTTCGTCTTAACACCAGCTTATTCTTCAATTCACACGTGTATTAAATATATATAGTTTATTATGAACACTCACACAGACATAAATATACATAAACACATTAAGTATTCTGTTAATTTCATACAAGTACTTGCAAAATAATAGTCTACAGAAGCATAAAATGCATATAACTATGCCAATTAACAGAGAATGAAATGTAAGGAGAAATTTAGTTGGTGGTAGTGGTGGAGAACGTATGGTCTCCCAGAAATTATTTTACCTCATTAATGAAAAATAAAATAAAACCCCTTCTTTTGAAGATGCATGCTCTTTTCAGAGTATAGCACATGTATAAAGTGCTCAATGAGGCAGCAGATTAAATCATTGGAGATCACCGAAATTGTTTTTAGACATGAATAGCTTCTGAAAAGTCTTTAAATTATTAAAGCACCAAATAGATCTAAGTACCTCCTTATATAAGGCATCTGTAAGGATCCAGGCAGTTGGACGAGCCCACAGAAAGAATCAGCAGATTCGGAGAGAACAAGACAGTGAGTGGGATATTGAAGTGGTTGAAGCAGCAGCTGCTCTGGGGAGGACACCCAGGCTTTCACACATGCTACCTGCACCACCTGCAGAAGTTCCCCAAGCATATGCCAAGGCAGACACCACCACAAACATAAATAATCACCAGAAAACAAAAAAAAAGCAACATTGTGCCTTTCAAATTTTAACAGAAAGGGAGGGAGTGAGGTGGGAGGAATCCGATCCTGTGGAGAGGAACATGGGCAATCCCAGCCCAGGAAACAGGAAAATGGGAATGGAAGTTCCCTGCTCTGGAGAAGAGCTAACAAAATCAGAAAGTTTTCTCTGTTTCTTTACGTGCATCTCATCATATAGAAAATATTAAAAGTGCATGCAGCGAGGTCAGCTGAGGGGAATGCTTGTAAAAAGCGCAGCAGATTGAGGCATTTAAAAAATAAGCTTGACAAAGCATTAACAAGATCTTATGCAGTAAAATTTTATGCAGGAACATCATAAATGACTTAATAAGCCTGATTTCCATAGGCTGAGGTCAGAGTTCAGTGTTGATTATTATATGACTACTTTTATGGTAACAGCATAAATTACTGCAATTCCATGTTTAGATCAGTACACTGAATTCACAAATAGGCATTTATTCATTCATAAATACTTGTGATTATAAATGACCTATTTACTCATGAAAGTTTATGAAAAGAAAATCTGATGAGTTCATCTCTCAAAATACTAAGAACATCAGTACATAAATTTTCCTATAAACACTCATCTTGCAAACCAAGAATACCATCGCCTTGCTGCTCAGAATCAATGACAGATTATTGCGCACCATGAGAAAGACAACTCAGACTAATCTTTTCTTTACTCTTGCTGTTTCTTATTGCCACTTTTCAGGTAGAATGATAGGCTGCAACACCAATTTGTTAGAAAATACCTTAAGTTTTACACTAAGACATATCTCCACACAAAACTGCTTAGCATGGTGGTGCAGGTTTTCCTGGCAGAAACTTGCTGAGGGTGGAATCTTCTCTTATAACATCTCTTGTATTTTTTTTCTTCTTTTTTATTTTCTTTTTTTACCCCTAGGAACATTCAACAATGCCTGGAATCTTCCCAGAACAGGTAAAGAAAAAGATAACTAAAATCTCAGCAATTGTTCTGTGATAAAAGGCACCACACTGCTTCTGGTTTTTGTTTTGTTTTGTTTTGTTTAAATCAGAATCAGAGGAACAGCCCCACCGCTTTTTGTTTTGAGATGAATAAGCTCATTATCACAGTAGCTGTTTTCCAAATAAACTCTAACCCTACTAATGTGACAGAGAACATTAAAGTCCCTGAATGTTTCAGTATGACTGCACCAAACTGAAATGCACGTGTTTACCCTTTTTCTCATTTCCTTTCTTTTCTCTTTCCTCTGTCACTGAAAAGGACATGTTAGAAGTCCAGCAGGGAGGGTCCCAGCACAGGACAAGCAAATCCCCAAACCGAGTGAGCTAACAAGGTAATGAAGTTTAGCTGCAACAAGAATTTAGTTACTTGCAGCAGTAGGCCAGTGAACAAATCAAAAAGGTACTGGTTTTGGACTGATGTGCTCAGTTCCGTCCCCTCATCATAAACTAGAAAAGGAACTAGAAAAGGTAGACAGAAGGGCGACAAAGGCAATGCAAAATGGCTTTTGCACAGAAAAAAAGAAAAACCTTAAAGCGACTAAGATTCTTCAGCTGGGAAAAGCAGCAGCTGAGGGAAGATATAATCAAATCATGAACTGCTATTCACCAACACCTTAGTATGAGTGACTAATCTTTTTCCTATTCATCACTACCAAGGTAAAGATTAGTCACTTGGTCTCATAATGCAGAACATAAGGAGCATTAAATGAAACTATCAAGATGCAATTTCAAGACACAGCATAGCTGGAATTCTTGCCTTGGCTAAAATCAGTCATTCTTTTATATTTCCTACACTTCTCTCCAGTTCAGAAAATCCTTTAAAATAAAGTTGAACTAGAACTTGAATGTTTTCAAAAGATTATATGTTCTCCTCCAGTAAATAGTTTCTAGGGGGGAAAAAAAAAGAGACACGTACAGTATTATGATTTAAGGAAACTATTAGGTTTCCCTGTTCACTTCCAACCATGCACCTATCCCTGTCCTCTCTTCTCAAAAAGGAAGAAGCATGAGTTACAGAAAAAAGCTGGGCATTTGGGGTAATTAAGGACATCTAATTAAGGACGACATACAAGCTGAGGCTTGATGTAAGAGTGGGAGAGTCACACAATCCTCCTATGTGCTTAAATGTAAAAACTTGCAACAGGAGGGATTAATGAAACATGAGAGGGAACATAGATGCAGATAGCTAGGATGAATTGCAGATGAGTATCTTTTCCAGATTACATCCCTTTGCAATCTTCCACTGAAATAAAAAAAAAATAAACTGCATTGTCAAGAGATAAGATGATGTTGTCAAGAGATAAGATGATGTTAGGACACTTACTGATTTAACTGGTGTGTCCAGCAGCCCCTATCAACAACTGTCCTTGGGCACATGCAGCCTACAGACAGATGTCCGTCAGGATAAGCAGAAGAACATGTTTGGCTGTACGTTTCCAATGTTAAAATTGAAGAATCAAATATATCTGCATGAAATTAAAAACTACCAACTGATATTCTACTTTTCTACAGACATAATGAGATTAAAGCAGCTCATCGTGAAGTTGTGTGCCATTTCAGTCCATCTGCAATATCAGCACATTCAAACATCTTATTATATAAATACTCAAAAATAAAATACCATTCAGATGCCAGAGCAGCACTACTTAGAGTACATTTGCTTTATTTATTGTAACATTCAGTCATGAAAATTAAGTCACTTCTTAAGGGAATGCAATTATCCTTAGTTAACACAGAGAGGTGATCATATGCTTTTATTTTTCACATAATTTTGATTGGCTGCCTTCAGAGTAAGTGACTTACTAGCACAAAATATACTAATTTTCTTGCTTTTTTTTTTTTCTTTAATGCAAAGGAGGAAACAGAAAGAATGAAATAGCGAGAGTATTCTACTTAAAAACCAGCAGGCTGTTAAATACTGAATACCAAAATTTAAGATATATATACTTCTGTATGTGCTGCTTCCAGAAAGTATTCCTATACACTTTCCTTTCAGGTTTCTAACTTTTCATGTCTCTCGGAAGACTAAATACAAAAACAGGACTCAGAACAACTGAACACTGGAAATCTAAATCCAAGGCACTGTGCTCATCACACTCAGACAGCTCTTACTTAATGTAGGGAAATATTTAAAAATAAAATGTCCCCACTGAATGAAATCAAATGAGTCAGGTTTGAGACCCTTTAACTCTGCAAAATATACCCTTTGCCTGAAATTCAAACAGACTTCAAACAACAACAAGCTGGAGATAATTTTATGCAATTTTGTACTCTACCCCAAGGCAATGCAAACACAGAACCCTTTAACACTGAAAACTCTCATCTCTGCGGTTATCTCATAATTAGGCAAACCCACCCCGCATATTAACCTTAAAGCATCAGCTATTTACCCATTTCTTTCAAAGCAATACAAAATTTTTCTTCTTCAAAACAACACTTGCAAGTGCATTAACAACCACTGCTTTTATGAGGGTGGGCAAAAGCAGGTGCCAGTTCCCTTGTAGATTCAATTCCAAGAAAAAAACAACTGGTACTACTCCCTTAGTATAATAGCATTTTTGATACTCGTGCATGTAAAGCAATAACGAAGAGGCCTTCAAAATTTTAGCTTTGCTTGAAACAAATACCAGGGTGTAACAGTTGAAATGAGGAAAAAAATTTACTTAGAAATATTGAAAGGCAATATTGTACTAGGGATGATTTTAAAAAGAATACACAGGAAGGCATCCTATACAAAACCACTTTTTTGACATCTACCCTTTTTAATTATGTATATCCTATATCTAAAAACATTCACTGAAATACAGTATATATAATCTTGAGTGGGTATCTTGGGATTTTAATTCACACTCAAAAGCCACACAAATCAAGCTCCAAAACTGTTACTGAAAGTATGTTCTTGCATAAGATGCATATTGCATAAGTTATTTGTGGAAATCCATGTGGTTTCCCATTTAAACAATAGTAACTACAAATCAGGACAAATTTCAGCTGTGAGAGGGAAGGTCAGCAGTGTCTTCTGCCAGCTCAAACTTATGAACCATACTGAATTTACCAGACTTAATAACGCACCTGTCACTCCAGAACTTACAGAACAGTTTTAGAGAAGAGCAAAGTTTTATCATAACTCTTTCCCTATTAAATTTTGTGACAGAAAGGGTATCAGTACTCTAATTGCCTATTTCCTAACACATCTAAATGAAAAAGTAAAAATGGCAAAGCTGAACAGTAATTATGAGGTGTCTAGGGAAGACCAAGGGAGCATTCACCATAGTTTACTCCTCCATATTTTTCATTGTGGAGAAGAGAAGGCTGAAGGGAGACCTTATTATGGCGTACAAGTATCTAAAGGGTGGGCTGAAGGAGGATGGAGCCAGGCTCTTTTCAGTGGTTCCCAGTGACAGGACGAGGGGCAATGGGCACAAGTTAGAACACAGGAAGTTCCGTTCAAATACACGGAAACAGTTCTTTACGGTGAGGGTGACGGAGCACTGGCACAGGCTGCCCAGGGAGGGTGTGGAGTCCCCTTCTCTGGAGATTTTCAAGACCCGCCTGGATGCAGTCCTGAGTAATGTGCTCTGGGCAATCCTGCTTTGGCAGGGGAGTTGGACTAGATGATCTCTAGAGGTCCCTTCCAACTCTGAAAACTCTGTGATTCCGTGATCCCATGTTTTTAAATGCTATTGGACTACAGGTTGAGGCTACAAGGACTAAGTAACAATTTACAGAGTTCACAATGTGGCCTGGGATCATGTGGTGAGACTTTTGAAAGTACTAGAAAAGTTCTATTTCGTAAAACTTGATGAAACACAAGTTGATGACAACAAGAGATAAAGACACTGTAAGCATCAAGTACATTTCACTTTCTCTCTAAGGTGTCTTCCACGCTTTTGCTGAAAGGGCAATAATTTCTAGACCTCATCTTAGAGCTGGTGAGTTTCAAGCTACCCTTTACACAGAACAGCAGCAGTTCCATAAACTCAATTTCTGTACTTCTTCCACTTCCTCTTTATGCAGCAGAAGGGAAGAAAAGTGTTCCTCCTGAAACTTTATCTAAGTAACTTTGGCAAGAGGAAGAAAAGAAAATTTGTGATCTCGATTGTCCTTTCCTTTTTACCTGAATTCATGTCAGCTAAACCTAAAGATTATTTTCACAATAGTATATTATGACTTTACTTGCCTAACTTGTTCTGAATTACTAAACACTTTACAAGCTAGCTTTTGAGGAAAAAAAAAAAAAGATTTATTTTGATTTTAAATGCCATAATTAATACCTTCTTCCAGGAAACCTTAGATATTATCCCTAAAGATGATTCAGATTACAAGACAATCAAATAAAAAACATTCAGATTTTAACTATGAAGTCCCTCTGCCTCTTGCATAGGAGAAGAAACTTTAAAATATTGCATTTTGATGTTCCTTAACAAGTATTTTCCTTCACATTTGGAAAAAATAGTGACTGTTACTGACACCCAAACTATGCCTGAGAGCAAACAGTGTGATAGATTGAGGAAAAGAAACACAGCATTTAACACACTTGGAGGCTGATATTCTGACTATTGTGGTCTGCAGTAGGAAAAATGTGACATGTTCAATAACGCGAAGAGCACTGAAATATTCAAAGAAACACAACAGATAACTTTAAACAGTACAATCTTTGCTTAGATGGACTGACTGAATTTATGAGTACCTTACTCTTTATTCACATCATGTTGATTGTAAGATAACAAATGTGATGTCTGCATGGCTGAAACCTCCCAACAAAGAGCTGGTCTTTCCCTATTGTCCTAGTTGCCTGTAGCATTGCTTTCTTTATATAGCTGTGTAAGAAGGCAAGATATTCTTGGGTTTTTTTTATCTTTTCAAAAAAAATGTACTTGAACTCAGGTTTTCAAAATAATACTGATTGGAAAGTACTCTAAAGAGCCTCTCAGGAATTCAGCCTCTGAATGTTGTGCATTCAGAAATGTGGATATCCTAGTAAAGGACTATCAGACTAAACAGGAGTACAAAAGTGGACAGTTGGAATTTTGAGTGTATTAAACACTACAACTGAACTACAAAAGCCAAGAATTCTTAGCTTACATTAGAATCAACAAACTTTATATGTCATTGTAAAATCACCCAATTAATTTCTCATGCATGGAAATAAAATGGCCCATGAAACTCTTTACTGAAAAGGCTTTTCTAATTTAAAAATTTCTAGTGATGCTAGAGAGCACATATATTTATAAATGGGAGCTGATCGCAATTATCATCCTTGATATAATTTATTATTTGGCATTATGTATTATTTGACCTCTACAGAGAGGTCAGCTATTCCAGTTTCTAGAATTAAACGCATGAACTTCTCATCAAATAACATTAAAGGACTTTAATTTCTCCTCATAGCTGCAGGCTACCCTAACAAATGGATTTAGAAGAGTAGAACCTAATTTCAGCCAGATGCCACAGGAAAACAGGCCGTAATATAAATTCAGATTATTTACTATTTGCTGATGTTTAATTTCAAATGTGTGGGGGAGCTTATTTTCAAGCTATTAGTAGCTCCCCTCAGCTCATAGCCACTGGGCTGCTGTACTGCGCTGGAATAACTAACATTTCCTCCCATCCAGCAACCCATTACTTAGTTACCTTTCTGAGAAAGGAGTCTTTAAACTCAAAAACTTCCTTGGCCTGCACAGTAGCCCACATTGCAACCAACAGCGCTTCTAGTTGCAGTTCAGTTGAAGAGAAAATGAAGAAAATCTAGCAGCTTTTTGTGAAATCCGTGAAATTTCAGTTGAAGACCGAAGAACCAATGCATCTATCCAAGTTCACAGACTGGCAAATTCACAAAATCACAAAGAAGTTTTGGTTTTTTTTGTTTTTTTGTTTTTTTTTTTTTTTTCACAAAATCACAAAGAAGAATTTTGCAAAGATACATTCACAATTGTTACTCATGACAAAACACAAGGCTAAGCATGCAGTCAAAAAGCAAATGTAAGAGGATGGCAGAACACTTGAAATTTCAGGTACAGGGTCTTAAACACATCCTTCAACTTTCTTCAAACTAGTATGAAATACCAGTATTGTTCCCAGCCTCCTAGGAGGCAAAGACAACAGGGAAGTTTTATCTTCAGAGCACGTGCAGAAGGTGTGCGCTGGTGGACCACCTGTGCCACAGAAGTCAGAAGCCTGGACAGCATCAGAGGTGAGAAGAAAGAGATGGACTGTACCTCCTCCAAGTCCCTGTGGCTTTGCAGGCCTGAACCTCCAAAGGAGGTACTAAAGGAGGAGCAGGCAAATCCAAGATTATCCAGGTGGGAGTCCCATGAGGAAGGAGGCTGGAAGCTCATGACTTCTCGCACCAGATGGATAAGCAGCTGGAAAGCAGCTTTGCAGAAAAGGACTTGGTGGTCTTGGTGGACACCAAGCTGATCATGACCAAGCACTATACCCTTACAACAAAGAAAACCAGCAGCCTCCTGGGAGGTGATCTTTCCCCTCTACTCAGCACTGGTGAGATATATCTGGAATTTAGAGCATGGTGCTGGACTCCCAGTACAAGACAGTGGGTCTTGCTGTGGGTTTTTGTTTTCTTTTGCTTAACTGTTTTTGCAAAGGATTCACATGAACGTGGCAGGAGATGCTACCTGGTAGAATAGTAACTTGTCAAATGATGAAATTCTAAGCCTTTCAGCTGTAAGAACAGAAGATTATTAAAAAATAATTCTGTTAAATGCTTTATTCTTCTAAATCAAATTTTAATATTACTATTAACAGTAAACGTTTGAGAAGCAATGCTGGTAAATGTAAGGGTTCCCATGTAAGTTTCAGTTGAAGCTACCATGCTGCAGTACTGCTAGAAGCAACACGTGCCATGGTGTTATATGTACATCCTTTCTTTACATACATTGCAGTAGGGTGGAAGTGACCTAGATGCAGCGTGCCATTTCACACATGATGCTAACCTGCTCTGATACTCACAAGAGGAAAGGTCAGTAAAGATAGCTGGGGACAAGCCTGGGTTTCATTTATATCATAGTAAGAAGAGAAGGAGTTACCAGCAGCAAGGCTGGTGAGGTTAAGGCATGGCTGACTGAATCTTGCAACAGAAACAAATCAGACAAATAGGATATTATTCCTCTCTGAACAACTGAGAGGAAAATACTGACGGCATTTTGTACAACTAGAAAATATCTGAAAGTTCTTTTAATGTCATAACAAAAATAATGAATCTCACTTATTTTTATGCAAATGTCACTTTTCTACACATTCATTGTTGGCTGGCACTGGAGGCAGGTTCTTGAGCTGAACATAGCCTTATCCAGCACAGTCTCATTTAGGACCACTATGCAGAACTCAAGAGACAATCAACCCATAGTGGGGCCCAGAAATCCTGAAGGGGTCTAAATTCTGTCATGGACACAAATTCGACTCCAACATTCCTTTCCACCTGATGAATGAAGTTAAAAAATAAAAAATAAAAAACCAACCAACCAAACAAACAAAACCACAAACAACAAAAAAAAAAAAAAAAACAAAACCCAAACACTACACAAAACCCCCCAATTTTTCTCTAGCATCAATGCTATTTCATTTAGCTTAATGACGATACATTGTACGCAGCAACTGGGGATAGGACGGTGTCTCTTTGTTTTAATTTTACTCATTTGTCTTCTGTGGTCTGGCACAGAAACGTAATGTAGCCTCCAAGTAAAATTAAGCATTAATATGAAGGCCATAAATTATATCTCAGCCCTGTGGATTGAAAGTCCATGTATGTGTTCAGAATTAAAGAGAAAACATGTCTGAGAGTCTGAGAGTAAAATTGTAGATTCATATTTTAAGATGATTAAAGCATCTTCTTCAACTGTGTGCTTGTACTGCTATTGCTCAGAATGATCATATTCTCTCAATACTGAAATTTAATTCTTTACCATTTTATTTCCACAGCACAGGAACTCCTACATGCCTGGAATATATCCACAAGTTTTTAACACATGACCAATATCCTTATTAGCAGATAACATAAAAACATCTTTCAGACATACTCTCTTCCTTTGAGTATGGTCTAATGTTGTCCTTATCAGAAAGCATTTAACTGGATTCCTATGATATACTTTTTTGGAAAGACAATCTTAATAACCCTAACTAAAAATCAACAGCCACAGAAAAAAATCCATTCAGTTACTAGCCCAGTTTAATAAAAAAATTGTTAACTTTCCTGTTTGGTTGTTTTTGTTTTTAAGAGAAAAGCAACATGGATTCTACTGGCTGAATTAAAAAGCCTCACCAAGGCCATTTCCTCATGAAAAAATGAAAATGGCCTATAAGTAGTTTTAGTCCCTAAGTATACTACTACAGGTACTGCAAACTCTTACTAGAAGCTGTCCAACTACCTTTGTTAAAGATCCTCACGAAGAATCAATTAAAAATAAATTCTAAGTAAATTAAATTTTAATTTGAAGTTACTACTTGTTTGAGGTTGATTACAACATTCTTTAGATGTTTTTCACTCTAATAAATGAGTTTTTAAAAATCTCTAAGTATCCCCTGGTCTCTGGGCCCCTGCTCCACTGTCTCACCATCTCTGCTGTAAAATTTCCTTTCCTAACACTTGACTAGAATTTCTCTTCTTGCTTTGCCTTTTGTCCTTGATCCTTTTGTTATGCATGTCTGAGAAGAGCCTGGTTCCACTGTCTTCGAAACCTCCCATTAGGTAGCAGAAGACACTTCTTCTCCTCTGCAGGACAAAGGAGTGTGGTTCCCCCACTCCCTCCTCACCTCCCATGCAATCACCTGGAAAGCCTTCTGGGCTCTGTCCAGTTTGTCAGTGTCTCTCTCATATTGGGAACCAAAACTGGACACAGGAAGCCCAGATGTGCTCTGACACATGCTGGAGCACTGCTAACCACTTCTAACTTCAACAGTATAGTCTGACACTATTGAAAAATCAGCTCCCCTTCAGATAGCTGGCTATGACTGGAACCCACTATTAAGTTTAAAAAAAACAGTTACAACTGATGTATATTACCAGGAGTAATTTGATAGAGTGACTGACGAGACTGGGAATGACGCCAGTGGTTATGTGGAGAAAAATAAATCATGTATATAAAGGAGTGATAAATACAAAGACTCTTCCTCAAGCACGCCTGCCGAACTGAATTTATCAAAGTAGCATTTGTCAAGGAAAAAAAGAACAGCAGCAAACACCAAATGCAGGAGAACCAATGTGATTTACAGTGGAAGTCAGCTTTAGCCTCCATCAGGTACAACGGACGTGACTGCGAGAGCAGAATTCCTACGGCTTCAAATTGTTCTCAGAAGCAGAGACGTCAGAGAGCGATGTTGACCAAACAGAAGACCTTTAGATGTATTATGAGGCCAAAAAGTGCTTCAAACGCTCTGCAGCTTTCATGGTTTTACTAGATATTGTTTGTAACATCTTTTGCCAGCATTTGGGATATATGATTCAAATGCTGTACAACTGACCAACAGTCCTTTTCTCGTCACATGCTCAGTACCTTTGAGCACATCACAATACCATAACAACAGGTGGAGCTTAGGTGATTTTTTAAGAAATACTGCAGCTTGCAAAGACGTACAGTTAGGTTCATGTATACAACAAATAATCCCAAGAGCAAACAATGAACTTCCTCTCCATAGATACAACAACCCAAAGCAGTAATTGAAGGGCAGCAGAGCCACAAAAGGATTTCAAAGAGAAATGCCTGCATAGCAATGACACATCAGTACACTGGTACTCTTTTCATTATTTTCTAGTAATATTATTTGATTAAGTTTCATTTATCAAAGTGTTTCTTATTTTTTGTTTGTTTGTTTTTGCAATAGTATGATTTTTTGGGTACCGTACTTTCCGGAGATGTTCAGAAACTAAACTATTAACAATTCACATCAATAACATATTGGCTATTTAAAAAATATCTTGCTGATACACTGGTTCATGTTCTATGATTTACAAGAAAATTTCTTTGTCTGAGACATTGATACTTATTATTGGAATTTCAAAGTACAGTTTTGTACTGTCATAGACAAAGAATTTCTAACAGCAGGACAATATCCATCTGTGCTTCTTTTTCCACTTAAAAACAGTTCCTATGGACAGAAATAAATATTTTCATTCAAAAAGCCAAAGGTTGCTAGATGCAACAAGTGTTGACAATTTTTAAATGTTTAATATTCATCAGTTACAACATTAAACAATTAGCACTGTTCACATACCAAAAAAAAAACCCCAAAACACAAACTACAAAACCTCAGTGGAAAAGTATTTTCCTTACATTTCAAATGTGAATGCTTGCAATTCACTGACAGCTCCTCTATTTGTGACCTCTGTGATTTTTCTGAAAAAAATAAAAGGGATACTTCTGCTTCTCATTTCACCGCCTGCAATGTCTTTCACTTTTAATACATCTAATATTTACAGCTTTAAAAAAAAAAGTGGTCATCGTTCAAATAATACATGGTTTTGAATAGATTGGCTTCAATATGCCCCCTGAGAGTTAGTCTGAATTTCTTTTTCCTGATTGTCAGACACATTTTATAAGGTCTCTAGCCACTTATATTTCCACAAAAAAAAAAAAAAAAAAAAAAAAAGATTGTTTGAAACAGCATATGGTTTTCAGACAGATTCTATTAATACAGATTCACAGGATGCCGGTACGCAGCACAAAATTGGGTAATTTCAGTAAGAAGCAGAATGCAGCAGGTCAGCAACAAAAATTTCTGTTTTCAAATTAAGAATTTTTACACATAAAACTCTAGCAAATACTGCAATATAAAATGACTATGAATGGGGTAGGATACAAAATTCTGAGTTTTCAACTGAGATATACTTCTTCCCTTATGCTTTCCACTAGAAATATACTCTATCCTTTCTTTCTTTAGTCAGAACCTCTCATAAAAAGTCAGGTTCTCCCATGCCAATGTGATTCTCTGATTCAGTAACTTCTGCCCTGAAAAGCACTTGCTTCATTTTCAGCTGATCTAAGCCAAAAATGTGAAATGCAGAGTTTACAAGGTAATTAGCCTTCCAAAACTCTGGCTTTTCATGGCAACTAGAATATTATTCCATTTTAGCCTTTGATAGATTCTCTTGGTAGATGCTGATTTTGGGGCAGAAAGCTTATGACTGCCTTGGCCTCTTCATGTTTTGGCAGTTCTGATTTATCATTTTCTGTGATTTCTAATTTAGTGATATTGAGACACTCAAGAAAAAAAACAGATGTCATGAACATATGAAACCTGCAGGACAGATTCGTAACATTTATTTCAGTAAAATTGGGGGATCTGGTATTTCCACTGAATTCTCTTAAACCTCTAAACCAGCAATCCCTAATTTGGTTAACTCTCACAGTTAACCCTAACCCTCAGAACAGTCTGTACGCAATGGCACTTAAGTTGAAATTAGATTTAAAGATCTTTTGGAAAACTGTTACACATATTCTCAGATCTCACAGCATTTAAATAGCTGATTTTTATTTAATATGTGGTTTCCAAAGCTTTCTAACCAATTTCTGTCACATTTCTCTTAAACTTTGGATAATTAACAGTGATAGAAAAATGATAAGAGAATACACAGAAATTTCTGAGGAAGACTAAGAGCTACCAGTCTTTAACTTCAGAGGCAGTATTTGGTCTTATAGCAAGACTGGAAAGGCTTTTTATTACCTGAGCTTAGACAAGGAACCATTAAATGTTATTACTGTCTGCTTTCCTTGAAATAAATTGCATATTTATAGCCAGCATTGCAGAAACCTGAACATTATTTATCTAATTGTGCAGAAAATGTCAGCTTCAGTATTATTCTGCTTTTTTTAAATGTTCTCCAACATTTTCCCCGTATTAATATTTTAAGAAAGTGTTCATAAATAAAAGAAACCCTTTTAAAATAAATATGTTGTGTTTTGATTGTTTCCTGTTTTTATTGAAGAAAACCATGAGTCAAAACAGCAAAACCCTTAACACCGGTGTCTCAAAAGCACTGAGAAGTCAGAACAAAGGAGTTGAGTCTGTAGAAACTCACAATGAATCGTCTGCAAGACTTTCAGAATTTATCCCATTGGTACAGGAAGGAGTCAAGAGACTTTAGACTTCCCTCCACAAGCAGAACACCTATGGAGAACAACATTTCTGCATTTCACTAATGTAATTTATTTTCAAACCTCTACTCAAGGTCCTGTGCCCTCATAAAACAATCCATATATTTGGACAAAAGAAGACAATTCCACAATTGTCTTGTTGTATAATTCTCTAACTTGTCTGGGGAGACAAACTAAAAGTCAATTCACAGGACATCAGCTAACCTAAAGAATACAGACACATCAAAACTCAGGGTTCTGGGTTAGATTTTTTCAGATATGAGAGGTGTGAGTTTTATTTTTAAATGGTACCAACTGTCTTATATAAGTAAATCTGCCCCATTTACACTTAGGCTAAAATGTGACTCCTTTAGAGCAGTCTGGTTAGCTGATTCTCTTCTGTGGGTAAAGAAGAAACACGGGGGTCACTCTCCCTTCATCCCCTAGCCCATGGTGATAAGTTCTTTCCCATAATTCTTATTCATTCAATAATTTCTAATTCTCAACTATTTCAGTACTGGGACCACCACTGTTCAACATCTTTGTCGGCAACATGGACAGTGGGGTCGAGTGCACTCTCAGCAAGTTTGCCGATGATACCAAGCTGTTTGGTGAGGTAGACATGCTGAAGGGGAGGGATGCCATCCAGAGGGACCTGGACAGGCTGGAGAGGTGGGCCCAAGCCAACCTCATGAAGTTCAACAAGGCCAAGAGCAAGGTCCTACATCTGGGTCGGGGCAATCCCAAGCACAAATACAGGCTTGGTGGGGAACAGCTGTAGAGCAGCCCTGAGGAGAAGGACCTGCGTGTGCTGATTGACAAGAAGCTCAACATGAGCCAGCAATGTGCGATCGCAGCCCTGAAGGCCAACTGTATCCTGAGCTGCCTCAGAAGAAGGGTGGTTAGCAGATCAAAGGTGGTGATTCTGCTCCTCTACTCCACTCTCCTGAGACCCCACCCGGAGTACTGCATCCAGCTCTGGAGTCCACAACATAAGAAGGACATGGACCTGTTGCAGCGTGTCCAGAGGAGGGCCACGAGGATGATCTGAGGGCTGGAGCCTTCCAGTACCTAAAGGGGGCCTACAGGAGAGCTGGGGAAGGACTTTTTACTAGGGCATGTAGTGATAGGATGAGGAGGAATGGCTTTAAACTAGAAGAGGGCAGGTTCAGATTGAACATTAGGAAGAAGTTTTTCACTTTGAGGGTGGTAAGGCACTGGAACAGGTTGCCCAGAGAGGCTGTTGAGGCCCCATCCCGGGAGGTGTTCAAGGCCAGGCTGGACGTGGCCTTGGGCAACCTGGTCTTGTGAGAGGTGTCTCTGCCTATGGCAGGGGGGTTGGAACTCAATGATTTTCAAGGTCTCTTCCAACCTAAACCATTCTACGATTCTATGGTTCTATGATAATATCTGTTAGTTGATCCACTGTTACACTGTAAATACAGGTTTAATGCACTTTTGAATGCAAAGCTGCAAAGAGACACAGTAGGAGGAAAACAATTCAAAACTTCTGTACGCTGTGCATGGTGAAATAAGATTCAAGCTTCAACGCATGTGTAGAAAACCTGGTTATGAAGTATAGGTAGGAAAATAAAAAACAAAAAAACAGAGTTTGTAATCAGTATCAAGAAAACAAATGAAATCTATTACTTGAGAAAGTTAAAATTTCAAGAGTACACATGCATATAACAAATGGGGAACAAAACACTGCTTTTGTTCCTGAGACACCATTATATAACCTGAAGCTCAGGGATCCTAACAACAAAGGTGGTTTTGCTATTTTATACCAAATTAACTTAGCATAAGAAGCATAGAAGATTTCCCAGCTACTCAACAGGAATTTCCTTCTCATTCCTATGCCACCTCTAATCTTTTCTTTTCAAGGCCTCTGGTTCTCCTTCCCCACAGAGTCATAACAGCATCTATATATTACAGTATATAAAGTGAAATTAAGCCTACAATTACACAAGACACACTTAAGATTACTTCCACCAGAGACCTAGTAATTTAATTTTGGTTTAACACACTTGTGAAAAGACTGCAGCTGAAAATAAGTTACAAAAAAAAAAACATAAAGAAGATTAAGATGCTGAAAGTCATCATGAATGAACACAAACACATAAACCCATCATCAATACTTTTAATCCCTCTAGGGTATTAAAAAGATAGGGCTACTTAGGATTAGAAAATGTAGGGCTAATATGAGTGTAACACTTGAGGGTTTGCTTACGACTGCAAGGCTTTCTCTGTGCCATCTGCACACAGTACAAAAGACTCCCACTGTAGGACAGAACTCTTCTTAAAATCCTAGAAACACTGATCACACATTAAACTTTTCAACACAGCAGGAAACACTTCTGTTCTGGATCCTTTTTCTCTAAAGAGCACCCATAATGATCACAGTCGGACTCATTTCCAGTTTTAGACAAACTGAAGAGTAAAACCAAAGAAATTCCATGAAGTTCTAACATTAAGCTTCAATTATAAGAATGGAAAAGCATGACAAAATAACATTTAAATGCAATCTTCACCTACATTTTTGTAGCATTAAGACTCCCAACTTTCTCTTATCTAAGGTCCAGCAGACATGGACTGGTCACCAGAGCTATTTTGTCTGCATAATTACCAGCTTTTTCTGAATCTTGTCCTAAAGCTAGCTTGAAAACTAGTGACGTACTCCCCACGCTCTGCTGTCCTGCCTTCAAGCGTTTCTAGTCTCTCTGTGTTCAGTTTTCTATTCTTTAATCTGCTTTTGTCTTGGTGCCCTGCTTTTGAGCCAATATTAATACGGGTTTTTAGACCTACTTCTTTCTATATCAAATGGGGGGGCTGTGTGCTTCCTGTTTATTAAAAACATAACTTTGATGATACATATCTCCTCTGTTTATTGCCTTTGAAGTTGGGTTGCAAGCTGGAAAATGACAGAGAGAGTTTTTGAGCCCTTCTCTTACTACCCTACCTCCACCATGTTTTTCAATTGCTTCACAGTTGGCTTTCATACTAATTTAAAAGATCTCCTGACTGCTAAGAATTCTTCAAGACTGTTATACAACAAATTACTCATCATATGAAATATGCATTGCATATGCTTTGTATTGTCACTCTGTAGCCTTGTGACTACAGCATCACCATTGCTAGTAATAGATTTCATACTGACTCTGAAAGGCCTTGGGACTTGTCAGGCTTTGTCTGAGTATGTCTTGGCTTGCGTAGAGATTTGTTTTAGCTGGTTTAGCTGTAGAAGCCTACAGTCTGTTTTGTTTTACTTTTAATTATCTTTGCATAATCACACGGTATAACCATAATTTTTATCTAGCTGGTAGAAACAAGCTGTTAGACTGCACAGAATTAAATATCTATGACCCTGCCATAATGATGTCATATGCAAAAAAAAAAAGAAGCAAGCATGGTGTGACAACAGCAGCCTCAAAAGTAGGGACACAGGATGAAGATGGAAGGGCAGAGGAGTACGCACACTATATGATAAGAGGGAGTAGAGGATGACAATGGAGGTCCTATGGCTACAAGCAACTCCCTCGCCATCAGTTAAGGCACTGAAAACCTGAGAACTGGGAAAAGCATTTTTCTTAGGGACGGGAAACGGAACAAAGAACCCAAAATACAGAACACCCACCACACGCATCAAATTCCAATGTAAAGTGAAGTTACAGACGAATGAAAATAAGCCTGGTGTAAAGTGTGGTGGAAGCCCCCCTCAGACTCCAGAGGGAGGAAGAAGATGATACCAATAACATCACACTTCCCTCAGCAAAGAGGAGGAAGAAACCTGCACTATCAACACCATACACCTCCTGGTACGTGACAAGCATGCTGACAGCTTGCTTATGCCATCACCACCCACCCAAAACTGAATGCAGCCACCTTAGGGACCTCCCACCTTGAGGTGATAGAAGTTGAGCATAACACCACGGAAAGGGGCAGAAAGGAGGATTTTATGGGCATAAGTTAGAACACAGGAAGTTCCGTTCAAATACACGGAAACACTTCTTTACGGTGAGGGTGCCAGAGCACTGGCACAGGCTGCCCAGGGAGGGTGTGGAGTCCCCTTCCCTGGAGATTTTCAAGACCCGCCTGGATGCAGTCCTGAGTAATGTGCTCTGGGCAATCCTGCTTTGGCAGGGGAGTGGGACTAGATGATCTCTAGAGGTCCCTTCCAACTCTGAAAATTCCGTGATTCCGTGATTTTATAAGGATTTTAACAGTATTGTTAAGAAGTATATATGTCATTTGTGCTGGTCTGCTACAGACCTCAAAGTTTATTTCTCCTATCACACTGTAGACTCCATTTTGTTGATTTTGAATGAACTAACTGCAGAGACAACTGTTTTTGAAGAGTTTGTGTGAAGTCATTCTCTTGATATCTGATTCCAAAATCTTTAAACTGGTGAATAACTTCGTACTGTTTCTGAAAAATTAAAATTTGTTAGGCTTTAAATAAAACTGGCAGCTGGACTGGTAAGTTACCACATAAAATTTAACCACAATTCAGGTTCTCAGTTGCAAAGGCTAGAGCAGACACACTATTGCTCTTAGCCAATCTTGCTAAAACTCTCCCCAAATTGTTGCATTGTGTGGGGAAGAAAAGAGGGCCTGGCTGAAAATGAAGTTTGAGGCTGTCAGTCACAATATTAAACACTAGCTTGTCAATGCCAAGTTTAAGGCTGTATTTTGTAAAAGGTTTTCACTAATCATCTGACAGCTGCACAACTAAGGAAGAGGCCCTTTGCCAGCTAAGAACTACCCTGCAGTTACAATCTAAACATAAGTGTGATCCTTCAGAAACGAAAAGATTATGCAAAAAAGCATGGTCTGGCATACTGGGACTGGGATATTTTCCTACTCAAAATACATCTAAATACGGTGGACAAAATCCTTGCCAGAAAAGGTAGCAAGACTTAGCCTTTTATTACTGCGTAAGACAGTAAGAATCACTAACAAACAAGGGACTCGCTGAGAATGGCTACTACCCAGCCAGTCTATACAGCCATACAAAATGAGTACTCAGTCCCATTGATAGACTAAATAAAGGAAATGATAATACCAAGGCACCATCTGAGGACACATACCCCACTGACTGATGGGTCCAAAGCTGTTTGGAAACACAGAAAAACAGCAACAGTTGGAGTAAGGTCTCCATCCCTCACCCTACAAATCTGGCAGCAATTGCATCTTTTGTACACTTGTTTCCATCTGTGCACTTCAAATGTCTAAAAGGTGGTGAAGAGTTTGCAGATAATCCCTACCTATGTACAAAGCAAGCAAATTTACCTTCACTATGCTACTACAGGCAGTCTAAGCCAACTTTCTCTTTAAGAAGCAAAGAATAGTCCTAGTGAAAAGGCTGGGAGTATGCTCTGGAGAATCCAAATAGGTCACTTTCTTCCCTATGTATATCTTAGGCTATAATTCAGAGAGGTTCTTGGGCAGGCTCCTGCAGGTAGGAATAATGTCTGTGAACGTGAACCAATATGAACATCACCAGTCTTGATAAAAGGCATATGAAACTGGGTAGGGGCTAAAATACGGTGCAATAAGCATTATTCTTCATCAGCACAGCTGCAGCAGACCAGGTATGCACAGGAAAGTACGTTACGATACAGAGATGCAGAGGTGAGGCGGCAGCAGCAGCCTGTCACTGACAGCAGAACCACCTGCTCGTGTGAAATTCCAGAATTTATGGGGACACAAACACTGTTACAAAATACGCTGCCCCCCAGCATCATTCAGAACTGAAGCTAAGTATTTTTATCACTGTGTGTTAAGAAGCTGAACAAAACTGCACTTAAGTGTAAGAAAAATGAAAAATCCCATCATCTCTCCTTCAGGGTATTCTTCCCTGCAGCGACTGCTGCAACTGCAGCTCACACGGATGTACCCAATCCAGCTTAAAGTTGCTAACAAGGTCTCCACGGTAACACACAGCCCAGACTTTGCGAACCATCTCCATGGTTAATAAATCGGTTACATAAAACTTGGGTGCTCTCTGCAGCGGTATGGCAATGCTGCTTGCAGACCCCAAACTAAAGTTAGTGCAGGACAAGAAGCTTTTTAGGCACTTCCTAGAATAAAACACAGACAATTTAGATGATGTCACATTTTAAACCATAGGGAAACAACATCTCAATATATTTTTGGTTTGGGTTTTTTTTTTTTTTTTTTGGTGATGCCATGCAGCTCTGCTGTCCTGTGAAACTGGTGAGGCTGCAGACACAACCTGTGGGAGACAATGAAGTCTTGCCCCACCGTGTGTTTTTCCACTGCCTGCAGACTGTCAGAAACCAATCCAAGACTTCAAGTTATTCAAACTGCCATTTCCAGCTAAAACTTCCTTCCTCTGTATCATAAATGCAGTAACCAGGTGCTGCAGATGTGGTAACCTCGCATGCTACCAGACCATACATTCCCTGCTGCATCTCCCATATCTTGGGCATTTGCAAGCTCTCCTAACCTTCCTCTTATGCTCTGGGCCCTCACACAACAGAAACAGTTGCCTGGTTCCAGCAGTGAGCTTCAGCTTCTTCTGGAGAATAAGGTCACAGAAGAAGCAAGAAACCATAATTGTTCACTGTCCTGGAAGCTTTGCTGCACTCAGAGGAGAAAAGATGTATTTTTCCAGATACAGACGCATTGTAACTGCAGTTCTCCTCTCATTGTGCCATTTGCTTAACACACACTCTTCTCACATGAGCCAACGCATCAGTCTCCTCCGTCAGCTAGAAAAAGTGAGAGTGCTGTCTTTGATAAGCATCTAAATGTATTACAAATAAACAGCCAAGTTTTACGATATTTTACACAGATCCTCTTGAAAAAAAGAACTATCTAAGTTTTATGCAACAAGCAGCTAAATCATTAGTCCAAAATCACTTTAGAACATAGTATTTTCCAAAAAAGAATTGTAACAGTTATACTGGAAATATCACTTGGAAAAGGTTGGTTTGGATCCCCTCAGAAGAGTGTGCATGCTGCAGATGCACAGAAACAACCCCCACTTTAAAGATGGTACATACCTGAATGACCAGAGAGTCACAGACAGCATATATAATTTTCTAAGGAGAAACTGTTCGCGGGATTTGTTTTTTTACAGAGAGCTACATTTCTTGCCTTCTTGTCTAGCAAAAGCAGTACAATTTACTTCAAACACCCATGAGATTAATTCAGTCTTCCACAATTTCTTAAGGAAACTTACATTAAGCATTATTACCACTCATGACTTCTTTCAATTATGGCTGCTTTTTTTAAGGTAATACAATGGAACCTACAGTGAAAGAACCAAGATTTGAAAGCAATCGGTAGAGCCACAGCTTCTCAGTTAGCTGGTCTTTAGAAAATCATTATTCCTAAATTATTTTAACTTTCACATTTCATCTTTACATAGAAAACTATGATTTTGAAGAGAAAACCCCCAAAATACCAGTCATTTAATACATGACAAATTGATTGCACTGGGGATAAGTACAACTTAAGAAACAGATAAATCTCTTTAAAGTAAGTTTGGAGAATGAAGAAGAATGAAAAAGAAGATGAAAAAAATGTTCAAAATTGAACTGTCTGCCTAGCTAAATCTACTAATTTTTTTTGTAGGAAGCAGACATGCTTACTGTTTTATACATACACACTACATGTTAATTAATCTGCAAGATCTGTTGTCAATAATAGTGCTTGGTTTCAGAGATGAATGAGATTTGGAGTTTTCCCTTTTTCTGAAATCAAAATTGTGAAAAAGTTTTCACTCCGTCTCAGAAAAACTATAGTTTCTTCTAGTCTCGTGGAAGCTAATTTATGTATTTTTTGTAAGCCTATCAAGCCGTTTTAGTTCAACAGTTCAAACATGAGACAGAGTAAAGGCATGAAGCTGAAAAACTGGAGCCAGACCTCTTAACTACCTGGCTGAGAGCCTAGAAACTCTTCAGCTTAATTGTAGGCTTTTTGGTCTGACCCTAACAGTGCACAGGCTAAGAAAGCAAACTGCTACAGCAGAGGTTATCAGACAGCTCTTACTCAGGTACCAGCACCGGCATCAAGTCGCTGAACTTGTGCCAGCTTCCGCTTTGTGTTAAAGTAACTTCTGAAGCACTACGTATCAACTTGGATACAAGGATACTGGTTGTACAGAAAACTATTGTCCATCTGCAAAACCTACGGCCTACTTCTATGGTTGTATTTTCAACTCAAGGGTGAAACCGCTGCACATAAACTAAGTATTTTAACAATCAACTGGATCCTTACTTTAAAAGATCAATTAGCCATGAAACATCAGACTTGTGCAGCTGAATATGCATGTAATCATGAAGTTGCACTCATGACTTCTCTATGGGTGTGAGGACTCTAAGATGTTTGATGCCTGTACTGTAATTTCTTATTCTGGTTTTGGTTTGGGGGATTTTTCATCCTTGACACAAAACATCAGCAATTTCACCTTCAAAAAATTCTCAGCATGAACTGAAGTGACAAAATAAAGAATATAACAGCTGGCTTGGTAAGTAGTAGTTACTGCCAAAAATGGTGGACAACCATATATAATACACAATTTACCTCTGCTGAGAAAAGTCTGACACCGGTGTCTTGCCTCTCATGAATTATAACTTAATCTTTCTTGACTACAAATAAATAATATAGCAACATACAGCTGTCTACAGCACTTTGCTATCTTTTCTTTTGTTCCCCTTCGGTAAGGCTGCCACCGCAAACATGCTGTTAGTAGCAAACAAGTGGCAGTAAATAGGAAACCAAGGAACATGGAAGAATGAAGCACTGTATTTCCTAGCAGGAGTATGTGAATCCCAGCTCATTGTAGGTGAGTATGTTCAATTTGCTGAGTTGGCTGAAGCTTCCAGTATGGTGAGGGCAGTGTTTTATAGCGCTCTAGAAACTTGCTACCAGGGTAATTTAGGTAGTGTGACAGTAACAGATGAGATTATTACCATCTCTGGAAATTGATACAGAAGCATGCTCAGGAAGGAAAAGCAGCAAACAAGAAGGAAAAGCAACAAGGTATCGTCTTACACTACTCAAATCTCCCTAGAGAAGAGAACAAAAAGAGTGCAGTCCAGCAGTGACTTGCAGTCAATTCTGCAAGTGGGGAGCTGTCACCAAAAAGGCTTTTCTTGAGCCATAGATAGAATGCTCTGGACTGTGGGACTTGGTATTAATCATTTAATGACATCTTTTAAAAAAGAATACAGCAGTGCATAAGGCATATCCAGCATCTTCCTGGAAAATTTTTTATACAAAAGGCTGAAAATAAAAGGTAGAATTGCTTTGCTAGATTTAACTCTGAAGAAAAGAGAGGAGCTGGTTAAAATGTAAATGGCAGCTCACAGAAAAGGGAACGTGTTATTCTTAGGAAAAAAAATAACCTCACCTGAGAAACCTGACCGAACGTTGAAACTAGATCTGTTCAGAGCCAGAAGTTAGACCGAATGGGCTCCACAGGCCTTTCAGACCTTTTGTTTGAGTTGTTATTTTCAGGTGGTTTTTTTGTTTGTTTGTGTTTGTTTGGGTTTTTCTGGCAGGTGGGGTTTAAGCATAAAGACAATCATCTTCAGCAAATAAACTTCTATAAACTCAATAAAGTGATAGGCAAGATCCCATAGGAAGAACAGATTAAGGAAAAAAAAGGATTCTTAATTCCTTAAGCAATCTGAAATGTACAATCTATCCCAATGCAAGGAAACAATTTATGAAGGGAAATCAAATGGACTAGAACACGATTCCTTTATCCAGCTGAAACTCAAAAAACCCTGTTAAAATGTGAACAATAGATCAAATGATTACAGATAAGCTATAGCAATAGAGGTGTATGGATAAAATCACACAGGCCCAAGATTTAAAAGAAAAAAAAATTTAAAATCCCCAACTGCCATGTAGGATACAGTAAATAAAATAAAAAATTAATTCCTGGAGAACACTAACATATAGAAGACCAAGGAAATAGTTTATCTATTAGTCAGTAACAAAAAAAAAAAAAAAAGAAATAGAAACACATGACCCTGAGAAAGCTAACATACTTAATTCTTAATAAATGTAATTAAATAACAAACAAACAAACAAAAAAAAAACCAAACAAAAAACACCCAAGGAGTAAGAATCCAATTTAGACTAGCTGGAGAGTCTGGAATCTACTTACCTAAACTACAGGTTTTCAAGTTACCTGGGCCTGATGAACAATCACCCTAGACCATCTAAGGAACTGCCTCCACTAATGACATAGCCCTTTAACAACTCTTTTGAAAACTTATGGTCCAAGATCAGTAGAACAGGACAAAAAGAATACCTATCTTTAAAAATGTACAGAACAGCAATCCAAGAAATTACTGAAACCCCTTAAATTCCCCAAAACCTACTGGAAGAAACAGCCAAACCAACTACTTGTAAACACAGACAAAACAACAGCGAGATGAGTAATAGCCAACACTGGCTTGTCAAAAACAGACTATGTCAAAGCAAATCTAATTTGCTTCTGTGACAAGGTACCAGGTATAATGGATGGGAAAGACACAAGGATGCAGTAACTCTTGGCTTTTTCCTCATGTGTCATCATCCTAAGCTAGTTAGGAAAACACAGTCTGCAACAGATAGAGCTACGTTTTATTTCTCTTCCCCCCCCCCCCACCCCCCCCAACATGTGCTTATTTGGGTCTAGTCTAATAAAGACACACAAAAATAAACTTTTCATTAACCAAGGAAAAGGGAGACTAGGATATCTCAGAAAAACAAAAATCCAGATGATGTCGTCGATTGCATGGCACTGCAACGTGTTGCAAATACACACAGTGGCACAGAATTTCTGCATGATTTTTTCCTGCACAATGCATCAAGGTCACGAATACCCACTTGATACTGATCCTGTAAGCCCCTGAGTTATGCCTATGCTCTTCTCCCCATTCCTCTACATCTTCAATGCAGGCATCCCACTTCAGAGGCTGGAGCCCCAAGTAAGAGGTATGAATGCTTCTCCATGTCAGAAATACTGCCACAACCCTAGTGCCTTACAAAATCCTTCCCACTCACCCCTACTGCCCCACAAGCTGAAATATAGGATAAGCCTGAATACCAGACAGACCTGGGAAAATGATCCTTGCACCCTGCCACCGTCCCAAAAACATGCTGCCTAAGGGAAGCTTGCGTGCAGGTATTTGCAGACTCCAAACCATCTCACACAAGGATCCCACTACAACACCAGCAAAACTCACCGGAACACAGTACCAAAATAGCATCTGCCAACTGGCCATTGTCAAACTGGAAAAATTCATGAAAGAAGACTCTTCAGTTATATGGCTTAGGTCTGCTGCCATTCAGCATTTTTACTAATAACTTAGAGAAAGGGAGAGTTTCCTTTTTAAATCTGCAGACACTGGCAACTTGGTTATTTTGTAGGAGAGGATTAGAATTCAGATCACAAGCTTGAGACATGATCTGAAATAGACAGATTGCAAGCCAACTATGTGCTGCCTCTAGATAAGAATATATTCAACTGGACAAATACAAGATGGGAAAGAACCAGCTAAATATGAAGAAAAGATCTTGGATCCACAGTAAATCGTACATTAGTCATCAAAGCAGTTTTTTTGCAAAAACAAACAAACAACTGACAACCAAAAAAACCCACAAACTTCTCCAAAATCCCCAACATATCAGAAAGAGGTTACAACAAAAAGTGTTGCCACAAACAATGCAAAAGAATTCATCAAAGCTACAGCAACCCAATGGATTCAACTTTTTCTTTGAATTTTTTCCCAGTTTCTAATGCTAGCCAGGTTATCAATGCCCATAAAAAGCTACTTGTCACCAGTTCCTGGAGCTCCACCTTAATAGGACAAACCCCACAAGCACCCACCCCACCTCCCGAAAAAAATTGCCTTCAGCAATTATAACATACTGAAGTGGACGGGAGATTTAGCAAAAGGATAAATATTTGTATTTCACAGAAGGTATCATTGGACCAAAAGCAGGACTGAATGTAGGGTTGAGCTACTAGAAAATTTATGCAGGAATATTGTGGCTGTTTATGAAAATGCGTGCAATTTTTTTGGTTTTAATTTCCATTTCCATTTCCACAATAAGATAAAGAAGATGCATCTGGCAATCTCCAGATACTACACCATTAAACTGCTACAATAAATTTTGACGTATAGCCATTCTGTATCAAAGAAAAAAATTTATCCACTGTATAGTCACTGTTTCTAATACATAATAAGTCATATGAACTAAAATATATCCCTAGGATACTGTGACATTCTGTCTTTTGCTGAGATTACCCTACCCTGGTAGCCAGATTAAAGAGTTAAAAGAATTTCTCTATTAATCTTTGGAAATTCTTGTTTCTTGAAAACACCTCACAGAGAAGTGAATCCTGTTGCAAATTTCAAGCCAAGAGAAATATTAACATCTTATCTTATCTGACCTGGTTAAGTGCAGATTGACATTGTCTATATGCAGACGGTTTTAGAAGATTTGCTGAAAAAAAAAATAATTTCAAAACAATCGAGGAGACTCTTGGCTAAATTCAGAGACTGTAAGAGATGAAGCACCAGATGTGAATCGGGGCAGATGGGTAGAAAGAGCTTACTTAGAAGGTCACAGGATGTACAGGATCACAGCAGGACGGCTGAAACAGTTTGTGATGAAAAGACGGAAGTGTGTTGCACGGACTGAAACAGTAAAATAAAACCTATTTTTCATTTGGCTGTTTCAATTTGAAACAGAAGGTGACAGGAACCTCCCTTCGAGTACGGGAGTGCCATGAGCAGCTGTGTAGCTGGCGTACTCCCACGGAGTCAAAAAGTCACTGCCTGAGTCATATTAAGCTCAGTTCAGACAATGGTTTAGCAAGCATAGAGAGGAATTTTTGCGACCGAGTAGCCTCACACTGAGCGCAATCACCGTGCTTTGTCCAGTGCTCCTGTGCACACCAAGCAGCCTGATGCCAGAATTGATTAATACATACCAGCAGCAGGTCTGCGTTGGGAGTTCTTCCTTCCAGAAATCAAGATGAGCCTCAGAGGCCACACCTGAAACTCAACTTTCTGTTCGTGATGCTGACGTTGTGCTTAATAATTCTGCAGGAAGCAGGGCATAACGCTTTAGGTGCTGCTACTTCTCTCTGTCCCCGTCCCAAATCCAGAACAGGAAAGGAGGTAAACCAAGATTTTGTAGATAAGAAACTAATTTTACTTAGGCATTTTCATCAGCTATAATCTTGTTTCAATACAAGAAAGGAATGGATGGAAAAGCACATTCTCATGTCAACATCTCACAAACGAACACTGTTTCCTTGCCTGTCTGTATAAACAACCTCCACAACGACATTAGCAGAATACTACATTTTCAAAGCCAGGAAAGACTGACATCCTTAGAAAAACACATCCATGTAACTTCCAAGATTGTTAGAAAGAACAAGAATTTTTTCCAGAACAGAGGCTCAGCTACCAAACTTAAAAACTAAAATCATACTTGTTTAAACAATTTTAAAACTTTCTATATAATTATTTTTTCTAACTCCCATGCAATTAATAACTACATGCTGTCCCAAATAATTTTGTTTAATGTGGAGGACTATTCTTCATTTCTGTCTTTTCTTGATTCGTGACCTTTTTTAATTAGCAAAATGGGAAAAACACATGAAAACATAACGATAAAAAGAGACTTGATCCTTTCATAGACTGGAGTCTGCTGCCACCGTTTTGCTATATAAATCTGCTAAAGAAAAAAGTTTTGGGTTTTTTTTTTTTTTAAATAAGTGAAAAATTAAACAAGCACAGGTTGGCAGGGGTCAAAATAAAGCATGTACTGGAGATATGTCCTTCTGGTGTGGCTGTGTGCGTACTATATGCTATTTTAAAAGAGTTAATAACATCTACAGTTAACAATACTCTAAAATAGAATCATAGAAGCATTTAGGTAGGAAAAGACCCTTAAGATCATCAAGTCCAACTGTTAACCTAACACTGCCAAGTCCACCACTAAATAACGTCCCTAAGAACCTCTTCTACACGTCTTTTAAATACCTCCAGGGATGGTGACTCAATCACTTCCCTGGGCAGCCTGTTCCAGTACTTGAGAAACCTTTTGGTGAAGAAATTTTTTCCTAATATCCATCCTAAACCTCCCCTGGAACAACCTGAGTTTGTTTCCTCTTGTCCTATTGCTTGTTACTTGGGAGAAGAGACTGACCCCCACCTCTCTACACCCTCCTTTCAGGTAGTTGTAGAGAGTGATATGAGGTCTCCCCTCAGCCTCCTCTTCTCCCGACTAAACAACACCAGTTCCCTCAGCTGCTCCTCATAAGACTTGTGCTCAAGACCCTTCACCAGCTTCATTAAAACAACGTAGCAACAAAGAAGGAAAAATTTGCTATTCCATGTTAGAAAAGAAACATGGCACTTCTGCCTCAGCAGTAAAATTTCAAAAGTGAGATGACTGTCAGAATAGAACCTAATTCAGAAGAACATCTCTTGCATTTCATTACCTCTGAAAGGTGCATGACTGACAGATCCAGAAACAATATTGTATTCCTGCCCAATACAAGTTTGACACAGACAGAAGATGTGCCCTAGAAATTTCACTGACAATTTACTTCAGTCCTTACCTATGGAGAGGCCAATTCAGTTTTTAATCTGCAATTCTTCGTTATGTTCATTAAAATTGCCAAAAAAGGGAACAAATTTTTACCAAAAAAGGACTAAATTCTCAGATATGGCCATCCGTCCGCAGTAAATCAAACAAAAATCATTAGGCTGTTTCACTGTTGTAGTTTAACCCCAGCCAGCCACTAGGACCACACAGCTGCTTGCTCACTCCCCCTACTTGGTATGGGGTAGAGAATCAGAAGAGTAAAAGTAAGAAAAAACTTCTGGGTTGACATAAAGACAGTTTAATAGGTAAAGTAAAGGCCACACGCACAAGCAAAGCAAAACAAGGAATTCGTTCACTGCTCCCCATCAGCAGGCAGGCGTTCAGCCATCTCCAGGGAAGCCGGGCTCCATCACATGTAATGGTTACTTAGGAAGACAAACACAGTAACTTTGAACATCCCCCATTTCCTTCTTCTTCCCCCAGCTTTATATACTGAGCATGACGTCATATGGTATGGAATATCCCTTTGGTCAGATGGGGTCAGCTGTCTCGGCTGTCACCCCTCCCAACTTCTTGTGCACCCCCAGCCTGGTCGCTGGTGGGGTGGTGTGAGAAGCAGAAAAAGCTCTGACTGCTTAGCAACAACCAGAAACATCAGTACGCTACCAACTCTATTCTCATCTCAAATCCAAAACATAGCACTACACCAGCTGCTAGCAAGAAAGTCAGCCCTAATCCAGCTGAAACCATGGCACGCTAAAGCACCAAATAATAATTTCAAAACAGTATTAATCTAGATGTCATCCAAACTATCAATCCTTTATGCTGAATGACCAATCACTAAACCCAGTAAAACTGAAATCTCTATCTCACCATCTTCTCTATGCTTTTCTGCTGCATACTTTTTTTTTTTTTTTTTTTTCATTTCTACAGCTTTCCTAGCAGTCTTCCATAGTCCCAGTGCAGTACCCTGAAAAATAGAAAAAGGGATCAGAACATTCAGGAACAGTTTTCCAACGTTTCTGCAAGATGTCCCTGCAAAGAAAACTGGAGTGAACAAGTGCTCTATACATCAAAGAAGTAGAGAAAAAGTAATCAGTTTAAAATGCAGCAAAGAGGACCCCATTAAGAAAACCTTTGTAATGGTAAGGGCAATGGAACACTGGAACAGATCAACTGGGAATTGTGTGTAATCCACATCATTTGAGATTAGAAGATATGATTTTGATCCAGCCTGAGAGCAGAGAAAGGGGAAAGGACCGTCTCTTAATTTCCCTTTTGATTTTAGGATTTGAAAGCTAAATTTTTTAATTAGTTGGGCAGAATGGATCTGAGATCAGTTTAGAGTAGCAGAAAGTTCTTTAAAAAAAAACAAAAACACACAAAAAAGCGCCTATCATTTTGCACCTTACTACCTGTGCTACGTATTCTAACATTTTGTGGGTATGTGCGTGTACTGCAAATGTTGTAACAATTGTGTCTCACAAACTTGAGATCTAGAACTAGATCTCACATCTAGTTTTGGTAAATAGAGCTTGATACTGATAAATGTGCAGGTTTGCAACATCTTAAAGGTACTAAGAATAAGGACTAAGAAAAAGAAGTACAGTAACTGATAATTCAACAATACAAAAAGAAATGCTTTGCTGTTTCAACGATCCTTAAACCCCACCAGACACGCAACTCACTGGCTGTAATCTTGTCTATTCCTAGCACTGGTGTAGTGCAGATTAGTCTCAACCATTTGTCCTGTAATCCTGCAGACTAAAACGGGACACATATCTCCTGATCTACCAGTTTTCCACCTACTCTCCCTGCCCCAACACTTCCAATAAACCGCCCCTGATTCCCCAGTAGCATTTGGGGTTTTTGCACTGAACATTGCTCAGCGTCTGACAGCAAGATACTTCCCGGCCAACCAGCACTAGCTCAATGGCCAAGGGAGAGGGGTGATTCCAACAAAGAACGGGACAAATGTCTCATCAGAGGCTGGTCAGATATCTGTACTAAGAAATTCTACATGGAGTATGAACATAAGCAGACAGCATTGAAAATATCTGCAATAACTGAGAGGCAACACCAAATGGAAGCTAAAGCCTGCTGCGGTTTCCCTTGGCTGCAGCCTTTCCATTCTTTCCTCTTTTCACTGTGTTCCAAAATAAAACCTCCCACCAGCAGAAAGCAATTATCACTGTTATTTTTAGATACCACCTCCCATACACTTCCTGACATTTTCTGCAACAAAGTGGTGCCTCTGCTGTTTATGAAAGGAAGCACTCGCACTAGGAAGGAGGTGGACATCCAACCCGTGATCAGAGGCAAGACTAAAACACACGTAGCATCAAAAGCATTTTCTCCTGACCAGTTCAGCTGCCATGTCCTGCCTGTTAATTGCTGTAATCCCTACTTAAATGTACCTAAATCTATGGAATTGTTACGCATGGAGCTTAAGTACTCAGGTCTGTGGTTTCTTCTGTGTTGGAGCAGCTTCCTATTTACACTGTGTAGAAGTGCAATGTGCAGAGATCCTGAGGCTCCTTGCAGACGTACAAGCCCTACTCCTTCACACAACATAACAAAAGCTGAGATCAAGGCTTACAGTCTGAGCAACAGTCAGATGAATTGTTTCAGTCAGAATTGTTTCCAGACCTCATTAAGCATCCATGGTACACGCGGGTCTCAACATCTGTGACATCTTTAGTGGCTAGATCCTTACCCATTGAAGTTGCTTCTATACCACATCTGTAAACACGAATGCTCACATGCATAGGCAGAACATCTCGAGAGAAAATAACATGTAAAAAAAAATTTTTAATTTTCATTTAAAAATCACAAACAGTGGAATGTGTTTAGATGGGCCTACCACCAAATAGAAAAGAGGTAAGTTAACTTTCTAAAGAAAAATTGAGAAGTTTATGGCCAGTTTCAAATTCACTGTCAAAATTAACGGAGCTGCCTTTCCAAATCATAGTCTATGAAGCCTTTTTTTCCCTTCCATCATCAAAGGGCAGATAATGCCAATGCTCTTTGAACAGAACCCAGTTAATCAAAAGGTTAATCAGAAGCACCAAAGAACAACAGAAGTGGATCATGACAGCATACAAAGAGAAATATAGATTAATCCATGTCTCTCCCCCCCTTCTCTTATATCAAATTCAGAATCTCAAGTTATTTCTTTTTAAAGGTAGAAATCAAATATTAAGCATCTTCCATCTTTCAAATATTAAGTATCTTCCATCTATGAAAACTGAAGCCTGAATTCTAAATAACATTTTCCCTGTAAGTTTTCCTGTAATAGAATTTGACTTATCAGTATTAACTTGAGCAAGATATGAAACATTCTTAATTCCTCATCTTTAAATCTTACTAAATACAGATCGCTAGGATGCATATAGCTGTTTAAGGGTTTACTGATCAGGGACAATTTGCTCAATCAGGTTGAAATGAGGCAGTGACAGACAGCAGTTTTCCTCCTGTGCTAAAAATAAAGAGCCAAACCCCTTCTCTCCCAGCTTGAGCAAGCAGCTTTTCTCCTCAGCTTTCTTCCCTTCTCAGACAAGCTTCCTTCAGTTGTTCAAATCTCCTTTAGCCAGTCTAGCAGGAAGAGTAAATATGTCTGCTGGTACAGATAACTAACTATATTGTTCCACCTCAGACGCACACATGCACTATATGCATTTTTTCCTAGATGTTCCAGTTTTAGAACTAGCAAGGGCTTTAACGAAGCACTAGCAAATGCCTTGACACTTCTTTACAATTTATATTCTAAAGCACTATGCACCTGATCACACAGACTGGAAGCTGGCAAGAAGGGATACAAAAGACGCACAGTTTTTGAAAATGGCTGTGAAATGTGGTTAAGAGCACTTGCTCCACAAGTTGTGCCCATTATCCAACTCCAGCAGTTGATAAAGATTAGAAATTTCCTCCCTTCGTCAACTTTGTGAAAGTTCCTAGCTTGGTTTCCAGGATTGGGAACGGAGGGGAAGGATTGATTTTTTTTTTTTTTAATTAAATTTAGACTTTTCAGCAAGTGCAAAAAGAAATATACATTTCGATGACCTTCCATTATAAAGAAAATTAAGGTTTCCAAGAGAAAGGGAGTGTCTCAGAGAAAACAGGTAGGAAAACATGAGAGACGTTTGTGAGTAGTGTTAAACAAATGATGGAAACACTTTTATTTCACTTATCATAAAGTTAAAGTTCCATATATGAAACAGATGGCTTGAATTTCCAGCACAGACTTGATTTACGTATAGATATTGGCCATTGACCGGCAAAAATGACATCTCTGAGCATAAAATCAAAACTAAGCTGGACACCCTAGCGAAAGTGTAAAAAAAAAAACAGCCCAAAAAAACGTATTTCTAACTTTTTACACTAGTATCATCTCCTCCACATCATGATTATTTCTGACTGCCCTTTGTTGATGTCCTGTTTTGGCATCTGTTCATTGAACCACATTTTGCCCCAGTTCTTCTGGAACCCCTCCGTGCTGCCTGTGACCACCTGAGGGAGCTGCAGTTCAGCGGATTCTCTGCTCGGGATGCAGGGTCGGCTCGGATTTGGCCGGCAACTCAACACACGGGTTTTATCCGTATTTCACCCCTGCACGGGGAAGAGATCCTGAATGAGTGAGGGCTCCCAGAAGTTTATAAGATTTTTTAACGCTGTGCTGCTATATAGAATGGGCAGTTGCCAATTTTAACAGAAAACGACATTTTATACCTGCAGGAAGAATTGCTAAACTCAGTTCAACATTCATAATCCATTCGTAAAATACAATGCACTAATTTCTTTTTGAGAAAAACTTCATCTTCTACATAGACATATCTATACCTGTAGAAGAATAACATGAAGAAATTAGCCCAGTTATTAGCAATAAATGCCCTGCTACTGCAGCAGAATTCTTATCAGTTGTCTCCCAAATCAACTGTAGTTTTTAAAATATAGCAAGCACACGGCCTGGCTGATATCAGTGTATCATGTTTAAAATACCAAATTATTTTCAACCAGAAAATATGTTAAGTTACTCTTTTATTCCACAATAGTTCTTTTAAGAAAATCCCTTCATTTGCAGGCTCTTAGGAACAGGAGTAATAGACTGGTAGAATTAAATAAATTGATTGGTTTTGCTTTAATGCCCTCTGTACTTGTACTAAAAAGCAGAATTGCCTTGAGAAAGCAGCAATTAAAAAATCTATATTAAACTCATGGAAATCTGTTAAAGGTGCAAAGATACAACATGGTGACATTCATTGCATTTGTTCACTGACAAGCGCAAACTACTCATTCATTTATTCTAAAAAAAAAGGTTCTCCACTCTCACTTAGTTCTTTTCTTAAAACAGAAGTTCATGCTTTAACTGTTTTAAAATAACCATTTTACATATTTTATGAGGAATTCAAGTTTGCAAAAACAAATCAAGGGGGTTTGTTTGTTTGCTTGCTTTAGAACATCTACATCATTAGTCCTAAATGCTATCAACAAAGTTAATAATCTCTCAAAAGAAAATTGCCCTTTCTTCAGTAAATCAGAGTGATAGTTTCACTCCACTGGTGTATTTGTCCTCAATAAATACAAAATAAAATACACCACCTCTGTTCCTTTTACCTGCCACTCAACAGGAATTTTTCTCTTCAAGTATTATGGTCTTGCGTATCACTTATATTGCCTTTCATTCAGCTCTCCCTGAAGTTGAAAAGATCTGTCTGTCCATTACTCAGATCTGCTAGAGCAGATGAACTGGTTGCCATTATCAGCAAGTTCATCGAGTGAACAACAGTCTGAGACCCTACCCTATCACAGCAAACACCCCACAAACTCTCTACTGAACAAAAGTCCATTACAATGTTAGCTCTCGTGTGCTGACAGTCCATTTTCAAGCTTATTGTCCACCAGCTGAGAGAATGGAAAGTAACAGCCTTCCTCACTGGCTAAAATAGAGCAGGACTGCCTGGTACCCCCATGGTCTTTGCTGTGTGGGATCTCCAGGTGAGTCACTAGGACAGATACATTTATCATATAATGTGTCTTGCAATCTATTCAATTTATGAAGTGGAAACATCTACTTTCTCATTTGGGGGGAGGGGAGTGTGGGGAAGCAAGCTTACTTTAGACTGATCATGCTTGACACAGCTTTTGATTTGGTCAAAAGGAGTCAGAAGCTAACTTCGGTGTGAACCTTACCTCTTAAGTTTTGCCTTTTTCTGAAGTTTCATGAGGATGGCGAATTGCTTATTGGCCTTCAGTCCAGTTCTGCAGACTCAAGTGCACGAAAACCAAGTTATTTAAAACCTGCCTCACACAAACTATGTTTCCTCCTTGCCAGCAGTGCTTTGTGTCCATAAGGCCATGCTCTCTTGTTACACAAGAAAGAACAGGTTGTCATTCCCATTGCCTCGCATCACAAATAATACTAACAGGAGCATAAGAGGAGAAAGGCATTCACCACTACTGAGATTCACATCTGCAGGCTGGGATTAGGATCTACGACTACCTCTGTTGCACACTGAGAACGCCACGCTTTTGGAAGAAGTGCAGTACTTCTACTCCCAGCTGCAGCTATGAATTTTGCAGTCCATATCCTGGGCCTAATTTTGTTTTTGTTTTGGAGATATTTTATACCCTACATATATCAAGACTTGAAATCAGGAAACAAATGAGTCTGTGTTTGGTGTTCATGCATTTCATTCCTGCCAGGCTCCTTTTAATTATGCCCATCACCTATTTGCTGGCAATGACCTATCTGAAAGCGCAATCTAGATGGGTATAAACAGCAATCAGCTAACACAGTATTGCATTACATGCTCTACATCTTCTGGCAGTGATATTTGCCAGTCAAGAAACCCTTAAATCATCAACTTTCTTGTTTCTGAGAAGTATGACATCTGTTAGAGCATCTGTTCATACTAGGGCTCTATCAGCTACGCATGTGGAAGCTGAAAAGGTTCTCAAAGCAATTTATGTTGCCTTACATCTTCCCCTGGGCAATGGGTCAGTTCTCCTATCCAAACCCAAATTCTCTACGGTGAAATGATGAAGTTCTTCATCAGAGAAGAAGGGGCTGAGCTAAATTACTATAGACTTTTAGATCTTCTTTCCCAGTCCTTTGTATATCTTGTGGACACAATAACTTTTTTATGACTTCACTAGACTTCGAGTTGAACAGTATATTTGAATTCCTGGCTTCTAGGGATATATTTCTCTGCTATTGCACTCAAATACACGGTGCTGTTACTCACTTCTTGGAGCCCCATAGAATGGAAAAAAAATCAGTGAGCCTGTCTGCCATTCAGAGCAGAAATTGCACCATTCAGAGGATTTTGTCTATTTCATGGGCAGGAGACAGCTAAGAGCAGAACTGAGACGTGAAATCCAGCTAAATCCTGTCTTTGCAACAGAATCATCTTTCCTAGGTCACCAAAAAGCCAAGAACAGCCTAACAACCTCACTGAGCTTCAGATCAGTCACCTTACCTCTCAAACACCAAATTACGGGTAGGTATTTCATACAACAGAAGCTGCTGTGGAAATAAGTAAACTGTAAGTACTTTCTTACCAATAGAGGGGTGAGCAATTTAAGTTATTCATTCCGCAACAAAATCATCTTAATACCAATTTTCATTCACCTATTTTCATGAGAAATATTTGGAAGCATAACAATATTCTGCCAGTTCAGGTACTCATAAAGCAATTGGAAAATGCTGATTCTTCTCCCTTCCTCACCACATACAGTCAACGGCCAGAGCAGGCTGTCCCACGCGTGAGGGTGTCCTTCCCAGAGGTAACAGCTCCAGGAGCAGCGTGCACCCTGTTCCCATTCCACTGGGGAACTGAAACACGGCTAACATGCTCACCATGACCATGAAAACCAGAAATATTCCTGAATCACCCTGTTTAGACATATACGTACATACTGATTCAGATGCTGATCTAGATGTTGATCCACAGCAAAACTCATGCTCAACCAGCTACAGACAACAATGTACACCACATCTGAAAACTCACAGACATTTTTTTCAGACACTGAAGCCATTGAGATGCCCAGGTACTAGGAAGTCACGTAAAACCACAGAATCTGCAGATGCTCATAAAACATGCAAACCACAGTTTTGCCTTTTATGGCTTCAGATCGTGGCATATAAAACACTGTAATACCTACGTCAAAGTCATCATTTATATCAAACAGCTTCCTACTTTCCCATAACTAGTGAATATATATTACAGAGGTTTAGTCAAAACCTCCCACTACATCTTCTTTAAATCTTTGTGTCTACTATACCAAAATATTTCTCAGGCTTTGCTGTCTGTGACAGATGCTCCTCAGATTTCAGTCATAAAATGTCTTGTTTTAAAAGGACCACAAAACTTTGTTCAAAGTACATGATAAAGATAAACCCATAAACAGAGATTTAATCAACCCATCTGATTTTTTTCAAGTGTTTCTTTTTTTCTCTTTAAACTGCCCAAGGAACTCAAGTTTCAAGATTGAAATTGTCACAACATTGCCCTAAAAAAGCCCTGTATGCTGATGCAAGCCTGATATTTTCAAATAACTCAGCAACTATCTCCTACTGTATCACTTAGTGCAATCAGTATTTTAAATATCTTTTTAATTTTGTATCTGCAAGAGATGATGAGCACGAATAGCAGCACTTAGATTTTTTCCAAACAGCACATATAATCTGTTACATAGGTGTCGATACATTACCCAAGCTAAAAGTGCAATCTGCTAATTACAGGAGTAAATGCTATGGTTTACATGTAAACCATGTCTCTTCAACACCTAGCTTTTCTGAACTTACAGGGATTACAAATACTAACATAAATTAAGTTAAACTTTCACGCAATCCTCCCCTCATTTTGTTGTGCTTAGGTACTGCAACAGTTTGAGGTAACCTTAATGCCAATTATTTTTGTTAGTCTATTAATGAATCTATAAGCTTTATTTCTTGCAAAAATAAATTTCTTAATGGATCATACACACTTATTTAATGGTTTCAAAATACCTAACAGATTATTTATCTGCATTTTTTTTCAGTTACTTACAGAGGCTTTGCTTACAGACAAAATCATCCTGTAAATCTTTTTCCCTCATGGACACAAAACATATGCTTAGCAGAAACTGCCAAAATAAAATTTATCTACAAACCACTAACATGATGGTTCAGCTACTGATTTCCTTCATACCACCGTGCACAACATCTTAGGGACCCTTAAACCACGGATTACTGGCATAATGGACTGCACCAGCCTGTGTCAATTCCTACTTATATTGCTTTAATCAGGATTACCAACACAGGAAAGGCATCAGAGCTTCAAAATACCCATTACGTTCTATTTTGTAAATTAAACATTTTCATAAATGGTAATACTGCAATGTGATATGAACACACTTTATGCATCACTGTCCCCCTCCAAACTGAGTATAAATGATCCATATGAACAACTATTGCTATAAATATGTATATTAAATCATTTTAAGATAAAATATGCTTATTTTTTTTTACTTAAAGCAGCCACAAACATTACAATTACCAGAAAACTACCCAAAGGCAGCCTTCTCCAGTTTACAGAAATTAATTTAGGCATCTTTTACTATTTAAAAAAAAATATCAAATACTATGCTTCCTGGTTGAAAATTTGTAGTAAAGTTAAAAAACATGTAAATACTGAAATGAAATTGAATATTAAAATGCAACATGGAAATACTGAAACTAGTTTATAAACATGTAACTCAGTTGTGCATGCTTTTGAACAAACAACAAGCAGACCAGACACACCAATCTGCATTTAAATAATCTTGTATTTTCTACAATATCTGGGAACACTAACACAAGATAAGACAGGTGACCGCATTACATACAAAATTATATCAAAATACACATTTATGTTCCTTTAATGTGAATTACAGTAACATTCAGAATAGTGCACTACTTTGATCTTAATATTAGTAAAAGAAATAACAATGGTTTGGTGGGTCTGGCAGCCTAAATTTAGAAATATCATCTGCATGCTAAATTGTTCAAAATTTCAATTTTACTTCTGGAAACTAAATCAAGATTAGTGAATCTGTCTTGGCTCTAAAGCCTGTTCAGCAGAAGAGAAATGAAACCATTAGAATTTGCCAATACTGTAATACTACATTCCAATTTTTTATTTTTAAGTCTTGCATTTAATTTATCCTTTGAATCCAACTCCATCAAGGGTTCTGTTATCTGTTTAATTAATGACTAAAAAACTTTGAACGTAGAAAAATCTAATGTAAGTAATGAGCGTTATTATCCTCCTAGAACTAGAGAAAAGGTAGTCAGCTTCCATCAGAATAAACACCCCGACAATTTAAATATATTAGTATTTAATTTTCAGAGGAAAGAGCATAATATTCAGAAGAAACACCAGAAAACACAAAACATCTTAAAGATTCAAACAACCAACAAAGACAGCAAAGGCTATCTTAGCATTTTTATTGCTAGCTTTTGAAGAACAGATATAGTAACTCTTAACTGGCTTTTATGGGTTTCGCATATGTTTTATTCAGTGACTCTTGGCACTAGGCAGAGAGTTAAAAAAAAAGTGGTTTTGGCCCATCAGCAAGTCTTGCTCCCTATCAGATCTCTGGCTAGAGCAACTTCACATGTTTCTTCTACTCTTTTTTTCTCGCTAAGCTCTCTGACACTGGTTCTGCACCCTTCTGATTAACCAGCTGCAAATCAGAGCACCCAAAGTAGAAATCACAAGTTTCTGCATTAAAAACAAACAAACAGACACAGGTTTTGAAGAACTCCATACAAACAGAAGAGGAAAACCCTATCTTTAGAGCACCTCAACTTTTCACAGCACCCCACAGTCTTCAGTTTATGACATGAATAATAGAAACTGATGAACCCAGTTGTTTTAAACTTCAGCAACTTGTCGCATGGGTTAATACTGAAAATAAAATACCTATCTGTAAACCTTTTCTCAGTGACCCACCGCAGCAGAGACTGTTTCAGACCAGGAGTGCAGATAAATAGTTCTATTCCATAATAATTTCACTTCTTTATACAACAGAAAAAAGAAAGGACCCATTCATTTTCATGAGCATTTACAATTTCAATGCTTTACCCAAATCCTGATTATTTTTTTTTCATTTATTTGTAATCTCCACTTTCATATGCAGCAAATCTCACCATTCAGTATCCGTCCTAATCTATCTTACCTGATCCTATTAAGTCTGTTATTTTTTCCCTTTTAAAAAGCAGCCTAAAATTGGACATGGTGTTCCAAATGAATAATTTCTAACACATCACTTTCACATTTTCTAGTTTCAAACCTCCTCTTAACACATCTAAGAATCCTACTTGCATTGTCAGCTCCTGTTGCTAGATGTAGTTAATGCTCAGATCAAGCTGTGATGTTTTCACTGTATGAAACAGTGACCCTGTAAGCATTGCAATTATATCATCACTATCATCGCAGAGAATGATGCGTGCACAGAAGTGGATGTCAATGCAGAAAGAAACACCTTTGTGGAATACATTTAATGCATGGGGCCCAGTTAGTAACAGGCTGGTTTTGGTAATGTGAATACTGGATTTTCATTACAGTTGCCAGACTATGTTTTTCATTTACAATATAGGCCACATAGGCAGCCGGCAGGAATTGGGACGCAACAGGCCAGGACTGGCTGTGCGAAAACCTTTCCCCAGGAGGACAGGTGAGTGGTGGCACAGGCTCCCCTGGGGGCTGCACATCCTCAGGGGGTCTCAGACCCTGACAGGACAAACCCCCAAGCCTCCCGGTCTCACAATGCTATTGACTTGGTCTTGAGATAATTTATAGAAAGTCTTCGCAGAGGCGTGGAAAATGAAAAAAATATACAAATCTAAAGGGGATTTACAAAAAAAAAAGGACTGATCTATTTTCATCAAGTATTGCACCAAAAATATCTTCAGAAAGCCTGTTGGCTAGATGAAAGTCACCAAGAACTAAAAAGATCAGACTACAGCAGTTAGAAAGGAAACATACAAGTCATTTGAATTATGATTACCCCTGGCATGATGTTAATTAACTATCATATAAACATCAGCGTAACATTTTGCTTTTTTATGTAAACATCAGCTTTCAAAGTGTATGCCTTTCTTCCTGTATTTGCAGCAAACCTTCCACTTTTAATACCAGCTTTCATCCTTCTCGAACTCAGGTTTTCTAAAGGTCACAACTCCCTATTATCAAATATAAACAGAACTTATATTATACTTTGCGGAGCAGAAAAATAAAGGAACTAGCACTGGTGTGCTGTTAATTCTCAAAACATGTGAGTTTCAAATACCTTCTTTTATATCCAGTTTAAGCACAGACAGGTTGACAGCGACCTCCTGCCTTTCACCTAAACCGAAATCAATATTTTAAAAATTCTGTCATTCTTGTTAACTGTTGTTTTTTAAAAGTGCGAAGTAAGTGACAGAGCAAGCACTTTATTCACTCTTCTGAGACATTTGCATGAACCTGCATGACAGAAATTCCCTGACTGATCCAACTCTAAGAAGCCATAAGTTTATAGTCATGCAATGCATTCTAATACAGCTACGCATTTGTAACTTTTTTCTGTTATAATTACATTGTGTTATTATTTTGAACCTCACAGCCTGTGTATACAGCCCATAAGGTGCATAAACATACTCTCCTTTTCCTGGTGGGTTTTAGGTGCTCAGGTAGTGCACAGGTAGTTTTATACCTCAATATAATTAGTAATAAATTATTTGCCCAAGTTTCTTTCTGACATGAACAAGAAAATTAACAAGCTACGGAAATACAATTACTTCAAGCAGAACTTAGTGCCTTATGCATACGTGTGCACATATAATTATGTGACATGATACAAAGATTTTACTGAATAAATTTTATGTAAATGATTTTATACTAATATAAAATGTATCACTGACTAACAGAGGCCAAGCATTTATCTACTTGTTTTGTTTGTATAACACCTCTGAGACAAAGTCTTGTAAATCTGTACTAATCCATTTATAACTCAATACCATGTCAATATATACGGAATAATTATACAGACTATATATTCCATACACATTACCTGGAAAATTCTGTTCACTGAAGCTTGGTTTATGATTATTTTGGGGTAATAATTGCAATCCATATTTTTTTTGTATTTAGAGTAAATACAGAAAAGTAATTAATGATAGAACTTAGGAACTCCACTACTAGTAAAAGAGGAACGTCTGCTCTGCAAGCTACAGCTGTAAGTCTGTCTGCTGTGCTAGGTTGTGTAACTGCAGTGCTACCATGTGTGCCACCACTGTTGTCCCAGATAAAAATAGATATATTTGCAAGTGAACAAGAACTTTTTTTTTCTGCTGAAAGTTCACCTTTTAATATACATATTGAACACAATTCATCAAAGTAAGAGAATCACTCAAAGATGTGAAAAGATATCTATTAATAAATATATATATTAATATTGACCTAAATTGATACCTGTCTTGGCAAAGGTATCATTTAGAGACAAGGTGAAATTGAGTAGTATCTATTTTAAAAATTATTTTAGTAAAACACAATCGAAACAAAACACTGGGTAAAGCAGGTCATCTAAATCCCTACTATAATTTCCAGGCTAGCCTGACATGACCCACTTTCTGTCCCTAAATCAATCTCATGCTCAAGCTGTGGCATGGGTAATCCATTCAGGTATCTGCCTCAGCATACCAAAAAGGTACAAAGGGAACCATCTGGGGAAAGACAAGTTGTCAAATAAAGATTTAAACTAAGATAAATGATATAAGGGTTAAAGGGAATCAGATTATAAACAAGGTCATTAGCAAAACCAGTATCTCCTGAAGACAAAGAGTAAGTGAGGAAGTTGCAAAATACTACACCTTTTTAATTTCTTTGTCTTCTAGCACTGCTAAGTGAAATAATGCTCACAATGTGGATCTTTATGAAACAGCAAACTAACTCTCAGGAACATGAAGCAACAGGAAGGAAATATATTGTGGAAGAGATGTCTAAAAAGACGGTACAAGTAGGTGTGAAATCACCCACACAGCATGTTTGCATTTCATTTTCTTTTGCCACAAATAGTGAGTGTGGAGCAAGCATCATACAGCCATGCCTGCATTAGGGTTCACTCCCACCAGAAGTATCATCTTCTCAACTCCTGCCTAACTCAGTGGGTTACGTGTTTTCAATCTCAGTACACTATGCTTTAGTGCAGTGCAGAGAATGCAAGATATGGTTATCTTGAACCAAAGATTGCAATGTTTCACTCAAATCAGCAGTGTCAAAGAGATCCATCCTGTAGAGCTGCTACACCTTGTTTGGAAAATTCCCAGAAGGCTCAGAAGCAAGCCAACAAGACATGCTACGTCGTGCAGTATCACGTAACTCTACTTGCTTTGGCCTGGACTCAGTTTGACCTTGTTCCTGTGGCACCTGCATCACAGTTAACTTGTCCTACGAGACTCAGCTTTTCCGAGTCTCTAATGCCACATGAGGTAAAAATAAAATACAAGTATCAGTAAACATTTTCCATGTGGTTTGACATGGAACAGACTCATTGCAGAAAAGCCTGTTTTAGGCAGGAAGCTCTGCTCTCTCTCCATAATTTCTTTTATCCATTGCAGGGTTTGAATATCCTCATGGGTTAAGGCTGTGGAAGCTGTGTCAAGAATCCAGCAATTTGCACATATTGGAATGTGCATCAGGTTTTCCAGACATTTCCCCGCTTCCCTTCCCTTTTATTTTATTTTGAGATAAAAAGATATATAAATCCATCAGAGAACAGGACTCAGAGGTCTGAGGTATTCAACCCCAGCTTAAACTTAAACAAAAATCCCACATAAAAAGGATTTAAAAATAAGTTTCATATCAACAAAATTATACTCATCATGGAGCAATTTTATTTCGTCAGCTTTGAATATATTATATGTAATCTAATTTTAGATTTGCAACAGAGTGGGTCTTTTCACTTCAAGAGGCATTCACATCTTGGAAAGCAAATTAAGTTACGCATGTTTGCCAAGCTTCCCACTGTCTTGCCTTATAAAAAACAAATGGGACTGAATACTTCACTAAAAAGGCTTGATACTTCATCTTTTCTCACAAATACTCCGACAAAATGTTTTTGTTTACAGATTTTTCTGAAGAATGTAACATGCCAAACAACATAAAAAGTAAGAAATAGTAATGAAATTAATTCAAAAATGTATCTGCTGAGTAAGAGGGCTGGTAAGTGCTGGAATCTCTCTGCAAAGTTGTATCTGTATTATGGGTGAACAAACCCAGAACAGAAAGAATTTAAAATATTTTGCAAATGGCATTTTGGTTTGCCCATTTATATTACCAAACCACTAAACTGAACCCATATTATCTTTCCAGAAGAAAGAAATAGTACTTTACTTATTTACAGATCTCATCTCCTATTTAAAAAAAAAATAAATGTGCAGTTGTGTACATCTGTACCCATTTTAGAGCTAGGAGAGAAAAAAGCTGGCTGAAATAGCAAAGCAGAGTATGAGGTAAGCAAGCTTCAACTGTGAATGCTACTTATGGTTCCCTTCTAATAAGGACATGCAGGTTATGGAAAAAACAAAAACAAAAACAAAAACAAAAACAAAAACAAAGAAGGTCCTATCACTTACTAAAAATATATTTTAATAACTTGCAGTTTGAATACTAATTTCCTCCCTCCTGACTGCCCATCTTGAAATGGAGAAAAATGGAAGGGGAAGTATCGCATTGCTTACAAGGGATGGTACTGAACAAATGACACTGTCACCACAGACAAGTCCCAGGGTTTCCCACAAAAAAAAAACTTTCCATGGAAGACTTTGTGGGATCCTCTAGAATGTGCAGTGCTATAAAACAGCAAATTGTTTCCTCTTGTCTCTCAGGACATTTTACTCTCCCCCCGCCTCTTAAAAATTCACTGTAATTTTTCCCACCTACACTTGCACTAATTTTTCATTGTTTAAAACACAGCTGTAGTTTTGCTATATATAAAGCTAGCTAATTGTTGTTGCTAGATCCAACTGAAAACTGAAAATGGCTGGAAACTATCTGTATTAGCATTTTTGCATGACAAGAGAAAAAGGGGTTGGTCATCAAAAATCTCAGTTCTGCTAAATGGCAAGACAATGATGTACTCAGCAGATCCACTCCACAAACAAGCTGAGGAAGGAAGATGTATCAACATCTCACACAGCCTCTTGTGTATAAGAATTCACATGGATTGCCATGGCTTTGAACTTGTGTTAACGTCTATGCTGACAGTTTACTAGTCTGCAGAAGACTTTTTCTCCACCAAAATGTTAATTACCCAGTGTTGGAAGTGTTACAAATAATGATTTAACAAGCTCCCAGGTTTGACAGCCCTGGTGTCCTCCTTGCCAAATGATTAAAATCCACCAAATTTCACCTAATTTATTTCATTTGCAAGATAGAAAATTGAAACTGTGGGGTTTTTTTTAAAGACAATAGTCTTTTAGAATACACTTCTAAAATAAGACAAAAAAAATATGTCAACGGAAAATTTTAGTATCTAATTGGCATGTATAATAGTATTTTCCACAGTAGAATTCTGCTCTCATACCATGAACCAAAATGTTTATTTCCCCACTGAGTCAGTGTAAATGATGCTCTAAACAACTGACTTGCTACCAAAAAGGAAGCTTCATTACTTTTGTGATGCATTTTGTTAGCGTATCGGGTTTACAATGGCAAGGTTTTGGTAGTAGAGGGGCTGTAGGGGTGGCTTCTGTGAGCAGACACCAGAGGTTGCCCCCAAGTGGGACAGAGCCAGTTCCAGCTGGCTCCAAGACAGATCCGCCACTGGCCAAGGCTGAGCCCATTGGTGACATTGGTAATGCCTCTGTGAGAACACATTTAAGAAAGGGTAAAAAACACAGCACAACAGCAGCTGGGAGGGAAGACTAAGAAAATATGAGAGAAACAGCCCTGCAGACACCAAGGTTTATGAAGGAGGAGAAGGAGATGCTCCAAGCGCCAGAGCAGAGATTCTACTGCAGTTCAAGAACAAGACCATGGTGAAGCACGTTGTCCCCCTGCAGTGCATGGAGGACCACACCAGTCCATATACCCACCCTGCCACTCAGGGAGGACACCACACAATACAACAGAGCAGGTGGGTGTGCCCTGAAGAAGGCTGTGACCCTGCGGAGATCCCACGCAGGAGCAGGTTTTCTGGAAAGACCCCACAACAAACCCAGTCTCCAGGCATTCAGGCATTAAAATACCTTTTTTTTTTTCTTGGCCTTTGGTCAAATACACCAGGACACTAGCTTTAAAATGCTTATTAACCTAAGGACAAATAATTTATTTTCCAAAATGACTATTAACATTTCTATCTTGGAAACTACCACCACCAGTATTATAAAAAAAAAAAAAAAAAAAAAAAGGAAGGCAAATCACATATAGCTAGCTTTGAGAAATACTGAGCATCTGGAAGAGCCTCCCTTTTACTTAAGAGGAAACTGAAGGTATTCGGCATCCTTGACATAAGGTCAAGGGAAGGAAATGAAGAAATAAAAACAGAAAATAAATCCTTTTTAATTATTGCTGCTATGCTTTTCATCTCTAACCTTCTAAATCAAGCACTGAACATCTGCAGTGCTCTGCAAAGAGATTAAACAGTAAGACACACATGGATAGCATAGACAGATGTCCTTCAGTTTGAATCTGCTAACCTGCCTCTAGTCATACATGTGAAAGAGAAATATATGCATAAGTACATTTTCCTTCACCGCCATCCCGCTCACACATACTCTGTAACATGAATCAAAGAATCAGTGACATCATCTGGAATTTTTGACATTTTTATTCTACTTCATTTGCTAAAAGAATCATCCCCCCCCCCCCCCCAAAACCAGCATTCCACGAATGATAACACAACACACTCCTCCTTGGTTTATAACTCATCATTCGCGCTGAGCAGGAAGTGGTTGGCAGGACTTCCAGGCAAACCAGTAGCTTTGTGAAGAGCAGCAGTTTTGGGTAAATTCTCTCAAACAAGTGTTCTGGCTGGCCCAGGGAGCAAACTCAAGGGCCAGCAGAACCTGCTTATGTGCATGTTTTGTAATGTTTGAAGTGTTTCTGCCAACTCCACTTACACTGTAAAGACGCAAAACTATAATGCTTGCAGTTGTGTTGAGAAAAGTGCAGGCAACCCAGGAGACCTGGAAACCCACCAGGGCATACATTGTGCAAGGTCCCTCTGCTCTTTTCTTTGATTTGCAAGGCAGAAATTCCACATAGGAAGACCCCTATGCAACTCCCTACAGATTGGGTATGTCATCGCACCCTTTCCAACTGAATAAACTCCACTAGGGCTGTTGAAGGGCACTGCTGAGCCAGCAGTGTAAGAGGCAGAGGACACCCTCAGGAACACCAGCCTGAACCAACACCATCTTCTCCAATAGTGGACAGGCAGTTCCCTATGGATGGGACAACTTAATTCCTAGAAAACCTCAATACTGTTTTTATGAGCATCAGGTCATACTGTTATCAGTTAAGCTTAGACAACACACGTCGGATGCACAAGAAATATGTTGTACAGCTGTCTACCTCAGTGAGTCCCACAAGGAGAGGAGGAAATCATAGCCAGGACTCATACTCAATGCTCTGTGGAAGACAGCAGCTTTGTCTTTGGGGAATACACAAAGTATTCCAAATTGATTACTTTGTCTCTTCCTCTCAAATAACACTCTGTTTCTTTAGGCCTAATTACTCACCTTGGATATTGTAAGTTTAGAAATCTTGCGCTTGGAGTGCTAAGGACATTTGCATAAGGATCTCTGCCTCAAGATAAATGCTTTTAACTCACAAGAATTCAGCTTTTATTGAGTAATGGAGAAGTAGAGTATATTTTAGACTTCCATTTTTTACGTATTTAAATGAAATTTAGCACATAAAAAACTAATGACATTTTAACAGAAAAAGGAAACCTGGTTATCACCAACAGGTTCCCATAATCTTGTAACAGGAACTTGCAACTGATAGGACTCAATCATCTCAACATACCAGAGGTGGATTCACCAATCCCATGAAGAAAAAAAAAATATTAATGTTACTCATGAGGGCCAGTCATGTTTAAAAAAAAACAAAAAACAACAAGTTGCATTCAAGAAATTGGTTAAGCACTCCCAAGAGATCTTGCATTTCCCAAATTGCCCAATTGATATGCAGACGTGAAAGAAAACAAAGATGGAAATAAGGAAGCGATAAACCTAAGTTGGTAGTTTAAATGAATAAGATAGGTAGCTTCTATGAGTATTTATCTACATTGTCTGAAAATAAATTATATACTTGCACGTGGCGCCTAAACTGAGCTTTCAAGCACTACTTATGACAATATTGAAATTTTCAAGCCACTCCAGCAGGCTGAAAAGTATTTCCTGAACAAATGTTTCTTCTCCACTTGCAAGGAAGATGGGAGGAAGGGTAATTGAGGAAACGAGGGATGCCAGCCATGTGATAACATGTATTAACTCTAGACAAGGAAAGGGAGGTTTACCTCTGCAAAAACACTTGGACCAGTAAAATCACTAAAGTTGTTTTCAAAGCTGTGTTTGCATTTTAGTCATGTTCTTCCATTTCCCCTTTCTATCCCTGCCTCAAGCTAGATGAAACCTTTGGGGGGAAAAAAAAGCCATTTTCCACACATATATTCTGCACAGAGCCAAAACACAATCTGAAAAAGAACAATCACACTTCAAAATACTTGAAAAATAAATATTTCTAGGTGACACATTTTTATAGGTTTATGTTTTTTAATAGGGTTTTTAAAGGTATTTTTCTTCAGGAGTCACTGGCTTGACATGTTGCTGATGTTTATTTCACAGAACCAAATTAAGCTGGCTACAACCACGCTGGGAAGTCACAGAGAGCTCAGAAAGGAGCATGTTCATAAGGGTGAAGAGTAACTGCCTGAACTTTCTGAGCTGCCAACTACCAAACAAGCAGCAACGCAGACAAAATAAAACATATCTTGGAACCCAAAACTCTACTATAATACTGGAAATACACAGAAATCAATGGGATTTATTTTAGCATGCTCTGATACATCCACTGTGGGAGACTTCCTCCAGGCTTCTAATAAGCAATGAAAAAATACACCCACATGACATTGGTATGAAATTTGTTTCATCTTCACAATTCAAAAGTTACTGACAATAACACCTTATACCTAAAGTTGAGTTAGGTACATTTTCTGTGTCATTTACAGAAGACTGGCTAAACATCAGCAACATTAGCCTAAATGCATCCTGTTTTATTTATACAGTTCAATAGGATTTCTAGAGCTGACATTCAGCACTTGCAGTATGTAAGTCAAAGGACCCATCTGTAATATCAGTCTGAGATTTATCCTTAATAACTCTGAATCTATTTAAAGCTTCAAGGCAATTATTAGCCAATAATGTACTAGAACTTCTTAAAAAATGGTAGGCAGCTAGCAGCTTTCACTAACAAAAGATACGCTTACAGAACAAGAATCGCATCCATTGGAAGAGGTGACTCTCAGTATTTCCTGATGAGTCACATGCCTTTTAGGATATTAACTCACTTTGAATTATTTGAGAAAGGATTATAAAATAATATTAAGCCAATTTCTTTTAATTCCCCTAACTAGTAAATAGCACATTAAAATTACAGCACAGAAAGGAAATTGAACTGAAAAGTATTTCTAATATAGGTGCTTTTGGTAAGCTATGTCTTAAGTTTCTTGTTGTTTTTCCTCTGTAATTGAATGGCAACTAAGAAATGTTATACAATTACACAATTTACAGTTAAATATAAAATTAGAAAATGCTGGTGAGTGATATGTAATAAAAATAGTTTTTCTTTTTAAATTCATGCTAGTAAAGTTCAAGAACATGAATTTTTAAAAATACCAAAAAAAAAACCCAAACAAAATTTCATTTCAAATATTCACTTCTCTCAGGAATCAACAACCACAAATGTTAATGCAATCACAGAATGACAGAATTGTTGAGGCTGGAAGGAACCTCTAGAGGTCATCTGGACCAAAACCCCTGGTCATTTGTCCCCTCTGTCCATTGTCTCTTGGAAGGATGGGAAATTTTATATATTCACACTGTATGATCCACAAAATAAGATCATATGCCTGGGCGCCTTCCTGTGCAACCTCATCTAGGTGTTCCTGCTCCGACAGGGGGATTGGACTAGATGATCTTTTGAGGTCCCTTCCAATCCCTAGCATACTGTGATACTGTGATACTGTGATAAATATAATAGTGTTGGTTACTGAACGCATGCTACATCTCTTTAGGTCTCCTTTCCAGTAGTTTGTTTTTTGTCACGCTGGTAGACTTGGAGAGTCGTTGTGTCTCTCCTCATACTCTCTTTTCCACCCTGAACTGAAAGTAGCTTGCTAGCTACTCACTTTGAAGTCATGCTGTTATGTATCAATCTACCGTTAGTGGTCCCTTGTACTAGAATCCTACCTTAGTTCAAGCTTTTGATTGCGACATTAAAAGCAAAAAGCCAGCAAAAACTACACTGAATATTAAGGACGAGGGCACAGGCTACGTTTTGAAACATGTAAACAGATGTCATCGGTTGTGACTGCATTAAAGTTTCTCTTCTTAAACACTTGGGAGGCCTTGAAATAACTTCAAAAATGCTCCAAATTTGTTTCCAGCATAATTAGTACTCAGATAAACTCACTCTTACCAAGTTACATACAGAATTCAACTCATTATAGACACCAGTTAGCAATTCTTTTATCACTGTCTTCTCATCTTGCCATACAAGAGCTTAGCAGTAAAACCTCAGTAAACTAATTATGCTCCTCAGTGTATTTACATGCTTAAATATGTATAAAATGATCAAATACTTCTATTTGACTATAGAGAAAATATTCTGATTTGGGCTTTATTTTTGACTTTCACAAAGTTTATGAGTTGGGGAAGAACAGCCATAAGAAAAGAGACCTGGAAAAAAGAAGTATAAAAAATAAAATAATTAAATGCCAATAACTCAATCTTGAAAGGCTAGGCTACTGCAAATGAACGCTTCCAACCTTAAAATTGCGGCAAATGACCACTAAGACTACAACAGCTTTTAAAGTCTACAACCATCACTGTTATTTTTCTCATCATTAGCCTTCCCCCTCTTATTAAGAGATTAATGTCCCCTCAAAAAAGAGCCAAAGCAATAGCCTCTTGTTTTTGTTTTTTTTTTTCCTTTGCCTGATTGCTAGAAAACAACCTGCAAATCCAGGATCTTATTTAAAAGTTTACTACTTGCCAAATTTCTTTTAGCCAGCTTTTTTTCTTAAGTGGGAAGGGAATAAGAGGAGAAGAGAGAAACCATTCTTAAAAGCATATATTTTTCTTGCTCTGCCCTTAACACTGGTTTTCTCTGCATTAGCTTCCAGGAACTCACTTTTGTTTTCTCAGCTTTTTTCTGATGACAAGTCATGTTGTGATAAGTCATATCAGGCTGCATCAGTCATGCAGCAAACACAGTGAAATGCTGAAAAACACTTTTCCCCTCAAAGCCATACTTACAGCAGTAAAGAATTTAAAAGAACTTTCATAGGAAAAAATCATGCCTGCATGGTCTAGAAAAAAAAAGGTACAGCATTAATGGCCAATTTAATCCCTACACCAATACTGGCTATTCATTGGAGCTGAGCATAATTAATTTCTGATGCTTGTCCAAGAAGGAAATTTCACTTTGTTTTTTTTGTTTTGTTTTTTTAAAGCCTTTGGATAAAGAGGACATGCCTCAAAACCAATCTGCAAAAGGCAATAGATTTGAGCAACTGATCTGTGCATACACAGAAGTGAACCCAGAAGACATACAGTTCTGTACATCACACACTTTAAAATATCTCTCCCGCTAGCTGGCTAAAAGCAATATCCCACTGCAGCCACAAAGCAGAGCTTTCAAAGCTTCGCTAGTGAAGGTCTCCTCAAAAAAAAAAAATGAGTGCAATTAACAGAAAAAAATACTTTTAAACTTGGAAAACTATGATCAAACAATAAAAGCCTTCATATAGGCAAGACAGCAACAGTACGTAAGAAGAGTTTTATAAAATTAAGATCAGTAAAATATATTCTTCCTGGAACAGGTTCTACATACAAACTGATACACACCTGGAAAGGAAGAAGGCAGGAGAATTACAGGGGCTTGTACCTCCAAAAACCTTAGATGATGCAATACTCATTCCCATGACACATGACACTATCACAGCTGCATGTTCTCCTCTTGCCCCATCTGATCAGGTCCACTTTGACAACTTCATCCAAAGGCACTGCTTTGAAAATCTTCCTTCTTCCTTCAGAAATGAAATCAGAAAATGTTCCTCTTCCTTCAGAAAAACTCTCCACAGCCTGTTGGAATTGTTTATTGGCAAAGCTGGAGGGCTTATGAGCTCAGTGGCCATAAAACCTCGAGTGTGGCACTACACTAGAAGAGGAACTGATAAGATCAGTGCAAAAATGGGCTAGTTGCCCTAACATATCTGATATTTTTACCTCCTAATAAGAAGCTGAAAAAAACCTACCAAACCAAAAAATCAGGCCCCCAAAATTCACAATAATCACTTAAAAAATAGATTTTTACAACAGCGCATTTGAATACATTTACTCCCAGTTCTTCACACCCTTTAGGTCATTGTAGCAAATGCACTACTGCAATGATGACATCTAGACATCTTGAAATTCTCAGCATTCACCCACCATGAAAGGGGTGCCGAGAATGCCCACATTTGACACTGGATTTGAAGATTTTAAGAATACCAGACAAACAGGAATCACAAAACATGGTATTGCAGTGGGAGCTTGTAAACTGGGGGAATCCGACAGTGCAGCAGTGCTGAAAGGGAGCTGGCATGTTTGGGGATGGCATTGCTTTGTAAAAACAGAGCAGGGCTGGCTTTGAGAGAAGAGAAATTACTCGTAACAAGTTTCTGTAGTTTATAGTCTTGTGGTGGGTAAATAGTAGGGAAAAAAGAAAGAGGCAGTGATGTCATCTGTCCACTAGGATTTCTGGCTTCACTAGAGGAGGCTGTAATTAATTGGGAGCAGGTGAGTCATCAATACCACTTCTAGCATCCAGTTCTTGCTGTGTTGCAATCACTTGTTCTCAGAGACAGGTTCTGTTGCTGCTGACGAGTACAGGCTTCCATTCCTCAACACAGAGTGATTACTGATGGAGAAGGGGGAGCTGTACAAGAAGGCAGTTATTCTGTGATCTACAACATCCCTGTATTGTGCTGGGCACTCTTACTCATACACCCTGCTGAACAGTCTTCATAATCATTACAGGCCAAAAAATATTGGTAAGCTCTGATAGTAGAAGTCTCATAGAAAACATCAGTAACTGCTGAGGGAGAGGGTAGTCACCAGGAAGCATACAGATAATTGCAACATCCTTTTCCCAGGCCTTGAGAAAGATAAACTTGCCTTATCCAGAACTATCCTGAATGTTGTTGCAAAAATGACTAAACTTACAAGTCTTTTTGAAAGATGTTCCTCTCTACTGGAACACCTTTTCAAGCATTACCTGTTTTGTTTTCCCTTCCCCATCCTCCAATGTATGCTATCACTCAGCCTTGCAGCAGGAACAGCAATAGCAGAGTATCCATGATTAACCCACAGCTTTAAATTTTCAAGTAAGAATCTATGAGCTTTCTCCAACAATATCCCACAGAGGTAGGGTGGATATTTCTGCAGAAAACTATTATCTTCCTCCTATCTCCTCCCACAAAATGTGTGAAAAGTCATAGCTGAACTAATCATATTGATTAATACTGTTTTACTGTGCTTCCAGTTAATGCTCACTCATTGATTTTTGTCTTATCCTTACACCGCAAGCCACTGGGGATATTCTTCTACAGTATCTGGTCCCAATAAATAACCAAATAATATAAATCATTTTGAATCACAAAGTACTTGTGGAAGCAACCTGTGGATTTCTTTTCCTTCACCACCCAGTTACTGACTGAGTCTATTCCACTTTCCAGCCGGAGGGATTTTGTTCTAAACAGCAATGTAAATACTTGCACAAAACCTAGGAAGCCCGGTGGCAGGCTATGGCTGCCCCTGAAGCAAAATCAGGCAGCTGTGTACAGACTCTCTCAGCTGCTCCTTTTCGGTTTTGCTTTTTCCTCATGGACTAAAATATTTCACATATAGAACTTAAAAAGGCCAAGTCCCTTTCACTTTATTCTCCTCTTCCCACCCAGTCCCTGCAACACTTCAATACTTCAGATCAACGCTTCCCCCAACGATATGCTGTAGCATCCACCTGCTCACAAGATTACACGTTCAATGAATAGCAAAACAGTGTATTTGTTCAACATAAAATACTTTGTGTATATTTCTCAAGTGAAGGGACTGAAGGAGTCAGACATAAGAGTTTATAATTGCCATTGCTTGTCTATTTCTAAAATTTCTGCATTGTACTTTTTTGACTTTGCCTTAGCTGTAGGTTCTCCCCACCTCTGCTGCCCCAGATACTTGTCCTTTACAATACTGATGTTAGGGGTCTTTAAAATCAGTCAATTATCAATAAAATTCACTTTGGGTCACAAAAATAATTTAAAAATCACCTTCTTGGAAAGAAGTGTGACGTGACAGATTGAGTATTGCTTCTCTTTCCTTTATTGTAAGCTGTCAGCTCTTTTCTTATGAAGACTTTGAATACGACAGTGTTCAGGATGTTCACTTTAACAGCTTGTTATTACCAGACCTGTTAAAATAGTAGTTTTGTACTAATAACCACAATCTTCCATCTCTGCAGACTGGATTACATTTCAGGAAAGTCAGAATAAGCTTCATGCCCTAACGAAGTCTCTTAGCTCCCAGGGTAGATGCCATCACAATGCATTGACAATTCACTGCTCTTACTGAGTGCCAGAATAGCAAATTGCTCCTGCAAGGAAACTTGAAGTGTCCCTCTGAAGCTGCAAGAAAGCATTCACCCAATCTTTCCCCTTACCTATGGCAACCTAAAACCAAATGCTCTCTTGGACTTCAAACTGGCATAACACTTAAGATGTCCAACGTACTGTGATTTTCAAAAACAAAAAAGAAGTTAAAGTGTTACTAACATTTTAATCATCAAACCATTTATCATTATATCAAATTTCAAGAAAGAAACTATTTAGGGAAAAATTATCAAGTTTGCTATAACACTAATACAGTTGAAGGGGGAAGGGAAAAAAAAAAAACTTAAATCACACCAAGATGGAACCCACCAGGTATCAGCCTAGCAGGCTGACCACATATCAAATATGTGCTATTCAGCTACTCATCTAGCAAGCTTCCCGCTAGAAACCAAAAGCAAAGGAAATATCCTTCAGCCTCTGCATTGCTTTGAATTAGGTCCAAAATGCACTATAATAATGCAAACAAACAAGCATCTCATTGATAAGACCAGATTTCAAGGCTTTTTTGCACATGAAGAGGGAAACCTTACCCACAAAAACACCAGCTTTACCTATTCTGAAGTAATCAGTGGAACTTAAAGTCTAGAACAGAGTTACATGTTTCCTGAGCTATGACAAGGACTTTGCACTACATCTTGCCTTCAGCATTTGGGTTTCCTATAAAAACAAGTCACCTATTAATTAAAGGTGCACTCCCATTTCTGTTGCACACTCCATTTACTTTCTGGAACAAGACTTCTGTGTTGGGTGCAGATGCCCAGGTGCTGGCAATGGGCCTGCAGGGTGGCCTCTCCTCACAGAGGAGAGCTCACAGCCAGATCCGAAGGACACACCACAGGGCACAGGTGAGTCCAGCAGCCAAGATGGTGGCATCTCTGTGGAAACATATTCAAGAAAAGGCAAAAAATGCTGCATAACAGCAACTGGGAGAGAGGAGTGAGAACATGTGAGACAAACAGCCCTGCAGACACCAAGGTCAGTGAAGAAGGAGGGGGAGGAGGTGCTCCAAGTGCCGGAGCATAGATCCCCCTGCAGTCCTCAGTGAAGACCATGGTGAGGCGGGCTGTCCCCCTGCAGCCCATCAGGAACCCCACCAGAGCAGATATCCACCCTGCAGTCTGTGGAGGACCCCATGCCAGAGCAGGCGGCTGTGACCCCATGGAAAGCCCATGCCAGAGCAGGCTCCTGGCAGGAGCTGTGTCCTATGGAGAAGAACCCATGCAGTATCAGGTTTTCTAGCAGGACCTGTGACCCATGGGAGACCCATGCTGAAGCAGTCTGTGAAGGGCTGCATCCCATGGTGAGGACGCAAGCTGGAGCTGTTCTTGAAAATCTGCAGCCCTCAGGGTGGACCCTGCCTGGAGCAGGGAACGAACACAAGGAGGAAGGAGCAGCAGAGATGAAGCATTAGGAATTGACTGCCACCCCCATTCCCCATCCCCCTCCACTGTTTGGGGGCAGGAGGCAGAACAGTCAGGAGTGAGGGGAAGGTGGTTTAGGTTTTGCCTTTGTTTCTCACCATCCTACTCTGTTTTTAATGGGAAATAAATTAAATTAATTTTTCCCTAGTCAAGTCCGTTTTGCCCATGACTGTTAACTGCTGAGTGATCTCCCTGTCCTTATCTCGACCCACAAGCTTTTTCATCTTATTTTCTCTCCTGTCCTAGTGAGGAGGGGGAGTGATAGAGCAGTTGGGTGGGGGTCTGGCTGTCACCCAAGGTCAACCCTACAAAGCTTGTTTTCTTTTGCTGCCAAGTAGGTTTGCTGTCATCGTAACAATTATATCTGAAAGAAACCCCACAGGAAAACATTTTGATAGCATTCTCGGCATTTTAAGGTTTATAGACTAAATTATTGTGTTTTCAAAGGGAAAATATTTTATAAAGCATGGACTCAAGTAATTTTAGTACTACTTTAAAACCGGACTGGCATTTAAAAAATCAGAAACCTCTAAAGCCATTGCAATTCTCTTGTCTCAGGCAAGAGCCAAAAAAGAGTAAGAATAAAACCTAAATCATCCAGGCAGTTAAATGGTCACTACAGACAAACTTATTCAGCATCTAACAAGATAAAATTAGAAAGATTAAATCTAATTAAGGGTCTTTTAAAGAACAGTCCACAAGTAAATACCTCTTTACAAAACTTCTGGTTATCATCAAAACCAAACAGAGAAACAGATTTTGAACCAAAGATGACTTCTGATTGTAAAATAATTTTACATTTTTAATTATTTTCTCCCCAAATTACTTGAAATTATAATTTTTAAAAAAAGCATTTTTATACCTAATAAATTTACACTAATAAAGAAAAGAAGAATATAGTCTCTCTATTAGCGGAAACCCAGCCAATTCCAGTACCACCATAGACCTTCCTTGTCCTTAGCACCACATATTTAGCTTTTCCTATGCTGCTGGGGTCTAGTCAGCTTTTACAGACTTAGACTTGGGGAACTGTGTCAATTACTGAAACATATACACTGTCCTTACTTTGATTTTACCTTTAAGCTTAAAATTCCACATGTGACAAACCGCAGCATTTTACTACTCTAAGAAATCACTCCCGCTAAGAACCATAAGCTGTTTCACATCTTCATTTGAATTAAGAATGAACTTCCTTTGAACCCAGCTTCAAATGAATGACAAATAGTGAGGGCTATGGCACATAATTAGGACCCCTCTGCATGTCCAGTGTTTCTTACTGTAGAAGAGAATCCTACTTTCCAAACACCCATCACAAAATACTTTGTGTACTAATGCCCAGTCAACATCTGAAGTCTTAAATAAGAAAGTGCATATAGCAAATTTCCTGGTGTATTCCTGCTCCCCACACACACTGCAGGAAAAGTGGCAAAACAGTGGTATCAGCAGATCTGATAACATATAGGAGGATGGCTCTAACATTTAACAAGGCCCATGAATCAAGAGCCCGGAACAGAAGGGAGTGCCTTGGACTATATCCAACTGTGGACAATGATCACACAGTCAGGATTTTGTTCTGGTGAATGAATTCATACATGTAGCAGCATTCTGCAATATTCTGTTAATGAATTACACGTTATGAGAAAAGACAGCTGCTGAGGACAATCCCATTATTGCTACCTGTGCTAGCCATTTAGCCCAACAGCCAGATGTTAATGGGAGTTCTGGATTAAGTTGTTATACGATGTAGACTGACTTATAAGGAGTGTCATTCCTTGTCCTCAATGTTACTCAGATTTCTTGCATCTACCTGTTTTGGTAGGTGTTGGTTGTTTCCTGCTCCATGTGTCATGTTTACCCAGTCTTGGAAAATGGCACTTTTTAGATTTAATTATCTTCCCAACAGTCTTGCCCAGGCTATTCGCATCATGTGTTTGAATCATCTGCAGCAGCTTCTACCACTAGGAGATGAGGGAACCAGTCAACTTAGTTACACCCCGCGCTGAGGATAACTTCACAGAGATGATGTTTCTGCCATCCTCCATCTATTCTGACTCTTTTTCCCTGGAAGCCTTTTCTCCCAGTGCTGCTTCTGCCCCTTCTAATCTATTCATTTGTCTGTGCCTGTATAAATTGCTAACTTACAAAACAAATAAAATACTTCAATACTAGCTGACTAAAATATCGTCATTCTGGAAAAGAATTCAGAAAGTGCAATAAACCTTGTAACTTGCAGTTTTATTTATTTAAGTTTCAGCAGAACAACAAGATTTTTCATCATGATTAAGACCATAAGGAGCTGCAGTTTTAAACCCCCTGAAATGTGCAACAGAATGCCATCAGAAGTATTGTAAGCAAGGTTTGTGATACTGACTATTTCACTGCCAAAAGTCACAAAGACAGTGGAAAGAGATGGTTTGGAAGGGAAAGGTGATTTTGGGAGGGGTAGGAGTGATTTTTTTTTTGTTTTTTAAATGACAAGTATAAACAAAGGTAGAAAGAAGCAGCGGGGAGCAATTAATGCAAATTAACTGAATGGCTCTAGAGAAGAGAATGAGCATATACTACGTTATAAACACATTACCCTTATACACACAGAAACCCTAAAAAGATCTTTTTAATGGGTCTCTGAGCAAACATTGCTTCAACCAGGTTTAGCAATTGCTGATGTTTAAATTATGTTTTAAATTAAAACACAGATTTTACAGATTACACTGTAACCATCTTTTCATATCATGATGTAATTTATAACTTCAGGTGTATAGGTTGAAATTACACATATAACAACATTAATAACAAAATCCTTATGAATAACAGTCCAACTATAAACGTTTGCTCCCCCAGTATTTTTTTTTTTTGCTAGTGGTTAGACAATTACTCCAGTGAACACTTCAAGAAAAAAAAAATAAGAAAAAGTTTAGTCCAAATTTCAAACAGGATCAGGCTTGCCCAAGGGGTATTTTAGAGCCAAATGCAGGACAAGAGTGAATGTAGGACCCACACACACCTGAGTGAACTATACATCAGTCCCCATAAAGGGGATGGTTTGGGGCACACTCTCCCTATCTACCCATAGGCCACCAACACACTCCTGTTTTTAAGTATACCTATTATCTTAAGGACCTTCTAATAAACTACCAGAATTTGACCAACAAACCCTCATTCCCTTTTTAAATCTGCAGGTCTTGTCCTTCAAGGAGTCTTCTATGGTTGAAGACCTGATATTTTATCCTGTAGCCAATGGGAAATACTGAAGCCACAGGGGGGTTTGCAGCCAAAAACATTAGTGTTCAGTCTAACTCATTACCACAGAGAAGACATGGCGTATTGGTTTACGAAGTATTATGAAAGATGAGTGTTACATTAAAATCCCAATGAACTGTAACAAACTCTTGACAGAAGGGTGATGTAAGATGATGCCAATACTGTCTCAGTCCAACTGCAATGACACACTCATCTTTTAACATGATTTAAAGTTTACCATCATACATGGGTCTTGTCTTTCTGAGACCGTTAGTACAGCAATTTCTTCTTTTTATTTTGAGCACAACATGAATACATAATGAGAGAATGAGCCATAAAACAAGTAAATCCTGGGAACCCTTAGAAACAGACACTGGCAAATTTAGTGCATTAAATCCTCGCACTCCCGTATATTTATTCAGCACAGTCGTGAGGCTTCATTCCAAAAGCTCTGAGTACAGTGGACAGTCCCCACAGATTTGTCTGTTCCATAACACACTGTGTAGAAACACGATGGGTTTGAACAAAACAAAGCAATGTGTTAATGTGTTATTTGTACAAACTCTCTGTTCAGTGAGGGAGTAGGTTCTAAATGGTATCATTTAAAAAGCAGACAGGGATGGTATAAAGCTACAGAATACAATCTTGCACATGCTGTAATGCTACCATTCATCTGGAAGACAGATCTGATGGATGCTCTAACAGCAAACTTTCAAGCTCCTGGAAGAAAAAAAAATTGCAATAATTATCCATAAAAGCTTAGTGGAAAATTTTCTTCCATTGGTTCTATTAAAAAGTAATTAGTGCCTGTGCAACTGCCAAAAATTGGCAATTAACATTGCTACATAGAAGAACACTGGCACTTAATCGCGTTAGTGTTCTCAAGGAACCCTCTAATGCACTAATGCTATCTGTCTATCCATCTATCTTAGGTACTTACATGGCCCCTACTACCATAATATATAGGCATTTTACAATCTTCAGTGCAGTTATTTTTACAACACCCTGGTGAGGTCAGGGAAATACAGTCAAACCAAACGCACAGATGTGAAGCTGAGTTTAGGCTATAATGTTGCATAGCATTTCATTTCCAAAATCCTTTGTCAGGAGGTATTTCCAGGTGCACTATACTTGTAATAAAACCTATAGCTAGGTCAACCAAGGAAAAATAATTAACTTCAGGGTTTCATTTCAAATATAAAGTCAATTTCAGATGTTAAAATGGTTTTCAAAAAGAATTTACTGCAGCTGACGTTTAAAGCGTGAATCAAGGCTTGTTCTGGATGTTTGCTGCAACAATAATCCCCAGTTCCCACTGAATTTAAAACTAATTCTCATTCAGCTATTGAAACTGCAAAGGTGGTCTTTCTGGCACCTGAACAGATGCACATTCAATGGAAGGACAGCAACACTTTAGCAAGAAAGTTGACAAATGGGCCGTGAATATGCCAGACCTCTGACACTATCGCAATGATCATCTGGAGATGTGACTAGAAGATCTGAAAGAAACCACGCCAAAAAAAAAACCCAAAACCAACAAACAGATAAGATAGAGACTGTACTTGTACGTGGGTGTACCTAAAGAACAGGAAGCAGTATACTCAAACAAAAATAGTGCTAAACTCTTTTTTGCTTAAAATCTTTAACCTAAAAACACACAAGATATATAAAAATCAACACAAGACCAATATCAACTTCTTTCAGTTTCAATTGCTGACTTAGGCATAATTTTAGCTACATGTAACCGAGCAATTTGTCACCTCTAAATATAACAAAAAGATCAAAAACATTCCCCTTTCCTGTCTCTCCAAGTTGTGATGAGCCTTTCAACATATGTGAAACTAAATACATCACCAACTTCAGGTTTATGCTGCAACACAATTTAGGAATTAAAAACATTTTGGAACGGTAGCTAAACAGTGTCTTCCCTAATGGTGTGTTATGCTGGAAGCTGTATTGCCTTCATAATAAGAAATAAAACGCTGGCAATATCCAGAAAAAAAAAAAAAAAAAAAAGGGAACACCAGAGACAGAAAGAGTGAGTATTGTAAAAGATTCATATCTTCATTTTCAGTGTCCTTTTACTACATAAAAAGTACAATACAAGAAAGTTAAATGTGCCGTGGAAACAAAGTAAAATGTATTACATAGTTCACCTATGGGAAGAGTTTTCTTTTTGCTATATGCTTAGTTTTTTATGGATTTCAATTTACAATTTTAAAAAGCATCTATCATAGTTCCTTGATGGCTTTGCTTAATTAAAATTCCAGTGAAAAAATGTAACTACTCTGTTTTCACAGTACATATTGTAATGAAGAGCAAGCAAATTCCATTTTCTTTTTTTGTTCTTTTTTTTTTTAAAAAGAAAAAGCTTTCTTCTGAAAGTTAGGGAATAACAGATTCTCTTTGAGGGCCACAGTATCTCTAAAGGTGATTATTGATCAAGCTAACATGGTAAAAAGAACGCACATTTCTTCAAGAGCATAACTAGTTTTTTAATGAAAATAATCCAATTATTTTTGAGCAATGAGATAAAACAGGACTGAAATATAAACCAGGAGATTTATAAAAATTTAAACTGTAGGACAGAAAATAATATATAGGTAGTACAAAATATTGATTTGATAACACTATGCAATTTAGATAATTTAAAATTAATGTTTACAGTTACTTTACTCAATCATAAATAAAAATATTTCGACAGACTGATTAGACTACACAGATCCTGAAATACCTTTTAAATAGCTAAATGCTTATACCTGACGCCTTTCTGATCAGCGACCACTACATGAGCACTAGAAGATCCTTCTGCAAAAGGTCCTGCAAAAGAGATTCCGAGAAAAACAGAACAATGAAAATACAAGGCTGAAATCTCCTTCCAAAACAGTAAGCTTTTTGGTGGTATTTGCTCCTTTAATGCATGCGAATTTTGATGGCACTTCAGCTGAAAACAGTTAGCCATGCTATTATACTTCTTCATAATTCAGTTAGTTAATTTCAGCTAGCTGTTGATTCATTTTGCATAAACCATCTCAGAACTTATCATTTTTAGTGGCCTCATTTCAGTCAGGGATTTTCTGTTAGATGTTGGTTTCAATATATATGAATGAGTTTTCCTAGACCACTTAAATTAATGCAAACTTTGCATCCCTCTAGTGTCCTTTCTACCATAGTTTAAAGCTTAAAAATCAGGGTAAAAATTAGGGCCACTGGGTCAAAATAGCCTCTACAATTTTAGTTGGAGCCCCTAGGAAATATACTTTATGGTCCAGACTTGGATGGCACAGTACTTTCAACTTAAGTCCCACCTGACTGAATGGAAAAGGTCAAGCTGGCCTGAGACTAGACCAACTTCATTTGGTAAAAGGGTCCCAGACTACTGCGTTGGAAGGTAAAAAAGCAACAGAGACCTTAATAAAAGGAGGTGGGGGATCAGGGGGGAGAGAGGATCCAGTAGCTAATTCAATAAATGAGTTTCAAAAATACCCTGATTCTACCCCTGCCCCTGCCATACAGCTTGGTGATACCATAGGAAATCACTGCCATCAAAATTGTACCTACCTTGCGGATGTGTATTGCTTATTTTCTGAACTGAAATACTCATCTCTGATTTGCCAAAGACCAACCTGTTACAGCTGAAGTCAGGGGAGCTATAAAGTCCTTAATATACTGAAAAACGACGTTTCTACTGTTTCGCATTTCGCACCCTCCAGTCTTGTACCTGTGAACTGGAGATAATACCTCCTCACCTCATAAATGTATTATGAAAATAAATTCATTAAACATTTATGAGACTTTCCAGGACCATAATGACGCCTATCACAGAAAAGCCCAACAGAAGATTAATTCTCCATTCAGAAAAGCTCTGAACATCATGCTATGTATAATGCATGGCCTACCACACCAAATAATTGTAACAACATAGTATCACACAGCTAATTATATAGCAAGCATGAACCATCATAAAATACTCTAAGTAAGGCAGAGTCTTACAGAAAACAATTATGGGCATGCAACTGAAAACTACATCAAAACCAATAAAAAAAAAAAATTAAGAATACACACCCTAAGTTTATGTTACACCTCCTAGTTTAAAAGCAAACCAAAATAGCAGAAAGGATCAACTTCATTGTTTGGCACCTTACTGATAGTTGAGTCACGTAGATCATTGTAAGATCACTGGTGCACAAAGAAAAAGATAATTGACACCCATGATATGAAGGACCTGAGAGAGTAAGGGACATTTTACTAGAGGGACATTTACACACATTTAGAGATGATGGTGGAAGAGAGTTCGAGATCCTGGGAGCCTTCTCACTCAGCACCTCAGGGACCTCAAAAGGGACGCCAGTACCAGGATTCTGCTCAGAACTCTCAAACTTGACATCTTCTTCCCAGAGCCCTCAAACATGCACATCTCCAGTCACAGCCTTATCATTATACCGGTTTTTCATTTATGGTCATTTTCCCATCCCCTCTGCCAACCCTTCACTTATGCAAACATAAATCGTACATGCAGTTTATGTGCATCACAGCATCCTCACCCCAGTTTACCCTCAACCTGCTGTTCAACCTTCTCCTTTCATTTCAGGTATCCATCTCTCCATCAGGTTAGGTCAGCAGAGTGGCATGGTTTACTCAAGGGAGGAGAAGAAAAAAATTCTCCTCACTTACAGTTTCAGAGTCCTGGACTCAGACTTGTTATAGCAGCTCAGATGGGGCATTTACATTCCCTGGTCATGTCATACAGGCTTCCATGATAAAAAATAAAATATATCAAAGGTTAGACTCCTTTGCTAAAGTAAAGACAGGGGAAAAAAACCTTTCAAGCATGAAGACAGCAAGCATGATCAAAACAATGAAGTCTTCCCATTCTTATCGCTCTGAAATAGATCAACCACTTAGTCTAAAAAAATGTTTTTTTAAAAAATAGTACCAGCATGATGCAGAACTCAGCATTGAAAATTTCTGTCTAAACTATTTGGCCTTAACAGAAAAGTTACAAACAACTGAAGATGGTATTTTATAATGGGAAGCACCTGGCAATCTAGTAAGGTGTTACACAATCTGAAACATTATGTTTGTCTGCAAAGCAAAACAAAACAAAATTAAATGAACAAAACCAAGTAAACTCTTCAGAATGGCATTGTGTACCTTTGAAAAAGTATCCAGCCATTTTGGAAAGTCCTCCTTTGACATTAGTATATAGCATGCTATAGCTAATTAGTCCTTGAGACATTATTTCACTTCACTGATGGAGAAGGTTTTTAACAACATGCAAAGACAAACGCATAATGTCACTCCCTCATAAAAGAACACCGTGTAAATTGCTATCTTCAGCTGCTATTACTCTTGCTGTTAATTGGGTATCTTGATACAACATTTCCCAGAGCCTGAAAAACCTTATTAGAAGTCTACTGACTGGAGAGAAGGGAGGGGGAAAAAGATCTGCTAGAGAGGACACTCCAGTTCCAACGGGGTGCTACTCCTTGGCCATGGTTTCACAACAGATGATACCTAACCCTCAAGGAAGACAGGAAACACTGAGAAAGTTCACTCCCCTGCTGAGAGAATGAAGGGGTTGGCACAAGACAAACCAGGCCAGGGCACCTAACAGTAGTTAATTAGAAGCATCACTTCGTCTTAGAACAAGGACAGAATTTAAGTGATGCAAATAGCCTTCGTTTCCTGTAAGTTGTAATAACAAAGGAGCAGAAAGAAAGATATTTCGAAATATGTTTGGAAAATAATCATGGTCAAAGATCACAGGCAGAGAAAAAGCAGAATCACAACATATGCTTTCTGAATCAAGCACAACACAAAAATTCTATGATGTTGTAACATCCAAGGAACAAAATATTAACAACAAAAATCCCAAAAGAAATAGAAACATGCGTACGTCTATAAATAACAATAGGAGACTAGCACTGTGGAAAAGTCACAGTGGACATATCCCTTCATAAAAGTAAGAGCTGCAATTTAAGGTGACTTAGAGTAAACTTTTCCAGGAGGTGGAAAAAAACATAAAATTAAGAATAGCAAGGATAAATTTCAGTGAAAATCCCTCCTGAAGTTGTATTCCTGACATTCCAGATTTCCTTGCCAGACCACACAGACATTACTCAGACTCCGAAGACCAACATCAGTTTCCTTCACTTTGTGTCTTGCCTTTTTCAGCTCATGTCTTTGTAGTCTCAACTTCTGTAATTTAAATTAATGTAACAATAATTTAATCACACTACAGTGGTGTAACCATTGTTTCACAAAAATGTTTTTTAAATATTAGTCTTTGAACCTATTGGACCAACTAAACCCGCAGAATCTACTTCATCATCCAGTAAACTACTCATTCACTGCATCAGAAGAAGGGTGGCCAGCAGGTCAAAGGAGGTGATTCTGCTCCTCTACTCCACTCTTGTGAGACCCCACCCGGAGTACTGCATCCAGCTCTGGAGTCCCCAAGATAAGAAAGACATGGACCTGCTGGAGTGTCTCCAGAGGAGGGCCACGAGGATGATCCGAGGGCTGGAGCACCTCTCCTATGAGGAGAGGCTGAAAGAGCTGTGGCTGTTCAGCCTGGAGAAGAGAAGGCTCCGAGGAGATCTTATTGCAGCCTTCCAGAACCTAAAGGGGGCCTACAGGAGAGCTGGGGAAGGACTTTTTACTAGAGCATGTAGCGATAGGATGAGGGGGAATGGCTGTAAACTGGAAGAGGGCAGGTTCAGATTAAACATTAGGAAGAAGTTTTTCACTTTGAGGGTGGTAAGGCACTGGAACAGGCTGCCCAGAGAGGCTGTTGAGGCCCCATCCCTGGAGGTGTTCAAGGCCAGGCTGGACGTGGCCTTGGGCAACCTGGTCTAGTGAGAGGTGTCCCTGTCTATGGCAGGGGGGTTGGAACTCTATGATCTTCAAGGTCCTTTCTGACCTAAACCATTCTATGATTTGCACTTCCCATCTCCTCCTAACTTATGCCCAGTAAAACATGCAATGTTGCTATCATTAATGGTAATACACATGTATTCCTGAGGGTGAAACCAGGAACATCCTTCTCAACTAGTCACTGCTTCAGTAAGAGAGTATACCACTTCAGACCTTTCAGGCCCTGTAGAAAGAGCAATCATAGGAATAACCATGCGTATAATGACAGAAGATTAACACACTTAGTTTAAACTAAAAAAAAAAAAAAAAACAGAAATAGGTTCTGAATTTAAAAAAGATAGATGTTGACAAAATACAAAGGGCTGATTAATACAGTTAACTGAGAAGCTCATAAATGTGGATAAAGAGAAGGACTACAATGTATTCAAGTAAAAGTACAAAACCAATCAATCAGAAGTATCACAGCCCTTCACTTCCAGAACTAATTTGGTTAGAAACTACCTCAAAGAGCATACAGAACTAAAGAGTCCACCATGAAAATAAAGACTGTACAGTAAAGAAGAATGTATTGTTAAATAAATCATTAAAAACCTGAATAAGATTTTGCAACTGACACTAAATAGTGAAAGATTCTTCAGATTTCCTGAAGAAAAGTAAGGAATCTGGTTGCCAGTATACTTTAAATACAGGCGGCCCTCAAACTTTAATTTGTATTAGCTTTCAGAAGTGCTGGTTGAACTACTTGGCTTTTCTTGCTACACTGAATATCAGTTATGCCTATCCTGCAGCAAGACGAACAATGGAAATTAAACCCCAAGCATCAGCAACAGAAATGAAAGCCCAAAAACTCAATGCACTGAGGTGAGCAGCATGGGATGAGCTCAGCTGTGCTGCTCTAGCAATGACACAGTTATCTCCAGGGCCAGTAGCAAGACTTTTTAGTCTTGAAAGTCAAATGAGATACCAGACAATGGAGAAGAAGTATTACATTACATTTATATTTAAATGGAAGGATGGCAGCTACAGGTGGATAAACCTAAAATGAAACCCCTTAACTTTGAAAATGCCTCTGAGAAAGAAAGACAGTAAATAAAATTGGCTAAACTATGATAATCAAACTACATAAAAATGGCTCTACTGGATGAGAATAAGCCTCTATTTAGCCTGTCATCTTCTCTCCAACAGTGATCACAAACAGATGCTGAAGAGCACAGCGAGTAGTCACTTTAAGCACTCTCCCAGGCTGCAACCACCTGAGGCCCAGGGTTTTCCTGAGATGTGTGCTTCATTCTATACATTTAGCCAGCTTCTAGGCTTTTCTATGCATTTAGGGAGCTCCCTCTCATTAATTTTGTCCACTGTCATCTTCAGCACACAGAAACTCATATTCTCCATAATGTATACGGCCAAGATGTTCCAAAACTCAAGTATGTACTGTTTGAAAAGCCACCTCCAGGTGGATTGTTGACTACTTTATAGTTCAATGGTTTTCTAAACATATAAAATGCAGTAGATTTGGGTCAGGAGAACACAGCAATGAAAGTCCTTAACCAGACTTTGGCTGATGTCATACTATATTTTTATTAATTCCCCTGCCACAAATGTTGTAAACGCTCTGAGGAAATCTGCTGATCCAGCAGAGCTAAGAGACAACACACAGGGGATGGAGTAAATCTCGCAGATGCTTAGAAGTGGAATAAAATTCCTATTGTGCAATGTGCAAGATCATAACCGTGAGGACAAACTAAATAGCTTCGTGCTACAGATGGGAAGTTCACTAATTCATAGACCTATGTGGAAAAGACCCTGTGTGTACAAGATGATCACGGCACAGCTGTCAAACGCCAATCTGACACCAAAATGGAAATACAACTTCAGGATGTAGCAAAAGACACAGTTCCAGTAAAGATGAGCAACACTGTGCAAAGCTCTGGTTAGACGCCACCTATAGCATCAGACAGTTCTATGAAGATTAACGCAATCAAAATAGACATAGAAAAACTCTCCGTTTCATCAAATGGACCGTCTATCAAATTAATAAAAGGATTAAGAGTTTCTTTACTAATGTACCAACATACAATACAGGTGGAGGAAATATTCAGGAGCTACCTGAGCTGAGTGGCAACACTAGGACGAAAACCTTGGGTGTTAAAAAAATAATAAAAAAATAATAATTAAAAGATTCCAAGTTTTCACATCAATTCTTATAATATTCCAATGGGAACAGTAGAAAGAAGATAACAAAAGAAATTGATATATTTAAAATGGAGCTACATAAACACACAAAGAAACATGATCTGCCTCCAATAGAAGGGTCCTGGATTCAGAGACTTAGTTTGCTCTTTCCAGTCACCTATTCTTAAACAAAACATAGACCACCACACAGAAAAGTCATGACATTTCAGATAATATGATAAGCTGAGTTTAAGGCTGGAGTATCTTTTTACTCCAATTTCATCTTCCTTTTCTAACTTGAAAAACTGTCAGACAAAGCTTTTTTTTCCCATCTGCATCCCTTCACCACCAGCATCCCTCCTTTCTCTTCCTTTATTTCTTCCTGCATTTTCTCAAAATTCTTCATTCTATGCCAATGGTTCCAGCAGCTGTGACATCCTGAGGTTTCACCAAGAATTAAAAAAAAAAAAAAAAATCACAAATAATTCTTATTCCTACTTTCTATAGTTAAGATTTTCTTCACACTTGTATTGAAAATTACCGATCTTGTTACACAAGGCAAGGATGAGCAGCAAAGGCCCAAGAGCAGTCTGCAAATCAAGATGATAACACTGTGTCAGCATTCACCCAGGACACATTCTTTGGAGAATAACAGCACAAAACCTTTCTAAAAAAGGAAACTGTTAAATTCTTGCTGAATTTAATGCAACACATTTGCGTTCTCATTTAGGAAAGTAGACTATTCATTTTCAAGATTTTTTTCCTGATAATGTACATACCGCAATGATACGGAGGACCACAGTACTATCTCATCCTGCAAATACCTCTACTTAGCCTGTGAGTCTCTCCAGAGCTTTTACAGTTTTATTCCTCAGATGTGGTTCACAAAACACTAAGGTAATTTGCTCCCCTTTGATGTCCTTAAAGAAAATAATTCCTTCAGAGAAATCTCTTTCTGCAGAGCTAGAAACAGGGTGTGCTTCTTAAAACAAAGGAGGATGCCTTATGTAGTATCTGCTATCGCTTCCACTACAGGACACACGTGCATGAACAGAGAAAATTATGTAAAGCACATGTCTATGTCACAGGAGACAAGTTCTGCAAGTAGTCTAGCCACAACAACACAGTGCTTTGTGTATGTTAATTTATCATGCATATATTTTGCATCTCAAATAAATGTCATACAAAAATCAGAAGCAGAAGAAAATCAGAGATAAGAGTACTGACTGCTAAGGGAAAAAGACTCTGTGATAAACCTCCTCCTAATCTGTACTACTACTAGAATTTTAACAAAATTTTATTGTCACTGTTCATTTCTTTGCCTGTTGGGGGTTTTTGCCCAGATTAAACAGTTTCCATTCACAAAAACATGGTACTATGCTTCCTGTGTCTCTATTACATGGCAGTCTGCAGTAGGAAGCATGCGAAGACTGCAAGAACATCTTCTTCATGGGAAGAAAACCTTAAAGCCACATAGACTTGCTACTGCTCTATGTTAGAAGAAAGCAAGATACTGACATCTTGTCCTCTAGCCACACAGGCTTCCAAAGTCTAACACAAAGTTTTCAATGAAAAATTGTACTGAAGTGCTGCAAGACTATAGTTGCTGTACAAAAAGCAAGGAAAAAAATTACTCTGTTCAAAATAGTTATTTAATTATCATAAAATCCACTTGATCAAGATTTAATTGCACTATATTAGCATTTATGTAACAGACAACTTTGTTTCATTGCATACAAGAAACCATGAATAGAAGGAAGACATATCATATCTGTAAATCCACAGTGATAACAATGATGCCTCAATCTTGATAAATTAAGCTGAGAAATAATAGATGAACATGCGAGAAGAACTCTACCTGTACGAAACAAGCACTTATTAAAACAAGAACTTGATTTTTAGAAAATTAAGGCTCAATAATGTTCCAAATCCCCTCTGAGCCTTGCCACTCTTTCAAAAGATAGCTATAAAAGAAACAAAAATCATTTGAAAAGCTGTCACATAATACCAGGACATTATCATGAGATGTCACTGTCAGAAGTGGGGAAAACTAAACAGAATCATGCTTCATATTTAGCAAATGAGCCACAAGATCTACAGAAATATAAGTCCTTCCTTCTTTTCAAAATCGATTATTATTAACTACACCTGACTCCATGATACAAAGCGTCAAGTCAAGGTTGTTTACATTTTTCCCAAAGAAAGAATTCATCCAGAGGGTTATTTATTAACTTTTTCTTTTAGTATTTTATTTTATGCTCTTGTTTGACTAACATCTGTTAAACACTGAATCTCAGAAATAATTTACATTCTAAGCCAGATGTAAGTTTGCAGCAGACTACTAATTTACGGAGAAAATAACCGACTAGGTACATTTAATATTCTGTTCAAAGTATAAAAAAGTATATATAAAGTATAAAAGTGGCACCTATTTCTAAGGTGTAAACTGAACAAACTTTGATAGATCTGACTTTTTTTTTTTAATTTGTAAGAAACTTGAAGTAAAGATTCACAATGCTAGCCAAGTGTTCATCTAGAAACAGGATCAATCTTGGACTATAACTCTTTGGCATGCAATAAACTCAAGCCTTAGATAAAAGAATTAGAACCTTGTCATAGCCATTCATACAGATTACTGTCCATACAAGTAGTGGGGTTCTAATTTCTCCTGAAATGAAGAACATGAATTATGCGAATCAGATACCAACTTCACACAGACACAGGCATATCAAATCTCCAGAATGTCTTGCACTGCTTAAGAACAACAGGCCAGTTAATACAAGATGGCACAGCTCTATCGAAGTCGAATTAAGTTTCTTCAGTGTACAGCCCCTTAAAAATAGGGAGAAAAACATCATTCAAGCCACTGTTCTAACTGTATTGTAACGCCCTCAGTTTTACATTATCCTTCAAACCTTCTTCAAAGACAAACCTGAATATTTTCAAGGTATCAGTTTTTCTGTCTTATTGCAGCTTTAATTTGAAGAAAGGAACAGACTATGTAAAGTCTGAACTAAATAAAAAATTCTTACTTCTCTGCAGTACCTTTTTTTCCTAGTTCAGCATCCTCAGCACCTGAAGTAGTATGACTTTTTCTTGTGCAACTCATCCATCCATTCATCCATCCATCCATCCACCCACCCACCCACCCGCCCATCCATCCCTCCCTACTTTAAATATTACTATGTGTAGCAATATACTGGGTTGGGGTTGGGGGTTTTTTTTGCAGCTACACTGTCTTACATATCTTTGTAGTACACCCTATTTTCCATGATACTCATCAAGTTAATTTAAAGTCTCAGCTTAGTCAAACACCTTGATGGTTACACTGTATCACATCAGCAAAAGCGCTGCATTCTAAGATTTAAGGCGGCAGCTAATGAAAAGAATTAACTAAAGTGTTTGCACATGATTTAAAGTGCTTACAATCCAACCATTCAAATTCTATGAATTTTTTTAATAGACAGAATCAAATAACTACCATCTGAAAAACAAGCATATGCAAATCAATTGTCAACAAGCAACAAAACAAACTAACAATCACAACCTCCTCATTCTCTTGCCTCAGCATAAACCTCCCAGTTTGGTCAACCATCAGTTTTCTGTAAGCCTTACAGATTCTCCATACCATCCATACTTTGATTTCAAGAAACAGAAGTTATTACTTCAGCAAAGGTACGTATGCTTATATAGATTCCCAGTCTTAATAAATTACCAGACACTATGTCCAAACACAGGGTATTTTTTTTTTCCAAATGCCACAGTTTATTGAACCTTAAAACTGCCCCATAAAATTACCTATAAGCAATGAAAGTCAAATAAGCCTAGACTGTACCACTCCAGTTATCACAGATAAAAGTAGCATTAGCAGAGACCACCTGCTGTTGTAAACATATCCCATTCAAATGGTCTCTGCAATCATCACTAAAAACTCCTAAAGTACACTCCAGTTGGTAACTGAAAATCATTGATTTAAGAGTGTAGCACTGCAGAATTTTGAGAAAAGATGGAGTGAATTTTAAATATTCTGGATACTGAACTGGAAAGCTCGAAAACAATGTTAACTTAACCTATCATGGGCTTTAAACGAAAATTTTTTGCTTATCACAGCAACACAGATAACTTCGGAATCCAAACAATGCAGCTATCAGTTGCTATACCAGATTGGAAATTGAGCTAGAAAAAAATACTAACAATGCTTCCAGAACCTACATAGGAGAATCTGCTATGAGCACGTGAAAGATGCATGAGGAGAACAATTGTGTTACTAAGATGAATACCAGAGTCACCTGAAATTCTTAAGACCGATCTTAAAACTCTGATGTTGACTTTCCTGAGTCAACGTTCAAGAACGGAGAGAGAAGCACTTTCACGTTTAACATCCTATATGTCATTTTGGTAGCCACTAGCAGTGAGGTAGATAAAGCTGCAGAAGCACCAGAAACTGTTACCACAGAAAAGAGGAAAAGGGCTAGGAAAAGAAAACAAAAAAGCCTCATAGAAATGGAGGGATTTGTATGATGCAACAGAAAATGAGAAATCAAAGTGAAAATTGACATCTGCAGCGGTTGGAGCAGAGGGGCAAAATTAATCTGAATGGTTCACAAAGTTAAATTGAGTAGCTGCATTGGGTTTGCCTGCTCAATTTCATTTGGAGGTGGGGAAAAGGATGTATCACAGTCTCATGGAGAGATGTTACAGAGGAGTGGCATCCCTGTAAAAAGCAGAAGCTGCAGCCCTCCCTTCCCATCATCACTGCCTAATGTCACATCCAGTGGCTGCACCCACCAACACCAGCCCCATACCCTCGGTGTATGCATCCGTTATGTTCATACAGGGAGTTATCCTACAAATCTGTTATTTATCCTTCTGCCTGAAAGTAAGTAAAATCCAGATTCAGACCACAGGCAGTGAGAAGTCCGTAACCATTTACTACTGCAGATATAATGAAAAGGTAGAGAACATGTTTTTCACCTAATTCAAAATTTGAGTGTTAAAGAAATATTTACTGAGGGAAGCTAATGTTTGTAACACAGCATTTTTACTGAATACATACCTGATTTTTTGACGCCATGTCTGCAGTATTGTGCACAGTTCTGGACTCCCCAGTACAAGACAGATATTAAAATCCTGTACCTAGTCCAGCAAAAGGTTGGGAAGATGACTAAAGGGTTGAAGCATCTGTTATTCGAGGGGCCGCTGAGAGAACTGGGATTGTTTAGCCTGGAGAGGAGAAGGCTCAGTGCAATCTTATCACAATGTGTATAAATACTTGATTGGAAGGAGTAAGAATACGAAGCCAGACTCTTCTCAGTGATGCTAAATGAGAGCATAACAGGCAACAGGCACAAATTGAAATACAGGACACTCCACTAAACGCAATACAAAACATATTTACTGTAAGGGTGATTCAACATTGGAATAGGTAGTCCAAAAAGGCTGTGGAGTCACCATCCTTGAAGATATTCAAGAACAAGATCCTTAGCAACCTGGTCTGGTAGACACTTGAATGGGCTGGACAATTTCCCGGGGTACTTTTCAACCTCAACCAGTCTGTGATTCCATATTTAAAAATAAATACATTTGTTCCAATTATTTGTCCAGTAACTACTGAACTTTCAGTAGTTAATTTAGCTGGACAATTGCTCTCTCATTAGCATGTGCCCTTACAAAAATTCAGAGAACTAACACTGAAAAAGTGTTCTTTTTGCCCAGTTTCATCAAAAAGGCAAGAAAAAGCTGAAGTCATACCACAAAAAAAGAAGAAAATCTCAATGACAAAGCATGCAAAGAAAGAATTATCCTTGGGTTTTGTTACGCTGCAGTAAAGAAGAAACATACTGACCTCGATTTTTCACATTTTCACATTAATTATATACAGAAAGGACACAGTTACATGGGTATAAACAAATAAATTATAACGGAGAAACAAGCCCAAACTGTTCATTTGTTAATGTTTTTTGTTTGCTTATAAAATCTGCATCTTTCAGGCTACATAAGCTGCCTCCTTTAACACAGTGCCATTTCCAGTAAAATGTAAAATATCATTAAATATCAAAATTTTGAATATTTTAAGCACTTATCTCACTTTCTGCAGTTGAATGGAAAGCCCAAATGTAGTTTTTGGTTTCCCATCAAAGTCCTGGAGCCCCATGAAGATGGTACCACTTTAAACAAGTAATAAACTTCTCACACTATTTTCAGAAGTATTAAATCATCTTCTTCTCTTACTTACAACACAAATGATTACAGTGCAAGTAAGAATGTTTTACTCTGCTTCCACCTTGAAGCTGTTCACTGAAAGAACTGTAAACAGACTACAACAAACAATAGAACATAATACTATCATTGGTGAAAGAATAAAATAATTACTGCAGATCTATCAAAAAAAAAAAAAGGCAAAGAAACGGAAAGGTGTTTTAAAATTGCAGGATTTTTCAGATTACTGAGAAATAATCTACAATGAAAGCTGGAAATGATTCAACATCAGTGCTCTCCATCTTCATAATGCAATGTGGCACATGCTGCATGAAACAACGGATGACTTTGTTAACCTTTAAAGACATATGAACATCCTATAATTTTTGCAAAAGCAACAACTGACGGCACTACTCCTGTTTGGAGGCAATTGCTCCTCGCTACTCCCATCAGCTCTAACACAATAATTTTAAACCAAACCAGAACGCCAGGGGCTCAGCCACCAAGCCCTCCCACCCCAGTCATCCAACACAGACACAACCTGACACAGGGAAGCTGTAGTAAGAGATCTGCTAGAGGATTTTCTTAGCCCTTCCACAGTGAAGGCAGGCTCTGCTTTTCTCCTTCCCCTGAGTACAATAAGAAAGAGGGCATTTTGAAGCATTGCAGGTAGCTGCAGTAAGAATGACCACAGTCAATGATGTACAGAGCTGGACATGAGCTGTGAGAGGGAGGCAGATATAGGCTGCAGCCCTTATCATACATTCACGGTTAACATATTAAAGATTCAGTAAAACAGGTAATATGCATGCTACATTGAAATTTGAGTGAAACACTACCTCAAGACCTTTACTTTAAGAAAACAACATACATCAGTTGCTATTTAGTGCATCTATTAAAAAAAAAAAAAAAACAACAACAAACCAAACCACAAACAAAAAAAAAAGCCAAAAACAAAACACCAAACCAAACCAAAAAGCCCAACTACTAGCAGAATAAAACAAAGTCACATCTACATATAGGTAAAAACACTAGTGTTAACCTGCATGCTTTGAAAGTCAGCCACAGGTTATGTGGGAAGGACACCTGTCCGTATGCAAAACAGACCCCTTCACTCTCTCTGCCTCACAGTGATAACCTCCACAGAAGAAAAAGTGGGGACACCTGAGCAGGATGTACATGAGCTACCTGTGAGGTCACTGACCATTCGGCTCATCTGCCTTTCAAATAACAGTTATAACATACTGAGAAGACTATAAACCACCAACATTTTGCAGCTCTAAAAGAAATGGAAACTAGAAGAGGATAGTGATGCTCTTCATAAAGGTATTGTGAAATAGGCACTACGGGAAAGTACTCTTTAAACTCAGGGACAACAGTTGCCCCTCTCCCACATCTCCCCCAAGAGTATTATTAATTAGTTGTGTGCAAATTGACTGTAAGTACTAATTTGGATGGAAGTTTTTGACTGGAAGTGGGAAGGCTATTCTAGAACTTTGTCCAGCGTGAGTAATGGGAACAGAAGCATTGCTTCATTTCCAGAGGAAACTGGCAAAAATCTGCCAAACTTCAATGGTGGTGCTCAACCAAGTCATTGTTTTTGTATGACACATTCATACATACACATGGCAGCAACTGTTTTCTCTAAATTCTGAAGTTTTAATAAAAATGAAGCAGCCCAAATCTAACTTTAGTGACACTTGATCTTACTTTTGTTCCTAATGAATTCAGTGGAAAAATCTGATTGCAACAAACTGAATTTCGTGCCTCACTACTTTTGTTTTCTGTATCACGGTCAGTAGTGCACGGACTGCGCGAAGTTTGAACTGCAGCACAAAGATACATATTTTCACTGTGGTACTGTTTTTATTTGAAAACTGAATTTATATATGCTCTATTTAGCTCATGGTTGCACAATACACATTACTATCAGGAGCTTAGTATTGCATAAAAGGAATGAAGTAGCTGACATGAGTGTTTATAAAAACAAAATAGCTAGCATAAATTGACAGTGTGCCTCCCTTTGTCAAACCTCCTGGTATTAACAAGCAACGCTCTATACGTACACTAGTTATTCTTTTCATTGTGTTACACAACATAATTACTAACTCTTGGTAGCTTTGGTTACCAATCAGATGCGGAGCAACCTTAACTTGTCATACATCAGCATTTAAAATGTTCCTGACAACCTCAACACACGGGGGGGGGGTGTGTGTGTGTGTGTGTGTGTGTGTGTGTGTGTAAGGTTCACAGTTACCTTTTAGCTCTATTGGTTTTATTGACACTACTGGCATAAGAATTTTGTCCTAATACATTTGCACTTTTTTGTTGGGTATAACTGTATAAATGCTTCATAGACCACAAGAAATAAAAGGAAATTAAAATTAGGATTCAGTCACCTGCAATGACTATCTGTGGCCCTGTTTGGACCCCTGGGCAGATCACAATACAGTTGCTGTGCAGTGCTTCTCTTACACAATGAATCCCACTCTGCACTTGGAATAAACATCCAGGTACAGTTCATGATTGCATTTGTCACTAAGGAATGCAACAAGAAACTGGGAAAAAAAAAAAGCCTGCTGCTGGAGAGATCAGCAAGTTTTGGAATGGGAAATGCCATTAGTCATACAATGCCTTGGTCCTGGTGCCTGAACCAGACCACAACTCCAGCTGCAGCAATAAAAATCACAGGACAGCTTCAGTCCCTCTCACTTCCCACTGACCAGATCTGCATATACAAAGACTGTATCTACTGAAGCAAGACTCCGGGAGGAACACTGTTAAGAGGGCAAGCATCCAGAATCCATACTTAAGAAGGGCATCTGCATTTACTGGATTTCTAACGGCAGGAACAAGTATGCTCAAAAACCTCTTCCTTCAACTGCCACCACCTAGAAAAAGGAGCTGGAAGTCCCTGACATCTGGAGAGAGCCCAAAAAAAAGAGAAGAGGCAGGGATCAGCAGGAGAAGATCAAATGGATTAAAACGTTTTGCTATTGTTCTGCTTACCCTTAGGTTTGCACATAGTCTATTCTTTACCTGTGCTGTATTACCTCCCCTCCTCACCTTCATGCAGCAATATGAACCCAAAACATTTCTTGTATTTGTTTGTATTGCTGCCTGCACATCAGAGATACTGATACACGATTGATTGTCTCCATTCTAATCCCTTTGATGGACACAAACTGCAGTTTCCTAGTTTCTGGATTAACAGGCAAGAATCTGAAGTGCCTTCGTCCCATCTGGATCGTGAGCTGAACACAAAAACAGAATGGAAAACATTGGTGTTGAAATTGTAATATGGTCCTGCAGGCCTGATCCAGAAATGAAGACCATGGAATACATGACCACCCTCCACTTAAAAGAACAATGACTGGCATGGTAACAGAATCAGGTCATGTACCCTACCCCATAACAAACTTTATCATGGTGCTTGCAAGGAGGGGGGGTAGCATCTGTTGGTTCCATCACCACTGAGAAAACATTATTTGTTAAGTCACGCCCAAATTTTACAGATCACATCTTTATGGGAAATAAATGCATCAGTTAGATGAGGCAGTATTATTCACTCGTTCTGTCAGCAAGACATTTTTGCAGGGTTTAAAGCAGAGGAGGTAAGACTTGGAAAGACTGGAAATTTACTGATGCATGTGCAATGCTTATGAGGGCTTCTGTTTCTCCTGTACCTCCATTTTGGATTATTCTAAACATTGGCAATAGCTACACAGCTGCTTCCTTTCGATAAAAGGTTGAAGCGTATTTAGCCAATTAAAAGCTATGCAAATGTTTCACACATAACTTCCAGGAATTTGTTCTGCATGATGAATTTTTATTACCGCAAAAAGTATTTATCAAATGATTTAGTTAAGTATTTCTTTAATGTAAACAAGTGCAAGGATACAGAAATGTGCAACATTATCATAAAATGTGAAAGCAGGGAAGTCTTAAAAATTATAAGATCAGTATTAAGATGATACAGATCTCTGTGTCCTGCTCTCCACAGGTGTGCATGCACACCCCCTACAGCCCCGTCTGAAGTCATCAAAGAATTAGGGCTACCTCACGCATTTTACATTCAAAATACTTTAATTAGCACACAGCTTCTGGTTTCCAGTACATCATTATTTAGGTACCAGACAGATAAACATCATCTGCAAAGCAAGACTGAATAATAAACATATTTCTAGACAGGCTCCAGAGAAAAAGGTCTTTTATCCAATCCTCTGGAGGAGAATCAAAGTTTAAGGCTTCACCAACTTAATTTTGAAATAGCCTGAACTGAAGAAATAGTCAGTGTTACTCAATCCTCTGGCACCCATTTGATTTTTCTTTGGAATATTCAACAAATAACAGCCACTTGATCCATTTTAAAACCATCAATTTTTTTCCAGCACAAAACATATCCTGCTGCTGGTACACACCCACCCAGTGTTTCTTTTTAGCAAGGATACAAAAGCTGCCAAGTCTCTCCTAAGTTAACTGCACCCAAGAGAGGACTAACCACACATGAGCTCAGACTCTGGACCTTGCACCGCTCCATCCGAACATACCTCCCAATCACCCCCCTTCTCTGTCCTTAGTCTTCTGTGGTTATGTTAGCCTTAACAGGCCAGACCAATAAATAAGGGACAAAAAAGAGACAGACGCTCCATTTCTAAGACACAGTAACTCCTAACATGTACTTATTTTCATCCACATGATTCAGTCATGTGCTTTTACAGAAAATTTATAAGTTCCATGATTTGTGCATCTGGATTTAACACCCCATCCTCTTCCCACTCCTCCCTTCCCCTCTTTTAAATACAAAAAATGTTAAAGGATAAATTAGAAAAATCTTCAGAACAAAGGGCAGATTAAAACACATTAATGTAAGTAAGCTATAATAAGCTAAATGTAACGAGACATACAAGTCTTATACAGCCATACTCATTACTGTTACAGCACAGTTCACTTTGAAGTGACAAAACTATCTTTCAATTTGACAGCATTTTGAATATGAAATCTTACAAAAAAAGACTGAAAGACGTTAGGAGGTTACGTATTGGGTTAGACTGGGTGTCAAGTGCTACATTAAGTATAATCTAACAAATAATTATTTATATTTAACAAATAGGTGGACATAAATAGTGTTCTACAAATGCCATATTTTCAATATCAGAATTAAATATTACTGTAACTGCACAAAAAGGCTCTCACACCCTACCACTGTAGCAGAACTGAAGTCTTTTTTAACATAACAGTAATAACAAGAATAAAAACCTGTTTTCAGAATACTATATTCCTAATTAAAAAGAAAAAGTAATGAACAACAGAAAAGGTTGTAGCGCAATAGTTGAACTGCAGCAAACACGCAGTGGGAAAAAAAAAGGTACCCAAAACATTTCCAGACACAATTTGTAGTGAAAATGGAAAGCATAAACTTACATCCTCTAGTTTATCGCTTTCCTTGGTACTACAGTAATGCACCACAAATGAAGCACAGGTATACTTCTGTGTGTAATACAGCAGAACTGACTATAGAACAACTTCCTACACGCTTTAATGAAAGATCTGACAATGCTTTCTAACACCTACAAACAACGTATGAAAGAGACTGATTATTAGCTTATACTATCATCAATTAACTCATTTTCGCATAAAAAGGCATACACTAAAGATGCGTCAATAGATCTTGTACAGGTTTAGTCCATAAAAGGCAGACAACTGGAGGTACTCACATGGTAAACTTCCGTGGACTTTTCAAAATAAATGTCACACAAAGTGTATTTAACACATAATGGTAATACTCCAAGCAAGCAGATAATTGTATATGCAACCTTTGTCAGAGTATTGCAGGTATTATTTTTGTAAGACATGTTTAGAGAAAAGCATTACTCAAAAGCTTGTGTGATTACAAACAAGATTTAACTATCCTTTTTATAAAAATACTTCCATTTTTTAAAAACAGATGCTTTTGGCAATCCTTCCACCCTTCAACAGGTACGTAGCACTTAATAGAGTTACTGCACCATTTCTCTACAACTTCCCATTTCACTCTAGTTGGAAAAAGGAGTTCCACCCAAGCCATTTCCCCACCGAGCAGAAGTAAATCCAGTTCTCTTTCACAGATGCAGTCAACCAGAACAGGCAAGTTTGCTTAGATAAAACATGCCACAGTAAATGATGACATACGACCTCCACCTGCAGTGATCTTGTTTGCTCACTAGAGAAAAGCTAGGACTGATTATGTGCAGAGAATGATTTACATTCATGAGACAGATCACAGTACATCCTCTCCAGGTCCTGAAAATGTGCTTCTGCAGCAACAGAAGCCAGTTTGCTCTATCAGTCTTTAAAATGTTGGAAGAACTGCCAAACAAATAATGTTTATTTCCACTTCAAAATACCTCAAAAAATTACAAAGCACAGACAGTAGCACATTAAGGAAAAGAGAAATTATAGATATATTTTCAATAAAGGAGAAATCTGGAATTGTGGGTGAGAAAGAAGTCTAACAGCTGTGATTAGTGAGCCGTGTGTTTATACATCTTTCAACCTCATATGAAGTACTGGGTGAATTTCAGACTGCCTCAGATGGCAAAAGTCTGTTGAATGAAACTTGTTGACAGTGTTGTTAAAATAGAAAACTAATATTTGATAGCAAAAAAACACAGCCTGTTATAAATGTCAAATACAGGATTAAAAAGCAATGCACAGAGATTCTGGACTTGAAATTCGGTGCATAATCCAACCATCTGTCGACCAGTTGTGTAGCAAAATCAAGATAACGTGGAAATCTCCAAAAGGACAGCCAAATTCTCTTCCTTCAGCTACAGCATTTCCCCGTTAAGGAACGCGCCCGCGGTAATCGCACTCTGCCTGCAGATTAACCGAGGGGAGATGACACTCGCCACCGGCAAAAGAAAGATTGCAAAGGCAATCATGCCAGATCGGCAAGACCAACAGGGCTCCCAGCTGGCGGTGAAGCAGCCTGCAGAGGCAGAAGCGGGACTTCGCCGCGCCGGTACCGCCGAGCCGGGCAGGGACCCTTCGCCCAGGGCGGCGGGTGCGCGGGGTCCGGGACCCCCTCCCCCCCGCCACCAGCCGGGAGATCCGAGCCGGGCTGCTGCCTAAGGGGTGAATACGGGGCTGCACCGTGCAGATGAAAAGTTAAACCCGCCAGAGCGGGAGTGGAGCCGCTTCTGACACCTCTCCCACCGTCGGGATGTCGGCCCGGCGCAGACCGCGACCGGGCAGGACTGCGGGTCCTGCAGCTCCCACACACACCTTCCTCGCCCAGGGTGGACCCCGCAGGAGATGCACTCCTGGCCCTCCGGGAAAAACAAACGAACAAACAAACAAAAAAAAACAACCTTCCCCCCCAAAAAAGCCCCAACAAAACAACTCCGTAGGTTACGCCGAGGTGGGAAGTCCCCGGGAAGAGCCGCCTCGCAGCCGGGGGATGGGTGGGAGCACGACCGGCCCCGGGGGCGCACGGCACCCGGCACACGGGGCTCCAGCCGCCCTGCACCGCCCCGTCCCGTTACGGACAGCCGGGCGCGGCAGCGAGGCTGAGCCGCCCGCCCCGGGTACGGCCGGTGGCCGCCCCGTGCCCAAGCCTGGACACCAGTTGCTCGACCCGCGGTGAAGAAGTGGTAAAGAAGGAGCCCGGGGGCGGCAGCGGAGCCCCGGGGGGAGCAGGGCCCCCGGCCCACAGGCGCTCGCCCCCCCACGGGGCAGACCGGGGATCTGCCGGCGCAGCTCTCCGCTTCTCACCTCCTTAAGTTCCTTGGCCACGTCTTTCAGATCCCCCAGGACTAATTCCAAATCCTCCACGATGATCTTGATCTGCTCCTTCACCTTGGCTTTGGAGCCTGCCGGCGGCCCCTCGGACGGCGACGAGGAGGAGGATGCGGTCCCCTTGGACTGGGCGGACATCCTTCGGGGCAGCCCGGCGCGGTCAGGGGGGGCACGCAGGTCAGGCGAGCGCGGCGGCCGCCGGCCGCCCGGCCCCGTCCCTCCGTCTCCCGGAGCTGCCGCAGCCGCTGCCGCCGTCGCCGCCGCCACCGCCGCCGCCGCCACCGCCGCCGCCTGCCCGCCCGCGCATCCCGCGCCGGGGGCGCCGAGCCGCGCCGCGCTCCGCCGGGCGGCCGCGCTGTGCAGCTGCCATCGGCTCCCGGGAGCGGCGCGGGGGCCCGGCTGCAGCCCGTCGTGCGCCGCGCCTGCGCCTCGCCCCGCCCGCGCCGCCGCCCGCTCCGGCTCCGGCTCCGGCTCCGGCTCCAGCTACGGCTCCGGCTCCGGCTCCGGCTCCGGCCGGGGAGAGCGGCCGGGGGAGGAGCGCCCGCCGCCCGCGGTATCGCCCCCACCCGCGGTCCCCTGGGGGGGGGCGGAGGAGACCGGGCGGCTCCTCCGGAAGGGGCGCGCAACCCCCCACTCTCACCTCCCCCCTCGCCCCTGCCCGCGGGGGCGAGCGCACGGCGCGGTGTCAGCACGGAGACAACCCCCCCGGGTCCCCTCCGCCCCCCCTCCCCCCCTCCTCCCCGCCGGTGGTCCCCGCGCACGGGGGCTGCTTGCAGCACCTCTGCCGGAGAGAAATGTGTACCCGCCAAAACAGCGCCCAAAAAGGGGAACGCTGGCTCATTGCAAAATTCCTGTCGAAGGAGACAACAACGATGCTCGTTTTGGGGGGGGAAGTCATAATTGGGAGGTGACACTCGCACACCTCTGCACTCTAAGGTAACCGTTCTGGCTGCTCTGGGGTGCAGCATGTTCGCGTTGGACTTAGCTGCTGTAATGGGGCCATAGGCAGGACGGTGTCCAGTTAGTGCCACCGAACTGGTAAAAGGCAGTTTACACGTCTCTACACACCCTTATGTGCAGTGGTCAGCGGACCCGCTTCCAGTTGGGAAAGAAAGGTCGTCCATCTCATCAGATAGAAATAAAAACGCACGTCAAGCAGAACAGCTCTTACGAATACGCTGCCTGGGTCTTTCTCTGAAGCAGAGGCCAGCGCTGCATTTGAATACACAGTGATATCCAGAGATCAACCTGTGGGGCAAAATGAAGAGGTTGCTAGATATCACTCACCTCTGGTGATTTTTCATCTTTCTGGAAAAAAAAAAAAAAAAAAAAAAAAAAGTGGCACGTTCAGGTAAAAGGAATTGTTTTAGGTATGTCTACCTCCCACTAGCTCTGAACAGCAAGAAGAGGGCACGCGGCCAAGCCTCGCTTCGAGGATCGCCCTGCATGGTTGCAACTGACTTTGATGCTGTAAATGCTTCTGAGAGTTTTGGCAGCCTGAGATGTTTTAACCTAGCTAAAGCAGGGCGGGAAAAGCAGAAACCTTGCCCTGAGCAGTTTGACAGCACCTGGTGAAAATCTCATTTGGGGACGAACAGTTTGTCTCTGGGAAGGGTGTGGGACTGGGATATGAATAGACAGGGGCTGACAGCACCTCTTACTGTCTTGGGTTAGGTGTAATTATCTTCCCACTTTTCACCATTATAAAACCTGTGGTGTTTGGCTGAAATAATTTGTTAGTGGGAATACATTGTAATTTTTTTTTCCCCCAACGTGTCTCATAGACCTGTTAAACAATTTCAAAGAGACCATGTTCAAGAAGAGCCCATGTCTTTCCTCTTGGCTTTCCTCAAGTCTCACAGTAGATTTTTTTTTCATCTCACCAAAGCAAAAGCTCTTCTAAAACTGACTTTTAAAAGCATTCCTGGTGGTTATTTTTGCTTAACTGTTTCTGTATGAGCAACATCATCATATGATTTTTAAATCTAGCTAAGTAATACAGTCTGAATTTCCTGACTGCAGTCATTACTAAATTATGAAGAAAGCAACCCACAAGTTGTTGAGTAAGTTTTAATTAATATGTTTGAATACCATTCATCAAAGGCGTATGAACAGAAAAAAAAAAAACATTTATGAAAAACTATCAGTGAAATTATGCATGCAAAAGCCAGCACATATCCAGCTTATAATTAGAAGAACAAAAGGCTATTTTCTGGCAGAAGTTAAAGATATTGTATAATAGTATACTGTACATACCTGTACATAACACAGCTTAAACAGGTAAGGGATGGTTTCTACTACATTTTTGTAGAAATCATCAACATTGTCACAAAATTACTAACAGATTTGCTACAGACCCTCTACATTTTGTCTAGCCTGATTGAGCATTCATGATTAGACATATTTTCCCTACACAATTGTTTACTTATTTTCTTGTCTCTGTATAAAGCCTTGGCACCACTCACTGCTAAATATTTTTACTTTAAGAAGCAAAAATTGATTCCTGTTCTAGCTCATCAGTTAGTTTTAAATCATGACAAGACTTTACCCATAATCCTGTGATTATCCAGTTTCCTTAATCCTGTGACCATGTTTGGAGACTTCCCAAACTTTTGAAGATATAAACCATGTCCATTTCACCTATCCTTCCACTTTTGTAGCGACATTCTTCCAAGAGCTGCACAGGATTATAAAGTGGTATACGTATTTTATTATACTTTTATATTGTATTTTTATTGTCTATAATACTATTATATTTTTTGTATATTATAGATAAATTGTGTTCATCCAAGCATATACTGCATGTTTCTGAAAAAAACTGACAGTTCTAGGTCCTGAGTAAAGTTCATTTTCCTATTGGTCTTGAAAGCAGTTTTATGCTTCTAAAAATATTCTATACGTTGCTAAACTATGTCTCAGTCAACTAGTAGGTAGTGGCCCATAGCAAAGTTATTTACTACTTTTTCTATTTCTTTTGCTTCTGTCTCTGCAAGTAAATGTTATTTATCAGTGTGTTATCAGTTTATTCTTTTTGCAGTCTTTCTCTCTGTACCTTCACCAAACCTGAAGTGTCTAACCAGGGAAAATAGGAGTAACTCCTTACTGGAAGTTTGACCTCTGTAGGCCGTTAAGAAGATGCAGAGGATGCACAAGAAGTCCCCCCAACAATCTTGGGGGAGAAAGTTATTTTAGATGTAAAAGCTTAAGACCTTCAAAGTGCAGTTCACTGATCTTCCACTAACATTTTTTAATCCCGAAAAAAGCACCCAAAACAAAACAAAACAGACATTAAATGAATACTTAGTGAAGTAATGTGGCACTCAACCATACCATTGCCAGCTGTGATCACATTAAAGCTCACAAGTTGAGTAAGGCTTGGCCTGATCAGTAATTGGAAAGGACATCTCTCAGGAAAATCTCTCAAGATGCTGCAAAATTTTGTTATGGTAATTCAGTAGATGGCACTTTTCCTTTTGCAAAAAAATATCCTATATCTTAGCCCAGTGTTACAAATACAGTGAACTGAACACGCACACAAAACAGTGATTTTATCATGCTGTTTTATTTATGGGATTTTTTTTTTGTGTATGTGTAGTCACAGAGAGAGTTGGAAACTATGCAGGAAATCATGACTAATCATAAAATGTACATGAATCACAGAAAAAAATATTCATGAGAATCAGCCAGACCAGTCATATCAGAAATATAGAAATGCAATTACTTTTAAATTTAGTCACTTTTATCTTATTAAAAAAAAAAAACAAAAAAAACAAAAAAAAAAACCCAAACAACATAATAAAAAAACCCACACCCAAATGCTTACCTACTTGGAAGGGGCTGATACAATACCATAGCGTTCTCCAAGTCGTTAGTATTTCAGACAGATTAATTAAAAATTAATTTGTTGTTGCCTGTTGAAGGTATTTTGTTTGGGATTTCTACTATTTATCAAATGTAAAAGTTGAACAAAGTCTTCTAGGCCAAAAAAAAATAATCTGAATGTTATGATTTATTTTAAATGTTTTCAAACTTTCTAAACAAAATTAAAGAATTTACCAAGCAAAAAGGATACCTAGCTGAACTGACTAACTTGGGGAATGATAAAATAAAAACTTAATTTATTTTATATCTCTCTTCTGAATTTGTCTCTGAAGCAAATATTCAACATACAACGCAAGGAAGCACTGAAACAGCAAACCTACCTTTTTTCATTCCAAATGAAATTGTGGAAGAAATTTTAATTCAATTGCCACAGGCTTGCATATTAGACTTTTGCTAGTTAAAGTATTCATTGAAGTCTTCAAAATTAATCGTAAGTTAAATTAAAACAATGGGTTAAGCTATAGTACAATGCCACTAACTTCCATTCCAGGTACTTGTTAAACATAGGTTTTCATCTTTTATCTTTTCTATTCTAAAAGAAGAGTGGGTTAATCTTTTTCCAAAATGCTCCCATATTTAACTGAATATTGTGTTCTTTTCTTAATTCTTAAACAATTCTTTAACAGTTATACTGAGGAAGTCACTCTAGTTGCTTATGCTCCAAACTATAGAGTTGTTGTTCATTTGAATAGAGGCTGAGAGACTCTTCAGGTAAAGGAAAAAATTAAAAGCACTTTCTGAAGTGTGGTATAATTAAATACCATTAATTTATTTCACTTCTTTAAAACCAACAAGTTATTCCCCTAAAAAGAAACGCAGAATCTCACAAAATAAACTACATACTTCTGAATTAAGTTGGATGGTCTCCCAACAGTAACTGGCAGGTGTAATGGAAGTCAGGATTAAGGCAAAGTCACCCTTTGACCCAAGTTCTTGTCTTACTGCTCCAACCTTTTTCTTCTTGATATTGATTTAAAATCAGGCATACCATATGTATAGTATGAAACTTGTTATATTGTGCTTTCAGTCAAGTGCACAATGCACACATATTTCTCAAGAGGATTTACATATTGGTAAAGATGGTACAGGGCTGATTATTTGTAGAGCAGAACTCTAAGCATGGAGCTAAGCTCTTAAGAAACTGAACAGACAGCTTAGGGTATGTTATTCTTCTTTAGAAGTAAAAGTAGTGAAGAGTTTTATGGAATCTAAATCTATTATCGTTGCATGTTGTTTGTAATGTGTTTAATCAGGGTGTCAATAAAAGTTACTTATCTGGCAAATGCTTAGTTGAGTGATGTTGTGGAGAGAAATTACTTAGTTATTTTGGCCTAACTTAAAAAATATACACAATATTTTCTCTATTAAATATGAGTAAAATGTCTCCCATGCATAACTCATGTTCAATTCCATCAATCTGCTTGGGATGGAGTGTCACATTAGTTAACACAGTTCAAAGGAAAATCTGTATAGTGTCTCTATATTGGAATGCCAACTCCCAGTATTTATTACTGCTTCACAGGGTAATAAGAAATACTACCTAGCTGGAAGATAAACTTACTGAAACTAAGATCTCTTTGAACCACTTGTGTTCTATCAGGCTTCCTCGGTGAGCTGTAAAACAACCATAGCAAATGAACCATCCTCTGTCTGGGGTATTCCCCAGGCACTAAATTGCAGTGGGCTTTTTTCTGTCAAATTTTAACTAGTGATATTTCCAAAAAATATCAAAAGCTCTGAAAAGTACACATGAGAAAGAATTTACATCATTTATTTTCTGCAAACTAGTCCCTCAAAACCTAGATAAAGAAATAGAGCATCTTACCAAAAAGTGTAAGTAACAATTACGTCTGTGACTTGTTTTAATTCAACAAAGATTCAGTTGTCACTGTAAAATTCGACAGAGTACAGCCTATGGTTTTAGTGAGACAGGATAATAAAACTAAACTCAGTCAGAATACAAGTACATAGAGGTGATATGATATTATGAACTTTGTCCAAGTTATGTGAACTTTGTCCATTCATATTATACAGTGGCTTCTAATATTGTGTAAATAATTCTGTGCTCAAAACTTTGACTCAACAATGACCCACTAGATAGGCAAGCAAAAAAAAAAAAAAAATCTATTAATTTATTGTGGGAGATAAGAAAACATAACTATATGCATATGCATCCTTGAAATATGCAGAAATGTATTTGCTTTCACAGTAAACACTCAGTTCAATGTCCAGTCTTGGTGAAGAGAATTAACACAAATGGCTGTCTTAATGCAAATTGATAGAATATTATGTATGACAATAAATAAATAGGAAATGGTCCAGGAATGGAAAAGATGATTATAGCATGTTCAGTGCATCTCTCTTGCAAATGTCCATCAAAATGTTTTTAAAGTAAAGGAATAATGGGAGACAAAATGTACGATTTTCTCCATTGAATACATTCTGCATAATTGCTTGGAAAGAATAGAAGTTTCTTTCTTTCTCTTCAAAACTGAAAAGCAAACAGGTGGTAAGACTGAAAGGGGAATGGTGGCCGAATACATTTCTGCAGTAATCCTGAAGCAATAGTTTGTATTAGTCATTTCTTATACTTGTTTTTCAAACTCTGTTACTGGAAGTTATGTACTGAAACTAATTTTCCCAAGATTACTTTTTTGTTTACTGGTTAACCGTCAGCTAACAAATTAGTGCCTTTTTTTTCCCTAAGGAGCTATTGGTTGGTGTCAGATGCAAAGTATTTCCTGTGGAGGAATATCCCTTTACTGCTGGCATTCACTTCAGTAGTATGTTATTGCAAACATCTGGAGAACACAAGAAAAACACTGTCTAGATTCTTTCCTGAAGCACCTCAATCAGAATGGTTTGAGCAAAAGAAATGCCAGATTAAATGAGTAACCCAAACATGGAAAAGAACTAGAGTACAGTAGCAAGAATAAAAAGGTAAAAAATGCAATTCTCTAACATGCAGGCCTACAGTGGATTTATACAGCCTTTCTCTCAAAGCCCGCTCCAGCTACTGCAATTAAAAAACTATTTTTTCTCAGTCATACGCTGTAAAGCAAAGGTGAACATTCACATATTCTGGGCTTTCATTTTAGATTGATGAATTGTGCATCCACAGACAATGAATCTCTGCCACTTCCTCCCCTACTCCCCAGATTCAAATTATGTTAAAAGCCGTGGTACAAAGAAAGAGAAAGAAGCCAGAAACATAAATGGGAAGGATCCATTACTCACTGATGAACATAGAACCGGCTTGTGTGAGTGCCAAGTAGTCCCTTGAGGTACTGATTGTTCTCCAAGTGATGGCATGAGGACACGCTGGCTCTATCCATGCCTTGCTGAACTGGGCCCATTACGTTACAGACCCAAGCACCCGGGAGCACCACTCAGAATCTTCCAAACCACAGAAATATATTCCCATATTCCACTCCTAAATTCGGATAATTATAATTGAAAATATGTGGTTTTTCCATTACTCAGTGTTCACTAATTATTATATAATATTAGTGTCATCTGTTATTAATTTGCACATTAATGCTTTTCCACTATGCTTTTTTTTATTTTCTATGAAACCATCTCCTTGCAAATTCCCACAAACAATTTACATGGAATCAGTCACAACATTTCTAGCTCTCAGGACCTATGACCTGTCTTTAAAATGTAAGTTGCACAGTGACGCATACCAGTATGTACTTTCTATCTAATGCTTCTTTGAGAAGCGATGCCAGGTATTTTTAAGGAAGAAATATTTTCAGTGGATATCCGCATGTGTCATCCACCAGCCATTCAAACAAAGTGGCTGTTCTTGCTTACCTCAGCTTTGAATTTGTTCTGGAGAATTTGCAGCTGTGCTGGGAAAACTCACAACTCCTTTTCTCCCTAGGTAAGAACTATTACTAACAGAAATCTTCAGAATCAAGTGCGTGCCATTTGCTTCCTTGGTAATTACCACCAGTCCATTTTTAGCTACTGGTTCAGAAAAAGGAGCTCTAGAGTCTATGCACTCTGGATTGTCATCCCAGCTGAAAGGTACAAAACAGAGTGATAGAGCTTTAACTTTTTCATGACCTTGAATATCTGTTTTCTTTCAAAACAGTGGAATAGTTTCTGATCTTTTTAGCAAGCATCAAGAAAAATTATTAGCACACAGGTGACAGCAAAAGGCAGTTCTGTCATAGTAGTTTTTTGTGATTTTTTTGTTGTTGTTTTAACAGGATGTAATGTTGCAAAAGCTTAGGAAGAGAATCCAGATCAGATTGCATTTTTCCATTCAAATAGAGGCTGGTTGCTTGACAAACCAAGCCATTAAACACTTGATGAGTAGGTAACATGTAGACAGAAAATCAGGCCAGTTCAACTTTCAGAAAAGCCCCATAATTAAACCTACAACTAACATGCTTTACGTATATTACCTGAAGGCTTGACCCACAATCTGCAAGCCTCCTTTAAAAAGTGAGACAGTTTGGTCTAAACTTCTGTAAAATTGTGTTGTGACACCTCTTCAATATGTCCAATCTTATATTTTAGCAGAAATACATGACTTCTGTCTAAGAAAGTCAGATCACAAGAAGACTCTGTGTCTTAGTTTCCCTGGGCTGTGCTCTGTTTTTATGCTACTGTCATTTGGTTCTGTGGTGATTCAATACCAGACACAGGACTAAAAGGACCTTATGTCTTACCCAATACACATGCTCTTCTGTTCCTGAGGTCTCAACCCACAGTGTCACTCTAAAATTATATTTCTGAATGCTTCCATCTAGCCAATAACTATACCTAAATTACTTTTGATACAGGTGTCAAGTACCATATTTAGTAAATTGCTATATCAATCTCCTATAAAGATTTTTTTTAAGGATTGAAAAATGCTAAATTTAATTAGCATTGAGTATTTTTGCTTTGGAAGAGCTTACATAGAATAACGCTACTCTGAAAAGAACTTTAAAAAGCATTAACACAGTGAACGAAAAGACATTCACACATATAATTTACAGTCTGAAAGGTCGGGAAAATCCTATTTTCTATCCCTTGCTTCAAAATATGCATGATTTTGTATAGCAACAGCAAATCTAGGCTGCTCTGGTATCCAGGGATTATTAAAGGAAGAACAATCTTAATTTTCTTTTGCTCTTGCTATTGCTTAGGCATTTAATATTTGAAGATATCTTATTTGTGTGATTAGCACCATTTTGAAGTTTCTTACACCGACTCAGATTTTATCTAGAGATAAAATGGTAAAGATCAGAAGGCTTAATATAAACATGTTCATTTGTGTCTCTCTGTTAATTTCCATTCTTTTTTCTGAACTTCACCTGAAAAACCCAATAAGACCCATTTAGTATAATGTACATTTGTAAATTTGTGACTTCAACAACCTTGACAGTATTTGAATTTAAAAAACAAACAACCAAGCAATGAGACAAACAAACAACAAAGGAAGAGCTACAAAGGATTCTAGAAACTTCTTAAAACTCTGCCCAATTTTGCAGATTGTTTGGAGTGAAGTGTTGATTAAAGTTTCCATAAATATTTTACAGCACTGACCTTCTGCTTCAGAAGTTGCTTAAACTAGAGGCACTGAAAGCAGATAGAATCCTAAACCTGTGTAATCTGATACAATGGATGATCCAGCCAACAGTTCAACGAGTTTACAGCTTAGTCTGGCCTGCCTTAGCCTACTACTGACAGCATCTCTTGTTTCTCTGTGAAGTTTAGGGGAGTTGTTTTCTTGCTTTGACAGGCACTGGAATCTATAATCCCATTCCCGCATTTCCATGCAATGATGCCTTCTCTTAAATTCACATGCAAATCCAAGTTTTACAGAAACTGCTGGACTGATTACTTGCATTTGCAATTTTGGGATCCGTTTAGTTGTTTCTTAATCATTTGCTACTGCACAAAGCAAGTAATCTAAGTACAAAGGAGATTCCTTTAAAAAGTTTGGGTTTATATGCTCAATCCTTTTTGCATAGGAGCCAAAGGGTGACCTGAGGTGTCAAGGTCCATCAGATGAAGCATCCTTTCTCCAGATTTATTAGAAAAGCCATACTTAGATACTGCTTTGTTCTCACAGAGCACCCCCAAGTCAAGACAGAAGTCCTTTTACTGTTGTGCAGGTTGCATAAGGGAGTTAATTCACCTATGTAATTTCAATCAGTAGAGTGAGAAACAGTCTTGTGACTTTTGCCTTGTTTAAGATTTTTGACATTCAATTTTGTTTTCTGCAGCAGGAAAGATGTAATTATTGTGGATGTTTATTGAAGAAGTGGGGAAAAAATGCATCCCCACTTCCAGGATCCTCTCCAATGATCATTTATTCTAAAATGTTGAAATTTTTATCAAACTTTGGCTTTTATGTGATGCCTTTTGAAGTTGGCAGACTTTCTGATTACTTAGGGTCTGTTGTTCCAGTGCAGCAGTTTACTAAAGATGAAATGTTTTTTGCGTATCACAGATTCTAAGTCTTTGCACTCACCAAGCTGAGGAGTAAAAGAGGAGTATAAGCTGCACAATAATCAGAGGTAAATATAAAAAATCACCTCTTTGATTTGGCATTGCCTTTGACAGGACTTCATACGCATACAGACACAAAGGCAAGAATCTCAAATCATGGTACAAAAAGGGTCTGTGCAGAATTAACTGCCATGGCTCTCTTATGTGTCATTTGGAGTAAGGTGACTCGATTTGTTTTTCTGCAGCATTGCCAAATCAGGCATTAGAAGATTTGGTAACTCAGTTTCTGTTTACTTTTTATCTTACAAAAGATACACATGGTAAGTCATGAGATTCAGAGTTTTAAGTTCTTATATTTACTGTTGCTTTTACTTAGTACTTGTTAAAATATTTGCTATCGTAACTGTGTTTCAACCATTGGACTCCTCCCTGTTACTGCAACAATTAGACACCGGAGGAGGCATTACAGCCCAGATTTTGCTCTCCTAGCAAGGAATTCTGATTTATAAGCTCAAACTCACACAAGCTCTGAAAACCTATTTAACTAATGTTTACAAACTGGAAACTGATGTTTTTAAAGTTCCAAGACAAATCAAACCCCCCTCAGCCCCACAATCTATTGAAAACTGCCCACTGGCCTTGTGAATAGGCCTTGTAAAACAGAAGCCTTGTGTTGAATCCACTGAAACAGACAAAGAGGATACGCTCTAGCACTCGGTGAGGCCTAAGGCTGTCTTAGACCATCAGAGAAAAGAAGGGATACAGTCCATAATTGCTACATGTATGCTGGCCGCAGGTCATGTGCCGCACTTGAAGGCAGGGTTTGAGCAAGTAGTAGGCACCTAATGGTACCAATTCCATCTTCTTGAGTGAGGCTTCTGAGCATCCTTAAGAACAGAGGTTTAGATTTCTTGCTTTTTGCAAGTACGGATCTTTGAGAGTCAACAGACTCACATTTGGCTGGAATTCGACAAAAGGTCTGAGCGTGGAAATGAGTGGAAGTGAATATTTACATTCTTGTTAATCTCTTTTCCTTTAGCTTCAGTAGATGAAATTTCTGAAATGCTGGATTTAGAGTTTGCAGCCTATGCAAAAGCTCAAAATTTGTTTTACAACAACACATCATCAGTAGGGTAAATCTAACCTCTCTCACATGGTGTAACCCAAATCAAGTTCCCTATTAGCAGGTGAACAATCAGTGCCTGATGTCTTTTAAAGACCTGGCTATTTTTAAATTCATGCAAGGAGAAAGCATCTTTTAAAAATTATTTTATTCTTAAAACTTGATAATAAGAAATGGAGCTGTATGAAACTAAACAGCTAGTCTGTATTTTTATCATTTGTCAAACATTTCAGATACTATTGCCACACTCCGATAGGTTTGAAAGTTGAGAGGAATAGTCTCTGAAGTGAGAATAAACTCTGTCAGTCTAATCAGTATTCTTAAATATTTGGTTGACACTCTTAATACTAAGTGATAGGAACCATATGAGGACCTAAACAAATAGATACCACTCATTCACTTTTGGCTAAGACCAGACTCGCTTCCATTCTTAGATACAAAATGGTGACTTGTGGGGAAAAAGTGTTGACTCAGTTGTGTGGCAAGATGTGATACTTGGAACTTTCAATATCCTGGCATGTAATTCTTTGGAAGATGTCCAAAGTACTTGTATTTTATTCCAGCTGGCACGTAACATACTACTGCCACAGTTGACCTGAAAAGGTTCACACAGTAAGTGCGTAAAGTTTTCTTGCATCAGACACAGAGTCACATTTTTCTTAGCTCTTAGGACAGTACTACTGTCTCCTGAATTTATTTTATTTATGTTTCTTTTTTTCCTTTTGACTTGATTCTCATTCAGAATTTTCAATTCTTAAGGAAAATAATAAACCTTGATATTGTGTGTGTCCATATTGCAATATTTTTTTTGAGACTTCTTGTACATTATCTTCAGTTGCGATGAGGTAACACATCAAGAAAAAAATTAGATTGATCATAGCTATAAATTTTAATCTACACTAAAAATTGAATTTATACAACCACAGTGACTAAGCTATAATCTTTAACAGCTTTATTGAATAAAAGCATATACTTTAAATCAAAATTATTGGCAATCTATGAATGTATTATATCAAATATTGAATAATATACAGAGCAGTGTTTTGACAATGACGATCAGGTCATTGCCCTACTCTTGAGGCTATAAAATCCTACTACTATCTTCTCCTCATGACCTTATGAATCTTGAATGCTTTTCTGCCCAATGTCACATTTTACATCTCTGATTCCTTAGGACATTCCCATATGAGGCAAAAGGAATCTGAATTTAGTCTGGAAGATTTTATGGTCTTCAACATCTTGAGTGAATTCTCTGATCACTTGTAGCCAAAATGTGCAACAGCTCACTGTGTCTAGCAGTGTTTTAAATCATTATAGTCCTGCATTGCTCCTGGAAAGACAGACACAATGGCATACCTCCTTGAGTGGTTCTCCAGCAGATGGGAGCTCCTTTTGGTTATTCTTATGGGATACAGCCCTATCCTTAGTATTTCCTTTTGGTTAGCCCTAAGCACAGATACGTGCTTTTTCTCTGTGAAATGCAGAAGACCTCCCATGCAACTCCCAGTGACTTCTGGTCTCCCTTCCACAGGTCATATACCTTGGATTTGTTGTCACAATGCTCAAACTTTTCTTTGTGTTTTTCTCAGGAGTTAGACATATGTTTAGCAGCATCATTGGATAGGTCTATGCTATCACAAGGGAGAAAGATAGAAGCTGAGGACAAGCAACCATTACCAGAATAGTTTTCTGACCTGTGCTCTGCTCACTACCCATATCAGAGGGCACTCAGATAAGAAGACATAAGGAATGTCTTTGGAATCTGTCTTGATGGAGATTTGTTGACTTAAAGTCCATAGAGATGAAACCCCATTAAGATATTAAAATATATCATATAAGTTGTTGGCTGTCATGCACAGATCAAGTTTCAGGTCTGCTGTTAAATTATCAAAAGGTCATCAGAGAACAGCTGTTGTTGAACATTTGTCTGACTTCCCAATGTTAAAGTTGATTAGACACTCCACTGTTGGACATACCTGGAAATTTCTGACATGACATCTATGTCTGAGGAGACTTGAATCTGCAGCTTTGTGAATTTCTTAATCAAGAATGTCAGTGGCAGCTCCATTTCAAGCCATAAAATCTCTCACAAATAAACTTGTGGGCCAAACGGACAGCAAACCTTATGCCCTGAGGATACAGGTCAAATGTTCTGCAAGCGAGGAATCAGCGATGCACTGTACATGCAATATATTCAACAGTTCTCAGTCAGCCTGATACAAGCATTAACTTCCTTTTTGTACATCTGTACACATGGCAAAGATCCTCAGTAACAGGCTGGTATAGATAGAAGAACTAGGGCTGCCCATTCTTGGTCTCCTCCTTTCATGGATACAAGCTGTAGATAGGCTGCAAATCAGAGAAAATGTTCTGTTTCTGGTAGCTCGTTCCCATCTACCATCTTGTTTCAGGCTTCATGAATCTTTTCCCACAATAATTATTGTTGTGTGCTACTAATGATTGTGATATTGTCAGTTAGATTGTACCTGCAGTCTGGTATGGATGTTCACATGCTACCTCTCTCTTACAGGCAAGCATTAATAACAAGTATTAAATAGTTGTATCTCCCTTGCTCTCTTTTTGGCAGGACCTCAGAGCTTGTACCATCCTCTTTGCTGGCCTATTCTTCTGCAGGAGATCTATCAGTCACAGTGTTACGGTACCTAATTTGATTGATGTTTTGGGCAAGCCCAACAATGTTCCAACAAGGCACAACAGTCACAAGGTGTGAGTTACATCACTGGGTGGAGGGATAGTCCCATAGTCTCCAGGAGAGAAAGCAGCTGGAGATAAGCTGCTGCTGCCAAAGGAGTTCTTCCAACTGCAGTTTGTGCCTGTCCACCCAGGGATGGCACAACAAATTGTATGTACCATTGTGCAGGTGGACCCTGCATACCACTAATCTTTGAAATGTGGAAATCATATGGTGCTTTCAGTCTTTTCTGTTAAAACTATTTGAACGCTTAGAATAGTTACATTTGTCTTCTAGAGAGAAAATCCAGGACTGAGAATCACACAAGTGGGATTATAAAAGCATTTATTTGCAGAGAAACATCCACCACTCATTTCTAATATTAGAAATATTTTTCTTAACCAGAGAGGACTTGAACACAGGTCTCGTCCTTTGCACAGTCAATTGCCCTGGCCATTAAGTTACACACAAATGATTTAAGCAAATATATTTAAGCCATACCCAGGATTTAAGACAGAAAAAACTAAGAAAATTAACAGGTAAATTAAAGGTTATTTTGTGAACATGTTACATATAGTGTACATGCATTGAGTAGAGTGATGCCTATTACAAAAAGACAGAAGTGAACATACACTTGAATTACTAGTGGTTCTCAACTTTTCTAAAGACATTCTTATTTTCAACAAGTGCGAGAACATATAGTTCTTCTCAAGAAGATGTATTTATATTTTTAGGCATATCTTTGTTGTCTGCCCTCTGACAAATTTTTAACAGGTAAAGCTGAGGTTTTTTTAAATTCTTGTCAGGAAAAGGAGATAGAATTTGGTTACTGTGGGGACAGCTAGTAAAGACATGATGTTGCAGGTTAAAAAGCTGGCTTAGTTGACTTCAGTGGCCAAGGATAAAGTGACAGCAAGTTCTTGCAACCCAGACGAGAGGACCTGAAGGCCGGTACCAGATCCTCATCCTGCGTTTCTGCAAGCAGCAGCTGGAAGGTTGCAGGTAAGCCCCAGGGGCCTCTGATGGAGATCTGTCAGGGTACTTTGGCACTTTGGGGCTTGAAGCCAGAGAGGTTGCCATGGGCTCTGATGTGAGTGCTGAGGAGGGGAGGGAAAAAAGAGTCTGCTATGAGCTCTCACAAGGTAGCTTTGGGAAAGCAAGTACTGGCATTTCTGGAGCTGCAAGTTATAGGGCTGGGGTTCACTTTAAAGTAAGAGGACAGAGCAAATAAGATTGTTCCCTGTTTCCTGTAACTAAGGTCCTCTATTCATTACCGTGGTAATTTTAGAGAAGGAACTCTTCCTGTTCTGTTTATGCCATACAAAATTAGACCCATTTCAGCTAGGGATTTGAGAACATAACTGCTGTAAACTCTTAAAACCGAGCACAAGGATCATTCACTCAAGAAATTGAAAGACCTGGCTTCCAACACCTGCCCCAGAAGGACAGATTTGGTTTATGTATCCTCAGGCACAGAGACAGTTTTAATGAAAGAGGTTTCTCATATCTCTGGGTGAATGAATGTGGGATAAGCATCTTGCATATATACCTTTCTTAGAAAAGAGTTCAGATTTTTGAATTCCTATTTGAGAGAAGTGTAGCCTGAAGCAAATCACTGAATTTATAGAAAGAAGTAGAGGTGAAGAATAAATGCCTCCCAATTTAGCAAATTAACTGTTGAGTACCAGTCTTACAAATGCTTCCCTGTTCCTAAATATTGAACAGGGAGTTTGAACACTGAACCCAAACCAGCAGTTTCTGTAGCATGGTTAGGAGCCTTCTGTTAATTTCTGCCATGCTGAGGTTAAATTGTTTTTGCAGACCAACTCCTAAACTTCCACTTCATACTTAAACAAGCTTTTGTTTAGATAAAACCTTGCTTTTTATGTCTAGAATCTTGATTTCAGACAGCTATATCACCAAACACTGTACTTACAGAAATTAAATATTTACTAAGCAGATTTAAACAGATTATCTCAAACTTAAACAGTTGAATTAAAAACATGTTAAAAAATAATACTGACAGCATTAGTAGGTCTTTACAGTAATACGTAAATAACTGTGTCATGCCATAAATACCAATTGAATAAATCTTTTTAATTCTTGAATTAACAAGGCAAGATCTTTTACATTTGAAAGTCTTAAGTTATCTACTTCCTTAGGTTAAAATATTTTAAGCCGTATTATTTAAAAGATTTACGTTAGTTGAATTAAATTTCAACAAACTGAATATATTCTTTGTAAACACATATTACTAGCACATACATTTCAATAAACAAGGAATGCATTCTCTTGTCACAAAACAGTGGGTTCCAACAACTCCAGCTTTCCTAAATCACACTTACAATGATTGAAGTCATCTAAATTGCACAAAAGAGCAGTGGAAAATTAATTTAAGAACACATTTGGTTTCACATATGTTTGCAATAAAGCTGTTGTTTTAAATGACTTAATTAGAACAGTTTGTCATACTTACTGGAAACGAGTATAATGGCATTGTTGCGACCACAAAAGTCAGAGAAGGAGTGAAAGGACTGGGAGTGGAAGGAAGAGAGCAAGTGTTTTAAAATTCTGAAAGAGTTTAACAGTCCCAGAAAAAAAAACAATCCTCAACTCTGGTCACACATCCCTGTGTGTGAACACACGTATGTGTTTTCTTAAGGAAAGAACTGAAATTCGTATTCTGCAATGTATTTCATCCTCAGTAAACTGTAATTACTAAATCTGGTTTAAGCTATGCTACGTATCTGACAGTGGCACCACACAGAACAAAGGGAAGACATACTGCCACTGCCTTGGTTTTCCCATCACAGGATTTTCCACTTGGAGCTTTAGTTACTAACAGTGTTCCTCAGAAGTCCTTCCAACACATTATGGAAGGAAGGTTGGTGGGAACATCAAAGAATAACAGCCATTAGTAGTGACGCTCAGCAAAAGTTTCTGGAATTCAAATGAAAGTCATTTACTGTGATTTCTGTTGATGTCCCCAGAGCAGGTTTCTCCTGTCAGCCTTGTTTGAATGCAAGCTCTGACCTGCAGGCTGTCTGCACTCATTCCTTACTAGACAGCACCTCACCTAGTAAAGAATTTTAAAAGCTTGCCAGACATAATTTTCTTTCCCCACAAGCTCACTAACCTTTATTCGAATGCTTCATCTCATATGTCCTGTTTCAGGTAACTTTCCATGGTATCAGCATTGATCTGGCCACACCCCAGAGCCCAGCTTCTTCAGAGTCATTTAGATTTATACCTTCCAGTATAGCTTTCCCTCCTCTTTTAAAGCAACTCTAGATTACAAATATTATTCGACTCAACTTATGAACAAGTGAAATACATTCATATTTTCCTTGCTCTTACACAGGCTGAGGGGATACATTTCACTAGCTAATTTTTCAGCAGCCACAGCTCCCACCTTCCCAGACCATTATCACTGGCTTCTGTCAAGACTGGTCCCTTTGGACACACTGTCACATCAGTGGCATCACATACAAAATTTTTGCATTTGTTTTCACAGTGCTTTGTGTTGTGTAGTACTATAAGCATAATATGGAAGTTTAATCACGCTGATGAACAGGCATCCAAATAGTGGATGTACCTCAAAGCATTTTAAACATCAAGCAATATTACACAGTAACATGCATTGTTGCACCAGTTTTAAAAAGATATTTAGATATTTAAAAATCAAACTGATGTCTCAAGAGATACTCATACACATTGAGAAAACTAATTAACATTGCTGGAAATGAAAGTTAGAGATCTTTTAGAATCTCAGTAAGTACTTGAATACTAGAGATGAATAAAAAGTAGAAATTTCTTCCCATCGGAAGTTTCATTATAAAGAAATACCCTACAACTCAAGAGAATTCAAATCCATGAATTTCTTTGTTGTTTCCTTGAACTCTTCCTTTAGTACCAGAAATCAAAAGCAGATTCTGTCCCCTTTTCCCCTTCCAATCTTAGTATCTTCGAAGTAGGTTCACAATCCATTTGTCTTAAGACTTCTTCAGTGTCACACCAGTTAGTCAGGTAGGCAGAGAGCTGGGAGAAAGCAAAGACTTGCTTATCACTAAGAATAAAATTCTCCATGCTTCCCTACCAGACACAGTTTCCCTCCTTCCCCTGTAAATGGAAAAAAAAAAAAAAAAAAAAAGGTAAAAGCTTTCTTGGGACAGTCTACAAATTGACAGAAAATTGCCATTCAAATACAAGTTGCTTCCCTTACACCTCAATGGTGGGGAATTTAATGTTTTGGGACTTTATATATCTCAATTTTACCTCCTAACTTTAGGTTTTGCAGGTCTTCTGTATCGTAAAAATGCTTATTGTAATCCATATTTTGATTTGATTTTTGCCTGATTGAAAGAATACAAAATAACCTACAAAAATCAACAATCTAGAGCCACAATTATTATTATCATGGATAAAATCCACACACTTGAAATGAAATAGAATAAAATCAAATTAGGAAAAGAACAGCCAACATTAATGTCAGTCTCCCTCCCCTCCTTTTTTTATCACAAACTGAAGCTTTTATGATCCTGTCTGCCATAGATACTGACTAAAAAAAATGTGAAGGTTTTTTGCATAGTCCTCAGAATCAGCAGTGAGTTTGAATCACAGATGGAGTGAAATAGAGAGCTCTTGTCTCTGTCTTAGTTACATATGTCTTTGCTCAAACAGAAATTACAGTTATCAAGTCTGTAGTATGGCTTTTTTCCCATCAGCAGTCTTTAGAATTAAACACTTCTGTGCTGAGGAGAGACTGTTGTACTGTTCTTTCCTTTCTTCTCCCCTTTAGTCTAAATTCCATTAAAAAAATCTTTCTGAAGCTAGAAGGTTACTTTGATTTTTATAGCCTCTGGAGAGAGAAGGAATTGTATTAGAGTTTAAGCGACGGAGAGCACTGGCAAGATTAAATCTAATCTAAAAGGAAGAGGCTCAGGAGAAAAATAGTTACCATGTAAAAAAAAAACAAAAAACAACCAAACCCCAAGCCACCCACCACCACCAATTTCCAGGATAAAGTTCAAATTCTTGCATTCTCAAAAGCAGCTGTGCTTTCAAGACAATGTCCATTTTTTCTCTTTAAGGAATCTATGTGACTCCAAATGAAGTATTTGTTTCTCTATTTCTGCTTTGGAGTAGAAAACACACAACTTCTGTTCAATTGCTGGGTATGAAAAAGGCAAACAGCAGCAGTCTGTTAGGGAAGTGATGATGTCAAATGGAAATCAGTGGTCATTTATTCTTGATCCTGAGTAGTAGGGAATTTATAGAATGAGGAAGAAAAATAAGGTTGTTTATGTGTCAGCAGGTTGTATAATCTGTCTGCTATCGTTATTTTTCTTAACACATCTACCCATGTTGCTGCAAGTGTTCCAAGCAGTGGGTTTGGTTAAAAAGATTAACTTTTCTGAGGAATTATTTATGCTCAGCTCAATGTGCATTTCAAGCTTGTGAATCTTTGGCAAGACACTAATGATTACTCAGCAAGTAGTCTGGTAGAATTAGTGAATAATTGCAGTAATAAAGATTGTTTGTACAGTTAGAGAATAAACTGGCTATTCTATTGCCCCAGAATCATATGCATGTATTGAGTAGGCTGAGAAATGTTTAATCTTTCCAAGTCTGGTACTTTTTACTTGCTGTTGACCTAAAAGACGGTATATTAGTATGCTGTCTTTGCACATAAGATAGGTAAGCTTCAGCAGTGTAATAAATGCCAGGTCCATGAAATAGAGAGGAGTCTTCACTGATTTGAAGGATGTTGGTCCTTTCTCCTTATGTCTTTGATATGCTGTCTTTGATATTCAGGGTTGTTAAAAAGAGAAGGAAACACGATGTGGTACTAGCACTCCAGATGTCTGCCTAGCCAAATAATAAACTAACATCAATAAACAGAAACTTTTCTAATTTTGACAGAAATGTCACATGGAAATGCTTACAGCTGTGAATAGAATCTACCCACCTGAAATAGGAAAGAATATTTTAAAGTTATTATGCAATAACATGTTGACCCTGTTCTTTTATTATTACATCATATTAGACATGTAAAAATATACATTGAATTATACTAGGAAAAACATCTTAATGCAGAATAATAGTAATTTAAAATTGAAAGGGGCTTTTGTACATAGTGTTTTGGGTGGGTTTTTTTGGAAAAAAAAAGTATTGAAGTATTGACACTGCATATGTAGGCCATGGGACTGGATTTTTATATTTTTTTCAAAATGGGATCTGAAATATCTTTTTTTTTTCCTTTTTTTTTTTTTTTTTAACTTGCTGGAGAATACTTGAATATACAATTGGCTTTTAGCCAGGAAGCTCTGCTCCTCTAAGAAAGTATTTAGGCACCTGTTGCTGAAATGGATGATAAGTTGCAAGTCACTTCTGATGGACCGTGGGAACAGAACAAGTTCAATTCATTACAATCATCTGTGGTGAGTTAAAAAACAACATCTTAGTAAAATAACAGACAAGGCACCAAATTAATCTTAAGTCAAATAAATATTCTGCAGAGGAATTAAGACCTTATAATAGACATGTGGTAGTAGACTACTTGCTTGTGTTTAGTTTTTGTTAACTATTTTGTTTCCAGAGAGAACAAGAAAGAAAATGGAGAGGGTAGATCTAGAAGAAAGATATTTTGTACAGACAGCTACAGCTACCCAGAATAAAATCTTCTGGAGACACTGGAGAGAGATAAATCTGTTTGGAGCAGAGTGAAATTCAAAACATTTTTTCTAAGCTTCCAGAGATGATTGACTTCTTTCCACATATTAACAGAAAGCACAAAAAAGCTGTAAAAGTAAACCAGATTTTGTTTTCTTATGTAAGAATATAAAAAAAACACTTTCTAGACACTTTTCAAGTCAAGCAATATTTTACAGGAAATTGTACTTTTCCATGCATAATAGTTCAGACTCCACTGCCACCAAGACTAGTGAAACTTTACATTTAAAAGTGATAAAAATGGTAATTAGACTATCATCCAGTGATATTTTTTTTAATACATATGCAAAGAAGTAACCACTCTTCTCCAAACTAAAAGGAAACTGCTTTAAAGAAAACGGCACCTCTGATTCTTCATTTAGCTTGTGTTTTCTGCCTTCCTGATTAGGAAATTTTAGCCTTCACAGCCCACAGCATGGAAAGTGCTACAGAAATATGAAATATTACAGCCCTGCAATGTTTAAAAAAAGATTTATCAGGGTTATGAATCAGATCCAGCACCTGTTTTCATCACTTTGATGATATATTTCAGTTATATGATTGAGTTATTGCAAACAGCACCATGTAGCATACAAATGTTTTGTTGATGGATTGGATAAAACTAACAAACAGTTACAGGGTAAAGATGTTATCCCAACCAATAGGCTGATGAAGGTTTTATGTAAACTGCAATACTGTCTTAAAGAAGGCGTCTGGCACTGCCTTCCAGAAAACATCAGAAGATCTCCTGTGAATGATTTTTTTCTGGTGGAAAGTGCTGGCTTAGTTGAAAATTATATTTTTGACAGGATCAACATTGGATCACATTTTGGAGAAAAAACATGTTATGACTATTTTCCTAACATTACATGGAGCCACTACCAAATGCTTAGTAATTGACCATCTAGGGCAGAGGAGACACCTGACTTGCCCTAAAATATATGATTTTAGGGATAGTCAAATCATCCATGAGAGAGGGTGAATAAAGAGAGAGGTTATGAAAAGCATTGTGATAGTCTCCCTCAGGTCAGACATGTAATTTGTCTTCATATGGCAGTGAAGATTTTTCAAAGAAAAGCAAAGGCATAATATCTCAGCTGTTAGTGACAAACAGTTCCAGTTCAGCCACAGAGATATGAGTCAGGACTGGGAACGCACTGTGCTATGTCCTGTGGGTGAAAACATGTAGTGACATTATCAAAGTTCTCACACTCCCAGACACAGGAGAGAAATCTTTCAGCACAAAGACGGATTGCTCAGAATCCATATTTCTAAAGTATTCTGAATATATTCTGCCTTAATTAAATTATTTCTGCGCAAATCCTGTATGTACAACAGCACAGTGGATATTCATCCCAGACCGAACAGATCGGAACACAAGAAACCAGGGAATCAGAGACATAGAAAGCCAGCAGTACCTATGAATATATCAATAACAGTAGAATTACAGTGGTTTACTTACTTTAGCGTGGAATATTTGATGGAACTAATTTGTTTCATTTAATCCCTGGCAGAGGTCACGGAATCCACATCACAGGAATTCCACTTTATTGTCAACTGCTGTATCAAGCAGGCATCGAAACAGTTGTAATCTAAGAAGTGATCCATCCCTTCGCACATCATGTTTAAGCTCGCAGGAGTCAATATGCTGCAAGTGTACCCTCCAGGCACCTGCTTTGCACTAGCTTATAGTACCGGCCGCTCCACTGGAGCCAGACTTGGGGCCAGAAAGATACTTTTCCTTTCAAACATTTCAAGTCAGATTTTGAGTAAGCCTCCAGCTCTGTAAACCCTGCACAAAAACAGAGTCAGAGATTTACAGCATCTGCACATCAGATCGTGTGAGTGCTCGTAACCTACTACGCTCACCCCATGTTACTAATGTCCCTGCCAGGCTGCAAAGGAGAAAGGAGGGCACAATGCAGAATTCTGGTCCAGGGCACAGACCTGCACTGCAGTTCCCTCCCCTGTGAGCTTCAGCTGCCTCCTGGGAGCCTGTGTTTCTAGGACATTCACTGAACACGAAGCCCCTTTTTCGCGACAGGACACAAACTCATTGCTATGTTTTTCAAAATGTATGTAAACCAACCTTGGCTAAGCCTTGGGATCAAGCACAGGAAAACAACAGAGAAAAAAGAGTTTTGAAGTATTTTGAGAATTATCTGTGCCTTCTACTCCTGGTACAAAAATCTTTTAAACCACACTGTGAGAAGCAAAAAAAGATTTTTCTGGCTGTTAAACATAATTCTTTTGCTCTGCGTATCAAATGATCACCACTTAAAGTGATGTGTTTGAGGGATTTAAGAAGACACAGATTCTTTATCAACCAGATTACTTTATTGATTTGGATTTTTTGCTTCATTTTATCACAAAATCCAGACCATGAAAACATAAAAATTGTAGTTATTCAATAGTTATTCCAAAGAAGAAAATCTTTTAAGTAAAACATGATTCGATCTATGAAACTATATAGAATTCATTGTCTTTTTAAATCAGGAGTTGACAGACGTAGTGAAAGTCTCTTCTGGGGATAATGTAATGTATCTCCCAGTTTAGAAGATTTAGACAAAGTATAAGATTATTTGTTTTGAAAAAGTCCTAGTACATTTGAAGGGATTGCAATTCTTGCATGTCAAAGCTTTTAATTGCTTTCCTGGAGGATGTTTACAGGGAAAGAAAGGAGACACAGTTTCCCCTGTAAGTCTAACAGATATGAAGTAACAAATTGTCTTTAGTCATAGGAAGAAAACATTGAAATTGAAAAGCTTGGTGCACTGCATAGAATTACACATGACATCATAACCAGCTTCTTCCTTCTATAATACAAAGCTCAGTCAGCTGCAATGACATTTGTCAGGTAAACATACTCCTGTTTGGTTTCCATAAAAATGTCTAGAATTCACTGCGTTTTCCCAAAGCACATTATAATATCTTTCAGACACGTGGTCTGAAAGGTGCATGTAAAAGGTACATACATCAGTATCATTAGTCATGGGAGTCATTAAAAAAAAAACAAACCAACAAACAAATAACACAACTTCCATCTTTTGGGATTTGACTGTGAACCATTTAAGACTAAACAGTCATTTCAATCATATTAGGAGAGTGTTCAGAATGTACTGGGATAGTCATACTGGAAAGGCTTGAAAACTAAAAACATGGCAAGATTAAATCTGGATAACACAAACTGGTAGAGGGCATAGTTTCTGATTAGCATGGTATTCAGAATTGCAGCAGTATCCCTAAGAAAGCTTCATTAACTGCTTGAGTGTATAACATTTCTGGAGTATACTCTATAGGCACAAAACTGAATTATGCAAATTGTTTTAACAGATTATTTAATCCAAAGGGGAATAGGAAGTCACACAGCACAAGCTGCCTGCAACTTCAGCTTTGCCAGAAGTCCTCATGCAGGTCATAGCACATTTAGTAAGTCCAGTATTGCCAGATCACATGATGAAAAGGAGATTTTTGTTATATTCTGCTTTAGGCAGGCTCTTTGTATATGTGCAAGTATTTAAAAAATAATTGGCCAATAAATGGGAACCAGAAATACATACTTTCATTCCCTGATTTTGCAGGATCAGCAAAATGTCTTGTTCTCTACTGAGAATGGTGTCTGCTGCTCCTCAAGTGTGAGAGGACTCACCAGGAACTGTCTACAGTCCTCTCTGGTGTGATCTTCAGAGGCAGCCAGTGTTCCAGCTACCAAAAACACTGACCAAAGAGCAGTCCACTAATACCTAATTCAGAGGTTTGAGAAGACTTTGTTTCAATAACAAAAATTCTGTTGCATAAGTTTTAATGTTGCAAAAGGTTTTCCTTGGCATCCCTATTAGCCAATTAACTGACTGTACTGATCAAATAATCCTAATTTTAAATACATCTAATTGCTTTACGCTGTCATTTGTGAAACAAAATAACGTTAAGAATTTGCCATTCCTTTGTCTTTTCTGCTGGATTTTCCGTAGCTGTTTTACTAGTCAATTTTTTACTTTCCTGCCTATTTCAGTTTTTTCTGCTCACTGCAAATATGCTTTAGTCAAAGAACTCTTTATAGGTGGTCGAAATACCCCTGTAATTCTACACTCACTACTTCCTTTTGACTTTTTTATGACTCCCGATGTTTTCCCTTTCCAGATTGTTTGTGTTACATAAAAGCTGACTGCTTATTGCTTATACTAACATTTTTATATCTTCTAACCGCAGTGGCCTCTGTTTCCCCATTTCCTGTTTAAGTTAGAAAAAAAAGAATTTCTACAATAACCTCTACAAAAGTATTTCTGTACTTTCCAGTGTTCTGGTGGTAACTTCACAGACACAAAAGGATTCAGCAGTTAGTGTTCTTGGCATGAAAAACATCTTTCTTTTTTTTCTTTTTTTTTTTTTTTTTTAATTTCCCTGGGTGTATATTCACTGTTATAATCTATATTATCTTATGTGTATAGGTTATGATCTTTCTGGTCACATCATGTACCAGATGCTCTTGGAACTCAAATTCAAGAAATCATTTTAGATTATTTATTGGGATCGGAAGAGTCCAAAACTGGCATAATTTAAGAAACTGGACAGAGTATCTAAATAAACAAGCCCAAATAACATATTTATTTTCTTTGGTAATAGTGAAATTATTACAATAATTACAACAGTGAAATTATTACAATAATAAATACAACTTACAGTTGTCCTCACCTGAAAGAATTTTAATAAATTCACTATCATTATTCCAATTTTTAAAAGGTGTTTTTGTTTGCACTATTTTTCTTACCCTGCAATCTGTCCACGTGTATCTACAGTTAAACATTACTTAAAGAAATGAAAAGAGGAAAATATTCAAGGGGGCCTCTTCATGCTGGCAACCTGCCAAGCCCATGTGGATTATATATTCTTGCTGCGAGTCCCGGCTGTGGAGTTAGTGGTGGTCTCTGACTCTCCGGGGCAGCTAATTGCCAGTGTCTGCTCACAAGCACCACGTATATGGAGTCAGAACATTGTCTTAGCTTTTAGCTTAGTAAAACTTTTGTGACACCTATTTTACCTGTGTCAGGTTCTGAGGCTTAAACCCTCAAGCATGAAAGATCCTTTTAAGGATCAAAAGAAACATGGGTTTAGTTTCCCGATTAAATTGTCACACATTTTGTATCTTATTCTTTAAAAAGAAAACCTATGCAAGAAATCTCATTACTGTTATGTTACCCTTACCTTGCTGTCCTTTGTAGGGATGTGTGTTGTGAAAGCAGTTGTTAGACTGACCTTAACTTACTGGGGGATTCGGGGGCTTTTTGCGTGCTATAGTTCACATTAATTGTTTTTGACAATCATTTAATATAAATAATACCTTTCATTTTGAATCAAAATTTGAGTCATCATTGTTGGGATATTTTAAAATTCCAGTAAATTATTTAGACAGAAGATACGGTCATCGCAGAGCATCCTGAGTGTTTCCTCCTTTCTTTCCATGATTTTCACTCCTGTTCAGGGACCAAAGAAAGGTCACTGCCCCCAGATTGCTGTGCCATTATTGCCTTACACAGAGCGTTTGGGAAATTTAAATCTTCCAGTTCAGTTTAGTGCCAGACAACCTGAGCAAATACTTTTAATTGTCCTGTGGAGCAGGCACAATGGTCGTAGCACATCAGTGTTTCTTGTACCGTTCCTACAAAAAGCTGGAATTCCTGATGCTTCTGGATGGTGAGCACAGGCAGAATTAATCCATAGCATTTTTTAAGAAAGAGGGGAAGAGGAGCAAATACACATTTCCACAGCCCCTTTTCAAAACTCAAAACCAGAAAACCAGAAACATAAATATGAGTCTTGACAAAAACACTCTGAGTACACCCTCCATGCATAAACACATCACTAATACTAGGAAATTAAAATCAGATGCTGTGAGATGACAACTCTGAGACATTCTGAGATGACGTTCTGAAAGACGCAGGTTTGATGGAAAAATAAATTTGCATATATGATAAATATACTACAGTTCTGTGCCACATGGATGCATTTGCATGATAAAGCCTCAATTATTATATTAATAAAGATTCATCTTTAACAGGTAGATGCTCCTGTTCTGATTGCACAGTGGCAGAAAGTTTATTGTGTATATTTGGTTTCCTTTAGTTGAGACAACAGCTGCAATAATTTCAATAGTTTTCTTTGGTTTGGAGCAATAGTGTCACAAAACCCAAATAACTGTGTATTAAATTCTCCATGCTAAGCAAGAAGCATTTGTTCTGCATATTCGGACGATAACTTAAAGACATAACTATGCATGATGTTTATTGTGAATGTCATGAACTGCTATTTGGATAAGTCCCGTTCCAGAAGTAAAATGTATCCCTGTTTCTGAATGAAAAGATTCAGATTAAAAATGAAGAGGAATTGGAACTCCAGCAGTAGTTTGGTGTTTCTCCAGCCCTTCAGAGCCTTCAGTCTCTCTTTCCATTGCAAGAAATAATGAAACGAGGATGTTAGCTATGAAAATTAAATAGATTATATTCTAGGGCAAAGCACTGATTTAAAAACAAACAAAAAAATTCCACCTCTCTCTAGTATCCAAAAATCCCCAGAAAGAAATACAAACAGAGGCCATTGGAGAAAGCAGGTCAGCGACTATCCTAACATGAAAAGAGCAAAGCCAAGGAGGCAGAGTTGGAGAGTGACAATCATCACATAACAATGGGGTCCTAAATCTTCAGCCAGAAAATAATCTCAGAAGAAATACACATAATTCTGTACTTTCTCTATAAATGATTATATCTACATGTATTTTGAGAACTGTACATATGCCACATATTCATGACTCATAGCATCAGATTAACATCCTTATCAGTGAAGCTGAGACACTGTAACATGTGGACCCTAGTCCTGGCATACAGATTAACATGCTATTGTAAAATAACAACAGAGTGTCATTGACAGCCTTTTTTATACCTAGTTGTCAACACCTAGTGGAATACCTCTGAAAGATCCTCTTTGAGATAGCTTTGACACATATTCGGGGGGGGGGGGGGGGGGGGGGGGGGGAAGTCATCTGCTTGAAAAAGATATCTCTCAGTCACTGACTAAAAGGCTTGTAAAACAGTATTCCTCAGAGGAAGACTCTCCCACATGGCAAAAAAAACCCCAAAACAAACCCCTGAGGGGTTGAAGAAAAGTTTTCAGCTAGGAGCAGCTTCCTCTTGATCAAAACTCAGCTCCCTGTCTCACTAAACTTGTCAGTATTGAAGAGCTCAGCAAACTGCTTGGTTCTAAACAACCTCTAATTTTTCATTAAGGGAGCTGTCAGAAATGATCGTAATCCTTAATTTGCAAAAATGTGCTTTAGTTCTCTCCAACTCATCCACTTAGTTGGCAAGATTTCTGTCCTCCAAAATTACAGCAATAAAACTTGTCTTTATAAACAGATACAAAATTCTCCAGGTCTGATGCATGAACATCTGCTGGTTGCAACCTAGCTGAAAGTCCTCTGCTCTTTGCTCAATGAGGGTGAATCTGTGCTGTCTAGGCCTCCTGTTGCTGGGGCCAAAACTAAAAGAGGCATGTAGATGTATGTGTTTTCAGCAGTAGGGTTGAGACAAGATTAACTCAAACAAATGAGTACCAAAAAACCCAAATCCCCCACAATCCTTCCATTTTCCTCAAATACTACTTCCATTTCTTGCTATAAAGAAAGTTTATAAGATTTCACCCTTGGGTAAATTACCACGCTGTCATTAATATAATCTTGATATCTGGATGACAACAAAAAAAGAAAATAACAATTTCTTGTTTATGAAAAGCTTCATATATCTTTGCCCCACATGAAAACAAGATATCACAAGCCAAAAAACAAAGGATCAGCTTTTTTTTTTTTTTTAACTGTTATGTAAATGTGACAGTTAACAGAGAAGTATAGGATAAATATATTAAGATGGCATCCAGATTAGTACAGGGATGGTCCTGTGTGCATGAAGAATTCTTTATAAATTGCATTTTCTCAAAAGAACATAAAAGTGTCTTCATATGGAATCAAATCAGTGAACTGGAAATCTTTACCTTAAAAGATTTAACCTTTGATGGAGCCTGATGCTTTCTGTTCTCTACTCAATGTGCTGGATCAACCTGCTCTTTAAATAGTCCAAGCACTCACTAGACAGTTCAGAAGAAAAGCCATACAGTCTTTAGTACAACTCACACCAGCCATGGTGTCAGTTTTATCCCATACTAGGAGTCTGGGAGAGGAAGAAGATAAAAAATAAAAACCATGAGTATCAGTATTATGCTCATCAAAGGCCAGGCTTGAGTAGCTGTAAGGGAACATTACTCTTAGAATAATCACCCAAAACACTATTTACTCTAGTAATTAATTTGTATTTTCAAAGGTCTTGAGAAGTAAAAGATTTGGAGCTTAGAAAACTGTGGAAATATTTCAAGAGTTCAAGCTATCATCAGAAGGAATGTGATCCCATTAGGATATTCTCCTTCTTTTCTCTTCTGTCTTAAAAAAAAAAAAAATAGATAAAAATGTTTATATAATCTCCAGCCTGTAACTCTAAACTGTGTACACATCTTGTATCAGACCTCACAGAATCACAGAATCACAGAATTTTCAGAGTTGGAAGGGACCTCTAGAGATCATCTAGTCCCACTCCCCTGCCAAAGCATCATTGCCCAGAGCACATTACTCAGGACTGCATCCAGGCGGGTCTTGAAAATCTCCAGAGAAGGGGACTCCACAACCTCCCTGGGCAGCCTGTGCCAGTGCTCTGTCACCCTCACCGTAAAGAAGTTTTTCCGTGTATTTGAACGGAACTTCCTGTGTTCTAACTTGTGCCCATTACCCCTCGTCCTGTCACTGGGAACCACTGAAAAGAGCCTGGCTCCATCCTCCTTCAGCCCACCCTTTAGATACTTGTACACCATAATAAGGTCTCCCCTCAGCCTTCTCTTCTCCAGGCTAAAGAGTCCCAGCTCTCTCAGTCTTTGCTCATAAGGGAGATGCTCCAAGCCCTTAATCATCTTAGTTGCCCTTTGCTGAACTCGCTCCAGCTGTTCCCTGTCCCTCTTGAACTGGGGAGCCCAAAATTGGACACAGTATTCCAGTTGTGGCCTCACCAGTGCAGAGTAGAGGGGGAGAATGACCTCCCTCGACCTACTGGCCACACTCTTCCCTATGCAGCCCAGGATTCCATTGGCCTTTTTGGCAACAAGGGCACATTGCTGGGCCATGGATAATTTACTGTCTACCATGACCCCCAGATCCTTCTCCTCAGAACTGCTTCCCAGCAGGTCCGCCCCTAACCTATACTGGTGCCTAGCATTCTTCTTCCCCAGGTGCAGGCCCTTGCACTTGCTTTTGTTGAACCTCATTAGGTTCTTCTCTGCCCAGCTCTCCAGCCTGTCCAGGTCACGCTGGATGGCAGCGCGGCCCTCTGGGGTGTCAGCCACCCCACCCAGTTTGGTATCATCAGCAAACTTGCTGAGGATACACTCTGTCCCCTCATCCAGGTCATTAATGAATATATTAAACAAAATTGGACCAAGTGTTGACCCCTGGGGGACACCACTGGTTACAGGCCTCCAACTAGACTCTGTGCCGCTGATCACAACCCTCTGAGTTCTGTCCTGCAGCCAACTCTCAATCCACCTCACTGTCACCTCATCTAGCCCATACTTCCTCAGCTTCCTAATGAGGATGTCATGGGAGACAGTGTCAAAAGCCTTGCTAAAGTCAAGGTAGATGACATCCACGACTTTCCCCTCATCCAGCCAACCAGTTATAACATCATAGAAAGCTATCAGATTGGTCAAGCATGATTTACCCTTGGTAAATCCATGTTGACCACTTCCAATAACTTCCTGTTCCTCAACGTGTTTGGAGATGACATCCAGAATGAGTCGCTCCATTACCTTCCCAGGGACAGAGGTGAGACTAACTGGCCTGTAGTCCTCCTTGCCTTTTCTGAAGATCAGAGTGATGTCAGCCTTCCTCCAGTCCTCAGGCACCTCTCCTGTTCTCCATGACCATTCAAAGACGACGGAGAGTGGTCTAGCAATAACATCCGCCAGCTCTCTCAGCACTCGCAGATGCATGCCATCAGGGCCCATGGACTTGTGAATGTCCAGCTTGGCCAAGTGGTCTCTGACACGGTCCTCCTCAACTGAGGGAAAATCTTCCTCTCTCCAGACCTTCCCCCTTGCCTCCAGAGTATGGGATTCGTGAGGGACAGCTTTAGCAGTGAAGACCGAAGAAAAGAAGGCATTCAGTAACTCTGCCTTCTCTGTGTCTTCCATCACTCGGGCACCCGTCTCATTCACCAGTGGGCCTACATTTTCCTTAGTCTTCCTTTTTCTACTGATATACTGAAAGAATCTCTTCTTATTGTCTTTAACTGCGGTGGCCAAACTGAGTTCTGATTGAGCTTTGGCCCTTCTCATTTTCCCCCTACATAGCTTTGTTATATCTTGATAGTCCTCATAAGTTGCCAACCCCCTTTTCCAGAGAATGTAAACTTTCCTTTTTTTCCTGAGGTCATTTACCTTAGTAAATAAATGCCAGATTAAGATAAGTCTTATAAGTATCAATCAGGTACTAAAGTTAGAGTAGGTCCACCTAGGGATTCATCCAGTGGGTTTTATTCCAATATGAAGTAAAAACAACCAGTGGTTAAATATGCAGTGATGCATAATTTTGAATTACCATAGTAATGATCAAATTCCAGTGATCAGAAAAGTTACAGCTGGATACAGCACCTCACAGCTTCCATTTCAGAGTGGATTTCCGTTAGGGCAAAACTCAACAATTGCTAGGGTAATTGCATAAGACAGACTAGGTTGTTTCTTTTCCTTTCAGCTTGTTAAGACTTTTAAATCAAATCTTAATTCAAAGGTATTTTGCAGATTCTTAGACTTCATATTTCTAGACTCCTAACTGTAACAGTATCTTCCAGAAAGGAAATACAGGATTTGGGATACTTTTCCAATCTTTGGGAGTATTCCCAAAGGCTGCATGTTTAAGTTGTTTTGTGAGATTTTATTCTTAAGCTAACTGGTTAACTTCTGGGATAATCACAAATCTGAAACATATAAAACTTTCAAATTATTTGTGTTCCAGACAAAACGCTCATAGCTAAACAAAACCAGAAACCTAACTTCAGCTCCCCTTAAAATGGGTCAAGTTTGTAGTGCTGTAATGCAAAGGATAATGAGTACCTTGAAAAAAAAATCTTCACGAAATTGCTCACTTTCAAGACACTACATACAAACTGAAGTGCTGTGGTAATTGGTGATAACAAAGTACAGGATCCTGAAAGTGAATTTTCAGGGGAAAGGGATGGTTTCAGACCAGCTTGCTGGTACTCTGCAAGGATTCCATATTCTCTTCAAGCAAAAATCTCAAACATGATTGTTTAGCCAGTTAGAAATGCATGGCTAGGTAGGAATGTTGCTATCCCATTTTCCAGAGAACACATGCACCTCTAGTGGCAAGCAGGCACCCAGACCCACAGGGTCAAAATTAAACGTAAACCCAACATTCTTCATTACCTAGATAAACGAGAGATAGACCATACTGTCAACAGTAAAAGTACAAGAGGTAAGCAAAGGTTTCATTTGGCAGTTTTACATACACCTGGAAGAAGTAATTAGGCCTCTCCTTAACCATTCTCAGATGAAGTTGAGAAGGTAACCCCTGCTGCCCCCATCCCCCTGCACACATTTATACATGACAAAGCATAAGTCTTAGTGTTCGAGAGTGTAAAAATCATCTTATGTTTCTGAAACAATGAGGCACAAACGTTTCCTGAAACACTGGAAGAAAGTAAGTGACTTTTTCTGGGGTCTTGTTGTAGTCTGAGGTACAAATGACTGGAAACTAGCACATAGAACAAGGCTATTTTAGTTTGTACCATCACGTTTTCAGACACTTGCCTCCAGGCTGCTCGTATTTCTTTTTAGAGCTCTTGTTTTTCGACTTGCCGCACACGTATTTTTAACTGCACTGCTCTACAAATACAGTTAGATTCTTTGTGCTACAGTATAGTGCCAAAGTGGTGTAATTAAGTACATTCTTCCACTTGCAAATGCTTCACAGTCACGACAGAAGTATCAGTAATGTAACGTTCTTGGAACTGAATAACGGGGGAAAAGCCAAACAAGGCACCATATTACAGGGGTTGTGACTTTGAATTCATAAATATTCAGGTGTTCCTGAACTCGTTTTATTTTTCCTCAGCTATATCAGCATAACCTGTTAATTTGAAGTGGGACTTAATGTGCATAGTGAAACAAGAGACCTTCATTTACATAAATAACAGTCAACTAAAGAGAAAGAATACATTTTTTTCTCCAAACAAGCAATTGTTAGAAAAAGAAAATTAATTTCTTATTTCTAGAACAAGAAAATCCTCATTCTTACAAAACTGGTATTCAGAATATCCTTTTAAAGGATGTTGTTGATACAAATATTTGTTGTATTGTGGTAGTTCTGTGGAGGTTTCAAACGTTGTCTGGTAATTTTATGACTATCACAACAAAGCATAGTGTTAGGAGTGGTTTATTGCTCTAAGCATGTTTCCAAAGGGTACATTTGAGCATGGGAGAAAGCAGAGGTATGCTAGAAAGAGGGATGATAGGAACTGATATTATGAGCCAAGTGAAAGTGAGAGTCTATGAAAGTGGCAGTTGATGAAAATGGAAAGGGAAAATAAGAATTATGGATTTGGGGGTTCAAAAGCTAAAATAAGCAGATAATGCTAGTGAAATAGGCATAGATTACACATAAAAAGCTAAGAAATTACTTCTTGTAGCAGAATTCTGACTCATATTAGCAAAGCCAAAGAAAAAGACGCTGCAAAAACCGAAACATGATACGATAAAAGTCCAGAGGAGAGTTTTAGCCATATGGCTACTTAGGAAAGAAATATCCATAACACCCACATCTTAAGTTATTATACTCACAAAAGCATGAGGATTTTAAGCGCATTCCAGATTTGAAAATTTAGAAATTGAAGAGGAATGTTGCAACCACATTACAGATTTGAGTGATAGGCTGGATGGTAGTACTGTCAATGCCAATCAAGAAATAGAGAAATTGAGAGAGACAGTTAGAGGTTTTTGATTAGATAAGAAGAGAGAGGAGAAGAGAAGCTGATCTGCAAGTTGTTGTCATAGAGATATTCACTAACTTCAGGTTTACAGATTAGATCAAATTTAGAAAGAAAAATTACAGGAATTGCCTAAATAACCATTGAATTGCCTTCTGGTACTTCACAGGTGCAAGGAACAGCTATAAAGACTGGAGACAAATCAGCAGATGATAGGCTACTGTAAGCCAATAAAGGACAACATCTTACAAGGAAAAACACAGATGATTTTGGATTAGCAGTAGTTTTGAAACTTGTCAAAGGAGGTCTTAATAAAAATCGAATCAAGGGAATTAAAAAAACCACAGGGAGCTGAACTTAAGTTCTAAAGTGGAGATGGGAAACAATGAAGATATCAGCAAGGGTCTTAAATTAGCTGGCAGATGAAAATAAGGAAGAAGTAAGGTAATTAAGCTATTGTTATGTATTACTTTTACAACATTATTTGTACAAAACTGTTAATATTAGCAACAAGCTTCCCTTTCAGAAGAGTTAAAACATGTAAGTATCACATAGCATACCAAGTAACATCTACCACTAAAAATATGCTACTGTGGCTGAGCAATCAGAGTTGTAAAAACATTTGGTATGACACTGTCCCAGGTGAAATGAATAAACTAAGTGAAACAAAGTAAGGACATACTATCTACATATGCAAGTGTACTATATAACTTTTTTTTTAGACTATTTTAATCTCTAAACATTTTTAGAGCAGCTTACTCAGTAGGAAAAAATCCCATGAGGTTCAAGGTCATTGATATGAAAATCTAGTACAATGTAAGAGAAAATGTCAGGAGATAATCATAATGTAATACTTTCCAATACTCCAGTTTAAAGTCACTGACAGTGATTCCAAATCTAGAAATCTGTCAGTAACAAAGCGTGTGCAGTATTGCTTTAATAACGGATTCTTAATAACCTACGTGAATTAAATGTACAAAGGACATTAATTGTCATGTCCCTATACGTTGACACATCTCTGAAATACCATCTCTTTCCATGTTTAGCAGCAGACAATAAAAACCTCCAGAAAACACTGTTCATCACTGGGAAAGGGAAGGAGAACGAGACAGAGCGCATAATTTTGCCCTGTAGAAGACCTTGCTGCACATTTTAAGTAGTCTGTGCATTTGTGATTTCTGCATCTCAAGATGAACATAGGGCAATTAAAAATGTACAGAGAGAAAACTAAAATGATCAGAGGATGGAACAACTGCCTTGTGAGTAGAAAATGAAAATATCATGATTCTTCATTTAAGGTGAAGAGTGCTGTGGAATATGATCAAGGTTTACAAAATCATGAAAGAAGACAAGGTGAACAACATTCACTGAATTCTACAATAACAAAAGTTCAATCATTTAAATTATAGAAGCAAATCAGCTTAAAACAGTTAAAGTACTTTTTTTAAACACCACCTAGCTAACTTCTGGAGTTTATTCCTAAATAAAGTCATAGAGGAAGTATCTCCAGATTCAAGCAGGCATGAGACAAGCCCATGGAAAATAAATATATAAGAGATAGGCAGGGATGTACCTTCCAACATCCTTGATGCTACAGCTGTAGATTTTGGCAGAGGCGAGTACTATGGACCACAGAAAATGCCTTGGGTTGAGAGCTCTTGCTCAAGGGCACTTCCCACTGCCACTGGCTAGCTGAATTGCTGTATTTACCCAGAGGGGTATGTCTGTAATGTTTTTATTTTTAAAATTTGTCAAATGAGACATACACACACAGATGGTATCACTGAAATCTACAAGCTGACAGGTTTTTGTAGTGCTAGCTGAGCTTTCTATACAACTCCAATATATTTTCTTTCTGACATGGTGAGTATCAAAAATACCCCTACCTAATCCTTTAACATCTCTGATGAACAGCAGCATTAGCATAACCTAACTCATCATTTCTGAACTCTCTCTTCTTCCTCTTGGCTTGACTTCTAGTGTTTTTGTTTATGGTGGGAGTATGCAAAATGACATTAGCAGAATAGGCCTTTATTAAACTCACCTTCTGTTACAAAATTATTCCACAGCTCTTACCGCACAAAAATGTAATCATCAGCACTACTTAGAAATATGCTGCCACATCATTTCTGATTACTTTATTACACAATCCCCTAGGTAAACAAAAATGGAAGCAATCATTGCTGAAAGATTTTGAATTTTAACTAATGAAGGTACTCAGATAGGGGTTGTTTTCTTGTTGGGTATTTGTATTTATTCTTTCACAACGTATTTCTATCTGATGCAGTTTGGCTTCTTTGTTTTTCCAGCTGGAGAACAGAACACAATTTGAACACTTGTTTTAAGAAATTTCCTCCTAGCATATATTTATCCCCCCTTACCTTATTGCTAATCATTTTTTACAAGGATTCAATAGATCAGTTTTAACAATCTTCTTTTCCAGTGATTTGGAAACTATGATGGCCAACGCCATAAATAAGGCTGTAAACTTTACTGATGTTGTTCATTTTCACATGTTTATCTGAATAAAAATATCGATGATGTGACTTTAAAATTATGTAGAAAAGAAAATATTCACTCTTGATATCTGTAAGTTTATGCTGAAAAGTCTTATGTGGGTATTAGTGGTTGCACTCAATCTGAACTGATAAAGGCAGTCATACTTTAATGTTTTCTTTAAAAATAATGTAGATATAAAAAGAAGAAATGAAACGAGCAAATACACTGTGATATGAAGTGCTATAGTTTAAAATTCTTTGAAAACAAAATAACTTTGTATGTTTAGATCTTTTAAAGTATAGAGAACATTAAATCACATACAGCACTCTGTCCCGGCTTCTGGTGTTGTGCCTGTCAGGGGTTGGCAATTCTCTACAGAGGTCTATAGAAATGCACGAGTAAAAGGGGGAAAGATTTACAGCTTTCTAAATTTTAGAACAAATGCCATCTGGACTAATTTGTGAATCCAGCAGCACTACTTCAGTTCAGCTCAATACTCAGGGAAAAGTCTGAGTGCCAGTATGGTTATGGAGAGGAAAGCTATTGCCCTATCACTAATTTGTATGCTTTAGGAGTCCTCCAGTATTTTTTAGGAGATTCTCTTAAACAGGTTACAGTACATTTGAATAAGGTGGTGCATTTTCTGGTTCACCAGAAACCAAGTGCCAGCTTTAAACAGATAACGTATATCCATTTGGTTTCTGGTTTTGGGCAGAGAGAAGACCTCAGTCCACGTGGTGCTCTGTAGATTGCATCAGCTGTTCCTCGCATTTGTGTGACTGTATTTTGGCTCTGCTTGGATGTTGCTCCCATCTCTTTAAAATTTCACTGTTATACAGACTATCCTTACTACTTGTTACACCATAGCCTGACTTTCCCTAACAAAGTATGAAGCCAAACCTTTCTGTGCCCTAAATAGTAGCTGTCCTGTCATTTACCATCTGCTGGTTTTGGACACAATGCAATATGTCACTTCCAGCAGTTCACATGTTCTTCCGCTGTCAATCCTGGCCATACTAAATTTTTCCTGTAGTTCTAGAAGTGACGTAATGAAACATCCAATGATAGTAGGCCGTGTACATTCACCGGCTTTATTTAATATAAATATATCATAATTTTACGGTAAAGTTTTTAATGAAAATCATCTGGGAATATTTGGGTGTTACTTGCTGCGACATCAGTTTTGACTGTTCCTGATTTTTAAAATGCAGTAGTGGCCTAAAGAACAATAAATACTCTTTTAGAAGGAAAACTATCTGAGTAATTCAGATGAAAATGTAGATTCTTACTGATTATTTCTTATGCCAAGAATGAATCTCAGCTATTTACAAACATGAATCAAGCAAAATGTACCTCATGGTTCTGATTTTGCTTCTTTGCCAATTGGAAAGGAACATACTTCACAGGAGTTACTAAAACTGTATTTCCATTAAAAATCTAAATTATAGCAATTCCCAGAGAATGGATAATAAACTTGAATTTATGGATCTCACTATGATCTTGTCATTCTTTATGCCATATAACAAATTCTGTTCTTAATTACAGCAAACGAGCTACTGCAATCAGATGTCACACATTGCAACTGGGAATTCACTCACATTGCACTATGTATAATGACAGCAATAACTGATCTGAAAAGAAGTATTGTTGATAAGACAAAAACAATGCTTTTGAAGGTTTGTTTGAAGGCTTGTTATCTCTGGGCACCTAAACGTATTTAAAAATCCATAAAATTAAAAATTCCATAATAATTTCTTGCTGTGGAACTGATTGAATTGACTCCCTGATTCTGATCAGTAATAAAACTTGACAAGGCACCTAGGCAGGCTTTGACTAACAGCATGTTTCATTACCTATTTCCTGTGGCCTTTTTTTTTTTTTTTTCTGAAAATTAAAAGGATTTGGTGACGGAGCAATGTTTAGAGATTGCTTTGGGCTTCAGAGGTGCACTTTAGGACTTTACCCAAAATGTAGCCACCTACTAAAGTTTCACTTAGCAACTGCCTAGCAGTAGAAGGGCCTAAGCTCAGTAAAAACCTGTTGCTGGTCCTTGGGGCTATTCCTCCCTGGGGACAGGATTTTGTTGAACTTCTTCAGACTCCTGTCTGATGCCTTCTCCAGCCTGCCAAAGTTCCTCTGAACAGCAGGATGACTGTCAGATCTATCATCCCAATTTCTTACTTTCTGCAAACTTGCTTAGTGTGCACTTTGCCCCATCATGCAGGTCATTAATGAAGATGCCAGACAATATTGCATGTCACAAGTTTTACGGAAATCCAAAAAAGAAAAAAACTGTCAGGGCCCAGAGGGCCCCAAGAGGATTCATCAGCCCTGCCAGCTTCTGTGTGGTGTCCCTTGTCTCTGCCCATGACACAGAACCCCCTCTCAGCATCCCTTCATGGTTCTATCAGTCCATACCCCAGTGCTGCCACAGCAGGACTGGTCTCCAGCTCCCGAAAGCCCTGTTCTACCCAGCCATGGACCCTGCTGAGCCAGCCCCAACCCACAGGCTGATGTCCCGGCATGGCCTTGACATGTCCCTGGCCCATGGCCCTGCTCGACCATCAAAAGCTGTGTCTGACCCTAGTTCCCCTCATTGGGCATGGTCCCCTACCACGCTGACATCCCATCCATCCCTGTTACCATGGCCCTGCCCAGCTGTCACTGAATCTGGTCAGTCACTATAGACTGACTTCCCAACTTGGTCTCACACCTGCTTCGTGACCATGGTACTGCATTATGGCCTGGACTCCTGGTGGGATCTGGCCACCACCTCCAGGTGGCCTCACTCAGGTCCTCACCCCCCTGTCCTCTCATTGAGCAGCCCCCACACTTGGTGCTTCCTGGCAATAGGACAAACTAGTTTTGCAGGCAGTTTCCTTCATGATACTGCTAAAACAGGCAAACTTAATCCATATATAATTCATACATGGGTGGATGCTGCAGTACTTTCTGCTGGTTCACTCACCCTGTGGGGAGAGAGATTCACAATTCAATACTTGATTAAATGGCCATATCTCATTCAAACCAAACCAAATTATTTCCACCATAAGATTTTTTGAAAAAGTGCCACTCTTGTGTCAGATTTCCACTTGGAAGACGCAGCTCTTTTCAGAGGAGTGTTCAAAAATAGGTCAGTTTTTTATACTGCAAAAACCGTATTGTTTTCCCCCATTTAGTCTCAGAAATTCTCTAAGTGTACTTCCTTAGGCTTTTAAAATTCATTGAAAGGCAGAGATCAAATAACAAGAGGAAATATCTACGGGTTCAGAGAGGAAATCCATAGGCAACTTCATTTAAAATAGTAATCATTGCTCTGCTGTAGTAAAAGGGGGCAAAATCTCCATTTGATTCCAACGAGTTTATTTGATGATTCTTTTAACTGATACTCTTCCTCCCTCCTATGTATTTTTTCAGCCCAAAAAATTTCCAGAAGCACTACAGTTAAAAAGATTAACTGATCAGCTGATGGCAAAATAACAATTTTACATCTTCTTGGTGACAAAAGACACAGAAGAGGTCCTTGATACCTTCTTCACCTCTACCTCTACTGCTAAGACCAACCTTTGGGAATCCAGGATTCCTAAGAGGAGACAGAAAGTACAAAGCAAGGAAGACTTACCCTCAGTGGAGGAGGAGCAGGTTAGAGAACATTTACAGAAATTTGATATATTGAGGTCCACGGGACTTGATGGGGTACACCCACAAATGCCAGGTGAGCTGGTCAGTGTTTTTCATAGGCTGCTGCTGAATTAAGTGAAGGACAAGGTTACTGGGACTAGTCAGCGTGGATTTGTGGAGGGGAAATCCTCCTTAATGAACCTGGTAGACTTCTATGTTGAGATCACCAGCTCAGTGGATGAGGGAGAACAATGGACGTTGCTTATCTTGACTTTAGCAAGTCTTTCAGCACTGTCTTGTCTAGCACTCTCATGAACAGACTGATAAAGTACTGGCCCCATAAGTTGACAGTGAGGTGGACTGAAAACTGGCTGAACTGCCACTGTGATTAGTGGCAATGTATCCTCAGCTGGAGGCCAGTCACTAGTGGTGTAGTCCAGGGGTTGATACTGGGGCCGATAGTGTTTAACATGTTCATTAATGATCCTGATTATGGGACAGTGTGCACACTCAGCAAGTCGGCAGATGATATAAATCTGTGAAGAGTCATTTACACACTTTATGGTTGTGCTGCCATTTGGAGGGGCCTTGACAGGTTGGAGATATGAGCAAGTGTCTGATGAAGTTCAACAAAGTGACATATAAGGACATTCTGGAGCAAACCCAACAAAGGATCATGGACACAACTAAGGGCTTCACATAAGTGACATAGATGGAGAGGCAGAGAGAGATGGGATGTTCAGCATGGAGAAAAGGAGGCTGAGGGGAATCTCACCGGCGTGTATAAGTAGCTGGTGCAGGGAAGTAAAGATGAAGACAGACACCTCTCATTGATGCCAAGTGACAGGACAAGGGGCAGTAAGCATAAATTGAAATACAAGAAATTATTTTCAAAAGTAAGAATTTTTTTTTTTTTTTACTGTGACAGTAGTCAGATACTGAACAGGTTAACCAGAGAGCTTACAGAGTCTCCATCCTTGAAGATATTCAAAATCTGACTGGACATGACCCTGAGCTCTCTGCTGTAGCTAACTCTGTTTGAGCAGAGTTGGAAAAGAAGATCTCAATAGGTACCTTCCAGCCTCATAAATTCTGTGATCCTGTGTGTTTGTGATATATACACAGGCTTCTTCCTGTGTTCCAGAAAAAATAAACGCTAGCATCAAAAGCATATTTCGACAGATTGATTAGCAAGAAAGTATGAAGGATGTAGAATGTAAACTGGTTTTGGACTGGATATCATTATAAAAGTTTCATTCTATTACTCATGATATATGTAAAAAACCTACCAGTGGATTCATTTTAAGAAATTCTGAAACATAATTGACTTTTTACAGATTTTTTTTCCTGAATAATGTGCAATCTGTTATTCTAAATAACTGGCTGCATGGTTAAACAACATTTTATTGGGTTATGAATTGTAGCAATGCTCTGTGTTTATTTCCAAAGACATCCATAGCAATATCAACAGGCAGTTCAAGAACTTTCTTGACCTCCAAGAACTCAGTGAAGACTTCTTGAAGCACCTTTTCAAATAGACAATAACATTCATATCGTCAGGTGCATACCTCTCTGAATATTTCTTCAAAAATTGGTGGTTCCACTTTATTTAAATTCCGCATTGACTGTATCAAAGAACTAAATACTAAAGTACTACTAAAATACTCTGACTCACCTACATCAAAATAACTATGTAAAAAATATTTTTAGGCTGCAAAGGCAAATAATTAAAAAAAAAACAAAGCAAGTATATTATTTCCTAATGCAAAATACTGGCCTTACACATCAAGACTGTACTCTGAATGATGTAGAAGTCCCTTAGGAAAACAAGACTATACAATGGTGTAACTAATTTCATAGTGTGTATGTGCAAAAGAAAAGAAAAGAAAAAATTAGAGCGGGAGAAAAAGTGAGGCTACATAGCAAACCTAGCTTTGACTTGTTTGACTTTTTTATTTTTAATATCATGAATTCTTATGTTTATAAGAAGTTGTATTTACCATATAAGTAATGAAGAAATGGTTGTCTAAGTGACAATCCTTTCCTACACCTACCATCACAGTTTGACTCCAAACCTTCAGCAACAAAGCACAGACTCCTATCACTTTTAGTATTCAATAAGTCTGTATAATTATGAACTTACAGTTACACTTATATGAAGTGTATTTATTTTCTCCTCCTCTCTCAGTAGCATATTACTGTAAAAATACGTATCTCTTCAACTGGTAGTAGTTTTTCAGTCAGCTATTAGAATTTCATGCTGTGTTAATTGTTCCAAATAAGAGGTGGAAAATCATGAAATATAGTTTGCTGTCGCTCCGTACTTATAAAGTGCAGCTATGATTGGTATGATTTACATTGATCTCCACATATGAGGAAAGCAAATTCTAATTTATTCTAACTATAATTCAGGGTTTATGCTGGACAATAATTTCCAATACACTCTGTAAAATTCAATTTTAATTGTGTTTAAAGTTTACTAAAAGAATTGATCATGAGATAGAACTGTCAATCATACTGGCTTATCAGTTAATTTAATACAACTGGATTTTCTTACTTAAAGTGGTCTCAGTGATGATTTCTGGCTGACAATAGAAATGACATGCAATAAGAGAAATATTTCCGGTCCTTTTTTAAAGAAGAAATTGCTTAATTCTAAAAGAATCTAATTCTTTGATTTAGAACCTCGAATAGGTAGATAACTGGAAGTCATACAGTTAGGATGTAAATACAAGATAGAATGAAAGCTGCTTTGTTATAAAAATAGATTTACCTGTGATTTTTGTTGATTCCTAGCAAATATAAAATTACTCTTCCAGGCTCTCAGGAACAAGGCAGTGGGACATTTTCTAATAACTTCTGTATCTTTAAAGTAAGATTTACAATGCCTGTTGAAATTTGCAAGAAAAAAATAACACCATAAAGCAGCTTTTTTTGGTGGAATATCCACAAAGAAATGCAAAGACAAAGAGTAGGTGAAGAGAGAACATCTGTACTGACCACTTAAAAAGGACAAGAGTGTGCAACGGCCATTGGTAATGCATTTCCTTGAGTTACAAAGCAATATAGCACACTTAAATCACTTTTTCAAACATATGCCCGACTTTGGCCATGTTGATCTCAAATGAACTGTTATAAACTCAGCAATGCTTATCTACTCCATGTTGAACTGTATTAATGCTAAGTTCATCTCCTTGCCAAGAATATTGATTTACAGGTAGCAGCAAAGGGAAACTCTGCTGCCACATTACAGAGAGAAAGAGAGTGTCATGGTTTCAGCTGGGACAGAAGTAATTTTCTTTCTAGTGGTTGTTCTGTTTCAGATTTGGTACAAAAGTAATGTTAATAATACATATTATTTTAGTTGTTGCCAGACACTGTTTATAGGTGTCATAGAATCATAGAATGGTTTAGGTTGGAAGGGACCTTGAAGATCATCGAGTTCCAACCCCCCTGCCATAGGCAGGGACACCTCCCACTGGACCAGGTTGCCCAAGGCCACGTCCAGCCTGGCCTTGAACACCTCCAGGGATGGTGCCTCAACAACTTCTCTGGGCAACCTGTTCCAGTGCCTTACCACCCTCAAAGTGAAAACTTCTTCCTAATGTTCAATCTGAACCTGCCCTCTTCTAGTTTAAAGCCATTCCATTGCTACATGCTCTAGTAAAAAGTCCTTCCCCAGCTCTCCTGTAGGCCCCCTTTAGGGACTGGAAGGCCGCAATAAGATCTCCCCGGAGCCTTCTCTTCTCCAGGCTGAACAGTCACAACTCTTTCAGCCTGTCCTCATAGGAGCGGTGCTCTAGCCCTCGGATCATCCTTGAGGCTCTCCTCTGGACCCACTCCAACAAGTCCATGTCCTTCTTATGTTGGGGACTCCAGAGCTGGATGCAGTACTCCGGGTGGGGTCTCACAAGAGTGGAGCAGAGAGACAGAACCACCTCCCTCGACCTGCTGGCCATGCTTTCTTCTGATGCAGCCCAGAATATGGTTGACCTTCTGGGCTGCGATCACACACTGCTGGCTCATGTTGAGCTTCTCGTCAATCAGCAGCCCCAGGTCCTTCTCCTCAGGGCTGCTCTCCAGCTGTTCCCTGCCGAGCCTGTATTTGTGCTTGGGATTGCCCCGACCCAGATATAAGACCTCCCCTCCAGCGTGTCTACCTTGCCAAACAGCTTGGTATTATCAACAAACTTGCTGAGGGTGCACTCGATCCCACTGTCCATGTCACCGACAAAGATGTTGAACAGTACAGGCCCCAGTACTGACCCCTGAGGAACGCCACTTGTCACTGCTCTCTACTTGGGCATTAAGCCGTTGACCACAACACTTTGAGTGCAACCGTCCAGCCAGTTCTTTATCCACTGAGTGGTCCATTTGTTGAATACATGTCTCTTCAATTTAGAGACCAGGATATCGTGTGGGACAGAGTCAAATGCTTCGCACAAATCCAAGTAGATGACATCAGTTGGTCTTCCCTTTTCCACTGCCACTGTAACCTCTTTGTAGAAGGCCACCAAATCTGTCAAGCATAACTTACCCCTGGTGAAGCCATGCTGGCTATCACCAATCACCTCCTTGTTTTCTATGTGCCTCAGCAGAGTTTCCAGGAGGATCTGCTCCATGATCTTGCCAGGCACAGAGGTGAGACTGACTGGCCTGTAGTTCCCTGGGTCTTCCTTATTTCCCTTTTTGACAATAGGGGTTATGTTTCCCCTTTTCCAGTTGTCAGGAACCTCGCCAGACCGCCACAACTTCTCAAATATGATGGCTAGTGGCTTAGTGACCTCATATGCTAGCTCCCTCAGGACCCACACATGTATCTCATCAGGTCCCATGGACTTGGGCACCTTCAGATTCCTCAGGTGGTCTCATACTTGATCTTCACCTACAGTGGGCGGTTCTCCATTTTCCCAATCCTCGTATTTGCGTTCTGCGTCCAAGGTAGTGTGGCTGCATCTTTTGTCCTTGCCAGTGAAGACTGAGGCAAAAAAGTCATCGAGTATCTCAGCTCTGTCTCTGTCCCGGGCAACCAGTTCTTGCATTTCCTTCCAGAGAGGGCCCACAGTTTCCCTAGTCTTTCTTTTCTTGCTGACATACTTAAAGAAGGATTTTTTGTTTGTATTAATGTCCCCGGCCAGATTTAGTTCTATCTGGGCTTTAGCTTGTCTAACCCGATCCCTGGCTGCTCGAACTATTCCTCTGTATACCTCCCAGGCTACCTGCCCGTGTTTCCACTCGCTATAGGCCTCCTTTTTCCTTTTGGTCATGTCCAGGAGCTCCTTGTTCATCCATGCAGGCCTCTTGGCTTTTCTGCCCGCCTTCCTCTTTGTAGGGATGCATTGCTCCTGAGCTTGGAGGAGGTGGTCCTTGAATATTAACCAATTTTCTTGGACCCCTCTTCCCTCCAGCACTTCATCCTATGGCACCATACCAAACAGATTCTTCAAGAGGCCAAAGTCAGCTCTCCCAAAGTCCAGGGTGGACAGCCTGCTGTGCACCTTCCTCGCTTCCTCGAGGATCTTGAACTACAGCCCAGGCTACCCTTGAGTTTGACACTGTCTACCAGCCCCTACTTGTTGGTAAGAACAAGGTTCAGCATAGCTCCTCTCCTCGTTGGCTCCTTAACCACTTGGAGAAGGAAGTTGTCCTCAATGCAATCCAAGAACCTCCTGGATTGCCTATGCCTGGCTGTGTTACCCTTCCAACAGATGTCAGGGTGGTTGAAGTCACTCATGAGAATCAGGGTCTGTGAGTGTGATGCTGCCCCTATCTGTCTATAGAGGGCTTCATCCACCTGGTCTTCTTGGTCGGGTGGCCTGTAGCAGACCGCTACTGTAATGTCCCCTGCTCCCGATTTCCCTTTAATCCTAACCCATAGGCTCTCAGTTGTCTCTTTATCCATCCCCAGGCTGAGCTCCATGCATTCCAGCTGCTCCTTCACATATAAGGCAACATCACCTCCTCGTTTCCCTTGCCTGTCTCTCCTGAAGAGCCTGTAGCCCTCCATGGCAGCACTCCAGTCATAGGAGTCATCCCACCAAGTTTCTACAATGCCAATGAGATCGTAGCCTCAGAGGTGTGCACACATCTCTAGCTCCTCCTGTTTGTTCCCCGTGCTCTGTGTGTTTGCATAGAACCTGCGTTTTCAAGGACTTTTTTCAGCTTCCCATGGAAGCTGAGAAGAAAGCTAGACAGAATAATGGAACAGCCAATGGAATATTCTGTACCATAGATGTCATGCTCAGTATGTAAATGGGGTTACCTGGGGGGTTGTTACTCTCAATCACTGCTCAGGATGGTGCCAATTCACCAGATGGTGAGAGTGACTTGTGTCATTATTATTATTATTGTTATTGCTGTTAGTATTATTGTTATTTCCCTTTTCTTATATTTTTCTATTAAACAGTTTTATCTCAAATCATGAGGTTTTTTTTTCCCTTTCCCTCCTTTTCTCTCTCTTCTCCCTAGCCTTCTTAGTGGAAAAGGGAGGGTGAGCGAGCAGCTGCATGGTCCTAGTTGCTGGCTGGGGTTAAACCAAGACAGGAGCCACACATCCTTCAATGAGTCATTGACAAGGGATTCTTCTGAGAATCCTCTTGATCTACCAGGTTCATCAGCCAGGTCTGCACTGAGATTTATTATACTCTCTAAATGATTGTGCCTCTATTCTAAGCAACAATAACAGGAGGTTGGCAATTGACCCAGAGCAGCACTAATTCTTCCCCAAGGAGTACAACAGCATCAGTTGTGGTATAAACACAGACCATTTCACTCACACTCTTTTGCTGGTAATTAGGGCCAGTGCCCTAATTAAAAGATGAAACCACTTTCCTAAGTTGTGCAGTAACAATTGCAATACAGGGAGGCAACATGAAGATTTTAGTCATGAATAAGTAGCTAAGACTCTGCATTTTACAAGGACTCTAATAATGCAATTTCCAAAGCATGAGGAGGTCAGTATGTTAGTATTCTTCATTCCCACAAGGCTCTGCTACAGGGCTTCTCCCTTCATGTGCCAAAGAGTTTTGTATCCCAAAAAAGATCAAACTCATATTCTATGTCTTTGCTTCATTTTGCTGTAGCATTTGAGACCATTTCAAACAAAGAAGATGAAATAAAGAAAAATGTAATTACATTGTTGCAGAATCCCTATAGGAACTGGCCTAAAGTCCTAATATTCAAAAATCGGAGTAACTTTCAGATCTGAAATGTTAAACCCATCTTGATATACAGTGGTGTGAAGTGTTCCAAATAGCTGAAAACAGGTTTTGTGCATGAATTTACTAGGTCACTTAGCAGCATTAAAGGACTGAAAGTTTTGCTACCTTGCTAAATATATTGTTTCTACACATGTGTTATTCCTATTCTAGTTCTGGCCTTAATTGCAGAAGGGATTTGTCTTCAGTGGGACATTCCACTCTAAAACTGGTATGTTAATTGCTTTGGATAAAGCTTGGAGTCATAAACAATGATTCCTGTAGAGTGACCGAAATAAGGAACAACAATTTATGTGCAATTTTTTTATATTCTACTTCTAGTTTTACTTCTACTTATTTTTATCTTCTGCTTCTCTTTTCTAACTGAATACTGACTGGGTCTGCTTGGTTGATATTGTTTATCTACCCTTTCACCAGGGAGAGTTTATGTTAAAAAGAACTGTGTCTGTACTACTCCCCTGTAGTTTAACTTTTCATGCACATCTAGAACCTGGTGATGCAATTGAAGGAAACAGGTTTCAGACTGTATGCAGATCTACCATCTGAACAAGCAGATTATTGCACTGGTCGAAGAGGAACTGGTATAATCAATGGGTAGCCTTGTACATCAGGGAGCAAGAGAAGTAACCCTAAATCTAAATAAATATCATAATTATTAAATGTTAACTAATGGTAATTGGTTTGATTTATAATTAGTTTTCCATTTTAGTGCACAGTTCTTAATGATTAGCATGTTTATTGTGATAATTCTGCCAGGCTCATGGCCAAGAAGGATCAAGAATATCATTTTGCAATACTTTTCCATAAAGCATAAAACATTTAAAATACTGTCTATTCCTCAAAAAAAATCACAGTTCTTAAAGAGAAAGCACAGTGAAGTAGGAGAGCGTAATATGGTCTGCAACAACAGCAGGTTTGCAAGACAAATTGTCTGATTGAGCAAAAGAGTCAAGAATCAAGAATGCAAATCGTTTCCCAAGACTTGGTGGATTTGCTGATAGACTGCAACACAGTCTGTACCTGTCCAGAAATGTCAATGGAGTCTTTAACTTTTTCCATTATGTATAAAACACCACTTTCACCACCACCCTTTGGAACCAGCTGCCAAATCATGATAGAATAAATGTTAGTTTCCAAATCAAGCCCCTTCCTTTGAGGGAATACCTTGCAATATATTCATAATGATGAAGCCTGATTTTTTAAAGTACGCAATAAAAAACAACTCAACAAACAGAAAAAAAGAAAATAAATGATACCATTAGTAATCAAAATTTGGCTACCTAATGTAGCCAGGACCTACATGTAATGCTGTACAGTAAACATTGTCATCTCATGTTCAATTAAATTCTATTACTTGCAATCAAATCAGGTCTGAGGCATTGTGTAGTTGCGTAGTCAGATGCAATAGTCATTTACCCATTTACTCGGGTTGCCTTTGTGCATTAGTTTAGGAAAACCACACTTGAACATTTCTAATTTTTTATGTTCCATGAAATAAAAAGGATTATTTTACATATATATATTAAATTTACCAGCAATGAAAATAGCAGTATTAAATAGTATCACACAAGAGATTCTGGTCCTGTGTTAAGAGCCCCAGCACTCCCTTACACCAGGGACAATCCCACAACTTCATTTCATCTGTTCATCTTGTGAAGTTGTGATAGGGTCTGGTTCCAAGTGAGTAAGAATTGTCAACTTATCAGTATGTCATTTGTAAATTTGATCCTGTTGCTTTAATGGAAAGAGTCCTAATACCATACAAGCCACTCTACTGTTTTTAACACGTCTTTTGGTGGCCTATTGTAGTTACTTTAGTGAGAAGATAATGTCTTTTCTGTGAGCTGCAGTGCTGAGTCACCTACATTCTTTTCATCTAGATTCTGATGTACCAATCAGTAATTTTAAAATATTTAATAGAAATAATCTTGAACACCACTGGAAATAAATGGTTTGAAAAGACTGAAAAAAACAGAGAAAAAATGTTAATAAGGAGTAAAGGAAAGAATTAAATAGATTATTTCACAGTTCTTCGTTTTCTTTGTTTTCGAAGGGCCATGAAACCTTACAATGTAAGGTGCATAGAAGGTAAGGTCTTCAAGAGTGTGCTCCACTGTCCAAATCATAACTGGGCTATATTGATCCTGTACAGAACATCAGCTAGTGAACATGAAGAATTCATTGGTCATGTCAGTGTTTTACATAATCCTGCAAAGTACCATTTAATTGTGTGAAGAATAGGATAGCCAGTGTCAAGGGTGTCTTCTTTGCCACACAGCAGAAAAATTTCATTTTCATGAACTGTGGGCACATGTACACAGGGACATCTGGACAAGATTCTCTTGATTCCAACTACAGAGATTCAGAATAAAACAACTTCCTACTTTGGAAAGTGGGCCTTTGACCACTGCAAAGAATCACTTGTATCCCATCACATTTTTCTGGGAATTCTTTTTTTTTTTTTTCCCTTCCACATACCTTGGACTGATTTGCTCTTTCTAGGAGCTAGAATTTTCTATATCTCTTGAACAGACCTAATTATTTGTCAATGACAAAGTAAATTAAGACTGGAGGAGGCTGCAGGATGACCTTGCTTTCCTTTGACCAAACTTCCCATTTACTGCAAAATTTATTTGGAAAAACTAGACTTTCTGATTTCCTAACGTGGAAAGAAAGTGCAAAGCACTGTCTAAGGTTTTTAGAATTGATGGGTAGCTGTAACATTCTTAGGTTGTTAGTTAAACCTCACACCATAGAAACGCAGACCCTTTAGATCCCCGTTTGAATGTAAATACATTGTCCCAACAAGTACAAACTATGAATTCAAGTTGCATCTTACATCACAGGCCATGATTTGCCTTCAAATATAGAGGAACCCAAATCTTATTTGCTATCCATAGTGATCACCTCTGAGGATGCATCTTCCTGTCTGCATGCTACTATACACTCTAACTCAAAAATTAACATAGACAAGATTATGTCTCCAGAAGCAGTGCTGCCAGTAGCTGCATAATCATAGTCATCAAAGAGACAACCAGAAGGACAAATTATACTAAAAAATGTGAATGTAAGAGAGAAATGGAGCAGGTTTGGTCATAGCTAAGGGGGAAGTAGGAACATCTAAATTTCCAGGGAGGAATTTCTGAAGGGTCTCAGCATGATGAGGGGAATATATGAATGGTTAAGGAGGTCCTGAGATTGCTGGTTACTAAAAGCATATGATGGGAGAAATGTCATACTATATATTCCTATATAATTTTTTACACTGTATAATTTTTATGATCTGTACTAAACCAAAAGTGACTGTCAGAGACAGAATGCTTGGGTAGGTAGATTTTTGGTATGGATCAAAATGGAAGATCTTATATTACTGTCTTTCTTTTGCTCACAGATCATGCTATCATATCTTGGTACCAGAATAGATATGAGGCACTGTTATAATTTACTTTATGTTGCTCAGTTTGAATGATGCGGTGTGCCCAGCTAGTGGTCACTGATATGGAATCAATTCCTAAGCTGAACAAAATGTAAGGCCGAGTGCTTTTTTATGTGCACCCTTTACAAACCACAGTGAGTCATATTTTTGGCTTTATTCCTAATGCAGTTGCTAAGAACTATTTGCACATGATCAGGGTTTTGGTGAAAAAAAACTCTTGGGGCCAATTCAAGAGAAAAATATCCAGCTTTATTCTCCATTTTCATAAATATTTACAGAATATGCCTGCTGTGAAAAAGTGTGGTCAATGTATGTAGATTTCTTTTCTAAAGGCCTCTTTCAGGTGTAAAGCACAGCAATAAAATAATAACTTCTCAAAGCCAGAAGTAAATGGTCATACACAAATACTACTCTCAACTTTTCCTCTGATGCTCTGGGCCAAATTCTATTGTAGCTACTAATACAAGCCTGACTAAAATTGTCAGTTTTAGAATACTTACTGTGGGTAGAATACTGAATACACATACCACACAGAATTCGCCTCCTTATTTATTGTAGTGCAGTAAAATCTATTTTTTTCTCTTAGCAATATGACCACTAATTTAGGTTAAAACGTTTTCTTGCAGAACCCAACAATAACACGTTATCCACAAAGATAAGAAAAACAAGAAAAAAATTAATTGTATTTTTTTATTTGACCATCATCTAAGAAAAACAGTTTTATAGGAGGTCATCACACTCCTTGAAAATTCAGAACTGAAGTAACCTTCAGTTACAGCAAATCAGAGTAAGTAGGAAGAATAGAAAGACCAGGTGACACTTTTATATGGAAAAGGTCAAAAAGGTGATCTGCCCAGGCCTTTTTGAAATCTGTAGCATCTGTCAGTCCTCAAAGATTCCAAAAAGGCAGAGAAAGAAGGGTTGGTAATATTAGAAGTGTGCCATTAAAAGTATGGCAGAATAGAATAACTGTATATACACAGAATTATGCATATATCCTGCAATTTTTTATGTATCTGTAGCTTATGCATGTCTTCTGTTTATGTCATTTTTACATCCTTCTCAATAGTAACATCGTGAGTCTGTAAGAGAAACATGTTGGACTGTGGGAAAAAGTATTCCTCTGTGACCACCAGCCTTTGTCAAATCATTTGATTTTCATACTAGACAGTGAAAAAGATTAGAATGTTCTTTTTTTCTTGTTTTTTCTTGGTTTTTTTTTTAATTCAAAAAGCAAAGGCAAGTTTGAGCTCATACAGATTTTCTACACTGTTGTGTTATATAGTGTGCCTGGCAGTTACATCAGCTGGTTTAGTCTGACAAATAAAGTATGTATAAACACAGTATAGGGAGTGGCAGATATACCATCTGCTGAATGGAAGGCAAGGCCTCTACTGTCCTAAATGCAAAGAGTTATAGAAATGTCATTAATTTATCTCTAAAAAGGCTGGAAGTGCTCCTTTCTTACGTTAGATCACAGGAATTTATGCAAAATTAACATCTTCTTAAACTCCAAGATTCTGTTTATAATTTTTTGAATTGTTTTATTTGAATTCATAAAAACAGAATAAAACCATTTCAAGTTGTCTCTTTAAGCAGCAGGCCAAATTCATTCTAAAAGCCTTTGGCCCTGACCAAACAGGTTCATCAGAGATATACTTGGGCTTGTCTAATGTGTCAGGGAAGAAAATGAAAGGCTTTGGGGGTGATGAAGAACATTTCTGAGGCTCTTATGTTAGAAAAAGTTTTTATCTTTCTTGAGAAAGAAAAAGTGTCCCAATACACACTGAAATAACTAAACATCATACAAATGTAAAGGCAGCAGATCAGAAAACAGTATGCAGAAATACAGACATATTTCACTATAATTTTCAGTGACTGTTTTATCTTAAAGTTATGATGAATTTAGGGAAACAATGCTGTACATTTGAATAAATTCATTACTTTTTACATAACTACAAACATCTTTCCAATGGACTTAATAAGAGATTATTATAGCTAGTAAGTTCTATGTGCCTTACTACAGAAAAAAAAAAGGAGGGGTGAGTGTATTGTGTTCACATTTATAACAAAATGAAAAATTTAAATATACATAATTAATAAAACATGTGTGTGTATGTATGGATTATCCCAAGAAAAAACTTAGTGGCAGAATTTACAATACCAAGCTAAAGGGAAGTACTTTCTCAGCCTGCTTCTCCTTGCTGCTTCATAATAAAGAAATAAGAATTTTCCTGTATCATTCAGCATGAGCTGAATACTCCCTTCAGGCTGGGAGAAATCGGTAATACTTTGCTGTCTTTGAAGATTATTTTCTAATAAGCAACTTAACATTGAGAGAGGCAGAGACGTAAATGCATTATATCTGATGAAATTCAGATGGTCCATTGTTAGATCAGAAGAGGCATATGAAAGGATATGTGTGGAAAGATATCCTCATTCAGAAATGTTTAACTCCACATTGGGACTGATTGGCCTGATATACCACCGAAAGCAGAATTGGAAAATGTTGTTAAACTAATGTGAAAGCAGATTGAGGAACAGGATTTTTTATCCTTTTCCTGGTTGTGACAAAAATTCTAGCTTTTGACAGGCCCCATCAGTAATGCTTGGGACTTGTCCTGTGACCAGAAGTTTAGCAGATGAAAATAAGTTATCTTGGAAAATAAAAAATAGTTAACAGACGCATAAGCTGTATTCAGCCTGATTTTTTTAATCTGTTTTATTGAGGTTCTTAATTTTGTAAAAAAAATTGAATACTGAATAGTACAATGTTTTACTAGTACTGGTACAAGAAAAGATGAGATAACGACACGTGCCAAAACCCACGATCTTCAGTGGCTAACACTTGTGCACTCAGTAACCCACACTCCAAGGTATGTCATTTGATTATTTACTCCCAGATAACTTAAAAATGGGGAAAGAGCAGGGTATGGCTTTTTTTTTTTTTTTTCTGTTGCAAGCACGTTTTGATGCTTGATGTGACATGAAATGAAAGATAATCCTTAGTAACCCCTAAGAATGAGATATTGTAGCACACTAAAGGCTCACTCACTATTTCATAACAGAAGGTCCATGATGAGTTACTTCTGTCTTGTGCATTAGCAAGCAGACATCTCATCATTCAGTCTTTTGCGTTTCTGAGCCAGGAGCAAAATTGCCATGGGGATACTAAGTTTATTGTGGTTCTGGGATAGTATACTTTGTGAAGTATCAAAACACAAAAAAAAACCAAGAACAAACAATACCCCTCAATTCTTAATTGCTTTCTTGACAGAAACAGACTTACAAAAACATTGTACCCATGTAGTAGTCTTGACCAATGATTGCAAAAACACCAACTAATTCTGATCCTTCCTATAGTTTTCTCAGCTATGATTTTGTGTTTCTTTTGCTTAATGCGTAGGAATAAAAATGATGCAAAATAACATTATTTTTATTAGCATTTTGGTCAGGCTATGCACGCAAAGCAGCAGTTTTTATTCATTCATTGTTGCCAAAGTTTAATCCTAACTGGTTTGTGCCTTTATAATGTATGTACTAATTGACAATATGGAGTCAGGGATCAGCGGAAAGAATCATAAATTAATTTAAAAAGACTCCATGGGAATATTCACTTAATGGTGGTAAAATTCATTTTCAGCTATATTTAATGCTATCTCAATAATTACAAAGTAATAATTTTGGAGGGGAAGTTGTTTTTATATTATGGTCTGTTAAACTGATAATATATTGAGAATCTGTCTTGTAAGTGGCTTATTTTATGGTGCATTGAACTGATGATTCTAGAAAGCTTAAAGCTGACCCAGAATTAATCATGTTGGAACAACTGCAAGGTTACAAATCCGACATTAGTAATTAAAATGAAATATTTTCTCTAGTTGCACATTTGCTACCAGTGGCGAAAGGTCCTACCTTCTTTTCACTTCTGAATTACTAAATAAGGTTTTGCTAGGTCTCCTGTACACTACCTTAAAAGACAATTTTGTACTTCAGTTGAAAAAAAATTGAAAAATGGATAAAGTAAAAATTTCAATATATCCTAAATGTCCCTGTAAAGAAAGGCATATCTCTTTACCCCTTTATGCAGGATGTGAGTGTTGACTCTTACTCCTGCCTGAAGTTATGTTTAGCTCATGTGCCTGCAAAGGATGGACCAGAACTTGGCACTTTTTTATGACTTTGCCAAATTGTGGTGGGATTTGTATTCTAGTGGAAATTTATTCCTAAATTGTGGAAAGAGAGCAATTGCTTCTAATGTGAGGTTTCTGAAAAAGGAATCCACACCATGAAAATATGTTTTCAAAGTTTGTAAGTTTTTTGCAAATCTGTTTTTTTTTTTAAACTTTCCACAAGGAACCTTGTTGAAGATGAAGGGGTTATCAGAGTCTTCTCTCCTTTCTTAGCTCTTTTCTTCTAGCGCTTGCTTGTCTGAAATGCTTGCAACACTTGAAAGAGTTTCACAGCTGTGGGGGCTTTCTGCAATCCAACAATCCTACATTTGCTTAGTTTGTTTCCTTGATTGATTTCTGTAACTGTTACTCCATAATATCAGTGGAGTTATCCTATCCCTCCCACCTCTAACTGAAGTACCACAATTTCGCTCCCTCATCTTTTGCATCCATTTAAAAAAAAAAAGAAAAAGAAAAATTTCACCAATATTTTTCATTAGTCTCTATAAATTCTGCCAGTCCACCTATACATCTTGGTTTTATTAACAACTACATATGCAAGGATGTTACTATGGAGATGCAACAAATTCTTGGTCGCATGTGCAAGCTAATAAAGCAGTCACTCTAGGGTACAAAAATTTTCAAATCCTTTATTCACAGTAACATACGCACTACATCAAGACATTTCAGGGCAAATCAACACCAATATTTGACACATGAAAAAGAAAACTTCATGCTACTGAGGTGGGAAATTTTTGACAAATGACTCTCCAGTTTTGTAGTCTATATTACCATGACAGGTTCAGTGACACTTGTTTTGCTTTATGAATTCAAGAATAGAATTAAACACTCAAAGTAAAAGAAATGAACCAGAAAAGATTAAGAACAGGAGTATTTAGGTACTGCAGTTCTGTCCAAAGGTGTTACTGTGCAATTCATTACATACAATTAAAAGCACAGCAAAGACAAGCCAGTTGGGCAATGTACACGGATGTTTGTATTGTTATAACAGGAATTGACACCACTGTCCATTCCTCAGAGAAGGAGATCTGAGCCCTGTACTATTTGGGCTGATGATAGAAAATAGTGAAGTGCTACTACTCAGTGCTCCAGATTTGTTTCTAGATGTTGTGGCTCCAACAGTTCTTTTTAAAAATACATATGTAACACTCGTAAGCCACAATTTTCAAAAATGTGAGGTTATGTTAAACTAGCCTATGCTGTCATTTTCCAAAGGTGTTTTAATTTCAGTATCTAACTTAGACACAAATGGAAAGTTTGTACTGTTAAAAAAGGTTAGATTGTTTGACACTTAATTATGTCCTCTTTGGGAAAATGTTTTATCACAAAAATATTAATATTTGGTCCCAATGAACATGGAATTGAATTTGTCATTGCCTATACTTTTCTGCAGGATTTCGTCAAATCAGACTGTGTACACTTTAAAAATTAAGTTTAATTTTTCTTTCTGTCATCTCCAGATTGAATTCACAGATTTGTTCCAGATATTAGTTTTGTTTTTCCTTTAGTATGTGTGTTGATTTAGATATGTCTAGAATAGTCAGTTCAGTGATCTCTAAAGTCTTACTCTGACTGGTGGAATTCTGAGCTAATGATTAAACACTAAACTAATCAGCTCCTACCATAATTATTGTGTGCAAAATACTTAGTATTCAAAGAAAATCAACCTGTAATCATGAGAGCCATGAAATCAGGCAGCAGGATATTTTGATACATGACCTTATAAGACTGAATCCTGAATTGGCCTCATAGATTAAAAATACTGTAAAGTAGACATGTAAACGTAAACATAAATGTAAATATAAATATAATTATAGGTAAATATAAACATAAACAACCATAACCATAATCATAAACATAAGTATAAATATAAATATAAATATAAATATAAATATAAATATAAATATAAATATAAATATAAATATAAATATAAATATAAATATAAATATAAATACAAATACATTGGATATTGGATTTTGTGTTCACAGTAAATAACTAAACATTGGTTTGCAGTGAAGAAAAATGGTAGGAACCACAAACATCCAGGTGGAAATAACAATTTACATGTACAGATCTATGCAGCTCTGCCATCTTTCCACCTTTCTCACCCAAAAGCTTAGACTCTGCTAGACTAGTACTAAAATCAGCACCAGACAAGCACAGAGGCTGTAATCCATGCTCTGACTGCAGTACAAAAAATGAAGCGAGGAAGATTTACCAGATATCCTGAGGAGCAGGGGAGGATAAAGCAAAGCTTTTCTGCTTTGTCCTGGATTCATAGCATTCCCAGCAGGACTATTTTTCACACTGTCTGTAGTAGAAGCACCCGGAAATGAGGGGTGGCTGTTGGGTCTACATTTGGACAGTCTGCTCTTTCAAGTTGTTGTGTGCTGAATCTACCCAGAAACAGCTGTGTAAGCCCTCCCCTGCTGCTTGTGTAGTGAGACGTATTTTCTGTTGCCAGAAAATCTATTGGCTTCAATAGTGAAAGGTCTTGTATACAAATCTATCTTATATTGACAGGTTGCTTTTAAAAAAAAAAAAGAGAAGAAAAAGAATTATGATGTCAAACTAAAAGGTTATTTACTTCAGATGAGGAGGATTCAGTACAAATCCAGAGAAAGTCAGAGATTCTGTTTTAAGATAAGTGTTCAAGAAATATCAATCAAAAGGAAAAAAACATCAACCAAGTTGCTTCCAAATAATTATCCCGCACTTGACAGGATAAGTGAGAGACTGCTTAAGACTTGAGAACCTTAATAGATCACTTATTCTATGTACCCTATAGTGTTAGACATTCCTACTCAGTCTACAAAGCTAATGTTTACTATAGAAGATGACACTGCAAACATACATAGAATCATAGAACGGTTAGAGTTGGAAGGGATGTTGAAGATCATTGAGTTCCAACCCCTCCTGACATAGACCACTAGACCCGGTTGCTCAAAGCCCTGTCCAACCTGACCTTGAACACCTCCAGGGATGGGGCCTCAACAACTTCTCTGGGAAACCTGTTCCAGTGCCCTACCACTCTCAGAATGAAAAATTTCTTCCTAATATTTAATCTAAACCTAATCTCTTGCAGTTTAAAGCATTCCTCCTCGTTCTATCACTACATGCCCTCTTAAAAAGTCCTTCCCCAGCTCTCCTGTAGGTCCCCTTTAGGGACTGGAAGGCTGCAATAAGGTCTGCCCGGAGCCTTCTCCTCTTCAGGCCGAACAACCCCAACTGTTTCAACCTGTCTTCAGAGGAGAGGGGCTCCAGCCCTCTGATCATCCTCATGGCTCTCCTCTGGACCCACTCCAGCAGGTCCATGTCCTTCTTATGTTGGGGACTCCAGAGCTGGATGCAGTACTCCAGGTGGGGTCTCATGAGAGTGGAGTAGAGAGACAGAACCACCTCCCTCGACCTGCTGGCCATGCTTTCTTCTGATGCAGCCCAGAATATGGTTGGCCTTCTGGGCTGCGATCACACACTGCTGGCTCATGTTGAGTTTCATGTCAATCAGCACACCCAAGTCCTTCTCCTCAGGGCTGCTCTCAATACATTCCTTGCCGAGCCTGTATTTGTGCTTGGGATTGCAGATACAATTCACAGCTCAAAGATGAAAAAATAAACATTATTTTTTTCACTTTGGTAAATTCACAGGGACTATTAGTGTTTTAGTTTCAGTCTGCTGTTAATCTCTGAAACTAAAAGGACTCTTAAAATTCTAAAAGAACATTGACAGACAGCCTGCATAGTAATCTGTAAGGTATGGATTATGTCACAAATAGTTAATGATCCTTCTCCCTGTATTTCAGAGACATTGGTTTCTCAGTCAATGCAGACCAAATACAAAGATCAGATTGTTCGATTAGTTTGAAGAATCCTCTTCACAATGCTCCACTAGTCTCATGTGCTTTGCCATTTGAGCTCTATACTCTCATGCTAGGTGAACGCTTTTGGTGTAATTTCTTCTTCGACTGCAGAGCTTTTATCGACAAAGCTGAAAGGAAGCTCAAAAAATATAAGGTAAAATCTTAGCTGCCTCACTATCACAGGGACAGAGGAAGAAAGGGACCATGAAAAAGGGTCCTCTTTATAAACCAACCAAGATATTTTGGTTTGCCTACAGAAAACATAAACTTCAGAAGATGTCAGGGTGGTGCAGTGGGCTTTGTGAACAGTTAACTCTATACCTGGAAGCAGACTAAACCAGATCAGCAGGATGATCGGTTCTGCTGAGGATTTCGGAGTAGTAGTCTAGACAGATTTCTGCATTGGTATTATTGCATTGCTTCTGTGATCTGAGCTAGTATTTGGATGTAGGAAAAATAAGAGCTTTTTCTCAGACATCCTTGTCTTTAAATTGGAGACACATGGATATGACAAATGGACCACTCAGTGGATAAGGAATTGGCTGCACTCAAACAGTTGCAGTCAACTGCTTGATGTCCAAATGGAAACCAGTGACAAGTGGCATTCCTCAGGGGTCAGTATTGGGACTGGCACTGTTTAACACCTTGTTGGTGACATGGACAGTGGGATTGAGTGGACCCTCAGCAAGTTTGCCGACGACACCAAGCTGTCTGGTGCAGTCAACATGCTGGAGGGAAAGAATGTCATCCAGAGGGACCCAGATAGGCTTGAGATGTGGGCCTGTGCAAACCTCATGAAGTTCAACAAGGCCAAGTTCTGCACATAGGCTGGGGCAATCCCAAGCACAAATACAGGTTGGGCAGAGAATGGATCGAGAACAGCTCTGAGGAGAAGGACTTGGGGGTGTTGGTAGATGAGAAGCTCAACATGAGCTGGCAATGTAAGCTCACAGCCCAGAAAGCCAACCTCATCCTGGGCTGCATCAAAGAAAGCATGGCCAGCAGGTCGAGGGAAGTGATTCTGCCCCTCTCCTTGGCTCTCATTAGACTCTACCTGAAGTACTGCATTCAGCTCTGGAGCCCCCAACATAAGAAGGACATGGACCTGTTTAAGGAGGTCCAGAGGAGGGCCACGAAGATGATCAGAGGGCTGGAGCAACTCTCCTCTGAAGACAGGCTGAGAGAGTTGGGGCTGTTCATCGTGGAGAAGTCTCCAGGGAGACCTTATTTTATCATTCCACTACTTAAAGGGGGCCTGCAGGAAAGACTAGGAGGGGTTCTTTATCAGGGAGTGTAGTAATAGGATGAGGAATAACAGTTTTAAACTGAAAGAGGGTAGATTTGGATTAGCTATTAGGAAAAAATTCTTTACTGTGAGGGTGGTGAGTCAGTGGAAGAGGTTACCCAGAGAAGTTGTGGATGCTCCATCCCTGAAGGTGTTCAAGGCTGGTTTGGATGGGGCTTTGAGCAACCTGGTCTAGTGGGAGGTGTTCTTGTCCATTGCAGAGGGGTTGGAACTAGACAGTCTTTAAGGTCCCTTCCAACCCAATCTATTCTGTGATTCCATGGTTCTCAGCAGAGCACTATATAACACTGTGTAAACGTACTTATTTTTCCTTTCTGAAGAAAACAGTGTGACACCTCTTTTCTAAGCTAGTCTTGGATTCTTGCATGAAAAGTTATAGAATTCTCTATTTTATCATTACCAGTGACAGTAGATATAGTTATATTGAAAGTGGGAACAGCTAATTATAATCACTATGCAACTATATAGTAGCTATAATTGATCCACAAGTACTAACACTAGAGATTTTGTACAAACATGTGCAAATGTCTGAATAGGTGAAGGAATTGGGAGCAAGTACTAGATACCAACTTAGTTGTGCTTAATCTAATACTAACTAAAAGTTGTTATTGTAACCATATGATAAAATTGATTTATACAAAACAAATTACTACTGTCAATTGGTTTCTATATCAAGGAGAAAAAAAAAATTAATACTTATTTATCTTTGTATGTATTTATCCCCCATTGGTTAGGGACTAATGTGTCTCGCCCCTGAACTCAGTCCTGGAACTGTCTCTTTAGTTTGTTTCTGGACAATCAATTTGACCGTCTATCATATTGACTGTATAAAAGAGCATAGCACTAGCCAAACTACAGCCTGTGGGATATGGAGCCCATAACGTAAAGTTCTAGCTGCCTAAAAATAGGCATACCACTTTATGGATTATCTTTCTAATATAGTTTCTCCACAAAATTATCAAGTAGTTCTGATACACAGAAATATTCACAAAGCTCTAGAAAATTGATGCTCCATTGCAACCAGTTAAGTTACAAAACTGTGGGTTTTCCAAGTTTTTTTCTGTTATTACTCAAGCAGAAAAACAAAAGGTAACACTTTCATTTTAAAAAGAGCAGTAAGTCAGCAATGGCAGTCTCAAACAGTTTCATGAACATAGTGTTGATATGTGAGAATTGAAATGAAGTAAAAAATAGAAGAATAAGGATTTAGCTGAAAATTTTGATTGGTATGTATGGTATGTGTAGAACAGTCACTGAATGTTTAATTGGTGATATCTAGAGCAAAGGCAGAAGGAGTTTGTGTGGGGCAGAACCTAGTAAGTGTGATTTTTACCCTGATTTCCAATCTGGTTACAAAAAGAAGAAGACTCGAGGTCTAAAGATCAGAGCTCAGGAAAACTTTAAAAGTCTTCTTGTCACATTTACACAACCTTCTTCTTACAACTAGAAGCAGTAAATAAGGCAAAACCAATGGCTGTAACATTGGGCTGCCAGGGCATTTGTCTAGTAACTTCAAGCAGCTTTCATGAACTACCATGTTTTTAATCAGGAATTCACAAATTATGAAGAAGAGAATTCCATTGTACCTGTTTAATTTCTCCACTTTTTCTAGTCTTTTGTTCTGCAATTGCATTCTCAGGGCACATGGATTTCCTGGAATATCATTTCAGGGTTATTGTGGGCCATATTAGAAGGAACATTAGAAGAAGGAAGGGAAAGGAAGAAACTCATAAAATCTCTCTAAAATGACTGGGGCTTTTTTGGTTCTGGTTTTGCTTTGTTTGGTTGGTTGGTTTGGTTTTTTGGGTTGTTTTTTTTTTTTTTTTTAAGGTGCACACATGGCATTCTCAGGTGCATGCTTGTTACAGAAAGAGGAAAAAAAACCCTTGAGACAGATTCTCAGCCAAATCACCCTGTTGAGGAGAAACCCTGTCTACCATGACACACTTACAATCTAAAGGATTTGCCAGATGAACTTGAATAACAAATTTGGAATTGTATTTGTGTATGAATTGGCTAAAAATAATAGGATTTTCATATGGAATCAATAAGTTTGCCATGCATGTTCTCTGTTTTTAACATATGTCCTTTAGGGGGGAGAAAGAGATCCAGAAAGCATCCAGTAAAACACATTGCAGCAGCAGTAGGATATTCTGTTATTGTTGTTGATATGAAAACTGAAGTAAAAAGAGAGGTATTTCTATGCAGAATATGAGATATTACAGGCAATTATCGTATTTCAAAATCTCCTTCAGTAGATATTGCAGAGATATGTATTTGACAAATCACTTTTAATCTTTTTAGACAATTTAATGGGGATTTGAAGACTAACCTAATCTTCCCTTACAATGGTTGTCTGGGAAACAAACAACAGTTTTATGCTTCTTGGCAACAGATCCTTTCACACTAGTGTGAAAGGCTCTACAAGAATGAGCTAGTTAATATCATATTATATTGATTATTTTCTAGATGAATTTTTCTCAGGAAATAAGTCTTTTGTTTTGTTTTGTTTTGTTTTGTTTTGTTTTGTTTTGTTTTGTTTTCTACCAAGGAGCACAAACAGTAGTTTTTTAAAATCCTGTAGGCAAGTCCACAATATTGTTACTTTCCTTTCTTTTTAGATACCTAAAGATCCTAAATATCTAAGTTCTGCTAGTAAAGTTACCCAAGCTCCTGCTTACGTCAGCTTGGGGGCTTTCTCAGAGGCATGTGCTTGTTGATACCTCAGTTAGTTACCCAAGACCAAATAACCTTGATAAAGTATTCAATATTCTGTATATTTTTCTTCAGTTCATTAGTGCAGCATAGTCTTTAGAGTACTCCATCTACAAACCTATAGTGTTGTTTGGAAGATGGAAAAGAAAGACTAAAGTTCATATCAGACCTTCTGTCTGCTGAAGAACATTGAATCACCTTCTCCCACCTTTTAAGAGACTGTATCTCTCAATCGTTCCTTTCAGAATTGTTCCATTTTGTTTAAAACACCTACACGCTTAGGGGCTGCTACAGTGATACAGTGGCATTTTTTAAATGGTGGTCTATCTGTGAGCCTTATGGTTATTCTCATGTCATCTCTTTCTGACTAATATTTCACTACTCATATTGATTACTCTATATTATTCCTTAAAACCCATGAAACTAGAAAAGCCTAAGAACCTTAATTAATGGAGGAGGAAGATACAACTGAAAAGTCTGTCTCCTCGCATACCATACGGTAATCAAAGTTTAGGCAAGTCACCTGGAGCCTCAGATCCTCATGTGTGGGAAGGTGTTAAAAAAATAGGTGATACAACATAGAATAATAAAGAGTTTTCTAAATTTAACATATCCCATTGAACTGAATTATCACTTATTCTGAATAAAAGTCTCAAGAAGCATGAGGACCCAATAACTATTAAGCAACAAATGAAACCAAAGAGACGGATTTTTTTTCAAATGGTTATAAGTTTGATGTATGACGAAAATACAAATGTATCCTGAATTATATCTTGGCCCAACATAGCTTATATTGACTTTCAAAACAGCAGGGTAGGCAAAAAAGAAAATCAACCAAAAAGACAAAATACCAACAACGGTCATTAAAATGATTCAGGAATGTGTGATGGAAAATTCAGACTATATAAAAAATAATGGTAAATATATGGAGATCTCTGTGCAAAAGCCTCAAATTTTTGGTGCTTCAAAACTGATGAAATATTTTAAAAAAGTAAGAAGAAATATTAAAAGTGACAGAAAATGGCAGTTTGGCCAGTTTAACTGAGCAGCTGAGTGACTTCTCTGCAAGACTTGCTCTTCTAGTCTTCTGTGAATTCTTTGCTTCATCATGGCTCTGGCCAGTGCAAATGGAGGTAGGTAGCCACTCTCCCAGTTATGCAGATCAACCAAGAGAGAGATGCTGCCTCCAGTCACTGTCACCTAGAAGCAAGATTCCTTCAATTCTCTTTGCTAGTGGTTACAGGAGACTGAATGTGCCCAGTATAAATTATTTCTACCCCTAATGATTCCTCCTTTACATAGGGTGAGTTAGACAGTTTCATTCATATACTGTAACTGTGCAGTGCACAGTAACCCAGAGCCCCTCAAGACTATGCTGAACTTTGCGCAGGTACAGGAAGGAGGGAGGACTCCAATCTCACCATTTCCTTTCATTTGGAAGTCCCAGCTACAGTGAGTATCTTCTAGCTGTGACACTATAGTGTCATGTAGAATTAGATTGCCATTCACATGCTTGACCAGAAGGGTACTAATCGTAGATGACATGACTCGTCTTGATCAGCTTCCCTGGAATCAGGCTTAAAATAGGGCTTGTTATAGGGATAACAAACTGATGCAACAACAGCTTTCTGAAATTATTGCATCTACTAAAATAGCTAACAAACAAGATTTTGTAAGAGGTTGTGAAAATGTCATCTAAAAAAGTGGTATAAACTTGAAAAGAGGGTTCTTTTAACTCATGCATTACAATAGTTTTCCCAATGAAAATACAAGGAAAACGCATTTGAGTTCAAAGACAGACCATTCGGTTGTGTAACCTACAAGTGGAATTTCCACAATAGGTGGATGTTCATACACAAAGGTTCTGCATGTCAAGTCATGTTTTGTACACCTTAAATTATATGCACGTATTATTAGTAGGTACCTGTTTTAGAAAGAATTAATAATAAGGGAGAATCTACTCCTTTTGTTGTGCATTTTTAAAGTGAATTGGTTGGTGTTTGTACACAAAAATTTGTTTCCCCTGAAATTATAGAGGAGAAGAAGAAATAGAATTTTCTTTTGATCTTTAAATGGTTTAATAACACAAGGGCAGTCTGTGAGCTGCTTAAACCTAGGGATGTGGAAACAGGCAGAGGTTTGACCTCATTACCTAACAGGAGAGAATCAAATATATTTTTAAAATGTGCCTGCAGGGTGAAAGTTGCTTGCCAGAATTATACAATGTGTTTCAAATGCTGCATGGTCAGCCAAACTCATGTGACCAATTTAGGGTCTCCATTTCTATTTTTAATCATGAGGAACTCCCACAGTAACCAACCTATTGTGCCCATAGCCCAGGAATGCCTATATGACGAGAGACAGTTATTTTCAGATTAAAGGGTTCTCAGCCTGAGCTGCTGGGGCTTGAAGGAAAATTCTTCCTTCCTACTGCCAATGCTGTGAAAATGGGAACTAAATGGATTGTGGATACCTACATTTCCTGGATGAAATGTGCTTCTAATTAGAAACTAGATCTTCTGGAAAAAATACTTTCTGTGCTCTGATTAAAAAAGAATTAAGGGGGGCAAGGGTGGGGGGTGGGGGAAGCCTATCAATAAGTGAAATGAGGTTCGAATTCAACATTTTCAAAAATCTAAATTACGGTTTGAGAAAATCAGTTTAGTCATCCCTTTCCTATTTTTAATAATGCTCATTTCTACCACTTAGAAAGTAAAGCTGAGACATTTCACTATTAACTATTGGTTTTATTCTCAAAAAGTATGATTTCTTGTTCTGTTGTCAAGAGAGCGCTGTTCCACCAGACATTAGAAACACGGAAGACATATCTGTTTTGAACAATTCCAATAGACTGCTTCTGTAGACACTGTAAAGACAAAGGCCTCTTCACAAGGAAATTCATGCTACCCTCTCTGTTTCTGTTAGGATGGGATGAGTTCTCTCTCTCCCTTCCCCTTGTTCTCTCCTCTTCTTACTCTTTCCATCCCTCCCTTGGCTCTGTTATCTTTACAGTGATACAGGCAACTAGCTAGAAAGATTTATAACTTTCCATGGCTGAAGTGAAATGCAAAAATTCCCACCTTCTGAATTTGGCTAAAGTTATCTACTTGCAAGTTAATCATGCTAGCTGGTATTTGTGTATGGACAGCAGTCTAGATACGCTGTAACTGTTGATTTCAAGTACAAAAATATATAGAATTTTGAAATAGCCACTTGTTATACTGTTTAAATGTTTAAGTGAAAAGAAGTTGATGCTTGAAAGTCACAAGTCACTTCGTATTTTTGAAAAACCATCCTCTGTTTCAGGAAAGAAAAAGTAGTGAAGATTTATCCTAAGGATAAGCTGTTAAATGGATAACAACATAATCCAAATAGTCTTATATTTTGTGAAAAACACATTGTGTTCCTGAGATGACATTTATATGGCAAAATGTAGCTTGAAACAACATTTTATGACCATGCTGTAAATCTCTGGAAGAGGAGAGGTCCCCAAGGAGAAAAAGCTCTCACACAACAATGGCACAAACAGAATTGGCGGTCATTTTCTGTAGTTTTAGTGAACATCTGGAACTCGTATGTTCATTGTTGAAAATTGCCAAGATCTAAAACCAGAAAGTAGGAGTAGTTTGACTTCTATTAGAGAAGACTAGAACAAATATTAAAGAAATATAATCAAGTAACACAGCAATGAGGAGTTCTACATAATTTACAAACATGATTTGTTTTTGTTTGAACAACTGTTCATTGTGCTAACTCAGTCTCACTACCAACAACGAGCCCTTCATTATATGACAAGAAATGTCAGATATACTCAAGTATCACCCATCCTCAGCAATACCATTAGAAGCCCTCATTAGCAGATTTTATAAATAAGGTATATGATTTTCGTTTATGCAGTAAATCATTAAGAATTTTAAATACAGAAAAAAGCATTGTATAAGATCGTCTTGTATAATTTAGGAAAAAAAAACCATAAAGTTAAGCAATATTTCAGCATAAAAGATCATCTCCTTGGAAGAAAACTCCGCTAAGGAATAAAATATATGAGCAAGATTTATCTTCTTCATTAAGATTGCTCTACATTCCTCTGCCACATCGTTGGTATGGTAATATAGAAACTGTAAACAGCTTTAAACTACAAACAACCTCTCCAAATAGTCTGACTTGCACTTTAGGGATGGTCCTAAAACAGTTCTTAACTTAGAAACAGAAAAAAAAACCATCCCTAAAGACTGCCTTCACAGGTTCTCAGCTGTTTTCTTGCCAAAGTTCTGTTATGGGATGGAAATGCTTAATTATAGTAGACATGGGATAAAGATACAATGTCTGGGTTATAATCTGTTCTGAAGTTTGAACCTAGTGTTTTTATTTGGCCTCATCTTTATATTACACTCTTAGAATCAGAAGAAGGAAAGAGTTTGCTGGAAGAAATTAGTTAATCAGGCAAGTTATCTAAAAAATAGGTACATCATTCTATGCTGCTGATATATTCTGAGACACTTTTTAAAAACTTCACTTTTGCTCATCTCAGAAACTTTCTAAAAAATCTAGGAAATCAACAGACTGGATTACAGGCTGTGAAAACAAACAAACAAACAAACAAACAAACTAACAAACCCCAAACAAATTTATCATTGTGTTTCTGCTTTGAGATAAGCAGGTACCTTGGATCCTGTGGCCTTGTAATAGCACTCTGCACAGAAACAGGACACATCAATGCTGAAATTTTACATGAGTTTTCTGGGTGACCACAGGTATGATATTGACAAGGAAAAAGATACAGAGAAATAAAGTCAGGCAAATAATTCCTAATGCCTTTTTTAGCATTATGTGCTTGGGGAGGGTTCTCATGTGCTAATTGAAACACAGGCACATACATATGTTTTCTGCGATACTTTTTTTCACACGCTTGCATGAAGCTTTGCCAGCAAGAATTTACTTTATTTCAACAAATGTGGTTTGTAGTTTCAAAAATGATAAGTGAGTTGGATTTGTGCAGCTAAGGAGTAAAATGGAAGTAGTGGTGTCATATAACCTCACCTATATATTTCAGGGAAAAGAAAGACAAGAAAAATTTCTGCTATGAAAAGCTTTGTTTCTGAAAGTCTGTATTTCTTTTCCTAATTTGGGGGGAAAATGAAAAGAGCTATCTTATTCCTGATTTGAAACGCATATGTCAAGATTAAGTTTGGAGCAAAGATTTTATTATAAGTTTTCAATCTTCAAAATAGGAGGGGACTTTAAAGAAAAAAAATAAATATTACCACAACAATGGTACAAAACAGAATCACCACCATTTTACAACACTGAACATCTGGAAGTCATGTGTTTACTCCTGGGCTAGTAGGGAGCACACATATTATTGCATCCAGCTTTTTTTTTTTTTCCTCACCAAACAAATCACTCCTCACTTACTCAAAACAAAGCAAAAAACCCTATTAAGTCAAAATGACATAGTTAAAATAGAGTATGACCTTTGGAAAAAGCCAGTCCTGACAAAGATTCCAAGTGGTGCTGAATTTACTCCTTGCTTTTGTGTTCCTTTCTGCCTTTTCACATTTCTCCCCATCCTACTGAGGCAGCTAAAGAGACCTCAGAATTTATAGCCTCAAGCAGATACACGCTCTACCCCAGAGGAGGACTGTAAAACTATAATCATGTATCAAGACACAACTCATACCATTAGGTGTAAGCTGCAGTCCTACAGACTCTCTTTCCTTTGCTGAGGCTTCCAGGGGTAAAGAGGAATCTTACACAGCTGTTTCAACAGTTAGCCGAGAGCTATGTTCCTGTTACACTTAAAAATAATTACTGTAATTTGTTCATTGTGCTCAGATGCCTTGTCCCAAAATCAGAGCTCCACAGAAACAGGAGAATGAAAACTGTTCAAGTAAGCAGAATATACAACTAAAGGAGCATGTTAATGATACGCAGAAGAAGGAACAGACATTCACATAATTTCTAGAAACTTAAAATGTTAATCAGAGTTAGTAATAGCCTCAAGCAAAGCAGATTTTAGAGGGAAGAAAAAAAGCATACTATTGGGTTTGTTATAATTAAATGCTATTTCTGATGATATCTGTGGTAGTCAGAGGCACACATCTACCAGGATAAGTATTATTTGAAAATAGTAAAGAGTATGCGAAACTTCAAGTATGTGTTTTCCAAAATTATTATACAAAATTAGGTTGTTTATTTGCTTGAAGTCTTATAGAGAATAATTTGGATACAAAAGTATGTGGTTAGTTTTCATCCACTTTCTCTGCTGTGATTCCAAAGAATATAATAGAATTATCTGTGATTAATAGTTGTGTAAGAGCTGGCTGTTAAATGGTATTTATTTCCCAGTGCTGTAAATGCAAGTGACTAAAGTCAAAACCAAGCCTATGTGAAGGAAGCACTGCAATCCATGCCTGTGCAGGACCCTTCCTTTCCCTGCTACAACTGGGAATGACCTCTTCAAAAAGTCCCCCCTGGAAGGGGGAAAGAGGAGAAGGAAGTAGGAGCAAAGGCCCAGAGCTTGAGGATGAGATAGATGAAGTGAAGATGCAGTCCACAGGGCTGAGTCACAGCTACATGTATTTAAATTTTCCAGTGTTTGGCTACATGAGCTAGATGAGAAGGTTGCAGTGGGAAGAAGGATGGTGGGCTTCGGGATTGCAGGTGGTCAAAAACTACCATGGTGTTTTGGACCATCACAGCCATGGTGTTTTCTATAGTCAGATGATGAAGATACTCTGAATTCTGGTCAGGGTGGGTGCCAAGGGAGGAACCAACAGTCTGAGGAGTTTTTATACCATACTGTTTAATCCAGAAAGCTAGTAAAACAACGTCCTAAACCCTGTACGCTTTAGTGGAAACCTGCTGAGACTATCAGGACTGGGACGGTTTCTGTGGTAAGAACATACATTATTTTTTAACAATAAAACTACGATGTAATCTCATAATTCAAATTAACATTGGTTGAATACAAGGTAGACACTGATGCAGTTAATGAAAACAGAATTAATGAAAAAGCAAGGCTTGTTTCTTCTTATGTCATCATCCAGATCACAGCCACGTCAATCACTTTCTGAGTCCATAATTAGAAACTCTATGTCAATAATTTCAAAAGTCTATCCTGCAGTGTATGTGACCTTTCTCTAGAATGTACTGAAAATAGGGACTATGATACAGGTATCCATTGCACCAAGCGTGACAACATAGGGCACAAGAAGGACTTTTTTTTTGAGACCTGGGTAAACTCATTAGATCAATAAAAATATCAAACAGATCAACTTCATGGCAAACTATTTGGGTAACAGGAAGCTCAGCAACTGATCATGTATTACTGTGTATCCTTCAGCTGGAGAGAGAATTAAAATAGCCTGCTATTTAATAAACGTTAAAAACATCAAACTGATAAATTAATAACTCCTCCTAACAAAGGCAAAAAAACATCAGATGTATCTCAGATTCGTATAGTGGCAGTATATGATACTTCTGCAGCATAAGCTAAAGGACTCAGGAACATGAATGGAACAGATACTGGCAGGACTGTCTTTGAACTATTGTGAACTATTGGTGTAGAGACAAAAGAAGCTTTTTGATCAACAACCAAATCCAGTCAAATAACTCAAATTAAGGTGCTCAGCAGAAGAAGCTATAGGAGTTTACCTTTGCAAACAATGCTATGACTGACATAAAAATTGATTTGGTGTATTGTCATTTGTAGTGATAAAGAATGAATCAACCTGAATGAACCTGTAAAACTACCCCTGTACTTATTAAAAAATAAAACAAAACAAAACAAACCAGATGAGCTCAATAATAACATTTTTAAAGAAAAATCACTTCTGAATTCTCATAGTATTCTCCTAACAGAACAACAACCTACGGGATCTCCACTCCTTGACAAAATTAGCAAAATCTGAAATGACCTGAATTCGATAATATACTAGCAGAACTGTTTAGATATACACTAAAAACCTTCCTGCATCTGTAAGTCTCAGAAGTTAAAGATGCCATTATTCTCATCTATAAAAAAAAAGGCAGAAGAGATTGCTACAGTATATTGCCAATCATCAGCTGTAACTTCAGACCCAAAGGAGGTGAAATTATACTTAGCAGTCTTCAACTGTGAGAGAAGTAGGGTAGATGATTTGTTGTGTTCTCTGTCTTCAGTAATCTGAGAGACAAATTTACAGCTGTCAGTAGACTTCAATTTTGTCAGCTACCTTGAAGTTGTGGGTCTGACAAAAATCTACTGATACCTTGACATCTGATAACAAGGTTGTTCTGTGATGGTGTGTTCAATAGAGTCAGTTAGGACCGTGTCCTGACCAATTCTTATTCCATTGCCTGTAGAAAGAAATAACTGAACAAAAAATCCTAGAAATCAATATCATTCTGTCCTCCAGCCATGCTATTCCCAGTTAAAGCAAGGAGATTAATCTAGATACATTTTTTGTAATGTGGAAATTGTTTAACCTTAATGGGTGTTGAAACTCTCAAAAAATCATTTTAGACAATTGTAAGGTGTTGTATGGTAAGCATTTTGCCCTTGAGGCTCAAACAGTTACTGATTATTGGCTTTAGAAACCTTGTTTGTAAAGACATAGGGAGTCATTATGAACAATGGAAAAACACTGAAGTGGTAGATATGCCTTCACCAGGTGAAGTTTAAACAGACACATACGGTCGGAAGCTGTCAAATAATTTTGTCATCTTAGCGATATATCAGATGACAGCCTTTTGTACAAGGGCCTGGCAAAATGCACTTCGAGGTACAACATATCTTTGGGATGATTAACAGGCAGAGTTTGGAAAGAGCAAAGCAGAAAACTTCAAACTAGAAAAAACATCTACATAGTGGCAGCAATATCCAGTTTGCTATATGGGTGTGAAATGCCTCCTTGCTATTGATGATATATGCAGCTTTTAAATGGGTTTCATCTACACCATCTGTGTGCCATATTGTGCATGATATAGCAGAATAACATTTATAACAATAAAGTCTTGGAACACCCTGAGCTTTCAGGGAGTAAAGCGACAATTGTCACAGAACAGCTGGGCTGGGCTGACCGTGTATCTAGAATGGAAGACACCAAAATGCCACTGCAGATGCTGAATGGTAAACCATAGGAACATGTGAGGTAGATATACAGGGATACACAGGAGCACAAACTTGGGCAATATGAAATTCATGTCAGTAGTTAACATTTACCATCAACACAAAAATCACATCAATACACTGTAGTCTGAATGTGAGAATCTTGGTCCATTCACTCAATGCATGAAAAAGTTTCCAAAATGGCAATGCAATTAGCAGGAAGATGCTCCAGTCTAGGTAGGATGGACTTCCTCTCTCGGGTTCTTTCATCAAGCTTTATATGAAAGCACCTGCACAGAAGGCACTTTTCTTCTTCTATGGCAAAACACTACCCCTAAAACCTAACTAAAAGCTAGTTTACAAGTTTTTAATATCTTATCCAAGTGGTGTCAAGTTTCCATCTGAAATGTAATTAACTACTCTTACTCTTGTCATTTTCTATGGGATTTAAGTTCTCTAAGCACATGGTTCGTTTCAGGTCCTTAGAGAGCTGAGGTCTTATTTTCTAGATGTTGCAAGTACACCAAAGTCAGCCACAAGGCTTTTAAAAATAGGTGATTGAACAAGCCCTGCAGGCCATAGGAGAACTAAAGTAATTATCAAACACAAATCACTTTTCATTTTCCTCTTAAAAGATATGTGATGTTTTAATAAAATATTTCCATATTTTGGGAAGTATAACTGCCTCAAAAGGAAAGTACCATTAAACACAGCTTTTTTTTTTTTTTTTTTTAATCTTATTGTGATTTATCTGGGTTCATTAGAAAGCAGGTTGGCACAGAAGCTTCAGTCTTTGACTGATCATGTTTTCCTTTTAATAAATTGTGATCTCCACAGAACGATTTGCTTGTTACACTATCCTACTAAGAGCTAGATTGCTAATTCTTTATAAGTCACTTAAATTTGAGTTTGTACAGAGCACTACTGATGCGGGTTAAAGTCTCATTTTCTGTCATTTGGAAAAAGAGAGACTGAAGCTGCTAACATAAGCTCCTTAAGTGAACAAAAATTTCCTGATATCACAGAAGAGAAAGAGATCTCATGCGAAACTCTGACCTGGAAAAAGACTAATATCAGAAAGCATCAAGCAATATTGTATGTTCTTTGAAGGGAAGATCACAGTGCATCATCATGTAAGAAGATGGAACATTGCTGACTGGTCCAGTCCATTGTAATGACAACTGGCTGGGCAAAGAAAATCTCTGCTAGGGCTTGCAAAATAGATACACATTTGCCTTAAATCTGAAAGCCTTTACTAAGTGGGGACAATTTCTATATCCAGAAGTCAACCCCAAATCAGGCACACAAATCTGAACATGTACAAATGTTTGGAAAGAAGACTTATGTTCCTAATTAAGACTCAGATTCTAATTTCACTTCTACAGTTTTTACTTAAGAAATTTCTATCAATAATATTTTTTTGTATATATAAAATTTTCTAAACCCCAAGCTTTGTGACTTGAGGCCGTTTTAATAGAGGGAGATATTCATATTCCACAAACCCTCACCAAGAGGAGAAAATTATTGATTTTCATGTGACTGTATTAAAAAAAAATATTTGCTCTTTCATAACACCCAAAATAATATTAATAAAACTAGAGACTCCAGCATATTAAATGTTCAAGTCCTTCATGAGGGTTCATGTTTGTCATACTGCAACTCACCATTTTAGAAAGAAAACCAAGCAAAAGAAAATGCTATTATGAATTCTCCAAACAAGCTAAATTAGTTTCCATGGCAAAAATGAATCTAGTGATGATTGGTACAGCACTGATGAGGTTACTACAGTGTAAAGTAGAACATGCTGGTTTCAAAAGGCTTTTATAATCCCCTTGATAATGCAATATAACATCCAAATAACCACTATTGAAGCATGAGTTAATGACTAAAATGCAAAAGGTTCAGCATGAAACATCCGGAAATTACTGTAGAGGCCTTAAATTCAGTTGTTTATCCAAACTTTACTGAAGCAGCTAGATACCTTCTCTGATATAAATTTTGATCCCTTCCCTCTTTTAGGAACATTGCCTAAAAAAGTATCCAGCCAGTTCAAACAAGCTATTTGGTTTTTGCATTTTTGTTTTAGAAGAGATGTCTTCAAAGTGGAGAACAGTGATGAACCGAAAATGAAAAGATGATTTACCTGTATTCAGACACGAAAGGAACTCAGACTTTTCTTATTCATTGGACAATTTTCTTATTCTTTGGACAATTCACTACTTTGGGGTTTTTTCTACACGTTTTACTTGTTATTACATCATTACTTTGATACAGCAAGTTTTAAACCTTTCAGTGTTTCCACAGGCATTGTCTCAGAGGAAGATATAAAGGGAAGATGACAGGCTATCTGTTGGTCCATGTTCTTTTTTAGTTAGTAGTACTTTTAATGTATTTGATGCTGGTTTGTGGGACACACTAAACATGAAGAGTATTTGTATTGTATCACTTCAGATTCTTTTACAGGGCACACACATCACAGAAACAGGCCTAACCATCTGAGATTTTGTCTTCCTCTCAAGTGATCTGAATTTTGCTCACCAGTAATGGCAGGTGAGGCACTGTTATCAGTTTCATCCCGAACAAGTCCAATTTCCAGGACTTAAAACTGCAGGCTTAGGGATTTGGGGCGTGAAATTTATGAAATTAAATTAATGAAATTTAAAAACTCACTACTCTCTAATTTTCTACATAAAATACTATTGGCAACACTACTATTTTTTTGTCTTCCCGTGTTACTCATACTTGTCACACACATAAAGCATGCATACAACCAGCAGGACCTTTCAGCAGGTGTTCTCTGAGCAACAGAGTTAGCGGAGACTGGTTTCTACAGATTGTTTTTCTGCAAGAATCCTGGATCCTGCCATCCCTCAGCTACCTTCCACCTCTGCCCTGTCACACCAGACTTTATGGGATTTAAAGCCCCTTCCGATGTCCTTCATCACCAGCTGGGCAAGTTGCACCATGCTGTGGCTGGCTCCAAGCTAAGCGTGTGATGTGCTGGCAAGTTTGCTAATGTGCTAGCCAGCCAGCCAAATGGAAGCAATAGCTGCCGAGCTCAGACTGCAGCTTGTCTCTGCAGTGGCAGTCGTTTAGAGATTTCTCCTCTACTTATTTACCATTTTTTACAAAGTATGTCCCTCTATCCCTCTGTTGTATTTGATGTAAATTCAGCAATATGTTTACAAGTTAGTTGCAGGACCTAAGGAATAAACAAGTGGGCAAGAAACAAAAAATAAGAGTTTTACTTCCTTAGGAAAGCAGATTAAGTTTGGGGAACTGCTGCAGATTGGCACTCAGTAGTACTTCTTTTACCTTGGCTACCATTTTTCCAACATGAATGGCCAACGTGAAATACTTCAGGAAGTACTTCCCACACCTGAGCAGTATTACCATAGTACTGCATTTCAGAGCCTATTGGGGAGAAGTATCTTGTGCTTGGGAGACTGAAGAGTTTAAAACTGTTATGACAATGTTAGTCCAAAAGGCTCATTCAACTATTACTAACTCAGGACATACAACTCAGTTCATCTATGTTGGATTCTTTTATTTGTATATTATTTAGACAAAAGTAGTGTCTTCTAAAGTAATTATTTCCAGTTTGCCACTGTCATTTTAGAAGATGACAAAGGCAAAACTTTTCTCTGTCACACTTGTGTAAAATAATTCCATGACCAGGAGCAACAAAAAAGTATGCAGATTGTTATGCATTAAGAAGCAATATCTGGCATGTCTGTGAATAGTGCTGAGGATCATACTCTTCCACAATATATATGTTGACATTTGTAACTTTGCACACATCCAAATCCCTTTGCTTTTTAAAGCATCACTAGAGATTCAAGAAAAAATGTAACCTGTAGCCAGCTCCAGAGTCCCACTGTTCCCAGGTCCGATTCATTATGAGACTGTCAGCCAAGCATCAAATCTTTTCTTCAAATCTAAAATGTATTAGAATAATATTAGTATTAAGAAATTTGTTGCAAACATGAGGTTAGGTAATTATTTTCATAAAAGATAAATTCTCTTTCTCACAGTTCTTTTCTTGATTTTTACCTGGTCTTCTAAACCATGAATGCTGCCAGCCCACTTAACCTCTCTGTCTACTCCTACAGGCTAAGTTTTTTCATGTCACACCCAGCAACATTGGCTACAACAGTGGAAAATGTGCAGCTGAAGTTAAGTGGAGCATCAGACTGTATCTGCTAATTAAACTGATACTTGTTTCTCTCTCTTTTGGTACTAATATATTTGCTCTGAAAAATTATAAACAAAATTTAACAAATTTAAAGTGAACATAATGTACATCAGAAAATGGAGAAATGTCTCTGGAAATCTATCTACTTTTCGCAATGGCATGAAAAATCTCATTATTGTATAGGGGCATTTTTGCACCCAGATAATGTAGAAGTAAGAAGATGGAGAAACTAATCTTTATTCTTTATTATTGTGCTGGCTTTGTGCATTGCTCTGCAGAACTTAGTAGTACTATTACAGCAATATCTTGAACCTCACATTTTACAGGGATGATTGCACTCAGACTAATGAGAAAAAAAACCCTGACTTTACTTGCCAGCAGCATAAGTGAAAATTTGATTCTTTGCTTGCATAGTTTTATTTAGAGACAGATGGGCAGAAAAGAGAGAACATGTAGAGCATGTGCATTTGCTTTAGGTAGAACCTATTTGGAATAGAACCTCAAACAAGAGAGTTCAAAGTAATGCCACTTGCAGCAACAACTAGAATTACATTATATTATTATTTCCCATATAACATACCAAAGTACAAAATTTAAGACTTTTACTATTAATATTCTTGGTCAAAAAGATAAATTGAACTGAAAACCAGCATTTAGACATAACATTGAGTTATTTTCCGTACTATATTATTCAGTGATTATTTCTCACAATCTTCTCAAGACTTTCTAAAACTCTTCATTTATACCCCTTTTATTAGTACTTCATAAATGGAACTTAATGAGTTAATCTGTGGCTTTCTGATAACTACGGAATTAATTATCTCTATTCAAATCCTAGAGAAGCATTTCTCAGACAACTGGGAATTCCCTCAGATGTTCCACCCCAAAGAGCTTATTTTATGCAGCATAGCTATATCAGAGTGAGCACAATCTGGCCCAATATGTATCGTAGTCCTTGTAGGCTAAAGCTCAAACCTTATAAATTGAATGGAGTGGAAGTTGTGGGTTAAAAGACATCAATTGGCATCTAATCCAGAAATCTAAAATTTACGAGACTATTTGACCTCCATAAAACCCTGAGACTTTCTCAGAAATCGCTTGTCTGGAGTATGATCTAACTTTGAAGTTAGCTCTGCTTTTAGCAATAGGTTGCACGAGAGATCTCAAGGGGGTTCTTCCAACCTTAATTATTGTGTAATTGTATGATTGACTGGTAGAAAGCTACTTGGTGTGGATTGTGGTGGGATATGAACTTTTGAAGGAGCTAGTGTAGAAGAGGAGGTTTATATTTGGCAAGTTGTTTACATTTCATTTTCATTTTTTTTTAGTGCATACTTGGATACTCAGTATATTAGATAGAAAAAGAAAAAACCCTGAAAGAGTCTGTGAGCTTAAGTGAATGTAAAATATTATATGGATAAAGTAACATAATCTCCAATTTATAGTCTTTTGGCTGAAAAGACCAGAAGAATTCTGTGACGACCTTAGGCAATGCCATTGCATAAAGTGAAGGCATAATGAATAAGGAACACAAAATCAAGGGTGTATGGCATCAAAGAACTTCTTATGCTTTGGAAAATGGACAGAGAAAAACGGAGCATGGGCCAAGCCCTTAATAATTCCTCAAGGCATTCTTCGGCTTTAGGATAGACTCTCAAATTATCGAGATTTTGGACATTGGAGACTGCAAAAATCGAATAACCTAAAATTCTTTATTTGTCTACGTATTATTTAATAAAAGAAACATTAGGAAACAGTGAAAAGAGCAGAAGCAAAACAAGGTGTTAACACGATTTGCTTTCATCCTGTTCTTTCTCCTTTCCCTCCAGGTTCACTTTCTTTGCTCAGACTTTCCCTGCCTCATGTGCTTTCCATATGTCTCTAAATATATGGCATGCAGTATACGTAAACTTCCAGTATGTGAAGACATGTCTCAGGGGGTAAGAAGCATTAAAGGAAACTGGAATTAAAACAAGATGCAGTCACTTTTCCATTTTCATATTTCTAAGTGGTTGTTTGGGAAAAAATGGTCCCGGTTCTGTCAATGAACACCACATTTTATCTTTGATCTTTAGTTTGATTGTAGCGTAATAGATTTAAATCAACATATGGCCTGCAAGGAAATACAAATTTAAATGAAACGTAACTCTTGTCTTTAGCATAAACTTAATTTGGAACATGATTTTTAGAAGTCTTTCAAGGCAATATAACAAAAATGTAAGTAAAAATCTCCCTAGATATTAGCATGGCCAGTTAAGGAGAAAAAAAAAAACAACCCAACCCTAAAATGTTTGATTGCTGTTATATCACAGTATCACAGTATCACAGTATGCTAGGGATTGGAAGGGACCTCAAAAGATCATCTAGTCCAATCCCCCTGTCGGAGCAGGAACACCTAGATGAGGTTGCACAGGAAGGCGTCCAGGCGAGTTTTGAATGTCTCCAGAGAAGGAGACTCCACAACCTCCCTGGGCAGCCTGTTCCAGTGCTCTGTCACCCTCACTGAGAAGAAGTTTCTTCTCAAATTTAAGTGGAACCTCTTGTGTTCCAGCTTGAATCCATTACCCCTTGTCCTATCATTGGTTGCTACTGAGAAGAGCCTGGCTCCATCCTCATGACATTCCCCCTTTATATATTTATAAACGCTAATAAGATCACCCCTCAGTCTCCTCTTCTCCAAACTAAAGAGACCCAGCTCCCTCAGTCTTTCCTCATAAGGGAGATGCTCCACTCCCTTAATCATCTTAGTTGCCCTACGCTGGACTCTCTCCAGCAGCTCTCTGTCCTTCTTGAACTGAGGGGCCCAGAACTGGACACAATATTCCAGATGCGGTCTCACCAGGGCAGAGTAGAGGGGAAGGAGGACCTCTCTCGATCTGCTAACCACCCCCCTTCTAATACAGCCCAGGATGCCATTGGCCTTCTTGGCCACAAGGGCACAGTGCTGGCTCATGGTCATCCTGCTGTCCACCAGGACCCCCAGGTCCCTTTCCTCTATACTGCTCTCTAACAGGTAGCTCCCCATCCTATACTGGAACCTGGGGTTGTTTCTGCCCAGATGTAGGACCCTACACTTTCCCTTGTTGTATTTCATTAAGTTATTCCCTGCCCAAATCTCCAGCCTGTCCAAGTCTCTCTGGATGGCAGCACAGCCCTCTGGCGTGTCAGCCACTCCTCCTAGCTTAGTGTCATCAGCAAACTTGCTGATAGTACACTCAATTCCCTCATCTAAATCATTGATGAATATATTGAATAATATGGGCCCCAGTACCGACCCTTGAGGCACTCCGCTGGTTACCGGCCTCCAACTGGACTCTGCCCCATTGACTACGACTCTCTGGCTTCTCTCCTTCAGCCAGTTCGCAGTCCACCTAATTATCCGGTCATCCAGTCCACACTTCCTCAGTTTAGCCATGAGGATGCTGTGGGAGACCGTGTCAAATGCTTTACTGAAGTCAAGGTAGACCACATCTACCGCTCTGCCATCATCCATCCACCTCGTTATTTCCTCATAAAAGGCTATGAGGTTGGTCAAGCATGACTTCCCCTTGGAAAAGCCATGCTGACTGCCCCTAATAACCCTCTTATCCTTGATATGCCTTGAGAGGGCACCAAGGATAAGCTGTTCCATCAGTTTCCCAGGGATGGAGGTGAGGCTGACCGGTCTATAGTTACCCGGGTCCTCCTTCTTGCCCTTTTTGAAGACTGGAGTGACATTTGCTTTCCTCCAGTCTTCAGGCACCTCGCCCGTTTCCCAAGACTTGGTAAAGATGGTGGAGAGTGGTCCAGCAATGACTTCAGACAGCTCCTTCAGCACCCGCGGGTGCATCCCATCTGGACCCATGGATTTATGGATGTCCAGGTTGCTTAACTGGTCTCTGACCCAGTCCTCATCAACTAAGGCAAACTCATCCATTGACTTGACTTCATCTTCATCTGGGGTCTCAGCGGAACAGGACTCCTCAGGACAGCCCCCGACAGAGTAGACAGAGACAAAGAAGGCATTCAATAGTTCTGCCTTCTCTGTATCTTCTGTCACCAGGGCACCCACCCCATTCAGTAGTGGGCCTACATTGCCTCTGGTGTTAGTTTTATCTGCCATGTATTTGAAAAAGCTCTTCCTGTTGTCCTTGACCCCTCTTGCCAGGTTTAACTCTAAGGAGGCCTTAGCTTTCCTAGTTGCCTCTCTACATCCCCTGACAGCAGCCCTGTACTCCTCCCAAGCGGTCAGCCCCTCCTTCCATGATCTATAAACTCTCTTCTTCCACTTGAGCTTGCCAAGCAGTTCCCTGTTTAGCCACACAGGTCTCCTGGCTCCCTTCCTTGACTTCCTACGTGTCGGGATGCTCTGATCTTGAGCTTGGTAGAAGCAGTCCCTGAATGCTGACCAGCTACCCTGGGCACCTTTACCTTCAAACAGCTTTGTCCACAGGATTTCCCCTAGTAATTGTTTGAAAAGGCTAAAGTTTGCCCTGCTGAAGTCCAGGGTTGCAATTCTGCTTGCTATTCTGCTTCCACCAGCCGAGATCATGAACTCCACCATCTCATGGTCGCTGCAGCCAAGGCAGCCTTCAACCTTTACTCCTTGCACCAGACCCTTCTTGTTAGTGAGGACGAGATCCAGCAGTGCACCTCTCCTAGTCGGCTCCTCCACCATTTGCATCAGAAAGTTGTCATCAATGCATTGGAGGAACCTCCTAGACTGAGGCTGGCTGGCTGAGTAGTCCTTCCAGCAAACATCCAGAAAGTTAAAATCCCCCACGACAACCAGGGCCTGTGACTGTGAGGCCACTCTCAGCTGCCCATAGACGGCCTCATCAACTTCCTCCCCCTGATCTGGTGGCCTGTAATAGACACCCACAACAGTGTCACCCCTGCCAGCCTGTCCCTTAATCCTCACCCACAGACTCTCAACTTGCTCCTCAACTGCACGTGGACAGTACTTGGTACATTGTAGTTGCTTTCTCACGTAAAGGGCAACTCCACCACCTCGCCTGGCTGGCCTGTCTTTCCTGAAAAGGACATAGCCACCATGACCACATTCCAGTCATGTGAGCTGTCCCACCATGTCTCTGTAATTGCCACCAGATCATAATCTCCTGACCGAACAAGAGTTTCTAACTCTTCCTGCTTATTCCCCATGCTGCGTGCATTGGTGTACAGGCATTTCAGGGAGCGAGCTGAGCACACCGATTTCACCCTATGGGTATGGGAGACCTCCTGGCCTTTATCAATTCTGGAGTGCTGCCCCATCAATGCAAGCTCAGTAACCCCATCCCCCTTCGACTCTAGTTTAAAGCCCTCCAAATGAGCCCTGCTAGCTCCTGCCCCAGCATCCTTTTGCCCCTGTGAGATAAACCTTTCCCACGTGTCACTGTCCAGACCGGTGTCTTATAAAACCAGCTGTTATCAAAGAAACCAAAGCCCTGCCTGTAGCACCAGTCCTGAAGCCAATCATTTACTGACTTAATTTTTCCATTCCATCCCACATCATCACGTGAAGATGGAAGGAGAGAAGAGAAAATAACTTGGGCCCCAGAGTCCTTCACCATCCGCCCCAAGGCCTTGAAATCTTGCTTCATTCCCCTCAGGCTGCGGGATGCAGCTTCCTGCCCATCCATCTGGAATACCAGCAGTGGATAGTAGTCTGTCGGGTGCACCAGGGTGGGAAGTACCCTGGTGATGTCCCTGATCCGGGCTCCGGGTAGACTACACGCTTCCCTGTGGTGAGGGTCAGCTCTGCATATCGGGCCCTCCGTCCCTCTCAGAAGGGAATTGCCTACTACAATTACCCTTGTAATTGTTGAAATGTATCAAAATATATCAGAAATCAAAACTACGTACAGAAATGTAAATATTACTGGTATTTCATGATCACAGCTCAATAATGTTTGCATGGCAAACTCAGAACCTGATAGCTACGTGTACCAGGTTCGCGTGGCAAGGTTTTGTTAGCAGGAGGGCTACAGGTGTGGCTTCTGTGAGAAGCTGCTAGAAGGTGCCCCTATGGCCGATAGAGCCGATGCCAGCTGGCTCCAAGATGGATCCACCGCTGGCCAAGACTGAGCACATCAGCAATGGTGGTAGCGCCTCTGTGAGAACATTTTTAAGAGGGGGAAAAAAAAAAAACCCTGAGCAACAGCAGCCAGAGAGAGGAGTGAGAAAATATGAGAGAAACAGCTCTGCAAACACCAAGGTCAGTGAAGGAGGGGGAGGAGGTGCTCCAGGCACTGGGGCAGAGATTCCCCTGCAGCCCATGGTGAAGAACATGGTGAGGCAGGCTGTCGCCCTGCAGCCTGTGGAGATTAATCATGGAGTAGATAATCACCTGCAACCCATGGAGGATCTCATACTGGAGCAGGTGGATGTCTGAAGGAGGCTGTGACCCAATGGGAAGCCTGTGCTGGAACAGGATCCTGGCAAGACTTGTAACCCCATGGGGGACCCATGCTGGAGCAGTCTGCTCCTGAAGTACTGTACCCCATGGACCCATGCTGGAGAACTTCATAGAGGACTGTCTACAATGGGAGGGACCCCACACCGGAGCAGGGGAAGAGTGTGAGGAGTCCTCCCCTTGAGAAGGAATGAGCATCAGAGACAACATGTGATGAACAGACCACAACCCCCATTCTCCATCCCCCTGTGCTGCTCAAGGGGAGTAGGTAGAAAAAATCAGGAGGGAAGCTGAGCCCAGGAAGAAGGAAAGGGTGGGGAGAAGTTTTTTTAAGATTTGGTTTTTATTTCTCGTCACCCTACTCTGGTTTGATTGGTAATAAATTAATTTAATTTTCCCTGAGTCTGTTTTGATAGTAATTGCTGAGGATCTCCCTGTCCTTATTTCATACCACGAGCTTCTCATCATATTTTTCACTCCCCTATCCTGTTGAAGAGGGGAGTGATAAAGCAGCTTTTGTGGGCACCTGATGTCCAGCCACGGTCAACCACCACACTGCCATCTTGTTCATGAAACTAAGTTTCCACACAAGATAGCAGTTTCTGGTGGCATACATCCTCCTCAGGCTTATTTTTTCATTCTTAGTCTGCTATGCAATAAGCTTCTGATCCCATGGCAAGACAAAAAACAAAGAATTTCTATTCTTTGAAAAGAACTTCAAGAGCTACACTGGAGTTTGTCACCCTTTCCATTTTCCATATTTTGGTTGAAAGATAAATTAAAGCCTGTATGCTTTTGGCAAAATATTTGCTTAGTTCATTGACCCATTTTATTAAACTGCATGAATTTATTTAATAGACTGCGGTAGATGTAAAACTGAGTCTGAAAAGCAGACAAATTATAATGGCTACTGCACTAGTAAAAGTAACATTGCAAGGTATTCCTCCCCCCAAAAAAGGTGATTCATAAATGACACTCAGACTTAATCATTCATTCATAGATTTGGAGCTGGTAATGACGAATAGGTGTTACTAAATACTTGTACATACCAAATAAGTACTGACAGCCTTGATTTTTCTGCATCATTTGCCATTCTAGCACTCTGTATTTGCCATCTGTCTTTCTACTGCCATAGTCAACGCTTTTGTACCTGGTAAGTTTTCCATTCTAGCTCACCTCTACCAGACAAAACTGCCCCACAAACTGCACAAGAGTATATTTTTGTAATCATTCATATTCCATATGTGATTGAAATATAGAAACTAAATGAAGTTCTTACTACAGTGTACCAGTTTTGGCAGGGATAGGCTTAGTTTTCTTCCAAGTAGCTTTTATGGTTTCATGTTTTGGATTTGTGACCAGAACAGTGTTGATAACACAAGGATGTTTTAGCTATTTCTGAGCAGTGCTTACACAGCATCAGGACCTTTTCTGCTTCCAACACTGCCTTGCTAGTGAGTAGGCTGGGGATGCACAAGAAGTTGGGAGGGGACACAGAGGGGGCAGCTGACCCCAGCTGACCAAATGGACATCCCATGCCATATGACGTCATGCTCAGCATATAGAGATGAGGAAAGAAAGAAGGGGAGGACGTTCAGAGTTATGACATTTGTCTTCCCAAGTAACCATATACGTGTGATGGAGCCCTGCTTTCCTGGAGATGGCTGAACACATGCCTGCTGATGGGAAATAATGAATTAATTCATTATTTGTCCTTGCTTGCAGGTGCAGCTTTTGCTTTGCCTATTAAACTGTCTTTATCTCAACCCACAAGGTTTCTTACATTTGCCCTTCTGATTCTCTCCTCCACCCCGTTGGGAGGAGTGAGTGAGCAGCTGCATGGGGCTTAGCTGCCAGCTGGGGTTAAACCATAGCGTATATTTTCAATATCTGGAAATATTACAAATGCTAAAAATATAACTGCAAGATGACAGCAAAAAGCATTAATGCTGGACACAATGACATAATTTAAGGAAGTGTACTACATAATTATTACTGTGTAATCAGTGTTCTTGACTGATTTATAAGCATAAGAATATTTGATATTGTTGCCACGAGCCAGTTAACAGCCATTAAAGTAAAGCTAAAGAACTGATTTTTCCAGTTTTCTCTCATTGTACTAGCTAGTCCTTTGATCATCATGCTACACAGAAGCTTTAAAGAAGTCATTGGGCTTTCATTTACTCCTGAATGCTGGTCATAATCTTCAATATTCTAATGCACTTAGGTAATTTCAGGGTACAAGAGAGATACCTTCTTCCAAGAGGACTTTTCATAATTAAAAACTTAAGGAACATCTATGCTTTTCAATCAGAAAAAGTAGGAGAAATTATATCACTTCATAATTATATTCATTTTATAGTTCTTTTCTTGTAATATGCATATTACATGTGTAGATAATAACAATGACAGAATTTAAGAAATATAAAGAAAATTTGCAGTATTATCTTTGGTGTTTTGACCACACAATAACCTACTTAACATATAGAAATTATAGTTTCCCGTTTATTTCAAGACATCTAGATTTTAATTCTAAGTACCCTGCTGAATATTTAAACTACTCCTTACTTCTATAAAAATCTTATTATGTGTTTGAAGTGAATATTGCAATAAGCAAAAAGGCCTCTGTTGCAATAATCATCAATTTCAGACTGTTGAATGGGATCAGAACAAATCCACATTAGCATTTAATTACCATATTATGAACATGAAAATTTATAAACTATGCCATAAAAAAGTGCTCTCAAAATAGAATGCAAACTGGCTACGGAACTAAAAATAGATCTAAGTTCTATCTGAACTTCATTTGTTATGATTTTTTTCTGGCTAAAGGTATACTCTTTGGAAAGTTCTAATAAGGTAAATCCTTTTAAAAGTATTTAACTGAGCTTGCTACACTAATTAGTGTTTCAGAAAACAGAAAAAACAGGGAGTTTATTAACTACAACAAACAGTTCACAGCAGAATAAGTTCCCTGGAAATGCTTTGCTGTCAGTTCTTGAATTGAAGAACATACTGTGCATATATGTAGTTGATATAATTTGGATTCTTGAGGACTTCTGCTTTGATAAGAGAATATTAGGGGATATCAAACATGCAAGGTACAGTCTAGTGCATATATGCAGAATTGCTGTAATGTTGAACATACAGAGAGGAATGCAACTTTTTGCTGACTGTACTGTTGTAGGTAGTTTCCTCTTATCTTTGATTTAAGCGTCACTTTAGGTCTTGGTATTAATGTGGCTTCTGCTCTGGCAAAAAATCGTAATTTTGAGTAATACCTGCACAGATGTATGTGCTTGGTAAAGACTTTGATAAATGCAGCCTTCATGTAGCTGCTGACAGCCAAATTCCACAGCTCTGTTCTGTTACATACCATGCATTTTGCATCCAGGTTATTTCATGACTGTAAGTTCATGCCTTTCTGAGACAATCTAAGTACAGGAGAGCAAGAAAGCATTACGTTATTAAGTTCTATACCTTACTTCAGCCAGCTTTTGTAGCCAGACAAGTTGCTCTAGGACTTGCTGCAAAGAAAGCAAATCTTGATCTGCAAAGAAAGATCTACACATACTTTATTTGCTTCACTTCATAGAGGCCTGAGCTCCCTTCTGTTAGGGTTACACTGTAATGTCGAAGTTGTAGACAGTAGGAAGTGTAACTGAAAGTATTTTGTACTAAAAGCAGTCTGTCACAATATCCAAAGTCATAAAAATATTATGTAAATGAATCAAATTCACAATACCTCAAAGAAAAGGAGGAGACTATATCAGTGTAGTCTGAATGTGCTGTCTCAAGATACTGCCTTTCTTGTTAAACTTGTAGCTTTACAACTCCCTGAGAGAGTTCTGAGAGGAATGGCATCTAGTTGGTCTGGTTAATTTTGCAGAAAATGAGTATGTTTAGAGACAGCCTTAGGATCTGTATTTCAAGTAAACAGTACGGAGTGGTCTTAACACGCATATTTTCAGTTGCACACTAGAGAAAACCTAACTTTATTTCTTGCAGTTAAACTACCTGGCCAAACATAGCACTTCACAGGTTTCTTTTTAAAAGAATTCTTATTCTATAGTTGTCTTTGTGTTTCATAACTAAGGAAAAGTGAAGGAAGTCCACTCCCTTGTGCAAATAAAGAGCCTCTTTTGACCCAAAGGCAGAAATGTATTGTTTCATCAGATATAAAGTCAGTACCCAGCTGTGCAATCTTCCTTCTTTATTGTGAAAGTCTTGGAAGCATTAGAAATCAGATATTAAAGTCAAAAATTCTTGACAATGTCAGTTTACTCCTCTTGCTAAAAATAAAAACCAGGATTTTTTAGTAAGTCTGTTATGTCCATTCTTATCCTTCCTTTTAAAGAGAAGAATTATAGACAGAGCTAGTCCATATACATGTATGTGGAATTCTTAAGAGATTATATGGGGGCAATTTCAAATAAAGTCACATAAAGTGGTGCCAATTGTAATAATGATTTAGATAGATAGATATAGTTCCATCTTAATCTTACCCGCCAGAAGTCTTTTGTGTTTGCATTAACAGTATATATTTACCTCAAGCTTAACTCGAATAAGGCATATCACAATCTTCTCTGCTGTTCCTTCTATCCATAACATTATTTCAATTAAATCCATACAAAATCACAAACTTAGCTAAACCTCTGCAGCTCTGTTGAAACACTCAAGTTATTTTAAAATCACATCAGTTTAAGGAAAAAGATCTGGTATTTGTTATATCAGCTTTCTTAATCAGCTCATCTGCTACAAACTCCACCTGTACCGTTTGGGAGTTTTGAACCAATATTTGCTGAACTGTTAAGTACATTCCAGTTTGTCCTCAGTCATTTGCTGTTACAGTGTTTATTGCAAAAACTAAATTGTCTTTCACTACACAGGGACTGTAACATTTTCCACCTGCAACGGAGATGACAATAATCTGGGCAAACACACACATTAGTATGTCTACATTAAATCAAAGAGCTTCACCACAAAGCACCACTGTCATCTTAAAGTTAGATTTGGAAAAATTTGGTAAGTCTTTCTAAAAAGTCAAATGAAAAAAAAAAATATTCTGAAAGTCAAAATAATATTATTAGCTTTATGACTGTACTTTTATTTACAAGGATAAATCCAGCCTGCTTAACTCTTAGTTTGTAACTCCCAGTTCCAATATACCTTCTGCCCACTGTATGATGCTTTGAAATGTCTCACATAGTGAACCCTTAAAAATAAATTAAGCTGAGCTCCTCAAGTGCTGAGAAGGTGGACTGCCAGGAATGCAATTCAATCCTTTGCATGATGGAATAAATATAACTTCCACATCTACCTATATTATATCATTTTTGGAATTGCTTAAATTGGCATGGTTTGGAACCTTTCTTATTCCCTTCCCTTCCTACCACTTAGTAACAAACTTACTAGTGAGATTTTTGCACCAGATTATTCTTCACTATTCTTGCACTTTATTCAGTACTATGAGATAAAAGTGGTCCTTTTAATTTTCCTCTTTCAATTCAAGTATGTTTGGACCTAGTTCCAATGTGTCTATCACCTTTTCAACAGCATGAGTTTTGTTATATCCAATTTCTGATTTATGTTTCCACATAAAGAACTACAAATGCTTACAAAAATACTGCCCACATTATTGCACTGTAGTCTTTGGAAAGACTTTAATTGATCACTTCCAGAAGTGTTTCAAGAGCACATCCACAGTTAAGTGTCTTAGAGCTCATATTGGAGAATTTATTTTTCTGTATCTGAATCTATGCCAACCAAAAATATTTTTCCACTAAAATTATTTGCTTTCATTTCATGAAAGTTAAAAAGATCAGGTGTTAATACATGGTAGATATTAACTACAGTATGCAAATTAAATCTGTGTGGGAATTTTGCATGTAGGCTCATTTCTGTACCTAATATCAATGTTCCTGCAAAGGAAAATTTCATTTTATAAATTTATTAGATCTTTATAAATGTGTTCAAAAGGAATAAGTGAAAGAAATTAACGTAATTTATTTACACTTTCGTGGTGGGTTGACCTTAGCTGCCAGCCAGGTGCCCACTCCTCCTCCATCAACAGGAAAGGGGGAGAAAATAAGATGAAAAAGTATATGAGTTGAGGTAACAGTAGGGAGAACACTCGCTAGTTACCATCTCAGGCAAAACAGACTTGACTTGGGGAAAAATAATTTAATTTCTTGCCAATTAATAACAGAGTAGGATGGTGAGTAATGAAAAGAAGACAAAAGCCAACTTCCTCCCAACCCTTTTTTTTCAGGCTCAGCTTTACTTCTGACTTCTATATCTCCCACCCTCAAGCAGTGCAAGGGAATGGGAAATGGGGATTGTCATCAGTTCATAATACTTCAGCTCTGCAGCTTCCATTCCCTCATGCTCTTCCCCTGCTCCGGGATAGGGTTCCTCCAATGGGATACTGTCCTTCACAAACTTCTCCAGTAGGGATCCTTCCCATAAGCTGTAGTTCTTCAAGAACTGCTCCATCACAGGCTCTTTCCATGGGTACAGACCTTCAGGAATGGCTTGCTCCAGCAGGCCCCCCATGGGGTCACACATCCTGCAAGAAAGCCCGCTTCTGCTTGGGTTCCTCTCCATGGGCCACAGCTCCTGCCAGGAGTCAGCTTCTGCATAAACTCTCTATGGGCTGCAGCTTCCATCAGGGCATGTCCAGTTGCTGCATTGTGGGGTCCTCCAGTGTGGGTATTTACTCCCATGTGGTCATCCATGCACTCTAGAGGGACAACCTGATCCACCATGGTCTTCTCCTTGGGCTGCAGGTGAATCTCTGCTCCTGAAACACTTTCTCCCCCTCCTTCTTCACTGATCTTGGTGTCTGCATGGCTATTTCTCTCTCACATATATTGCCACTCCTCTATCCCAGCTGCTGTTGCCTAACAGCTTTTACACTTTCTCAAATACATTATCCCAGAGGCACTACCAGCGTTACTGATGATAGTCTCAGTTTTGGCCAGCAGTGGGACCCTCTTGGAGCTGGCTGGAACTAGTTCTGTTTGACATGTGGGCAGCTTCTGGTATCATCTTAGGGAAGCTACCCCTGCGGCCCCTCTGCTATCAAAACCTTGCCACATAAACCCAATACAACTTTCAAAAGACCTTTGAGGAGGTCCTTGACAGAAGTATGACTAAAGGAAGTATGTAGGCATAAGATGAGATTCAAAGAATTGACATGCATCAGAAACTGTCTTGGAGACAGGAAATAAATATTAAATGATCTATTTTCATGAAAAAAAATATTTTATGAAAAAGGCAAAAGATTAATAGCAGAATGGCTGGGGCTACTGTGCTAGATCCATTGTTATTTATTATGTTTATTAATGATCTGGAAAAGGAGTGAGCAATGAGGTGACAAAAAATTGCAGATGACACAAAGTTATTTGGTTGGTCAAGATCAGAGAGGAATGCAAGAAACTTCAGTGAATCATAACCAAAGTTAGATACATTGGTAACATGATGTCAAATAAAGTTCAAAGTTGATAAAAGAAAACCAGTGATCACTGAAGAGGAAAAAACATCTTGTGTGCTTCTAAATTACCTGTACCAATGGAAGAAAGGCTTTTAATAGTCATAGCTCAGTGAAGACCTCAATTTCATACCCAGTTACAATCAAAAACAATATTGCAGGCAGTATATGGAATTACATAGTGTATAGGAATTATTAATATATATATTAATAACATATAAAATATTATGTATGGAATTTCCAGCTCAAGAAGGCTAAGACTTTCAAGTGGCTCAGCGAAGGAAAAGAATAGCAATGGTATTGAAAGATCCCAAATGAAAACGTATCGAGAAGATTAATGTCGATAATGTCTATGAATAGCAAATGATTTTTAGAAGGTAGATGGAGAGATTCTGCTCTAACAAAAATGAGAACTCGATTCAAAGTTTCTTTTCAAAACACATTTTAAGATTATACAAAATAACCCTTGAACATAATTGTCCAAGCATGTCATGCAGATAAAGAATGTAGCAATCTTCCAAAACAGGGCGTTTTATACAGGTAACAAATGTAACAAAAACTGTAACAGTTAAAAACATCAAAGTTTATGGAAGCTATCAAAATGTATGGAAATGAAACCTGGTATTCTGAGTTTAAACCACAACCTAATTACAAGCAATTAGAAAACTATCTAATCATAGGGTAAGGTTGTTCTTCCATTTATTTCCAGTGAGGCTGTTACACTCTCTTTGATGCTGAGGCTGCTGCTTTTTGATGGGATAAGAATATATCACTAAACAAACTTTATATTTTCTCCAGAATGGCAACCCCCTTGTCGCCAGCAATCTAGCCCTAATTATGACTGAAGAAGTTGTACCTGTTTAAAGTACAGCAACAAACTTCATTACCTACCATCTGAAGAAATCAAAATCTTCCACGGTAGACTGGGAGCTGAACTCAGGCTTCTAAGCTAAGTCTTCTAAGATAAACACACAAATGAGGGAAAAATATTAATTTTAAAGATAGCTATGGCTGGGTTTACTGAACAGCTGCATTGATCTCATTTTTCTTAAATTCTTCTTACTGCCTTTTTATGTATTGGTAAATGGCACCAGATCACTGTTAGGAATCTTATTGACAATACTTCTGTTAGGCCTACACTCTTAGACCTTCCTTTAAACACATACCTGTAGCAAACAGATTTTGTTATAATTTTCCTTAGAACGTATACACAATGTGCAGTTTATAGATCTTTTTTTAACTGCAATCAGTTTAGGACCATTTCCTTTTGAAAATTTATGATAATCAAACAGCAAATACGTATCCTGGTGAAATTTTCTCACCTTGAATATAGTTCATCAAAGCTGCTGGTGTGTTTACAGGTGGAAATATTTGTATATTATTTCAGACTTCACAGTGAAAGCAGCAGTCTCAACAGTCTCCATTTTCGTGTTAATGGCACATTACACTGTCCACAGTGTCGGTAAGTCGATCACGCTTAATGGATAGAATAGACAGCTTTTGCAAGTTGAAAATTAAGTAACCATGTCATAATACCTGGTTGAAATGGGTTGACATGGTTCAGATCATTTTTGCCCTGAACAACTAAAATTGTGAAATTTTTGCCAAGCAGAAGAATGATATAACAACTCAGAACAGACCTTGAGCACTTAACATAGGGGTGGAACAGGGAGCCTTTAGGAGAGAGGAGTATCTTTAGTCCTCTCTGAGTGGAGAAGACAGTGGAGGACAAAGCATACATAATTTTTACTTGAACTGTTTCATTCTTTTTCAAACAAAAGGAAAAGTGTATTAATGGGAAAAGGAGAAGGGATGAATTACTTTGGACACTGAAAATAGTGCTACAGAAAAGAAAGTAGCCCTTTCCTGAGTCTTGTTCTTTCCCAGGTGTGGTACAAAACGGATTAAAATCCTCCTTATTTCCTGAACATCATCTTAAGCGTAAACCACTATACCAACCCCAGCTGCCGAAGTGCTTTTGACTGCAGTTGTAATCTTTCACATAATTAAAGGTCAGTGTGCACAAGTAAATTAAAATGCTTCTCAGAAGGTGTTAGGGTGAGAACATCTATTTGTCTTATCTCCTACAAAACAAGGACCTGAATGCATGCACAAAGCTAAATCTTCTTCGTAAAATTGCTTCCAGAAAAGGAAGTTTTAATACCACTTAGAATTCTAAATCCCAGATTAAAAGTACAAAAGGTAACGTGTCAGAAATAATGTGAAATGTGATCTCAAAGAATTCACTTATCAGCCCAGAAGCTGACAGTGAAGAACAGCAGTAGGTTAGGGACACAGATGTACTGAGTCTGACCAAAGACCTTGTTTCTTATGAAGTCAAGAGCAGGTGTTTATAAAATAATGTAAGGTAAAAATACAGAGTTGTGCGTCTTTCAGAATATCTGCCCCTCTTCTTCAAGAATTTCCAGAAAAGCTTACAAATTTTTTTGACTGGATAATGATTTGCCATTTGGAAATTTGGTGTTCAAAGTACAAAGTTATAACCAAGTGAAAGAACATCTGTAACTATAAGTGGCAGTAAGGGATTCCAGGCAATCCATTTGTGCTCAGGCAAGAGACCTTTAGAATTGTGGACAGGTATCTGAGTGCCATTACAATGCTCCTGTCAAATGGGCCAAAATAGTCAAAATATAAAGTAAATGTTACAAGCAATCAGGAAAAGAAGAGAACAAACCCAATATCACTGTGCTACTGCATAAAAGTTTGTATATGCTATGTTATGAATAAGTGCACCAGGATTTTCGGCTATTCAGATGCAGGGCAAGTGGACAACATCAGAAATATGCCCATGTTTAGAGAGGTGTATATATATGTGTGTGGTTGTATATATATGGGTATTTATATATAGATATATACCCATGCTGAGGGTATATATATCACAGGCACCAGATGCCCTACCTGTTGTTGGACAAGTAAGCAAAGGAGATACTAAATCCTGGCCAGGGGGTGGAATGAGATGATCATTAAGGTCCCTTCCAACCCAGACCATTCTATGGTTCTATGATTCTATGAGTCTAAAATGCAAAATACATAACACAAAATCTCATTAAGAGCCACTCAACCTGTTCAATTCTGCCTGGACAAAGATGGTCTTTTGTGAAACTGATGGGCATGAGAACCCTGGGGTACTCTGAATATCAGTAACAGCCACCGTGGTTAGGTTAGGCTGCAATAATGCTTGGTCTGATCCTTACCACCCATTCTCACATTATATACACACAGGAAAACATTCTTTCTTTATTTTCTCAGCTCTAGAATCAGAATGATAAATCTCATGCTATCCTTAATAAACGTTATTGATTAACAAGGAGCTTTTTATGGTAATAGCTTATAACCAATGTTGTCATTCAAGCTGTAGCTTGTAGATAATAAAATTTGGGGTTCAAAATTTGAGTTGGTATATTCTTGCCCGTCTATGGATGTAAAAACAACAATCAAAACCCACTTCAGCACAACAAATGGGCTGTCTCAAAGTTCATGGTGGAGCCTGGTGCCAGAATTTAGCATCATAGAGGTCTTTGAAGCCTGATAAGCCTACATGGCATAAGAACAGATATTAACTTCAGGTCCAGGAAGCACCGTTTTACAGAGCTAACATGACCTGCCACTCAGAAAGGCCCAGTGCCATTCTGACAGGATTATATTCTTTTCTTTTCCAGACCAGTCAGGTTTCTCCCAGTTAAGGCAACGCGGCACCTCCCTCTTGAGGACAGCAAACTTAAGAAATAGTCAACCATTAATTTTGTAACCCCTTAGATCCAGTCCACTGCAACCAGACATACCATATTCTTCATGGATTTCCAAAAAAATTAGACCCTTGCATGTGTACATGTCATTCTCCTGAAGTGGAAAGGGTAAAACTTAATGGATTTCTGAGATCCGTAAAGCAGATGGAGTTAGAGCAAGAACATGCTGAATCACTTAAAAAACAAATGCCTAAAAATAGGGCAGAATGTGCTGCTTGAACTACTGCACACTTTCTTCGGCAACGTCTTGTTTGTCTTTAACATTGTCATCCCCCTCCCAGTGTCTTTTATGTGTTCATTCTTCTTTGCCTTGGTATTCTTTTTAAAAAGTGTAATAATGAGGGCTGTTCATTTAAGTCTTTATTGCCATCAATGGTGCTTTCTTCTTAAAACTGCTCCCATAAGACTTTTGCTTTACACAGAAGCAAAGATATAAGTAAAGATAACAGAAACGTTTTCTAATGTTAATGTGGATATTCTAGAAAAAGACAACCTCATTAAAAAATAGGCTTTTTTGTAAGTACTGAGTGAAATCAGGTTTTGTATCTGCAGTAATACAAGTGACAAGCAAAGAAATCTCTTTTCAAAGCCTGTTTCTTCCTATATCACTGTGACAGCATTTTAAATCATCCTGCTGCTGAGGGTATATATATTCAGCTCCTTATTAGCAATACCGCAAATTTGGGTTATCAAACATGTCCTTGAATAAATCAGATGAGGCTTTCATACATAACTAGGAAGAGATACAATCTAGGAGAGTCTGACATTTCAAACCTTATTTAAATTCCAGAGAATTTCTCCCCTCCTACCTCTGTGCTTGTAAGAATTCTTACACCCATCAACAGCTGGCTTCATTGAAGATATGGTGATTGCTTTGCTTGATGAAACACACACACAAGGTGGATGATTTATTGCTAATTCTCAGGGGATCTTGTGTTAATTGATGAAAAAAGGAAGTATACAGTTGTTTTCTTAGATGCCACTGCATTTTTATATATAATTTTAGGTAAATGACACCTCCATTCTACAGGAGTATAGGTAACTTCTAGGTCACTGTTAGTACTTGATTCTTCTAGAAAGTTTCTCAATCTTTCTGAATGCATTGGCATAAATGATGATGGACATTAGCATGATGAGCAGCCACATGACAAGGAGAAAAATTATTATTAATTCATTATTGTTAATCTATTTTTTCTACTTGTGCTTTACTTATTATGTAATTCCTCATTCTCTCTGCTCCAGTTTATTTTCTGTAGCATGGCTGCAGAAAAAAACTGCAGACCAACCATTTTCTGACAGAGTTTTTGGACAGTTTATTCAAATGTTCAAGAGGGTAAGGATCTTAGGATATGAAATCATTATAGCTTCTTTAGAGATAAAAAAATGAATAACTTATTTGCATCCTGAAATACTCCACAGAAGCAGCATCAGCTAAGCACCATCTGTTTTAGAATTTGGAAAAACATTCAGTCTGGAAATTGAAAAACTTTGCAGTTAAGAAACTTTTCATGTGGAATAAGTACAACAAATTGTTACAAGATAACTTGATATCGTGTGTATGTTTTGTATGACCAAGAGATTTACATAGGCACTGAAATGTAGATGAAGCAATTTATTCTGTGACAGCTAAATCTAGAATTATATGTGATAAAGATCATAGGTGCCAAAGACAAGTGTAGATTATTTGTATGTAGAAGTACTGAAGTTTTAAGCCACTGACTGGATATCAAGGCTTGCACTTAGGGACTTTGATAGATTCTCCATTGTGTAGGAGCATGAGCTCATTTACAGGAATGGATCTCCAGCCAAAATGAAATGTCACAGTTGTTCTGCCCTCTGTTTCTCTGACCTGACTTTAAATGTCAGGATCCAGGGACTCAAGAACTGTATACACAAAAAGATCATTCAGGGTTTTTTTTTTAAATAAATGTAGTGATGCTAGAAAGACATTTATCCACACATATTGAAATTATTTAATGAAGATGTAATCTTTAACTCCACTTATAATGGAACTAAATAAGCTTATTAGCTTATGCATGTGATATGCATAATGCATGCTTATGTATGCATATGAAGTAATGGTTTCAAAGACTCTCACCATCTGGTTGCAAATGTTTTTAAATAAAGATAATGAGTTTGAGGAAACTGTAATACATGGAGATGAATAATACAAATTTCTTAGTGGTATTTCTGTGTCATTTAGTCTACAACATAATGTTCTTACATATTGACCTTCCCACTGTAATATTAAAGAAATTAGTTCATTGGTACATACAAGTTTTCTGTAGGAGCCAATACTCCAGAATACCTGTATCCAATCTATGACAAATTTATTCTTAATTCTTGCTAGTAGGATCTAATAATCTAGGGGGGAAATAGTGGTTTGGATGTAGCTGATGCTTGATCCAGAGCTTCTGAAACTTTTTGCTCTTAGCCAAATGAAATTGTCTTTGGTCTGATTTTTTTTTTTTTTTTTTGTTGTTTGCTGTATGTAAACCTCTCTAGGAAACAAAAATAATGCTTTCGGCTCTTATGGCTTAAGTAAGTGTTAAACTTCTTTGTTAAGCTTGGGGACATTGAAGGATTGGGGTGTCAAAAAGAAAATTATTGTCCCATCCAAGCTTTTGGTGTGATAATTGCACTGGAAATTCAGTTCTGGAAGGCTTACAGGATAGTCTCCCAAACAAGTATCTTTAAAATAAGATAGGCTGAGAGAGCTGGGACTCTTTAGCCTGGAGGCTAAAAGGCTTGAAAGGCTGAGAGAGCTGGGACTCTTTAGCCTGGAGAAGAGAAGGCTGAGGGGAGACCTTATTATGGCGTACAAGTATCTAAAGGGTGGGTTGAAGAAGGATGGAGCCAGGCTCTTTTCAATGGTTCCCAGTGACAGGACGAGGGGCAATGGGCACAAGTTAGAACACAGGAAGTTCCGTTCAAATACACGGAAACAGTTCTTTACGGTGAGGGTGCCAGAGCACTGGCACAGGCTGCCCAGGGAGGTTGTGGAGTCCCCTTCCCTGGAGATTTTCAAGACCCGCCTGGATGCAGTCCTGAGTAATGTGCTCTGGGCAATCCTGCTTTGGCAGGGGAGTGGGACTAGATGATCTCTAGAGGTCCCTTCCAACTCTGATAATTCTGTGATTCTGTGATTCTGTGATTCTGTGTGAAATTAAATACAGTCATAGTTTGACCCTTCTCAAAAGATGACAGGAAGATCTGCAAAGAAAAAGATGTTTTGTACTCTAAGACAAGGAGTTCAACCATTTGCTTTTTACTAAATGCCTCTATACTGTAGTTTATTATATACTTTATGCAGACAATACTTTTCCAGAACTTGCCTGCAAAACAACTTACCCTACTAAACAACTATTTCCACTATGCTTTTGACAAAGCCTGAATCTATACCGTCACTCTTGAAACAGTTTCGCTGTGCAGAACTGAAGTCAAGATTCACTTGGTTATAAAGAAATAGCATGTCTCTGTCATGTTGATAAAACATCAGCCAGATATCAGCCAGATTCAGTCCCTACTACAAGGATAATTGGTGTACTTTGCATGAAACAGAAAAACTTAATAGTCAGTCATTGACTTGGGGTTTAGCGCTTAAAAAAAAAAAAAAAAAGATGCAGGCTGTCAAGGCATGCTCTTCACTTACTGAGGCTGCAGCAACACAGCTCTATGCTTGTTCTGCAGGCTGCTTTCACAACACTCAGTATAGGCTGTGTTTTGTGTTTTGTGATCATTTCTAACACGCTTGTTGATTTTTGCATGCCACCTAACCTTTCCAGAGTTTTTACAAGCGATATATGGAGCAACCACTGAATTCTGGAAGTAGAGAGTGTTGCAAAACCTGAGTCTCTCAAACCTAAGTGCCTCTTTAAATATGATCTTTGATGTACCATTTATGTATCTTACAAGTGTACTCATTCAGCTACATTTGTGATGGGAAGTACCCAACTGCACAAGCACTGTGCAAATGTCGCTGCAAATAGAAAGGGAGTCACGAGGAGAAAGACGAATGGGCAAGGGAAAAGATACATTGTGAAGGAGTGGTGGGAAAAGTAATAGGTAAACAGAGTCTGTTCTGGTTGCCACTTCAACCCTAAAATTAACCAGTGTGTATTATAATGTTTATATGTGTGTTATAATAACCGTTATTTTAGTCCTTAAACCATATGAAAGAGTGATTTTGCACATAATAAACACTAGAGATATCAAAATAATAAGGATTCAAGTCTCTGAAAGAGTCCTTATTACTGTGAAGTGCTTCCACGTTCAAAAAAAACAATGCCATAATTCTCTCCTTGTCAGCAATCACTTTCATATTTGTGTATTAAGTAGGCTTTATTAAACCATTCTTCAATACTCTCATATTCTTTATGTTCAACTTAAATTTTAGCAGTCTGACATCTTTCTAGAGAGGAAGAAGCTTATTTGTTTTGATCAAAAAAACCCTAAAAGTGCTTTGAATGCATATGATTCTTAAACTATAACACCACACTGTCCTGCAAAGATAAAAATGTTTTCCTAACTTTAAAATAGAAGTAAATGAAGAACTTCCATGAAATGCTAGAACTTAGTGAGGATTTATTGAAGAACTTGCATTAAATAGGAATTTGTCTAGAACGTGTTAAGAAAGCTAAGCAAGAAAGTGTAGACTAATATAGAAATACAAGATGCAAAAATGTACATGTAGATCTGTAATTTCTAAGAAAGACTGCATTTTTGCTTAGTGTTTTAGGGGGGCAATGGGTTTTGAGTTAACTGGATGACATCACTGTCTCTAAATGCAAGTACCAGTTACTTTGTGGCAGTTCTGGCATGTCTGGCACAGCAGTAGCATGCCCAGTGCTTCAGCAACAATTACTCACTCCCATGTTAAAATTAGCATTTTGATTACTAGAATGGTAATTAATTCTTTAGGAGAACTTTTTTTTTTTTTTTTTTTTTTTTAAGAAGAAGAGGATTTGGGGGACTGTGTTTTTTCTTCTTCTCCAAGGACCTTTTGTGAAATTGTTTCACATAACTCAAAATCACCATTTTTACTGCAGCAGAATTTGGTAGTGTATGAGGCTTTCTGGGACAAAGAGAGAGTACAGTGTTTCAAACACATGATGCGATAGTAATCAGACACTTATTTGGCTTGTAAGATAAAGCAAGCAGTCATCACAATATTAGTACAGCTCCCGTGATGCAAAAGTAGTCTTTACAACTTATATGGCAAGTTAAACCTTCAGAATCTTAACCACCTAAGGATGTCAGTTTACTAGCTCAAGCTTTGTGTTTTTCAGGGTTATCTGTTGTTGCTTTTCAGTTCGTTAGATCATGTTCAACTTGATATAAAACAGTGTTTCAGGATTTTAGATCTCAAAGGAGTGATACATTCAAATTCCAACAAAATTCCAAAAATCTCAAGTAAACTGAATCCCTGAAAGCTCTGGAAACAATGAATCACACTTTTGCAGGTGACTATCTGTAGCAGCACTAAAGCTAAGGCTGTGCTGGACTTAGCACTTTGCAACAGGGGTAAGGACTCCTTTCAACACTTCGATGTTGGAATTTAAACCTGATAGAAGAACATTATTCAGAACTTTGCTGTCTGTGGGTTTCTTTTAAGAAATTAAGTTCTTGATTTTCATAAATCCCTTTTCTAAAAGGATGACATTTAAAGAAAAGAGGAATCAAAACAACACTACTGGAGGAAAAAATACATCCGGGACATTTATTGCTTTTAAAATTGTACTTGTTCAGTAAATTCCACTTCTGTCAAAATGACAGGTGTTTGTGGTCAGTGATCAACATCTCAAGTTCATTCACTCATAGCAGTGTGAACCTCACACAGTTCAGAAAGTGGAAACAAACTTTCTAAATGTGATCCCGAGAGACCTAAATTTGTAAGATATTCATCTCAAGAAATAAATCCAGGGCTAAGTATACATGATAGAGGGCCTTGAATGTTATTATGAGTGAATGTTATTAAGAGTGAAGCAAACATTTCAGAATTGTAGGTTAAATCTGTTGTCCAATAATTGGACATGGTTTTATCAGTTATCATCCCATATGATGATAAAATATTAATCTTTCTGGATTCTTGATTGTAGTATCTGACAAGCCCGCTACATGCCACTGCTGTCAGGAGCAAAACCTGTGATCCCATTTCTAGGGCAAAGAATATATGAAGATAGATGATTTTGTATGTCCCAGCTACACAGGGGCAAAACCCCATGCTTCCAGACTGGAACTCCATATTTCCCCAACCAAAGGTAGATTTTTTTTACCTGGAGTGCATAACTTGGCTTTAAAAGACCAAAGAGTTAAACGATCAGAGTTTAAAAAATGGACAAAAAAACACACACACACACACACACACACACACACACACACACACACAAAACCCTCAAACAAACAAAAAAAACAAACACTTCATATTTGATCATGCTGGTAATATTGCAACAAAATTAATTTGAAGGCTATTATAATGCTATGATGATAATGATTTTAAACACACAATGATCTTATACGTGCAAGTGAAGATAGGCTTATATATCACCCTTCATGCTCAAAAAGAAGGATCCGCAGGTTAGCAATGAAAGATATGAATGCGAAACGACTGAGAACATGTTACTTTGTAATGATTTCCAAATTACTCAATGTCCAGCTCAGTTAAAGGTTTTAGGCAGTGAGCATAACTTATATTTGAAGAAAGATCTGGACCCAAATCCTGATATTTCCCTCACTACTGTGTTATCTGTGATTTATAACCCAAGCCATACTATCTTGAAATCAGGTAATTCCTGTCAGTGCAAATTATTTTCATCAGCAATTCTCTGTCACAAAATCATAAGAAAGTTATTTCTGTTACATGAAAGAGTCTCACATTTTTTAAGCTTTTTACAGTATTACAAGTAATTTTCTTGTGTATGTTGCTGTCTTACTAAGCTGGGAGAAAAGTGTTTGTTTCAACGTGTTAAACCTAAGAACTAATCATTTCAGTTGAACACCCGTTTTGAGTGTCTATTAATGATAACAAAGCTCAAAAAGGACATCAGCTAACCTTGCATAGGCATGTTATATTTATTATACATAGTTTTAAAAATAAGGAAAAGTACTTACTTTTTGTTGTGTGAGCTACAGTCTTACATATAAGCGAGTCTCTGTCTGCCTCAGAAGCACCTGCTGACCTGTTTCAGTACAGGTGGAGAGAACTAGAGTGAGATGCTGCTTTCTTTCTTTAAAGGTCTTCTGTTTTTCTGACTTTAGTTCCTTTCATTCAATAACAGTTATGAAAGTAAAGAATTAAGTTTCAACCTTGTGATGTCATATAGGCTTTTTTTTACTAGCTTGGGGGGAAGACTCAGTGATTTTCTGATGAGCACAGGCACCTCCACAGCAATTAGAAAGATATCTCCCTCATTGCAATCATTAAAGAGCATGCAAAACGATATATTAAGTTGCACTGATTTAGCTTCAGTTGTTGCTCAAATGTCCTTCTGAGACTGATTCTGAAAATGAAATTGGCATAACTTTTAGTCAATGCATACTTATGTAGTAGTATATATATTAAACAGCACATCAGAAGTGTCACTAAAGTGAAGGGACATTATAATAAAAGCCTTGTGCATCAGAAGCCAAACTCTTACTAATTTGTTTGAATTCTTGAAGTCATCTTGGCTGTTCTCCTTCCCATGCACTTCCCTGATACAGCATTGACTTTGTCAGTTGCAGACCATATTTGAAGGAAACCTGAAATAAAAACGCATTGAGAAATCACATACCTTCCATCACTGACAAAGTTAAAACAAGCCATATAGGTTAAGTGCACTCTTTTTAGGACATATAAATATAATTATTTGATGATGTGGGAACTATTAAAAATTTAAAAACCCGAGGAAGGCTGAAATAGATAAGATTAATATCTTTACATAACAACAGCCAATAGAAAATTTCAAGTTTTTTATATTACACAGAAACAATGTAGTATTATGGAGACCTCAAGTAAGAGAATTTCCACATGACTTTTCTACTACGTGAAATGAATGATTTTTTTAATCATATTGCAGGTAAATGATAAATTGAATTAACTTATTTGGCCACATAAAGAAACAGTAGAAACACATGAAGTCATAGCTCTTCACTCCTTCTACAGCCTTACATTCATTTCCCTAGCAGGCACAATCAGAGAGATAAAGAATATTACATTCCCCAACTACGAAGATGATAAATGACTACTTGCAAAGTATAGATAGAACAGCACTACAGAAAGTAAAGTTTAATAGATAACCAACATATTCTGTCATTAAATTTCATATTACAGGGGTGGTCAAGCTTTCTCAGGCCAAGAAAAGAAAGCACACAACGTTAAAGAGCCACAGATAAAATACTTAGCTATAGCATCTATCACACCATTCTTCATTTCTCCTCCTCCCCCCTCCCTCCCCCATAAATAGCCTCTGAGCACCAAGAACATGCACATGCACACCATACACTCACCACACACGCTAGCTCTTGGCTTCACCTCAATTCAGAGATAGAGGTTTCTTTAAAAGTAAGAAAGAGGGAGAAAGTAAATAAACAAGCTTAGAGCTGCACGTCGCTATTATCCATTCCTGTTACAGAATAAACTCATGGACTGAGAAATCAGAAGCTATTTACAGAGGAAACAGAAAAACCTCCATGAGAGAAAGACAGTCTATAAATCTCCATTACAAACACCTGAAGAATTGTGACTTATCTGTGTACCAGGGAAGCTGGAAACAATTGTTCCATGTGCTCACTCAAAACTATATTGAGACCAGTTTTGCTAGGTGTCTACTATTTGAGGAGTTTCTAGTTAGGATCAATCCTCTTCATAGTTTTTTGCCTTGCTCGTCTGACTTTTAAGGTTTAAATTGGCCTCTATGCATTCCTGTATCAGCAGGAAGTGGCATACCATGTTTATTCCTTTTTGTATATTTCTAGTTGGTGTTGTGTTACCTAAACCTGCTACATACGCACGCCGAATGCAAACGAGTAAGAGAGAGATATATATAACGCACGCAGAAGTTGGAATTGAGCATGCAAACCTAGGTGACAACCTTGTTAAAATACATTCTATTCAAAAGGGAAACTTTGTGCTATAAAGTGGAAAGCAGATTTACAACTGAATCAACATTTCTAAAAGACACGTACATATCTAGACATATTATAATCCTAGGTAATGGAGCTGATAATGACTTTCATCTCATTTATAATTTGTGCTAAGTAATATGTTACTTAGGTTCCAATTGCTGCCTACAAATTGCATCTGCTTAGAAACAATAAAATATTAAATAGTTCCAAAATATTACCAGTAACAGAAAAGCCCTTGGATACGTGTATCAGGCTGAACAGGTTGATGGCACGTTATAAAGGATAGGTTGCATTTATTTCTCATACCAAACATAATGTGTTTTTTGGACTTTGATTAGTATGTCTTTGGACTTTGAGTAGGTCTAACTAAGGAGCCTGAATAAACTTTGAGGCATTTAGAAAAGAAGAGAGAAATAAATAATAATAATTAAATTAAAAAAAGAGAGGGGAAAAAAAAAAGAAAACAAAATGAAAAAGACTGCTCAATACCGACAAAGTTCTGTAAAGTAATGAAGCAGGGAAAATATATAAACAAATTTTTGGTCGCCCCTCTTATCAGTATTTCTCTTAACATTCCCTTTGTGAGCTTAGGCTGAATTTGAATCAAATATTCACATAATATCTTTAATATCACCAGAAGTATTAACATGGTAGATTTATAAAAAATAATCAGTCCTGCATCTGGAAATGCTTAAGTAGAAGACAGGATACAAAAAGCTTAATTCTATCTTGTTACGTGAGTACTGCTTAGATAGAGCAGGACAATACACACATGTAAAACTAAAGTAATGAATAAATAATGAGGTTAAAGCTTTTATGTTTTTAATGGCAGAAAAAGCAGCTGAAAAGCTTTGTTTCTAAGTGTAACGAAATCCTTTTTCGTGGTGCATAAATTTAAATTACTCACTACCAACCCCTGCATATTGTCAGACAAGTACATGTGTCAATCTTGCTACAAGTATACATAATACTTTGCAAAGGAGTGGGTGTTGTCACCAACTGCCACCTTAAATCCCTTGAAATCAACTCCAATTACTACCAAAGAATCTGCAAAACAATTACATAATTCTATTTTAGTAAACAACATTACTTCTTCTTAAGAAACTATAAAGGAAATGTTTGAGTTTGATGAAATACTAAATTATAAATTTTCCAGACACTGCAGCAATTACAGCTATAGGAAGTTAATACTTCTTATAGCTACCAATGAAATCCTGTGAGGAGATCCTCCACATGTTCAGGATGTGTAAGACCTTTAAAAACTAGGCAATTAGTTCTTTAAAAGCCACTCAAGGAATAGCATCCTAAGCTGTTGCCTTTTGTAAAGAGTCAAAGTCTTCCTCTTCTGCAGATACTTGTCACAATTATGTCCAGACCACCAGTCACTAAAACTGATGTAATGGCAAAAAAGCATACCACATCTGGTATGAAAAAAGTGGCTTTCCAAAGCACTATGCAATGCTTATCCGGTGAACAGCTACCAGTACTACTATTGCAGCACGTTCTTGTTCAATTGGACTGGAATAAGCACATTTGCAATAGGATTCACAGCCTAAGTAGGACTGCAACACACAGTGACATGGAAAAAAGCAAAAGTTCTGTTCTTCTGCGAGCTTGTCACATGCTCAGCCTTTTCTTTTTCTTCCCGGAGCCCAGACTTAATATTTTCTGTGCTCTGTTTTTTTTTCTGGTTTTCTCATTAGAGAAAATAGTTTTCAATGCTGACATTCAGTTGGGATCACTTATTATTAAAAGGAACTTGCAAAGTGAATGTCACCCACAATAAATGCAATAGGAAAAGATGATAAACAGGTGTGCAAGAGGGAAAGAATTTCTGATATTAACAAAGCAGTTGAACATGTGATTATATAAATCTATCATTTTGTTTATTAAGAAAAACACTAGAATTTTCAGATTATAGTCCCAAGTCCTCACCATTTAATCTAATTTTATGGTGCTCTTTGTCTTATTTATTTCAAAGACTAAGGCTAAAATATTGAAGTTGTTAAGAAGACATTAAACTTTGCTGTGATGTGATCTAAGCTCTCCATCAGTTTGCATTGCTCTGGTGGTTCACGTTCATAACTTCAGCACGAAATATTGCCTTTTAATGGAAGAAAACCTTTGTAACCTACATTTGTGAGAGAGATAATGCTGTCAGAATGAATATTTTACTCAGCCATCCATAAGAATTAACAGTCTGTACATAAAAAAAATGGACAAGCCAAGAAGCTTAAAGAGCCATGGTCATTTCATACTAACCATTTTTCTGTAACTGATATTTCTCCTATATAAGTTCTTTTACTTAAAAATATGTTTCCTCTTAAAAACATAACTAAAACTGTAATTAAAAGCAGATTCTATTTCTGGTCATTCTGGAAGCAGAAATGACTCATTTCAGAGAGCGTCAACTTTTTACAAGATTCTTGCGAGGCATAGTAGCAAAAAAAGGCTTTGTATGTCCTTTGACTTAACAAGACTCATAATTGCTAATTAATCTGGATAATCTTTTACTGGACATCATTACATATACATACCAAATCCATTAGCTCCATTGGTGTGTTTTCAAAGTTAATACATAGTTATATTTATACCTGTCACCTTATAAACATCTCAAGCTGCCTCTGTTTCTTCTTTGAGGGATTTTGAGCACCACTACTAAGTGAAAATTTTTGTTTCCTAAACGCTTTACACACAAAATCTGACTCCCTCTTGCAGAGGAGAATTTAGTGAGAACTGCAGTATTTCACATTGCAGCAGCACCAATTGATCCTGTGCTCACTGACCAGCCAGAGCAGAATGGAGATTTCTGAAGACCAGCCAAAAGCAGCAGTATCATTAGCACCTTCTCTAGTCTCTGTTTTGACGGAGCTAGGCAACCCTGAAATCTGTAAGGTGCATTTCTAATTTTCAGAGTAGAACAGCATCCTAAAACGTTAGCTCTGACTTCTAAGACCAAAGCTTTGTTTTCTATTAGTGATAGACCCAGTCAATATAATTAATGTGCTTGACACTTTCAGACTCTCCAAAATGTAAAATAGCAGGGTTTTACCAAAAATATTACTTGGTAGACACAACTAGAGCAATACATTACAATTTATCTTCTTTGAGGTCAATTACATCATGCCAGTAAATCTTCCTCACCTTTTACTGCAAGTCAACTAGAGAATTCAATTCATGTAAAGATTCATTTAAAAATCCTCAAATGGCTAGTGTCCCAGAAGCTTAAAAATTAAGGGACTGCTAATCAATTTTTCAGGATTCATATAACAGCCTGAGCTGCTGTAAATGGGTCACAAAACCTTCATATTCTATCAATGCGGTGCAACTACAAAAGGTAGACTAAGGCAGACAATAAGATGGAGAATTCAAATAATTTGGGGAACCAATGTGATTCAGGAGATTGTTAGAAGTGTGATATGAGCTCTTAAAATAGTTTTTGTTAAAGAAATATTAAAAAAGAAAATGCAGTTGGACTTGAGCCTATCTACTGGCTCTTTTTCTCTCTGCTGTAAGCGTCCAACATAATGCTCACAAAAATCAGAGAGAGAGATAGCAGCCCAGCTTCTAAGGCAAACACCCAGTAGGTGTTTGAGGACAGTTAGACACTGACCCCACTTCTTTTCCCAAAAGAGGATCAGACATTTTAGAGAGAAATCTGGGGGCTCCAGGATAGGATGACGGACAAGCTTTTCTCTAGCCTTTTAAAACAAGGTTGTAAATTCATTAAGAATAAGCTAGGGCAAATGTTGTACCAAAATATGCTACGGCCAAATGTTCTGCCATGCAGGAGTGATATAAGGACCAGGTAGAAAGTTACTGCCTACATCACCAGATAGGGGAACATGCTCACCTGAGAACAAAAGCACTTCTTTCTTCCCTTCACCCCTGTGGCAGATCTGTGTGTGATATACGTCAAAAATTCAACAATACAAGTAGGGGCGGGAAATAGTTTCTGATCATGCTTTTCCCCAGTGGTGAAAATTAAACTCTTTTAGTTTCAGAACAGACTTTATGAAAAATCAAACTGGTGTAAGAAATGCCAGAAGATTCATGCAGGTAATATCCTTTTCTTTTATGCATTTTCCCAGCAGAATATCAAAACCTATGTGGTATGCTACAATACTTGGCAACATATCATACCTTTAAGAAATTGATGTTTCAAGCTGATTCTGCCTAGCATTCTAACAATATTCTTTTCTAGCAGAAGAAAGTAGAAAATAGTCTCTGACAAAAAGCCAATACAGTCTATCTGGAAGCACATCTCTCTGAGAGCATCCCTTTAAGAGGAAAATGATTGTCTGAAGTTAATGTAGTATTCAATATAAAATGAAGTAGAAAAGCTTGGGTAAAAAAGACATGTATGGAAAATAAGAAAAAATACTTCAACAAAATCCATAACTATAGGGAAGGGGAAGACAAGATTTGTACCACCCTTGTCCCCTACTCCTTTTTCTTATGAACATATATATGCTGTGTTTGTCAGTTATTTTCCCAAGAGAGTTCTTGCTTCCATTAATTTCCATTCTTTATGATTTCTCCCACATGAATAACTCCAACATTTGTCACTATTGCTACCCAGAGTGTTCTTGAGGAGAGGACAGCTGCAGACCTCAGATTCATTCTGCATGTGCAACAAAACAAGCAGCACCAGAGGCAGCGCTTTGACTGCAGATTCAGATACTGTCATGGCCCCAAGCAGACACCTCTGCCAGGAGTTTGGTTACAGGGGTCATTACTGCTCCTGACCTTGATTTTCCAGCTCAGCTTTCTGGCTTGACCTTGGCCCAGCCCCATCACCACCACCTTGCCTGGCAATGGGTACTGGGAGCTGCCTCCTCCACCTGCCCTGCACCCTGGCTGGGGGGGTGGTGGGACAGGACCCAGCTAGCAGGATGCTGCCCTGTCAGCCTGGGGACCCCAGACTGTGCCCCACATCCCAACTGTCTCTTGTTGCACCCTGACAACCAGACCAAGAGCCTTTACACATTTGCATCCCAGTGTCTGAAAAAGACATGTTTAAGTTTTGCCTGTAGTCATTCTTTTTAAGTTGTACTTTTCACTGGCATATGCAGCACTTCCAAAGACTACAGTAGAGAATGTTATACTCATATATTAAAAAAAATAAAAAAGGAAATAAGCAGTATTTCTATTCACATTTGCCAGAAGTTCAAGCTAAGAATTCAGTGGTGGCTGGTAAAACACAGTATCCCCACAAGCATCCAACTTAAATAGTCTTTGTATTCTCAATACGTTTGTAAACCCATCATAATTTAAAAAAAAAAAACAAACACCGCAAAACAACTAAACTTGACCTTATCTGAATTTGCAGCTGTTATTTGTTTTGAAAAATTATTATTTAGGTTATTCATGTGTTGCTGTCACTCTTAGAACTCACAAGTCAAAGCTATACCATTGGCAGAGAGTGAAGTGAGTGCCAAAATGTTCACAAGCAGCGGTCTGTCATTCAATTCATACCTGTTGCATACAACAGGTTCCCTAAGTCATTTTCCTAATTCATAACAAGGACAGGGAAGGAAATGTTTTTTGCTGGTGGGAACATATTTTCTATTTTTTTTCCCCCCATCATTCTACACTGGGACAAAAATGGGACTTTATCTAGTAAGTGGGAGATTTTGGTTAAAGTTCATAGCGTAAATCCGAACAAAGCAGAGAGATGAAAATATGAATCCTTATATTTAAGCTGAGTACCTGACTGAAGAGCAGAATCATATTTTAAAACAGAGACCTTTGTTTGCTTCAACATGACAGTGATTAGTAGGACTGTGAAAAATTTGCAAAGTTTTGATGAAGCTAGTAAGGTCAAATGTGCTCAAGTATATTCAGCAACAAAAAGAGGTAGCTATGTTTATTTAATAAAAGTTCTATATTACAACAATAGAATTTATTAACAAAATGCACTCTGCAGCTGATTTTGCTTCTGTCCCATGAACTATCCATTTAAAGACAGCTCTTAGTGCATCCCTGAGGCTGAGCGTGAGCGGCCAGGAGGCAGTGGCTGAACGCACCTTGCACTCCGGCTGCTGGGACACCTTGACTCAGGCTAGGCTTGGGCAACCAACCAACCCTCCTGGCTCTGCCAGGGTGCTGCCAGGCCCGTGGCATGGGCGTACACGCCATTGGGGACAGCACAGCTGCAGGACAAGGCTCACAGCGGAGACCAGCACTCACACGACACAAACACAGGTCAAGGAGAAAACTGCATTTTTATTGCATTCAGGAACAGCTGAAAAGTGGCAGTTACGGGAGAGCCAGGGCACCTGTGATTTCTTTGTGCTGCATGAACACTGGACAGGCATTTAGCCAAAATGGCCCAGAGAAGTCCTGGCAAGGAGCTGCGCCAAGGAAGGCAAAAAACCCACAGGGAAAAAACGTCCTTCCAGACCCTAAGCCCTGGGCATCTTCATGCTGCAAGAGCAGCAAGCAGTTAATTGGCCAAAATGGCCCAGAGAAGCCCTGGCAAGGAACTGCGCTCAGTGTAGCCAAGTAAGGCACAATCCTCCCAGGAACCAGTGCCAATCTGCCCTGGGGGGAAATAATTCCCTCCTGGCCCCAGACCCAGGGCACCAGTGGCATCTTGGTGCTGTAAGAGCAGCAGGCAGTCACTTACCTGAAATGGTCCAGAGGAGCCCTGGCAAGGGGCCGTGCTCAGGGCTGCAGAGGAAGGTGAAAAAACCCTGGGGACCAGTGCCTATCTTCCCCGGTGTGTGTGTGTGTGTGTGTGTGTAAATTCCTTCCTGACACCACAGCTGGTGATGGATCGGCTGTTCCCTGAGCACGTGAGCAAGACCTGCCTCCTGGCCCCATGGGGTGGTCACACCTACCAGGGACGCCACCAATACCCAACCGCTTCCCTCCTGCAACCCAGATCCATCTCAGGGGCTTCTGAGATGGCAAAAAAACCCTGCAGAGATTGACCTTGGGGGTAAGAAACCTTCCCATGCCTGGCAGGACACCAGTGGGTGCTCCAAAGCACTGGGGGAAGCTGCTGGCTCTGATACCCCTTGCAACATGTTTGCAGCCCATTCCTTGGTGCTGCTGCCACTGGCTCTGCAGGGGAAGAGGACTATAAGCTCTGCAGTGCTCCTTAAACACTGAGAACACATTCCCATGGTCATGGCAGGCTCCCAAGCCAACCTTTGCCACTGCTGTCCAGCTGAAAAGACCTGACAGCCGTGGACACATCCACGTGTTTGTGGTACTTGTCATCTGCCCAGGAGCTTGCCTCCATTCCCTGGAGAAAGGATGAAAGATGACTTCCATCCAGCAGATGAAGCTTTGAATGTGGCCCTGCTAGTAGCTGGGACTGCAGCAGAAAACCTCCAGCAGCCTCATCCAGTCTTGAGCCTTCCCCCCTCAGCCCCTTCAATTAATCCCCCTGGCCCCTTAAAGATGTCCTGTCCCATGCCATGGGAGGGCCCCCAGCCAGCTCTGTCCCAATGGAGCATCCTCGCAGGCTGGTGGTGGGGCACAGGAGGATGCCCCTTTTATCCTGCCCGGGCATGGTAACCCTGTGTTGCCGGCTGGTGGCACTGTGACATGGGGGTGGCAGGTCCCCTGTGTCACAGCGGAGGCCACACCTGAGGAAGGGCTTTGGGGTGGTGCTGGCCCTGGAGCTGTCCCTGTGCCTCAGGCCAGGGGCTGTCCCTGCCTTTGGTGGCCATGCACTGGGCACAGCTGGGACAGCCTGCTGGGCTCCCTCCCTGTGACCCTGTGCAGCAGGCTCCCAGTGTCACCACGGCAGGGCCAAGAGTTAGGTCACAACCTGGCCCTGGCCAGGGGCTACTCCTGCTGCACCACAAGCAGCCAGCTAGCTTGTTAGCTGAGGGCGTTGTTACCTGTGCTCCCAGCCTGGAGGAGTCCAGCAGAGCCCTTCCCGCTAGGACCTAGGGAGACCCCCTTCAGCACAGGGCTTGGGCACTCCTTCTGCAAGCCACACTATCTCCCCAGGGCTGAGAGAACCTCATGTGAGCAGAGGACACCATCCAAAGTCCTGCTGTGACATGAAGTCTTTGCAGTCATCTCCTGCTCTGCTTGTCCTGTTCAGAAAGCTCAGTGGCTGGCCCACAAGCATGGGAAACACCATGTCCAGCCTCACACCTCTGCAGAGTCACCTTCCTGAGCAATGGCCATGGCCTTGGCTTCTGCAGGAGAAGGCCTGAGAAGGCAGGCCAGACCATTTGCAGACTGACACCTTGCATTGAGCTGCAAACATAGTCTCAGGCTCTTTTTCACTGGGGCTCCCCCTTGTTCCCACTGCACAAACACCATCTTGAGTGCTCCAAGACAGGGAAGTCGTGGGAAGGCCTCCTTCTTATTTCCCTCTCCACTCCCCTGTAAGCTGTGAGTGGCACAGGAGGTGAGCATCTCAGGGCAGAGCTGGGAATGTAGAGGAGAAACTGGGGCAAGTACATGATGTGGAGCAGGGCTTTGCTCACTGACCTGTTGCATCATGCAAGTAACTAAGGAGACCTGGATGGGAAGAAATGTAGAATCATGTGGAGCACCAGGTACTGGAGGAGCTCTTAGTGCATCCCTGACCCCAGACCCAGTGCACACAGGTGGCATCTTTCTGCTGCAAGAACAACAAGCAGTAACTTGGACAAGCCAGCCTGAGAAGGCAGGCTAGCGCCTTTGCCAACCTTTCCTTGCAGCGGACTTTGAAGATGGTATGATAAGCCAAGTTGTTCCTTCCGGGAGTAGAGTATGTCATGCACTTAAATTAGAAAAACCTGTTTCATGCCTGCAGTAGTTTCCTCTAAGATTTTTGAGTTCACAGCTGTCCTCTATGTCTGGGGTGCCCCTTGGAGAAGTCTGTCTGGGATTGGAGCATCTCTCCTGTGAGGAAAGGCAGAGAGATCTGAACTGTTTCACACGGAGAAAAGAAAGCTCAGCCGGGGTTTCATTAATGTATATAACTAAGTCAAGTTGAATATGAGTCAACCAAAAAGGCCAACCATGTCCTGAGGTGCATCAAGCGCAACATAGCTAGGCAGTCAAGGGAGGTGATTTTCCCACTCTACACTGCACTGGTGCGGCCCCTCCTCAAGTGCTGTGTGCAGTTTTGGGTGTCTCAATATATGAAGGACATGGGAGGAGTGGAGGAAGCCCATGCAATAGGAGAATAATCTCTGTTAAAGGACAAGGAATTGTAGTTAATGAGAATGTATAAATCTCTATGTTGGGTATAAAGATGGTTTAAGTATGTAGTATGAGTTGTAAGTGTTGGTAAGAAGGGATTTCAGTAATGAGAATGAAATACAATGGGACGGTTAAAAGATATCTAAATATTTAAATTATGTGGAACCTGAGCATGACACAAATGGTATGATATAAGGGATGGAGATTGTACTGGGCCTGGCTGGAATGGAGATAACTTTCCCCATAGCATCCCTCATAGTGCTGTGCATTGTATTTGTATCTAGAAAGGTGTTGATAACACACCAGTGTTTTGGCTACTGCTGAGCAGTGCTTGCACTGCAGCAAGGCTGTCTCTCCAGCATCCCCCCTCACGCCCAAAGGCCAGTGGGCTGGGGGTGTGCAAGAGATTGGGAGGAGACATAACCAGGACAGCTGACCAAAACTGACCAAAGGGATATGCCACACTATATGACATCTGCTCAGCAATAAAAGCTAAGAGTGTGAAGAGGAAGGAGCAGCAGAGACAATGTGTGATGAACTGATGGTAATTCTGACTTCCCATCCCCCTGCATTTCTTGGTGGGAGGAGGTAGAGAATTTAGAAGTGAAGTTAAGCCTGGGAATAAGGGAGGGGTGAGGGGAAGGTGTTTGAAGATTTAGGTTTTATTTCTCGTTACCCTATTCTGATTTAATTGGCAATAAATTAAATTAATTTCCCCAAGTTTAGTCTGTTTTGCCCATGATGGCAATTGATGAGTGCTGTCCCTGTCCTTATCTCAATCTACAAGCCTTTAGTCATACTTTTTCTCCCCCAGTCTAGTTGAGGAGGGGGAGTAATAGAGCATCTTGGTGTGCACCTGGTGTCCAAACAGGGTCAGCCCACCACAAACTATTAGAGTTGTGTTCAAAGGAGAGCAACCAAGATGCTGAAAGGCCTCCAGGGCAAGACTTATGAGGAGCAGCTGAGGTTACTTGGTTTGTTCAGCTTGGAGAAGGCTGAGGGGTGCCCTTGTCACAGTTTACAATTTCCTCAAGGGCGACAGCAGGGGGGCAGGTGCTGATCTCCTCTGCCTGGTGACCAGCGATAGGACGCAAGGAAATGAAATGAAGCTGCATCCAAGGAAGTTCAGATTCGACATTAGGAAAAGGTTCTTCACTGAGAGGATGGTCAGTCATTTGAATAGGCTGCCCAGGGAAGTGGTCATGACACCAAGCCTGTCAGAGTTCAAGGAACGTCTGAACGACACTCTTAGTCATATGGTCTAGTTTTATGCGAGGAGCAGGGGGTTGGACTTGATGCTCTTTATAGTTCCTTTCCAACTTGAGATATTCTATGATTCTACCTGAAGGGAGGGTTAAAAGAGGACAGAGCCAGGGTCCTTTCAGTGGTGCCCAGTGACAGGACCAGAGGAAAATGGGCACAAACTGAAACATCCTCTGAAAATCAGGAAACATCTTTTCACTGCAAGTGTGACCAAGCACTGGTACAGGTTGCCCAGAGATCTGGTGGCGTCTCCATCCTTGGAGATATCCAAAAGCTGTCTGGACATAGTCATGGGCAACTTGGTCTAGCTGATTCTGCTTGAGCATGGGGTTGGAGCAGATGACCTCCAGAGGTACCTGCCAATGTCAACCACTCTGTGATTAACATAAGCTTTAGACAAACGATTTATTTTCATGCTTAACGGTTCACCTTTTTAATGCCCGATGTAATGTGTTTTTTCTTCAGTCATATGGACACAAGATCAGCATGTGGTTTTCTGCTGGTTTTGGCTGGAATAGAGCTAATTTTAGCTTGTACGGTTCCATGTTTTGGATTTGTAACAAAAACAGTGTTGATAACACAGGAATGCTTTAGCTGTCACTGAGCAGCGCTTACACAGCATCAAGGCTTCTTATTTTTCTCATTCTGCCCTACCAGCAAGGAGGCTGGGGGAGCACAAGAAGCTGGGAGACGACACAGCTGGGACAGCTGATCCCAATTGACCAAAGGGATATCCCATATCTGGTAACACAGTACTCACCAACAAAAGCTGGGGAGGGAAAGGAGGAAGGACAGGATGTTCAGAGTGATGGATTTGCCTTCCCAAGCAACTGTTATGCATGATGATACCCTGCTTTCCTTAAACTCGCTAAAAAACTGTCTGCCCATGGGAAGTGGTAAATGACTTCCTCATTTTGCTTTACTTATTAAACTGTCTTTAGCTGAATCCATGAGTTTTCTCACTTTTACCCTTCTGATTCTCTCCCCCATCTCGTTGGGTGAAGTGAGCGAGTGGCTGTGTGTGGCTTAACTGGCAGCTGGGGCTAAAACTTAACAGGACTGAAGGTTTCAATCTGTAAGCAAATATGAACCAAAACTAGATTTAAACCAATAAAATGAAACTATAGATGTATTCACTGTGGAAGGGAGCCTGTTCCAATGATTTCTATCCAAATGAGGTCGGTTGAAGTTATTTACACTGACTTTGGTAAGATCTGATTCAACATAGTACACATGTAGTGTAGAAATAAAGCTCTGCATATCACAGATCTGGTCAGATATAGTATAAAATAAGAAGGAAAAACTGTACCTAAAAGACAGAACTTCTGCTGCTTTTATGATCTGCAACTTTGATGTGAAATGGGGGCACATTTTATTTAGGAAGAATAGTACAGATGACAAACATTTCTTTTAATGCCACATCCACAGAAAGATGTTTCATGTGCTCATCAAGGAGAAGGTAATCTAAAATGACATATTCCAGGAAAAGTATTTTAAGCAAAAGCAGTTGCTACATCATAGATCAAGCCAATGGCACTGCATTTAAAAATAAAACACAGGCATGGACACATATTTGGGAGACAGCAAAGCATTATTGTTTCTTCTGTCAGATTTAACTGCTTCTGCAATCTAAAAAAACTTTTTCTTTAAAAAAATCATAGAGACAAAATTAAGCAGGAGAGAGTTTCCATGTTTCATCCTCAAAGGAACGTTCTTTCCCTGATGGAAACACATCACTCGCACTAATTTAAGTGGGAGTTAATCACAGAAGAGTGAAGGAAAAAGTATACAGACATAAATATACATAAGGTGGACAACTGCTGACAGTGCCCTGCTTTAGTTCATTCTTGAATTTGAGCCGCACCTGTTAATGCTCCCAGAACTGAATTAATTTTAAACTCAAGTATGCTGACAACATGTGTAGTGCTACATGTGACAAAGGAAAACACATTGCTCAAGAAATGTGTAATACAAGAAAAGTTTCGCTATGACAATGCGTATCAAAAGTGTAGCCCTTACTTGTTGAGTAACCCCAATGATTTCTATTCATGAGAAGGGCAGCCATCCAACAGTGCTGAAATGAAGACTTCTACAAAAACACTGGCATGTTTACAGAATGGGAGACTGAGGAGAAATAGTACTGTTTCTAGTCTGCAGATTTTCTTTTTTCCTTATTAACAAGTTTTTACATTCTGCCTGTTCCATGGTGTGCAACTTTAGGAAGTTTAACTAAGAATTAAAAAGAGAATTGATGATACAATAGAAGAAAAAAAGATATGAAAAACTGGTGGATAGGAAAGTCTTAATTTTCTATAAGGTAAATGAATTTTGCTGTTCTTACTGACAAAAGAGGTGAGCTGAAATTCAAGCCACTTATGTACTGAAAATATATTTGTCACCTGTCCTTTTAAATTTACCTCAGTACTATTTCCATGCTTTGTCAAAATGTCTTTCAGCCCTAGATTAGCTCCCTAAAGGAAAAAAAAAGTAAGTTTGTTGTCTTTTCCAGTGACCCAACTTTGACAAATTACTGATATATGTTTCACTTAGGGAGGAAATATTTCCACTTGAATTCCTTATTTTCAGTCTGCTGGCACCCTGGAGTTTCGGAAGTAACTATTTTTGTAGTGCACCTTTTCAAATGTAAATTTTTAAAATTTGTTTAGTATTAATGCTAAGTTTAGCTCTCCCAAATTATTTAAGCAGCTACATAATTCATATTTTATCATTCTCACAGCTTGACCTCTAGGAAATACTACATTACATCTGCAAGGTGTTTCACATTTTACACAGAGGTTATTAGACAGGTTCATAAGAAATGGTGTAAATACTCCATATTTCTTCAGTGCCTAACTCCAGGCACTTTCTCAAAAAGGATATTAAAAGATCAGGAGGCAACAGGAAAAAAAAAAAAGAAACAGAAAAAGATGCCACAAAAATAAATTGAAGACTGAACCTTTTTGTTTAGAAAGGAGACCAGTAAAAAGAGAATTTATCTGAATTTAAAAAATGGCAGATTGAAACACATTTCAAGACTTTGGCATGTAGAATTAATTTGACAGATAATGGTGTCTTGTGGTTAATGCCTTTATTGTTCAGCATGTAGAAAATATTGTTAATGTTTCTCCAGGCATTTTCAAGTCGCATCCCTGTTACTTATAGGTAACTGTGATGAAAATGAGGTTGTCTTTTTACTGATTCACAGTAAAAGAAAAAAACTTTCATGTCCTTTCTAGAGGAGGACATCTAACTCCCTGGTCAGTATATAAGAAAGGATAGAAAACACAGCTAGACTCTTTTCCTAAGTAAAACCTCTAAGACACTCCTTATGCCTTTTTCCCAAGAAAGGCTGTAGGCCTATGATTTATTATTTATAAATAGAACTAGGCCCAAACCAAAGTACATTCACTGTTTTTAGTGAGACAGGGAAAAACTTACAAAGTATAGCAAGATAAACAGTCATTCAAGGACTTTAAACAAAGAAAAGAGACAAGAAAAATTTGAAATAAGACATGACACAGGGAGAGAAGCAAGATCCATAACACCAAGATTTACATGGGCTTGTCAGTCTACAGTATCTAGCTGTTAACAGCTGTATAGACATTTTAAATATGTAGAAGTTTTAACATTCAAAAAGTTAGAGAAATCATTAAAGAATTAAATTACTCAACATAGCAAGACCCTAGAAAAGGTACATAAGCTAGAATAATCCTCTTGGTATCACTGCTGGTGGACATAGTGAACTGCCTGTCAAATTTGGATATGATGACAGGTTAGCAAAGATAAACATAAGAAACTGATTTTATAAAACATATAGTTACTCCAGATAGCTAACAAAGGTCTAGTGAAGCTTTGCTACTTAACAGGTGCTACCTAAATAGTAATTGATGCAATGAAGTTTCTGACATCATTCTTCATAGAGAAGCCAAGTTTCTATTGTAAATGTATCAACAACTTTTCCTACATAGAAAAAGGGATGTTATAGTTATCTTTATATCATCTTTAACATAATAAAGACTCTCTATCTTTACAGAATCACAGAATCACAGAATTATCAGAGTTGGAAGGGACCTCTAGAGATCATCTAGTCCAACTCTCCTGCTAAAGCAGGATTGCCTAGAGCACATTACTCAGGACTGCATCCAGGCGGGTCTTGAAAATCTCCAGAGAAGGGGACTCCACACCCTCCCTGGGCAGCCTGTTCCAGTGCTCTGGCACCCTCACCGTAAAGAACTGTTTCCGTGTATTTGAACGGAACTTCCTGTGTTCTAACTTGTGCCCATTGCCCCTTGTCCTGTCACTTGGAACCAATGAAAAGAGCCTGGCTCCATCCTTCTTCAACCCACCCTTTAGATACTTGTACACCATAATAAGGTCTCCCCTCAGCCTTCTCTTCTCCAGGCTAAAGAGTCCCAGCTCTCTCAGCCTTTCCTCATAAGGGAGGTGCTCCAAGCCCTTAATCATCTTAGTTGCCCTTCGCTGGACTCGCTCCAGCAGTTCCCTGTCCCTCTTGAACTGGGGAGCCCAAAACTGGACACAGTATTCCAGTTGTGGCCTCACCAGTGCCGAGTAGAGGGGGAGAATGACCTCCCTCGACCTACTGGCCACACTCTTCCCTATGCAGCCCAGGATTCCATTGGCCTTTTTGGTGACAAGGGCACATTGCTGGGCCATGGATAATTTACTGTCTACCACAACCCCCAGATCCTTCTCCTCCAAGCTATCTCCCAGCAGGTCAGCCCCTAACCTGTACTGGTGCCTAGCATTCTTCCTCCCCAGGTGCAGGACCTTGCACTTGCTTTTGTTGAACCTCATTAGGTTCTTCTCTGCCCAGCTCTCCAGCCTGTCCAGGTCACGCTGGATGGCAGCACATTTAGCTGTATGTTAAAAACTGTATTGTAAAAGCATCCCAAATTATGTAAGAAGAGCGGCTCCTACACACTTTAGGATCTTTATGATGTATAACTGAATGATAATGTAAATGGTTCACAGACACCTTAGGAGAATATCCATTGTTCATATTGTATGCATGTGTGGAATAAATGTAGTTAGTGACTTAGGCCTTCTTTTGCAGTCAGGGCAGCTTATATTAATTTGCCTCTTGGAAGTAGAAAATATGTCCCGATACGTGTAAGTAGTAATACCGGCAGGCATAAAACACAACTTGCAACAGCTCTATGCTTTCAACACTTACAAGCAACCCAAGTATTTTTAATCCAAATTTGTTATCTTCAAACAGATATACAGAAGCAGAGAGAGAAGATGCCATGCAGGAAGAAGACCTGCTATTGGTTTGAATCCGGCTACCCAGGGAAGAAAGAGAATGAATCTACTATCACCATACACTCAATAAACAAACTATACCTCACAATAAGTAAATCTTGGTGCCACATATGGACATGTCAATAAAGAGTAGGTGATCAAAAGGAAACATTTCTTGCCCTCCACCTTACCAAAAACCTCAGCAACTACCTTTTTAAAGTGACATCTGGCCTAGGCTAACCTAGGCAAGATGTGCTAATGGTATGGGATTTTTTCCATAGATTTTGGTTTTAGAAAACCTACTTTTTCAGTGTCAGTTTATAGGAAGCAAGTTTATTATAGCTCAGAGAATAAGTTATCATTAATGCAGACTGTATGTCAAAATTATTAACCCAAAATTCTGGAAAGAAACTTGAAATATTTCACAAACTTACATATACTTCAAGTCAATTCTTTTGAATTGAACCATTTGAAAAAAATGTATGGATGGCAGATTTAAGGTCAAATTCCAAACTCTAAGCTAACCTACAACAGAAATTAAAGCAAGAATCTTCTCAAATACATGTTTCATCATTTTAGATCACATTATGTGTTCATCAAACACAGAAAATTATTTGATGACTGGATCACTAATTTTTTTTTAAAACATTCCCTAAAGTTCCCTTTCATTTCCATAACTGTCAAATATTAAGTGGCTCTGACAGATATGAAATTGCTCTGATTATTTTATGCTGACTGGACAGCTGTGATGCTTACTGTATCAATACATACTTTTTAATTCAAATTTGACAAGAAGGGCAAATATAAGCAAGAACATAACAAAATAAACCAAAATAAGAAGTCTGTCAAGATACCATGAAGACTCATGGGGTGAGAGGAGAGGGAGGAGCTAGAAAAGTGTTAGGGAATTCAAGCAAATGCAACAAGGTTATCCCTTCCAAGACAGGAGGTGTTTCCTAAGACACTGTTCATGAAAACCCATCTGACACAAATACACATATAGGTGTTGAAGGAAGCTATTTACACTGCCCTAGGTAAGAGGGCTTTAATACAGCTCCGTATGACCATGCAGTTTTTACATTTTTTACTTGTACTTGGTTTTGTCCTTACTGTTGAGAACACAAAAAATCACTTCATTTCACAAAGTCGCTATTAGAGAGTAAATTAGCTATTAGTAAGAACATTCCTAAAGAAAGGCTCTTATATGCTGATCCCAGTTGGGCATGCTTGATACCATAGCTCAAGAAGTAAATGAGTGAGGTGCTGATAGCAGTGGCAGTCCTTCCTCCGAAGGACTTGGAGCACTCAGCAGGATTTGGAAAATTCATCAGAAGTATCCTGAGATCTGTAAAGATAAGAGACAAGCACATATGTCTATTTGATTAAGTATTTAAATCTTAACAAATGTCTACTACTTCAGACAGGAATCTTAATCCACTGGTCCATAGGTCCTATTTGGACCTAAGTGGCATCATTCTGATTTATATAAAATATTTAATTATCAGGACATGGAGAATGACTTTGTAGGTAGCAGCTGGGTCTGCCTTCTGTCTGGTCCTTATGAACTGGCTGCGTATTAGTACAAAACAGAAAAACATCAACAGAACCTACTCCACAGGGGTGTATAGGCTGTCAGATTGCTTCATTTACTGTTCCACTTGGAGGCCCAGTCTCATAATAGTTAACACTGTATATATCTTAGTTTGTTCCTGGCTTTCGGTATGGATCAAATCATTTATTCCTCACCTTTTATGTGGCTGTGGAACATGGGATTCATTCTGGTCCCATTCTCTACAGACAGGATATACAGATGCAGACTGATCTGCACCATTTACTCAAGGGACCACAACTCTGCACCTCATAATGAAAATAATATACATATAAATATTTTTCAAAAATATACCAGACATCTTATACCCTAATGCTCAAACCATTATACCAGAAGCAGATAGAGTTGGTTTCAGATCTCCTGACAGACAGAACAGTTGAATCTGTATTCCTTACACCTTGCTTCACCTATTCCCAGACAATACCAGTATTTTATGTCATATGGACTTTCAAATACTACGCAATCAAATACTTTTTTGCTACATAGATTTTTCCACATAGATTTGACAAAGCTAATAAACATGAGCATAAATTTGAAATAATCAAAACTGATTCTTGGCTGTTAAAATTTGGGTTTGGGTTTTCTTTTTGTCTGGCTGTTGTTATTTGTTTTGGTTTTGTTTGGTTTTTTAACCAATAGTTATGCAGCAATACTAAAAATTTCTCTTTTTGCCATCTGTTATTTTCATTAAGCGATATTTTTGTTTATTCTGTTTCTTAAATAAATAATAGGAAAAAATGTAATCTCAAAGTTCAGAATTACATCTTCCAGCATTTTTAATTTTCTGTCAACTTCCTCTCTCTTAACTTGTCATTGTTACTTCCAAATGAACTATTCCTCTACCATTAAGCTACATACTGAAAAAAAAAAAATAATCCAATGCTGCACCAAAGTGCTTATTAATATTTTGTTGTATGCAAAGACTTTAGCTATCACAAAATCACAGAATTGTTTAGGTTGGAAGAGAACTCTGGATATCATCTAGTCCAGCCACCAGGCTCAAAACAGCCAAGGTCCAGCCAGAGCAGGTTCCCTACGATCATGTGCAGTCAAGTTTTTTGTATTTCCAAGGATGGAGACTCCACAACCTCTCTGAGTGCACCAGTTTTGGCAGGGATAGGCTCAATTTTCTTCACAGTAATTTGTATGGTCCCATGTTTTGGATTTGTGACCAAACCAGTGTTGATAACACAAGGATGTTTTAGCTATTGCTGAGCAGTGCTTACACAGCATCAGGGCCTTTTCAGTTTCTCATGCTGCCTTACCAGTAAGGAGGTTGTGGATTCACAAGAAGCTGGGAGGGACACAGCAGGGACAGCTGAGCCCAGCTGACCAAAGGGATCTCACATACCATGTAACACTGTGCTCAGCAGCAAAAGCTGGGGGAAAAGGAGGAGGAAAGGGGGGGACATTTGGAGTTACAACATTTGTCTTCCCAAGTAGCCATTAGATGTGATGAAGCCCTGCTTTCCTGGAGATGTCTGAACACCTGCCTGCTGATGGGAAGTAATGAATGAATTGTTCGTCTCTGTGTCATGGTTCACTGAGGCAAATGACAGATGCTCTCCCCCACCTCTCTTTTTGAGGAGAGGAGGGAGAGAAAGAAAGAGACTTATGAGTTTAGAAGGAACTAAATTACTTTAGTGAAATATTAATAATAAAATAAAAAGAAAATAATGAAATCTATACAAAAACCGTATCAAGCTCCCAGGATAATGGTCACGTCACTGGCTGGCACTGGGGAAGTCCCAGGCTGGACTTAGTGACAGATGGAAACTGGATTCCAGGTCTGGATTCAGGATCAGGATCAAAGGCAGACAAACAGAGTCCTCCTCGGACTCTGGCCGTTGAAGAAAGAGAGCTTTGATCTGTCAGCTTTTATACTGAGCATGAGGCAGATGGGATGGAATAACCTGTTGGCCAGTTTTGGGTCACCTGTCCTGTCTGCTCCTCACCACAGGTGGGACCCCTCTACGCTTTTCCTCTTCCCACCCTCCAATGGGGCAAATAACAAAACTTAGCTGCCCTTGGCTGTTACAGCAATAAGCAAGAGCCTCTCTGCATACCATTCATTGGCATCAACTATAAATATAGGTCTTATCACTCTAAGAGTGAACAGTGTCTGTGCAATATGCTGCTAATTTCAGTAGTTAGCAGAGGCCTAGCTAAAAAGTAAAATTACCGAACAAAAATTTGGTTCTGTTTTACCTCAAGCCAGGACACTCTGCTATCATGTGCAGCTTTTCTTTACTTCTTAAACTGCCTTTATCTTAATCCATGAATTTTCTCACTTTTAACCTTTTGATTCTTCCCCCAACGTTGGAGGAGTAAGCAAGTGGCTGTGTGGGGCTTAGATGCTGACTGGGGTTAAACCACAACACTGAGCAACCTGTTCCAGTGTTTGACAATCTCACAGTAAAAAAAATTTCTCTTGTGTTCAAATGAAATCTCACGTGCTTTAATTTCTGTCTGTTGCCTCTTGGCATTTCATGGGCACTGCTGAGAAGAGTCTGGCTCCATCCTCTTCATTCCTTCCCATCAGCTACTTATCCACACTGATAGGCTTCCCCTGAGCCTTCTCTTCTGCAGGCTGAACAGTCCCGACTATTTCATCCTTTCCTCATTGCGAGATGCTTCAGTCCCTTTGTGCCCCTTGTCTGGAGTATCTCCAGTACGTCCACAGGTCTCTCGTATTGGGGAGCCCAGAACTAGGCACAGTTCTCCAGACATGGCTTTACCAGTGCTTAGCAGGTGAGAAGGATCATCGCCCTTGACCAGCTTGCAGTACCTCACAGCTTTCCTTACATCTTAGCAAAGAGGTTGGGTTTTTTGACAGAGACAAATTTATTTATTCTTTTTTATTTTGACCTTTAAACCTGTATTTCAACACACATAGCTTAAAGTTCCAAAATTTTTATTGTTTACAACAGTCATACAAAAGCCATTGCACATTTGATAATTTACTTATGTGACATGAAGGAACAATAATAAGATTAGACCTGTAATTTTGCATATTTAAGTGAAAGAATTGAACATTAGGAAGAAGTTTTTCACTTTAAGGGTGGTAAGGCAGTGGAACAGGTTGCCCAGAGAGGCTGTTGAGGCCCCATCCCTGAAGGTGTTCAAGGCCAGGCTGGACGTGGCCTTCGGCAACCTGGTCTAGTAGGAAATGTCCCTGCCTATGGCAGGGGGGTTGGAACTCGATGATCTTCAAGGTCCTTTTCAGCCTAAACCATTCTATGATTCTATGAACAGAGAAATGTTCCCATTGAAACCCTTACTTTGGGGCATTGCATAAATTTCTAAAAGAATCAGATATAAGCTGTGGCTGGGTAATTAACCATATACCCTTAGCCAAATTAAGAATAATGTTTAGTTCCTTATATCAGGTTTACCTCAGGAAATACTTTGTTCACCAATATCTTACCACCAAGATATTGTATAACAGGTAAGTCCTAAATATTTACCCTGAAACACAGACATTACTAATTTCTAATACTGCTCTGTAGCACAAATTCAGCTTACTTCTGCTAAAGGTGACTTTGTCTTACCAATTAGGTATGCTTCTTTTGTAGAACCTAATTCTTAAATATTTAAAACTAACCTTATGTGTCCTTAGTCTCCAGCTGCTTGCAATGCTCAGAAAACTACTGGAGGTGTCTGGAAGATGACAGTTCAATTTTGCAAGAATATTCAAGAATTCAAAGTTTGTTTCCATTCCTGGCAAGAGCAACTGCAGCAAAGGATCTTTTGAATACCCATCATGCCAGGGCATTGAAGTAACTGTTTACAACTCAAGCCATCACTTTTTAACTGCGCTCTTGTGAGAGCCAGAGTACCCCATCTTTTAAAGAGCATAAAATCAGTTCCCAGTAGACATCACCTTGTTCCCACTTAACAGGTATCTTCAATGATCTTTCTTAGCTTAGGATTTCAGCTCGACGTGAATCTTTTCCATCTCATAGGCAAGACCTTTTAGTTCAAACTCACTGCTGCATTTATCATGGTTATACAGCTCCTGTGTCAAAGCTATCGCACAATTGGCTTTTAGTAAGGACGAACTAAGCTTGCATTTACCTACAAAATAGTAAGTAGTCATATCTAATGACAGATGGACTTACTTTCCCTCTCTAGAGCCCAGTAAGTAAGGCACTGAACTGAAAGAGATGTCCATTTATCCCCTAGTTCTACCGGACTTGAATTCATCCCTGCTGCAAAATTCTGACCAGGTTCCAGAATTAAAACTTGAGTTTCTCTGGGTGACCCCAGCCTGTAGACTCTGTGGAAGTATGTCTTACACTGAGGTCTAGGTGTAGCCTTGGCTCGTCCATTGTAGTGAGTGCTGGAGTTTCCCCTCACACATCCTGGTTTCCAAGGGAAGCTAGGTGTACAAGGAAGAACACCTTGGACTCTAATGATTCTCTCATCAGAATGGTGGGACACACCATAATATGCACCCACACAGCAGTACAGACAGTATGAAGGTATTAAGGTCATGCTCTGAAGGCATCCATCTCTCTCCTTCTTTTTCCACTGACTTAGTCCACCATTTTTGTCACTTAAGTAACGTGTCTTCAGTGGTGCTATTGCCCTCCTCTCTTCTTCCTCTGTAACAACAACACTGTAGAGCAGGTGCAAATAGTTTCAGGTTCTCTGATCCTTCTCCTAGCTAAATGCTCAGCTAGGGCCTGTCAGCCCTGTAGCTGAACTAGCAGAGTGCCTAGCCTGAATGAATATGCCCCGATTATTAACTTGCACATGGAGCTATACAGCATCTGGACCAGCACTGGCTCGCGTCCAGGAAGCTTGAGGACAGTGTAAATGACATTAAGCTGTATATGTGGATATTTATAGAAATATGCAGAAGTTGGCAGTTAAAGATCTGCCTAATTATTCATGATATTAGCAGATTATAGTTCTAATCCAATCTTTCATACAGGCCTAAGATCCACCGGCAATGTTACCGGGTGTATTCCAGGCTGAAAGGCTAAGACTTTGAGTAGAAAGAAGCTTGAGCAAAGACACAAAGGACTTAGTGGACAGCATGAGACTGGGTGTGGGGGCACTGTCTGACCGTGGGTAAGCAGATTGACATAGTGTCCATTAAACAAGGCAAATTTTATTTTACTTCACGCTTGCCTGGTTTGGTTGACTGTCAAGAAAAGCCAATTAGTACTATTCCTGGCCAACATGAAGCAGCAGTTGGAGTAGCCTCTTCAAGATCCCTGACTGAGGGTTACCCATCACCAGCATTGTTAGCCCAGCAGCTCTTTGAATTTAACATGGTCCATAGCTGCTGCTGGTTCACCCCATACTCCTACTAGCTACTCCCACCTTAGCCATCCCAAAAGCTTCCTATTACACAGGGACTGAGGAGATTATTTGGCCTGGGATGTCGTGTCATCTTTGTCTGCTTTATAGAATGTGCAAATTCATGTATTCAAGGGCAGTTGTCAACTGGGAATCTTTAATTTATATAAGGTAACTTGGTGCTCCATTAGCAGTACAAAGAGGCGATAATTGTATCAAAGATTCCAGCTGACACTCAAGAAAACCAACAAAGCAAGAATGAAAGTTCTTAGCAGAGAACATCTGCTACTACAATAAAATCGTGTTTCTTGCTTTCACTTAGGAATCCTGCCATATAATGTTGGAGAATTAAAGTCATAAAATGAAAGATAAATATGTCCACTGAAGAGCTGGTGATTTCTTTTCTAAAGAAACATTATTGTGCATTGTGCAAGAAAATAAATACACAAATAACCCCACACATTAAGTTCTATTGCAGCTTCTGACATGTGTTATTTAAAAAAAAACAAAACAAAACAAAACAAAAACCAAACGGTAGAAGAAACCTGTTTGGTAATTAGATCCTGAAATACAACTCAGCAACAAACATATTGGCACTGTAGTAGTAACTGCAGCTGAATTTAAGATTTAAGCTTTTAGACATAAATGAGATGTCCATATTAGTTTACTGGCCCTTATAGAGTCCAACATACAGGAAAATGTCTAGATTTACTGCAAGGCAGCTTGTAATTTAACTATCCACAGGATTTTAAAAGCTTCTCAGAGTATGTTTACGCTGCAGACAGCACACACTGCACCTTCTGAAGACATTTGTGAGCTAGCTTTTAAACTGTTATCCATTAGAGCACCAGGATGCACTACAAAGCCAGCACAAGAGGGTGGGTGAGTGTTGTGCCAGTGATGCCCGCTTCCTTCCAAAATGAAACCCTTGTTTTCTTACTGATTTTGGTTTAAAAAAAAAAAAAAAAAAAAAGTTTGTTGATAACTTTCTGTAGCTTTCAAGCCAGATGCCCCAAAATGAAAATCTGTCTAATTCAGATAATTTTAAAAAAAGTGTGTAGGTAATCTTCTCTAAATAGAAAGCCATCTTGGAGTGATCTGATACACATTAGGAGAGCCTTTGCTTTGATGAACCTGAGTGGGACAAGCCCAGAGTGATTTAGAAAATTCACAACATACTATAGTGAACAGGGTGAGTCCTGTAAGGACTTAATAGCTCAGAACACGAGTTGCCAAGGAATAATGAGATTTGGCTTCTAGACATTATTAACCGGAAGTAGCAAGAGAGTGTAGAAAAAAGATTTGAGCCTTACACTAATTGTCCTCCCAAATAGCAGAAATGACCATCTGAAGTGCATATCTCAAGAAAATTTAGTTAATAACCCTAGGAATATATGGTGACTATCCTTAGCTTGTCTTATATGTGTTCTCATTTCTACCTGCTGTCACAATAAGACAAAATACATGGGAAATTGGCAACGATGACATTTTAGGCTATTTAGCATGAAGCAGAAATGACATCTCAGAGCAATTAAGACACACATCTATTGGCTGTTCATCCTGCAGCAAGAGTGACAGATGTACAAAATGTTTCCAGCTGCAGGTTGGAAATAAGTCTTACATATATGTGATTTAGTGTCATTTGGTCAAGAGGCTTACTCAGTCAGGTCCTATTTTGTCTGCAGAAACCAGATCCTGTCAATTACAACAAACAAACCTTTCCGGTTAGTTGTAGGGAATATTTTCTGTACAACAGTTATCCATAGCCTTATTACATTTTGGCAGGCAATATAAATATGCAGGAAGGAGTTCGCATGACTCCAAATAGCTGCAAGCAAACAGCAGGACCTGAAAGCAATTTTCAGAGTCACTACAAAATGTGAACCATGATAATACAAAACAAGATATCTTGCTTCTGTGATCTGGAGAGTTACTGTTTCCTATTTTGTATGTACTATTATTGTAATTTACAATATCTGTAGACCGTTGCTAGATTTACCAAACAGAAAAGATACACTTTGAAACTAGATTCCTAGGTCCAGAAGATCTATAGTGCACATTGCCTAGCTGCACCCAGCCTGAAATGAAATGCAAAATGAATAGTAATTGTTAGAAACTAAATTTAGAAGCCATAAAGGAGACGTGCTGGTTTATAGCTAATGGCCCCTGATAAAGTATGCCAGCTGGTGGCTGTGGCTTCCCTGCTTCAGAGTTTTGCAACGCAATGAACCATATGCTTAGATGACTCACTGCCCAGAGGCAGGGCCAACCTGTTTGATGCTGAAGAAGAGCTAGCAAGAACAGTGGGGCTCTGAGAAGGCAGACAAAGCTGGCCGTGCCCTGTGGATACATTCAGAACATAGCGCTGAGGTTCTTCTGTGCAGGCACAGTGACAGAATCATCATAGGATGTACCCTCTGTTCCTTTTGCTGCTTTTGTATGTCTGTTTACTGTCTGTTACAGTATATGGCAATTGTTTGTTACCTGATATGTCCTTATGTCCAAGCTTTCTCTGCTTGTGCTTTTGAATCTTTCCTAGTCTTTAGTTACCAGCCTCCCATACCTATGTCTTTTCATTAGGCACTGGATTCCCCAAGACATAGAATTTTCTGAAGTTTCCTTTTTGATGGACCACACTCATGTTTATTCATTCATTTACTTGACAGAGGTACAAAGCCAACAGAGTTCGCCACACTCTACCCTACTGCAAATACAACAGCTACAAGAACACAGTGGAATGCACTAATTAATCTTTCTGGTCTTACCTTATGTCTGGCAATGCTTTGAGGTGGAGGTTGGACTAGACACCTCCTGAGGACTCTTCTGATCTGAGTTGTCCTATTATCCTGTGAACAGAGAATAATTTTTCCCACATTGTTATGAGTTATCCTGTCACTGACTTCACTACCTGAGTTTCTCTTTTCCCTCCCCTTTATTCCATCAAGTCCAGTTTAGAGTTTCTCTGTTCAGCAATGCCTCAGTATTTCTGCTCATAAATAAGGGTATCATCCAGAGCCAACAAGATTTCCAGGGTACAGCCGAAACCAGTTCATGCCTGCACCTTAACTAACACAGTGTGGGTCTTCCTCCAGAAGTAAATATGTAGTACAACTAATCACACATTTTAAGTTTTTTTTCTAAAACATCCTATCTAGATGTTATCCATTATGTAAAGTAATTATTAATAGACTTTATTTGAGGAGCCCAGAAAAGCTAACTTTGTGATTTTCTTAATTCAAAATATTTCATCCTCTCCATTTATTTTAGTAGCTTTCTTATTGAAGATATCCCTTAGTAAGGAAAAATCTCCATTTATATTATCTGCTCAGTTATGCTTTTCCCTCAAAAAAAGCAGCACAAATGGTGTATATTGTTGACTCACGTGACAAGACTAATTCTGCTTTTATACAACTTTATATTCCAAAGAAACAAGGGCATAATTTCATGTTGTTGCTGTTCCTCACACAAGTGGGGAAACCTGGATAAAGCAGTTGATAAAGCATATCTCTCTTTGGAAGAGATTACTCACTGCTCACATTCTCTGGTGATTCATAAGGGCCTCAGAGAGGACCAAAGAACTTTGCTATCAGCTTTTAAAAATTAATGAAAAACCCTTGGAATTGCCAACTTCTTGCTGTCTTCCTTCAGAAGGAAAGTGTCTCCAGTATCTCTACACAGAGCTGCATTGTGCATCACAGATGGCTAATTGAGTCAAAACAAGGAATTTTTTCAGTGCAAATGTGTGTTCTAAAATACCAAGGACCACATATGTAAAACCCATAACCTCATTTTTTTCAGGGAATCATACTTTCTCATCACAGTAATGCCTTTTGGTCATCTTCATATAATTTTTGTGAATCTTCCTTACATTCCCAATATACCTTGGGAGTACAGTGAAATAATGACACATTTATTTGTCTCTCAGTCAACTCCAGATGTTAGAAAAACAGCAAAAACTATTATCAGTCATTGTCTCTAGGACAGTCTGTACCTTGGTATACTCAGAGCTTTTCACCTCCAAACATGGTTACAGCCATACCTGTAATGAAGAGATCAGCTTCTTATATTCCTTCCTTTTGTGAATGGCACAGGTCTGATTATAACTAGTCACACGCAGTGCGAGGCATTGGAGGATAATTGTGGACAAAGACAGACTTTTCAGTAGCTCTGCACAACAAAATGTTTACAGCTTGCTGAATTTAACATGCTATGTTTAATAATAAACTTTAAGACTGAATTGAAAAAGAGAACAAAAAGCCTCCTCTTTAGCATCCCTAAGCAAGCTTTGCATGTAACTTCCTTGAGACCCATAGTCACTAATCCCTTCAGCATAAGCCAACTAAACAGGGAGCAAAGAACACAGCCAGCTACATGATTCTGCCCCCACAGCACAAGCCAGCAAAGATAATGGGGAATGACGTTCCTCTAACCCCCTGTCTCAAGCATGACAGCTAAGAATTTCTGTTTCCTGCTTATACTAAAAAGGTAAAAACCTTCCGATCCATGATATACTTTCCATGTTTTTCAGAGGGGCACCTTAAACTGCAAACTCATTTTTACAGTTTCTTCAGAACATACACCTTACCTGGATACACTCATAACAAACTGAGTTATGCAGTTAAAGAGTAAAGGTTTCACTATCTGACTGGGAAAAATAGAAATAATCAGGTGGCAAATGCTTCCATGGCTTAGATAATTGCAATAGTGTTTTTAAAATTACAAAAGGAAAAAGCTCTGAGTTGGTGGATATAGCTGGGTCTTTACTATATTGTCCTTGACATATAGGGTGGTATTTTGATACGTGGGTCTCACAGTAACATACCTTAGCTGCTCTGAAACAAAGTGTTCCAGACATTCATCTGTACAGAGGAAACTGAAGAGAGACAACGAGAAACAAAACAGATCTTGGATATTTGAAGAAGGGTTATGATGCTTTGTATTTATTTTCTATGTATAAGTAGCATTATCTTGCTGGAACAGATTCAGTGGTTCATTCACTGTGAAGAAACGCATTTGTAAGAAGATATCACGATTGCCATTTGTTTTGTGTAAAATAACAGAATAGAACTGGAACACAGTCAAGGAGGCAGGCTTGGTCAGATTCCTGGTTTCAAAACAATACCTCGATGTGAAGATCAGTTGGTCCTACTTGCTCATAATCCAGAGAAAATCCAGGGTGAAAACAGGAAGCAATAAAAGCTGAAGACTGTACAAAACATGGAGTAAACTCACCTTCAGAGAAACAGTTGCAAAAGGCATGCTGTCGCACTGGGCCGGTTAATAACTACCAATTGCCTTGTCATATGCTATGGGCACGTGAAATAAGTGGGATCATCATGCTTGGATGCTTCACAAACGCTCTACAGAAAACATGAATTAACCAGAGAAAAGTTATATGCCATTTAGTAATGTAATTAGAAACTCCCACAATAAGTCCAGTTTCAGTACATTCACCTGTGGCATGAATGACTTTCTAAAGGAAAGACCATTGCTGCATCACTGATTTATTATGGGATTTATCTCTTCCAGTAAGCATATCTGAATGTCATTCTTTCAGGCTACAGAAGAAAGGTATTCAACAGTGTAGATTCATACCTATTTCCACTACATTTGTTTGTTCATTTATGTTTTTAAATTCATAGTGTGGGAGGCAGTTGTCTAAGCAGAGGTATCTAGAGCAATTTTAGATGCTCTAGCATCTTGGCTGATGTTGTTCCACACAGATACAGGCGGTCTGTCATAGGCCTAGTCATATCTGCCAGCCTCTGACATTTCTAGTCCCCAAAACTGTTTCAAATATAACAAGTTACCAATATCTAGGTGGCTAAGCCCAAAGCCTGGTAACCTTATAAACTGAAGCTATGTCCAAATCAGGAAAGTGTTAATTATGCATCTTCCTCAGTTATGCATTTTGTTAATTAAATATCTTGCCTTGGTTGGGAGGCTGCAGACACCAGACTTGCTAAGAGATTGCAACTGCTCTGTTGGCACACTACCCAGCTTTCAGGGTCTCTCTTCTACTCTTTTGCAGGGAAAAAGTCCTATAACCATAGGTGAGATTTGCATTTTTGTTCTTTTCTTAAGCCTTGGTGCCTAAAGTGCCCAGGATTCGTGGAGAAACAGAATTTGATAACGGGTTTTTCCAAACAACTGTTTATTGCCTTTTTTTGTGCCTGAAAATTTTATTGAAGTATTGGAAGTTAGAGACCAGGAGTATACTCACACAGTAATTTGTTTGCAATAGGAACTGTAACATTCCACCTAGTATGTTCAGCAGACGCTAAGCATGACCCATCACACATAAGATGCGTAAGACACTTTCACAGTCATTGTTACTGACATGTCTCCTGGCATGGCTGGACATGCTCTCACACTCTGTAACAGCACTCTGACTCAGCTTTTGTACTCCTGGAGGAGGAAATTACAGCCTTTGCTGTACACAGGACAAAACATTATCCCAACACTGCCTTTTGGCTCTGGACCTCAAGCCTTCATGTGAAAAGTTCAAAACAGACAGATCCCATATACTAATGAAAGCAACTTTCACCCTGCCAACTGACTATCACCCCTTCCCTCTGTCAACTATCACCCTTTCCCAACTTCCAGTTTTATTTTTCAGCTCTCTCTGATTCAACGTCAGAGCTTTTCTTCCTACAGTATATCCGATGGGTTCTCTGTAATGTCCATTCCAGGTGCTTGTCTCCATTTCTTTGCCATCCAGCTGGCTGGCTAGTCTTACAGAATACTAGCCCGCAGAAGACAGCTTACCTATTTCTACCCCAGAGTTCAAGGGCCTTGCCTTTAGTCCTCCCTTCAGCACCAATTACTGAAAATGAAGCCTTGTGCCAGCCACTTTCACTTCACTTTCATGCTTCTCCTTCCTTATTTCTACAGAGTCAGACTGACAAATTCATCAGAGGAGCAGCCAGTACTAATCCTCAGCTGGTGTCCAGGCAAGCATGGTGCACTACCCTACTGCTGTCAGTTTTCTTAGCCCTTGTTCTTCCATGAACCTGTTGTTCAGCTGTGTGAGAACACACATGCGCATTGGCCACCTGCATTTTCTGTAAGGCGTGAAACATGAAAGCGTGGAAACAGCAAGGATGTCAAGTGAATTATACAGAAATAAATCTCCAAGAGTCAAAGTTTCTGACAAAGACACACATCCCAATTGTCTTCAAGATAAGGTGAATGGAGTACATCAAAAGCAGGGTTGTGAAATACTGGATTAGTCTACAGCTTATGAAAGGTGATAATTGTCTATTTCTCTTCATTTCTGGCAAATTTATCTGAATTCCTATATCCCAACACACAGGCGGGAATTTTGCTGGCCTTTATATTTACTCAGAAGTTGATGCTGTCCTTATATTAGCCACATTGCATTAGGTGCTGCGTTGCAAGTGTAACGACTCCTCTGAGCAGTTCTTTTCTGAAAAAAAGTTACAGCATTCTTTGCTGGCTGCAGTTGGTACCTGGAACAACACCAAAGCACTTAACTTACCAGTGATTCATTCAGGTGCCCTTCCAAATGGTATTAAGACTGAGGTAATTGACTCCCATAAATTTAGAACAAAGGAAATGTGTTTCCTAATTCAGATTGCATTTGTTTTTAAACCAATTTGGTTTCCACTTTGGAAAAAGTGTAGCACCAAGGTTATACGTTTCAGTATGGTCTACTGCTTAAAACTGGGTTACAAGTTCAAAATTTTACTTATGATAATATATTAATGGTATATTGTAATATAGATATCTTCAAAAGTCAGTATTTTTCATAACGCTATTTAAGTCACACTGTTTCAAATAATGACAGTACATGTTTGCAACCATGAGGCAGCTGGAGAACATAATAAATACCATTGAGAAGTGGTGGTGAGATCAGAGGAGAATTCTGGGAGCAAGGCTATTTATACATTCCTCTTTTTTTTGTGAGTTTTGTAAGACTGTGTAAAAAGAAAGAAAAACCCTCCCTAAATAGGGGACTTCTTAACACTATTATCTCTTGAGAGATTTCCCTAATTTGCTCAGATAATGCTTTCACTTCTCCTGTTTTACAGAGTAATTCAGTGTGATTAGTACAAATCTCCGGTTAAAACCCAAAATCCCTACTTGTATAAACCAAGCGTACCAAATGCTTATCTCTTGAGGAAAAAGCCTTTATCACATATTCTTCCTTTTTGTTGATACTTCAGAAATGCCCTTGCTTTTGTTAAATTCAGTAGCTTTGCTTAGCTTTATAGCAACTCATACCAAACTCCAATGTTTACTTAGAAGCATTGACTTGCTTATTATTGGAGATTTTTGGGTCTTTAAAATATGAAATTACACTCAGTTTGTATTAGAAAAGACTACATCAGGGAAAAGATATCTAGTTAATTACAGTTTTTATTATTTCCAGGCTCTAAACATTCACCTGAAAAAAGACACACAGTTGATTTTTTTCTTATATTCTAATTAATATTTTTAAAAATCCACTTTTTCCTCCAGGAGTGAATTTTGCTTTGGTATTTCTGATTATAATATTATTCTTATTAAAGCTTGTCCAATATTATATCAATTTCAAGAAAAAATGTTCTGGGTTTCTCAAAGGCAGTTTTACTTACTGTAAAATAAGAACACTTCATTGCCTTCGTGGAGATAGCTGCTTCTAAAACATTTTTGTGAAACAACATTAAACAAAAGAGGACTCATTTATAAAATAGAAAAGCCGTGACATAAAGAGAAATTATTGAACACTTCCTGTGCAATACTCATACGGCATGAAACAGCTTTTTTCTTTGTCAGTAGAAAAAAAGCTGAAGGTAGTGACTTCCTAACAGGAAAGGATATCTGCTTTGTGCTTACTCACTAGATTTATCAAAAGACAGCATGACTGAGGATGTTCTACTTATTTTTTAATTAGAAATCCAGACATCTTTTAATGCTAAGGACTGCCATTATGTCTACCAGAACTTGGGGTGGCAAGTAATCCACCACCTGTGCTGAAGTGTTATTTCTTTGAGGATAGAAAGTGAAAACTTCAGCAGTACTCCTTAGAAATAAGCCTACCTATAATGCATCAAGACAGTTCCTGTAGTATGTCCTTATTAACCAAGCTCATTGCACTACACATTATTTGAAACTGTTAGCAGAAGCTACTTATTTATTGCCCACTTTTTTACATGATAAAATCTTTACCTGGAAAATTAAGCCATGATGTGTGAGTACTTGATGGTAAGTGTGATGCGCTACTTCACATGCATTCTCACTGAGAGAATGTTTCCTTTGGTGCCTTTCGTATGCCGGGTACTCTATTTTTGGATATGCAGTATTTCAAACTTACTACAAACCTACTATTATCCATCAGCCTTACACATCCCAGGAGAGAACATAATGTAGAAGAAAATACGGTAAGACGAGAGAGACTGTTTAAAGCAATAAGCATTCATTGCTGTAGGTTAACTGCTACTATTCATACTGTCCTGTGTCAAAAATAATGTAAAACTTTAAAATTGGAAAAAAAAAGAAATTTAGCAAGCTTCCTTTATGAGATAAAAATATTGACGTCTTGTAAGAGATAGGCAATCAAGATTATAAATGCAATATAGTAATAAATCACAAGAATACAGAGCTGGGAGATGAAGAATTGCATGATTGTTTATTCCATCTCACTGCACTCAGGCAAAATCAAGGGTACCCAGATAATCCTTAACAGATGTTTGTCTAGTGTATTTTTAAAAAAGAAGATATTTCCTCAGTCCCTGTAGATAGCTCATTCTAACCTTTTATTACCTAAAGTACCAGAAAGATATTCTTTGTATACTATCCTTAAGCAGGACTAGCCCTCTTTTCTGACTTCTATTGCTTAGTATCACTTGCATTTCACACTGTATAAAGGATCCAAAATTGTTTAAGCTTTTCTGGTTTGTTTTGTTTTGTTTTAAAAGATCTTTAGAGATTCCTTTCCCGTTAACTAATCCTTCTCTTTATTATTTCTCCTTTTAAAAATGTAAAAACTGCTAGGAACAGTTTTGACACAAAATCTATGTTGGTTTCTTCTTTATTTCTGATTTGATGGCTTGGTAGGTTAAAATGGAGCCTAAAAAAAAAAGAAAAAAAAAAACAAGCCAGGAGATTTCATCAAAAGCAGCTATTTTTCAGCAGTCTGATGATGGAAAGAGAAGTAGTTTGCTTGGTCCTGCACAAGACCTGATTTGAACACATCGTTACCAGTGGCTTGGATGGATATATTTTCATTAGCTTAAATAGTCTGTGCTAAGAAAAACTCAATGGTCTATTTTATTTAAGCTTAAAAAAGGTTATCATTAGACAGTTCTGGGTAAAGATTCAGAATATTGACTCCAGTGGTTCCAAATTCTTTACTGGTTTTGCTGACTCCTAGCCTTCTTTGCCCAGTCTGGCCCAGCTTTGTGTTTGGGCTCTTCAGTAGGGAAAAAGGTCAACAAGAGATTTGGATGGACCTAACCTGCCCTATTACATCTCTTAGATGATGCAACAAAAATCACAAACCTAGACTGACATAAATATCACTTTTATAGGACAGCTATAGGATTATATATTATTGAATGAAGCTCTAAAGTTTAATTCAATAATGTCCCAATCTCACTGCATAATTATAAAGAAAAAGGTGCTGATTAGTCAGTTCTCTATATTGGAAGTGACTTGAATTTGAGGTTCAGTAAGAGATTCAAAAACTTTTTAATTGCATGCAGATGGCAAAGATGAATAGAGTCAGCATTCCAAGTGAAAGAGTTCTGTCCACCACCTTAGATGGTATTTTCCAGCTGATTAAGACATCTATACTGAGATTCAGAAATGAATAAACGAACAGTTTAGGTCATGCTGATCTAGTTTACTTCACTAGGACTTTTTCTTGAACATTTATGAAATTAAATGGAAGAAATGTAAGCAATGCATTTTATAAACTAATACAGTTCTGTTGAGTCACACATTTATTACAGAAAAGGCATACAATAAGGGAATATTAAGTTTATATCTGAAGTTCACAAAACAGCAGGTTTTTTAGCCTGTGCAGCTACCAGCCCTATTCACAGAGAAAGTACAATAGCTTGCAAAAAATAAGTTAGGAGTTAAGTAGTAGATTTAGGGACTGAGTTTCTCCTTTAATTGTTTTGGTCTGCATCTGAAAACAAAATAAATTCTTTCTTCCCTTTTCCAACCCAATCTTTCTTATTACTATGCTTTAGTGGAGCCAAAGTCCCATAAGAAAAAATGGGCATTTGGTTTATGCTGATGTAGTCTGGATGGACAAGAAAAAAAATATAAAATGTCAGCATAATAGACATACTATTACTATTACTGCTAATGTACCTATGGGAAAAAAAAAAGGATAATTTTCTTGGTTTTGTTTTTATTTTGAATATATTTTTGTGGATTTACTTTCAGAGGTGTTCATTGAAATCCAGGTGTTACTTGCAGCCATACTTAGTATTAAGTTACACGCCATAAAGGCACATTCATTGTAAGGAATAAATAATGGCTTTCAGGGAACATTGCCACTGTTACAAAACAGTTTCTAGAACATATCTATTTCTCAAGTGCACACAGCGCAATGTTAATTGTCAAATGACAGAAATTTGGAGGAAGAAAATAAACTCCTTCCCCCAAAGTGAACTTAGTGCTTTCTGAAACATTACTGTTGGACTGTTAAGACTAATAATAAGACTCTTAATTCTTACTGATGAGGAAACACAGTTTTGCTATCTCTTTAGTGGAAAAAATATATGCTGCTACAGGCGTGCCATGTTTTGTTTTTCATAGCTCACTCCTACTCATTACTACTTCATTACAGAAGAGTGCAATGTGGGGTTTTTTGTCCTTCAAAAACCAAGCAGCAAACTGCCTCTTATTTTGAACGTAATATTCTACTGTCATCTTATTGATGCTTCCCCCTGGCTGCATGCACTCTAGACTACAGGAAGGTTGCACTTAGAGATGGGTCACCCCAGAGCTCTTTGACTGGCATCTGACCTACATCAAAGTCTTTGTTGATACTTCTTTTCTATTCTGTTTTCACATGTATTACTGGAGTCTGTTGCACTATGAACAGATGTTCCTCCTACTGTGCTGTATGATTATTTTAAGTGACTTTTTTTTTAGAACAGATGTTCTCCTACATGCACCACATTTTCTCTCATTTTTATGGGCTAACAGCTGACAACTAATTCTTGCTTAATTTTAAGGACAAATGCTCATCAGGGAATCCCACCCAGGCCGTGGGCCATCATTTCTAGTAATTAGAGCCAGCTCAGGGTAATACAGTATGCCAGAATACATTGATGTATCAATAATGAGAGGAAGAAGAAAACCAGTAGTATAAGGAGCTCGGCAGGGAAACCATCAAGTTCAAGCCATAGTAAGTTCGTGTTAAAAATTAATAGCCTGCAACCGGGCAAAATCACACTGGGAGTCAAATACCACAGCAGAGTTCAGAAACAAGAATTAGGGCCAGAAAAGAGCCTGAAGTAGGGCAACAAACAGGTGGATGCAGAGGAAAGAGAAGAGATGCATAGGTTAGATCAAAAAACTCACGTATATCTGCAATGTGCACCTGGTAGAAATCCCTTAAATGCTAGCTGGGCATAACAGTAAACAGTAATTCTGGGGACAGTTGGATCATCCACTACAAAGTAATTGTTGGTGAGACAAAGGACCTGAGGGAGATCAATAGTTAACTGTTTGGCGGATGCTACCAGATGCTTACAAATCCCCAGTAACACAATAAGTCTTTCTACAGGGGAATACTTGGAACTGGTTCACTTAAGAAGAAACTACTTGCCTGTGGGAGTAGCAAAATTATCCAACTTTGAGTTCTGACATAAAAAGAAGTGAAGTTTCTAAGGAATAAAATGGAAACTAGCAAAATGAGTGTTTGAACATCTGAAAAGATGCTCAGCTGCTGATCTGTTAATCTGTTACTTTATCTGCTCCAACTTATCCATCACTATTACGTAGTCAGAATAAGATTTACAAATATTGCTGCACTTCATATGTGCAGTTCCACAATTAATCTTTTGTCAGAAAGGGGGGAAAAAATAGGACAGGTGATGTGTATTATGTGTCAAATTAGAGACCTAAACACTGAAAAATCAAAAAAAAACATTAACAAATAGGGGTTTGCAAGACTGAGTCCTTCAGCAGTACAAAGTCTTCAGAAAGTATTTTTTGCCCTGGGGGGTGGGGGAGAAAGACATGTTTAAATTCAAATCTTGAAAAAGCCCAATTATTCAAGGGGTGCATTTGTGCAATGAGCCAATTGTTGACTAAGAGAGAAATATAGCTTTCTGTAGAAAAAACAGAATAACTCAATAGTATTACAATTTTTCATCATTCATCAGTATGTTTACATCAATAGTAAATATGAGCTACAGATTTCTACATCAAACCTTTTTGCATTAAAACTGAAGCTAAATTAGAACATGATATTGAGCATGGAATAAGACTCCTTAGAGTATGAAAACCTAAATGCATTTAGGTTTCTACTTTATTTTGTTGAATTATGGTAGAGAAGGTCAGGAACCCTACAGAATTTTGTGAAGGTTTTACTTTTTCTTTTCTCATAATGTATGGTTTTTATCACAATTTTATTTAGCTATGATTGCTAATGTAAAAGAGACTGACTTGCTGTGTTTACCACAACTAATATGTATTAGGTGGGTTGCAATAGAAACAACATCATCTAATTCCTGCCACTTTCCTGATCGACAAATCAAGGACATTCAAATGCTACTGACCTTTGTTTTCTTTACTGTAATTCCTGCTTTTATGGGTTTTCTATGTCTTTTTATTGCAAAAGACACATACTTGTGGCCTGGTATGACAGAAACACTAATTACAGTCTAGTTTATTAACTAGTGTAATTCTTGTCAAAATATATAATCCTACTATCCTTTACCGTACCTTTAGCTACACAAATTCTCATATGAAAATGAGAGGAGGGACTTTATCAGTTTAAGGATTGAGAAAAATTGAGTAAAATCTGGTTTTCATATCAAAAGGAACAGGATTTCCTAATCTGTTACTATTTCCTGGAAGTAGCAGTAAATGTCTTCTCCCTGTTAATATAAGACTGTTTTCATTTTCAAATAGTATTGTCAGAACACATATTTCTGAGAACAAGGTCATCCCTACTATACATTCTTCAGATGTATAAAACAGAAAGGCTGCTCAAATGCCAGAGCATCAGCAGTGTCAGTGCAATAGAAAGGTGGAAAAAGTAGGTAACATTGGTCACTGTGATGTATATTCCCTATGATTTCCGTCATAAAATTGTCATAGGTATTCCATCAAAGAGACTTCAAAGGAAGATATTAAAAGGACATTTATAGGAAGCTCCCAAGTTTAAGGGAAAATATAAGCCTAAGGTTACAGAAAAGTAGAAAGTATTTTAAAATGTAACCAGTGAGCAGTGGAAGCCAGAAATAGGTGTTGGGCAGATCAAAACCAAGAAACATCCAACCCTGTCCCCTATACGGAGTCCCTGCTCTTTCAGTAGACTGTCCTGAAGCAGTCACCTTCAAGTCCCACTCACAGCTGCTATTAAGAACAAAACCAGTACAGACTGTAAATATTGTGTCGTGCTCTTCATCCTGGTGCAAAGTAATTAGGAGATCATTCTTCACAATAGACTGAGACCCACAAGGACACATCACTTGATAGCTAGCATGGGCACAAACACTCTTCAGTTAGTTTGAACATCTGAGAGATGCCTTTGGTACTAATGTACAGAGTACATCCAAAACAAAACTCAAGAGTCACTCAAAAATATTGTTCTATAACAAAAAGATCTGGGACCCTCTCAGAGAAAAACTGTTAGGGAAGAAGTACACACATGGTCTTGGTACTATATTCTGAATGGATGACTATTTTGCTTTACTTCGCCTTTACTTCACTTATGTCTTCTGAATTCCAGTTTTAGCACTTGATATTTTCTACCTCACTTTTTTGTTAGCCCTTACTTCATCTTACTTCGTAATAGCAACTCCTACAATCAGAAGTCTTTCCCATGTTCTTTTTGGACTTGAAATAGGACTTGCTGCTTGAGAAATAACTATTTTCTCAAGAAACATTATAATGTTGGCTTTTACTTTATTGGACACTGTAATAATGACTGCAAAAGGAGAAAAAGGGTATAAATTTTAAAATTACAAAGAGCAAAGAGAAGAAAAATAGATGAAGTAAAAAGATAAAACTATGGAAAAAAAAAACCACCTATCTTTTGTGCTCATTGACTTTAAAAAGCAGCAGAAAGGAAGACTGGAAAGGCTCTTCATTCAACTCAGAGGCTTTGTACTCAGAAACCCTGTAAATAAATAATATATAAGGAACTTTGTCAAAGGAGTAGAGATGAGAAATATCCTCAATTAAAAACACTTCTGAAAAAGATTGGAAAAGGGAGAAAGAAAATGTCTGTTCTTCAACTCAGAGCTCAAAGCCCGAGGAAACAACATGCACACAGACAAAATCTTTGACAGTGAAAACACTACATTTTCCCTAATTTCAAAAAAATGAAATCCTTTTAATATAAAATTTGTTTCCCACAGGAAATATAGATGAAGAGTGTTGGAACTAGATAGTTCCTGAGAATTAAAAAGAATCTTTTGGAAAAAAAAAAAAAAAAAAAAACCACCAAAACAAAACAAACCAAAAAAACCCACAATAAAAATAGGACATCTACTTCTGTCACTTTCAGTTGTAAGATAAGAGAATGTGCATGGTTATAAAGCCTGCCAACGAGTGCCTCAACAGGCAGCTGCTGTGAGATGATAGAATTAGTTAATAAGGTCTCACAATGCCAAATGAGCAGAAGGTTCTTACTGTGCCACCAGTTATGTTGTATCACAACTCACTGCTACACTGCTATCAGACAGCTGCTTTAAAAAAGTCTACATATGATGCTAGAGTTGAAGTTACCTAACCGTCTGTGGCTCTGTGGCTCTGAAATGGGTTGTTCAGTCTGTAGGAGCCAACATATTAACTGAGTGGCTTGGCATACATTTCCTGCCAGTTGCTGCTCTATTTTGATGTAAGAGCCTAAAGGCTACTATGTGACACCGTAATTGCCTCTCATTCCCCAAATGACTGTCTCTTACAAGTTTCTTACACAGAGCTGTGCAAGAAAAAAATGTTTCCTTAACCAATGGAGGCAATCTCGTTGCTTTTAAGGTGTTTTGGAGTCAATAAAACATTAATTCTAATTCATAATAATTATATTAACCATAACATCTGGGGAACAGAATCTCACTGTGGTAGGTATTCTTCAGTGAAAGAAAGAAAACTTCACATGTCTTTTCATACTGAGGTGACAATTCGAGTTAGGTAGATGCAGTCTGATCTGAAAGCAATAACAGCAAGGAAATCATATTTGTCAGCATAACAGACAGGAGACTCAGCACTTCACAGCTAAGGATGCCTTTCATAAACACTGCAGCAGACCTGGACCTGAAGCAAGCTAAGGAAGTAGTATTGCATATGTTTGCATGGAGTGCCTCCCAGAAATGATGAGTTACTTGGGGAAAAGAATGGAGATGACTCTTTGAAAATGTAACACATAAGGAAAGAAGACTGATACGATGAAAAGTTTTACATATTGGATGAAGATTGGCTCTAAATGTCTGAAAGTGATTACGAGCATCTTATATTTGATGTGGTGCAGTGAAGCACAAGAAGTTTTTATTTGTCTTCCCCTGAGTAAAGGATGTGAACTTTGCAAGTGTTAGGCCTGGGCAAGAGAAAGAAAAGGCACTGTTTTAGATGTGTTCAACAGTACCAGGATGATATAGTTATATCAAGGTATAGGACCTGCAAAGAGTTTTGAGCCTAAATGACATGCAGGAGGCAAAGCTGACTGATGGGTGGGAGAGTAATGCTATCATCTGTCATCATGAAAAAATTATAGGGTTAAGCCTTGAGAAAGTTTAAAAGTTTTTCTGAAACTTAAGGTAACAGGTGGATAATTTCCTCTGGGAAACAAATAAAAGAAAACAAACCGTCACCATGTTGCAGTTTATCATTATGAGAAACTTATATTGGGCATTAAATTTATGCAGAAACAAGGGTCAGTGGAGAACAGTGGAATCGTAGAGGATTCAAGGCAATTCTGTGAAAATCCAACAAAAGCTGAAAAAAAGAAAAAAATCTTCCCCTGAGGGCACAACCTATTCCTTTTTTGCCTTGGCATTGGAACATCTGTCTGTGAGTAACTTTTTGGTACAACTCTTAAATAGTGCAGCACAGACAGCAGAAGAATCATAGAATGGCTTAGGTTGGAAGGGACCTTAAACATCATCGAGTTCCAACCCCCCTGCCATGGGCAGGGACACCTTCCACTAGACCAGGTTGCTCAAAGCCCCATCCAGCCTGAGAATATAATGAATATAAAGAATATAAGGGGGGGGGAGGGGGGGAGGTTGTTTGTTTGGTGAGTTTTTTTGTACCAGAATCTTCCGTGTAAATGAGAGCATATTTTAAGTGATGCGCCATATTAGGGGAGTTCAAATGCTGGCAAGTCACAAATTTGAACCAGACATATTGAAGAATGGAAAAGAAGGATGACTAGAATGACTAGATCCCCATTTGTTGGGGGGAGGGTGGAACAGAGAAAAAAAAAGAAAAACAACAACAAAAAAAAAAAAAACCAAAAAAAAAAAAAACCAGAAAAAGGAACGATATCTCAGCTGCTAAGAGTCATATGCATAAATACAGTCATATTCTATTGTTTCTATATGCCAAATAATTTTCATCTTCTGATCCTTGGCAAATCATAAGTAATCAGCTATTTCTTGTCAATTTTTAAAAATCTCCCATTTAAGTGTCATCTAGAAACCAAAGATTAATAACAAATCTAAGATACTTGTTTAAATAATTCTACTTATCAAAGAATGTAAATGCCATATATGACAGCTGTATTAGATATTTTCCCAAACAAAACACTAGATGCTGCCAAATATAATAATTCCTATTATATTCAGTCATTAATAGCTCCAACATAGGAAACACTTTGTAATATATATATATATTTGACAAGAAATCCTTTTTTTATACCTCTTGAAGTACTTAATTCAGCTGTAAATCCTATATTCAATAGAAGTATGTCTGAAGAAAATAAATTTCCTAAGTAATTCATTTTGTGTGACAGTTTTTATTAAAAAAAAAATGAATCAAATGGTTAAATATATAATTTTAACTGCACAAAGCCAAAACAGGTGGCATTTGGAGAACAATTCATGTCTATGGGGCATCAAAACTTACCTTTTCTACCAGAAATGTGTGTGGTTTAGTGGCACAAGAAGAAGGACAAGCAAACAAAAACCAACACAACTGTTTCACTTCACAGGTACAGAACAATTTCTCTCTGTCATTGTAGTGACTATTTGGCAGCTGCTGCTACTCTGTGACCTCTTGGTCTTACTCTCTCTATTAACTTCAATCTCAGCAGAATTCACATCTCTACTCTTGATGACTTAGTCTGCCTGCTCCTCTTTAACCTCTTCCTTTGGTCTTCTAACTCCCTTTCTTTAAGCATACTTTGAATTAGTTAATAAAATTCCTCAGTTACCTCAAATAACAAGCCATGATTTTAAACCACCAGACTGCGTCCAAGTTTATAATGCTATAACAGTAAAGTAATAGTAAATTCTGTCTGATGATGATAAAGTTTTGAATCTTTTGACAAACCCTGAGTCTCAATGACTTAGAAATCACTGCGTGAAAGTACAGTTACATCATTGTAGCTCTAGATATTAACAAAACATTTATTAAGTGTGGTTCTTAAGAAGACTCTGGCTTTAGATCCCAAACTGAATGAAATTAAATGCTGCAATGTGGTTAACACAAAAATGTTGGGGACAGTACAGCTCTAATTTCAGGCGAACAAATTGTCAACCTAATTGGATGAACATTGAATAATGTCAATTAAAGCAGTCTTTATTTATGCTGAAACATCTTAAAAATAAAGGTCAATGCAGAAGCAGAAAGCTTTTTGCAGTTTCTTACTAGAAATAACATATTCATATCTAAATTCATGTTTGTGATTTTGCTTAAAATATATTTTTTGCTGTTTTGGAAACATATATACACTATAGAAAGTTTGAAAAAATCCTGCATGGATGCTAAAGGTATTTTCCCTTCAAAATGGCAGTTTGAAATCATAAGGCAGGTGGTCCAAAAGGCAGGAGAATATCGTTCTAAAAACTGCAATGTTTAAAATATCCACAGGTCTATACTTCAGCCGCTAAAACTGATAGCTGAAATAGTACTGCTAGGCCCCATACAGCCAAAGCCTCAAAAATTAGTTAGGAAATGCACATACTTTTAAAACTGTTCCATCCATTTTCAAGCATCAAAGTAAATCTCAAATAAGACTTTAATTTGCATTTTAAAAAGTGTCTTGATTGCTGGTTAATTAAATATTGATTGTTCAAAGAACACACTGAAATTTAGTAGGAATGCAAAAGATAAGTAAAGTTCCTAACTCATTTATACAAAATTACTTCTGAAATACATGTATAATTACATTCTTATTGTTTGAACGAACTCTTATTGTTGCTTGAAAGGATATTTAGCTTTTTAATTGGTAGTAATAAAGCCAACAGGAGCCTCTCACTTCCTAGTTAATGTAAACACTTCTGCTCTTGGATCCAAACTGCGGTTCATCTCTTAGATCAAGGGGAACTGTAGAACAAGAAAAAATGTAACTTTGCGTATGTTTCTCTTGCGATGTGCTATTTCTCTTACACTGAGTGCCTGCAACACCTTGTTGCCTAACCCAGTAACTCAGTATGAGTATCCCTCTAGCAATTTCAGTGAAGCTTTATGTCAAAATTATAGACATTTTACTGCCTAGGAAAGGCAAGCTATTTTGTTTATAAAGCGCATTATTTTCCCTTGCTGTTGTAGATCCATTTTGGTTTACTCACTAGCAAACTCAAGCTCATATTAACATGAGAAATGCAAAAGAAGAAATTACTCATCCATAATAATGGGGCGAAAGAAGAAATCTGAATTCAAATCTAATCAACATAAGGGATACTCTGCTGCTGTTATAAAATCAGTGGCTTAGGTTAGATACTGACACTATAAACACTCATCAGGAACCAAATTTCTTAGGGGAATCTGCCTTTTAAATTCATTCCTGGAGAATATCTTTACTCTTCCCAGGCAGAAAATTAGGGAATATTCCCTCCAAACACAGAGTTTTGTCTACACAACTTCATTTGGGAAAAAAGCGTCTAATAGGACATTACTTAAAACTTTCTTCCTTTTTTTTTCCTTCTCTTGGATGAGGAAAAATATAGGAAGTAAGTTGATAAATGTAGCGGAGTCCACATATTCCTTTATTTCTTTTCATATTTTCTTTATCTACAATGAGCAACTACCCAGTGGGTTTTAAATGTCATTTCTATAAACTGCTGTAGAAATACATAGAAAAATTAAAAAAAGGAATGTTAACCAAACTAAAGATGAAATTCTTGAAACAAACAGTACTAACATCCTCAGAGGTGCTGTATTACTATTGTGGTTATTTGGCCTAAGATGATGGTTGGTGGCACTCTTCATAGGAGCAGAGGAAAGGCCAGTCAGAAATCAGTAATTTTGTTCTATTGAAAAGAACAAATAGGATATTTTCGTTTTACTGGGACAGCTGTAGGTTAGACCTTTCCGCATGCAATCCCAATCATTCTCTCCAACTGAGTTGCAATGGCTAGTTCCTCATGTCTCCTGTCATTTCTCATTTATTTAGAGCCCTGGGGCTGGAGAAATGCCAGAAAATGTAATTTATCAAGAATATAGTGGAGAGAAAAATTATATCTGGGTATCTTCTCCATTGGCTTTAGCTGCTGGACAGTAGACTTAGATGGGTCTTTAACTAAAGGACTATTAGACTAGGAAGTTCTTAAAAAGTCAGCAGATGAAACGAGGAAAGCAAAGTCAGAGTAATTTGTGACAACTCGAGTGTTCAGATGCTTATGCTTTCAAATGTATACATCCAATCTGCAGATGCTCTCTAACCTCCAGTCTCAGTTTGCAGAAGTTGAATAAATCCTGAAGCATCTATATTTGATTCAGTTTTATTTCACATCTTCCTTTAAAAACCTGTATATATATTTGAAATAAAGAAATTCATATTTTTTTCAGCTCTACAGACCCTGTATAGTGTTCACAATTTCACATTATAAACTAAGGAAGCTGATGAACCATAGACAGACAAAATGGCTGTCTGTATTGGTTTGCAGGGGCTGAGGGGAAGATCATGCTGACAAATCCTAGCACAGTAATAGGCCCTGCAATGCAGGAGGCAATCCACAGCACGGCTCTCTGCAAACTTCATACTGTCTTGCAGTCTGAGGCCACGAATCATTTGGCAAAAAAGAGACTGACGGAATTCATGGGCATGTCTGATTCAATTGCTGGGCAAGGGACACCCAGAACCAGGCATTGTTGTACTCTAAGTAAAGGAGTTGGGCAGACAGGCACGGATATGGCCACAGTTTGTTAATCCCCTTGTACTTTAGCCCAGCTGAAGAAGCAAAGAAGCAAAGCTATCTAAACTTGTTCACTCGTGGCTTGAATTGAGAGTTCAGAAATTGAAACTGAAACTGAAAAAAATTGAGCAAGAACGTTCACTTAAAACACAATATTGAAGTATTTAAGGCAATATTTAAGCTTCTGTTGTTATTTAATTTCCAAGGAAAATCACTATCCCATCCATGGGTCGAAAACAAAGAAGGACAAAAAGATTTATCAGCAGAGTCAAAATAACAAAATAGATAATCACAGCTGTGCAAAACGTGATTAAGCAGTGGAAGCAATAGACTCGAAGACAGAGGAGATTATTTTGAGCAGCGTGTGTAACTATGAGTAACCATGAGTAACAGGCTAAACCTGAGCAAAAGAAAACTGTGAGGATAAAACCCAGAAACAAATTCTCACCAGTAAGTTCAATTCATGTACAAAACAGTTTTTGCTGGTGTAAACACAAATCGGGCTTTGGTGAAGTGTCCTGGTTCTGGCAGGGATGGGGTTAATTTCCCCAAGGAGCCGGCAGGGGAGGCAGGTATTCCATCCCACGTGCCCCATGCCCGGCTATAAGAGGCGCTAGCCGGGGAGAGGGGGGCAGTGGCCACTCGGGGGTGGGCCGTGGCGGTTCGCTGAGCTGCGGTACTGTAATCGCGTTCTTGTATTCCTTTATCGGTGTTATTGTTTTTTTTTTTTTTTCTTCTTCCCTTTGTCTGTTCTGTTAAATTACACTATTTCAACCCATGAGTTTTGCCCTTTTCTCCCGATTTTTCCCACGGCTGTGGGAGTCGAGGGAGTGGCTGTGTGTTTTTTTTGTTGCTGGCTGAGGCCAAACCACGACATAAAGCTAAACTGGGGCGCTCAGATATCGTAATGAAGCAGGCTATATGCCAACTGAAGAGGAAAAATGCAGAAGAATATATGAGCCACCCAGCATGCCAGAATAACGTTTGCTGGAAAGTTCTGCAGGGGTGCAGAGGGAACCCCAAGATGTAAAAATATAAAATTTTAAGATCAAAAAATATAAGTGAATGAAGAATTACTTCTTTTTCATTCCTACATCATATGAGTTTTTTTCTGCAATATTGTGCTCTTCCTGTTCCAATATCTTGCCAATCTATATGTACCTGGGGATGACAGAGAGAAACTCATCAATGGCTGTGCCAGGGCACATAGGGATGGATGGATAGAATCACAGAGTCATACAATTGTCTGGTTGGAAGGGACCTTTAAGATCATTGAATCCAACCATTAACCCAACACTGCCAAAACCACCACTAAACCATGTCCCTAAACACCACATCTACATGTCTTTTAAATACCTCCAGGGATGGCGATTCCATCACTTCCCTGGGCAGCCTGTTCCAATATTTCATGACCCTTTCACTGAAGAACATTTCCCTAATATCCATCCTAAACCTCCACTGGTGCAACTTGAGGCCGTTTAGTTTTGTCCTATCATTTGCTACTTGGGAGAAGAGATCGACCCGCACCTCTCTACAACCTCCTTTCAGGTAGCTGTAGAGAGTGATGTAAGGTGTCCCCTAAGCCTCCTTCTCTGCAGACTAAACAATCACTTTTCCCTCAGCACCTCCTCATAACACTTGTGCTCTAGACTCCTCACCAGCTTCATTGCCCTTCTCTGGACACGCTGGGCCAGACCAGGACATCAGCCCACATCTGGGGTCAGGATCAGGCCCCCTGAGGGGAACCGGATCAGGCTCAGCCCCAGGCTGGCCTCCTGCCACCAAATGCCCCGGTGAGGCCCAGTCCCAGTGTCCCTGCTCAACAAGGGCCATCCCCACACTTTGCACCCTGGTAGCAGAGGGCTGGGTACGTACCCATATGGTGGTGGCAGGAGTGTGCACTGGGCCGGGCTGGGGGTCTGTGCCACCAGGAGCCCTGGGGCAGAGCTCCCAGTGCTCAGCCTGAGAGGATGTGCAGATTACACTTAATTTCTGTCATATCTGAGGCATTCACTCTTCAGTTTTACCACTTTCTGACATTGCTTAATGTGATCCCTGGAGGTGTTTAAGAAAAGGGTAGATGAGGTGCTTAGGGACATGTTTTAGAAGTGGTGGTGTTTTTATCAGGGTAGGTTAATGGTTGGACTTGATGATCTTTAAGGTCCCTTCCAACCTCACTGATTCTATGATTCTATGATTACTTAACAGGTCATCTGTTATATAGGTGCTATGGATTTGAGTTTGCGCTGATGAGGATCATGGCCAGGCAGAGCAGAGCTCAAGGGTAGGAGGGATCACTTGCTTCTTGCTGACAGTCCTCCACACTGCCAGGGGAGCATGCAGCTACCAAAGCTGGATAAAGCCAGGGATCAGCCAAATCTAGCAGTGCTCCCGCCACATTTACTTCAACTTATCTTCTTCAAAGTGTAGTTGCTTAAAACTACACAAGGATTGCAGTGAAAGATACGGTGCATCTTCTTCAGCTTTAACTCTTTATATTATCTGACTCTTTTTCTCCTACCCAGAGCACTAACCAAATACTCAATTCATATAGGTGCTTCACCCAAAGATTAAGTATCTGTGAAAAATTCCATCCCTGTTAAGGAAAGAATACAACAGTTTTCTCACCCTATTCTCCAAAAGACTGGAGGGAAGACAAACTCATACAGTTCATGAATTTGTAACATGAGTACTTCCTAAATCCTCTCATCAGATGTACAATAACTGCACTCTGAAGAGCTGCCCACCAAATCTTCATAAATACCTGACTTATTTGGTTAGTTATAAGACAGAAAAGCTTTAGAGAGACAGAAAAGATATAAATGCACAGTGAAAAAGGTGCTGTACTGTATTTTGGGTGCTCTCTGCAGTACACTGTCTGCTGCATGCACCTGAACTTTTGACATTCCAAATGGTGTTAGCACAAGAGGCCCTTTGAACTCACGTACACAACAGCAGCAAAACAAAATGACCAAAGTCTGATCCAGGAGTCCCACCTCCTCCAGTTCCTCGTGTGATTTTTATCTCCCCTCACCTCTGGAAACTTCCAAGTCTGGGGCAAGGTTTGCCAGAAGTTCTTTAGATCTTCCCACAGTCTTCATAGATCTTTGTATCCCTCGGTTTTGTTTGCAATGCTCCTTCTCCCCGACACCTTTTCCATCATCTTCAGAACGCAGTATCTGTTTCACCTACTAAGAATTAAAAAATATAGTTTAAACATATTAAAAAAATACTTTGTATTCTCTGATGACTAGCCAATAGCTCTTATGACAGCTTTGTATTGACAAGATCATGGAACCACCAACCAAGTACACAGTAACTCATATTTTCAGTCCTGATTATCAGATAAAGTAATTCAAGCTAGCTATTCAATAGCTTTCACTGGCAATATTGTACAAAGGGGACTGCTTAAACTTGGGTTTACAGTACATCTTGTACATTTAGGTAATCACATTTCTGTTTAAGCCCTGGATTGACCCCGGATTCAAGTGAATGTAATAGTTAGTCTGTCCGCATGATAATCCTACTGGGTTATGTAAGGAAATGATTAAGGGTTTCACTATGTCCTGTCAGCTCTGAGCACTAATTCCAAAAGCACATTCTGCTTTCTTTGACAGATTTTTAAGGGAGTGCGTGTCCTAAATGACCGTTGGTCTGCATAATAGTCTGAACTATCGCACTCAAAACTTTTATAAAACATTGCTAATAGTGGTTATTTAAATAACATTCATTTAAATATTGTATATTACCTGTTTACGGCTTCATTCTCAGCTTTAGAGTTTGGAATTTCCTGCCCCAACCCCCACACTGGCAAACATTCACAGTGCTATATCTTCAACTTTCAATATCAAGAAACTAAATGAGATTCTAAATACAGATGCTTTCCTTTGTAAAATCCTAAGTCTTACACAGGTATAAACCTAGAGGTACAATGTCTAGGTATTAATTTACATGGTAAACACATACGACTCCAGACCTAATCTCTGTAAAGATTCTTAATCTCCTGGAAATAGGACATGATAGTGAACATATTGTTTTAGTTTACAGCTTCTTAAATATTTTAGTTTTTCCAACTACTATCGCTGTCTGCAAATGTGCAGAATTTCCTGAAACCCTAGTCAGTCTTCAGCATTTGCATAAGTTAAAAATATTTGCATGCAGGAGTGAGGATTCCTGCCTCCTGAATTTGATTGCTTTCTAAACCCTCATTTTCCTTTTTTTAATTTTCATTTGTTTGTTGGTTGGTTTTGTGTTTGTTTGGGGTTTTTTTTGTTTTTTTTTAATTCAGTTAAATTATACCAGGAATATTGGTTTCTATTAAGTTTACGAATACAGACAAATACCCAAAATCTAAGCCGTAGTGTTTAAAATGTGGCAGTACAGTGCTTCAGATCTAAGAACTGAGCTTTTTACCTCATCATTTTCAGCCCAAAGGGACAAGGTAATACTAAATGTCTAAAGATTAGGAATACTTTAAATCTGGCAGGTTTGACCCCTATATCCTACTCTCACAAGTGAAGTAGCTTTATCCACTAATATATTTTTAGAGCATACTGAAGTCAGTGGTGATCTGAATAAAGTAGGGCTGGAACCAGCAGAAAACACAAACCTGAAAAAGGGAATCACCCTTAGCACTTTGGGATTCCTCCTTTTTTTTCTTCTCTATGGTTACAAATAATAATACATGCTATGTACACTTCTGTTAAAGGTTATCTGACAGCAAATCAAAGCAAAACTTTAGATGAGTGCGGTCTAGCAGTTTGAACCATTCTGTAATAGTATACTTTGCAGTTTGAAATTGAACTGGGGAACTCTTTGGCACAGGCTGCCATGGGAGTATGGAACATTAAAACATGGATCAGAATGAGACTAAGCCAAATCACAGAGAACAGATTTTTTGTTCATCGTCAAACAATGGTTTGGAAGCAACTGTTGACTCATTGCTTGTTGGTGAGAATATATCAAGAGAATAAGCTAGCGAAGAGCACCTTGCACATTATATTAAGGTAAAACACAAGTGTCTTTCTTTTTAACTTTCCATTTTTATTAAGATGTCCCTGTTTAGCATACAATCACATTTTTACATTAAAAATATTTATACAACAAGTCACATGATATTTTCACTATTTTTAATCCCGTTCCTGAGTTTTGGATGCTGGATGGTATTGGAAACAGAGGCAGTGCAGCCTTTTGTTATGACACAACTAAAATAAAAATTAGTAAGACCAATGTTCCTCCATGTCCCTTATATCCAAAATATATATAAAATATACAATCTAACATCAACAACTCCTGTACAAGGAAAGCAAATATTTTGCTTTGGTCTGGAGATAAAAGATGAATGCTGTACATGTGCAAGGGCCTGGCTTTTATCTGTATTTCTACTAGAACAGCTTCATTGCTTAAGGAATCAATATGATATATAGTAAAACTTGGTCTTGCTATTAGCTTGAATTTTGGATACTACACCAGAAAGACATTTTTTTCAGTATTCAAATAAAATTCTCCTTCTGGGGAAGAATCATTTTTGATACTGAAGTGCAAGTCTTTGAATCAGTTGTATATGACACATTTTGTTTGGTAAAACATGCAAAATGTAAAATATCTGCATTTCATATGCCTCTCAGTGTTGGAGAGAGAATTTAAGAGTCCACAGAGAAAACTGATTTAATATAGCCTTCTCTTCACCCTTGACTTTTGCTTCCACCTTTCCCTCTTGTCTCTCTCCAAAATCTATAAATGAGCAATATTCCATTGAATTATTCCCAGTTTTCACAATTTGATACATTTTCTATATTTCTTAGACTTGATAGTTTTGGAAAACCTCAGAAGAAGTTTTCTTATTGTTGTTATGTCATACTCTGGACACCTTTCATTAATTATTTTTACTGTTATCACTGAAGATTAGGCCAAAAACATTGTTCTTTACATCTCTTTAAAGTTCTTAGATTTGATTTTTTTTGGTAAAAGATTGAATTGTTGTTACTCCAACAAACTTCTCAAAGTTTTATGTGAACATATTTTTGGAGAAAGGTAACATATCTGAACTATTCAAAGTACAATTTGGCATATTGTTTCATTTATGTGCTACAGTTGGAATTATTGTTTCCGATCTTAAATACAAATATAGCTATGACTTTACAGTAATTCAGATCAGATGCAGATGTGTGTTAGTACCATCTGATTCTGCAAATGACTGAACATTAACAGAATGTTTACACAATGTTAACACTGTAAAGACTTTTATTAAAGTCAAGTCAGGATGAGAAGCTTTTTCAATGTACTTAGTAGATTAAACTGCTTCTGCATTGTTTCATTCTCATAACGACAAAAAATACAGTACCAGCACCAAATATAACAGTTTTGTATGTTAGCTTTCCTCAGATATATCCACTGATAAACACTTTACTCCCATGAATTTATGGCTATGATTTTCTTATTCCACAAGATGAAAACAATAATCAAGATAATCACTACCATGTTCAATCTAGATTCATTCTGACAGTATTAGTACAATTTAAAAATACAACATTTACCTATTTACTGACAATATTCTCAATACAAGTTGGAAGCAGTAAGACATAAAATACTGAGTTCTAGTAATAAAAAAGTATTGCTTCTAGCAGATGCTGATTATAAATAAAAACTAAAGGCTAAGTATAGATACATTTATTTTCAAGACTGAGACCAGGGTAAAGATATCACTCAATTTCTTGCAAGAAGATGACTAAATAGAACTTTAAATAAAGACTGTGAGTAGCTTGTGTGCTGGACTGTCAACGGGAAATAAGAATCTCAATGAAAACCATGGCCATTAGAAACATCTTCAGCAATTTTGTAGTTGTCTTTGAAGGAATGAGAAAATGAGAGCAGAAGAGGGGGTTTTGTTTCTTTCATTTAGGAGCCACAGAATGATATAATCCTGTGATTGATTAATCCAGCTTGCCAGTAAGTGTTTCAGGTGAACTCCTTCTGCTCTGCAAATGAAAGGCCTCATGCAGCCAAGCTTCTTTTATTCTTAAATGCATTCATTCCTGTAGAATTACAAACAGAGAATATAATTTCTAACCTGAAGGAACCATAAAATAAAGTACATCCATGAGTATTTCTGTTCATTATCAATCATATCTGTTATAGAGGGGGTATTTACCGTCTATATATCATGCTGTTACACAGAAAACATTTTGAGATGCTCTCTGGCAACTTCCTGAAAACAAATGATACTGAATCATGTCATTATCCACAGTGGGATACTCCTAAGGGAACATCAGGTGTACATCAAATAGTCATTGAATTTACATCATATCACCAGCTTTCTAATCCCAAAAGAGCTGCCACAGACAGACAAAATCCCGTCAAAGACTTGTGCACTGCTCAGCTGTGTACACATGGTGTGAATGAAGATCACAAGCTGTTCTTTTGGCCACTTCCCCAATTGCATTTGATATCTCCTGGGAAAAGCCAGTTCAAGTGTTCTGCTGAAAAGAAGTGGTGCAAAATTTATGGCCAATGCAAGAATTGTGGCTATCTGTCAGTCATGAAAGTTTTTCTCTAGACAGGTCTGAAACCTACTGAATATTTTAAGATTTCATTTTTCAAGTTACCTATTCTACTGAGCAAAATGAGGCATGTAGAGCATGATTTTCAAAAACAAATGGAAATGGCACATGGTTAGTGTACATTTAGTGGTAAAACTTTCCCTGGATTTCATAAGGCTAAAAGTTCTAATGTCACCAAATGTTGTTTGTTTGTTTGTTTGTTTGTTTGTTTTTAAAACAAAAACAGAATTTACTATCTAAAATAATAAAAATAGTGGAAGTCTCACTGTATTTATACTGTTACCACAAAACATAGTATCATGTAAGTTTGATGTAGCACAGGTGGCAGAAAGAGAAAAAAATAAAAGCTGGAAAACCTAAACCCACTAATTACTTTTCAAAGAACTTTCACAGAATCATCTTAGAATGGTTTATGTTGGAAGGGACCTTGAAGATCCTTTAGTTCCAACCCCCTTGCCATGGGCAGGGACACCTCCCACTAGACCAGGTTGCTCAAAGCCCCATCCAGCCTGGCCTTGAACACCTCCAGGGATGGGGCCTCAACAACTTCCTTGAGCAACGTCTTCCACTGACTCTCCACCCTCATAGAGAAAAATTTCCTAATATCTAATCTAACGTCTCCTATGAGGACAAGCTGAGAGAGCTGGGGTTGTTCAGCTTGGAGAAGGGAAGACTCCAAGGAGATCTTATAGCAGCCTTCCAATACCTAAACCAGGCCTACAGGAAAGATGGGGAGGGACTTTTTGCAAGGGCATGCAGTGTTAGAAGAGGGTGAATGGCTTTAAACTGGAAGAGGGAGATTTAGATTAGATATTAGATATTAGGAAGAGGAACTAAGTGATCTTTAAGGTCCCTTCCAACCCAAACCATTCTATAAGTCTATGATTGTATGCCTTCACATATTTGAGTAGTTGAGCTCCTTTTAGATCAGGGAAAATAAGAAATGTTTACGAATTTTTCCAACATTGTGAATTTCTCCAGAAATTTGAAATGTCAAAAAGCAGTGTGTGTTCATAAGACTATAAAACAGACTGCTGAGGTCTTCATGTGTCTATTAGGCCAAGCTTATGAGCACAGCAGAGTGTAATATTCAGTTGGCAACACTCAAGGAAATTACTTTAAAAAACTTTTTTAAAAGTAACCTAATGAGACTGGAAGAATCACAATAAAAGGAAGTAAACAGGATGATAAAATCACAGATCCACAATCAAACAGTTGATTATTTGTATTTAAATTTAAAATACTTCTGAAATCATGAATCAATTTTTTGATATTCCTAATCCATAACTATGGTGGAAGGAATTTAAAGTCAGAGGAAATATGATTTCCTGTGTTGCATTCATTTCCAATTACATAAACTTGACACTTGAATTCCTCAGCAAAACAGCTGTGTGAGTCATAAGCTTCCTTCACAGCTTGCTTCATTGTGCTAAAAAGTTTTACCTTGTCATTAACTAGGAAAAAAAAAAAAAAAAAGAAAGGTAGAATGAAAAGCACTTAAAGGTTGGGACTACTTTTTAATTCCAGCTGAACAAAAAGAGTTTTATGCATCTACTGCTTAGCTCCCTCGGGTCATAGAGACAGTCAACACAATAACTATAAGCACCAAGATGTGTCAACTGGCAATCAGGTTCAAAACAAGTGAAAAACAATGGTGCTTCACACAAGAGCCATGTAAGTCAAGGTCAAGAAATATTATGGATGCTAAAGTTGAGGAGAAATTGGATGAACTTTTGGAAAGGCAACCTACATTTGATTATTAACTAGACAGAACCTGCATTCAGCTGTGGAAATCTTCTGAGATTAAAACAGTGGAGGTCTGGAGCATACTGCGGACACTTTTTATGTTCAGACCTGCTTTTATGGTATCTCCTTGCAGTCACTGTTGTAGACAGGCATCTGGTATAAACGAATCTTTGTTTTGGTCCAGTTTGCCAGTTTTTATGGCTTCCCATTCAGTTACTAAGAAAGAAATGTGGGGTTTTGAAATTTGTGTTCTTTTGACACTATATTTACTCAGTGTTTTCACTTTTTTAAGACTTCTAGTGGAGGAAATAGGAAGAAATATTTTTTTTTATTTTATTTTGATTATATGTTTGATTATATCTTCTTTGGGTTAGGAGTTGGTCAGTGTAATAAATTATGATAAGAATCTTGTCTGTCAAATTCAGTGGGTTTTCCAGCCTTCTCTAAAAACCAAAAATAATACCACCTAGCAGATCACAATTTTAATTTTAAATTCTAGGAGAGGTTATATTAACTCTTGCAAGGTTTTATTAAAAAAAAAGGACAAATTTACATTAAGGTGCAAAACTTGCATGTATTTTATGAAATTTATTGAAGAAATTCATTTCAAGATAAATAGCTATGATTTTAAATATGTGCAGCCTTTATTAATAATAAAAATAATTATCTAAGGATTTGTATGAATGATTCCTCTAGTCCAGCATGCAAAAACAACAACCAGAAAAGAAAAATAATAAATCCCAGACACAGATCATTGTATGACTTTTTCCTCAGGTCTTGTTTTATTTCAAAAAACAAACCAGAACAAAACAAATTTCAAAACCAAAATAAATCAATTTAAATTCCAATTCAGATTAGCCAAAGTCATTGCAGTTTCAGTCAGCTGAGAGAAGAGAGGTTAGATCCTTCGCACCTAATACCCACCTTGCACCATACCCTATCATCTTTCCAGTTCCCCGCCACAATCACTACATATGCAGAACACAGTAAAACCTGACATGTCAAAGCATCATCATGCCTTGTCACAGTACTTGATGTTGGGGGGAAAAAAAACAAAAAAGCATTGAGTAGCAGTCTCAAAGTCTCTCTATCTAGTAGCTATCTTCTGGGAATTCAAATCAATATCCTTCTTAACTAAATATAGCATACTTAACTGTTCATACTTAGTATCATGACATCGCAGACACCTCAATGTAGAATTAAATGCCAGTGAAGAGCTCTCCATGGAATTAGAGCTTAAAAGCCTCCATCTTGATATTTGATTTTTATCTCTAGTAATCCCATAAGAAATCGGAGACATTGTTTAATGTTTGCTTTAATAGGCTTTCTGAGAATTAGATTAGGAAGCAAAAAGGAAAAACTTTTTTTCTTTGAGTAAATTTGAGCTATTCAGAGCCTTGTCATCCATTTCTGTGTGGTATGATGTCAGTACTATTACAAAAAGTGTTTATATTCTCAAACTTAAGACAACTGCAAGCAAGTTATGATTTAATTTTCAGATTATTGTCAAGAAATAACTTTGGCACAATCTTTTATATGTTTCTTTTAAAAAATATCTAGTGCTTAATAGAAACAAAGAACAGAAAATCAGTTATGCTTGTCAGTGTTTTCAGCACTGCACGATCATTTTTCATGAAAAGAGGAAATATATGCTGGTAAGGGGGTCTGATGTTTTAAAATAATATAAAAGCAACTCCTAAGCTCAAGGGCACTGTTTTATTTATCATTGACAAGAATAGCAAGTGGTGAGTCATGACTCTTTTTTTAAATCCATTCACTCACTTTCTATGCCTCTCTTTTTAGCTGCCGAACTTGCAATACCATCTGCTTTCCGCCTTTGGTGACTGAAGTTGCCTCCAGCTGAGACCAAATCCATGAATATTTAACACCTACAAACAGAAGTGGTAGTTCTCTCAAGACCAGCAACTAAGCTTAGTGGACATTTGGAAACTTGGGTCTGCACTTCCTGTCTCTAGACACAGTCATGTACCTGTGTGCCAAATTCAGTAAACACAGAAGCAGATTGCGGCTACTTACTGTGTCTCAAATCGCAAGGTAAAGGTCCATGTTTGGGAGTACTCCTAGCTTAGACTATGCTTAGCTTTTCTGCTTTTTGCCTCCTCCCATATAACTCTTTGCAGGACCCTAACAGTCAGACAGCTTTAGGGTTAACACAGCTGAAAAACCATTTGGACAGAAACGAGGGAAAGGAAAGGAATACTCTCATCCCTTCAGTTCTCTAGCCTCTGTCCTAGAAAGGGACTACAGACAACAGTGCCAGGAAGGGACACAGCAGCCAAATCACAAGTGAGAAATGGCAATACTTAAGCCACGGCTCTTAACGCCAGATCATTCCTTGATCCTGTTTAATCAGATAGAGCCTTTGAGTCCAGACTGAGAGAAAGGGCATGAAACAGACAGGCTAATGTGATACGAGACAATAAAAAATACTTGAATAATTCAATTTTTAAAAATTTTATCCCAAATTATAATTTCTTTTATTTATTTGTTGATGGCCTGGTATACGTAGTCTGTTAAACCTATTCATAATAGAATCATGTGAGTATAAGTAAATTAAAAAGCCAAAGAACTGGGCAAATATAAAATATGATATAGCTACATAAATATCTCCCAGTAACAAGATGCCCAAAACCAGGGCTCTTTCAAAAAGGTCTTCCTTTTTCCACAGCACTTCCTGAAAATTTGTAAATAAGTGACATAGCCATATCTGCTCATTCTAAGTTCAATTTCTTGCCTCCTTTCTCTACTACAAAAAAGAAATTTCATGCCTCTAACTTTAAGTGTTTTTTCACTTGGTTTCTATGGAGATTATAGATATTTTCGGGGACAGACTTGTAGAAAATATTTTAATATTTGTTCTAAAGCATGCTCTTTTAACAGAAACATTAACTGTGGAAAAAGAATATAAAATACATTCTGTAAGAGATTCTCTAATACTTTAAAATGGATAATTCAATTTAGCACAGGCTTCATAGTGATACGTGGTGTGGCAATTCTGATGGAACAAGTTATGCAAACGACCTTTAGTGATATTTTGGAAAGTAATTTTCAAAATGTAGTCCATACACTATATAACTCTTCTGTTTTGCTCATTTACTATTCTTACTGAAGTGTAGCCAAGTATTTTCTTAACAGTTTACTGACATTACCTGCAGCAGTTCAGAAAAAGTTTCTGAGTCTGCTCAGCAAACGCAGGAATCTGGGTAATACTAACAAAGAGGAAAATCACAAGCTTTTTAACTTGAACTATAGACCTCTCTTACTAAAACTACACATCAGGACTAGAGGTTGCCTTTCTGTGGTGGGATATCTAGCAAGAACTGCAAAAAGAGCTCCAAACAGTCTTAAGAAATATAGTGAAGTAAATAAAGCCATGTGTTTTAATGCTCTGCAGAAACTGGTCATCTGGAATTTTAAGACTCAGTGGTCAATAATTATTTCGCCCCACCTTTAAATTAAACAGTTTGAATTCCAAAATATTTAATACAAAGAGGAGAAAAGGACCGTCCCTCCCCCAAAATTCTTAAATCATGGCACTTGAAACTCAGTGAATTTTTTAAAACCTCAAGATTAATGCATCCATAAGGTCTGACCTATCTGTTTCTGTAATTGCAAAATTTAAATTTTTTTTTATTTCTCCAAACGTGATAAGACAGTATATGATGGCTTAGGGCTGACTTTAAAACATTTCTTGTTTAGTGCTGTGACCTTTGTTCTTGCTGTTATTAATAGCTGTTTTCTTCTAAACAATTTCTTTATAACTGTTTAGAATTTTGCCAGGCTTTGTCATCTAGGGCTAAAACTTCCATGCTCATTGGCTACTTTATGTTGGTTTTAATAAATGAAATGTTTCTTTAATCCCTTACATTAGTCCTTTCCCCCCACTCCTCCACAGTAGTGTCTGGCTTTGAACTAAGCAAGAAAGAGTTTTCATTTCCTTGCTGATCCTGATATGGTTTCTGATCCCACACGTCTGCTTTATCCTAATTCCTATGTGCTAGGCTTTTAGTAAAGCTGGTTGCCAAGGTTGGAACAGCATTTGTCAAAATGAGAATAAAATTTCTTAGCACTGGTAAAATTAAATATCTTACAGACTACAACATTATGCTACAAACTCCCAGTATAAAGGAGAGGAGGAAAAAAGAAACATAACATAGGGAGTATTTTCTACCTTTTTCTTTTATTTTGAAACCAAGGTGGTTGACTTACTTTTGTTGTTACAAGGGAAATTCTTTTCACCTAACACTTCCACTGTCAAAATCCAGAGGCTTTGCCATCGTTTTCACAATGACACTTCTTCATCAAGCACAAAGAAATACATGTTGCTTGTCCTTATCAGGTTTACCAAAACATTTGCACTATTGGCTTTGAGGGTAAAAATTAGTCTGCTGGCCGCTTCACTGCATAAAATAAAAGAAGAAACCCCTCTGATTTTCAGTTTCCTGGCTGAGTATTAAAGTCCCAGGAGGCAGTGGGTCCTTTATTGAGAAATTATTATGATACAGTAAAAATGGAAACAACAATGTCAGAATGGAATTGTTCCTTGAATTTCTAAATGCTGTTAATTTTATCTCAACCTAGTCAAACTCCCTTTCAAGATTTTTTGAGAGTTGGTCTTACTAAGGAGGCAGCATTTACAGAGACATCTCAAGAGCACCCAAAACTGATTGCAATTCCTTAATACTCAGCTCAGAGTGCTCTGTGCCTAGGTACATCCTTGTAAGAATGTTATTGTTTTCTGACAGTAACCTATGTTAATTCTGCTATTTGATTTTTTCAAATTTAGACCTTTCTGACTTTTTTTTTTTTATGAAAAACCAATTTTTCAAAGTCAGAATCTGCTTCTAAAGTGAGTCTGTAATATTTTTTATGTGTATTTATCACATGGCTAATGCCTTGGCATGCTCAGTTGCTGAAAAAAATATTTCTGAGTCAATGTGCCATCTGTATTCTTTGAGACATTGCAAGATCTTCAATGTCATACTAATAAAAGGAAATTTCAGCACAGCTGTCACAGCAGCAAAATCACCTGTAAGACATATATCACCAAGTGGTCTCTTAACATTACTCTGCAGGTGTCAGTGAAATTATTCAACTAGAGAATTTTGGCCAGGCTATAGTTGTCAAATCAGTCTTTAATTTTTTTCCAGATTCCTTGTTGCTTTCAATATTTGATTTAGAAAAAAATCAGTGAGCAAACCTGGAATAATTAAGTATGATCTACCAGCAACAAATTAGATCTGTTTTAAGATCACAACAAAGAGACAAAAAGAGAAGCAACAGCTGCTTGCTATTTGTCTTCATTTTGCAACGTCTCATTTTCTTCTGTTGCAGCCTCATATACAGTCTGCCTGCATGCATCAAAATAAGATGAATCTGCACACAGTTTACCACCTGGATATATCAAGTGTATGCAACATATGAGGAGGGCATGTGACATACATCCAATACACTTATCAGTCTAAAACGGCAAACTGAATCTTTTCTTTTCACTTTATATTTCAATTATTCACCAGTTTAAGGTAAAAAATGCTTCCTTTCTTTCAAAGCTTGACAACAGCAAAGGTCGCATTGTTAATGCCAGAATGTTTTAAAGGTATTTGTTGGTAGTTGTCTGATCTTAATGAAAATACTAAATATTTTTTGAGGTAAGACATAGACCTAGTACATTAGTAGAAATATCAACCATCTGTACAGGGTTCTTTTTTTTTATCACGCATACTGTACTGATTACAAATATTTTTGCTGCTTGTAAAACTACAGTGTGACTTTCAAGAGTGCAAGCTTTTTTACCTTTTGATTTCTGGACAATTTAAAGTTAAGTAATAATGTTCTGATTATTTTTTCTGGAAATGAGGCTGGAAGATTATTAGAGCAAATAGTATTTGCAAGAAAAAAATAGAATAGTTAGTGTGGCATAGAATGTATTACCACTCATAAGTATGCATTCTATGATGCCTAACTCACTGGCTTCAAAATTTACTAATGACATAAAATATGCATATGTCATATACTACATAGGGTACCCATCTACATTTTCAAAAATCATGGTCCACCATATAGTACATAACTGTAGCTTGTGGTGCCTTGACAGCTATTAATGTAAAAGAAATTTTCTTTGGCTATTTTGTGTCCTTTTCAGCTTACAGACTACGAACATTGCCAACGACTATCTGCCAGAAGATCACTGCAAAGGCTGTCAGTATGGACATGTGTATATGGAATATTATTTACTTTGTGAGCAAATAATTAATATAAATTTAAGTAAAAACAAAGTTTACCAAAATAATGTTTACATATAAAGATTACACAGACAAGAAAAGTTTCATAACTGTCTCTTATTTAACTGGCATAATTTATTCTGTATGGGTTTTGTGTATGTTGGTGGGTCTCCAAATGCCTTTCAACGTTATCCTTTCTCATAGCTACAGTGTAAACACAGACTACTTGCATTTTGATTTTAAAGTTATTGCAAGCCCAAAAAAGGGACCATGAAAGATGGTGATACCTGGCTTTAAAACAGATAAAATTTATCCCTTCTATCATTTCATTTAATTTTAGCCACTTCATCGTCTGTTTGTCATTCATATAATTTGCATGGTAACAAGAAGCAAAACATTAACATTAGTTTATATGTGAGATATTAAACGAGCAAAATAACAGGTTATTACTTTTTGCAGTACCAGGAGTTACCTACAAAAAGAAAACAGTTAAGAAGAAAGCTTTAAATGAAACTGTCCAACATGCCAGCAGAGTAGCGCAGTCTTTTAAAAACTGAAGTACAAGTAAAACATACAGGATCCAGAGATAAAGAAGTGGCATTTGACAATGACACCACATTGTTGTTGTTGTTTACCTGCAAGTTTAATACAGATATTTTCAGTATTTTCTCATAAATTATGTATCTAAACTGTAAAAGTTGTTACCACAATACAAATTTGATTAAAAGGACCCATTTTTATTGCTATTTTTGTTTTATTTTTGTCATACTTTATTGCTTGAGAAGACCTTATTTCATAATCCTGCATTTGCCGCTAACCATATTGCACTCATTTAGCAACACAAGTGGTTACACGTCTGCAGTTACCAGGTTGCTTGGGGGTTGTGCCTGCCTGCAGGAACTAACCTGCTCCAACTGCAAGAGGACATTCATCAACTTGTGAGCATCATCAATACAGGGCAGGCAGATACATTTCTTTAGATCACCTCTGCTGGCCTTCTAGCACTCCCCTTTCTAGACAATTTATTAAAGTTCTCAGTGGAAGACCTTTTTTTTTTTTTTTTTTCTATTTTGTGGAACATCCAATTTCTGTTTGGATTCATCAGTCAGATGAATTTTCTCTTCACATTTATTCTCAGAGCTCTATTTGGGGAATTTTGTTTAGCACTGAGAATTCACTACAAATTTTTTCTGAATACTCAGTTTTTAGAATGAAGCATATTGCATAGCCACAGCCAGAAAAGTCACAGGGTGTTATTGGACAACGGACCATGATCATTGGACACTGTATTAACATTTTTGTATGAATACTAAAGTATTCAAGAAAACTGTTTCTTTGAATTCTAACATGTACAACACAGTATTTATCTTCCACAGATAATATTACCTTATTACTGAATTGTGGAGCTTCTCTCTTTCTGAAAACAGGCACAAAAGGCACTAAAATTGACTGGTGCAAAACCTAGTCAAATCTACTGAACTAACAAAATTGCTGCGAGGCATGATTTTCTCCACATTAAGTTGGCATTTTAACAATTATATCACTACTTCTATAAATTATGAGAACAGGTATTGGTTTTGGAGCTTATTCTAGCACAGCATGCTTCCATCCTTTTGCAGAAGTTTTGAACAGTTCTGTATAAACCCATGCCAAGTCTTTCATTGGCAGCTGAACACTACTATTCTGCAAAGCTGAACCAAACAGGCTTGATTGGGGCTTGGTGAATAGGAGTGCTGCAATATTAAGCTATATCTCTGAGTCAGATGAGTAAACAGCATGTGATTAAAGGGATAGGAAAAAAGGTGTCAGATATGCTAAGCAACGAAAGATAATGGCCTGAAAAACAGCACTGAAACAGGACTATATGCAAAGCATTCTGTTTAACTGTGTTTTCTTGGTTTTGATGCATACAGTTTCATACTAAACCAGTTTATTTAAAAGCTGAAACAATGATAACCTGAAACAAAGACTCCACTCATTCTAACTTGTTTTTTATAGTGATGAAAAAAAATTAGCAAAGATTTTGTTTTGCAAAAGCAATTACCTGGAATAATTTCTGAACTTCAGTTATGTGACTGGAGCAAGACTACGAAGATCATTGGTTATACTAAATTTACAAGTAACATAAAGAGTGAAATTGTGATTAAAACTAAACAGTGCAGAGGCTGTGGGTGAAGGACAGGAGAATACAGAAAACAATATCAATTATGGCTTACAAGAAAAGTAATTTTAGTATATCTTTTGTAAATTCCTGGAAAAAAAATACCTGAATAAGTGTATAAAAACTAGTATGATAAGAGGAGGGGTAGCACAGCCTAACAGTTTAAATTAGACGGCCTGATGTGAAAAAAGGCATGATGTAAGCCATGGAAAACAGAGATTCCATGAATACTTTCTCTGAATGTCCCTCATTTCTTTATATGTGATTTTTTTTACATATGATACCTAGCTTGAGATCATGATTTGCTATAGGGAAATGAGAAAGCTGTGTCTTTTTCAAATGTAAATGTTTTGTTTCAAGTCTTCCATTTTAAATAGAGCTAGCAATGCTTATAGTACATTAAAATTTAAGTGATTTCCCTTCATTTGTGGAAAACAAATGTGCCAGGAAAAAAAAGTGCCAGGAAATAACCACTAATCTGAATATCAAAATAAATGAGGATAGACTAGTTTTTATTATCAAAACCTACAACTACCATTCATCAGTCATATGAGTATGGAAGTGTTTGGAGAGAGAGGCCAGTTTATTTTTACTTAAAGAAACACAAGAGATTTGTAGAAATAGCATGAAATATTGAAATACGTCATCTTGTTATGCTCATCTAGACTCTCACAAGTTTCTTTGAAACCTTCTGAACCAATACTTAGACAATATCTTCCTTTTCAAGCAGGACTCTCTCTTGTGTCTTAAACAGCATTCTTGATGCTATATATACAAACTAATATTTTTTGGTTCCTCAGCATCATCATGGTTTTGACACATATTTATTTTGCCTTCGGATTCTACTTACACAGATATCCCCACTTAGTATTTTTTGCATTTCATTTCTCATTCTTTGGAAAAGTATCTACTAAATTTAAGCCTGATCAGCCATGCTTGTGTGCCAAGATCTTTCATTTTTAACATTTACCCCCAAAATATTGCAACTTTTCCCCCATTGCATCATCTACAAATATTTGATAAAACTATAATCATTATTCTGCCATCAGATTTGCCAATGGAATTAGAAGGCGGCTTAGGTCCCTACTTGGCATTCCCCCAGCCACAATTCAAGTAAGACTCATTCATTCCCTAAAAGTATTTTTTATTCGTATTGCATCTCTAGGTCACACTTCTTTTTCCCTTATCATTTTCAAAAGCTTCATGTATGTTATTTCAAAACTATTCTTTCTATTTTTCTGTTAGGCTTCCAGTCTTGTCAAAGAAGGGTTTAAGGGAATCCATTTATGACAACGTATCTGTGGATTTTTTTAAGACTTGCTACACATCAAAAATCTTCTTCTTTAATAATTTGTATTAGAGTCTTTTCAGTTATTGGTTCTGTACTGGTAGATCTATTTTTCTGAAGAACTGTCCCTTTCTTATTCCAGTACCCTAATAGGAATTTCATCAGATGCCACCAGTGGAGCACTTTTGACTTTTCTACATGTTCTTAAGCTTAATTTCCCTTACTCTAAAGAGTACTATCTCTTTCTTTATCATTATTTTAGTTAATTATGTACTTAATACTAGCCATTTTAATAAAACAATTTAAAGTAATGAAGGTGTTCTCTATTCTTGTACATTTTAATCAGCAAGAATTTGTTTTTATTCACTTTTAGACACTTAACCTTAAATTTCCCCTGATTTCCTTTTCCCTCTTGTTACAGTAGTTTTTCATTGCTTTTTCTGCTTCTTCATAGCAGAAAATCATTATCTGCTCCCTTCCTGCTTTTATACCCATATGCATATGCCATTTCTTAAACTCATCTATAGATATATGTGTTTTCCTTGCTGTTGCTATTTTTGAAATTCAGTTGAATAAAAGTGTCCTAAGGTATTCACAAGTGCTTTTTTTTTTTATTTCCCATGTACCTTAAAAAAAAAGGAGATTTCAGAATTGCTGTTGAGTATTTAAAATAATCTTCTCTTGCGCATTGTTCTCCCAACAACTCTACGCTTTGGCTTTACTTCTCATGATATCCTACTTATAAAATCATTATTTTTAAATCTTTAATCCTTATTCTACATCTTTCACAACCTCTTTTCCTGGAGTAAACAGGAAAATACGAATAGTTCCACACTGTGCATATCTTCCATTTTTAGATTTTCTGTTTTCTTTTTCCTTTCATTAAAACAGCTGCTCTTCAAGAAATTTTGTCCTTCTGAAGGAACTCATGCTCCATGTTTCAGAATCTTGTTGGACTACCCACACACATTTTTTTCCAGCAGATATCTAAGGAACCAAAGCACCTTTTCTGTTACCACAAACTCCTGGTTCCTATAGTTTTATAGAAAACATAAAAATCCTTAATTATATTATCAATATTAGATGATGGCCACAACATGACTTCTGCTGTTTTCCTTTTTTCCTGGAGAAATTCAGAAAATCTGCCTCTCACCTATTCCTGAACACGGAGAGAAAAAGAAAAGTACCTACAAGTTAAACTAAATAACATCATCCTTATTTTGAAAGCATTAACACATTTTATGAACTTTGTCATAAAATTCAGTATCAGGATCCAAAATTCCTAAAGCCATGACCTAAGTTGATAGATAGCACTTGCCAAATAGGTGAGGTCAGCAGACTCCTTCACACGACACAATACCAAAGTCACAGAAAGCATGAAGGTCCAGAACTACAAAGCATTTTTCTGATAAGTGGTTTTATTAAAAAGGTGTTTAACAGAAAATCAATGTAACCTTTCCAACAAATTAGAAGAAATGTGCTTAGTATGTTTGTTTTGAAAAGAAAATGTTGCCACTGTGTCTAGACTTCATACATCTGAGTAAAATTGGTTTGAAATTACTGTTATATCATCATGAAAAAATATTTTCAAGTCAATACGCAGTAGCAGAAGTAAGTCTATCATTGCAAGATCATTTTTAATCCAGATCATTTTCATCTGGTTTACAATATAAGTCCAGAAGCAGTGAGAGAACAATGGAACAGCCAAAGAATGAGCAGCAAATGGATCCAAATCTCTTAAATAAACCTTAACTGAGTGTATTGGGTTTACATGGCGTGGTTTTGGTAGCAGAAGGGGGCTGCAGAGTCGGCTTCTGTGAGAAGACACCAGAAGATGCCCACATGTGGGACAGAACTAGTCCCAGCCAGCTCCAAGACAGACCCATTGCTGGCCAAAGCTAAGCCTATCAGCCACATTGGTAGTGCCTCTGTGAAAACACGTTTTAAAAAGAGTGAAAACTGCTGCAAAACAGCTATGAGAGAGTAGTAAGAATATGAGAGAAACAGCCCTGCAGACACCAAGGTCAGTGAAGAAGGACGGAGAGGAGATGCTCCAGGCACCGGAGTAGATATTCCCCTACAGCCTGTGGAGAAGACCATAGTGATGCAGTCTGTCCTCGTGCAGCCTGTGGAGGAGTACGGTGGAGCAGATATCCACTCTGCAGCCCATGGGGCAGCAGGTGGCCATGCCCTGAAGGAAGTTGCCTGGGCCCATGGAGAGCCCGCACTGAAGCAGGCTGCTGGCAGGAGCTGTGACCCATGGGGCAACCACACTGGAGCAGGCTGTTTCTGAAGAACTATATCCCATAGAAAAGACACGTGCTAGAGTTGTTCTTGAAAAACAACAGCCTGTGGGAAGGACCCATGTTGGTGAAGCTCCTGAAGGACAGTATCCTGTGGGAGGAACCCCACACTGGAGCAGCGGAGGAGCGTGAAAAAGAGGGAGCAGCAGAGACAAAGCGTTATAAACTGACCTCAGCCCCCATTCCACATCCCCTTGCATGCTTGAAGAGGAGAAGGTTGAATAGCTGGGAGTAAAGTTGGCCTGGGAAGAATGGAGGGGCCGGGGGAAGGTTGATTTTTTTTTTTTTTTTTTTTTTCTCACGCTCTTACTCTGTTACAAGTAACTGGCAATAAATTGGCAAGATGAGTCTGGTTTGCCCATGATGGTAATTGGTAAGTAATCTCCCTGTCCTTATCTCAAGCCATGAGCTTTCTGTTGTATTTTCTTCCCCTGTCCTGTTGATGGAGGGGGAATGATAAAGTGGTTTGGTGGGCACCTGGTGGCTAGCCAAGGTCAACCCACCACACTGAGTAGTATCTTTCAGGATCCTACTGAGTATCCTTCAGTTCTTAGAATACCAACACTGATTGCCTGAGCCAGTATTGCAAAGGTGGGTTCACTTCAGATTAAAGCTTTAAATATCCATTTACTTTTGAGGTACGGGTATGGGAAAGAAGCAATATCAGGACCTTTATTTCTGATCCCTTCCTGTTTGTGCTTTGACTGGGTTATCTAATCATGTGAAGGGGGCAGAGCAATGTGAGTGGGAACAACTTAATTGACACAAAAATATTCCTGAGAGACATTCCTGTTACTGGTATAACTCGTAATTAGGGCAAAATCGCAAAATTCCTTTGGGATAGGATCACCCTATTAGTTAATAGGTCACAATCTCACACAAGGCTGTAAGTAGCACCATGTTATAAATTACTACGATTCTCAGTGGTAAATATAAGTTGTATAACAGTAAAATAGTACTTGATTATTATATAACAATAAAATGACAATACACAAATTACTTTTATCACATCAAAAATACTGCTGTCTATTAGAACACCAACAGTTCAAAACACTAAAGAGGTCTGAATCTAAAACAATGTTCTGCAAACAACGAAATAACCTGTGTGATAGTTATGAGAGAAAAAGGTTTATATAGCACAAGTAAATAAAAATATGTTTTATGGGCGTTTATTGTCAAATAATTCCCTTCAGAGCCATTTAGCCTTTATCATCCAGACTCAAGCCTACAAAATAGATAGGAGAAAGATCTGCCAGTGACAATAGACATAATGTACCACATTATATTGATATTAGAAAAAGTTAAGTAAGGCTGTAGCTGTTGAAAAATCTAGGCACTAGTGGAGAACACAACGGTGTTCTGTAATTTCTAAGAACAAACATTGGGGGGAAAAAAAGCATTTAGCTAGCGCTACAGTGACAAACTGGCACTGCTTAGGGAAACACAAATGAAAACATGTCAGAAAAGTGCCCAAAGCATCAGTATCAAGCTTCAAATATTTCAAAAGAATATGACAAGTCAGAGTATCAAAGAGTAATGAAAAGCAAGGGGGATCAGAATTAGAATTGCTAGTATGTTAGAATCCACTGAGTGCTATTTAGGAAAGTCATCAGAAATGACTTATTAAAGCGGCCTCACAACTGCAGCATGAATCCCAGTTCTTACTATTTAAAGGATGAAAAACTATTAGAGCCAAGTTTGCATTTTTTTTTTCTTTTCTGTTCAGAAATATCCCAGGAACACAAGGGTATCTTATATGAAACAGATGACCAAAGACTCAATAACTCTAATTAAAGTGCCTGGTTACTTGCTATCTTTTCAAAGAGAAGTTTGGTGCTAGCATCTGTCACAGCTGTCTTCTATTGACATCAGTAATACTCACTTGAGCCACAGAGTCCTCTAAGTTGCATTAGCACTATCAACACATACCTGGAGCTGAAATGTTCAAGGAAGGCAGAAAAAGGAATGAAGAGTATGGATCTGAGCTCAGAACTCTGTCAGCATTTCTATGAATGTATTTATTATTGAATGAAAAAAAACTGTTAGTGTCATATTAAATCCTGACACACTCATACAATCCAATTTTCAGCAGCAATTCTGATTTCAGGTTCTACCTAGACATCTTAATTCTGTCCTCTGCAGTGTGTGTAATTTTGATAGGAGTAGCACGTGGCCTCGGGCACTGATCTCAAGTAAACATCCGAAAAATAGGGTTTTTTTCAGACTGAGTTTGTTTACATTCTAATCTAACAAAATATATGAGCACACGAGTAGTTATATTGACTTCAGATTGCCCATTTATTCAAGTGTTTTGTGGTAACAGAAACTGTGTCCTCAAATGGAAATACTTAGACAGCAAGGAAAATAGATTATTGGATAGTTTGTAAAGAAGGTATCACCCTCAACTATTTATGAATGAAAGTGCAGTACACATGTTGAGTATTTTGTCTTTGATGTGTAGAAGTAGGACAGGAGCAGATTTACACTTTTTCTAACGTTAACACAGTGAAAAGAAGCACGTTCTCACATAGTTTAGGCTGAGCACTTAGTTAGTTTCTAACCATGAGCTTCCATTTATATTTTGTTGTACACATTTTTTAATACTTGTGTAAATCCTAGCATCTGAAATCCTAGAATACTACCTAGAAATTCCATAATGGATTGAAAAATTTAATTGATTTTTTAGGGGACCTTTACAGTGTCCAGCTCACTAGGCTGGAGAACTATCACAGTGGATTCTTTAAACAGGCTGGAAAGTGTCCCAAAACCACATTGACACAGGCAAGTGCAATAGGAGCACTTGTTGTTGTTGAGTTCATTGTTGGTGTTTGAGTTCAGCTGAAAAGAAAACAATCTTATTTTGTAAGCCTTAAGCCGGTGATGCAAGTTAATATATCACTGTAATACCAAAAAAAGTTCTGAGTATTAAGACAAATGTCTGCATACATTAACTACTGCAAAGTCATTTTTAAAACATGTTTGATAAACTTAATACCTTTTTCTTCTGTGGCATCAGTTTATCAAGTGAATTATACTGTACCACGGGGCATAGAAACAGCATGATACACCGAGAAGTGAATAGGTATTCACTCTCTGTGAATTTTATTGCCAAACAAGTATGCAGTCTTGCCTTGTTTCTTTATTAGCTGATTTTTTTTTTATATAAGATTGCTATATCAATTTTATGGCTAGCTAAATGTTGATTAGTTCTTTCACTGCTTTGTTTTGACATGTTGAAATCTGTCTGTAAATCTGACATTTGTAAATTTACATTTCATTGAAAAACTGCTGGCAGGATATAGACATTTGCTCCTAGACTAATTGTATCACCTTTAATTCTGACAAAGAAGGCAGAGGACCAACTCATCTTGAAACCCCAGTGTTCCTGAATTAATGTAATGCCATCTACTTTCTGCAGGTGTTAAGGATGATAATAAAGGGATTATATTTCCTCTATACACAGGGCTTTTTTTCCCATTTATGTGTTCAGCTATAGTTGTCAATCAATTCCGGTCACACATTTCTAATATTATTCCATGGAAAATGGCTGGATAAATCTGAGCAGAGATTTCTACATGCTAATCTAAATACACTTATAAAAAAAAAAAAAGAGAGAAGAAAATTAAAACATGAATGTGTAAATTAAATTGTAAGAGGGTGAATTCCTTAGAAAAGCCTACATCTACTCAGTTGCACTAAACTCAAGTTCTCATATATACATTTTCTTGGTTTCTAAAACATTTACTTTTAATAAAATAACTATATTAAGTAAATTCCCCTTCCACAAATAAAATGCTAGGGTGCTTAATATATACAAACTGTTTCTTGAATATATGTTCAGTGCAAAACCATTTTTTTATCTGTGCAGAGTGATTCAGCAATTGAATTTCTCACACTCAGTGTACTAGGTACATTTATCAAATTACAGAAAGACATCTCCTGCTATTCTTGAGAGTAACATAATAATAGCGGCAGCCACAATACAGATTACAGGACTGTAATTGAAAAGTTCCCTCCTGTTTCATTACTGTGTGATGTGTATGAAAGTTAGGGGAGGAAGACAGACAGGAAAATACTTAAACTTTTATCACAGAATCACAGAATTTTCAGAGTTGGAAGGGACCTCTAAAGATCATCTAGTCCAACTCCCCTGCTAAAGCAGGAGTGCCCAGAGCACATTACTCAGGACTGCATCCAGGCGGGGCTTGAAAATCTCCAGAGAAGGGGACTCCACACCCTCCCTGGGCAGCCTGTGCCAGTGCTCTGGCACCCGAACCGTAAAGAAGTTTTTCCGTGTATTTGAATGGAACTTCCTGTGTTCTAACTTGTGCCCATTACCCCTCATCCTGTCACTGGGAACCATTGAAAAGAGCCTGGCTCCATCCTCCTTCAGCCCACCCTTTAGATACTTGTACACCATAATACGGTCTCCCCTCAGCCTTCTCTTCTCCAAGCTAAAGAGTCCCAGCTCTCTCAGCCTTTCCTCATAAGGCAGATGCTCCAAGCCCTTAATCATCTTAGTTGCCCTTCGCTGGACTCACTCCAGCAGTTCCCTGTCCCTCTTGAACTGGGGAGCCCAAAACTGGACACAGTATTCCAGTTGTGGCCTCACCAGTGGAGAGTAAAGGGGGAGGATGACCTCCCTTGACCTACTGGCCACACTCTTCCCTATGCAGCCCAGGATTCCATTGGCCTTTTTGGCAACAAGGGCACATTGCTGGGCCATGGATAATTTACTGTCTACCATGACCCCCAGATCCTTCTCCTCCGAGCTACTTCCCAGCAGGTCCACCCCTAACCTATACTGGTGCCTAGCATTCTTCCTCCCCAGGTGCAGGCCCTTGCACTTGCTTTTGTTGAACCTCATGAGGTTCTTCTCTGCCCAGCTCTCCAGCCTGTCCAGGTCACGCTGGATGGCAGCACGGCCCTCTGGGGTGTCAGCCACCCCACCCAGTTTGGTATCATCAGCAAACTTGCTGAGGATACACTCTTTCCCCTCATCCAGGTCATTAATGAATATATTAAACAAAATTGGACCAAGTATTGACCCCTGGGGGACGCCACTGGTTACAGGCCTCCAACTAGACTCTGTGCCGCTGATCACAACCCTCTGAGTTCTGTCCCGCAGCCAACTCTCAATCCACCTCACTGTCACCTCATCTAGCCCATACTTCCTCAGCTTCCTAATGAGGATGTCATGGGAGACAGTGTCAAAAGCCTTGCTAAAGTCAAGGTAGATGACATCCACGACTCTCCCCTCATCCAGCCAACCAGTTATAAAATCATAGAAAGCTATCAGATTGGTCAAGCATGATTTACCCTTGGTAAATCCATGTTGACCACTTCCAATAACTTCCTGTTCCTCAATGTGTTTGGAAATGACATCCAGAATGAGTCGCTCCATTACCTTCCCAGGGACAGAGGTGAGACTAACTGGCCTGTAGTTCCCTGGGTCCTCCTTCTTGCCTTTTTTGAAGATCGGGGTGATGTCAGCCTTCCTCCAGTCCTCAGGCACCTCTCCTGTTCTCCATGACCGTTCAAAGACGATGGAGAGTGGTCTAGCAATAACATCCGCCAGCTCTCTCAGCACTCGCGGGTGCATCCCATCAGGGCCCATGGACTTGTGAATGTCCAGCTTGGCCAAGTGGTCTCTGACACGGTCCTCCTCAACTGAGGGAAAATCTTCCTCTCTCCAGACCTTCCCCTTTGCCTTCAGAGTGTGGGATTCGTGAGGGACAGCTTTAGCAGTGAAGACCGAAGAAAAGAAGGCATTCAGTAACTCTGCCTTCTCTGTGTCTTCCACCACTAGGGCACCCGTCTCATTCACCAGTGGGCCTACATTTTCCCTAGTCTTCCTTTTTCTATTGATATACTGAAAGAATCTCTTCTTATTGTCTTTAACTGCAGTGGCCAAGCTGAGTTCTGATTGAGCTTTGGCCCTTCTCATTTTCCCCCTACATAGCTTTGTTATATCTTGATAGTCCTCATAAGTTGCCAACCCCCTTTTCCAGAGAATGTAAACTTTTCTTTTTTTCCTGAGGTCCAGCCAAAGTTCTCTATTTAGCCACCTGGTCGTCTTCCCCATCTGCTCATTTTTCAAGACAAGGGGATGGCCTTCTCCTGCACTTTTAAGAGCACCTGCTTGAAGTATGCCCAGCCTTCCTGGGCACCTTTGCTCTTCAAAACTGCCTCCCAAGGGACACTCTCAACCATGCTCCTAAACAGGCTAAAGTCTGCCCTTCGGAAATCCAAGGTGGCAGTTCTGCTGGCTCCCCGCCTTACTTGATCAAGAATTGAAAATTCTATCATTTCGTGATCACATGTTCACAAAGTTTAAAATTCAGTGCAATGGTATAGGTTATAAAACAGGCAGTGCCAAGATGTAACCAACTGAAAGATGACATACTTTATATGTTGTTCACCATATGTGTATATTCTATTAATTCAGTGGAAGGACTATTGAGATGTGCATCCAGGAAAGAAGGAAATTGTTTCTGGGACTAGTTACCTTCATACTGCAGTCTGGCGCTTTCTGAGACACCATGATGATCAGCCAGGTAGAGGTGACCAAGAATCATACCTGTACTAAAAAAAAGAGCAACAGGGGTGACACAAAAGCATTATATGGCATTAAGACCATGTTAGCATAAAGACTAAGCTTCAGCATTAAGTAGCTTGCATTCACACTTTCCATCAACATAAAACTTTTTTTTTTTTTTGCTTTTACAACACACCCATCCCACTGGTATAAATAAACACAAGTGGAAAAAGTCAGTATTGCTGACAGTCTCCCAGAAGGAAGGAGCATAGGAAGGATCCCTAGCAAGCTGGTTTGTTACCAGAAGGAGTGATGTAGCCGAGGCCCATATCCTGGCATGCCATGCAAGTTTTGGTGGCAAGGACATGATGCACTGGGAGATGCTTGGAGAATCCAGAAAGAGATGACTGGCCCCAGAACTGCATTCTGCAGTGTGGTTATTTTAAAGACTTCAAAGTATTTGCCTACAGAGCTATTACTGTGAAGGAACACAGGCAAAACCAGAAGCCCAGATTAAAAATAGAAATCTGAAATACATACCAGAATCACAAGATGTAAAGAGCAGAATTTAATCTTGGATGGTAAGACTAAGAAAGGTCTCTCAACAGCCATTGATTTATTAAACACATATAATAAATACAAAGCACGAAGGCAGTAATAGTAAATGGTGTCTCTTACTAGAAATCATGAGCTAAAATAATTTATAGGAGGCCTAATCACAGAGAATAAATTCCACTATAGAACATATCACTTGGGATGTTTTTATTTTTATTCAGGGTGGTGGTTTGAGACTTTGTTACAGTCTCACTTAGACCGTGAAGTGGTTAATATGAGAGAACAAACTATCTTCTCTCTACTGTGAATAATTTTTTCTCAAGTTAGAGGTAAAACTGGGCTGATACAGGGTCAAAACCTCATGTTTTCTTCAGAATCATAACTCTGCTGCCCTAAGGGACTTGCTTTCTTGGCACAAACATTTCACATTAATATATAACATGACATTACTTTCCCCAGGGTTATTTTAACCTATTTGCTTTTTCCTCCTCATTCTTCTATTGTGTTTTTTATTTCTGTTCGTTTCTAGACAGATGGGCACTGCAGCTATTCGTGTGTTCCTGCGAGTTGAGAAAGGTGAACTCCTTGACAAGTGTTTAAACAGACATCAGGCTGAATATTTTCATTAGCTACAGCTGCTGGCCCTTTTGAAAATGAATGGATCTTGCTTCCTTGACAACCCTCTTCCCTCGATGCTTGCATGGAACATGCGGCCACAGTATAGGTGGCTAACCAGAGGTGCCATGGCTGTAATGCAGCAGCACTCAGGAGCACTATGAGCAATTTGTACTACTTTCAGCTGTTTCAATTCTGTCAGTGCAGCTGTAACTATGTCAGGTGCTCTGAGTGCTTCCCACACATCTGTGAGACAGAAGAAAAGATGAAACTTCACAAGGAAGCAATTTAGTGAGAGCACTTCACTCACACTTCCTAGCGCAGTTTGCCCAAGAACTACAAAAGACTGGTATATTAGTATGACAGCACTTTACCCTGCTACAAAGACACCCATAAAATTTAAGTATTTGATTTAGTTGTTTTACATTTATTTCTCAGCTAGGGTGTTTTACAGACAGTTCACTGGACATTGAAAACTAAATCAACGTATTCACAATAAAGTTCCTTTTGCTTTCAAAGTACCAGACTATAGATAAAACTGATGGAGTCAGCATTTAGTTGTTCTTTGGAAATAATTGACTACTTTGTTGTTCAAGAGAACAAAGAGGAGCAAGATACTGTTAAATCTTGTCAGTAGTGAGAAAATAAATGGAATTTGCACTTATAATGCATTGTCTTAAGTTTGGTCAACATTTTCTTCATAAGAAAACTGAAAATGTCAGCCACAAGAAACAATATTTTTCAGCTACACAGTCTTGTTCTTTTAATAATGAATGAGAGCCAGGAAGGACAAATGAACCAAAAGGAATACCCTGTTTCAACTTCTTTTTCATTCTTTATCATCAAAGACAAAACTTTCTGTAAGTTTTGAAAATAAATCCCAGGAAGGTCTCCCATACCTTTCTCTAAGGAACAGGACCTAATCAGCTTTCACCTCACAGTAAACTCTCTCGCAAAGTGTTTATACATGAGAAGACGCGTCAATATCTTAATGGGAAAACAAAGGCACAGAGGTGTGTTTGTCTACATACCTGCAAATTAGTGACAGATAAGGAAAAAATCTTTTTACCTCCCATCAAAAGGTTTTATTCATCCAAAATGATAACTTTCAGATAACAGAGAATTTCAGATCTCTCTCATTATGCTTCACTTCTTCTGTAGCAGTTCTGACTTTGCAGGCAAATAAAAAGGGCTAGTATTCTACAGCTGCTTTTTGGAGAGTTAATCTTACTTACTGCTAATCATTTTCATCACATCACAAAATCATTTTTCTTGGTCCCATCCTGAGATTCTCCATTTTATATTGCAGTTACAGTCTGATTTAAGAAAAGTTTATTTTGACTGTTCGCATCAAGTTACAAGATTACCTTTATATGCTACTATATATTAAAAGATGACCATTGAACTGTTCTCAGAACAGGTAAGTATTTAGCTGGGAGACATGTTTTTAAGATACTTTTTATTAGGCTAGGAGGCATCAAGAACAGGGATTTTCATTTATGTTTCTTCTAAGGCCCACTTCTCTGATGATGTTGTCGGTAAACGGGTTGCCATCCCAGTTTATTATATATAAGGTATATCGGTGACTAGTGAAATATTTTTTGGTACAGTAAAATGCTGTGGAGCCATCACTGGTAATTTAATCAGAACTAAATACTTATAGTGTGTGGGTTCTGCAGGGAATACCTCAAACTGAAGAGATGAGGTTGAAGGTTAGGGTTTGGTTTTGCTTCCCACTATTAAACAGTATATAATTAGTTTAACCATATGTCATAATAAGGAACTTTGCTAGAATAGGTGATATCAAACTTATCTGAAATTAGTAGAAGTCATTTCAACTGCTTCCAGTCTGTTCCTCAGTTATGCATTACGATCAGCAGTGTGTTTAATGCTTGATCCCCATGAGAACAATTCTGGAAGCAAAAGACTGTCTGTAGAATATCAAGCTTTATGTTCAAATGCCTAAGACTAGTCCAAATTGCACGTACACAACTTGGCTCTGAGAGTTTTAGGGAAAAAAAATAATATAATGACTTAGGTATTTTATAATCAAAGGAGACAATGCTTGGCAATTACAATTTTTTTTTTTTTTTTTTTTTTTTTTTGGTATCTAAGCAGTGACCAGACCCTGCCCACCACCAAAAAAGTCCCAGGAAATTCTCAACAGAGATGAAATATCTGTAGTGTTCCATACAGCTCTTTCATAGTCCTGACACTGTAGAAAGTTTCTGAGCAGCTCAGAGTCTTGGAGATGCTAAAAATTACTTCACCTTCGTTTAAGATCATTGAGTGTTATACATCTAAAAGTGAAGGATCTAGTGTAAAACAGTCATGTAGATTTCCTTAACAGTAAATGGAAGTAAAAAGAGATGCTCCAGTATTCAATAAATCCCATTTCTCTTAGATGTCTAGTTTAGGATAAAAGGAATAGTTCTTTGGAGTTTCTGCTTTCTTTTCAAGATCTACCAAGAAACGCTAAGCCAGAAGCTCAGACTGAACACCTGAAGAGTGATGAAGACAGGTGACATATATCAATACTAGTATTTACAACTTATAGAGCTTGATTTAATTCCTGAAGTCAATTCTCTTTTTTTTTTTTTTTCACAGTATTCTCTCAACTCCCATTCGTGC